>NC_143577.1:197083685-199483685 GCF_048544385.1 Mastigoproctus giganteus
GTCACCTTATTTTATTGCCCATAAATCCTATAATTATTTAAATATTTTGTTGCCGCTCTTGCTTTTACTAATTTACCTTGATAACGGTGTACCTAGATTGACAAAATAATTTTGCAGTTAGTTTTTTTTTATAAATGTAATTGTTACACTTATTGTGTTTTGGTCAATATGACCCGACGATCAGTTTTGTTAGAATTTAAGGAACAAGAAGAGAATTATTATCATAAATGATAATTGTTCAAGAAACGTTTATCATAAATGATAAACTTGTTCAAGAAACGTGGTAATGTAAGTTATTTTCATAGAAATAACTTACATTACCACGTTTCTTGAACAAGTTTCAACATGTGTGTTATGCGCGTGTGGTGAACGACAAGTTGTTGCCTATTGACGCTGGTGGGGGCTTATTGGTGCTTTCTTGCATATCTGCCAGTGTGCACTTCTGTATCAGTTTCTTGGTACATCAAGCTTGGTGCTACTCTAAGAGACAACAGTAGGAAGAAATTGTTGAAGATGTGTACTAAGAGATTGTTGATGGACAGTGAAATTCAGAATCTTTTATATGCTGCTGATAGTAATGATAGTACTTCTGAAGTAGAGGACCATTTGTCTGAAGCAGAGGTGCATAGTGAATCGGATGATGAAGAAGTGGAACCTATGATTTCAGACGAAGCGGTTGTGGCTAATTACGTAACCTCAAAAAATGACAATATAGTGTGGAACTGCAACACACCTAACCAACAAGGAAGATTTTCGTCAAAAAATATTATTACGTTGAATCCTGGACCAACAAGGTATGCTACATCTAGAACGATATAAAATCCTCCTCCTGCTTATTTTTATGCCAAAAATTGTAAGCTTAATTTTGAAGGTGTGAAATTTAGAAGGAAAAGGAATTTATGGTGACCAGTTGCAAGGAATAACAGTAGTTGAATTAGAAGCATATTTCGGCCTACTGCTTTTAGCTGGAGGCTATAAATCTCATGGGGAGGCAACCTTCAGCATATATGGGATGGAAATGTAGGCTGTCCTATATTCAGGGCAACAATTCCATATAATTTCGCAAATAATTCGCTTTGACGATAAAGGAACTTGATCACAACGGCACCAGGCTGATAAATTAGCTGCCATATGGAACTTGTGGGATGAATGGGTTGCAATTCTACCTATGGTCTATAATGCTAACGAAAATACAACAGTAGATGAGCAACTAGTACCTTTTAGAGGCCATTGCCCATTTAGGCAGTATATAGCATACAAGCCAGCCAAATATGGAATCAACATTTGGACTTTATGCGATTCTGTAAACGCTTATGCATGCAGCATGCAAGTATACCTCGGGGAAAAAAAAGGTAACTCCAGAAAAAAAGGCCAAGGTAAAAGAGTTGTGCTAGACCTTACTTATGTGCAAAATGTAACGTGTGATAATTTTTTTTACATCTTATGAACTGGGGCAGATGCTATTGAAAAGAAATATTACCATGCTTGGCACTATTTGAAAAAACAAGCCTGAACTGCCAACTGAATTGGTCTGCAACAGGAAGGAAGTCCTTTCTTCAAAGTTCTACTTCAGTAATAACACAACGATAGTTTCTTATATTCCAAAACGGAATAAAAATGTGACACTCATGAGCACCTTCCACCACCATTCTGGTGTGCGTGATAAACATGATAAAAAGCCTTTTATGATTTTAGATTACAATAAAACCAAAGGTGCTGTAGATACTTTAGACAAGTTGATTATAACATACACGTGCAGCCGACAAACTAAAAGATGGCCAATGTCTATCTTTTATAATATCATGGACGTTTTTGCTTACAACGCCTATGTTCTGTGGTGCAAAGTAAATCAAACCTGGAATGCTGGCAAACTTATAAAACGTCAACTATTTCTTGAATAACTGGGTAATTCCTTGATCGCTCCCTTACTGCAAGAAAGAAAACACCTTCCTCAAAGTATTCCTGCTGCTGAAATGGTTAGAAGGGCATGACCATGAACCAGCACTGCCAAAGCAAGGGAACAGCCGACCACAAATAAGTGTAAAAGATGTAATTTTTGTCCCTCTTCAAAGGACAACAAAACCAATATACTATGTTGTAATTGCTGAAAATATGTAAAGCTCATGTATATTACTATTGCCAACACTGTAAAAATCTAAATGTATGATATAACTACTATGTTTTTCAGATGTACGTAACAATTGTTTATCCATTACTGTAGTTCATAAACAAACTTTTGGCCAATAAATGCCACATATATTCATATTTCTTTTATTATTTAGTAAACACATTACTGCCATATTAATTTAACACCAATAAACCGACACCCATAGATGCTTGAGTCATATTGACCCGAACACAATAAGTGTAATCAAAATGCGAACACAATAGGAGGGTTAAACCAATTTAAAAGAGCAAGCAAACTATATTTAAATTTGTTATAAAAAATGTTTCCCCCCTCCCTCCCCTTAGAGCTGTGTCTGAAAAAAATTTGCCATCCACTCCTGAATCAGAATGTTCTGTTGGGAATTGACTTTCCAGGTATTGATTGCAATGTGTGGGTTTGTAGCTGATTATGTGTAGATTTGCTGGATGGCTGCACACTCATCAGTTCTCTGGTCGCAGAAGAGAACACTCGGCGGATTTTTGGCTGCTATAAAGGGATAAGTATTTTTAATTTTTACCGTATTCTTCGATAATTAACATACTAAATTCTAAGGAGTTATTAAGTTTGAAAATGCCACAAGGTTATCAAATTGTAACAGGGTGCTTAATGATTTTGTAATAAAGATGTGGGAACAATATTCCATGGCAGGGCGGATTTGCGATTTATACAGAGGGAGCAGCTGTTTGGAAGAAAAGTAACGCCGAGAGCGAAAGAGAAGACCAAGTTTTTTAGATGCAGAGGAAGCAATATTTGTGATGTGCTTGTGCCAAAAGAGATATATCATTTTGCCTAGAAATCGGAGTGTCACTAAAGATAAGCATAGGAGCAGAAGAATTCTTTTTGTGAGATATAAGACAAGACTGAGTTCTAGAAGGGATGAAATCAACTAAGTTGTCCTTGCCCCACTGGAGAATTACCTAAAGATCGGCATTTAAGGAATTGGTAGCAGATTTTCGAGAAGTTGAAGCTGATTGAGCAGGACAAGGTTTCTCAAAATGGAAAGTGGAATGCAATGTGCTATTATCGGCAAAACTATGGATAGGATTTCCAGTCAATGGAAGAAGGTCATTAATATACAAGAGGAAAAGAGTGGGGGAAAGAACTGAACCTTGGGGGACACTGGCATTAGTGGAGAAGCTAGAAGACAGAGAGCCATCTACCATCACCTTCAGTGAGCGATCAGAGAGAAAACTGGATAACCACTTACTAAAAACAGTTGACAAACCATAAGATGGAAGCTTGTTTAGAAGACCTTTATGCCAAACACGATCGAAAGCCTTTGAGCAACTACTTGTGTTTCACCAAACCTTTCCATTGAATTAGTCCATAAATGGGTTACATAAGCCAAAATATCACCAGTGGATTGACACTGATGGAATCCATACTGGCGATCGTTGATCAGATGGAAGGTTTCTAGGTAGTTTAGGAGTTGGCGGTTAATTGATTTCTCCATTACTTTAGAAAGAGTAGAAGTAATTGCAATGGGACGATAATTGGATGGGAGGGATTTGTCACCCTTTTTAGGAACTGGCTGGATATGAGCAAATTTCCAAGCAGAAGGAAAAACACCTTTGGAATAAGAAAGTGAAAAAAGGTGGCATAGAATAGGAGTAAATTCAGGAGCACAGGTTTTGAGAACAAGTGGAGAAATACCATTGGGACCTAGAGCTTTCTTAGCATCAAGATTCGTCAAAATCCTTCTGACATCCTTTTGACGGAAGACCCCATGAGTAATTGAATGGAGTGTGTTGGGAATGGTGGGAGGTGTTTTACCAAGATCATTAATACATGAGTTGGAAGAAAAATGGGATGCTAGTAGGTCAGCTTTATCCTTGGCTGAAGTGACAACAGAACCATCTGGTTTGGACAGAGGTGGGAGCAGAGATGGGTAAAAGTTGCGGCCAACAGCTTTGGCAAGAGACCAGAATGCTCGGCTATCTATTAGGGCAAGAAGCAAGTTTTTTACTCTTAGTCTGTTCAAACTAGTTTGGACTGATTTAATAACTGCTTTACAACTGTTGCGAGCTTTGGTGTAGGCAGAAAAATATCACTGAAGAATTAGAAACAAGCCAATTATGATATGCAACATTCTTCTCTTGAACAGCCTTAGCACATTTATTGGAAAACCAAGGTTTAGATAAAGGACAAGATTTTAAAGTGGAGTGTGGGATAAAGGATCCATTCTTACAAGAATAATTTCGCTGACACGATCTGAAGAGACGTTGACATCAGAAGTTTTGAAACAGTAATCCGACCAAGGAAGAGAAGAAAAGAAATCTTGCAGGTCATCCCATTTTGCATTCTTGTAATGCCAAACAACACGAGGTTCGGAGAAGCCATGAGATAAAGGTTCCATTGGAGAAGAGACAATCACCAAGTTGTGATATGAAGTGCCTAAAGGACCTCTCACTTCGATTGTGCACTTGGAAGGATTGTTTGTGAGAAAAAGGTCAAGCGTATTGGCTGTATGATTAGGATTGTCCGTTATTCTTGTAGGTAAATGAACAATCTGTGCAAGGTCATTAGTAATTGCAAAAGCCTCAGCATCTTGACCAGCTGGGTCGTTGTGACTAGAAAACGGAAGCCAGCTGGAGTTGTGAACATTAAAATCACCAAGGAAAATTATCTCACTGTTAAGAAAGTTGGACTGGAGAAAGTAAAGTTGCAAAAAGAGGAAGTCAAAGAGCTCCAAGTGATTAGGGGAGTTGGGAGAACGGTAGAGACAACAGATGAATTTGACACAATGAGGTAAAGAGATTTTAAGCCAGATAAAATCAAAGAGATTCCAAATTGCCAAGTCTGTGACAGGAAATATCAGAACGGACATATGCACAAGCACCACCTTTGAGGCGAAAGGAATCATACAGCGAATAATTTGGGCATCTGAGATGAACAGTAGTTGAATCAACCGATAACTGAGATTCTGTCAGAAAAAGTACATGGGGTTTGGCAGACTGCAAGTGGAAATGGACATCGCTGAGATTAGAATTGAGACCACGTATATTTGTGAAATGAATTAGGAAGTGCTTGGGAGGTTTAGATCTTTTCGCAGATAAGCTTGCTCTATTAGTTTGACAATTCATGGTGTATTCAATAGTAAGAAAAAGTGGGTGGGACATGCTGTATGAAGTAATGAAATTTTTGGATATGGTGTACACATGGTAAGAATATACCCAAATTCTTGACATAAAGTGGCCCCGACAATGCTCCCCGCATACACACTACTCGGACTCCCTCCAGTCACTATCTGGCAGAGTAGAGGTAGCAAGATTATACACTAGCTGATCCGGAAGCCTCCTAGAGAGTTACCAATAGGTTCGGTCCGGTGTACTAACTAGCGGCCAGCCTGCGAACACCGTTTTAGAGCTGTACCCTCAAAATGTAAGGAATATTGGATCTCGTCACGATGTTCATCATAACCTCAAAAGTCATCAATCATACTGCATGATGGAAGAGATAGGGAAGGGTTGACCGGAACTTAGCTCTAGAGACTAAACATGGGTTCCACCACTTCAAGCCTCCAATAAGCAAAGTGTTGGTATTGCACCGGTTGATGAGAGTCATCTACCACAGTTAGGTTAATTAATGATTCATCTCTAATAGTCTCTCCACTTACTGTCTCATAGACATACTGTTTAAGCTGCATGCCGCTTCTACAGATACTTACATGGGCACTGTTCTTCTGAATTGGCTTCTATAATTCGAGCTCTCTCTTTCAAAACAGTCTGAACAATTGTGGCCACCAGCCAACATCCATTTTACTATCCAACTTCAAACTCACAGAACCAACTTTTCATCTTCCTTGTTTATTCATTCAACTGCCGTTTCCTGAAAATTACAGTCTACAGAAGTTCAAGTCTAATGTCAACAAATATCTTCTTTCGTCTTCTCATCCTAAGTGACTAAGTATTATAGATTCTAATACTTCTCGTGTTTGGGGTTTACATAAAAAAAAAAAAAAAAAAAAAAAGAGGCTTAAGTTCTTCAAATTGCAGCAGCTGGAAACTAGGCACCTGTGAGGTGATCTTATTGAGGTGTATAAGGCCTTGAATGGATTTAGCAAGCTGAATTCTGATGGGATTCTTCCACTTGTTCAGATTACGGACCTAAGAGGGCATACATTGAAATTGAGGAAGGACAGATGTAGAATAGATGTGCGAAAATTTGCCTTTAGCCAGCGGGTGGTTAATTGCTGGAACAAACTTCCATCTGTCATGGAAGTTAGCATTTGTAGAGGCATATGATGCAAGAAAGCAAACTTATGCAGCATCAGCAAAATAAAAAAAAATAAAAAAAACCACTTCCATTTCATCCCTCTGTTCGTTCGAAATACCTGTCCAGCTGAGCCTTAAATTTGTTTAGGCTATCAACTTCCACAACAAGGGATGGAAGTCTGTTCCACCAACCAACTGCCCGCTGGCTAAAGGCAAATTTCCTCACGTCTATCCTACATCTGTCTTTTCTCAATTTGAATTTATGCCCTCTCAGGTGATTATTCTGAGCTAGAGGAAGAATCCCATCAGCATTGAGCATGCTCAAACCATTCAAGGCTTTATGCACCTCTATCAGATCACCTCGCCGGTGCCTAGTCTCCAGACACTGTAATTTTTAAAACTTAAGCCTTTCTTCGTAAGAGCAACCCTTTGTTCCATTCACTAATCTTGTTGCCCTTCTCTGTACTCATTCCAGCAGCTCTACATCCTTCTTGAAATGAGGCCTCCAGACCTGTATACAATACTCAAGGTGTGGCCTGACCATTGCCTTATACAAAGGAATAATCACCTCCTTATCCCTGCTAGAAAAATTCCTGTATATCATTGACAAGACACCATGAGCTACTCTTGTAGCCCATCTGCACTGCTCAGAGAACTTCATATCTTCCTGCACAATTATTCCCAGGTCCTTTTCATTCTCTACCACAGAGTTGATACGTTGCTCTGGGGTTGCTGTTTCTCATATGTAATACTTTACATTTGTCAATGTTAAACTTCATTTGCCACCTCTCAGCCCATCTGCTCAACCTTTCCACATCCTGTTGCAGTAGCATAGTGTCAGTAGTAGTAGTAGTGGCATGTGATGCAAGAAAGCAAGTGTATGAGCTTATGCAGCATCAGCCAAAAAAAAAAAAAAAATTAGCACTATTCTCTCCAAATGCCTGTCCAGTTCCTCCTTAAATTTATTTAACCTATCACCTTCCACAACGAGAGATTGAAGTTTGTTCCAGCAATTAACCTCCCGCTGGATAAAGGCAAATTTCCGCACATCTATTCTACATCTGTCTTTTCTTAATTTGAATTTATGTCCCCTTAGGTTGATAATCTGAACAAAGGAGTTGGATCCCATCAGAATTCAGTGTGCTCAACCCATTCAAGGCCTTATACACCTCAATCAGATCAAGGTGCCTAGTCTCCAGCCACTGCAATTTGCAGAACTTAATCCTCTCTTGGTAAGAGGATCCCTTCATTCCCCTCTCCAATCTTATTGCCCTTCTCTGTACACGCTCAAGCAAATCTACATCCATCCTAAAATGAGGCCTCCAGACCTGTATACAGTATTCAAGGCCTGACCGTTGCCTTATACAGAGGGACAATCACCTTCTTTTCCCTGCTAGCAAAATTCCTATATATATCATTGACAAAATCCCATGACCTACCCTGGCAGCCTGTCTGCATTGCTCAGAAAACTTCATATCTGACTGCACAATTACTCCCAGGTCTTTTTCACTTTCTACCACCTTAAGTGTAGTACCACACAGTTGGTACGTTTCTCTGGGGTTACTTCTACCCATATGCAGTACTTTGCATTTCTCAAGGTTAAACTTGAGTTGCCACTTCTTAGCCCATCTGCCCAAATTATCTAGATCCTGTTGCAGTAGCACACTGCCATTACTGCCATTAACAACCCTGCCAACCTTTGTATCATCTACAAACTTCAACACTAAGCCTGATATACCTTCATCAATATCATTGATAAATATACAAAACAACAGAGGACCCAACACCGAACCCTCTGGGACTCCACTAATAACATTAGTCCACGAAGAGCAGCACCCATTAATTACCACCCAGTGTCTTCTCCCACTCAACTATCCTTTTATCCATTGTAGCAACATACCCGTAATACCATTCTGCTCCAATTTGTACAATAGTCTTCCATGCGCAACAGTGACAAAAGCTTTCCTGAAATCCAAATATATGATATCAAAATTATTTTTTGCTTTCCAGTTCCTTTTTAACCATATCTATCAAATTTGTCAGACAAGACTTTCCCTTAACAAACCCATGCTGTGCCTGAATTATTGCTGCAGTCTTGTCTAGATGATCCTGCAATGCATCTTTAACCAGTGACTCCATTATTTTACCCGGAACAGAAGTTAAACTAACTGGTCTGTAATTACTCGTGTCAACCTTTGATCCCCCCTTTGTGAATGGGGATACATTTACACATCTCCGGTATGTGGGGACCTCCCCTGAGTCCAAGGATGCTCTCATAATTATGGCTAAGGGTTTGCTTAGTTGCTTTGCCGCCTCCTTTAACATAACTGGATGGATCCCATCCACCCCAGGTGCCTTTCGTATGTTTAACTTCAACAATTTCTCCTCCCAGTTATTACAAAATCATTAAGCACCCTGCTACAATTTGATAACCTTCTGCCATTTTCAAACCTTAATAACTCCTCATGTGTGAATGTAGATGCAAAATACTTATTCAGTTTGTTTGCTATCTGAGCAGGTTCATCAACAGTCGAACCATCGATATCAAGTGGACCAATCAGATTCATCTCCTTCTGTTTAGAGTTTATATAAGTAAAGAAATCCTTGCTGTTTTTCTTAGCATCTTTTGCCAAAAATTTCTCGTAATCAGCCTTTGCCTGCCTAACCTCTTTTGTGACCTGATTATAGACTAGCTTATATCTGCCATAGGCAGATATTAGCTAGTCTGTAATCCTCATATTATTTCTCATATCTGCCTATGGCAGATATGAGGAATAACTGTTTATCACAACCCTCTGCCTCCTGCCCTGAAGCCACTCTGCTATCCATCTAAGGATTTTCCCTGTGATTCTGACCTGTTCCAGCTTATAAAGTAACCGCTCATGTGGGACTGAGCCAAATGCTTTGCTGAAATCCAAATAAACAAATGTTGAAATTATTCCCTAAGTTCAGCTCTTGAGTGACCCTGTCAAAATTGCAAACCAGATTAGTTAAACATGATTTTCTCTTTGTAAAACCATGCTGGGTATCCTTCAGAATTCCATTTCTATCTAAGTGATCCTGAATTCCACCCTTGATCATAGTCTCCATGATTTTCTCTACTACTGAAGTTTGACTAACTGGCCAGTAATTTCTCACTTCTCTCTTAGAACTGTCCTTATGACATTGGAGATACATTGGCACTTTTCCAAGCCGACCGGGCTAGCCAGGTGGGTAAAGTGCCTGCCGTGCAACCCAAAAGTTGCGGGGTTTGAATCCTGCCTCGGGCTTGGATCAAAGTACTGCACAAACCTTGGGAGGTGCACTATGGCCACAGAAGCCGATGCGCCAACTACCAAAAAAAAAAGAAGCACTTTTTCAATGTAATGGAATCACTCCCTAGTCCAGTGATGCTCTCATAATTAGCCTCAATGGTTCAATGCACTCCGTTGCTGCCTCCCTTAAGATTATAGGGTAAATGCTATCAACCCAGTAGCCCTGCTGGTTCCTGTACTGTCAGCCCTATTATGCCTTCTTGTTCATGGGTGATGATGAGGTCTAGAATATTATTTTCCCTAGTACTTTCCCTGACATGTTGATAGAAATAGCAATCATCTAGTTGATTTAAAAATTTTGTCCCCCATGTGGAGTTTCCTTCCAATTTGCTCCAATCAATTAGAGGCAAATTGAAATCGCTCATAAGACATTCATGTTCACTTGCCCATTCCATTTGCATGTAGAGGCTCTCATTATGATCTTCACATTCACCTGGCCTGTAGATTACTCCCAATCTCATATCTTTGCTTCCAACTATTTCACACCATGCAGATTCTATACTAGCATGTGAAACGTCTGAATCCGGGAAAGCTTTCGTCGCACTCAGGCTACTTTTGATAGCAGCATGACCCCACTGCCCCTTCTATCTTTCCTGTCCTTCCTAAATACATTATACATACCATATTGAAACTCCACCCTTATCTCTGGGTGGCACCACGTTTCTGTTATCCCTATTGTTTCAGTGTTACTTGGCCTAACCAACAGTTCGAATTCACTCATTTTATTGATGACACTTCTGACATTACTGTATAAACAACTAAGACTTGGTGTTCTTTTATAGTTAACTAACCTGATACACCCCTTAAAGTTAAGCTTCCCTGGCATTTGCTTCCTGCTTATTTGAAATGCTTTTGCCCTCAGAACATCTTGCTACTATGTTCTGTTGCGGTAACAAACAAATACTCTTGAGGTATGTGCAAGAGTTAATTTGACCAATACTATCAGATAAACGTGTATCTATATTACCCTTGTTCCCCCAAACTAGCAGTTTTCCCGAACCTTTAAGGTATCCTCAGTAATACGGGCAAAAACTTTTGCACCTTTGTTTAAGCCAACCAGGGTAGCCAGGTAGGTAAAGCGCCTGCCTGGCAACCCAAAGGTCGCAGGTTCGAATCCCACCTCGGACTTGGATCACAGTAAAAATGCAAAAACTTTGGGAGGTGCATTATGGCCACGGAAGCTGATGTGCCAACAATAAACAAAAAAAACAGACCCTTTGTTTAAATGTATTCCATCTCTACAAAACATTCCTTCTACCTACAAGTGCAGGCCAAGCTGATAAAAATTTACCCCAAAAGCCTTGCAGAATTCTTCAAGTCTTGAGTTAATCCACAATGCTTTTAGCATATAATCCCTCCTATCGTGCCTGGGCAGAATTGCAGACACATAGACATTGTGACCTAACTCGCTGAATTTCTTCAGCATGGTCCTATATTTGTTTAACAAATCATCAGATTGTGTATGCTTAATGTCATTAGTCTCCACATGAATAATAATATTCTCTCCCCCCCCCCTTAAAATCTGATCTGTTGGTGACATCATGAATACTTGCTCCCGGCAGACATACCCTGGTTTTAGTCCACCTATCCTTATTAAAAAGAATATTTCCCCTACAATGGAGTCTCCTAATAGAACTAAGTCCTTTTGAACCAGAGTAGTTTCTCCTCCACTTTCCTCTCAGTTATTAAAAAATCATCTGGCTCAATGGCTTACTTCACGTCTGGCATTCCCCTCCCTGAATAACATTCTCATGTGTGAATGTAGATGCGAAATACTCATTTCGTTTGTTAGCCACTTGAGCAGGATCATCAACAGTTGAACCATCAATATCCAGTGGACCAATCTGATTCATCCCTTTCCTTCTAGAGTTTACATAGGTAAAGAACTCTTTGCTGTTTTTTTTTTTTTTTTGCATCCTTTGCCAAAGATTTCTCATCTGCCTTTGCCTGCCTAATCTCCTTTGTGACTTGGTTACAGACCAGCTTATATCTATCATAGGCTTCCATGTCACCCATCTCAGGTGCAGAATCTCAGCAAGAGGAACAATCCCGTCAGCATTGAGGTTCTTCTCTGCCATATGTGTCATTAGTTCATCTTGGAGGTAAAGCCTAGTAACCTCCAAGATAAATTCTTTGAATGCTTCCCATTTTGAATTTGCTATTGGTGACATCATCAGTTGGTTCCACCGTATAGAATTTAAATACTGTCTCAGACCTCCGTATTCACCTTTATGAAAGCAAAAACCCTTCCCCTTACTCTTGACGGTTACCTCTTTGAGTAAATACCACTTCAGTACACTGTGATCACTGCCACCTAGTGATTCCTTTCTCTGCAGATTCTTAATGCACGAAGAATCACTACTGATAATCAGATCAAGAGTATTACTCCCTCTAGTTGCCTCCCAAACATGCTGATGTAGAAAATAATCATCCAATAAATCCGCAAAAGCCTTGCTAGTGTGTATGTGACCAACCCACAAATTCCAGTCAATATCTGGGAAATTAAAATTCCCCATTATAAGACTCTCTGATTTACTGGCCCACTATTTCCCTGTACAGTTTCTTATTATACTCATCAGAGTCATTAGGCCTATAACACACTCCTACTCTCAATTTTGATCTCCCAATGCTTACTTATGTCGCACCAAACTGACTCGACACTGCACTGTCCAGCGATGGCGACTGGCTTCCTTGGATTAGGCACGTCTGCTCGCCACGAATGCCAACAGTAAAAATTGATCTGTTGCAGATGAAATAAATTGTATGTAAATGAGAAAATACCAATGTTGCTTGTATTCAGGAACCTTTATGTGAATGATAAGATAGCTGGTTATCCCTTTTCTGTAGAGTTATATGTAATCCTTGTCATGAGCCCATATATATTGTTATATATAATCCTTGTAAGAGCTGCAATAATTGTTTTCAATTCTGATTTAGTATTAACCAAAATTGAATCCTTATGTAACAGTCTTGCAGTTTGTATTAACATTCAGTCTGTTGGTGCCATTTGTTTGTTTCAGTGTATTTTAAATACAACTTTGACATTCAGTCATATTTAGCATTATATTAATAATGCTTTTGATAGGCTAGGAGATTTGCCTGTATTGTTTGCAATTGATTCTAATTCCAAGAGTTCACTTTGGTTCAGTGGCACTGCTGATGAAAGAGGGAAAGCTTTAAGTGACTTGATAGCAGTGCTGAAGTTTGCAGTTCAGTCAACCTGGGGAGGACTCCACCTTTTGGACAGTAAATGGTGAATCAAACATTGATGTAACTCTTACTAACTCAATTGGTGCTAGATTTGTCTTTGGATGGAAAGTCAAATCTGATTGTGTATTGAGTGATCAACGTGTGATATTTTATGAAATCGATGCATATAGGGAAAACAGTTTTGGCTTTGATTCATTTAAGACGCTTTGCGGTTAAGTATGCAAACTGGGATAGCTTTGAAAAAAGTCTTCAGCAAACTGTGGTCACGGTCCCTGAATTATCTAACATGATAGGTGGGAATTCTGTGGAGTTCTTGCATGATGCATATGTGTAACTGCTATGAAACAGAAACAGATAAAACAGACTGGTTAAGTGATGGACACCTCAGCTTACTCTTTTGAAAAAAACAGGTTAATAAGGCTAGAAAGAAATTTCAGAAAGGCAAACGTAGAGAAAGTGCCTTGGAAATTATTAGATTAAAGAAACATTATCAGTCTTCATAACTAGTATGTCCATACTATCACTAAATGGAAATGACTGCTGGAAAACATTGGTAAAAATAGCAGGAAATAATGACCCTTGGGAATTGGTTTATAAAATTTGTACTGGCAAATTCAGAGCAGCTCCTGACATTATATATTCTATTGGCAGTGACCCCACTGAGACGTCTAATTGGAAAGATGCCATGAGTGCAATCTAGATCATCTTATAGGTAATGATAATGTGACTGATAATCCATGTATTAATCTAGATGAATTCGTTGGATAAGTCTTATGGTAATGACATTGCAGAATTACCCTTTACCAATGATGAATTTCTCACTGTTGTTAAGTCCATTAAAAATAACAAATGTCCAGGTATGGACCTGCTGGAGGGGGAAGATAATAAGTTCTCTAATCTTTATTTGAATGAATTGTTACAAGTTTTTAATAACTGTCTAAGTGTATTTCCATTGCCCTGGAAAGTTACTCTGCTCAAGATTATCCTAAAATCTCCAACCAAACCAATGAGTTCACTTGCTTCATATTGCATTGCTTCCTGGTCTTAGTAAAGTTTACGGGAAGCTTTTGGCCATGTGGATTACTATCTACCAAAAATAATAATATTGGCCTTTCAAACAGACAATATGGCTTCACTCCTAGTGTAGGCACTGAGGATGCACTGCAGTCTTTAGATTGCAATATTTGGGAATTAATTATAAATATAACTTGAATTTTTGTAGGCTTTGCTGGTGCCTTTGATTCCATTAGCTGGGACGGTGTTTTGATGATGTTGCACATGGCTAAATGTTCTTTTAATATTTTCTCTGTAATTAAAATGATTTTAGAGATTGCACAGTAAGAGTTAGTTGAATTTTGGGTCAATTATGCGTCATGTGACTCCAGGCTGTCTGCAGGGAATCTGTCTTTGACCCTTTAATGTGGAACTTGGTTTTGCAAGATTGGCTAAAGACAGACTTTGAACACTTGCATACAATAGCTTATGCAGATGATAAGGTAATACTTGTGAACAGAAATTCCAGAAAAGAATTTTTGTGCACAAAAATAAGCTTGAAATAAGATCTGATCACATATTGAAAGAATTAAATTATGCAAATGGTGTGGTTTACATAGGTTGACAATATCTGCATCCAAAACTAAAATCAAATTTAAGTTAAAGGATAAATTGGCTCTTAGTAGACCTTTTCTCGTAAGGTTAAATGATATTTCCTTACGGCAGATGTTAATAATTAAGTACATACTTGGGATTATGCATTTCTAGTGGCTTGAACTTTATATCAGAGAAAGTGAAGAAGTTTATTGCAGTGATCTCAAGAATAATGCAATTGGGATAAAGGAGAAAGCACTTCATTTGATTTTTAATTGGATTTTTCTGCCTATTTTATGTATGATGTATCAGTCTGGGTTGGCCATGTAGCCCAAGGTAAGAAACACCAGAAAGCTTTATTCTATACATAGTTATGTTACTCAAAATGTTTATGGCCAGCGTTACTCAAAATGTTTATGGCCAGCAGAATGGTATTCATGGAAGCTTTGCAAGTGTTAACTGGCAAAATGCTGCTTGATTTAGTTGGTATTTAGAGGCCTGTCCTTTTATTTGAGAAGAGGTATAAAATCCGAGTTGATGCACATTAAAATTAACCCTTTAAATGATTTAAACAAAAAGAAGAGGATTTTGGAGTGCCATTTTTATAATGGCAAAACAGATGGAATTTTTCCGAAAAGGTAGAATAACATTCAATTTTCCCTTACGTTAATGGTGTAAATTATTAAACTGATCTGTTTAGTACCTAATCTACATTGTACATTCTTATTAACAGGTCACAGATCATTTTTGCTAAACTGCATAATCTTTGGATCATAGAAAGGTGCAACTGTATGTGTGGTGATCTAGAAACATGGGAACACGTTATTTTTAATTGTTTGGAATATGCTGATTTATGCTTGGAATTACTAAATAATATTGTTAATGTTACTTTTTTTGGTGGGTGGGATTGAACTGTCCTCTTTTTAAAAAAAAAAAAAGAGAATTTTATTGCCTTTTTCAAAATTTTCCAAATTTGGTTTTCTGAAGAAGGAATATGCTTTTGCAATTGGAAGGGTTAAGATTAAATGATGGATGAATTGGTGGAATGTACCCTCTTATTTACATGGAATAGTATGTTTTTTTTTGTACAGGAACAGAGAAATTTCTTTGCAGAAGTGGACAGGATGTTGGTACTCTGTTTCCTGTATGGGTGGGTGTCCACTTCTGCTCCTGCCAACACTGTTAGCAAGAGGCCTTAACTATAGTTTTTCTTGGGTTGATCCTGCAATAATAGCTTCTTCCAGTTTTGGTTTTTATAATTAATATGGATAACTTTTGTTGAGCTCTCTGGCTGCTGGTGGATTGATATTCCTTAAACTGTTTATCTTTTTGGAGATTACTGTGGGCTACTGCAATGCAGTGTGATGATCACTCTCTGGGATGTTGACGTTTGTGTGCAGACAGTTTCTTCAGTGGTTTCTTTTGTAACTACTAGTATTGATTGACTATATTGCATGACTGCTTCTAATTGAATGTGTTTGGACTCAACTTGATTACAAATGTAAGTTTCATGCTGCTGTAACTGTTGATGTGTAGTTCCCTGTACTGCTCAGCTATTTGAATGATTTTAGTATTTTTTTTTATCTTGCTTGTCCAGTTCATTGTTCTGTGGCTAATTTTGGGATGAGCATTGTGAGGTATATTTAGTTTGTCACCAGTAATCATACAGCTTCTTGTGTTCAGTGGAACAGAACATGTTGCCTTGCTGTGCAGCTGTTGGAGTAACTTCGGTATTCTGTTTATCCTGCTTGTCCAGCTCGTTGTGTAGCTGAGTTCAGGATGACCATTGCAAAGTATGGTTAGTTTGTCATGTTGTACTAATTGAATTCATATATGATTTACATTATATTTCTGCCTATAAGATAATTGTCAATAATTGTATATTGTACCATGTGTATAATATAGGGGAGGTACCCATAGACTGGAAATGTGCAAATGTGACCCCAATTCACAAAGGAGGATCAAAGGCTGACACAAGTAATTATAGACCTGTGAGCTTAACTTCTGTTCCAGGAAAATTAATGGAGGCACTGGTTAAAGAAGCACTGCAGGATCATTTAGACAAGACTTCAGTTATAGCTCAGACACAGCATGGTTTTGTTAAGGGGAAGTCTTGCCTGACCAACTTGATTGGATACTATGATGCAGTCACAAGAGAACTGGATGCAGGGAATAACTTTGATATTATATACTTGGATCTTAGAAAGGCTTTTGATACTGTTGCACATGGAAGACTGCTACACAAATTGGAGCAGTGTGACATTGGAGGCAAATTGCTGCTATGGATAAAGGGGTGGTTGAGGGGGAGAAGACAGAGAGTGGTAATCAATGGACACTGCTCATCGTGGACTGATGTTATTAGTGGAGTCCCTCAGGGCTCAGTGTTGGGTCCATTATTGTTTTCTGTATTTATAAATGATATTGATGATGGTATATCGGGCTTAATGTCCAAGTTTGCAGACGATACAAAGGTTGGCAGGGTTGTCAAGGACACTACTGACACTATGCTGCTGCAACAGGATCTGGATAGGTTGAGCAGATGGGCTGAGAGGTGGCAAATGAAGTTTAACATTGACAAATGTAAAGTACTACACATGGGAAACAGCAACCCCAGAGCAACGTATCAACTCTGTGGTACTACACTGACAGTGGTAGAGAATGAAAGGGACTTGGGGGTGGTTGTGCAGGCAGATATGAAGTTCTCTGAGCAGTGCAGACGGGCTGCAAGAGTAGCTCATGGAGTATTGTCAATGATATACAGGAATTTTTCCAGCAGGGATAAGGAGGTGATTATTCCATTGTATAAGGCAATGGTCAGGCCACACCTAGAGTACTGTATACAGGTCTGGAGGCCTCATTTCAAGAAGGATGTAGAGCTGCTGGAACGAGTACAGAGAAGGGCAACAAGATTAGTGAATGGAACAAAGGGGTGCTCTTACGAAGAAAGGCTTAAGTTTTGCAAATTACAGTGTCTGGAGACTAGGCACCAGCGAGGTGATCTGATAGAGGTGTATAAAGCCTTGAATGGTTTAAGCATGCTCAATGCTGATGGGATTCTTCCTCTTGCTCAGAATAATCACCTGAGAGGGCATAAATTCAAATTGAGGAAAGACAGATGTAGGATAGACGTGCGGAAATTTGCCTTTAGCCAGCGGGTGGTTGGTTGGTGGAACAGACTTCCATCCCTTGTGGTGGAGGTTGATAGCCTAAATAAGTTTAAGGCTCAGCTGGACAGGTATTTTGAACGAACAGAGGGGTGAAGTGGAAGTGGGTTGTGTTTTTTTTTTTTTTTTTTTTTGGCTGATGCTGCATAAGCTTGCTTTCTTGCATCAAATGCCTCTACTAATGCTAATTCTAATATGTATAGTGGATATATAGTTTTGGCTAGGGGCTGCTTTACTCAATAAATGAAAAAAAGATTCTACCCCTACAATACTCTTAATACACTTACATCACACCAATTGCTCTTAATGTCAATGCCTGTAATCCCCATCCTCTAATTAATCAGAGGATGGGTTTTATGCTCCAGCATGCTTAACTACCCCTCTTTAATTACTGTTTTTCCTTCTTTTTTTGCAATGTGTTCATTGACTTCACTTTATACTTCTCCTTTTACTAGTATTTACTGTTCCTCCCACCTGCTCTTGAACATTTCATTTATACTGTTGCATATTGTCACATACTCTACTATTTCATAACTAATCATAGACTAAAAATATTTCTTGGCTAAATGCCTAAGGTTATGAAGAAGTTGGTATATGCATGGTTACTGCACATACACAGTGAGATATAATTGAACGATGCATTCACATAACTGAGCAGGAAGTTTGCTCCACCAAACTGTGCTGATAACTACTGTATGTTATATTATGTGTATATTAACTGCTGTATGTGTATATTAAACCAGAAGCAATGAATTCAGTGACCCCCCCCCCCCTTGCCATAAACTTTGCCTGGCTGACTGTCAACTCCTTACCCATGCATCCCACGGAATTACTAATGACACCATTGCCTCCGGCGTCCCCGGAAGCCCTTATGGGAAGTGATCCTGCTCTTCTGGGAGCATTTTCACACTAGGCTGTCCCCCCCCAGTAACCGAGGGGGGATAGCCCAAAACTTCATTGCCTCCAAATTCAACCATAGATTTGTGGAGGACATTGTCTGACAGCATTTTCAGTGCCCTACCAGATCATCCCAATATACGCCCGATAAACCGAACTGTCCCGGTTATCCGGAATTTGCTAAATGGAAGGAAAAGCAGAAAAAATTATGGAATCCTTGATGCAGTCACAAAGTGACTACCTCTACATTATTGACAAGACAGAAGAGATGGAGGACACCCGATCAGAGGCCTCTCAAGCCAAGCGAAAAATTACAAGCGAGTGACCCGCTCCCAGACAGAATCTAGAGAGCAGCCTGACCCCACAGCATCTCAAAGGGAAACAAACAAACAATGATGACAAACAACAGGAACCACCCTCTTCCAGAGGACTCTATGAGAAAACACTCATTTTAAAAACGGCCCTTGAAAATATATTCAAAGAGAACCCTAACAGAGAATCCTCTGGACTGAGGTTTCAAATTGTGACAATATTTCACAAAATGGAGACGATTCTCCATGATACATACATAGAAAGTGAGAGAATAGCTACGCGGCTACAAACCTATATGGAATATGGGGCAAACAAACTGCCATAGCGTGCCCCCCCACATATGCCCAAGCACTGAGGAATATACCAGAAAAGGCAGAGAAAATAAAGAAAGTGGAAATCTGACAAAAAAAAGTATTATTGAAAATCCCGAACATCGTCATACTGAGACCCACCGGAGAAGAGACCCTCCAGTGAACAAATAAAGCAAAAAAGTCATAAACAATCTCAGAGGACTTCGAAGACACTAGGATAAAGTCTATCCGGAAAACAAGAAGTCCTGTCATCTTAATTGAGATGGAAAGCAAGGAGGAAGCCAAGGGGATAATAACAAACCCCAAGATAAATGCCCAGGGACTCATGGCAGAGACCCCAAAAAAAAAGCCCATCAATAGTTATTGTCAATGTGGATCAAAATCTACAGCTACAACAATTCACGGAAGAAATATATAGAAGAAACCTAAAAAGCCACCTACTGAATCAAGAAGGGGTGGCACACAGGTCCTAAAAAACCAAAGCAGGATTTTTATTGAGTGGAACTGCCTCTGTTTTAGAGAGCATGTGGCCATACCGACGTGCTTTAGATGTTGCAAATATGGCCATACCGACGTGCTTTAGATGTTGCAAATATGGCCACACCACTCACACCTGTGCCCAAAAGGAACCAACCTGCAGCCACTGCTCAGAGAGGGGACATGATTTTAAGAACTGCCCCAACAAAACTAAGGAACCCATCTGCACCAATTGCAAAAGCCGTAGAATGGAACACAACCACTCCATCCGAGACTCAAACTGTCCCACCTATCTCAAGTAAAAGGCACCTACCAACAAAGAATAGATTATGGGAATACAACATAAAAAATACAATTGCGGTGTACTAAAGATACACCAACTAAACGCCCACCGAGCTCGAGCGGTTGTTGAGCAGGTACCAATCCAAGCAGATGAGGATAATGCCGACATTATCATAGTCCTAGAACCATATCCCAATCAGAAACAAGTAAGGGGATACCCGCTCAATTATAAAATTGTGCAAAGCAATGAAGACACTCCTTGGGGCAGCAGTACTAGTAAGAAATCCAGAGATAACGGTTATAAAGATACCACAGCTTTGCACGCCCTGGGCAGCCTGTGCCCATATAATATGCTCCATAGGCAGCTACTACATTATAGCCCTCTACTGTAGGCCTGGAGTAGAAATCGACTTTGCCACAACATATCTACAATCAGTACAGACAACCCTGGCAGGGCATAAAATCTTGATTGGAGTGGATGTTAACTGCTAATCACCTGTCTGGCACAGTGCCGCACCGGACCGCAGGGGAACCTCAAACGGATGGAAACTAGAAGACTTCCTAGCAAATTCAATATTTACAGTCATAAACCAGCCGTTCTGCCTCTCAACATCTTGTAACATGCTATGGGAAGAAACGATTGACATAACTTTTAACGTCCAAAAAAAAAGAGATACAAACAGTTACCCACTGGACTGTACAAAATGCACAGACTGTCTGACCACCGAGCCATCACTTACAGCATTCAAAAGAATCAGGCTAGAACAGTTGCCACAAAATACCTGTCAAACAGATTTGCAATCGGGAAAGCAAATTGGGATGCCTATTGCAATTTATTATCCACCCAAGGGAGACAGTACATGGAGGACTTGGACAGACAGGAGACCAAAGGCAAAAGGACAGACCTCAGCCAGTTCGCACAAGATATAACCTGCATAATCACCAATGCAGCGGAAGCGGCCATGAAAAGGAAAACTCCGATGACGGGAGCCATGCCATGGTGGACTCTGGAGCTGCAAAGAATGAGAAGACAAGCAGGATAAAAGAAAGCAGTATCAAAGGGCATGAAGAACATGGGCCCGAGGTGGAAGTCGTGGAACAGAGACAACAATATAGACAAATCCGAAACTTTTATACAGAAACCATCAAGAAAAACAAGAAAACATCCTGGGAACGACTTGTCCAAGTAACGGGAAATATTGAACCCGGGGGAGTGGTGTATAAAATCACCACAAACTCCCCATTGGCAAAGTGATGACTGCAACAAAGACGGTGCAAGGAACACTCACTGCAACATGGCAAGACTCAATAAATAATATACTCAGCAATCTAATCCAAGACCCACCAGGCATACTAACAGAGGACCAGAAAGCCATCTGCCAAGCAAATGAAGAATATGAGACCCAACAACTAGAGCCCCCTTTCACAGCCAACGAACTACAAGAAGAGGTATCACAAACCAGGAACAAAAAGTGCCTTGGCCCCCGATCTCATCGAGCCGGAAATGGTCAAGAAAGCAGCGGAGGTTATGCCGGACCTCCTGCACTGTACAAAACCTGTATCAAAGAGGGCCAGTTCCCCACCAGCTGGAGGATGGCCAATCTAAAACTGATCCTCAAAAATCAAAACAGACACTAGGAAAATTCCAATTCATATAGATCCATAGCCTTATTGTCGACACTCAGCAAGCTTTAGGAAAGATTATTACATAAAAGGATCCACAACCACTATAATGAGGCAAACCTGAATTCACCCAAGCAATACAGCTTCAAATCGCAATCTTCGCCCATAGATGCAATCCAAGGCCTAATCACTAAAGTGATGCAGTGTACCAAGAAATATTTCCTGGTTATAGCCGTCGACTTTGCTGGGGCGTTCGACACACTCTGGTGGCCGAGCGTCCTGGCAGCTCAGGGCAGCGAGAACACCAAGCAATTTGCACAGGAGCATTAAAACGTATCTCTTGAATAGAAACGTCTAAGTAATAACGCCCTACAAGAAGTTGACCTGGCCGGTCTGCAGTGGCTGCCCTCATGGATCTGTCCTGGGGCCGCTCCTGTGGAACATGGTGTTTGACCAGTTCCTCACCATGGACCTGGGCAAGGTGGAGGCCCAGGCCTTCACAGACAACCTCGTCCTCAAGGTCGCGGCGGATTCTGGACAGAACCTTGAAACGCTTGCAAACCAAGCCCTTGAAATCTTGCAGGACTGGACAAAACTACACACCTTAACAATCTTGCCAACGAAGACTGACTCAATACTACGAAGGCGGTTAAACCTTAGACCACCACAAATCAAGCTGGCAGGACAAACAATCAAACTGTCAATGCAAATTAAATATCTAAGACTGATCATCGATCAGAACTTATCATTTAAACCACACCTAATCTATCTAAAAGAGAAACTGTGGAAATACACAGCGCTCATTGCCAGAGTTACACGCAGGGACTGGGTGCTAAACAGGAGAACCCTGTCCCTGTATTATAAATCCATCTTCATCCTGATAATAACATATGGATCTCCCATATGGTACAAGAAAGCAGGAACAGCAGTGAATAAAAGGATACTGGACATGATCCAACATGTCCAGTATCCTTTACTGGACAGTTGAATAACAAGAGCATGTAACACATTTAGTACGAATGCCCTACAGGTCCTTGCAAGGACCCTACCCTTGGATTTAGAGGTAACCCGCAGTGGACTCATGTATCTACTAGCCAAAGGAACCCAAACCACCTACAACGGTCTTACCATTGACATCACCAAAAACAGGAAAAACGAGAAACAAAATAGTGGACCACCTCATACAAATTTGGCAGAGAAGATGGACAGATGTGGAAAAAGGAGCGATAACAAAAAAATGTATTCCCCAAGTAACCAAGCTGTATCTGGGCCTAGCCTTTCAAGGTAAAATTAAATGCCTTGGGCATAATCGAAGAATCTCTGCAGCAAACTAGAAACATGGCATCACGTTATGCATGAGTGTGAAATATATGAAGACATCAGATGTCAAATGATCACGAGAATTAAATACATCCCTAACACCCAGGAACACCATCTCCTGGATACACCAGAAGAATTTGCGGCCTTTAGTTTCTTTGCCCAAGACGTCTTCTCCAGAAGAAAACTACAAATAGCCATCCACCAAGGCCAATAGGAGCAATGAAACCAAATATGGACACCAAGGACAGGGATATTGGCAGATGGTTGATGACCATTGGAATGTCACCCAAAGTTGAGAACGGAACACTACCCGTTTAAGATAACCGAAACCACCTGATAGGGAAGTAAACAAAAAAAAAAAAAAAAACCAGCTACCACACAATCAAAGAAAGATGCTGAACCAAAAAAAAGAGGAACACAAGGATGGGGCTTGCCAAATGAGTGACAATAAAGAGAAATAGACATGAGACAGGCCATATTGGAGACCTGAAGAGGGCACTCTAGCCCCCTTCACCTATAATCCTATAATTCCTAACTCTCCGGGAGGAGGGGATGGCCACACGGTCCTCCCCCCTTCTCGCCATCCCCTGTTTCCTCTCTGGTGGGGCATGGGCATGCCTCACTGAACCTGGGGCCGCATACTTCTGCCTTTTTCCCTCCAGTCTTCTGTCACCCCTCCTTCTCTATCTTCACGCTAGCAAAAGTCCCACACATCAAAATTAATACATCAAAACTGCCATATGCCCAGCATTCGGCCTAACAAATTAAAGCGACAATACCCCCACATCAACACAAATAATAAAAATCACTTTATTTTATTATTTTTTTTTGGTCCTAGCCACCGAAATCTCAGGAAACTAAGAGGCGCATGGCATTACACGATCCAAGATCCATACACCTTTTAATCTCTGTCATTTAAAATGTACTGTAATACACCACAAAGTAAACTATGCAGAGATGGGGTAAATCCCTGGTGCCACTTGACCCTAAAAACACTTATATGCGCACACACACACACACACACACACACTACTAACTTGGTAGTAAGTGAATACATAGAGGATGGCCTCGCAGTTGGCACTTAGCAGGAAGGGGGAATCTCTCCTGCTTATGGTTGAGAGACGTGTGTATGGTTGAGAGACAGTAGGATTAAAGTAATTCTAGCAGTGGCAGGTTGAATGGTATACCTATATGGTACATCCATTGTGTAGTGATCGCAGGGTGGTTGCCTGCAGTGCCACAAGTAAACTCGATTGAAAGGACTGGCTGATTAGATCTGGGTTGCAGATTGGGTGAGGTTTCTCTCCCTTTGGCAACTTCAAAACTGAGTGTGGTCTTGGCTGGTACCTGTCTGTGACAGGGGCTAATTAATCATAGCAGTTATACCAAGAATTGTATAGTAAATACCAAGAATTGTATAATGGCATATTTTTGTTTTGTTAAGGCTTGTCAAGAGTTGAGGTGAGGCAAAATGTTAGAAAGTAGAGACCTACCTCCCTGTGGTGGTGGTGTGATTGTCCATCCTCGCCGCAAGGCTAAAGGTCAAATTAATATTCTAATAATTAACAGTCTATTGGTATTTGAGTTGACCGGTAGGGTCTTCGTATTTTATTTTCTTTTGATGTTAAATTAAACAACTTGCCGATTGGTAGAAAATGTACGAATGAGACTAAGTCGCATTTGGGTGAGAACCCCGGTGGCGACTTGGGAAGGAAGCTCACTCAAATGACGAATGACTATCTTGGTAGTATATGAATGCATCGTTTTAGGAGACTGTTGCTAAATCGCTCAAGAATTTTCTTGAAATGGAGCTCACACCGTGTCCGGGACCTGTGGACCCCAACACCATGTTTCAAGTGTATGGCATGGCCATGTGCCCTGGTACTGCGATGCGGATGAATTCTGTGGTCACTGTGCCGGGAGAGGCCATACATTTAAGTCTTGCACTAAGCATGCAGACACGCTGAAATGTGTGAATTGCTGGAGAAGGAAGTCACCCTCAGCACATGCTGTGAATGACAGGATATGTCCTGATTATTTGTGAGACGTTGATATGCTAAAAAGGCGGACTGAATTAGACTGGATTTGGTTGCTGTGCTGAGGTGGATTTCCCCAGTAATAGAAATGGATGGCTTCTCCAGGTGGTGGCCGGGAGTTGCCGGTTGCAGTCCAACGTCTATGGTATATGGGGACTGGACGGATGTGAGTATGTCCTTGTAATGATACAGAATGGTAAAGTTGTAGTTGAAATCATTATGTATGTAAAAGAATCAATTTTGTATTATTTTTGTCTGGCGAGTTTCGGACTATGGTTTCCTGGATAGGGCAACCTACCTCCTCGTGGTGGGGGAGGAGACACCATTCCCGCCACGAGGCTAATGGTTGTGCTGTTCAGTTTTGTTTCTGTTATTAGTCAAGTTAGACTATTGTAATTGTTGTTGATATATTTGACTTACAATGAAATTGTAAAAGCATAACAATTGTGATAAAAGAGGCATATGGGCGAAAGCCCAGGAGGCCTTTTATGAATAGCTTGATAAATAACTACCTTGGTAGTATATGAATGCATTGTTCATTCAGACGTGTGAATTGAACATTCACATGTCCGAAGGATTTTGTCTTCTGCAAAGAGATTTGCTCTTCTGAGAATCACTAGGCCATGCAGACTGTGGCTACTGAAGTGTTATGCGTTCTTGCTGGTAAAATGCCAGCTGAGTTGGTAGTCGCTCAGTATGCCTTGCGATATACCCTTAAGAGAGGAGTCTCTAGACGGATTTTTGGCATCAGGTCGTGGCCGGTGGGGCAGGCTGCAGCAATGCTTGACTGTCATCTGAACTAAGATGAGTCAGTGATGAATTGGCAAATGCATTGGACCAATTCTGAGAAGGGTCAACATTTATTTGCCTTCGTGCCTTTGGTTCATGTAGTGAGTCGAGAAAGGCGTTGTTCCTAGCTCCAGTTTGGGCTTGCGGCTTGTGCTGTTCTCACCGGACATGGCCTGAAGTCAAGGTTGTTTCGGTTGGGGTTGTCCCCGATGGAGTTATGTGCTTGTGGGGAGCTGGAGACTGGCCTCCACGTGCTGCTTGAGTGTCCGATGTATGAGGACCTTGGAGCGGGGATGCTCGCTCTATCAGAAAATAATTTGGTACAGTTGTTCAATGATCAAAATAGTTTTTATTTTGTTGAGTTTGTAAAATATGCTTATACTAGAAGCAGGGCGATGCCTGGCTGGTAGTAGAGGCTTAACTCCTCATGATGGGGACGGTAATTTATGGTGGGGATGATAAGGTCCCGATCCCACTTCCATCTGGTGTAGAGGTGGGCAGTTTGATTAAATTAAAGGAAGAACTAGGCAAATTATAGGAGGGGATGAACAAGTGATATTATTTTTTTTTTTTTTGGCTAATGCTTTATAAACTAGTTTCCTTGCATCATATGTCACTAATAATAATAATTGTACTATTACATATGTTATGACTGTATGTTACGGATGAACTAAGATAAAATGTTAAATGGTTTTTTCTGGCTATACCTTGCATCAAAAGATGCACAGAATGGAATTGCTGTGTGATCCACTCATGACCTGCTTATTTTGGATTTCATCCAGCTTGAGGCTTTTATTAATCCCATTTCTGACAATCAAGATTTTCTGCTTAATGTCATTTGGCATCTACAAGCAGCATTCTGAAAGGCTTTGAATGAGATCTCCCACTCAAGCTAAGTAGTTTTGTGCCTTGTAGAAAATGAATAGTCAGATTATTCGTACTTAAATCCCCTACTATGTTAGGCAATAGTTTTATGACTGAATTATGCTGAAATTCTTATTTTGATGTGAGGACTAGCTGGATAAAATTCTGTGGTTGTATGTAGCCTTTATAGATGGTAATTTAGTTTTGAGATGTTTTAATTTGGATTAGTCATGTATAATGACATTTTCTTATTTTATTTCCTTAAACTGGATGTTTTCCTTTATAGGTACCATTCCAGTGAAGATAATATGAATGACCAGGTAGTTCCAGCCATGTCAGAAGTAGTAAGAGTTTTGGTGTCAAGTAATGTCAGTAGTTTTGTGACTGAGAAGCGTTTTCCCAAAACACTTACTATTGGAGAATTAAAAGGAAAGTTGGAAATGATTACAGGAGCATCTTTAACTTCGATGGAAATTCAGCTGAGGACAAAAGACAATCAGCTTGTCACCAAAATGGATAATGAATCTTCTTCACTTGAATCTTATTCAGTTGAAGATAACATGATAATTCATGTTGTTGATTCCAGTCATCAAATTGGTGATTTTGAAGATATTTCTAAAGTTCCAAAGTATGAAATGTCAGAAGAAGAATATGCCAAACGTGGTGAATCACTTAAAGCATTTAAGATGAAAAACAAACTAGGTCCCTATGATGAACAGAACAGGTTAGAAATGGAAGAGAAACTAAAGGAGGAAGAAGAAATAGCCAAGAAAATTAACATTGGTAGTATTTGTGAAGTTAAAGTTGCAGGACAACCAGTTAGAAAAGGAACAGTGATGTTTGTGGGAACCACTCATTTTAAGCCAGGTTACTGGGTGGGAGTGCAATATGAAGAGCCTTTAGGAAAAAATGATGGAAGTATAGATAACAAGAGGTATTTTGAGTGTCCACCAAAATATGGTGGATTTGTTAAACCTAAAGATGTTTCTCTTGGAGATGTAGCAGAAGAGAAAGAGAATATAGATGATGAAATATGATTCTCTTATGCTATTTTTTTTTTGAATTACTTAACTCTTGGCAATTTGCTTCAAGATGTGAATTTAGTGCACAGCTTCATTTATTTTATGAAAATGCCATTAAAGCATAAATGTAGAAGTTTTCCCAGGAAAAGGAATCTGTGAACTGTGGAATATATTTTCAAACTATAATTTATTTTGAATTGTTATTCTTCAATTGTTGGACTCTGCAGCTATTAATCAATTATGTATATAAAATTAATCACCAGATGTTAATGCAAACAAATTGTTGAATGAGGAAGACAGTTTTCTTTTTTCACAGCAATTTTGTATTCTGTTGGCTTACTGCAGAAACAGTTTGAGTTTCTACGAGCCAGTGGAGTATGAATTTTTTTTGGGAGGGATAATATTGGCTGGGGATTATATCAGGTAAAATTTTCCTTGTATCATTTTAATCATTAAAAGGCAACCTAGGGAGGTTTTTCTCTGAAGAAAGGGAATTCTTAGCTTTGCCTACCACTTCTTAATTTTATATATTTTGCAGTACAAAATAATACATATTATATAGATTACTGCATAAATCTTGTAGTACTATACAAAATTTGGGTTCCCTCCCCTCTTATTTTGTCAGAATACAGTAACCATATCTGTAATACATGTATAAAAGGCTGTGTTGATATATGGCAGTATATCAGCTAAATCCTCTCCTGCAACAGTAAATAGATATTTTATCAATGCCATGTTCAATTAATGTTTATGATATTCCCATTTGCTAATAGTTGGCTATGTTGAAAAGGGAGAATGATTTTGAAAGATCTTGGCCTGTCAAATAGATGTTTAAATAATGTCTTTATTGATTGAGCAGCATTAATAACATTCCTGTTATGAATAGCATTACGGTTGCCAAACATGCCATCCAGAATTACAGCATATGAAAGATCACTGATATTTGGATGTAGAAACCAGCATTACAATTCAGAAGAGCTCACTAAACTGCAGGCAGCCAGAAAAAATTGAAGTACACTTAAACTTGATTATCACAGGCAAGTAAAAGGCAGGCTAGCATTCAGCTTGAGAAAGTCTTGACACTGGAATCACTTAAAGTTTCCTACTGTAGGTGCCATTCAGTTTAATGTTGAGACTGATAAGAGGAGAGGCAGTTTTGTTCAATATTCACTTGATCTGTGAATATATTCTGTGTTCTTGAGTGTCAGACCAACCCTTAATTTCCAGAAGTTTTGTTCCAAGTTTGTTTGGGGATGTATTCATCCAATTCCTAAAAACAAATAATCTGGGACAGTGGAAGGACACGGGGCCAAAATCCTGCCACTCTGGCCCTGCTGGTATGCAATTTTTACAAGGCTTTCTTCAACTGTATCCTTTCAAATATTTCAAAGTTGGATTCGATATATTGTCTGGAAAAGATCTATTTAATGCCATTCATGTGATAATTGCAGCATAAAAATATCTTGATCTGTAAATGCTAATAAAATTTGCACTCTATGGTTTTGGATAATTTTTTTTTTAATATATTTAATAATTTTAAGTGGGAACCAATTCTGTATATTCTGTCATTGCTTTCAAACTGGAATGTCCTACTAATCACTCAACTGGATGGATCACCATTCTAGTATCTAAATTTGATGCATTGTTTTTTAAAAACATCATCCAATTTAAACATTTGTGGTAACATTCAGTTACTGTTTATTTTACTGAAATCTTGTAGATGAGTCTTCAGGTTTCTGTTGCTTTTTTAAAGGCACATTTGATATAAGAAGCAAAGGAATGGAGAAAAAAAAAAAAATGAAAGTTTCAATTTAAAGTTAATGTACACAGTACACTGCATTTTAATTGTAAATAATTAATGATTATAACAAAAGAGCACAAAACAACGTGAACCAAGAAAATTTTGCTTGTACATCCCCATATTGCCCATTCATTCCTCCAACCAGCACATTGGGGGGGGGGGACGCAATATCCAATGCTTCAGCTACGATATATGAAATATTGGATAGCCTGTTTTATGTATGGGGAAAAATATAATAACTGCCAGATTTCTATTGTTCCAATTTTAATAATTTGTCACAACTCAAAAAATAATTCTAAAATAGCCAAATATAAAATTTTGTGAAAATCCATCCACTGCAGTTTATTATTATTTACAGATAGCAAAAGAAATATTTGCTAGATTTCCGTTGGTTCAATTTTAACAAAATTTGGGATGGCTTCACAAATGACATGAGTGGGAGATCTATGGCCTCACTTAACAAGTACAGTTGTTATTTGGTTTTTAGGAGCATTAGCAACTAAGGCCATATTGCTCCGGGGATATGCAGTGGTCATTCCCTGACCTTTCCTCATCCTCCGTATTTGGTGGTCACAGGCTCGAACCCCGGTCTAATCAAGCAGCGTGTGCTATGCACTGCTGCTCCTGCCCATGGAGGCGCCTAACAAGTACAGGGCAATGCTGGAAAAAAGTTGAGTTAGAGTTAAATTTGAAAGTGTCTACAATTCTACTCAGATATGATAGGAGGGAGTACAGGCAATTCTCTGTTTACGAATGAGTTACATTCCAAAGCGTTGTTTGTTATACATTATGTGAGCTTTTACGATACGTATCGTATATGTTAGCAGCCATTTTAAAGCATTAAAACCATGAACTAAACATCGAATGGTTTACACAATACGTTTTATTATAATGTATGTATATGTTATGGTTTATCGTATACGATACGTAATGTAAAATAAGAAATGAAAAAAAAAAAAAAACAAGATATTGTACTTTTTAATTTTAATTAAAAAACGGAGTTACAAAATAGAAATAAAGAAAATGAGTACTAACATAACATATGTACTGTACATAAGTATTCAACATCTATGGGCCGTGACATGTTAATCAACCAGTTTTTTTACTGGCTAGATTAGTTTTATTAACCAAGAACAGTTCAGTATAATTATCATATAATAATTTTCTGATAATTATTGTAATAAATACATTTTTTAAAAGTATCTTACAATTATGTTCACTATAGGTTTGGCATTTCATTTTATAAGGAACTATTGCCGACTTTAAGAAATTTTGAATGATTGGTGACATTCGTTATAGCAAATGTTCGTAAACCAAGAGTTGCCTGTGTTTGAGAGCATTGTCGATCAATTCAGCCCTGGAGAAGTTGTGCAAGGCTTATGGGGGTAGAATTTTTATCACATGGTCTGTGCTTCTATAGAGATGGAATACACTTAAATAGAGGGTGCAAGAATATTTGCTGATGCTATGGAGGCAGCATTAGGTGAGTCGGAAAAATTGTAGCTTTGTGGGGCAGGGATTAGACAGACTAATGGATTAACAATAGCTGTGGGCAGAGGTGAAATTAATTCTAATGGATTAACAATAGCTGTGGGCAGAGGTGAAATTAATTCTAATGGATTAACAATAGCTGTGGGCAGAGGTGAAATTAATTAGAAAGAGCAGCAGCCTGCAATTTCAAGGACTGCTAAGAGTCATCATGGAACAGGTAAATACATGGACTGTGTTAGGATAATTAAGAGAACAGGTGCATGTATACTTGTATGTACGGTAGTGTTAGGAGTGTAGTAAATGAATTTGAAGTTCTGGTCAAGACATCAAATGTGGACATTGTTAGGATACCAGATGTGGTGTCACTCAGATATAAGGGAGGCAGAATTTGAATATGGGGAGTACAAGGACAGATAGGAAGGGGGGGTTTGCTCTTAGGTAAGAAGTGCACAAAATCTGACAGTGCAATGTTGAGTCAGTTTGGTGACATAAGCACTAGGAAAGCAAAAATGAGAGTAGTAGGGTTATAGTCATGTTGACTCAGAGTACAATGATCAACTCTACAGAGAAACAGTGTGCCAGTAAATACGAATGTCTTATAATGGGAGATTTTTTTAATTTTATACAGTGAGACCAACTGATAATGTTACAAACAGCAAATTCTAAATGGGAAGCATTCAAGGAATCAATCTTGGAAGCCACTAGGCTTTTCATACCAAGAAATATTGTTCAAGGTTTAGGCCTAAATGAATGTCAGATGACCTAATGAGATTTGCGGCAGAGAAGAAAATGCATGGGATGCATATAAATTATCAGGTGACACAGAATCCTATTGTATAATAGGATGTCTGCAATCAAGTCACAAAGGAGGTTAGGCAAGCAAAGGAGATTTCGAGAAATCTTTGGCAAAGGATGCAAACAAAAATGGCAAAGACTTTTTGCCATTTTTGCCAAAAAATGGCAAAGACTTCTTTACTTACATGAACTCTCGAAGGAAGGGGATGAATCAGATTGGTCCACTTAACACAGATGGTTTGACTATTGATGATCATGCTCGGGTAGCTGACAAACAGAATGGGTATTTTGTATCTACATTCACACATGAGGTATTCAAGGAGGGCAATGCTAGAAGTTTATCAAACTCTAACAGGGAACTAAGTGATTTTGTAATAACTGAGAGCAAAGTGGAGAAGAAATTGTTGAAGTTAAACATAAGCAAGGCACCTGGGGTGGATGGGATCTATCCAGTTATATTAGAGGAGGCAGCAAAGGAAGTAAGCAAACCCTTAGCCATAATTATGAGAGCACCCTTGGACTCAGGGAAGTTCCCCATGGACTGTAGCTGTGCAAATGTTTCCCCAGTTCACAAAGGGTGACAAGTAATTACACACCTGTTAGTTTAACTTGTTCCAAAGAAAATAATGGAGTCCAGTGACTCCATTATCTCTAGATGATCCTGCAATGCTAAAGAAGCATTGCAGGATCATCTAGACAAGACTGCAGTAAGAATTCAGACAGAGCATGGGTTTGTTAAGGGGAAGTAGTGTCTGATCAATTTGTATATGACATGGTCACAAAGGAACTGGATGCAAAAATATAATTTTGATATCATATACTTGATTTCAGATTTCAAGAAAGCTTTGATACTATTGCACATAAGATTATTGTACAAATTGGAGCAGTATGGCATTAAGGACAAGTTACTACAATGGCTAAAAGGATGGTTGAGTGGGAGAAGACAGTGGCAATCAATGGACATGGCTTTTTGTGGATTAATGTTATTAGTGGAATCCCCCAGGGTTCAGGTCCAATTGTTGTTTTTTTATATTTATCAGGGATATTGATGAAGGTAGATCAGGCTTAATGTTGAAGTTTGCAGATGATAAAAAGTTTGGCAGTGTTATTAATGACATTATTCTATGGCAACAGGATCTAGACAATTTGGGCAGATGGGCTGAGAAGTGGCAAATGAAGTTTGACAATGAAAAATGCATGCAGGTAGTAGTAACCTAAGAGAAATTTACCAACTGTGTGGTACTACACTCAGGATAGTGGAGAAAGACCCAGGGTAATTTCCCCCAGGGGCTCACATCTGGTGAGTATGGGCTTGGCACACCCAGGGTCCTGAGCTGGATATCATCATTCTTCCCTTTCTTGGTGATTCCTTTCTACTTCTCTCTCAGGGTAATAGGGAATTTTATTTTTTTTTTGGCCAGTGCAGCATAAGCCTCAGGCTTTCTTGCACCATATGGCTAATAATAATATTTGTGCAGTCAGATATAAAATTTTCTGAGCATTGCAGACTGCCTGCCAGAGCAGCTCCTGGAGTCTTGTCAATGATGTACAGGAATTTTGCTAGCAGGGATAAGTAGTATATGACCATTGTATAAGACAATGGTTAGACCACACCTTGAGTACTGCATACAATTCTGGAGGCCTCATTTTAGGATGTAGAGTTGCTATGAGTAGAGAAGGGCAACACGATTGGTGAGGAGAACAACAACAAGCTGCTCTTACCAAGATAGTCTTAACGTTTGCAGCTATAGACTGGAGACTATACACTTGCAAGGTGATCTGATTGAGGTGTATAAGGTCTTAAATAGTTTGAGCAGGCTCAATGCTGATGGGATTTTTCCTCTTGCTCAGATTATGAATCCGAGGGGACATACACTCAAATTGAGGAGAGACTGTTGTAGAATTAGAATAGATGTGTTGAAATTTGCCTTTAGCCAGTGCATTGTTGATTGCTGGAACAAACTTCCATCTGTTGTTGTGGATGCTGATAGCTTAAATAAATTAAAAGAAGAATTGGACAAACTTGAGCAAAGGGATGGGTGAAGTGGGAAGTTTTTTTGCTGATGCTGCATAAGCTTGCTTTCTTGCATCATATGCCTATACTAATGCTGAGGGGACTGAATACCTCCAGCTATAATTAACAGTCACAATTTCAGCATAAGTTGATGTTACATTTATATTGCTTACCCAGAATGATTGCAAGTCTAATTAGAATGTTTTTATGGATTATCAATTTTTGGCTGTTGAAACTAATTTGCATAACTGATCTGAGATAATTTTCATCAATGACATTAAAATAAATGCTTCAGTAATGTATGTCATGTCATAATGTAAATAAAGGTTTCTTCTATAAGTTTGTTCCTTAAGCTGTTAGACCAGCACAGTTCTGCAGTGGATGCTCATAAATCTGTCAAGATGTTACTGCCTGAGGAGAAATTGCAGACTACATATTGCAATTCTTTATATAGTTAGTTTATAGATTGGCACTGCAAACAGATGTTGGGCATACCTTAAGAATATAATAGTTGAATTAAAAAGAAAAAAAGTGAAGTACACTGGGGCCTCAACTTCCGATGACATCAACATCACATATTCTCAGGAACTGATTTACGTTCCATACGATATTTTATTTTAAGGACCGGTGATATTTGCAGGAACCAACAGCTTTCCAACATACAGTGGTGGACAAAAAAACTGCATCACTTGAGAATTTTGAAAATAATGTTTTGTGCTGCATTGTGGGGTGCAGAAATGTTCGAAATGCATTTGTTAGATGGGATATATATCTCTGTGAATGAAATCCAATAAAAGAGACTGCTTGATATATCTAATTGCCATAAATATCTTCGCAAATGGTAAAATGCGTAATTAAACCAAAAACTTACATTTTATTGCATTTATGCAATAAAATGTATGGTTAGTTTAATTATGCATACTATTACTTGTGAAATTACAAATTAACATAATAGTATTATGTACTGTAAATCAGCAAAATAAGTCCTTAATATTTTGTTCCTCCCCCTCGAGCTGCAATTACAGCCTTGCAACAATCTGGCATAGAGTTGATCAACTTCTGGATATACGGTTGGCCAATTTTGTGGTACCACACCCTTACAATGCTCTCCTGCAGCTGATCTTACTTGTTGGCTTCTTTTGAGCAATTTTTAATGGGGTTCAAATCTGCATTTGTTGCCAGGCCAGTCCAACACTGATGCCAGCATTTCTGAGGTATGACTGTACTGTAAGGGAGAAAAACGAGGGAAAACATCGGTGTAAGTATGTTTTAAGGCTTGTGAGGCAAGAAGACAAACTCATTAAATCTAAATAGCATAAAACTTACCAATTTTGCTGTGTGGCAAGGTGCCGAATCCTGTTGAAAAATGCAGTTTTGGATATCTGTGTGGTGATCCATAATAACGGGTTTCAGGCACTCCCCCAAGATAGCAGTATAGGTTTCTGCGTTCACCGTTCTGTTAATAAACTTAATTTGCCCCACCCCTTTGCTTGTTATGCATCCTCAGACCATCTGTCCAGCAGGGAACTTTGCAGTCAGGATAATATGCCTCTGATTTTCATCTTCTGGCATATCGCTTCCCGGCCGAGCCAGTCAGGTTGAATTTCGAATTGCTCTTTTGTCCACGAAACATGTTTTAGCCCAAGCAAGTCGCTTCTTCCTCATTTGTTGGGTCAACAAAGGCTTTTACTTGGGCCGATAGGCATGCAGACCACATTCTGAAAGCTGTCTTTGGATAATTCGTGCACTTGTTTCAATACCAGAGGCCATTTCAAAGTCCAGTTTTGGATCAGGAGCACTAGCATGGCAAGTACGAAGGCATAGCCATTTCAGATATCGATCTTGGGAAGGCGTACTCACTCTCTTACAGCCTGATCCGGGTCTTCTCTTCAAATCACCGGTTTCACGCTTTAATTTCAGCACCCGGGATACTGTTGACTGGTGGCAGCCTATTTTATCAGCAATAGGATGCATAGAAAGCCCTTCCTGGGACAGAGCAACAGCTACACTTTTTTTTTTCCCTTGGTGTTAACCAAACATATGAACTTACACTTCTGCAAAACAGGATACTAATGAACATATATACCTTCCAATGTCATAAACGGTTGATGCAATACCTCACAATTACTGTCTAACAATAGAAATGTTATCTGACGCAATACCTTTGCTCAAACAATATCTTATACATTTCACTACAACTGTTACTTTTTTTAAGGTGATGCAGTTTTTTTGTCCACCACTAGCTGGAACGATGCATTGGTGGAAATTTTCAGATGCATGGCATAGAACATCATTCTTACAATTATTCTCAACCTATTAGCATCTTTGTTATTGTTCTACAACTTTCCCACATGTTACAGAAATCACTCAATTTCTTTATCTTCTGTTTGATGCACATGTCCTCTGTAAGCAGAGTGTATTTTTGTTAATTATATGAAACCAACCTCTTCTGGAAGCAAATTCCTAGTTGAACATTTATCACTAAGGATGAGGCTAGTTTACCTGGACTTAAGCATGTGGAAGATAGGTCACTCTCCCATTAGGTGCCAATATTTCTGAAGATTTTAAGCTGAAGTCTTTGCTGGTGTATCACTCTAACATCCCCAGAGTATTTACACAACAAAACATCATAAAAGGCATGCTGGGAGTGTTCTCATGCAGCAATAAGAAGATCTGGGTTACAAGATGTCTTTAGTGAATGGGCACTTGAAGTTTTCTGTCCTTCAGTGAAGAATTATCTTGAGAAAAATAAGCTTCCTGCGAAGGCACTGCTCCTGTTGGCTAATGTGCCAGGCAATGATCAGTGCAGACAGGCTACAAGAGTAGCTCATGGTGTCTTGTCAATGATATACAGGAATTTTTCTAGCAGGGATAAGGAGGTGATTATTCCCTTGTATAAGGCAATGGTCAAGCCACACCTTGAGTACTGTATACAGGTCTGGAGAGATACAGAGAAGGGCAACAAGATTAGTGAATGGAACAAAGGGTTGCTCTTATGAAAAAAGGCTTAAGTTTTGCAAATTACAGTGTCTGGAGACTAGGCACCGGCGAGGTGATCTGATAGAGGTGTATAAAGCCTTGAATGGTTTGAGCATGCTCAATACTGATGGGACTCTTCCTCTTGCTCAGAATAATCACCTGAGAGGGCATAAATTCAAATTGAGGAAAGACAGATGTAGGATAGATGTGGGAAAATTTGCCTTTAGCCAGTGGGTAGTTGGTTGGTGGAACAGACTTCCATCCCTTGTGGAGGTTGATAGCCTTAATAAATTTAAGGCTCAGCTGGACAGGTATTTCGAACGAACAGAGGGGTGAAGTGGAAGTTTTTTTTTCTTTGGCTGATGTTGCATAAGCTTGCATCATATGCCTTTACTAATGCTAATCTTATCTGCACTGAGCTTGCTCAAACCAGTCAAGGCCTCATTAGCATTAGTAGAGGTATATGATGCAAGAAAGCAAGCTCATACAGCATCAGTAAAAAAGAACAAAACATTCCCATTTCACCCATCCATTCACTCGAAATGTTTGTCTAGTTCCGCCTTGAACTTCTTTAAGTTGTTGACCTCCACTACAACAGATAGAAGTTTGTTCCAACTATCAACCACCCACTGGCTAAAGGTAAATTTTCGAACATCTATTCTACAATTGTCTTTCCTCAATTTGAATTTGTCCCCCCAGGCAATTAATCTGGGCAAGAGGAAGAATCACATCAGCATTAAGCTTGCTGAAACCATTCACGGTATCCAGCTCACAGGTGCCTATTCTCCAGACACTGCAGTTTGCAGAACTTAAGCCTTTCTTCGTAAGAGCAACCCTTTGTTCTGTTCACCAATCTCGTTGCCCTTCTCTGTACTCGTTCCAGCAGCTTTCCTAAAATGAGGCCTCCAGACCAGTATGCAGTACTCAAGGTGAGGCCTGACCATTGCTTTATACAAGGGGACGATCTCCTCCTTATCCCTGCTAGCAAAATTCTTGTATATCATTGACAAGACACCGTGAGCTACTCTTGCGGCCTGTCTCAGAAAACTTCATATCTGACTGCACAATTATCCCCAGATTCTTTTTATTCTCCGCTACCCTAAGTGTACCACCAAGTTGGCACATTACTCTGGGGTTTTTGCTACCCATATGCTGTACTTTACATTTGTCAATGTTAAACTTCAGTTCCACCTCTCAGCCCATCCGTTCAACTTTTACAGATTCTGTTGCAGTAGTGTACAGCCACTCCCTGACTTATGCAAGGGTTGCGTAAACTAATGTAAGGGTGGCATTCCACAGAACTCTTATGTGTCGGAATTTCCCTAAATGCTTATGCAGTACTCAGAAATTTGATTGAAGCAAAACAGAAATGTTTGACGTACATCTAAATGGAATTATTTGTTCAATTTTTTTTTTATCTCATGCGCAGGAAAAATTACAAAAATTTCATAATTATAAAATTCCAAAAATAGAGGAAACAGGCATAATGTCAGCAAGTTTTACCTTTCGAGCAGCGTTGCCAGAATTAACTCCCAAGTTGATAAGCATGCCACTGTAGAAGTTGTGGGCTGTGGAGATTTAGAAGGATTTTTTCCCAACACATCACAAAATTTCTCTGCAGCTATGGAATCGGCAACTTCACTGCATACTTTAAAGTTTTGGAAACCAGCACGATGCTTGAACCTATTAAGCCACCCGTTTCTTCCGAAGAACTTGCCTTGGAGTTTGCCGTACTAATTCTTAATATCTTCATAAATACTTCTTGCTTTTGCTTGAATGGCCATTGGACTCAGGGGCACTTGCTTCTGAATCTGATTTTCCATCCATATTATTAATAGCTTTTCCATCTTCGATATAGCACCTGAACAGTTTTGTGATCACTATTGATCTTAAATGCTTTGATCCTTTAACATGTTTTTATATGCGCACTGTCCTTTAAAATAGTTTTTACTGTTGAAGCAGTGAGACCTAATTCTGTGCAATAGATGACAAACTTTTTCCTGCTTCGTACTTCTTAATTAATCATCATTTCTAAATCAATTTTGTTTATTTCCTAGCACTGCCAGCACTTGCACTTTCTGTTGGTCCCTTCACCATTGTAATAAGTAAATAGAAATGAAGAGATGATTCTGAAAATTTGTTTTTTATATGATTGAAGATTTCAGTGACGGGGAACTCATTTCACCCTAATACTGTACCTACAGAATTCCAGTTATAGGTATTATCGCAAATGCAATAAGATCAAGTTTACTACCCGTATATAATAGATTGCACTAACAGAAAAGCCCAATAAACCGGAAAGTGCAAATTGTGTTTATTTGATGGTAGTGACCCTCAGAAATGTGTTTTAGAAAAATATCACAAAGGCGTTCAAAAGAAGATTCCTATAATGGAACATATAATGAAAGTGTACTGCAATTTTCATTATAAAAACTACCTTTTAGAGAGATAAACAGCTTAGTTATATAATGAAAATTTCAACTTCCGAGGTTTTGGAACTACTTACCAGAAAAAAAACCCCAATGTATTATTGGGTTCACATGATATTTTCACGATACATCCATTTATTCCTATGGGATGCAAAATATGTTTTCATGATTTTTTTTAAGTTTGCACCAGCCGGCAAAAACTTGCGGCAAGTCGAATTTCCATAAGTCAAGTGCCTGTATGCTGATATCATCATCAGCCATTTTCAATCCACTGCAGGATGAAAGCCTCTCTAGCTGTTGTTTGATTTTTAGGAGCATTAGCAACTAAGGCCATATTGCTCTAGGGATATGTGGTAGTTATTCCCTAACCTTTCTGTATTTGGTGGTCACGAGCTCGAACCCCGGTCTAATCAAGAAGCATGTGCTACGCACTGCTGCTCCTGCCCACCTGGCTATGGATGCCCCACTCCTCTCTAGCAACTTTACAGTTCCTTCTGTTTTGTGCAATGGTAATCCAATTTACTAACCACAAACTTTTGAATTTCATCTGTTCATCTCTTTTGACATCTTCCAGGTTTTCTCTTATCCAACAGTCTGATTCTTTATAATTCGTTCCATTCTTTGCTATGTAGTTTTAAGCTTCTCCAGAATGGAGGAGAAGCTTAAAACTACATAGCAAAGAATGGAACGAATGCCCAAGTTGCACTTCCATCAGTCGTGGTGGGGAGTTCATTATTTTTAGACAAATTAGGATATTACTCTTCAATATGTGACTATATTTCCTGAATGCTATTCATCCAAAATTTATTCTCTTGACTTCTCACCATTTATCACTGTTACAGCTAATGACTTGTCCAAGATAAGTATATGAATCCACCTTTTCAATTTTTGCTCCTTCAATCATTATTTCCCTTTCTGTGGCATACTTGTTCATCATTACTTTTGTTTTAGCCATATTCATCTTTAGTCCAAAATCTTTACTAACTCTGCATAACTGATTATGGTTTCCTCTAATTCCTTGGGATTGTGGCTTATGATCACAATGTCATCTGAAAATCTTAAATTGTTTAGGTATTCTCCATTCACATTGACTCCTTTCTGTGACCAGTCCAATCTTCTGAAAGCTTCCTCAAGGGCAGCAGTAAACAACTTTGGATAGTCTCCTCTTGCCAAATTCCTTTCTAAATTTTAAATTTGCTATTGTCTTTATCTAGTCTAATAAAGGAGGTAGCATTATAATATATTTTCTTCAAAATCATAATCTGCCAGATTGACAGTAGCCACTGGCAGAGGTGAAAGAGATTCTTGCACTGCTTCTATTAGAATGAGCAGAAGCCTGGAAAACAAGATGCATGGTATTTCAGAGACTGCTGGGAGCCATTGTGGTTCAAGTAAACACACATGGGTTGTGTTAGGGTAGCTAAGAATAGAAACAGGTGCAGGTATACTTGCGTGTACACCAATGCTAGGAGTTTAGTAAATAAATTTGATGAATTTGAGGTATTGCTCAAAACATCAAAGGCAGATATTGTTGGGATATCAGAGACGTGGTGTCACACAGATATAAGGGATGCAGAACTGCAATTTGAGGAGTACAACGTCTACAGAAAGGATAGACAGGATAGGAAGGGGGGAGAGGTTATGCTATTAGTTAAGAAACACATAAAAACCAAGGAAGTGAAGCCAGTCGACATCACCGGATAGTGCAGTGTTGAGTCAGTTTGGTGTGACATAAGCATTGGGAGATCAAAATTGAGAGTAGGAGTGTGCTATAGGCCTAATGACTCTGATGAGTATAATAAGGAACTGTACAGGGAAATAGAGTGGGCCAGTAAATCAGAGAGTCTTATAATGGGAGATTTTAATTTCCCAGATATTGACTGGAATTTGGGGGCTGGTTACTCACACACTAGCAGGGCTTTTGTGGATTTATTGGATGATTGTTTTCTACATCAGCATGTTCGGGAGGCAACTAGAGGGAGTAATACTCTTGATTTGATTATCAGCAGTGATTCTTCATGCATTAAGAATCTGCAGATAAATGAACCACTAGGTGGCAGTGATCAGTGTGCTGAAGTGGGATTTACTCAAAGAGGTAACTACCATTAGGGGTAAAGGGAAGGGTTATTGCTTCCGTAAAGGCGACTATGATGGACTGAGACAGTATTTAAATTCTATACAGTGGGACGAACTGATGATGTTACCAACAGCAAATTCAAAATGGGAAGCATTCAAAGAACTTATCTTGGAAGCTACTAGGCTTTACATACCAACTAAGAAATATTGTTCAAGGTTTAGGCCAAAATGCATGTCAGATGAACTAATGAGGCATATGGCAGAGAAGAAAAATGCATGGGATACTTACAAATTAACACATGACACAGAAGCCTATGATAGATACAAGTTGATATGCAACCAAGTTACAAAGGAGGTTAGGCAGGCGAAGGCAGATTACGAGAAATCCTTGGCAAGGGATGCGAAGAAAAGCAGCAAAGAGTTCTTTACTTATGTAAATTCTAGAAGAAAGGGGATGAATCAGATTGGTCCACTTGATATTGATGGGTCAACTGTTGATGATCCTGCTCAGGTAGCTAACAAACTAAATGAATATTTTGCATCGACATTCACACATGAGGAGTTATTCAGCAAGGGGAATGCCAGAGGTGTATTCAACTCTAGCAGTAAGCTACAGAATCTTGAAATAACTGGGAGTAAAGTGGAGGAGAAACTGTTGAAGATAAACACAAGAAAGGCACCCGGGGTGGATGGGATCTATCCAGTTATATTAAAGGAGGCAGCAAAGGAAGTAAGCAAACCCTTAGCCATAATTATGAGAGCTTCCTTGGACTCAGGGGAGGTACCCATAGACTGGAAATGTGCAAATGTGACCCCAATTCACAAAGGAGGATCAAAGGCTGACACAAGTAATTATAGACCTGTGAGCTTAACTTCTGTTCCAGGAAAATTAATGGAGGCACTGGTTAAAGAAGCACTGCAGGATTTAGACAAGACTTCAGTTATAGCTCAGACACAGCATGGTTTTGTTAAGGGGAAGTCTTGCCTGACCAACTTGATTGGATATTATGATGCAGTCACAAAAGAACTGGATGCAGGGAATAACTTTGATATTATATACTTGGATCTTAGAAAGGCTTTTGCTACTGTTGCACATCGAAGACTGCTACACAAATTGGAGCAGTGTGGCATTGGAGGCAAATTGCTGCTATGGATAAAGGGGTGGTTGAGGGGGAGAAGACAGAGATTGGTAATCAATGGACACTGCTCATCGTGGACTAATGTTATTAGTGGAGTCCCTCAGGGCTCAGTGTTGGGTCCATTATTGTTTTCTGTATTTATAAATGATATTAATGATGGTATATCAAGCTTAATGTCCAAGTTTGCAGATGATACAAAGGTTGGCAGGGTTGTCAAGGACACTACTGACACTATGCTGTTGCAACAGGATCTGGAAAGGTTGAGCAGATGGGCTGAGAGGTGGCAAATGAAGTTTAACATTGACAAATGTAAAGTACTACACATGGGAAACAGCAACCCCAGAGCAACGTATCAACTCTGTGGTACTACACTGACGGTGGCAGAGAATGAAAGGGACTTGGGGGTGGTTGTGCAGGCAGATATGAAGTTCTCTGAGCAGTGCAGACGGGCTGCAAGAGTAGCTCATGGAGTATTGTCAATGATATACAGGAATTTTTCCAGCAGGGATAAGGAGGTGATTATTCCATTGTATAAGCCAATGGTCAGGCCACACCTAGAGTACTGTATACAGGTCTGGAGGCCTCATTTCAAGAAGGATGTAGAGCTGCTGGAACGAGTACAGAGAAGGGCAACAAGATTAGTGAATGGAACAAAGGGGTGCTCTTACGAAGAAAGGCTTAAGTTTTGCAAGTTACAGTGTCTGGAGACTAGGCACCAGCGAGGTGATCTGATAGAGGTGTATAAAGCCTTGAATGGTTTAAGTATGCTCAATGCTGATGGGATTCTTCCTCTAGCTCAGAAAAATCACCTGAGAGGGCATAAATTCAAATTGAGGAAAGACAGATGTAGGATAGACGTGAGGAAATTTGCCTTTAGCCAGCGGGTGGTTGGTTGGTGGAACAGACTTCCATCCCTTGTGGTGGAGGTTGATAGCCTAAATAAGTTTAAGGCTCAGCTGGACAGGTATTTGGAACGAACAGAGGGGTGAAGTGGAAGTGGGTTTTTTTTTTGGCTGATGCTGCATAAGCTTGCTTTCTTGCATCAGATGCCTCTATTAATGCTAATAATGATTATTATTATTAGCCATATGTGCAAGGAGGCCTGAAGCTTATGCTGCACCAGCAAAAAAAAAAAATTCCTGAGTTACCCTGAAAGAGAGGGAGTCAAAAGTAGAATGGAATCACCAAGAAAGAGAATGATGATATCCAGCTCAGGACCCTGGGTGTGCCAAGCCCATACTCACCAATGTGAGCCCCCAGGGTATAGGTTGTCTATGCCTTGTCTTTCCAGTGCCCGAAACATTCCCTTATGTTGTTGTTTGTTATTTAGTTTTTAGGAGCATTAGCAACTTAAGGCCATATTGCTCCGGGATATGCGGTGGTCATTCCCTGACCTTTCCGCATCCTCCGTATTTGGTGGTGACGGGCTCGAACCCCGGTCTAATCAAGAAGCATGTGCTACGCACTGCTGCTCCTTCCCACCTGGCTACGGAGGCGCCGCCCTTATGTTGTATGGAGTCAAATGCCTTCTCATAATCCACAAATTCCAGGCATAATGGTGTTTTATATTCATTTGCTTTCTCCATTAGCTGTGATATTACGTGAATTTAACCTGTCAACTTCCACAACGACAGATGGAAGTTTGTTCCAGCAATTAACCACCCGCTGGCTAAAGGCAATTCATCTATTCTACATCTGTCTTTTCTTAATTTGAATTTATGCCCCCTTAGGTTTGTAATCTGAACAAGTGGAAGGATCCCATCAGAATTCTCATCAAGTAACCTTTTAAATCTTTCTAATCTGTTAGTGATCCTTGTGAACAACTTGTAGATGTGGGACAAGCTAACTGTTCTATAATTTCCAATTTCTGATTTGTCTTCTTTCTTATGCAGCAAAATTATGATTGCATTATTCCACTCCTTAGGGGTCACATCTTAATGTATTTTGTGAAGAGTCTTGCCAGTTTTTGTGTCATGTCTCTTCCTCTCAATTTTAACAATTCTACAGTAACTTCACCTGGGGCGTTCGTTTTGATTCTTCATTTTCTTCTATCTCAATAGGAAGGATATTGGGTATGTCGTATGGGTTGCATATTTGTGATACATTTTCCCCACTGCTGGCATCATTCCTTTTGCTCCTTATATAATACTTTATAGTAGTCTTCTGTTATTTGAATTATGCCTTCTCTGCTATTTTAAGTACACCATCACTATTCTTCATATTCAGTAAATTTTTATTTCTGTATTACTGCTCATGACTGCCGATTTAAGTACTTTTTGTTTTCCCTTAATGCTTGTTCTACTTTCCTTGTGTTAAATCTTATGTCCTCTCTGAGTCTCTTTCTAATGGCTTTGCATAACGTAGTATACTCAATTTTGTCCTCGTCACTGTTTATCTTGCTCTTCATTTGTTGTCTTCAGTTCATCATGACAAGTGTTTCTTGATTATTCTTTTCTTCTTTGGATTTCTTTTCTCGGTTTCTCGGGCTCTATCACTTTCAGAAAGTTGTTGTATTCCTTGTCAATAGGTGAGCTTCTGCAGACCTTGGTCCTGAAAGGTCTGCAGAAGCTCAAACTTGTTCTTAAGTTCCAGGACATACCTTTTTCTCCTCTTCTGTTATCTCAAAGACCTTTGTATTACTTACTCAATTCAGTTTTTTCCTTTCTTTTCTTACATTTATATAATGTGTGCATCTTACCATTCTTTGATGACTTCCAACATGTTTACCTTGTTCAGTACGGTAACATCGCTCACAATATATCTTCAGTTAGTGGGGGATGAAGTCAATTTCATTAGTTGTTAATCCATTTGGGCTTTTCCATGTCCACTTTCTGTTCACCCTTTTCATGAAAAAAGCATTCATTACTGACATTGCTCTAGATTCTGCAAATTCCACAAGGCTTTCACCTCTTTCATGAATTCCAAAATTTCCTATAGTTTCCCTTTCTGTGTTATTTTGTCTCTTTCTAACCTTAGCAATAAAGCCCCCCCCCCCCCCCAATAATGATGGTGTGGTGAGTTTTCTGTTCAACTAGAAGGTTCTCAAATTTTGGAAGTGCATTTCTTCAACCTCTTCATCATCATGGCTTGACGTAGGTGCATATATCATTAAATTCTTTATTTGTACCTCTTAGAAGTTCTGAGTAGTAATCTTGACCCCACTTGGTGATGTACTTTTAAATTCCAAAATGTTTTTTATATCTATATGGACCAAAAAGCCAACTCCACCTTCACTCTTTTCACTGTTCCCATTGATGTACAGCACATTTCCACTTGATAAACTTGATTCATTTCTTCGTTTCAGCCAAACCAATGATATTAGCATTAGTAGAGGCATTTGATGCAAGAAAGCAAGCTTATGCAGCATCAGCCAAAAAAAAAAAATAAAAAAAAAATAAAAAAATAATGATAAATAAATAAAAAATAACCACTTCCACTTCACCCCTCTGTTTGTTCAAAATACCTGCCCAGCTGAGCCTTAAACTTATTTAGGCTATCAACTTCCACGACAAGGGATGGAAGTCTATTCGACCAACCAACCACACGCTGGCTAAAGGCAAATTTCCTCACGTCTATCCTACATCTGTCTTTTCTCAATTTGAATTTATGCCCTCTCAGGTGATTATTCTGAGCAAGAGGAAGAATCCCATCAGCATTGAGCATACTCAAACCATTCAAGGCTTTATACACCTCTATCAGATCACCTCGCTGGTGCCTAGTCCCCAGACACTGTAATTTGCAAAACTTAAGCCTTTCTTCGTAAGAGCACCCCTTTGTTCCATTCACTAATCTTGTTGCCCTTCTCTGTACTCATTCCAGCATCTCTACATCCTTCTTGAAATGAGGCCTCCAGACCTGTATACAGTACTCTAGGTGTGGCCTGACCATTGCCTTATACAAGGGAATAATCACCTCCTTATCCCTGCTAGAAAAATTCCTATATATCATCGACAATACACCATGAGCTACTCTTGCAGCCTGTCTGCCTGCTCAGAAAACTTCATATCTGCCTGTACAACCACCCCCAGGTCCCTTTTATTCTCTACCACTGTCAGTGTAGTACCACAGAGTTGATACGTTGCTCTGGGGTTACTGTTTTCCATATGTAGTACTTTACATTTGTCAATGTTAAACTTCATTTGCCACCTCTCAGCCCATCTGCTCAACCTTTCCACATCCTGTTGCAGTAGCATAGTGTCAGTAGTGTCCTTGACAACCCTGCCAACCTTCGTATCGTCTGCAAACTTGGACATTAAGCTTGATATACCATCATCAATATCATTTATAAATACAGAAAACAATAATGGACCCAATACTGAACCCTGAGGTACTCCACTAATAACATTAGTCCAACGATGAGCAGTGTCCATTGATTACCACTCTGTCTTCTCCCCCTGAACCACCTCTTTATCCATAGCAGCAATTTGCCTCCAGTGCCACACGGCTCCAATTTGTGCAGCAGTCTTCCATGTGCAACAGTATCAAAAGCCTTTCTAAGATCCAAGAAAATAATATGAAAGTTATTCCCTGCATCCATTTCTTTTGTGACTGCATCATAGTATCCAATCAAATTGGTCAGGCAACACTTTCCCTTAACAAAACCATGCTGTGTCTGAGCTATAACTGAAGTCTTGTCTAGATGATCCTGCAGTGCTTCTTTAACCAGTGCCTCCATTAATTTTCTAGGAACAGAAGTTAAACTAACAGGTCTATAATTACTTGTGTCAGCCTTTGATCCTCCTTTGTGAATTGGGGTCACATTTGCACATCTCCAGTCCATGGGTACTTCCCCTGAGTCCAAGGAAGCTCTCATAATTATGGCTAAGGGTTTGCTTACTTCCTTTGCTGCCTCCTATAATATAACTGGATAGATTCCATCCACCCCAGGTGCCTTTCTTGTATTCATCTTCAACAATTTCTCCTCCACTTTACTCTCAGTTATTACAAGATTCTCTAGCTTACTGCCAGAGTTGAATACACCTCTGGCATTCCCCTCGCTGAATGTCGATGCAAAATATTCATTCAGTTTGTTAGCTACCAGGGCAGGATCATCAACAGTTATCGATATCAAGTGGACCAATCTGATTCATCCCCTTCCTTCTAGAGTTTACATAAGTAAAGAACTCTTTGCTGTTTTTCTTTGCATCCCTTGCCAAAGATTTCTCGTAATCTGCCTTTGCCTGCCTAACCTCCTTTGTAACTTGGTTACAGATCAACTTGTATCTATCATAGATTTCTGTGTCACGTGTTAATTTGTATGTATCCCATGCATTTTTCTTCTCTGCCATATGTCTCATTAGTTCATCTGACATCCACTTAGGCCTAAACCTTGAACAATATTTCTTAGTTGGTATGTAAAGCCTAGTAGCTTCCAAGATAAGTTCTTTGAATGCTTCCCATTTTGAATTTGCTGTTGGTAACATCATCAGTTGGTCCCACTGTATAGAATTTAAATACTGTCTCAGCCCATCGTAGTCTCCTTTACGAAAGCAATAACCCTTCCCTTTACCCCTAATAGTAGTTACCTCTTTGAGTAAATCCCACTTGAGCACACTGTGATCACTGCCACCTAGTGGTTCATTTACCTTCAGATTCTTAATGCATGAAGAATCACTACTGATAATCAAATCAAGAGTATTACTCCCTCTAGTTGCCTCCCGAACATGCTGATGTAGAAAACAATCATCCAATAAATCCACAAAAGCCTTGCTAGTGTGTGAGTGACCAGCCCCCAAATTCCAGTCAATATCTGGGAAATTAAGATCCCCCATTATAAGACTCTCTGATTTACTGGCCCACTCTATTTCCCTGTACAGTTTCTTATTATACTCATCAGAGTCATTAGGCCTATAGCACACGCCTACTCTCAATTTTGATCTCCCAATGCTTACGTCACACCAAACTGACTCGACACTGCACTGTCCAGTAATGTCGACTGGCTTCACTTCCTTGGATTTTATGTATTTCTTAACTAATAGCATAACCCCTCCTCCCTTCCTATCCTTTCTGTAGACATTGTACTCCCCAAATTCCAGTTCTGCATTCCTTATATCTGTGTGACACCACGTCTCTGAAATTCCCACAATATCTGTCTTTGATGTTTTGAGCAATACCTCAAATTCATCAAATTTATTTACTAAACTCCTAGCATTGGTGTACACGCAAGTATACATGCACCTGTTCTTTTTCTTAGCTACCCTAACACAACCTCTGTGTTTATTTGTACCCCAATGATTCCCAGCAGTCTCTGAAATATCCTGCATCTTATTTTCCAGTCTGCAGCTCATTCCAATAGAAGCAGTGCAAGAATCACTTTCACCTCTGCCAGTGGCTACTGTTAATCTATTAGTCCTTGTATCCTCCCAATCTAGCAGTTTTCCGACCCAATTCCTTTTTCAGTTTCTTTCTAATTCCTTTTTCAGGTCTAATAGCCTCTCTTCAACGATGAGCGATCTTGTATTGTAACAGACCAAGTTGAGTTTCTGTGCATGGCAGCCTGGTCATACCCAGATTATTAGCACCCTCTGCTTCCACTCTGATCCTCTTGCTGCATAAGAGGGAGTGAAAGCTGCTTGGGACTGAGAGCCATTTGTTTCGCCTTGTTGCCATATTTAATAAATTGCTGGAGGGTTTGGTCTTTTCCTTTTCACACTGACCAGGCATCTTGAAGAGAACCACTCTACACATTCGTTGCCACCAAAGTGATGTAACAGGCTTACCAACGAGGTTTGCTTGAGTGGATTTTAGGGAGGCAGGCCAACCAGACTTCTCCTAAATCTTCTAAAATAGAAAGATATTGGATCCAATATCTTTCCATCCATCATTGGACCCATATGCTGATGCAGACAACAGGTAGAGAATTAAAACTTTGTCCAAATCGGTGAGTTTCCCTTCCAATTGCTCTAATTAATAATAGGGCAGATTGAAATCTCCTATAACAAGGCATTCCTACTTAATTTGCATATAGAGGCTCTAATCATATTTTAACTCTGACCCCCCATCCCACTACCATTGTTCAACATCTCATACCACACAATGCCGGCCTGTGTTAGTTCCAAATCTGTAATGTTCTTGTGCATAGGTTACTTTTATGAGGTAACATGTACCTCAGCTGAATTGTAGATAAAAACATCCTAACCTAACTTGTGGCATTTTTTCAGCTTCATTAACTGGGTAATTCTTCCTATCCTTTTCAGCTGAGGCTGTAGTTAGTCTGTCTCAGGCAGAATGATCTTCATAAGTTATTCCGGGTTTTTAAATACAATTGATATGCAAATTGGCCTACAAACACACTTCTAAAGACAAAATTATACAGATGTGAAAAGCAAGCACTGGTGCTATTAAAACAATTTTTTACAGTTCACACACAACATGCAAATTAATCCAGGAAAACACGTCTACAAGTAAAATACACTTGAACAGAGGGGCAACAGGTTCTGGTGCCATTAAAATAAGTTGAATTTGTACTTATCTACCAAATCATCAGTTAGTATGTAGATAATGCTAGCACATAAACAATAATACTTTTTAGTCTCGACCCCAGAAAATAAGATATCAGTAATATCAATTTTAGCTTCTAGAAGACATATCCTAGTTCTGATCCACCTACTTCATTAAAAAAAAAAATAAAAGGAAAAAACTTACCTGTTTCCCTAACATATCACCTTTTTTACTGCTCCTGACCAGTCTAAAGGCCTGATTTGTGTGTGCATTAACATGGGAGGTCATTAGATAGTCAAATGCCTGATGCCCTGTTACCCTGTTTTATTTTCAACTTGTTTTTTTCTAATTTGTCCTAAAGTTTTAGTTTAAGAATGGCACACTACTTACATACAGGATGTAGAAGTGAGTCATTAACCAAATTAGGATTACCTACAAAGGTGACACTGTAAACAGAGTAACTGTTAATGCAGATGTTTATGAACAACACTGTATATTAATTTTTCACTATTATCTGGAGTATCATCCATCTCGACAATTGTGCTGAATGTTCTTCACCAAAGCATTTACTTGAAAAACTGTCTCAAGTGTATGATCTGATGCAGCCAGTCATCTTCAATGGTGTCACACTCTGTGAATTGTTTGTTACTACTGTAAAAAATGCACACTATTTTTCATATACTTCAGTTTTCTGTGAAACATCACTCTTGTAGTTAGGAATAGAGTTATACTTCATTGCTCTTTTACTGGAATGTAAAAGATTAAACTGTGACTAAGGAATTAAGATTTAATCAATAGGTATACGTCAGATGCTATTGTATACATGTGCAGAATTTTGAATAACTCCATTTATGCATGAAAGGTATTGAGTCATTTCATTTGACCGACTCTTACAACTTAAGTATGGAATCACTATGTGCAAACAAGCACACTGAATAGTTCTAAAATAACTGCAATTGTATTTGGAAAAGCTGTAAGCATCTAATAAAATGATTTATTGTACTAATTAAAAAGTTACTGCTTATACTCTTGGACAACTTCATTATGGCTAGTAGTAGTACAGGCACATGATGCAAGAAAGCAAGCATATGAACTTATGTAGCATCAGCCAAAAAAACCCACCTAACAATTTCACACATTCATTTCCTCTAAATGTTTGTCCAGTTCCTTTTTCTTTTTTGTTTTGATTTTTGGTATCAAGAAAAGTAATGTACTTTACTTAAATAGTACAATCTGAGGTACATGCTACATTTCAGAATATAAGTATGCATTAGCATTAGTAGAGGCATACAATACAAGAAAGCAAGCTTATGTAGCATCAGCCAAAAAAAAAAAAAAAAAATAAATAAATAAACCCCACCCATTTCATCCCTCCATTCATTCCAAATGCCTGTCCAGCTCAGCTTTTAAATTTATTTAGGCTATCAACTTCCACAACAAAAGATGGAAGTTTGTTCCACCAATCAACCACCCGCTGGCTAAAGGCAAATTTCTGCACATCTATTCTACAACTGACTTTCTTCATTTTGAATCTGGGCCCCCCTCAGGTTCTTAATCTGAGCAAGAGGAAGAATCCCATCAGCGTTCAGCTTGCTCAAGCCATTCAAGGCCTTATACACCTCAATCAGATCATGATCATGCTTGATTAATAATGAGTCACTTTTTTTTTTATTGGTATGCATGCAGATTCAAATATGCAACATGCATACCACTTTGTTAATAAAACTAACCAGTTAATTAAAGTACTACGTAGATACTACACTCTAGAATCGACATAATATATGATATAATATATAATAATCGACATACTCTGAATACTCAGTAAACAATCTTGTGCAGAATAAAACTGAAAGAACTGATAACCAACCAATATAGTCTTTCAAAAAGCAAAGCACTGTATGTCTATATTAATAAAGAAGACTATTTATGTGTTATCTACATAAGGTGTTCCACTGCAGATTGGGCCTTCCATGGTTTGCCCATGTGGCTACATGGCAAAGTTCATTGTCAAGTGGCATGTAGCAAGCAGATGATTTCTCTAAAATCACCACTCTGCAACAAAATGGTTGTTAATTTGAATGTAATTCTGGGCAGAGATGCTGGTAAAACTGTTTCCAGACAAGCTAGTAGCATTCTACTATATATAAAAAAAAAAAAAAAAAAGGCCGATAAAGTTGTCACTGCTGTTGACTTCACTTATTTCTATTTATTCAACTAATTTAACCACAATATTTGGCCTTTTGGCCTGAATGAGCCATTCCACTACTGAAGAAGTCACACTCACCTCTACTGTATGAAAGTGTCTCAAGACACCATAACCATATGGAATATACAATTCTCTTCTGGCTTGGGTTTCAGCAGCCCACCAAGTACACAGATCCCAGAAACAAATCATGTAGTATTTAAAGATGAAGAAACCTGAATATATATATAAGCGAAACACTATTTATCCTTTTTTTTTTTTTTTTTTTCCAATCAGTTTTTCAATTCTGTAAACTGGGTATTCATTTCCAGAAAATGTAATTCTTTTAAAGTTATGGTAAATTTCATGACAAAAAAATAACCATCAAAACTGATCCAAACAACTAAATATCACAGAAAACTGAAGTTTGTAAATTATACAGTGTGATGATATTTTAACTATAAATAACAGTTCATCTTATTCAAATATATCAAAAACTGAACTCTGTACCAACATGCAATCAATAGAAACCAGCAGGAGCATTTTCACTCAAATTTATAAACAATGTTTGTTAAGAAAAGTCAGATTGCTATAAAATGTGTAGTACTAAATACTATGTATATATATTTATTTTTTTATTTCTAAACAAAGCTATGCCAGTTGGGAGGATTTCATTTATCCAGTAGCTAAAATTCTTTCAGAATGTAACTTAAGATTTCTCTTATAACAAATTGTGTCTTAGGATGTTTTCACTCAAGCTATAATAAATACCGTAAGCTGGAAATCCTTTTAGAACTCTCTATAATGGGCTTTATATTATATTTAAAAGTATACAGATATAAATCATAAATACAATCTGAATGTTCATTGTAAGAGTTTATTGCTTCATAATAATTAACTAGGTAAAATCACAGTAAAAAATATTTTTTCTGGTTTTCTTTATAAAGTGGCATCGGAAGTGGATAGTTGCAGAACATTTAATGATGTTGATTCGGTTCACCAGTAAAAAAAAAAGAACTTCCTAAGATCTCCAGATAATATCAAAACAACCAAAAAAGTCCACATGTTTTATCTTATCATACATATAAATGGCGGTGATGACATTACTCAGAAGAATAAGTCCCTTTTCCAAATGCTGTTTCTTCAGGCACTATAATGAACTTTTCAACCTTTTGCTTGTGCAAAACACAGCAATTTTATAAGTCCAAATGCTTAGGTGAAGTCCTTTCATCCATATTTCTTATGCACAACAGCTCACACCACATATGCACACAGAAAGAGATGATGTCATGAAGAAGAGTCATTTTCATCACATACTTCCATAGTATCTCCACTTTCTCTTCCTGTTTCTTCCAATTCTTCTAGATCTCCTATTCTTCTTTTTAATTTACCTGCAATAAACAAAATGTAAAGATCACTATGGTGTATTAATTTTATTCTCCAGTGGTGGCAGTTCGTTGCATCACTATTTGTTTAGAATATTTTTACATTAATTTTTAAACAAAAATGGGTTTTTGTTTAAAAATGGATAATGTGTCGCAGTGATGTCCTTGACATCATTGCAACACATTATTAAAAATGGGAAAAGGAATGGAATTAACATCATGTAAACAAAAAAAAAAAAAAAAAAAAAAAAAAAAAAAAGAGGCTGTTATAACTGCTTTATCAAATGAAAGTCTTAGTGCGAGATGAACAACTATTAAATTTAGATTTAGCCAATCAAACTGCATCACATTTGTTGCAATAACAGTCATGAAAATGTTGAAAAAGTCAATGATCTAAGGACACAAAACAGCATCTACAGATTAGCTGTTTATCTATCAGATTATCTTTCATTTTATAGAGCTAAAAAATGAACAGGAAGAAAGATTTGGAGTGGCAGTCAAACAGTCTGAAACAGACTGCTCGAGGCTGGATTTCATGACCACTAGGCTATAAAGAATCTCTTCCTGACAAAATGGGTGAGAATATAATGTAATTCAGCAGGAAAAAGAGCATGCTACATGGCACCAGAGGCATTGGAAAGAGGTCTTTTCAGATTATTCAAAATTTCACTTGCACTGATCTGATGGTATCCTGTAAGTGCTAGGTTAAAAATTTCACTCCTCCTGTTGCATCATAACTGTCAAATACCCAGGGGGACAAATGGTATCCAGGAGGCAATTATCACTCACGGCACTGGTTACCTGTAGATTATAATAGAGAAAGTGATGCTAACTACATGAAAATTTTGAGGAGACAAAACGGTGTATGGTTAAATCTCAAAAGCAAGGTTATAGAATGCCTAGTCTTGTCTTGGCTTACTACCATTATACACTTGGAGATTTGTTCTCGGATTGGCAGTATGGCTTAAACCAATGTTTCTCAACCTTTTTTTTTTAATTACTGCCCCATAAAGGGCATTTTTAGACAATTTTTTTCTCCAATTGGCCCCCGTGAAATTTTAAACAAGAAAATATTTTATACTTACTCTTTTTATTCAATGGGATCCCTGAGCCTGATGCTTCTTAGCTAAAAGTTCAATGTTTGGTATGATGTTAGTAAGTTAGATAAGTTATAGAATGTCTTAATGTACCATTTGAAATTGACTCAAAGTTTTGAATAGTGTAAAGCTTAATGAGCAGTACTCACCTTAGATAATCTGCTATGTTATGTGGAGTAGGATGGGAGAATAAATTTTGAGGCTTAAGGCAGTTTAAAATAAGTTAAAATTGTGATGTTTGTATGAACACGGAATTAAAATATGCTCAAGGAAGTAGAAGTGCACAACTTTGTCCCTGGTTGTCAATGAAGAATTAATTTAAATTTTAAAAATATGAGACTGGTGAAGCCAAAAGTCATAAACGACTGACTTTTGTATAAATGTCATCAGTTGGCAATACTAAAGTAAGAAGAAGAAGAAGAAGAAGAAGAAAACGTGTGTTTTAAAGACTAAGTTCCTACTCCACATAATATAGCAGATTATCTAAGGTGAGTACCGCTCATTAAGCTTTACGCTATTCAAAACTCTGATGTTAGTAAGTTTAAGACATTGGAAAACAAAGAAGTACTTTGGCCATTTGAGACCACATCGTTGGACAAAGAAGTTTAGTTGTCTCTGATCCCCACAACTCAGCCATTCCACCCTTTTCGAATTTATATTTGCAATCTTTGTTACATTTTAACTGAATCAACAAGTTTTTCTTGAATTTCTTTACTAGCAACACCCGGCATCCAATTGGATCTAGCATCCATGGCTTCACTTCAAAAGAAAATAAATCTGAAAATCAATTTTTTATTCCACCTTTTAAAGAACACAAATGATCTGAATAATTCTTAAGATCATTCTCAGTGAGAGATTCATTGATTTCAGTTAACTCTTGCATACCATGAAATTGTTTTCTCATTAAATTGCTTCCAAATATTTCCAGTTTTTCAGTGAAGGCTTTTAATGTGTTTGCAGTCTACTAACGTAATTAATTTTCCTTGAAGTTGAAGTGACATTTAATTAAGTTTTCGAAAAATCCAAGCCATATAGTATGTTGTTTTTGTGTTTGCTGATCCCCTTTGCTAAATCTGTATCCCCTTCACTTTCTAAAAAACGAATTATTGTATCAGAAAGGTTTACAAATCTTGTAAGACAGTTTCCCTTAGAAAGCCATCTGACTTCTGTATGTAAAAGAAGCCTCACATACTGTTCTTCATCATCAACACAATTTTCTGAAAAGATGATCATATTTGCTATGTGACTTTATTTTATTGATGGTTTTAATCACTATACTGGGAGATTGATAAAGAACTGGACTAATATTTTTTGCAATCAGATTATGTTGCACAATGCAGTGTATTGCAAGAACTTTGGGACATACTTCCTTTAGGTGGGATATAAAACCTTTATGTCTTCCAACCATCGAGGTAACACCATCAGTGGCACAGGATACCGAATTTTCCAATGGTACTTGTTTTTCATCAAAACTGTGTTTTTACAGCAGCAAAAATGGATGCTCCAGTACAGTCAGTTTCTGTAGATTTTATAAACATCGCTTCTAGCAATTTACGATCATCATCAAAATAACAAACTTATGCCATTAGAAGGACCTTATTGTCAGTAACTGTGGATTCATCAATCTGAATAGAAAATTTTCCCGTTTTTAGTTTGTCAATTCGTTGCTCTTCAATGTTAACTGACATCTCATTGATTCGTCTACGAATTGAATCATTGCTCAATGGCAATGCTTTTAAAATACTGGAAAGATTTTGATGTATCACTGTTGAAATTACAATCTGTGGGTTTTTAAGTCTCAGCACTGTATGAGCACTACCAGTTTTTGCAGTGATTTCTGCAATTTTATAAGACACTATCATTCCATCGTCATTTGTTTGTGTGTTTTTCTTAAATAGGGAAGTAACAGTGTTACACTGATCAAAATTCTGTTTTAAAATTTTTAAATATTTGATATGTTTACAAACTTTATCAGGATGTTTCCTTTTTAAGTGATCTAAAAGTCTTGATGGTTTCATAGCCTCATTTGAAAAAGAACTATTATACATAAGGCACATGGACTGTCTTGTGTCAAATGGGCTTTCAATAAAACTGTAAGCTGTAGGTGGTAGATGACTTTCATCAACTGGTGAAATACCACCACTTTGCTTATTGGAGGCTTGAAGTGGTGAAACCCATGTTTAGTCTCCAGAGCAAAGTTTCCAGCACCTCCCTCCCCCCATACTTCTCCTTCAACCCATGCACGGTACTAAGTACTATAGGTTTTGATACCTTTCGTGTTTGGGGTTTTCATAAAAAAAAAAAAAAAAAAAAAAAGCTAGATTTTTTTTTTTTTTTCGATGCTTTTTCTTTTCAGCACTTGACATGTTTGATGATGGGTTGAATAACTACAAAGAATTAAATAATAAAATGCAAACTATTTTTATTTAATTCTCATAGCCTATGTCACTCACAAAAGCACTATGGATCAAAAATAAACAACTTCAGTAAGGAAACAATAAATCAATACTAATTGTCACTTAGAAAGTAGAAACAATAGGCTTAAATATTTCCTCATCCCATCCATGCCTCATATATTGACTAATGAAACAAAAGAATAAATAAACCACACTGCCACCAAGGTCACAGCTGTAAGAAATGTGCAAATGCTAAGGACAAGCAAAGGTGGTTGAATTAAATCATACTCACTATCTTCCTTTTATCAAAATTTCTCACTCATTCCTAATATAATGTATCTATATGTTAAAAATCAGTTGTCTCAGGGGAAAAGAAAACCCAGTGAGAGAAATTAAATATTAAGGAATAAGATGTCATCGGATAGGGTTGAACTTTGGAGGGCCACAAACCATTGTAATACCCATGAGCTTTTCACCCCCCAAAAATCAATTTTTGTTCCCGGTTGAGAACCCCTGGCTTAAAGCCTATCCTTTCCACAGAAGATGTGTGCAGCATATCCTTACAGCTGTCAACACTAAGTCAAAAGAAATATCTCTTGGCCACATCTATGGATTTTGCTGGTGCTTTCAATGCAATATGGTGGCCAAGTGTACTAAGAAGATTGTGCCAAGCCAAAATATCACAATCTCTATAAATTCAATACAATAGTCATTCGACTGTTGGCATTTTTGGCAAGCAGACATGCCTTGTGGAACTCCTCAGAGCGATAACACAGAATTAATGTGCTGCCACTTTATTAGGTACACCTAGCTAGTAGCGTGTTGAGCCTCCTTTAGTCTTCAAAACAGCCTGAATTCGTCTAGCCATGGATTGAACAAGATGCTGAAAACATTGTGCAGGAATGGAGTACCATGCAGACATGAGTGTGTCATGCAGTTCCTTGAGATTCGATGGAGGTGTAGGCCTGCAGCGAACAGCCCTTTCCATCTCATCCCAAAGATATTCAATAGGATTGAGTTCCAAGGACTGAGCAGGCCACTGCAGCAAAGAAAAAAGCCATTGTCGTGTTCCTGGAACCATTCCATAGTGATTCAGGCTTTGTGCACCGCCGCATTATCCTGCTGGAAGTAACCATATAACTGAGGATAAATTGTCAACCTGAACAGATATACTTGGTCAGCATCGATGTTTAGGTACAATGTGGCATTCAGACGTAAATCTATGGGTATCAATGGACCCAACTTGTGCCAAGAAAACATTCCCAACACACCATAACACTGCCCCCTCCACCTTGCACAGTGGTCATCAGACATGACAGGTCCATGGATTAATGTTGTTTTTGCCAAATTCTGAGCCTTTCATCAACATGATGCACCAGAACTTCGACTCATCAGACCAAGCAACTGTTTTCCAATCCTCGATAGTCCAGTGCTGGTGTTGCTGTGCCCACAGGAGGTGTGCTCTCTTGTTCTTCATTGATAACAAAGGTACACGATGTGGCTGTCGTAGCCCATTTGCGACAAAGTGCGACTAGCGGTCCGTTGCGATATTTTGTTCTGCACACCAAGGTTGTATTTCTGACGTGATATGCGACATTGGGGCCCATCTGTTTGATTGCACAATTCTAGCCATCCTTCTCTGACCTCTCTCATCAACAAGCAATTTTCTTCCACAGGAGTGCCATTGAGAGGATGTTTTTTGTCCGTTGCACCATTCTCGATACACCCTTGAAACTGTGGTGCGTGAAAACTTCAGGAGAACTGCCGTTACAGAGATGTTTTGTTCAGCACGTCTTGCACCTACTACCATGCCACGTTTGAAGTCCATTAGATCACTCCTTTTCCCCATTCTTGCTACAGTTTGTATGCTTAACTGATACTAGAAAGGTTGTTCTGCTGCATTTATATCCACAACCGTGGTCATGTGATTTGCAATGTTGTGGGATAAACCATTTGTGTGCACAGCAGGGATACCTAATAAAGTGGCAGCATAGTGTAGGTAAGAGGGGATTAGTCAAGTAGAGCAGAATTTTAAAGGTTTAGTATATTGTAAAGCTTAAGTTGATAGGTTATAATATTATAAATATCATTTTTTGAAAGTTTCTTTTATTCGTATTTAGTAAATTTAACAATGGTTGTTACAAGATCCACCTTGAACACTTCGTCAGAGGATGCCATCACTCATACAGAAATAGCCAATGCTGATTTCTTGGTGAGTCATGATTTTATCCTTCGCAGAACCTGTGGCATGTATTCCAAGGTTGACCTAGTGGATAATCATCGCTTACCTGGTGATTCTTTTCTTTGTCACCGTTGTAAGGAGTGTAGTGATCTAAAGTTAAAATTTGGGGCATTGCTAGAACAATTTGAGTCACTGAAAAAATGGGTGCTTCCCTCAAGAATAATGTAACTGTGAGCTCATCAGGAACTCAAGACTTTAGTAACCTACCAAGTGATGCACTCCCTATTCGGGCCTCAGAACAGAATAACCAAGTGCAAACTACTCTTGTTCAAAAAGACTTATTTCTATTAGGTGAATCCATTGTTAGGGAAATGGGAAATATTTTTGGTAATGAGGATAGGTGGATTAGAACCAGGATATGTCTGCCGGGAGCAACTATTAATGATGTCACCAACAGACCATCAGATTTTAAGGGGAATAAAGAAAATATTATTATTCATGTGGGACTAATGATATTAAGCATACACAATCTGATGATTTGTTAGAGAAATATAGGACCATGCTGAAGAAATTCTGCGAGTTAGGCCACAATGTCTGTGTGTGCAATTCTACCCAGGCATGACAGGAGGGATTATATGCTGAAAGCCTTGTGGATTAACTCAAGAGTTGGACTCTGCAAGGCTTTTGGGAGAAATTTCTATCAGCTTGATCCACACTTGTAGGTAGAATGAATCTGTTTTGAAGAGATGGGATACATTTAAACAAAGGTTGTGCAAGAGTTTTTCCAGTATTATTGAGGATAACTTATAGGTTCAGGGGAACTGCTAGTTTGGTTGGACAAAGGTAATATAGATATGTGTTTATCTGATAACACTGGTCAAAGTAATGCTTGCATATACCTCAAGAGTTCTTGTTTGTTACTGCAACAGAACATATTAGCAAGGTGTTCTAAGGGCAGAAGCATTTGAAATGAGCTGGTAGCTAATGCCAGGGAAGCGAGTTTAAATAACTTTTAAGGAGTGTGTCAGGATAGTTAACTGTACAAGAACACTAAGTCTTAATTGATTATACAGTAATGTCAAAAGTGTTGTCAATAAAATGAGCAAATTCAAACTGCTGGTTAGGACAAATAACGCTGACATAATAGGGCTTACAGAAATGTGGTGCCACTCGGAGATAGGAGATAATGAGTTTCACAGTGTGGTATGTATAAAGAATTTAGGAAGGATAAGGAATATAGAAGGGGTACTGGGTACATGCTTCTTATCAAAAGCAGCCTGAGCGCAACGAAAAATTTCCTGGCTTCAGACATTTTGCATGCTGGTATAGAATCTGTATGGTGTGAGATGATTGGAAGCAAAGGAAATGAGAGTGGAAGTAATCTACAAGCCAGGTGAATTGAAGATTATGATGAGAGCCTCTACATGCAAATGAAATGGAAAAGTAAGTGTGAATGTCTTATTATGGGCAATTTTAATTTGCCTCTAATTGATTGGAGTAAATGTAAAGGAAACTCCACATGGGGGACAAGATTTTTATAACAACTAGATGATTGGTATTTGTATCAACATATCAGGGAAAAGAATATTCTAGACATCATCATCAGCTATGAACCGTATGACATAATAAGGCTGGCAGTACGGGAACCAATAGCAGGAAGTGATCACGGAGTTCTATGGTAAATGATGAAAAGAGAGAGAGAGAGAGAGAGAGAGAGAGAGAGGTAGCAGTAGTTAAAGGTGATATAGTTGTACACGTTGGCACTAATGATATTAAGAGTAGGAGACCGGCGGAATTACTTAGCAAGCACAGGTCACTGTTGAAAAAAAGCCGTGAATTAGGGTTGAATTTGAAAGTGTCTGCAATTCTGCCCAGACACGATAGGAGGGAGTATATGATGAGAGCCTTGTCGATCAATTCGGCCCTGGAGGGATTGTGCAAGGCTCAAGGGGTAAAATTTTTTTCAGCCTGGACTGTACTTGTTAACAGGAGAGATTGCTTCTACAGGGATGGGATACACTTAAATAGAAAGGGTGCAAGAATTTTTGCTGATGCTGTCGAGGCAGAGTTAGGTGGGTCGGAAAACTGCTAGTCGGGGGGGGATACAAGGACTAATAGATTAACAATAGCCACTGGCAGAGGTGGAAGTGATTCTTGCACTGCTTCTATTGAAATGAGCAGAAGCCTGGAAAACAAGATGCAGGATATTTCAGAGACTGCTGGGAGTCATTGCGGTACAAGTAAACACATGGGTTGTGTTAGGGTAGCCAAGAATAGAAACAGGTGCATGTATACCTGCGTGTACACCAATGCTAGGAGTTTGGTAAATAAATTTGATGAATTTGAGGTATTGCTCAAAACATCAAAGGCAGATATTGTTGGGATATCAGAGACGTGGTGTCACACAGATATAAGGAATGCGGAACTGGAATTTGGGGAATACAATGTGTATAGAAAGGATAGACAGGACAGGAGGGGAGGAGGGGTTATGCTATTAGTTAAGAAACACATAAAGTCCAAGGAAGTGAAGCCAGTCGACATCGATGGACAGGGCAGTGTCGAGTCAGTTTGGTGTGACATAAGCATAGGGAAATCAAAATTGAGAGTAGGAGTGTGCTATAGGCCTAATGACTCTGATGAGTATAATAAGATATTGTACAGGGGCTTAGAGGGGAACAGGTATCCTGTGTGTTATCAGACACTCAGCCTAAAACACTGATGGATCCAATATCTCTCTATTACAGAAGATTTAGGAGAAGTCCGGTTGGCCTGCCTCCCTAAAATCCACTCATGCACACCTTCTCGATGGTAAGCCCTGTTACGTCACTTAGGTGGCAACGAACGTGTAGAGTGGTTCTCTTCAAGACGCCTGGTCAGCGTGAAGAGGAAAAGACCAAACCCTCCAGCAATGAGAGCACAACAATACAAATGGCCCTCAGTCCCCAGCAGCTTTCACTCTCCCTCTTACGGCAGCGAGAGGATCAGAGTGGAAGCAGAGGGTGCTAAGAATCTCTGGGTACGACCAGGCTGCCATGCACGGAAATTGAACTTGGCCTGTTATAACGTACGATCACTCATCGGTGAAGACAGGATATTAGAACTGGAAAAGGAATTAGAAAATGTGAATTGGAATATCATCGGTTTGGCTGAAACAAGAAGAAGAAATGAATCACTTATAAGTTTATCAAGTGGGAATCTGCTGTACACCAATGGAAACAGTGAAAGGAGTGAAGGTTGAGTTGGGTTTCTGGTCCATAAAGATTTTAAAAACAACATTTTGGAATTCAAAAGTACATCACCAAGGGTGTCAAGACTAATACTCAAGATTTCTAAGAGGTACAAGCTAAAGATCATATTTATTTATGCATCAACATCGAGCCATGATGATGAAGAGGTTGAAGAAATGTACACTGAAATTGAGAGTCTTGTAGATGAGCAGAAAACCCACTACACTATTATCATGGGGGACTTCAATGCTAAGGTTGGAAAAAGGCAAAACAGCTCAGAAAGAGGAACTATAGGAAATTTTGGAATTGGTGAAAGAAATAAAAGAGGTGAAAGACTTGTGGAATTTGCAGAATCTCAAGGAATGTCAGTAATGAACACTTTTTTCAAGAAAAGGGTGAACAGAAAGTGGACATGGAAGAGTCCAAATGGATTAACAACTAATGAAATCGACTTCATCCTCACTAACAGAAGATATATTGTGAATGATGTTACCGTCCTGAATAAGGTAAATGTTGGAAGTGATCACAGAATGGTAAGATGTACACTTGATATAGATGTAGGAAAGGAAAGGAAAAAACTGACTCGAGTAAATAATACAAAGGTCTTTGAAATAACAGAGGAGGAGAAAAGGCAGTATCTACTGGAACTTAAGAACAAGTTTGAGCTTCTGCAGACTGCTCAGGACCAAGATATCGACGAGGAATATTACAACTTTCTGAAAGTGATAAAGCCCAAGAAACCTATAGGGAAACAGAAATCCAAAGAAGAAAGAATTAGTCAAGAAACACTTGTCATGATGAACCAAAGACGACAAATGAAGAGCAAGAAAAACACTGACAGGGAGAAAATTGAGTATACTGAGTTATGCAAAGCCATTAGAAAGAGACTCAGAGAGGACATAAGAAGATTTAACACAAGAAAAGTAGAACAAGCATTAAGGGAAAACAAAGGATTTAAATCAGCAGCCATGAGCAGTAATACAGAAAGACAAATGATACTGAAACTGAAGAATAGCAATGGTGTACTTATAAACAGCAGAGAAGGCATAATTCAAATTGCAGAAGACTACTATAGAGAATTATACAAGGAGCGAGGGAATGATACCAGCAGTGGGGAAGATGGATTGCAAAGTAGCAACACATACGATATACCCGATATTCTTCCTGATGAGGTAGAACATGCATTGAAGAAAATGAAGAATCGGAAAGCCCCGGGGGAAGATGAAGTTACTGTAGAGTTGTTAAAATTGGGAGGAAGAGACATAACACAAAAACTGGCAAGGCTCTTCACAAAGTGCATTAGAAAAGGTGTGATGCCTAAGCAGTGGAATAATGCAATCATAGTTTTGCTGCATAAAAAAGGAGATAAATCAGAAATTGGAAATTATAGACCAATTAGCTTGTTATCCCATATCTACAAGTTGTTCACAAGGGTCATTACTAACAGATTAGAAAGAATACTTGATGAGAATCAACCGAAAGAGCAAACTGGCTTTAGGACAGGATTCTCAACTATGGATCACCTTCACGTAATATCACAGCTAATGGAGAAAGCAAATGAATATAAAACACCATTATGCCTGGCATTTGTGGATTATGAAAAGGCATTTGACTCCATACAGCATAAGGCAATGTTTCGGGCACTGGAAAGACAAGGCATAGATACTCCATATATTATGATTTTGAAGAAAATATATGAGAGTGCTACATCCTTTATTAGACTAGACAAAGACAGTAGCAAATTTAAAATCGAGAAAGGAGTTCGACAAGGAGACACAATATCTCCGAAGCTGTTTACTGCTGCCCTTGAGGAAGCTTTCAGAAGATTAGACTGGTCGCAGAAAGGAGTCAATGTGAACGGAGAGTACCTAAACCATTTACGATTTGCAGATGACATTGTGGTCATAAGCCACGATCCCAAAGAATTAAGAGGAAAATCTTAATCAGTTATTATGCACAGTTAGTAAGGATTTTGGACTATAGATGAATATGGCTAAAACAAAAGTAATGATGAACAAGTATGCCACGGAAAGGGAAATAATGATTGAAGGAGCAGTAATTGAAAAGGTGGAGTCATATACTTATCTGGGACAAGTTATTAGCTGTAATAATGATAAATGGCTGGAAGTCAAGAGAAGAATAAATTTTGGATGGATAGCATTCAGGAAATATAGTCACATACTGAAGAGCAATATCCCAGTTTGTCTGAAACGTAAAATAATGAATCAATGTATACTCCCCACCATGACTTATGGAAGTGAAACTTGGGCACTCACCAAAAGAATGGAAGAGACGCTGAGAACTACACAGCGAAGAATGGAACGAATCATATTGGGAATCAGACTGTTAGATAAGAAGAGAAACACATGGATTAGGCAGCAAACTCAAGTAAAGGACATTCTTATCAAAACTAAAGAACTAAAATGGTCTTGGGCAGGACACATAGCTCGAAGATATGATGACAGATGGACTAAGAAAATAACAGAATGGTATCCAAGAGGAGCTAGAAGAAAACCTGGAAGACAAAGGCGGAGATGGATAGATGAAATTCATGAGTTTTCGAGTAGTAAATGGATGGCCAGTGCTCAAAACAGAAGGAACTGGAAAGTTGCTGGAGAGGCCTTCATCCTGCAGTGGATTGAAAATGGCTGATGATGATGATGACAGGGAAATAGAGTGGGCCAGTAAATCAGAGAGTCTTATAATGGGGGATTTTAATTTCCCAGATATTGACTGGAATTTGTGGGTTGGTCACTCGCACACTAGCAAGGCTTTTATGGATTTATTGGATGATTGTTTTCTACATCAGCATGTTCGTCAGGCAACAAGAGGGAGCAATACTCTCGATCTGATTATCAGTAGTGATTCTTCATGCATTAAGAATCTGCAGATAAATGAACCACTAGGTGGCAGTGATCACAGTGTGTTGAAGTGGGATTTACTCAAGGAGGTAACTACCATCAGAGGTAAAGGGAAGGGTTTTTGTTTTCGTAAATGCGACTATGATGGTCTGAGACAGTATTTAAATTCTATACAGTGGGACCAACTGATGATGTTACCAACAGTAAACTCAAAATGGGAAGCATTCAAGGAACTAATCTTGGAGGCTACCAGGCTTTACATACCAACTAAGAAATATTGTTCAAGGGTTAGGCCTAAATGGTTGTCAGATGAACTAATGAGACATGTGGCAGAGAAGAAAAATGCATGGGATACATACAAATTAATGGGTGACATGGAAGCCTATGATAGATATAAGTTGGTCTGTAACCAAGTCACAAAGGAGATTAGGCAGGCAAAGGCAGACTACGAAATATCCTTGGCAAAGGATGCAAAGAAAAACAGAAAAGAGTTCTTTACCTATTTAAACTCAAGAAGGAAAGGGATGAATCAGATTGGTCCACTGGATATTGATGGTTCAACAGTTGAGGATCCTGCTCAGGTGGCTAACAATCTAAACGAGTATTTTGCATCTACATTCACGCATGAGGAGTTATTCAGGAAGGAGAATGATGTAGGTAAAGTAAATATTGCCAGTGAGCTGGATGATTTTGTAATAACTGAGAGGAAAGTGGAGGAGAGATTGTTGAGGATAAACATAAAAAAGGCACCTGGGGTGGATGGGATCTATCCAGTTATATTAAAGGAGGCAGCAAAGGAGGTAAGCAAACCCCTAGCCATAATTATGAGAGCTTCTTTGGACTCAGGGGAGGTACCCATAGACTGGAGATGTGCAAATGTAACCCCAATTCACAAAGGAGGATCAAAGGCTGACACAAGTAATTATAGACCTGTTAGTTTAACTTCTGTTCCAGGTAAATTAATGGAGGCACCGGTTAAAGAAGCACTGCAGGATCATCAAGACAAGAATTCAGTTATAGCTCAGACGCAACATGGTTTTGTTAAGGGCAGGTCTTGCCTGACCAATTTGATTGGATACTATGATGTAGTCACAAAAGAACTGGATGCAGGGAATAACTTTGATATTATATATTTGGATCTTAGAAAGGCTTTTGATACTGTTGCACATGGAAGACTGCTGCACAAATTGGAGCAGTGTGGCATTGGAGGCAAATTGCTGCTATGGATAAGGGGATGGTTGAGTGGCAGAAGACAGAGAGTGGTAATCAATGGACACTGCTCAACGTGGACTAATGTTATTAGTGGAGTTCCTCGGGGTTCAGTGTTGGGTCCGTTGTTGTTTTCGGTGTTTATGAATGATATTGATGATGGGATATCAAGTTTAATCTCCAAATTTGCAGATGATACAAAGGTTGGCAGGGTTGTTAATGACACCACTGACGCTATGCTGCTGCAACAGGATCTGGAAAGGTTGAACAGATGGGCTGAGAGGTGGCAAATGAAGTTTAACATTGACAAATGTAAAGTACTACATATGGGAAACAGTAACCCCAGAGCAACGTATCAACTCTGCGGTACTACACTGACAGTGGTGGAGAATGAAAAGGATCTGGGGGTAATTGTGCAGGCAAATATGAAGTTCTCTGAGCAGTGCAGACGAGCTGCAAGAGTAGCTGATGGTGTCTTGTCAATGATATACAGGAATGTTTCTAGCAGGGATAAGGAGGTGATTATTCCCTTGTATAAGGCAATGGTTAGGCCACATCTTGAGTACTGTATACAGGTCTGGAGGCCTCATTTCAAGAAGGATGTAGAGCTGCTGGAACGGGTACAGAGAAGGGCAACAAGATTAGTGAATGGAACAAAGGGTTGCTCTTACGAAGAAAGGCTTAAGTTTTGCAAATTACAGAGTCTGGAGACTAGGCACCGGCGAGGTGATCTGATAGAGGTGTATAAGGCTTTGAATGGTTTGAGCATGCTCAATGCCAATGGGATTCTTCATCTTGCTCAGAATAATCAGCTTAGAGGGCATAAATTCAAATTGAGGAATGACGGATGTCGGATAGATGTGCGGAAATTTGCCTTTGGCCAGCGGGTGGTTGGTTGGTGGAACCGACTTCCATCACTTGTTGTTGAAGTTGATAGCCTAAACAAATTTAAGGCTCAACTGGACAGGTATTTCGAGCGAACGGAGGGGTGAAATGGGAGTGGTGTGTGTTTTTTTTTTTTTTTTTTGGCTGATGCTAAATAAGCTTGCTTTCTTGCATCATATGCCTCTACTAATGCTAATGCTAAAGGCAAAGAAATGGGTTATAATTTCAGGAAAGGAAAGGAAATTACGATGGCTTAAGATGCTACATAGCCTCTATTTACTGGGTAGAGATTACACAGAGAGTGAGTACAATTGAATTATTGTATACCTTTAAAACATTAATCATAGAAGCATTGAATGTGTATATACCATTAAAAAAGTACTCCACGAGGAGGATTTCAAGTTGGATGAATAATGAAGTTGCCAGATTACTTGAGCAGAAAAAGATGGTATGGAAATGTTATAGAGCAATAAAAAGTACTGAAGCCTATAACAGCTACAAATTGATCTGTATTAGTGCCACAGAAAAGGTTAAGCTGTCAAAGGTAGATTATGAGAAATCACTGGCAAAGAGAGAGGATAAGGAATTCTTCACATATATAAATGCAAAGAGAAGGATAAACCAGATCGGACCCTTATGTAATGGATGTGGGATAGTATTAGATACCCCAGTTGAAGTTGTTGATGAACAAAATTATTTTGCATCGATATTTACAGAAGAAAAACCCTTTGTGTCAATGAGAAATTATGGGAGTGAAGTTGAAAAGTATGTAATTAATGATGTTAAAATTTCACATGTTTATTTAATGAAAAAAACTTTGAGCCTCCTGGGGTTGATAGCATATATCCTATAATCTTAAGGGAGGTGGCAAGTGAGTGCACTGAACCATTGAGGCTAATTATGAGAGCATCATGTGGACTCGGGAGTGATTCTGTTGGACTGAAAAAGTGCCAATGTATCTCCAATACATAAGGGTGGTTTTAAGAGTGAAGTGGGAAATTACTGGCCGGTCAGTCTAACTTTAGTAGTGGGGAAAATCATGGAGACAATAATCAAGGGAGGAATTCAGGATCATTTAGATAGAAATGGAATTCTGAAGGATACTTAGCATGGTTTTGTAAAGGGAAAATCATGTTTAACGAATCTGGTTGGCTATTTTGACAAGGTCACTCAAGAGCTGGACTTTGGGAATAATTTCAATACTGTTTGTTTGGATTTCAGCAAAGTATTTGACTCAGTTCCACACGAACAGTTACTTTATAAGCGGAAACAGGTTGGAATCACAGAGAAAATCCTCAGATGGATAGCTGGATGGCTTCAGGGCAGGAGGAAGGTCATGATAAATGGTTATTCCTCAGATTGGATTGATGTAAGAAGTGCGGTTCTCCAAGGATCAGTGTTGGGACCACTGTTGTTTTTGATTTTCTTAGATGACATCAATGAAGAGATAGAGGGAGTGATGTCTAAATTTTGCAGATGATGTAAAAATTGGTGGAGTAGTTAATGATCACCACCAAGCAGAGCTCCTTCAGAGTGACCTAGATAGACTTCAGGGATGGTCAGAAAAATGGCAGCTATACTTTAATCCAGCAAAGTGTAAGGTATCAAACCTGGGGAACAGTAACCTCAAAATAACTTATACACTTGGTGGAGTTGAACTAAATCATTAGTGGAGGGAAGGGATTTGGGTGTTATGATAGGGTCAGACATGAAGTTCTCTGAGTATTGTAGACAGGTTGCAAGGAAGTCCCATGGTGTCCTATCGATGATTTATCGAACAATTGTTAGTAGAGATAAGGACGTCATAATCCCATTATATAAGGCTATTGTTAGACTATGCTTGGAATACTGTGTCCAAGTATGGAGACCACACCTGGTGAGATCGGCAAAAAGGACATCCATATGAGAAAAGACTGGATATGTGGGTTGCAGGGCTTGGAAACTAGGCACATTAAAGGAGACTTAATTAGCATTAGCATTAGTAGAGGCATATGATGCAAGAAAGCAAGCTTATGCAGCATCAGCCAAAAAAAAAAAAAAAAAAACGACCACTTCACCCCTCCATTCATTCGAAGTACCTGTCCAGCTGAGCCTTAAATTTATTTAGGCTATCAACTTTCACGACAAGGGATGGAAGTCTGTTCCACCAACCAACTGTTATTTATTTATTGTTATTTGGTTTTTAGGAGCATTAGCAACTAACGCCATATTGCTCTGGGGATATGCGGTGGCCATTCCCTGACCTTTCCACATCCTCCGTATTTGGTGGTCACGAGCTCGAACCCCGGTCTAATCAAGAAGCGTGTGCTATGCACTGCTGTTCCTGCCCACCTGGCTACAGAGGCACCCACCAACCAACTACCCCGCTGGCTAAAGGCAAATTTCCGCACATCTATCCTACATCTGTCTTTCCTCAATTTGAATTTATGCCCTCTCAGGTGATTATTCTGAGCAAGAGGAAGAATCCCATCAGCATTGAACATGCTCAAACCATTCAAGGCTTTATACACTCTGTCAGATCACCTCACTGGTGTCTAGTCTCCAGACACTGCAATTTGCAAAACTTAAGCCTTTCTTCGTAAGAGCACCCCTGTGTTCCATTCACTAATCTTGTTGCCCTTCTCTGTACTCGTTCCAGCAGCTCTACATCCTTCTTGAAATGAGGCTTCCAGATCTGTATACAGAACTCTAGGTGTGGCCTGACCATTGCCTTATACAAGGGAATAATCACCTCCTTATCCCTGCTAGAAAAATTCCTGTATATCATTGACAAGACACCATGAGCTACTCTTGTAGCCCGTCTACACTGCTCAGAGAACTTTATATCTGCCTGCACAATTACCCCCAGGTCCTTTTCATTCTCTACCATTGTCAGTGTAGTACCACAGAGCTGATATGTTGCTCTTGGGTTGCTGTTTCCCATATGTAGTACTTTACATTTGTCAATGTTAAACTTCATTTGCCACCTCTCAGCCCATCTGCTCAACCTTTCCACATCCTGTTGCAGCAGCATAGTGTCAGTAGTGTCCTTGACAACTCTGCCAACCTTTGTATCGTCTGCAAACTTGGACATTAAGCTTGATATACCATCATCAATATCATTTATAAATACAGAAAACAATAATGGACCCAACACTGAACCCTGGGACTCCACTAATAACATTAGTCCACAATGAGCAGTGTCCATTGATTACCACTCTCTGTCTTCTCCCCCTCAACCACCCCTTTATCCATAGCAGCAATTTGCCTCCAATGCCACACTGCTCCAATTTGTCAGCAGTCTTCCATGTGCAACAGTATCAAAAGCCTTTCTACGATCCAACTATATAATATCAAAGTTATTCCCTGCATCCAGTTCTTTTGTGATTGCATCATAGTATCCAATCAAATTGGTAAGGCAAGACTTCCCCTTAACATGCTGTGTCCGAGCGATAACTGACGTCTTGTCTAGATGATCCTGCAATGCTTCTTTAACCAGTGCCTCCATTAATTTTCCTGGAACAGAAGTTAAACTCACAGGTCTATAATTACTTGTGTCAGCCTTTGATCCTCCTTTGTGAATTGGGGTCACATTTGCACATCTCCAGTCTGTGAGTACCTCCCGAGTCCAAGGAAGCTCTCATAATTATGGCTAAGGATTTGCTTACTTCCTTTGCTACCTCCTTTAATATAACTGGATAGATCCCGTTCACCCCGGGTGCCTTTCTTATGTTTATCTTCAATTTCTTCTTCACTTTCCTCTTAGTTATTACAAGATTATCTAGATCACTGACAGAGTTTACTTCACCTCTGGCATTCCCCTCGCTGAATAACTCCTCATGTGTACAGAAAACAATAATGGACCCAACACTGAACCCTGGGACTCCACTAATAACATTAGTTATTAGTGGAGTCCCAGTAATAACTAATGTTATTACTGGGACTCCACTATGATGCAATCACAAAAGAATGTCAATGCAAAATATTAAGTTCGTTAGCTACCTGAGCAGGATCATCAACAGTTGACCCATCGATATCAAGTGGACCAATCTGATTCGTCTCCTTCCTTCTAGAGTTTACATAAGTAAAGAACTCTTTGCTGTTTTTCTTTGCATCCCTTGCCAAAGATTTCTCGTAATCTGCCTTCGCCTGCCTAACCTCCTTTGTAACTTGGTTACAGATCAACTTGTATCTATCATAGGCTTCTGTGTCACATGTTAATTTGTATGCATCCCATGCACATTTCTTCTCTGCCATATGTCTCATTAGTTCATTTGACATCCATTTAGGCTTAAACACTGAACAATATTTCTTAAAGCCTAGTAGCTTCCAAGATAAGTTCTTTGAATGCTTCCCATTTTGAATTTGCTGTTGGAAACATCATCAGTTGGTCCCACTGTATAGAATTTAAATACTGTCTCAGACCATCATAGTCGCCTTTACAAAAGCAATAACCGTTCCCTTTACCCCTGATGGTAGTTACCTCTTTGAGTAAATCCCACTTGAGCACACTGTGATCACTGCCACCTACTGGTTCCTTTATCTGCAGATTCTTAATGCATGAAGAATCACTACTGATAATCAAATCAAGAGTATTAATCCCTCTAGTTGCCTCCCGAACATGCTGATGTAGAAAACAATCATCCAATAAATCTACAAAAGCCTTGCTAGTGTGAGAGTGACCAACCCACAAATTCCAGTCAATATCTGGGAAATTAAAATCCCCCATTATAAGACTCTCTGATGTACTGGTCCACTCTATTTCCCTGTACAGTTTCTTATTATACTCATCAGAGTCATTAGGCCTATAGCATACTCCTACTCTCAATTTTGATCTCCCAATGCTTATGTCACACCAAACTGAGTCGACACTGCACTGTACAGCGATGTCAACTGGCTTCACTTCCTTGGATTTTATGTGTTTCTTAACTAATAGTATAACCCCTCCTCCCTTCCTATCCTGTCTATCTTTCCTGTACTCACTGTACTCCCCAAATTCTAGTTCTGCATTCTTTATATCTGTGTGACACCACTTCTCTGATATCCCAACAATATCTGCCTTTGATGCTTTGAGCAATACCTCAAATTCATCAAATTTATTTACCAACCTCCTAACATTGGTGTACACGCAAGTATACATGCACCTGTTTCTATTCTTAGCTACCCTAACACAACCCATGTGTTTATTTGTACCGCAATGACTCCCAGATGTCTCCGAAATATCTTGCATCTTGTTTTTCAGGCTTGTGCTCATTCCAATAGAAGCAGTGCAAGAATCACTTTCACCTCTGCCAGTGGCTACTGTTAATCTATTAGTCTTTGTATCCCCCCCCAAGCTAGCAGTTTTCCGACCCACCTAACACTGCCTTGATAGAATCAGCAAATATTCTTGTATCCTTTCTATTTAAGTGTATCCCATCCCTGTAGAAGCAGTCTCTCCTGTTAACAAGTACAGTCCAGGCTGAAAAAAATTCTAATTGAAGTGTTTAAGGCTCTGAGAGGCATAAGTAAAACAAATGAGGACGAAATTTTCATGGTTATAAATGATTCTAGAACTAGGGACAATAAATTCAAGTTATGGTGGGAGAAGTTTAGACTGGATTGCAGGAAGTTTTATTTTAGCCAGTGAGTTATAAATTACTGGAAAAAGTTACCTGTATGGGTGGTAGAGGCTGATAGTTTGGGAAAATTCAAAGGTCAGTGGATAATTATCTGCGGGAGGAAGGAAATGCATAGGTATTTCTTTTTCTCATATTAATTATTTATTTATTTTTAAATTTTATTCTTCTTACTCTTATTTATTTTATTTTTTTGGATGGTGCAGCATAAGCCATAGGCTTCCTTGCATTATGTGACCATTCTAATACTAATAAAGAATTACTTGAGAAACAGGAAAATAGTGATCAAATGACATTTCCAGGAAACCACCCAATGTGTGATATGACGTTCCGTCCTCAAGGCACATCACCTGGATGCTGTTTGATGCAATACATCAGTGGCAGGAAACTTGTTATTTCTATCATACTAAATAACTGTTTGAATCCCAAAACAAGTACTTACCAGTTACTTTGGATGTTTCACCATTCTGCAATGTCAGTTTGGCTTTATATATTGGTTCATATTCCTGTAAAGCAGGAAATACATGTTCACTTGAAAATAAACAAAAATTTAGTAGCAGCAGAATACACTCTAACTAAATTATATAATCACTCAGAACAAAAATAGGTGAAGTAAAATAACATTATTAAAATAACATGCTAAACCAAAATGCTGTACTCAAGAAATTAGCAAAAGTGAATATTCAGTTTCCTTAGAATATCAAGGAACTAACAATTTCAATACTTTTTAATTATCCAATACTCTACTACCAATTCTAATAGTTACCCAACAGGTGTTGACATTATTCAGAATTTTAATGCTTTTAAGAGGTCCATTTTAAGTTTTATCATTTAAGAAAGTAGCATAAGAGGGATATTTTTAGATTACTTTTATATTTCATAAATTCCTTCCATTTCATTATTTGAAATTAATATAAACATGGTGTCAAATTACAAACATTTACATGCACAAAACCCATTTTTAGAATATTTTAAAGATTATTTATTTATTATTATTTTTTGCTGAACATGACTTTTTTTGTTTTAAAAAGTCATGTTCAACAAAACCAATAATTTCACAAAAGGCCACACAATAACAAAATGATTTTTTTAAAGGACTGTATGGAAATAAAATCCACAAGATTACAATGAAGACATTATATGATGATTGCCCATCATGTAACACAATCACGAACTATGTTGCTAAATTCAAAGGCAGTCAGAATCCCAAAAGTTGAATCCAGGTCTGGACAACCTGTGACAGTGTTAGCCACAGAAAATATCGATGTGCATGAAGTGATTTTGAAAAACCATTGGATTAGTCACAATACATAATAGACATAAACCTCTCCTGTGAATGAGTACATCATGTTGTCCACAAAAAAACTAAGCACAAAAAAAAGTCGGCAAAACGGGCATCAAAAGAGCTGAATACAGACCAGATGAGGGAAAGGGTGAGCAGCATTACAAAGAAAACTTGGGAAATTTGCCCAGAATTCAAACCAGTCTATCGGCCAATTGGTAATCATTTTCATCACTGTCTCTCCTTTCAGAGGGGAGCATCACTTCCCAGGATGAGACCATTAGTTTTTTGAGACAAAAGAGTGATATTTGCTGATTACCTTTTTAAGGGTAATCAATGAATACATTACTTGCAAACATCATGGGAAACTCTCAATCACAAAGCTTGGATTACCATGGAGATAGTAAACAATTTATGTTATGAATTGTCACATCTGTCCTATTTGCTAGATGTGGCCCATTAGATTCACTACTCCATTTTCTACACTGATTAAAAAAAAAAAAAACATTTAAAAAAGGGTAGCATTTTGGGATAAATAATGATGGTATTCATGTGGTAGAGGAGTGCTTGGATAAATAATGTAGCAGGTTCTATGTAAGAGATATAGAATAGGCAGGGTTTCCTTGATACATCAAGTGTATGGCCTCTAGAGGTCACTATGTTACATAAAAGCGATTAATTTCCAAGTTGCTTTATTTTTTCTATTGTAGGCAATAATGTTTTCAAAATATCCTTAGCATATCAATGATTAGTGTTTCTATATAGGAGGGAGGAATTATCATTATTCTTTACTATCCTTAAGAATATGGATACAATTAGAGATGCCATTCTCTGTGACAGTGCTTAATGTAAGAGAAATAAATTCAGTGTTGAATAAATTTTGGTAGAGCTATTCATTGTGTAACATTTTTATGCAAGATACAACAACACTTGCACTTATTTGCACTACTATAAACATTATTATTGTAGTGGATGGAAATTACATGTGAGTGTACAACGGATTTTCTCAACTTGTTTTCTTTACCATTTACAGCAGACTCTTGATTTACCAGGATTGTATTAACCTGGACACTTAAAGACTCCAAATAAAAAAAAATAAAAACCCAACCAGAAATCATAAAATTCAAGTAATAACTAGAATAGGTATAAACAGATGTTTTGCAAGTCGTAAATAAGCGACAAAAAGCAGCATTATAAGTAGTCATTGGGAGATTATTGTGCCTATTATCTTGCAACCTTTTTTTTGAGTGGCGGGTCTTCACACACTCTGCTATAAAAAATAAAGAGACCAAATGCTTAATTTGTTTCAGTGAGTTGCGTCGATTGTTGTGTTCCGTTGCACAGCAAAAGGGACAAATTTTGTTTCGTTTTGTTAGGGATGTTGGATTTTTTTTTTTAATAGTAACTATTATTATTTCTTTCTTTCTTTTTCTTTTTTTGTTTAGAAATCATGAAAATGGATACATGCAAGAGTTGTGCTTTCAATTAAACAAAAACTTGAAATTATTCAAAAGTTTGAAAACGGTCCATATGTTAAATCTCTAAGGAACCATTATAATGTTGGTTACCAAACCATACCTTACATTGTAAAAAATAAAGGGAAGCATCGCATTGGACACAAGGGTAGTGAGTGGTAAGTGTTTTCGTTTTTTGTCTATCACCATACTTTTTATACAGGTTGCTGAACATTTTTCGATATAGTAAGTCCCCGCCTTACGTAGCTTCGGACTTATGTTACGTTATTTATAATTTTTTTTTATATGACTGAAGATTTCAGTGAAGGGGGCACACATTTCATCATAATAATAATGTAAAAACCCACAGAATTCCAGCTATTGGTATTATCGCAAATGCAATAGGATCAAGTTTACTACCCATTTATAATAGATTGAGCTAACAGAAAAGCCCAATAACCTGGAAAGTGCAAATTGTTTTTGTTTTATGGCAATGACTTCCAGAAATGAGCTTCAGTAAAATGTGAGCTCACTTGCGTGAGGTGATAATAGTGAGTTTCCTGAAAAAGGCCTCTGAGGTTGGGAAAATTCATATTTTAGTATTAAATCAGCTCACACCAACCATAAGAATAAGTATTTACTGTAACTAGAATATTTATTTACATATTAAAATAAAATAAATATTTACAAAAACTGCTATTATATTAAATATACATGTAAAAACATTAAAACTGTGATAAAATCCTTGAGATAAAATACACTAAAATAAACCGGATTAAAAGCGATAAAAATCTCTGGAGCTTTCGGAAGCTTGCGCTCCCTTCCTCAGCAGTAACAAAACTTCCTGCAGCACGTCCATATATAACAGGCTCACGGTACCTATACACGTGGTACAGTCGGCGCATGGTCTGAACTGGAAGCGGAAATAGCTCGGGAACGTGTTAAGCAAAACCGTTCATCCGTACTTAGGATAATAGTTTCAAACAGAGGATGCATACGCATACCTCTGTCCCTATTCATAATATTGTGGTCGGATGAACAGATTCGTAGGCTCTCGAGCCATTTACGGTTCCAGAACCCATGCGCTCGATCCATGATAACCGCATCCTCTGGGGAAATTTGATGCTGCTTCTCCCAAAAATGTTCGGCCACAGCAGACTTATTGTAATCAGCGGTTTTTATAGCATTTGCATGCTCCCCCAGACGATCCTTGAGCCGTCGTTTTGTCTCGCCCACATAACATTCCCCACAATCTGGGCATTTTATCCTGTATACTACTCCACTACTCAGGTCCTTTGCTATTGGGTCTTTTACCTGAGACAACACTGTGTGCAACCTCCGCCCGGGAAGCTGCACACAGCGTGTTTTATAGCCCCGCAAAATTCTAGCGAGATGCTCAGTAACGCCCGGATAGTAAGGAATGTATGCGGTAGCGACAGGAACAAACGGTTCCTGACGGTTAGACTCTATTCCTCTACTAAATCTGTCTATGATCCTCTGGGGGTATCCGCATTTTCTAAGGTCTGCTGTGACCCGTCTAATTTCACATTCTTTGTCCTCAGAGGTGGTGCAGTGTGACCCTGCTCTATCTAGTAGAGCTTTCACTGCACTATTCTTATGCTGCCCAGCTTGTGCTGAACTATAATGGGTGTACTGGCCTCTGCACATAGGTTTTTTAAACACAGAAGTTTTTAGCCTAGGGCCTACCCTAGAGACCAGTACATCCAAGAAAGGAAGGGTACCTCCTGTTTCCACCTCTGAGGTAAATTGTATAAATTGGGAGAAGCTATTAAGCCAATGGAGTGCATCATCCTCTCTCCCCTTCTGGACCACGGTAAAGGTATCATCAACATACCTTTTCCATTTCTTTATGGGAAACTGACATACACTAAAAACCCTCTCCTCTAACTCCTCCATGGCCAGATTGGCCACGATGGCGCTAATAGGAGATCCCATGGCTGTACCGTGAACCTGTTTGTACATAACACCTTGGTACACCATAGTGGTGCTGGCCAGACAAAGTTCCACACCCGAACAAATATTCTCTACGTTTAAAAGCGATCTACTACCCAAAGAGACATCATTACTCAAAGATCTTCTAACACAATATATTCCATGTTTAATTGGAATGCATGTGAATAGTGACATCACATCAAAAGAAATCATGCTCTCGTTTTCATTTACAGTCAAATCTTTCACAAAATTCACAAATTCTTTACTGTCTTTTATGACATAGTTGGACTGGCCCACTATAGGCGAAATCAATTTGGCCAAATACCCTGACAAAGCATATGTGGGGCTTCCTATAAATGATACAATAGGTCTGAGTGGGACTTCTGTCTTATGAGTTTTTGGAAGTCCATAAAACCTCGGGAGTTGACATCCAGTAGCATGTAAGAACCAAAAGGTCTCCCTGGAAATCTTCTCTGCCTTTAACCAATCCTGTACCAGTTTATTAACGCGCCGCTCTAGGCCAACCAACGGGTTTCTCTGAGTAACTTTATATGTATTATTGTTCTGTAAAAGGTCCATTGCTTTTTTGTGATAGTCTTTGTTTAGGACAACCGTCGATCTGCCCTTGTCCGCAGGTAAAACCACAATTCCATCGTCTCTTCTCAGTTCATTCAAGGCCTTTCTTTGACTAACGTTAAGATTCGGAGATACTTTCTTTACCTGGCTCAAAATAACGGCAGATTTAACCCAGCAGCATCAAATTTCCCCAGAGGATGCGGTTATCATGGATCGAGCGCATGGGTTCTGGAACCGTAAATGGCTCGAGAGCCTACGAATCTGTTCATCCGACCACAATATTATGAATAGGGACAGAGGTATGCGTATGCATCCTCTGTTTGAAACTATTATCCTAAGTACGGATGAACGGTTTTGCTTAACACGTTCCCGAGCTATTTCCGCTTCCAGTTCAGACCATGCGCCGACTGCACCACGTGTATAGGTACCGTGAGCCTGTTATATATGGACGTGCTGCAGGAAGTTTTGTTACTGCTGAGGAAGGGAGCGCAAGCTTCCGAAAGCTCCAGAGATTTTTATCGTTTTTATCGCTTTTAATCCGGTTTATTTTAGTGTATTTTATCTCAAGGATTTTATCACAGTTTTAATGTTTTTACATGTATATTTAATATAATAGCAGTTTTTGTAAATATTTATTTTATTTTAATATGTAAATAAATATTCTAGTTACAGTAAATACTTATTCTTATGGTTGGTGTGAGCTGATTTCATACTAAAAAAAAAAAAAAATAGTGAGTTTGCCTTAACCCTGTGAAGTTCTTTTCAGAAAATTTAATTTTGACTGTTATTGTGGTGCCGACTAAGAGAATAAGTGATAGTGGTACTAGTAAATCTATCAAGAAAAGGAAAGCGATCGAGTGGGATCAGAAAATTAAAATAATAAGGATGTATGAAAATGGCCAAACATTAACAAGTATTGCGCAGAATTCAGATTTGTCAGTGGCAACGGTGAACACAATAGAGGAGAAAGACAGAATACGAGAAGCGATGAAGCGACCGGCACCAATGAAGTCAACTTGAATAAACAAGGCTACAAAATACATATCAGTTTTTACAGTACAATAACATGCATGTTTTCTTTTCTTATGTGCCACTCCGGCTACTTCACCGCCGTCTCCAGATAAAGTTTTTAATTGAACTAATTAAAAATATATAACTATTTTTCTTCATTCTTCTGAGGATATTATGTGGTTTTTGCAATTTTGGCATATCAGGAATATATTAGCAATGTATATATAGCATGGATATACAGGGTGTCTTAAAAATACATGGCATAACTTCAGGAATGAGTTCCTCATATGTAGACAATAAAAATATTTTATATCAACATAGTTCTGGAAATGCTTGGTTTCCGAGTTTTGAAGGTCTGTCTATGACACTTAACTGTTAATATCACCTTATAGTAAATATTCAAAATGTCCACCTTCTGCCTGAACACAGGCCTCACATCGACATCTCATGGACTCGCAAAGACTATGCCAAATTCCTGGCATGTTTCGTATTGTCTCACAACCTGCCACAATTCAACTGCAAAGAGTTTCCACATCAGCTACCAGAGTCGAATACACCAATGACTTCAAATGGCCCCACAAGAAGAAATCTAGTGGGTTTAAATCAAGTGAGCATGGAGGCCAGGCAGTTGGTCCACCTCGACCTATCCACTGACCAGGAAACCTTGGATTCAGGTAATTGCGGGTTAGGTGGCTGAAATGTGGTGGAAGCGCCATCTTGCATGACGCTTCTACCACTGTGCTTCATCTCTGAATATCACTAAGGCGGGAAAGTGAGGAGTTGTACCACACTGCTGCAAGAACCACTGATAGAACATTACTCGCTCAGGGTAATCTGCTGGTGACAAAGCCTGTACCGTTGCAGATGGTAAGGATGCAGATGGTGTTCTCGCAACACTCTCCAAATAGTCGAACGTTGAAGAGCCAGTTGCACCAGTTTTCGTGTGCTGATTCCAGGAGTGGCATGCACAACATCCAAAATCTCCTCCTCTACTTCAGGAGTCGTAGATCTTGGTCGTCCTCTGTTGGCAGTACGAGGTGTAAAGGTCCCAAGTTCACAAAGGCGGCGACAAATACCTTCAAACGTTTTCCTGTCTGGACATCTTCGTTCTGGGAACCTTTCGTGGTACAAACGATGAGCCTCCAGAGCATTTCCCTCTGCCAAAATGTACATATCTGCTTGCTCCTGATTTGATATTCAGAATGGAAAACCACCAGATTCTGTCAGTACCTTGTGATGAAGGAAATCACCTGTGGGAGATAAGACATTCCGGTTAATAACTCAGAAACCAAGCATTTCTGGAACTATGTTGATATAAAATACAGTGGAACTTCTCTATTACGAACTTCTAATTAATGAATTTCTCTATATTATGAATTTTTTCGCAAAACATTGCACCTTGAAACGAAATTACATGTAAAATTAACCCCATATAACGAAGTGTTAGTCTCTCTATAACGAACTTTAAAAAAAATTAGTAAAAGAATTTTTGAAGATTTTCAAGCATTTACTGCTAAACAGTCGCTCAAATATACTGTCGCCTTCTTCGTTCCGAAATTGCGCATTAGCATCTGGAATTAAATAATCATCCTTTTAGTGGACACTTGTGACTATTGATGCCCATAGGAGGGTCTTTGTTTCATTTTTGTTACAGTTATTAAACCAATTGGGTTTTCTTAAAAGTGGTCATAAACTTTATAATAAATAGGGTAGATTTGTAAATTGATGTTGGCTCAGGGGAAAACGAAATTTGCTGCGGTAAACTTTAGCATGCTGCGGCGGCAATACATATAATGCTACCATAGTCAGTTTTTAGTAACGCCTACTGAGTGACATTTGCTTCTCACCTCAACTGTACCACGTGACCTTCCTGTCAATCATTATATGATATATCCGTTCTCATCTAACCGGACTCCCAGTAGATGGTTTTCATGAATTTTTTTTTTTTTTTTAAATTTCATTCATCATTAATCACATGGGCTATATGCTCTTGTATTTTATTTATTTTTCCTGAAAAGTAGCATACAGCATACATTAATCATAAATTTTCTTTCGTGTATATTTGAATGAAAGCAGAATAAAAGAAATTCACAAAGTCGTATATTTCTTCAAAGTGATTTTGGTATTTGGTATGTTGAGGGTCTAGCGGCTCCTGGGATTTCTCCCATCTCCGCAGTGTTCTCTGTATCGAGTGACAGTACCCTGTCAAGCCAGAGATTTAAAGTGTGTGGATCGTGTATAGTGTAGTCTGTTGTGCCCATTGTTCATCTGGCTTATTGGCCATCGGGCCCCTGATGGGACCCGACGTTGCCCATACTGCGCCACGTGGAGGCTAGCCAGGTGTTACCTGGCTAGCCTCCACTTGAAAGTGATTGATAGGAAAGGTCACGTGATACTGTTGAATTGACAAGCGAGCGTCATTGAGTAGGCGGTACTAACAATTCACTATATGGCCAGCGCAGCAAAGTTTGCAGTGTATGTATTGGCAAGAGCTGCAGTCCAATAATTTTTACAATTGTGGAAACAATGCCAAAGAGAAAGTGTTTCAGTATTAATGATAAAGCAAAGATTGTTATGATATTGACCAGGGTTTTAAGAAAAAAGATGTTGCAAAGAAGTATGGCATACCTGGAAGCAGTTTATCTATGATTTTAAAAAAAATCGAGAATCAATTTTAAATGCAATTGAAGGAGGAGCAGACAAGAAGCGAATTAAGTTGTATATATACGAAGATGTTAATAAAGCTGTTCTAAAATGGGTGCAATGATACGTGAAAAGAATATACCAATATCGGGCCTAATAATTAAGCAACAAGCTCTGAAATTTGCACAGTCCCTTGGACAGACAGAATTTAATGCGAGCACTGGGTAGCTAGATAAATTTACGAAGCTCCAGAGAATTGTGGAAAAAGGTTATTTGTGGAGAAAGTGTTAATGTAAGCGAAGAAGATTGCAACAGTTGGAGGAACAATACCTTAAAGAAGATTTTGGAAGAATATGAGTGTAAGGATGTTTTTAATGCTGACGAAATGGGTTTATTCTTTAAATGTTTACTGAATAGAACACTTGCTTTTAAGGATGATAAATGTTTTGAAGGAAAACAAAGCAAAGAAAGAATCACTGTGCTAGTTGGAGCAAATATGACAGGAAGTGAAAAATTAAGACTTTTAGCCATCGGAATATAAAAAAAAAACCAAGATGTTTTAGAGGCACAAAATCTTTGGAAGTTGACTACAGCTTTAATAAAAAAGCATGGATGACAAGTGATATTTTTGAAGAATGGATATTAAAACTAGACAAGCGTATAACAAAAGAAAAAAGGAAAATCGTGTTGGTAACTGACAACTGTCCGGCACATACTGCCAGTATTTCTGCCAAACTTAAAAGTGCGAAGTTGTTTTTACCACCAAACGTAACGTCAAAACTTCAGTCAATGGACCAAGGCATTATCAGAAAATAGAAACTTGGAGGTTACAATTAACCTTAGAGATTGTATCTCTGAACTGGCAAAAGTTTGGACAAACGATGTCACTGAATACACTATTCAAAATTGTTTTTCGAAAGTGAGATTTGCATTGAATACAGAAGTCAAACAACGACTGGACGAACAAGATGAATTGCCCCTTTCCCAACTGAAAAACTTTTGGAAATTATTAGAATTGTCCGGAAACATCGAAAATGAAATAACACTGGATAGTTATGTTTATGTAGATCACAGCACATCCAAATGAAGATGAAATACTGCTGAACATGTTAGACGTGACTATGATCACGAAGAAATTAACGATGACGCTGAAGACGCATCAGAACAACCCGTAGAAAAGCCAACTTGCAAAGAAATGATTAACGCTTTTAAACCGGTTCGCATGGGTCTACAGTTTTGTGAAAATGTTCCTGATAATGTTTTTAATGCTATGAACAAATGTGAGGTTTTCTTTGAGAATCAGACAATTTTTTAATTGTACTGTGCAAACAAAAATTTGATTTTTTTTTTTAAATTTGTGATACTTACCGACGAAAATTGTGTAAACAATTTAAATAAGTATGTTTTGAAATAAATTAAAAATAAATGTAGATTCGTTTTCATTTTCTAATTAGATAATTTCTAATAAAAAAGATATTCTCTGTATAACAAAATTTCTCTATAACGAATTTTTTTGCTGGATTTATCGAATTCGTTATGGGGAAGTTCGACTGTATTTTTATTGTCTACATATGAGGAACTCATTCCTGAAGTTATGCCGTGTATTTTTGATACACTCTGTATAGTAGCAATATTTTATTAGTCAATCCCAAGTTATGTAAAACTTGACTTATGTAAGAAGTCCTGGAACATATCTCTTATGTATGTCGGAGACACTGTATTTTTGGATTAACCAGGAAACTGATTATACGGGATTTTTTTTTTACCATCTATCCCGGAAAATCAAGAGTCTACTGTATATGCTTTTTATAATTTGGTTATAATGGGAATCAGTAATTTGGCTATAATAGGAATCAGTTGTAACTAATATTTTTAAAATCCTTTTCAACTCTAGAAAAACACTTGGCAATTTTTGAAAATTCCAGATTCCTGACAGTAATAAAGTACACAATTGCCAAAATATTGTTGTTGTTGTTATTATTCGGTTTTTAGCAGCATTAGCAACTAAGGCCATATTGCTCCAGGGATATGCGGTGGTCATTCCCTGACCTTTCCGCATCCTCCGTATTTGGTGGTCACAGGCTCAAACCCGGGTCTAATCAAGAAGCACGTGCTACACACTGCTGCTCCTGCCCACCTGGCTACGGAGGAGCTGGCCAAAATATTAAAAAGTATTCTGAATGAGAGACAAAGCAATGCAACCACTATAACAATTACAGTGCATAAGTTCACACAAGTAAAGTTTCTGAACAATAAGTAAACAGAATGAAATTGAAAGTGTATGCAATCCTGCCCAGACAAGATAGGATGGAGTAACGTGTTGCTAGCATTGTCAATTTACTTGGCCCTAGGTAGAATTTTTCTCAGCTTGGTCTGTGCTTGTTAACAGGAGAGACTGTCTGTATAGGGATGGGATACACTTAAATAGAAGGGCGTGAAGAATATTTGCTGATGCATTCAAGGCAGAGTTAGGTGATTTAAAAAACTGCTAGCATGGGAGGGTTGGGATTTACTGACTTACAGTAGCCACAGGTAGAGGTGAAAGTGATTCTTGTACTGCTTCTACTAGAATATGCAACAGCCCGGAAAGAAAGATGTCAAGGATTTCTAGACCTGCTGGGAATTTCTGTGGAACAAGCAAATACATGGATATGTTAGGTTACTAAAAGGAAAAACAGTTGCAGGTATACTTCATGTACACTACTGCTAGAAGCAGAGTAAAGAAATTTGATGAATTTGAAGTGCTGATCAAATGGAAACATTTCAGGGATATCAGACATGGTGTCACTCAGATATAAAGGATTCAGAATTCGAAAATGGGGAGTACAATGCGTACGGAAAGGATAGGTGGGTAATTATATTCTTACATAAGAAGCACAAAATCTAAGGCAATGCATCAAGTAGACATCAAGGAGAGGGCGCTGACTCTCTTTAAAAATTACAGCTATGAATTACAGGCTCCGAAAAAGCGATAAGTGTTTGCCATTTCATTTACCTAATTGTTATATTATATTGTACTTTATATGTATGTTTTATAGTTCTAGTTATGCTGGTTATTTTTATTTTTAATTTAGATAAGTTTTTGTAGATTACTACTTAATATAAGTAAAACCGTTGTTTCGTTCGAATCTTGCAGCCATTGTTTTTTTAGTGGTAGGGAATTCAAATTTTTAATTGTGGTAGCTAGATAGCTCTAACATAAAATTATATAGCGTAATACACATCACTGCATTTAGGATTCTAGTAGATAGTGTAGTATTGACAATTAATTAAATTTATTGATCTTATTAATTTAAAATATCATGCCCCAGACTAGAGCAGCAAACCAATGGGCATAAAGTGGCAGGAGTGTTGCGACTCGGGGGAGAACTGAGAGGAGCGATTCTCCAATGCTGTTTGTTTGTTATTTGGTTTTTAGGAGCATCAGCAACTAAGGCCATATTGCTCCTGGATATGCGGTGGTCATTCCCTGAATGACCTTTCCGCATCCTCCGTATTTGGTGGTGACGGGCTCGAACCTCGGTCTAATCAAGAAGCGTGTGCTATGCACTGCTGCTCCTTCCCACCTGGCTATGGAGGCGCCTTTTCTCCAATGCATCACAGCATAAAAAAATGTGCAACTTGTGAAATGTTTGCCGAACTTTCTGGAACAGAACACGATCTAGCCAAGGAGGATGTCTTTGTGTGTGTATGTGCCAGGTGCAGAGAGTGTCTAGAAATTAGGCGTCAACTCAGCAATCAAATGGACATCTATGAGAGCTTGAAGTGTAGGGTAGATGCCCTTGAAGATATTAATATGAGGGGCCTGTAAAGCACTCAGCTGCCCAACTCAACGGCAGAGCTCACTCCTGGGCATTAGGCAACACAGCGGCAATCTCCAAGGCAGAATGTGCTGGTCACACAGGAGTTAGTTATTGTTGGTGACTCTATTGTCAGGGAGACGGGTAATATATTGTGTAAAAAGGACAGATAGAACAGGACCAGGGTATGTCTGCCAGGGGCAAACGTTGATGATATTGTACATATATCTTTTAAGGGCACAAAAGGTGATATTGTTGTACACGTTGGCACCAATGACATTATGAGTAGGAGATCTGCAGATTTACTTAACAAGTACAGGTCAATGTTGCAAAAAAGTCGTGAGTTAGGGTTAAATTTGAAAACGTCTGCAATTATGCCCGGACACGATAGGAGGGAGTACATGATGAGAGCCTTGTCAAACAATTTGGCCATGGAGGGAATGTGACAAGGCTCAAGGGGTAGAATTTTTTTCAGCATGGTTTATGCTTGTTAACAGGAGAAACTGCTTCTACAGGAATGGGATACACTTAAATAGAAAAGGTGCAAGAATATCTGCTGATGCTATCGAGGCAGTGTTAGGTGGGTCCGAAAACTACTAGCTTTTGGGGATTCACAGACTAAAAGGTTAAAAGTAGCTGCAGGCAGAGGTGAAGGTGATTCTTGCACTCCTTCTATTAGAATAAGCAGCGGCCTGGAGCGAGGGGTGCTGGGGGTTTCAGGGACTGATGGCAGTCATCACGAAACAGGTGGCTATATGGGATGTGTTAGGGTAACTAAGAATAAGAATACGTGCATGTATACTTGCATGTATACCAATGCTAGAAGTATAGTAAATAAATTTGATGAATTTGACGTGTTGGTCAAGACATCAAAGGCAGATACTGTTGGAATATCAGAGACGTGGTGTCACACAGATATTAGGAATGCAGAATTGGAATTTGGGGAGTACAATGTGTACAGAAAGGAAGGAGGTGTTACGCTGTTAATTAAGAAAAATATAAAATCAAAATAAGTGCATCCAGTTGATACAGATGAACAATGCACTGTTCAGTCAGTTTGGTGTGACATAGCAAAAATAAGAGTAGGAATCTGTTATAGGCCTAATGACTCGAATGAGTACAATGAACAATTGTACAGAGAAATAGAGTGGGCTAGTAAATCAGAATGTCTTATAATGGGGGATTTTAACTTCCCAGATATTGACTGGAACTTGTGGGTTGGTCACTCGCACACTAATAAGACTTTTGTGGATTTATTAGATGATTGTTTTCTACAGCAGCATGTTCGAGAGGCAACCAGAGAGGGTAATACTCTTGATCTTGTAATCAGCAGTGATCATTCGTGTATTAAGAATTTGCTTCCGGAAAGGTGAGTACAATGGTCTCAACTGATGATGTTACCAAATTCTAAGTGGGAAGCATTCAAGGAATTAATCGTGAAAGCTACTGTTTCATACCTATTAAGAAATATTTTTCGAGGTTTAGGCCTAAATGGTTATCAAATGAACTAATGAGACTCCGACAGAGAAGAAAAATGCATGGGATGCATATAAATTATCGGGCGACACAGAAGCCTATGGCAGATATAAGCTAGTCTGTAATCAAATCACAAAGGAGGTTAGGAAGGTGAAGGCAGATTACAAGAAATCTTTGGCAAAAAGATGCTAAGAAAAACAGCAAGGATTTCTTTACTTATATAAACTCTAAAAGGAATCTGATTGGTCCACTTGATAGATTGTTCGAATGTTGATCCTGCTCAGATAGCAAACAAACTGAATCAGTATTTTGCATCTACATTCACACATGAGGAGTTATTAAAGTTTGTAAATGCCAGAAGGTTATCAAATTGTAGCAGGGTGCTTAATGATTTTTTTTTTTTTTTCTTAGGAGCAATAGCAACTAGGGCCATATTGCTCCTGAGATATGCGGTGGTCATTCTCTGACCTTTCCACATCCTCTGTATTTGGTGGGCATGGGCTCGAACCCCGGTCTAATCAAGAAGTGTGTGCTACGCACTGCTGCTCCTGCCCACCTGGCTACGGAGGCGCCTAATAATGATTTTGTAATAACTGAGAGCAAAGTAGAGGAGAAATTGTTGAAGTTAAACATAAGAAAGACACCTAAAAACATAAGAAGGGTAAATGGGATCTATCCTGTTATATTAAAGGAGGCGGAAAAGGAACTAAGCAAACCCTTAGCCATAATTATGAGGGACTTCCCCTTGGACTCAGGGGAAGTCCCCATGGACTGGAGATGTGCAAATGTATCCCCAATTCACAAAGGGGTATTGAATGGTGACACTAGTAATTAAGACCAGTTAGTTTAACTTCTGTTCTGGGTAAAATAATGGAATCACTAGTTAAAGATGCATTGCAGGATCATCTAGACAAGACTGAAGCAATAATTCAGACACAGTGGGTTTGTTAAGGGAAAGTCTTGTCTGACAAATTTCATAGGATACTATGATGTGGTTACAAAGGAACTGGATGCAAAAAATAATTTTGATATCATATACTTGGATTTCAGGAAAGCTTTTGACACTGTTGCACATGGAAGACTACTGTACAAATTGGAGCAGAATGGTATTAAGGGTAAGTTGCTACAATGGATAAAAGGATGGTTGAGTGGGAGAAGACAGAGGGTGGTAATCAATGGGTGATGGTTGGTTGGTTGGTTTAAAATTTTAATGGCACATTAGCAGCAGTGGCTAATGGGTGCTGCTCTTCACGGACTAATTTATTAGTGGAGTCCCAAAGGGCTCGGTTTTGGGTCCACTTTTGTTTTGTGTAGATGGCAATATGGCGGCCTCACTGTCCGGACATGTTTTATCACGCTCCTGATTTTTAATGGAATTCAGTAGTTTAAAATGTGCATATATTTCAAAAAAGTGTTCAAGCTGAAAGAACTTAATCGGAGGATTCCCTAGGTGAGACTATTTTTATATTCTACTGGTAATTTAGTAAACTACCAATGTTTTTTCCTGTGTCCTTTGTTGCCAGACCTACAATGGTCATCATGTGGCTGGCGGCAGGGCCATGGAGACGCACTGATATAAAGCAGTGGCCACGTCGGTAGTTTGCACTTGACTGGGGAGGTTCCCAAACTGTGTTAAAACCCCAGACTATGCTGATAACTGCTGTATGTTATATTATGTGCGTATTAACTGCTGTTTATGCATATTAAACCAGAAGCAATGAATTCAGTGACTCCCCCCCCTGCCATAAACTTTGCCTGGCTGACTGTGAACTCCTTACCTATGCATCCCACAGAATTACTAATGACACCATTGCCTCCGGCGCCCAGGAAGCCCCTATGGGAAGTGATCCTGCTCTTCTGGGAGCATTTTCACACTAGGCTGTCCCCCCCCCCTTAGTGACCGAGGGGGATAGCCCAAAACTTCAATAACCATCTGTGTGCCTCCAAATTCAACCACAGATTTGTGGAGGACACCGTCCGACAGCATTTTCAGTGCCCTACCAGACCATCCCAACACATGTCCGATAAACTGAACTGTCCCGGTTATCTGGAATTCGCTAAATGGAAGGGAAAAAGAAAAAAATATGGAATTCTCGATGCAGTCACAAAGTGATGATCTCAACATTATTGACGAGACAGAAGAGATGGAGGACACCCAATCAGGGGCCTCTCAAGCCAAGCGAAAAAATTACAAGCGAGTGACCCACTCCCAGACCGAGTCTAGAGAGCAGCCCGATCCCACAGCATCTCAAAGGGAAACAAACGATGACAAACAACAAGAACCACCCCTGAACCACACTCTTCCAGAGGGCTCAGTCTATGAGAAAACACTCATTTTAAAAACGGCCCTTGAAAATATATTCAAAGAGAAGCGTAACAGGGTCTCCTCCGGACTGAAGTCTCAAATTGTGACAATATTTCACAAAATGGAGACAATTCTCCATGATACATACTTAGAAAGTGAGAGAAGAGCCATATGGCTACAAACCTATATGGAATGTGGGGCAAACAAATTGCCACAGCACGCCCCCATATATGCCCAAGCGCTGAGGAATGTACCAAACGAGGCAGAGAATATCTTTATTGCAAGCAGTGATTGGATACATGATTGCCTGATGCAATAATACCCACAACTGCAACAATGCTAGGGATAGAAAACAAACAAAGTGGAAATCCAACAAAAGAAAGTATTATTGAAAACCCCAAACATCGTCATACTGAGACCCACCGGAGAAGAGAGACACTCCAGTGAACAAATAAAGCAAAAAGTCAAACAATCTCAAAGAGGACTTCGAAGACATTAGGATAAAGTCTATCTGGAAAACAAGAAGTCCTGGTATCGTAATTGAGACAGAAAGCAAGGAGGAAGCTGAAGGGATAATAACAAACCCCAAGCTAAATGTCCTGGGACTCATGGCAGAGACCCCAAAAAAGAAAGGCCCATCAATAGTTATTTTCAATGTGGACCAAAATCTACAGCCACAACAACTCACGGAAGAAATATATAGAAGAAACCTAAAAAGCCACCTATTGAATCAAGAAGGGGCGGCACTGCTGACCCCAAAAAACAGAACCCAGTCCAAAACAAATGGAGGATATAACTGGACAGTTGAGCTGACTCCGCCAGACAGGTCCTAAAAAACCAAAGCAGGATTTTTATTGAGTCGAGCTGCTTCCGTTTTAGGGAGCATGTGGCCATACCGATGTGCTTTAGATGTTTCAAATATGGCCACACCACTCACATCTGTGCCCAAAAGGAACCAACCTACGCCCACTGCTCAGAGAGGGCACATGATTTTAAGAACTGCCCCAAAAAAAACTAAGAAACCCATCTGTACCAATTGCAAAAGCCTCAGAATGGATCACAACCACTCCATTGGAGACTCAAACTTCCCAGCTACCTCAAGGTAAAAGGCACCTACCAACAAAGAATCGATTATGGGAATACAACATAAAAAATACAATTGCGGCGTACTAAAGATACACCAACTAAACGCCCACCGAGCTCTTGTGGTTGTTGAGCAGGTACGACTCCAAGCAGATGAGGATAATGCCGACATTATCATAGTCCTAGAACCATATACAAATCAGAAACAATTAAGGGGACACCCGCTCATTTATAAAATTGTTCAATGCAACGAAGACACCCCCTGGGCAGCAGTACTAGTAAGAAATCCAGAGAAAACAGTTATAAAGATACCACAACTTTGCACAACCCCGGGCAGTCTGTGCCCATATAATATGCTCCCTAGGCAGCTGCTACATAATAGCCCTCTACAGTAGGCCTGGAATAGAAATCAACTTTGCCACAGCATATCTACAATCAGTACAGACAACCCTGGCAGGGCATAAAATCTTGATTGGAGCGGATGTTAACTGCCGATCACCTGTCTGGCACAGTGCCACACCGGACCGCAGGGGAACATCAAACGGACGGAAACTAGAAGACTTCCTAGCAAATTCAATATTTACAGTCATAAACCAGCCGTTCTGCCTCCCAACATCTTGTAACATGCTAAGGGAAGAAACGATTGACATAACTTTAACGTCCAAAAAAAAAAAGAGATACAAACAGTTACCCACTGGACTGTACAAAACGCACAGACTACGTCTGACCACCAAACCATCACTTACAGCATACAAAGAAATCAGGCTAGAACAGTTGCCACAAAATACCTGTCAAACAGATTCACAATCGGGAAAGCAAATTGGGACGTCTACTGCAATTTCGTATCCACCCAAGGGAGACAGTACATGGAGGACTTGGACAGACAGGAGACCGAAGGCGAAAGGATAGACACCAGCCAGTTCGCACAAGATATAACCTGCATAATCACCAATGCAGCGGAAGCGGCCATGAAAAGGAAAACTCCAATGACGGGAGCCATGCCATGGTGGAACCTGGAGCTGCAAAGAATGAGAAGACAAGTACAGGATAAAAGAAAGCAGTATCAAAGGGCACGAAGAACATGGCCCACGGCAGAAGTCGAGGAACTGAGACAACAATATGCACAGATCCGAAACTTTTATACAGAAACCATTAAGAAAAACAAGAAAACATCCTGGGAATGACTTGTCTAAGTAACGGGAAATACTGAACACTGGGTAGTGGTGTATAAAATCACCACAAACAAACTTCCCAGAGGAAAGGGATGACCGCAACAAAGACGGCGCAAGGAACACTCACTGCAACATGGCAAGACTCAATAAAGAACATACTCAGCAATCTAATCCAAGACCCACCAGGCATACTAACAGAGGACCAGAAAGCAATCTGTCTAGAAAACGAAGAATACGAGACCCAACAACTAGAGCCTCCTTTCACAGCCAACGAACTACAAGAAGCGGTATCACAAACCAGGAAGAAAATGTGCCCTGACCCCCAATCTCATCGAGCCGGAAATGGTCTAGAAAGCAGTGGAGGTTATGCCGGACCTCCAGCTCCGACTGTACAAAACCTGTATCAAAGAGGGCCAGTTCCCCACCAGCTGGAGGATGGCCAATCTAAAACTGATCCTCAAAAATCGAAACAGACACTAGGAAAATCCCAATTCATATAGACCCATAGCCTTATTGTTGACTCTCAGCAAGCTTTACGAAAGATTATTACATAAAAGGATCCACAACCACTATAATGAGGCAAACCTGAATTCACTCAAGCAATACAGCTTCAAATCACGATCTTTGACAATAGATGCCATCCAAGGCCTAATCACCAAAGCAATGCAGTGTACCAAGAAATATTTCCTGGCCGGGGCATTCGACACCCTCTGGTGGTCGAGAGTCCTTGGCAGGCTCAGGGTAGTGAGAACACCAAGCAATTTGTACAGGAGCATCAAAACTTATCTCTTGGACAGAAACGTCCAAGTAATAACGCCCTACAAGAGGTTGACCTGGCCGGTCCGCAGGGGCTGCCCTCAGGGATCTGTCCTGGGGCCGCTCCTGTGGAACATAGTATTTGACGAGTTCCTCACCATGGACCTGAGGGAGGTGGAGGCCCAGGCCTTCGCAGATGACCTCGTCCTGACGGTCGCGGCAGATTCCAGACAGAACCTTGAAACGCTTGCAAACCAAGCCCTTGAAACCTTGCAGGACTGAGCAAAATTACACACCTTAACAATCTCGCCAACGAAGACGGACTCAGTACTACTCAGAGGGAGGTTAAACCTTAGAAGACCACAAATCAAGCTGGCAAGACAAACAATCAAACTGTCAACGCAAATTAAATATCTGGAACTGATCATCAATCAGAACTTATCATTTAAACCACACCTAATCTATCTAAAAGAGAAACTACGGAAATACACAGCGCTCGTTGCCAGAGTTACACACACAGGGACTGGGGACTAAACAGGAAAACCCTGTCCCTGTATTATAAAGCCATCTTCATCCTGATAATAACATATGGATCTCCCATATGGTACAAGAAAGCAAGAACAGCAGTGAATAAAAGGATACTGGACACGATCCAACGCAACATATTATTAACAATAACAAGAGCATGTAATATGGTTAGTAAGAGTGCCCTACAGGTCCTTGCGGGGACACTATCCTTGGATTTAGAGGTAACCTGCTGCGGCCTTGTGTATCTACTAGCCAAAGGAACCCAAAAAACCTACAATGGTCTTACCATTGACATCACCAATAACAGGAAAAACGAGAAACAAAAAATAGTGGACCACCTCGTACAAATTTGGAAGAGAAGATGGACAGACATGGAAAAAGGAGCGACAACAAAAAATTTGTTCCCCAAATAACCAAGTTGTATCCCAAGGCTCCGGCATGGCTCTACCCGGGCCTAAACACTACTTTTCTACTCACTGGCCATGGGCCTTTCAAGGCCAAATTAAATGCCATGGGCATAATCGAAGAATCACACTGTCTCTGCGCCGAACTAGAAACATGGCATCACGGCATGCACGACTGTGAAATATACGAAGATATCAGATGTCAAATGATGACAAGAATTAAATACATCCCTAACACCCAGGAACATCATCTCCTGGATACACCAGAAGAATTTGTGGTCTTTAGTCGCTTTGCCCAAATTGTCTTCTCTAGAAGAAAACTACAAATAGCCATCCACCAAGGCCAACAGGAGTAATGAAACCAAATATGGACACCAAGGAATACGAGAAACTAAGGACGGGGATATCGACCAATGATTGATGACCATTGGAATATGCCACCCAAAGTTGAGAACGGAACACCACCCGTTTAAGATAACAGAACCCACCTGATAGAGAAGTAAATAAAAATAAAAAAGCTATCACACAATCAAAGAAGGATGCTGAACCAAAGAAAGAGGAACACAAGGATGGAGCTTGCCCCATGAGTGACAATGAAGAGAAACAGACTTGAGACAAAGGCCATATTGGAGACCTGTAGAGGGCACTCTAGCCCACTTCACTTATAATCACTAACTCCCCGAGAGGTCCTCCCTTCTTGCCATCCCCTGTTTCCTCTCTGGTGGGGCATGAGCATGCTGGGGGCCGCCTTCTCTATTGGCTTCATACTTCTGCCTTCCCCCCCCAGTCTTCTGCTTCCCCTCCTCTATCTTCATGCTAGCGAAAGTCCCACACATCATAATTAATACACCCAGCATTCAGCCTAAAAAATTAAAGCGATAATACCCCCACGTCAACGCAAATAATAAAAATCACTTCATTTTATTTTATTTTTTATTTTTTTAAATTTTTTGGTCCTAGCTGCCGAAATCTCAGGAAATTAAGCGGCATGACCTGCCAGAGTAAACTAAGTCTACTGAGTTACTGGCTCCACGGGCGTAAGTGGGGCAATGCTGGATGCCAACAGGGGTCCAGCGGCTAAGTGGTCAGAAGAACAACGGTACACGACTTTACATGATCCAAGATCCATACACTTAAATCTCTGGCATTTACAGTGTACTGTAATACACCACAACGTAAACTACGCGGAGATGGGGGAAACCCCTGGTGTCACTTGACCCTAAAAACACTTACTGTTGTTTTGTATATTTATCAATGATATTGATGAGGGTATATCAGGCCTAGTGTCGAAGTTTGCAGATGATACAAAGGTTGGCAGGGTTGTTAATCACAGTAATGGCAGTGTGCTACTGCAACAGGATATAGAAAATTTGGGCAGATGGGCTGAGAAGTGGCAAAAAGTTTAACCTTGACAAATGCAAAGTACAGCATATGGGTAGAAGTAACCCCAGAGAATTGTACCAACTGTGTGGTACTACACTTAAGGTGGCAGAAAATGAAAAAGACCTGGGAGTAATTGTGCAGTCATATATGAAGTTTTCTGAGCAATGCAGACAGGCTGCCAGGCCAGGTCATGAGGTTTTGTCAATGATACATAAGAATTTTGCTAGCAGGAAAAAGGTGGTGATTGTCCCTCTGTATAAGGCAATGGTCAGGCCATGCCTTGAGTACTGTGTACAGGTCTGGAGGCCTCATTTTAGGAAGGATGTAGATTTGCTTGAGTGTATACGGAGAAAGGCAACAAGATTGGTGAGGGGAATGAAGGGATCCTCTTACCAAGGGAGGCTTAAGTTATGCAAATTGCAGTGGCTGGAGACTAGGCACCTGTGCATCTGATCGAGGTGTAGAACTCCTTGAATGGGTTGAGCACGCTGAATTCTGAAGGGATTCTTCCTCTTGTGGCAAAAGTCCTGGGCTTGACAATCTTGAGGTCTCTATCGTAAAGCGCACTTGGAAAACTAAACCCTGTCTCATTGCTACCTTAATGAATACTTGTTTGCTTTATGGTGTCTTCCCAGATCGTTGGAAGACTGCCAATCTTAAACTGCTAATTAAGAGTCCGGCTAAACCCGTTGACTCACCTTCCTCCTATAGGCCAATCTCTCTTCTTCCTTTTCTTGGGAAAATTCTGGAAAAACTTCTTGTTGCAAGATTTAAAGACTACTATGTTTCTAGGAATCTCTCCTCTTCTTCCCAGTTTGGTTTCACGAAGGGCAGATCAACTACAGATGCTATAAATCTTCTTTTAAATACTGTTAGAACATCTCCTGCAAAATACGTTCTCGGTCTCTTCGTGGACTTCAAAGGGGCCTTTGACACCTTGTGGTGGCAGAGCGTCCTGGAGAGGTTCCGAAGGGCCGAGGTTTCCTGTCCTATCTATAGCCTTATTTCCAGCTACTTTCAAGATAGGAACCTTGTGGTCTCATCGGGCTTCTGCTCGGTTTCGAGACCGGTTTCTAGGGGTTGTCCTCAGGGATCCGTTCTTGGCCCAGTCTGCTGGAACGTGGTCCTTGATGGATGGCTAAATGCCCCTCATGGCGATATTGTTAATATTGCCTATGCTGATGATCTTGCCCTGCTGATCCCTGGGAATTCTCGCCTTGAGCTTGAAACAAAGGCTAACCACATCTTGGATGATCTACACATATGGTGCTCACTTCATAAACTTTCGATTTCTGTATCTAAGACAAAGCAGCTTCTCTTAAAAGGTCTGTTAAATCGTAATCGTCCTCCTGTGGTGAGGCTTCTCAACCAGACAATCAAGCTTGTACGTGAATTTAAATACCTTGGGGTGGTGATTGATGATCGTCTTTCTTTCATTCCACACTGCAAATTCCTAAAGGTAAAAATTAAATCAACTACTGGCTGGTTAATTCACATTGCCAGATCTCTTTGGAATCTCAAATCTAGAACATTGGGTTTATACTATAAATCTATATTCCTCCCAATTGTTACATATGGCGCGGGTGCGTGGGGTTTCCGTGTTCAAAACTCTCTCATCATTAAAATTCTTCTACAGACGCAAAGATCCTTCCTTTTAGCCACGAGCAGGGCATGTAGAACTGTTTCTACTGATGCCCTGCTAGTTCTGAATGGGCGCCTTCCCATTCATTTAGAAATTATCCTTGCATTTCTTAAATTTCACAGGAGGCGTCTTACCCCTGCTTCCATTGGTGTTTTTGAAAATAATTATAATAACTCTACCGACCTTGAAGTTTCTCGACTGCTCAGTTTAGCCCTTGATGAGTGGCAGCTCTCTTGGGATGACTCTTCCCTTGGCAGAATTACTTTCTCCTTCCTTCCTAAAGTCTTTGTAAAATCTAAGAATCTTTCCTGGCTTCAACCTGGACTTTTTTCCTCTTTTCTTCTTACGGGTCACGGCCTTAACTCCCGCCTTTTTAGGTTTGGACTGGTCCCCTCTCCTCTTTGTCATTGTGGAGCTGAGGAGACGGTGGAACATTTAGTCCTAAATTGCAACATATATTTAGATTTACGTTACCAGCTCATGCTAGACACTAATGTTTACACCCTAGATGATTTCCCAAAATTTTTGGAAACATCAGAATCCTTCTCAGCTTTTTGTAACTATGCTAACTCCGTGTTTAGAAGACGAAAGATGCTAAACACAGCTCATCCTGTTTAACTCAAAATTTTGGATTAAAAAAAAAAAAAAAAAAATTATTGTTTAGAATTACAGCTTCCTCTTTTTATGTAATTGTGATCTTAATTTTATTATGACTCTCGGAGTTAATAGCCTTGTTAAATCTCAAGTTTTCCTCATTGTGTGTTAAGATACTAGAATTGCAGTTCTAACAAAATCACTGAAGGTTATTAGATTGCTTGTTATTTAGTGTAACTGTTTAAAACTCTTACCAACTATCGTTCAGACAAGTTCTTCTGGGCTTCTCAGAAGTCTCGTCTTCTCACTGTAAATTTTTGGAAAATTTTGTAATTATATGCTAAGTTAAGTTAAGTTATTTTCTTGGTGTCTCAGACACAATTAAATTTGTTTCTTGAGTTTTCCTTTCTCTGGCTGGCTGAGGTTGGGCTCCTCTTCCAGTCGGAGAAAACCTAACTTTCCTCTCTGTTCTTAGTTGTTAATTCATCCTACCGTTTTCTGCTCCTTTCTTAAGAGAATATCTCTCTTCTTTCTTTGTCCTACTTCTCCTTCCCATAACTTTCACGGGTTTACCACTGGTTGGAAACCCTCTTTGCGGTTACTAACCCCTGGAGCGCCTCCTCGTGGCAAGGTACGGGAGTCTGGACGCAGGTGGCTTCCCCCCTGCCTCCAGGCTGCAAAGTCTCCAGGGCCGGCAAACAACACCCATCAGAACCTACACTAAAACATACACACATACATTTACACACACTTGCCGGCTATAAATAAACTACAGAAGATACAGCGGTATATAGGGGAAACCCTGGAGGCCGCAATCATTACACGAATACCTTGTACCTTGTACTTGTTCAGATTGCAAACCTAAGGGGGCATAAATTCAAATTAAGGAAAGACAGATGTAGAATAGATGTGCGGAAATTTGCCTTTAGCCAGCGGGTGATTAATTGCTAGAACAAACTTCCATCTGTCGTTGTGGAAGTTGATAGGTTAAATTAATTTAAGGAGGAACTGGACAAACATTTAGAGGGAATGGTTGTGTGAAATTTTTTTTTTTTGGCTGATGCTGCATAAGCTCATACACTTGCTTTCTTGCATCACATGCCACTACTACTACATGGGTGGCCAGTGCAATGTTGAGTTAGTTTGGTGTGACATAAGCACTGGGAAACCAAAAATGAAAGTAGTGTGTTGTAGGCCTAATGACTGATCAGTATAAAGAACAAACATACAGAAACATATAGAAGAGACCATATACGAGATTACAGTAAACCCCTGCTATTCGCGGTCGCTGATTTAATATAAAATGAAACAAAAAAAAAATGTGAATTTTAAAGCGCCGTGAACATTTTCCGCCATAAAAAAACATGGGCGTGGCTAAAATTATCTTTCCTGATCAAAACAGCGCTCAGTGGGTGGGGGGAGAGGGGTGACAAAATCGCGAGCATGGATGTTTCTTGCTAATCCTTGTTCAGTATGGGTTATGCGCTTGTCATGGAAGTTTCGTCGTTTGCTTTTAATTTATATGCTTATAAATTGTATAAATTTATCAATTTATAAATTGATATGCTTACAAAAGTGATAAATCAACCGTTTTGCAGGGTAAAACAGAGTTTTTCTAGTGTGTTAATGGAAGAAAGTGACTTTATTGTAGACAAGTTCTTTCTAACCCATACAAAAATATGGCTACGAATAAAAAGGGAAATGTGAAAAGATCAAAGGTGTTGACTAGCGAATAAAATTGAGTTATTGGATAAAATTTCTAATGGTGAAAGTGTCTCCTCACTTTCTGTTATTGAGAAAATCTATTATAAAATCAATGAGTTAACGGTACGATCAATCAAGAAATCGGAAGAAAAATCCGCCGTAGTGTCCGTGAAAACGCGCTAATTTCTTCAAAAATTTGCTCTGTAACTCGTGATGTTAAATTAGAAAAAAATGGAAAAAGGTTTAAATCTGTGGATAGAAGACCGAACTCAAAATAAAATTCCGTTGAGTTCACTCATCATTCGTGAAATGCAAAACTCCTTTATCAACACTTTAGCAAAACTGGTGATAGCACTGGCGGGATAAGTTTTTTAGCTAGCAAAGGCGCTGGTTTGAAAGATGGTTTGAAATTTCTAATAAATATTACATTTAATATTAAATTGTTTCTTATTTTCATTTCGATGCCATATTCTTGCATTTCACTGTGTACTGTCATGTACATAGTCATATTATGAAGGTACATATAATACATACATAGACAAAATTTTAGACTAGTTTTTCTTATATATATTTCGTACTTTGGAACGGAACCCCTTTATTACTATGGGAGCCATAACTCAGTATTCGCGACATTTCTCAGGAACGTAACCCCCGCAAATAGTGGGGGTTTACTGTATTTTACAATGGAGGACTATGAGATACATTAACTTTCCAGATATTGACTAGACCTTGTGGGTTGGTCACTCACACAGTAGCAAGATTTTTATGGATTCACTGAAGGGCTGTTTCCTACACTAGCATGTCAGTGAGGCAATAAGAGAAAGGAATACTCCTGATCTGATTATCAGCAGTGACCTGCCATGAATTAAGAATCAGCAGTGATCACAAAGTATTGATGTGGGATTTAATTAAAGACATAACTGCTGTCAAAAGTAATGGGAAGGGCTTTTGTTTTGTAATAGTGACTACAGTGGTCTTATCTGGTTTTTAAATTCTATGCAGTGGAACCAACTGATGAAGTAACCAACAGCAAATTCTAAATGGAAAGCATTCAGGGATGTTATTGTAGAAGCTACTAGGCATTTTATACCAACTAAGAGATACAGTGAAGGCATAGTCCTGAATGAATGTTGGAAGAACTTATGAGACTTGTGAGTGTAGGAAAGTCTTTCAGTAAATCCATTAGTCTTGCTATTTTGTGAGTGACTAGAGTGGTCTCAGATGGTAAAATTCTGTGCATTGGATTCATATCAATTATCAGGTAATGAATTCTTTTGATAATTATCCATCATTATCTGTTCATTCATTTTGGCTAATAAATGGATAACGTAAGATATGTACTATATGAGAAAGAGAAATATGATAATTCTTTTTCAGATGATGAATAGTCACATAATGCCCCTCTCTTCCAATTAATTAAATAACTTTTCACTTCACTGTATACCTCACAATGCAGTATTCATTCAACTCTTACTGATTTCCATATAAAATTGACACACATTTTACAGATGATTTTCAGTGATTAACAGTAAAAACCAGGGAAGGTCAACCTACAGCATGCATGTAACTTGTCACACACAACTCTTTGTTAGTGGTACTCCTCCTAATGTGAAAAAATAAATATTTTACAATCAGTTTTAAAAAATAGCATTAGCAGAGGCATATGATGCAAGAAAGCATGCTTGTACAGCATCAACCAAAAAAAACAAAAACCTTCCCATTCACCCCAAATGTTTGTCTAGTTCTTCCATGAATTTATTTAAGTTGTCAAACTTCTACGACAGATGGCAGTTCATTCCAGCAATCAAACAACCTCTGGCTAAAGGCAAATTTCTGCACATCTAATCTACAACTGTCTTTCCTCAATTTGAATTAATGTCCCATCAGGCAATTAATCTGGGCAAGAGGAAGAATCCCAAAAGCTTGCTCAAACCTCACAGTGCCTGGGGAATAGGCACCTCACAGGTGCCTATTCTCCAGACATTGCAATTTGCAGAACTTAAGACTTTCTTGGTAAGAGCAACCCTTTGTTCTGTTCACCAGTCTCGTTGCCCTTCTCTGTACTCGTCCCAGCAGCTCTACATCCTTCCTAAAATGAGGCCTCCAGACTTGTATACCTGACCATTGCCTTATATAAGGGGATATTTACCTTCTTATCCCTGCAAGAAAAATTCTTGTATATCACTGACAAAACACCATGAGCTACTCTTGCAGACTGTCTGAATTGCTCAGAAAATTTCATATCTGACTGCATAATTACCCCCGTGTCTTTTTCATTCTCTACCACCCTGAGTGCAGTACCACACAATTGATATGTTACTCTGGGGTTATTGTTACCCATATGTAATACATTGTATTTGTCAATGTTAAACTTTGGTTGCCACCTCTCAGTCCATCTGCTCAACTTTTCTAGATCCAGTTGCAATAGCATACTATCATTAGTGTCATTAATAACCCTGCCAACCTTTGTTTTGTCTGCAAACTTGGACATTAAGCCTGATATTCCTCCATCAATATCATTAATAAATAATGAAAACAACAATGGCCACAACACCAAACCTTGGGAGACTCCACTAAAAACATTAGTCCACGAAGAGCAGTGGCTATTGATTACCACTCTCTGTCTTCTCCCACTCAACCATCCCTTTATCCATAGCAGCAATTTGCCCTTAATGCCATAATACTGCAATTTGTACAGTAGTCTTTCATGTGCCACATTATCAAAAGCCTTCTTAAAATCCAAGTATACGATATCAAAATTATTTTTGTATCCAGTTCCTTTGTGAGCAGATCACAGTATTCAGTTAGATTGGTCAGACAAAACTTTCCCTTAACAAACCCATGCTGTGTCTGAAGTTCTGAACTATAACTGCAGTCTTGTCTAGGTGATCCTGCAGTGGTTCTTCCAGTGCCCCCAGTAATTTCCCTGCAACAGAAGTTAAACTAACAGGTCTGTAATTACTTGTGTCACCCTTTGATCCTACTTTGTGAATTGGGGTCACATTTGCACTTCTCCAGTCCATGGGGACTTCAACTGAGTTCAAGGAAGCTCTCATAATTATGGCTAAGGGTTTGCTTACTTCCTTTGCTGCCTCCTTTAATAAAACTCGATAGATCCCATCCGCCCCAGGTGCCTTTCTTATGTTTAACTTCAACAATTTCTCCTCCACTTTGCTCTCAGTTATTACAAAATCATTAAGCACCCTGCTACAATCTGATAATCTTCTGCCATTTTCAATCCTTAATAATTCCTCATGTGTGAATATAGATGCAAAATACTCATTGTTTGTCAGCTATCTGAGCAGGGTCATCACAACAGTTGAACCATCAATATCAAGTGAACCAATCTGATTCATCCCCCTCCTTCTAGAGTTTATATAAGTAAAGAACTCTTTGGTTTTTCTTTGCATCCTTTGCCATAGATTTTTCTTAATCTGCCCTCACCTGCCTAAGCTCCTTTGTGACTTGATTACAGACTAGCTTGTATCTACCATAGGCTTCTGTGTCACCTGAAAATTTAAAAGAATCTCATGGATTTTTCTTCTCTGCCACGAGTCTCATTAGTTCATCTGACATCCATTTAGCCCTTAACCTTGAACAATATTTCTTATTTGGTATAAAAAGCCTAATAGCTTCCAAGATTAATTCCTTGAATGTTTCCCATTTAGAATTTGCTGTTGGTAACATCATCAGTTGGTCCACTGTATAGAATTTAAAAACTGTCTCAGTCCACTGTATACACATTATACTGCCCCAAATCATTCTGATTCTGCAACAAACAAACAGACCGACCCGACCGACAGACCGAGTTTAAATTCTACTTTTGCCATAAATTATGAACTAAGTTTTTATATGATAGCAACCTATGTTTCACACTGATCTTCTTTTAGTATTAATTTAGTAGTTAAGTAATTAATTAAGTAATGGCATTAGTAAGCTCCTAGTGATATTGATTCCATTAATTTATATTAAATTATATAGGTTAATAAAATCAATATTAACATACATTAAATTTATTATAAGGACTCAGCATAAAATTCCTTTAATCACTTTGAGTATGTGTGAAAGGAATGGGATGGGGGGGGGGGAAGCTGGGCAGCTTCTGGATCTTCCCCAAGGTAGCATGTGGTTGGATTTTGAACAATGTGGAAACGTCAGCATATTAATAACAAAAAGTAAATTTTTCAAAATGCTGCAACTGTTTTAGTAGAGGCAGTGCTTGAACCTAGAATTTTTCATTTTTGCACATTCACCATATTGCCTATTCATTCCTCCAAGTCAGTTCCGCATACAATTTCCAGCTTTCAGCTAATACATAAGTTGACATAAGCCCTATGAGTGAGAGAGATCCAAATTCTGTTCAATTTTAACGAAAATTTGGTATGGTTTGATGAAATTTTATATTTTATTCTAATAGAGTAAAACATACAATTACCTGAAAATTCATTTTGAAGCTAATATAAAATATATAATAAAATGTATTAAAAGTATAATATATATAAAATGTATATATTAGAAAAATGCACCTAAAAATCTGTCCTCACTCCACAGACAGATTTTTGTAATTAAAGAATTTAACTATAAATAAGTTACAGCCTTACTGTAGGAAAGCTGTCAATATACCTGATATGCAGGGCTTAACATCTAATATGATTACACAAAATATACTATTAAAATAAGTTCATATCAGTTAGCCATAATCAGCAAATATCCAATCCATGTTTCTAACATGGCTGACAAAATAATTCACAGTAGAAAATTAATAAAACAATGATATACAAAGGGTACTAGGAAAGTTTTGCAATATGACGCAACAATGAATCACAGGAAGCTGCTTGTTGCTGCATGTTGAGACATGTTCATACGTGCATAGTAGCCGCCGCGCCAAGTCGATGGGCTCAGTTATTCATTAGTAGTGAGAGTGTAAAGTGCTTGCGATGGCATCGTGGTCACGAAATGAGATAAGGACAGTTTTGCGGTATAATTTCGTGCGTGGTTTAACCATAGACCAGTGCTTAGAAGAAATGACTCTTGCACTAGATAATGATTGTCCACATCGTACAACGATATTCAGGTGGTATAGAGAATTCCAAAGGGGAAATTTCACTCTGGAGGATTCTGAGAGGCCGGGAAGGCCACGAACGTCAGTTACGGAGGAAAACGTTACTGCTGTGAGGAAAATGCTTGACGAAACCAGGCGAGTGACTTACCAACAGATAGAGGGGACTTTGGGCCTAAATGCACCAGCAATTCGTTCGATTCTGCAAGATCATTTGCACGTGAAGAAACTTTGTTCTCTCTGGGTGCCGCATCAACTGACTGAAGAGCAGATGACACGACGTGTGACTTGGTGCCGGGAGATGTTAAAAAAGTTTGATAAGGGACAATCTCGGTATGTGAACAACATCGTGACAGGTGACGAGACTTGGCTGTACTATTACGATCTGCCGACCAAGGCTCAAAACAAAGTTTGGGTCTTTGATGATGACGACACACCCGTAATTGTCAGAAAATCCCGATCTGTAAAGAAGAAAATGATAGCTGTATTTTTCAAATCGAGTGGAATTGTGGAACGTGTCGTTTTGGACACGCAGAAGACAGTCACAGCTAAGTGGTATACTGAATAATGCCTGCCTAAAGTCATTGGATCTATGAAGAACCTGCGGCCAAAGTCAAGAATGGACACCTGGTACTTCCATCACGATAATGCTCGAGCTCACCGCGCCAAAGCCTGCACCGAATATTTGACAACGACAGGACTGAAACTTCTCGAGCACCCTCCCTACAGTCCAGACCTTGCTCCCTGCGACTTTGCACTGTTCCCGCATGTGAAAATGAAGCTAAAAGGGAGGCGGTTTTCCAGTGATGAGGACCTTCTACGGGCTTGGGACAACGAGTGTGCTTTACTCCCTAGTGAAACTTGGCAGAACTGGTTTAAAGATTGGTTTCGGAGGATGGAGAGGTGTATTGATTGTAGAGGAAATTACTTTGAAAAAATTAAATAAACAAAGCTGTATTGCAAAACTTTCCTGGTACCCTTTGTATGATGATGGTTAATGACTATCTGAGTATATTGCGACTTCAGAGCCATTATGCAATAAGTAATTTTTCATCCATATATATTTTTATAAAATATATTTATATTTTTTTTTTTAGGTTAATGGCTAGAAATTTAAATATCTTTTAATCTGGTTGCTTAAAGGTCTTGCAGCAGAATTTTACTGCAACATATGCTAATCAGAAATAATTATATTACAAAAAATAAAATAATAAAATAAATAAATAAATCATATAAGCTCAAATCTCCTAAGAGGAAAGACTGCTGACAACTCTTTATACTTGTTTTATAAAGCTGAATAGCATTTCTACCATTTCTAGAAATGCTATTCAGCATTTCTACTTTTTATAATTCTCATCTTATTTAGCTTTATATCATAATGAAAGTTCATAAATTTACCTCTAACTGTTGAACAAATCCTTCATTAGGACTAACACAAAACCTTTTATGCTGTACACAAGCAAATGCTTCCCTAGAAATGACATGATAAAAAAATTTAAGTACTATCACGTACACAGGCAAATGCTTCCCTTAGAAATGACATGATAAAAAAATTTAAGTACTATCACCACAAAATCAATCAAAAAGATGAATTTATAAAAAGTAATCACTTTAATAATAATATCCAAAACAAAAATCTCCACAGATATACATTTAGAATTTAGAGCTTAATTCTAAGATAAAACATGACAGATATTTAAGAATATTAATTCCCATGAAGAAAGCACGACATAACACAGCTGTGGATCTGTACCACAGCACAGTTCTACAGCTGTGTTAAACTCCTTGCACCTATAGTTAGTTTAATATTTAGAGAACAACAGATTTTTTCATTCATATTAATGTACAACTATCAGTTACATAGATATGCTTACCAGCTTCATTTGGTCTGACTTCAGGGACATTTAGATAGTTATGGCATTCTGAAGGGTATACAACATGGCTTTGTTATAGGTAAATCATGCTTAACTAACTTAGTAGACTATTTTGATACAGTTACTCATGAGTTAGATTTAGGGAACAATTTCAACATAGTTTATTTGGATTTTAGCAAAGCATTTGACTTGGTCCATCATAAGAGTTTACATGAACAGGTTGGGATTACTGGTAAGATTCTAAGATGGACTGCTAAGTGGCTGCAGCACAGAAGGCTGAGGGTTGTGATTAATGGATATTCTTCAGATTGGTGCAATGTCAGGAGTGGAGTCCTTCAAGGATCAGTTCTTGGACCACTGTTGTTTCTTATTTTCATAAATGACATCAACGAAGAATAGAAGCAGTGATGCCAAAATTTGTTGATAATGTAAAGATTGACAGAGTTGTTAATGATCAGTGCCAAGCAGCCCTCCTTTAGGATGACTTGAACAGACTTCACAAATAGTCTGAGAAGTGGCAGCTATGTTTTAATGCTGCTAAATGCAAGGTCTTACACTTGGGGAATAGCAACCCACAAATAAATTATACACTTAGTGGGGTTGAATTAAAAACAGTGGAGAAGGAAAGGGGTCTGAGGGTTACAATATAGGCAGATATGAAGTTTTCTGAACAGTGTAAACAGGCAGCCAGAAAATCCCATGGTGTACTATTAATCGAAATCGGTCTTACAATTGCCACCGTATAAGGCAATTGTAAGACCACATTTGGAATACTGTGTTCAAGTATGGAGACCTCATCTGAAAAAAGACATCAAGCTGTCTTTGAAAGGGTCCAAAGACGGGCAACTCGAAGTGAGATCGGCAGGATGACCACATGAGGAAAATCTCTGGTTATGTGGGCTGCAGAGTTGGCAACCAGGCACCTCAGAGGGATTAGTAAAATGAATGAAGGTGGAATTCTCACTATTACAAGGAATTCTAGAACTAGGTTTATATAGCATCACTAGGGGTCATAAACTAAAATTACAGGGCTTGAGGTTTATATTGGATTGTAAGTTTTCTTTTAGCGAGCGAGTTGTTGATAACTGGAACAAGTTGCAAATTGGTTGATAACTGGAACCAGATGCAAATACCATTGCTGTAGTGTAGGAAGCTGTTCAGCTTTGCAGTATAGTCCATTACAGCTCGGGTGGTCATATTTATCACAAAGTGTATGTATAGCATGCGAAACTACCTGATATAGATTGTTGTAATTTAGAACAGCAGGCTACCACACAAGGAGAGATTGTTAAAAGCTTGTTATTAGTTTTACACTATTGTACATAATGTTATTATCATTAATGGGTATCCTCATTATTTCTTTGTTACTTTTATTGTTAATTTTAATGAAGTAAGCCCTTCTATTCTCTTGGCTGTTTCAGGATATGCCATCCAACCAGTTGTACTTTTTGACTTGCTCTGTCAACACTTGACTTGTTATGTGATCCACTCCAACCTGTTATAGCACTATTACTTGTGTGGCTGTCTGTGTCATTGTACTTATACTAGTCTTCGCAATAAATTGATATTGACTAATTGATTAATTGATATGAAGAACTGGTTTGAGCACTGACCTGAATTATGAAAAATTGGTAAATTGGTGTGAAGTTAAAATGCATTATGAATAATTAAGTCAATTAACATTAACATAACATGTAAAAGGATCTAATGAAGATTCTGACTTCATGTCTAACTATTTCTGCAATAATTAAGGTGTTTGTTTTGTTTTGCATAAATAATCAAACAGTAAATTCAATCCTCACAAATACAATTATACACACCTGTAAACTATGCTGAAGAAGATGTTAGAGGTTTCAGTTCATTTATTCTTAAATGCACAAATGAGTTCCTTTCTTGCATTCCATAGGATGTGTTTATATAAAGCCACAAGCAGAATTAATAGATTTTGGAAGTAAAGTTTAGCATTAGTAGAGGCATATGATGCAAGATAGAAAGTTTATATAGCATCAACCAAAAAGAAGAAGGAAAAAAAAAAAAAAAACCCTTCCCATTTCACCCATCCATTCGCTCCAGATGTTTGTCTACTTCTGCCTTGAATTTAAGCTGTCAACTTCCACAACGACAGATGGAAGTTTGCTCCAGCAATCAACCACCCACTGGCTAAAGGCAAATTTCTGCACATTTATTCTACAACTGTCTTTCCTCAATTTAAATTTATGTCCCCTCAGGCGATTAATCTGGGCAAGAGGGAGAATTCCATCAGCACGAAGCTTGCACAAACCATCAAGGCCTTATATCAGATCACCTCGCAGGTGCCTAGTCTCCAGACACTGCAATTTGCAGAACTTAAGCCTTTCTTTGTAAGAGGACCCTTTCGTTCCCCTCACCAATCTTATTGCCCTTCTCTGTACTCGCTCAAGCAACTCTACATCCTTCCTAAAATGAGGCCTCCAGACCTGTATACAGTACTCAAGGTGTGGCCTGACCATTGCCTTATACAAGGGGATGATCACCTCCTTATCCCTGCTAGAAAAACTTCTGTATATCACTGACAAGACCCCATGTCCTGATCTGGCAGTCTGTCTGCACTGCCCAGAAAACTTCATATCTGACTGCACAATTACCTTCAGATCCTTTTCATTCTCTAGCACACTGAATGTAGCACTGCACAGTTGATATGTTACTCTAGGGTTACTGCTACCCATATGCAATACTTTACATTTGTCAATGTTAAACTTCAGTTACCACCTCTCAGCCCATCTGCTCAACTTTTCTAGATCCTGTTACAGTAATGTACTGTCATTAGTGTCATTAACAATCTCTGCTGATTCTCTGTTGAAAACTGAAGAACAATTACAATAAATTAGTGATTTTTTAATATATACATAACACTTAGGTATGCTGCCCAAATTTTCGAACTGCCAATTGTTGCCAGCAGCCGTTCACCTCGCACGACCACCATACCAGGCATTCTTTATTAATTTTTGTACTAATGTTTTTCGACTGAAGAAAGGCAACCTATGCTTGAAAGCTATCAATGTATGTTTATTTTATCTGTCTTCAATTTTAATAAACCGTTCTAAGTTTTTAGAAGTGCAAAAATGACTGAACAGTGTGTAAGAACTTTGAGAAAATGTTGAAGAAATGCTAATGAAACAGAGGAGAGATCTAATAGACTAAAACAAGACACTATGACTACGAACACGGACAGAAAACATTGAAGAAAGAGAAGATGGGCAAAACACCGTATAGATCCAATCAAATAGAAGTACCAGATGCAAATAATCAACAAGCTGTAATTAATGTGGAAGAGCATGACATGGGAAATATGTTACAACTGTGAGTACTGCAATGCAAGATATTGGGGACATGAGTTAAACACATTGAATAAATACACTAAATGCTGTCATGATGGAAAGGTTTCACTGGACCCTCTGTCTGAGATACCTACTCTATTACTCAGCAATAGCATTTGCATCAATGGCCACAGAGGTTAAATCACCACCTGGAAATAGTCCATACTGTTTTAGAATACATTACCAGATTTAGTCTCACCGTTATATCCAAATGAGGCAAATAAGTCAGGATATGGACAACTTTATATTTTTGATTCTGCTGAAGCAACAAAATGGCTTGAAAAACATCAAACCAAGGATGTATGGTCGAAGTAATGTGACAATTGGATGGGATGTTGACAAGTTAATCTGTTTGTTGAGTCATTTAATAGAACCCTTTGTAGAAGAAAATGCCCCTACTCTGAGCGGCCTTCTGATTTCCCCCTAAATCTTTATTTATTTTGTTAACAAAGTTATTTTTTCTTGGTGAAAAGTACTGCACACAATTATCTAATCTGTCAAGTTAGCTATGGATTTTATGCTGTATGTTGGTATTAACTCTTAATTAGATTGAACTAATGAGAGTTTACTAATGTTTATAAAGATGAATTTGAATGATCTTACGTGTTAACTGTAAAAAGATTAGAATGTTAAATTTGTTTTTTGTCTGTCTCTCTCTCTGCCTCTCAGAAATCTGTTTTGCATATACAGGTCAAGAATCTGAATAAGGGAGAAACCCAGGAGTAAATAAATTTAACTGCTAAGCTATTTAGAGTGAACACCCACAAACTTAGTTTACATGTGGGAGTCTCCTCCACATGAGATAGACTCAGAATCTTCAGGAACCATAAGACAATATTTCAAATTAAAATAAATCACTTGTATAACTTAAAAACACTATTTACAATAACAATATATAGTACAGAATTAAAATCACTAAAAGAAGACTGTATATGGAAATATACACTATTAATAAAAATAAAAAATGCAAAACTTATTTGGTAAAAGTTAAAAAAAAAAAAAAAAAAACAATACCAAAATCTCTGTATACTTACTTGTAAGACAATCCATAAGTCTCCATTACATAGCCAATAATTAAGGCAGCACTGCAAAATTTTGGTTAAGAACAAAAATTTTATATTTTTCATATTAAAGTACAAATTAAGCATAACTGTCTAAAATGAGTAAAAACTGTATAATGTTAACATAGATTAATATACAAGTTGAATATTGTATATATAAGTTGAATACATTTTTTTTATTATTACATAGCACTTCTAAATGAAGGGATTCAACTATAAATTGAAATTTAAACAGAAAGTATGAATTCAAAATTGGCATACAAAATAAATTATGCAACCTTATGTGTTGACATAATGAAACTAATTAAAATTGAGCATGATACAAGTAAAATTAAGATAGGGTTGAACAATTTCTGATACCAGTATAACATCCAAATATGATGCATTCAAGGTTCCTCTTGTGTTGCATTCCTCTGTTACAAAAGAACTACAATCTAGCGCAAAACTCCCAAACTGACTGGAGAAATTATACATGCTTGATATGGTGGTTTCTTGTTGCCCTCTGCACTGTATTTATTTAGTTTGTTCCAGTGTTTGTTATGCAGGTTGCAACACTTGGAAAAGCTCCAGCTGAGAAGGCTTTTACTGTCCAGTCGCAGGAATTTAATCTGGACCTTTCCATATTAGTGACAAGTTAAAACCATTATACAACCACAGAGAACTGTGATCAAGATCAAATTATTTATAATTATCTAAAAAGATGATTAGTCTTGAAGGAAGCAACTTTCTACTGAATTTTGCCAGAAGAACTAAGGAGTACACTGTTTATCTAACATTATAGACATCAGAGTACAAATTCCATGTGTAGTATATTTTATAATCCTAAGATTCCAAATATTTAAAATAATAACAGGCTATCTTCCATTCACCACAATCAAAAATAGCCCGGACAATTTCAGAAATAAGCAAATTAAAAAACCCCGACTGTGTAAGTAATAAATAAACTACTTCCAGATGGGTTACACCTGAGTATGTACACCAGTTATCTTCTACTAGTCATGGGTTGTTGAATGATAGGCTGGTTAAATTTAACCTTATGGTTCTGATATATGTTTTTGTGGTTGTAGGGAGGACTAAGTGCATGTTCTGTTCAACTCCTCTCAGTCAATATGACGATCTTAGGCAGCAACTGTTTATTGCAAATGGGTCAAGAAATTTGCCTTTTGGCAACCAAAGAAAACTCAACAATTGCAATATTTTGCAAATTTAGTATTTACCAGGAGATTTCTTCTCCATTCTGCACTTTTTCCAGTTGATTCAAATCATTCTAATTTATAGGTGATGACTTATGTATATTTTTACAAGATTAAGTATGCAATATAATACCTTTGATGTTAGATTTATGTTTTTATTTTTTCTAGTACAGCTTAGTTAAGCTTTTTTGCTACTTATTATACTGATTTTTAATAATGCAGAACTTACTGATTTAATTAGATTTACTGTACTTGTTTCGACTTTAAACTTTTGGATTAAATATTACTGAACTTTGGACCTAACATACTTTAATGGACACTTGATTTTTTTTTATTGATTTATAAATTTGTTCTTCAATGCTGTAGTTCAATCTTGATGTATTTACACATTTAAGTTCATTTCTTGTTGCTATCCCTTCTTTCTTGTGTTTTTATATATATATATATATATATATATATTTTTTTTTTTGCTAGCCCCTTTGGGAGCAGGATTTGCTAGCATCTGCTGGTCTTGCACAATTACCAGTGGACTATGTTTATTTATTATTTATTATTATTTTTTTTGCACCTGGTGCCAATGGTACAGGATTACTGGCATCTGTAGGTAATGCACTATTTCCTACAGATGCAGGATTCAGTCTTGTTCTCATAAAACAAGTATGAGAATTAAAGGCTCACCTTCTCATGGTGTGGATTACTACTACAAAGTAGCAACCAGGAAAGCAAGCTTCCTGGTAGTAAAGCAGCCAGAAAGAACACTTTCAACAAAACAAAACACACACGCACCAGAGCCAAACTTATTTACAATGATCTCAAATATAAAGCCCTGAGAGCAACTAGTAAAGTGTATGAGGACTTTATGGCTAGAAAAGGCTGGTTTGAATGAAATGAGATGTAATTTGCATGGAAGTTCAAAGGTACAAGTTCAAACAAGGAGGGAGCAGCAAAGTTTTTCTGAATATTCTGAGTTAATAGAAAAGGAGGGCCACCTTCCACAGCAAGTGTTTAATAAAGGGTTAAGACTAGTCTCTTTTGGAAGAAACTGCCTAACAGGACATGCACCACAAACTGCCTAACAGGACATGCACCACCTTAAAAACCCAGTGTTTTTAAGTAGCAGTGGGTAAACATGGTTCATCTGGGCATCTACTGAAAGTCAAACAGAAAAGACTGGCTTACAAGCCAGTTGTTTTCATGATGTATCCTTAATCGGTCAATATTTCCTTTTCTTTCTTGACCATGAGCAAGCTTCCATTGAAGGCTCTCTTATTATTGATAGTACAAGCAGTTTAACGTTGCAGTATCTCTTTGTTAAAGTTCATCATGCCTTCAAACATCACCCCTTTGATTCAGCCTATGGATTAAAAGGTCACTGCCCGTTTTAAGAAGGTCACAAGGTGTTCCAGAAATACCATTAAGCAACTTCAGCTGATGATAGCCTGATAATGAAGGACTTCTAGAAGGTAAAATTCAATATTCTGGAGGCTGTTCAAAGCAGAAGCAGTTTCCAGAGGGAACTGTCACACGTAGTCAACCCATGAAACTGGAAGTGAATGCTAAGGATACAGAAGAGCTATCATGTTTGATGAAAGGGTTAAGATCTTGACCCTTTCATCGAAAACTCTGGATGCATTCTTTTCTAAAACCAGGATTGGAGGAGCCCTCAACTTATACCACTCTCGAACCACCAGATGTTCTCATGAAAAGAGATTCTCCTTCCAAAAATTCTCCAATCAATCCTATTAAGCAAGACATCTTCAGAGGCAAAGGTAAGAATTTGCTTGCTCCTGTAATATTATTTTATTATTTTTTTACATTATCCCTTTAAATAAAATGTTTCAATCTCTATTTATGAGGGGCAATCAATTAATTTGCAGACTGGTGCAAGGTTTTATGTTTACCATGCAAACTTTCCATAATTGCTACTACTGGCACTCTCCCTGATCGCTACTCAGCAGACTCTGAGTGTGCATGCCAGTACTTGTTGAGCTAGTGTTGCGTGAAGAGTTTTTTTTTTTTAAATGTGTCACTGACGATCATTTTGAAGCAAGTACCATGTCAGACATACAGATTGAACAGTGATATGTGATTGGTTATTGTGTCAGACAGGGCTTAAATGCATCGGGAGCAGTTAAAGAGATGAATGAAGCTTATAGTAATGAGTGTCTCGGTAGAACGGCCGTATTCCGATGTAAATTGATTTCTCGATCAAGACGATGCCAGGCCTCATACAGCTAATATAATGCAGGCAGTGATCAATCACTGTCATAGGTGCCGAGGTTCTGTCACATCCCCCTTATTCACCGAACTTAGCCCCATGTGATTTCTGCCCGTTTCCAAGTGAGTCTTTTATTTTTTATTTTTTTTATCCATACTTTTGAATTTAAATCTTGCCAATGACATTCATTTTATATTAACACAGTGGTAGTGGTGGGTAACCTGAGAGGCAACCCTTAAATAAAACATCCCGTAACATAATAGGTTAATGCATTAGCATCATGTTTGTACATAGTGAATTACTGAAAAATTATAAAATGGCATCGTTTTTATTATAGATCATATTGCGAATACCTTCACAATGTGTTGCCTGACATTGCACTACTTGAATAAGTGACACTTCACTAGTGGAGAAGATTATTGTTACTTATTCTCGGTGGATACCACCACCCAGACGGCCATTTCAAGGCTGTTTGGCCTTTCACAAACACATTTGTGGGTAGGTATCCTGGTATTGCAAGACGTCAATAAGTGACAACCCAGTCACGAAGTATAACTTCACAATATGAGAGATGCCAGATGGTGCTCAACAGTATAGATTGAAAAGGTTTAGGGCTAAAGCCTCAACTTTTGGAAAATTCACTAAACATAACAGGTTATGTGCATTAGCATTGTGTTTGTATGTAGTGAATTACCGAAAATGGCATCGTTTTTATCATATCTCATATTGTGAATACCTTCAGGAGTTGCCTGATACTGCACTACCTTGAATAAGTAACACTTCACCAGTGGAGAAGATTGTTGTTACTTATTCTCAGTGGATACCACCACCTAGAGTCCCATGGTATTGCAACACTAGGATACCCACCCACCCACCGATGAGAGGCTAAACAGCCATCTGGGTGGTGGTATCCTTCTAGAGTTAATGTAAGTAAAGAGGTCTCCGTTGTTTTTCGTTGCATCATTTGCCAAAGATATCTTGTAATCTGTCTTGACTTGCCTAATCTCCTTTGTCATTGATTACAAACTAGCTTATATCTACCATAGGCTTCTCGTAATTTGTATGCATCCCATGCATTTTACTTCTCTACCACAAGTCTCATTAGTTCATCTGACATCCATTTAGGCCTAAACCTTGAAGAGTATTTCTTAGTTGGTATGAACAGCTAGTAGATTCTAAGATTAATTCCTTGAATGGTTCCCATTTAGAAGTTGCTGTTGGTGACATCATCAGTTGGCTCACTGTATAGAATTTAAAAACAGACCACTGTAGTCACCTTTACCCTTTAAAACCATTTACCCCTGATGGTACTTACATTTTTAAGTAAATCTCACATCAGTACACTGTAATCACTGCCATCTAATGGCTCCTTTATCTGCAATTTTGTAATGCATGAATAATCACTGCTGATAATCAGATCAAGAGCATTACCCCCTCTGATTGCCACTCAAACATGCTGCTATAGAAAACAGTCATCCAATAAATCCACAGAAGTCTTGCAAGCGTGCGACTGACCAACACACAGGTTCCAGTCAATATCTGGAAAGTTAAAATCTCCCATTATAAGACATTATGATTTACTGGCCCACTCTCATTTCTCTGTATAGTTGTTCATTGTACTCATCAGTCATTAGGCCTATAACCCAAATCTACCCTCATTTTTGCTTTCCCAGTGCTCATGTCACATCAACTGACTCAACATTGCACTGTCCCCCAATGACAACTGGATGCACTGCCTTAAATGTTACATGTTTCTCAACTAAAAGCATAATCGCTCTTCTCTTCCTATCCTGTCTATTCTTTCTGTACACATTGTACTCTCCAAATTCAAATTCTGCATTCCTTATATCTGTGTGATACCACATCTTTGATATCCCAACAGTATCAGCCTTTGATGTCTTGAACAGCACTTCAAATTCATTTACTACACTCCTAGCATTGGTGTACATGCACCTGTTCTTACTCTTTAGTTACCCTAATACGGCCCATGTATTACTGAAATCCCCAGCTACTTGCTTTCTAAGCTGCTGCTCATTCTAATAGAAGCAGTGGAAGAATCACTTTCACCTCTGCCTACGGTTACTGTTAATCTAACAGTCTGTGAATCCTCCCCATCTAACAGTTTTCTGACGCACCTAACACTGCCTTGATGGCATCTGAAAATAATCTTGCAGACTTTCTATTTATGTGTATTCTATCCCTGTAGAAGCAGTCTCTCCTGTTAACAAGCACAGACCACCTGGGAAAAATTCTGCCTCACAAGCATTGCACAATCTTTCCACGGCAAAATTGATTGACAAGGCCCTCATATACTCCTTCCTATCATGTCTGGGCAGAATTGCAGACACTTTCAATTTTAACTCTAACTCGCAACTTTTTTTCAACATTGACCTGTACTTGTTAACTAAGTCTAGAGATCTACTCATTAGTGCAAACGTGTAAACAATATCAACTTTTGCCTCCTAGCAGACATATCCTGGTCCTATTTCACTTATCCTTTTTGCACAATATATTTCCAGTTTTCCTGGCAATTTAGTCATTATCCCTTTAAATAAAATGTAAATAAAAAAACAAAAATAACTAGCTCCTGTGGGACCAGTGCATTCTGCTTTGATGATTGCCATTGTGTTGCCTGTTGCACAAGGTTGAGCTCTGCCATTGAGTTGGGCATCTGAGAGCTTGATGGGTCCCCCATTTTAATTCCTTTAAGGGCATCTATCCTACTCCTGAAACTCTCATAGACACCCATCAGAATGCTGAGTTGGCACCTAATTTCTGCACACTCTCTGCACCACACACACACACACACACACACACACACACCTTGGCTGGCTAAATCATGCTCCGTTCCAGTAAGTTCTGCATACAATTTAAAAGTTGCACATTTTTTTAGACTGTGATGCGTTGGAGAATCGCCCCCTTCAGTTCGCCTTGAGCCACAGCACTGCCGCTGCTTTGTGCCCATTGCTTTGCTGCCCTGGGACAATTTACATTTAAATTAAATTGATTGACAATGAAATATAATAAGATTAATAAATTTAACCGATCAACTGGCATCATTACACTAAGATATCAGATTCCCAAATGCAGTGATACATATTACGCTATCAAGTTTGAGATATACGCTATACTATAGTGTACAATCTAATATACTATAACAATGGCGGCAAGTTTCGAATGGATAAGGGTTCTGTTTGTTTGTTTGTTTGTTATTTGGTTTTTAGGAGCATTAGCAACTAAGGCCATATTGCTCCGGGGATATGCAGTGGTCATTCCCTGACCTTTCCGCATCCTCTGTATTTGGTGGTGACGGGCTCGAACCCTGGTTTAATCAAGAAGCGTGTGCTATGCACTGCTGCTCCTTCCCACCTGGCTACGGAGGCACCGGATAAGGGTTCTACATATATTAAGTAGTAACCTACAAAATCTCTAGCTAAATTCAAAATAAACTATGGAGTGTGATTGGGACTATAAAGCTACTTATAGAAAATAAATAAATTAATATGACAATTAAGTCAATAAAACAGCAAAAAATTATCAAATATGTGCATATGCATTTTTGAAATTTTGCTTACTTGTCTTTTAAACTGGAAAATGGAAGAGAATAAGAAACTGGTGTTTCTATTTCTAAAAAAAAATTTTTTTTTTGCAATTTTCAACAGAATTTATATATATAATATATATATATATATTTTTTTTTTAAAATAAAGGTGTAAAACACACAGCATGCTTTTAAAATATAATTTTTTATTAAAACTTAAGTACTGCAATCCAAGAAAAGATGAAACATTAGCACTGTTTAAGCAGAATTCAAAAAGCCAAAACATTTTTCAAAAATGAAAAAGTTTGGAACGCACCTGTCAAGTGACTCATCACCATTTTTGCTACATTTTAGGCACCACCACACCAGATTAACGAAACCACTGCTTCTTCACACAAATATGCAGCTCTGTATTTTTAATCCGCTTCGAGAGAAAAACACACCACTTTTAGAACCTTTTCTTTCAATTTGACAGAAGAAAAATTAGATAATTTTTCAAGCAACCTTCACTGGAGGCTGATTAATTCAGCCATAGTTAGTCCCCTTTTCAATCTAGATGACTCAATCCCATGTCAAAAAGGCTGTCCGAAAAGTCAGTAGCAAAAGTGTTAGGATACAACCATAAGATTGTTTACTAGCACAGTAATACTTTCAAATCAGTGCAGCAACAAGATTTTTGCTAGTGGATTTCTGATTGTCTCTTAAACATCAACTAATAATTTGTCTGAGAAAAATATTCTTCCACACTATGCTGTCTTCAGAAATGCTGAAGCAAAGTTTTGATTATAACAATGGCTCTGCTTTTCACACTTGGCTACCTAAGGCATTTTTGAAAGTTTCACTAGAAGAACATCTGAAGTGTGGTTTTTTTTTCCCCTCACCTGGCTGAATATCCTCTCAACACTCAGTACTGCTATTAGGAATTGTTAACATGCCAAGAATGACTTGAGACAATTTGTTATATTTCATGTTTGTCAGCTCCCTAACAAAGAACCAATACACATCAATTCTTTCTTCTTACATAATAGCTCCTGGTAGGTTCTGATGTAACAGCCTAGAAAGCAAGGTGCTAAGGATTTCAAGCTCTGCTGTTGGTCATCACGAAACAAGCAAATACATGAGCTGTGTTAGGGTAACTAAGAGTAAGAACAGTTTCATGTTTATTTGCATGTACAACAGAGGCAGGAGCATAGTAAATAAATTTGAGTAATTTGAAGTACTGATTAAGCGATCAAATGCAGACAATATCAGAGATATGGTTTCACTCAGACATAAGAGATGCAAATAATAATGGAGAGTATCTTTACAGACAGGACAGGAGGGGAAGTTATGTTCTTAGTTAAGAAACATATTACAGTTGGGTCTCCATATTCGCCGCAGTTATGTGTCAACACTTCCTGTGAAAATGTGAAATTCTGCAAAAATCTCTACTCTTGACAAAATAGCCCCAGATATTTTCTATGTATGCCTAAACACTTACACAACCATTTACATTTAACAGAAAAATGTTTAAATGTGTTTAAAAAGTTTTGTGTTTTACAATAACGAGTAACATTTTAGACCCATGTTTTGAAAATACTGTATCAAAATTTTATTACATAGTTAAGAACAAGGCATGCACCAGGGTATTCACCACAGGATTCAGTACTCCTCGGTAGTAGGGGTCTCAGAGGCTGAAGAAACAGGATTGGGTGATGTCAAGACTTCTGGTTCAGGGATATGAAGAGTTTTAGGCGTCGATGTAGAAGTTGTCCTTTTCAGAAACATTGTGATGGGAAGCTGCCTCTTCTTTTGTTTGAACTCGTTGAACATGGCTGTTTATTGCGTTCAAAAAAAAAAGTTGCGAGTTAGGGTTGAATGTGAAAGTGTCTGCAATTCTGCCCAGACACGATAGGAGGGAGTATATGATGAGAACCTTGTCGATCATTCGACCATGGAGAGATTGTGCAAGGCTCAAAGGGTAGAATTTTTTTCAGCCTGGTCTGTGCTTGTTGACAGGAGAGACTGCTTCTACAGGGATGGGGTAGACTTAAATAGAAAGGGTGCAAGAATATTTGCTGATGCTATTGAGGCAGCATTAGGTGGGTCCAAAAACTGCTAGCTTGGGGGGGGGGGGAATACACAGACTAAAAGGTTAACAGTGGCCGCAGGCAGAATCAAAAATGATTCTTGCACTTTTATTAGAATGAGCAGTAGCCTGGAAAGCAAGGCAATGGAGATTTCCAGGACTGCTGGGAGTCATAGTGGAACAAGTAAATACATGGAGCTGTGTTAGGGTAACTAAGAATAGAAACAGGTGCATGTATACTTGCATGTACACCAATGCTAGGAGTATAGTTAATAAATTTTATGAGCTTGAAGTGTTAGTCAAGACATCAAAGGCAGATTTGTTGGGATATCAGAGACGTGGTATCACACAGACATAAGCAGTGCAGAAATGGAATTTGGGGAGTACAATGTGTACAGAAGGGATACACAAGTCAGGAAGAGAGAAGGCGTTATGCTGTTAGCTAAGAAACACAAAACCTAAGGAAGTGCATCCAATTGATGTTGGTGGACAATGCAATGTTCAGTCTGTTTGGTGTGACATAAGCACTGGGAAAGGAAAAATCAGAGTAGGTGTGTGTTATAGGCCTAATGAATCTGATGAGTATAATGAGCAATTGTGCAGAGAAAAATCAGCAAGTTTTATAATGGAGGATTTTAACTTTCCAGATATTGATTGGAACTTGTGGGTTGGTCACTTGCACACTAGCAGGACTTTTGTAGATTTATTGGATGACTGTTCTCTACAGCAACATGTTCGAGAGGCAATCAGAGGGAGTAACACTCTTGATCTGATTATTAGCAGTGATTATTCGTGCATTAAGAATTTGCAGATAAAGGAATCACAATGTACTGATGTGGGAATTACTTAAAGATATAACTACCATCAAGACTAAAGGGAAGGGCTTTTGCTTTCGTAAAGGTGATTACAGGGATCCAAGACAGTTTTAAATTCTGTACAGTGGAATCAACTGATGATATTACCAAAGTTGAATTCTAAATGGGAAGCCTTCAGGGACTTAATTTTGGAGGCTACTAGGCTTTTCATTCCAACTAAGAAATATTGTTCAAGGTTTAGGCCTAAGTGGATGTCAGATGAACTAATGAGACATATGGCAGAGAAGAAAAATGCATGGGATACATACAAATTAACACGTGACACAGAAACCTATGATAGATACAAGTTGATCTGTAACCAAGTTACAAAGGAGGTTAGGCAGGCAAAGGCAGATTACGAGAAATCTTTGGCAAAGGATGCAAAGAAAAACAGCAGAGAGTTCTTTACTTATGTAAACTCTAGAAGGAAAGCGATGAATCAGATTGGACCACTTAACATAGATGAGTTGACTACTGATGATCATGCTCAGGTAACTGGTAAACAGAATGAGTATTTTGCATCTACATTCACACATGAGGAGTTATTCAATGAGGGGAGTTCCAGAAGTTAATCAAACTCAAAGAGCAAGCGAAGTGATTTTGTAATAACTCAGAGCAAAGTGGAGGAGAAATTGTTGAAGTTAAACATAAAAAAGGCACCTGGGGTGGATGAGATCTATCCAGTTATATTAAAGGAGGCAGCAAAGGAAGTAACCAAATCCTTAGCCATAATTATGAGAACTTCCTTGGACTCAGGGGATGTCCCAATGGACTGGAGGTGTGCAAATGTATCACCAATTCACAAAGGGGGTTCAAAAGGTGACACAAGTAACTATAGACCTGTTAGTTTAACTTTTGTTCCAGTGATGGAGTCACTGGTTAAAGTGAAAATAATGGAGTCACTGGTTAAAGAAGCACTGCAGGATCATCTAGACAAGACTGCAGCAATAACTAAGACACAGCATGGGTTTGTTAAAGGGAGGTCTTGTCTGACCAATTTGATTGGATACTATGATGTGGTTAAAAAGGAACTGAATGCCAAAAATAATTTTGATATCATATACTTGGATTTCAGGAAAGCTTTTGATACTGTTGCACATGGAAGACTGCTGTACAAATTGAAGATGTATGGCATTAAGGGTAAGTTGCTACAATGGATAAAGGGATAGTTGAGTGGGAGACGACAGAGAGTGGTAATCTATGGACACTACTCTTTGTGGACAAATGTTATAAGTAGAGTTCCCCAGTGTTGGGCCCATTGTTTTGTATATTTATCAATGATATTGATGAAGGTATATCAAGTATAATGCCCAAGTTTGCAGATGATACAAAGGTTGGCAGAGTTGTTAATGACAGTAAAGACAGTATGCTACTCCAACTGGATCTAGATAAGTTGGGTAAATGGTCTGAGAAGTAGCAACTGAACATTGACAAATGCAAAGTACTGCATATGGGTAGCAATAACCAAAGAGAAATGTACTAACTGTGTGATGCTACACTCAGGGAAGTGGAAAGTGAAAAAGACCTGGGGGTAATTGTGCAGTCAAATATGAAGTTCACTGAGCAGTGCAGACGGGCTGCCAGGGAAGGTCATGGAGTGTTGTCAATGATATATAGGAATTTTGCTAGCAGGAACAGGGAGGTGATTATCCCTTTATACAAGGCAATGGTCAGGCCACGCCTAGAGTACTGTGTACAGGTCTGGAATTCTCATTTTAGGAAGCATGTAGAGTTGGTAGAATGAGTATAAAGAAGGGCAACAAGATTGGTGAGGGGAACAAAGGGGTGCTCTTACCAAGAAAGGCTTAAGTTCTGCAAACTGCAGCACCTGGAGAGTAGGCACCTGTGAGGTGATCTGATTGAGGTGTATAAGGCCTTGAATGGGTTGAGCAGGCTGAATGCTGATGGGATTCTTCCTCTTGCTCAGATTAAGAACGTGAGGGGGCACAGTTTCAAATTGAGGAAAGACAGTTGTAGAATAGATGTGCGGAAATTTGCCTTTAGCCAACGGGTGGTTGATTGGTGGAACAGACTTCCATCTTTTGTTGTGGAAGTTGACAGTCTAAATAAATTAGACTAAATAAAGACTGAGCTGGACAGGCATTTGGAATGAATGGAGAGGTGAAATGGTAGGGTTTTTTTTTTTTTTTTTTTGGCTGATGCTGTATAAGCTTGCTTTCTTGCATTGTATGCCTCTACTAATGCTAATACTAAAATATTATTGAGGTTTTCCTTGAACTTCACTGTACGAATCATGTTGTCATATTCATAGAAGTTTGCAAGGCGTTTGGCTTCACGCATTGCATGCGCTAGGTTTTCCAAGTTGAACTTGTCTTGGTGTGGTTCTTCCTCAACCTCATCCCCAGAGTTTGAACAAACAAGCTCCTTGAGTTCATCATCTGTTAGTGTTGTTGCTGTCCATCAATTAAATCGATATCCTCCTCCTCTAAGTCCTCGAAACCTAAGTCCCCTATTCTCCTGGCCAACTACTTTATTTTTGCGATGGTTTTATTGCGCTGTTCATCTGGAATGGTTGGTAGTATGTCTGGACTGAAGTCAAGCACAACTTAGGGCCACAAATTCTCTTCAAACAGGCGGTTAGATGTGTGTTTGATGTCTAGCAGTGTGTGTTTTATTAGGAAGAGACTGTCAGCTAAGGTGAAATCCTTTCAAAACTGAATAATGTTGAGGTTTTGATCACTGTCCATGGCCTGAATGATTCGGTCCATACAACTCTTCGTGTAGTTGGCCTTAAAGGCCTTGATTACTCCCTGGTCGAGCGACTGGATAAGTGAAGTAGTGTTAGCGGGTAGGAAAACCACCTCTATGTCTTCATTAACATAGTCTTGTATATCACATGGGTGTCTTGGGGCATTGTCCAGCAAGAGAGGACTTTAAATGGAAGCTCCTTTTCCTCCAAGTATTCCTTGACTTTGGGAATGAAGTGGTGGACCAGTTCAGGAAGAGGTACTTCATCGTCCAGGCTTTTTCATTCCACATTCAGTACACAGGCAGTATATTCTTGTCACGTCCTCTAAGAGCTCCTGGGTTCTGCATGTGGAAAATTAGGCCGCGCTTTGTCTATGGCCTGCTGCATTGCTGCAAACTAGCAGCTTAGGAGACCAGGAAAAAGTTTGCTAAGTCTTTTGTTTGGAGTGTGCTGCTGCTGTATGGAAGTGAAACCTGGACATTATGCAAGCAAGATATGAAGAGACTGAAGGCATTGGAGATGTGGGTCTGGAGGAGGATGTTGAGAATTAGCTCGACCAAGCGACAATCCAACAAATCTGTCTTGAACAAGATGCAAGAAAAGTGGCAGCTACTCACGATGGTGGCAAAAAGACAATCTAAATTTTTAGGACACACCCTAAGACATAACAAATTTTTTGTGAATATCTCAGAAGGAAAAATATTGGGAAAGAAAGGAAGGGGATGACCAAGGAAGAAAATTTTGGAAAACTTAATGAGGAAAATGAACTTTAGGGGATATGAGGAAATGACATGTTTGGCAGTAGACAGAGATGTATGGTTGCAGTGATAAGGTGAAGCCTTTAGAGTTTGATGATGATGAATCAAGTCACAAAGGAAATTAGACAAGCTAAGGCAAATTATGAGAAGTCTCTGAAAAGAATGCAAAGAACAGCAGCAAAGACTTCTATGCTTATATTAACAGTAGAAGGAAGGGTTGAATCAAATTGGGCTACTTGATGTCAATGGGTTAACTGTTGATGACCCTGCTCAGTTGCTGAGAAATTGCTACTTCCACACATGAGGAATTCTTTAGGGAAGAGGATGCCAGAAGTTTATCAAATTCTAATGGGGAGCTAAAAGATTTTATGATAACTGAAAGGAAAGTGGAAGAGAAATTGTTGAAGCTAAACATAAAAAAGATGTTGGGGTAGATGGAATCTATCCAATTATATTAACGGAGGTAGCAAAGGAGGTAAGTAAATCCTTAAGCATAATTATGATAGCATCCCTGGATTTAGGGAATGTCCCTATAGACTGGAGATGTGTGAATATATCCCCAATTCATAAAGGAGGATCAAAAGGTAACATGAGTAATTACAGACCTGTTAGCTAAACATCTTCTACAGGGAAAATAATGGAGTCACTGGTTAGAAAAGTAATGCAAAGCCATCTAGACAGGAATTTAATTATACTGCAGCCACAATGTGGATTTGTTAAGAGGTGGTCTTGTCTGACCAATCTGATTGATACTATGATCCAGTGACCAAGTACCGTATTTCCCAATGTATAAGACGCACCTTAATTTTGTGGCCCGAAATTTGAAAAAAAAAAAAAAAAAAATGTACAGGTGACCCCCGCTTAACGCTGATCATTAGTTCTGGGAAAACAGAGCGCTAAGTGAATCCGCGCTAAGCGAGCGCCGCTTTCCCATAAGGTAACATATGTATTTGTGAGCTGCGGTCGGTGCCATAGGATATTTCCTAATCAATAATAAACGGTAATGAAAAGATGCACAAATGTCGGTCAAAATATTTAATATTCAAATATTTGCACATATAAAATATTCTGCATTACATATGTATAATTATGTGGTAACTACTTGCGTCTCAAAAGTAAACAAAATTCCAATTAAAATAATGAATTGAATTGATTTAATTTAATGGATGAATTTAATCATGAAAAATGTGTGGATTTTGAGTTGAACTTTGGCCCTCTTCCAAATAAACTAAAAGGGGTATTAATTTTAAATGGCCCGCAGCGTTACCACCCAACAATAAAGTCAACCGATCCTTCGCCGCTTTGAAACTTGGCATGTTTTTTGTTCTTTCAATATGAAACTTCTTTTAGGCATTCGTTTCCACAAAAGTCCTGCTTCATCTATGTTAAAAACTTGTTGAGAAGTATAACACATAATATCCCTCTTCAATAATTTTAACAAGTTCTTTTTTGAAAGTTTCGGCTCCTTAATCTGCACTAGCGGCTTCTCCCGGGATTTTAAATCTATTCTACCAGTTTTAAATGGTTCCACATTTTTTTTTTAGGCGAGTTTTCTTCAGATCATCGTATTGGCTAATCTCTTTCTCTCTCTCTCTCTCTCTTTTTTTAATATTTAACTTAACTGAATTCTGCATTGGAATATTATCTTCAAAAAAATTAGTCTTTCCATTTCAATCCTAATAGCCGGTCTAGTCCTAGTTGCTTGCAGTGGAACAGCTATCTTTCCCGCTGCTAAAATTAATTCTTTATTTTTTCATAATTGTTCTTACAGTTAAATTTGCGAGTCCTAAATTATGGCACACATCCGCTTGTCGTTGACCGGAATCGATTCGCTTCAAAACGTCTAATTCAATTTTCAAATTCAGTCTTTTTCTTACATTTATAGTCTTCGTACTGCGCCCAGACGTTGCATTTTCATTCCTGTCGGTCATTATTAGCTCTTCGAAAATATAACTGCGTTGGTTGAATTAATTATGATACAATGTTCAAGTAAACTGTCCGTTACACACGATGTCTAATACTGTACTGAGTGATGACTAACTAGACTTTGGATAAATGCATATAACGCAAACATTACAAGCAATATATTTGATCATTTTTTAAAATGTTGATCTCGGAACTACGTAACAAGTGACTGTACTTAAATTAGCGTGAGAGAAAATTTCACTGAGCGTGGGAAAATTGCTCAAGTCGGCGTGGGAAACGTTTTAATGCTGTTTTGCTATTCATTTTCAAGATATCGACTCCATCAAATGAAACGATTTCGTTAAATATGTCAAAAATGTAATCTGTAAAAGAGCGTTATAGTGATCTGTGACAGCGTTATAGTCAGATACGGGTTATAATATAAGAACAGCGTTATAGCGAATCAGCGTAAAGCGAACCGCGTTATAACGGGGGCCTGCTGTATTATATAAAGTTATTGAACTCAAGTTTTATTCATCATAAAATTCATACAACTAATCACTGTCAAAACTCCCATCCATAAGCTTGTCCTCATCTGTGTCTGATGATGAATCACTGTCTTCATATATTGCCTCGTCCTCAGTTCCATCTATGGCATTTGAAATGCCACACTTCTTAAATGACTTGACAACAATCTCAATATTGATATTATCCCAGGATCTTTTCACTTAGGTACAAACTTCTATAGTTGGTTTCTTCACTCTTCCTTCTAGTGTCAAATTATCCCCAGAAGACTTCATCCATTGGTTCCATTTGTCTCTCATGTCAGCTTTGAAGGGTTTGTTAATGCTGACATCAAGTGGTTGGAGCTGGGATGTCAAGGTATGACGGCAAGTTTTGTTTTTTGCTCTGCAGCAATCTTCTTTGTACTTTTTGTTATGTGTGCCCTGAACTGATCAAGCACCAATAGGGCAGGTTTGCATAAGAGCCCACCTGGTCTCCTGTTCCAAACTTTCTCAAACCAGATCTTCATCCCATCCTGATCCATCCAACCCTTGTCATGAATGTGGACAATCACTCCTCGAGGAATGTCTTCTATTGGCATTGTTTTGCGTTTGAAAATCAGCATAGGAGGCAGCTTGGTTTGGTCGGCACAACAAGCTAGAAAAACTGTATAATGGCTCTTTTCATGTCCACTTGTCTTCACAGTTACAGTTTTCACCCCCTTTTTAGCAACAATTCTGTTACTTGGGACATCAAATTGAAGGGGGACTTTGTCCATATTTGCAATCTGTCCCAACTCAAACTGATGTGTCTTCCAACATTGAATGACTAAACGATGAAATTCAAGGACCTTCTGCTCATACTTTCAGGCATCTTTTGGGCAAGTCTGGTGCGTGTACGCAAGCCTTGTCCATTCCATTTCATGAATCTGAAGCACCAATTGTGTCCTCCTTCGAAATCAGTAACTTCTTTATCATCAGCAATTCTTCTTGCCTCATGCTGAACCATCTTTGTGGACACAGGAATTCCAATTGCCCTTTGCTCCTCAATCTATATCTTCAATTCCCTCTCTAAATTAGGCCATTTTGCTGACTTGCCTCTAATGGCCTTCTTCTGCCATGGCGTTTTCAGTAGGGTTTCTTCTTCCCGTAGCTGGTCTCGGATTGTTTTCTCAGTTGGAGGAGGACCAATCTTACGTTCAGCAGCACGATTTCCATTCACTTTTGCAAACTGGATCACTTTTAACTTGAATTCAGCACTGTACGAAAATCTTTTCTGAGCCATTTCTGGGCAGAATGTGGCAAAGCGTAACCTAATATACTGGGTAACAAGTGCGAAACAATGAGCGCGAAGCAAACAAGCGCAAAAAAGCGGGAAATGCAAGTAAAAAAAATCTACAACCACTGTATAAGATGCACCCAGTTTTTAGACCGCAAATTTTTTGAAAAAAGGTGCGTCTTATACATGGGGAAATACGGTAAATGGATGAGAAAAATAATTTTGATATCATATACTTGGATTTCAGGAAGGTTTTTGATACTGTTGGACATAAAAGACTGCTGTACAAACCAGGAGCAATGGGCATTAAGGGCAAGTTACTGCTATGGATAAAGGAATGGTTGAGAGGAAGAAGGCAGAGCATGGTTATCAATGGGCACTGCTCTTCGTGAAGTAATGTTATTAGTGGAGTCCCCCGGGGGTTCAGTGCTAGCCCATTGTAATTTTCAATATTTATTAATGTTATTGATGAAGGTATATAAGGTTTAATGTCCAAGTTTGCAGAAGATTCAAAAGCTGGCAGGGTGGTTAATGACAGTGATCAGGGTGAACTATGCAACAAGATCTAGGAAAATTAGATCAATAGGCTAAAAAATGAAGTGAAGTTCAACATTGATAAATGTAAGGTACTGCATATGGATAGCAGTAATCCCAGAGTAAGTTATAAATTGTGGGGTACTACACTCAGAGTAACAGAATTGCTACTCTGAGTAGCAGAATGAAAAAGAACTGGGAGTAATTGCAGTCAGATATGAAATTCTCAGAACAGTGCAAAGAGACTGCCAGGACAGCTCATGGGGTTTTGTAACTGATACACAGAAACTTTTCTAGCAGGGATAAGGATGAGATTATCCCTTTGTAGAAGGCCATGGTTAGGATGCATCTTGAGTATTGTTTGATAATAAAAACTAGAGCTATGATGCTCAATACGTTCTATCAATATTTGTAGAAGAATAAAAGAAATTTACCTCAATATGATAGGTAGAACACTTCCGCATGCTACACTCTAGAAATTAAAACGAATATAACTTTAAGACAAAATGATTACAGTAAAATATAAATTGAAAATAATTAAAAAACAATTAAAAAATCAACTGAACACAGTTAAAAACCATTAAAAATAAATTACAAACTTAAAAGAAGTTTAACACAAATTATGAAAAACAAATTTCCTTCAATCACTTTGCGTTAAGGCAATATTTATTTTGATTTTTGCAGAGTAGCATATGGAAGTGTTCTATCATAATGAGGTAAATTTCTCTTATTCTTCTACAAATATTTGAGTACTGTATACAGGTCTGGAGGTGTCAGTTTAGGGAGGATGCAGATTTGCTTGAATAGGTGCAGAGAAGGGCAACCAGATTGGTGAATGGAACAAAAGAGTGGTCTTACCAAGAAAGGCTTCAGTTTTGCAAATTGCAGCATCTGGAGACCAGGCACCTGAGTGGAGATCTGTTTGAGGTGTTTAAGGCCTTGCATGAATTGAGTAAGCTAAATGTGAATGGCATCTTGTTGTGACTATATGCATGAGGGTTGCAAACTTCCACATTTTCTCAGTGAAATCGACACCCCAGGCTCACATCTGGTGTTGTTGTTGTTATTTGGTTTTTAGGAGCATTAGCAACTAAGGTCATATTGCTCCGGGGATATGCGGTGGTCATTCCCTGACCTTTCTGCATCCTCCGTATTTGGTGGCTCGCGGACTTGAACCCTGGTCTAATCAAGAAGCATGTGCTATGCACTGCTGCTCCTGCCCACCTGGCTACGGAGGCGCCACATCTGGTGAGTATGGGTTTGGCAAACCCAGGGTCCTGAGCTAGATATCATCATTCTTCTCTTTCTTGGCAATTCCCTTCTACTTCTCTCTCTCTGGTAATGCAGGAAATTTTTTTTTGGCTAGTGCAGCATACGCCTCAGACTTCCTTTGACCAAATGGCTAATAATAATAATAACAAAACAGAATCTTTTTTTGTTTTAGATTGCTTATGTTCTTGGCAGTGGAGCTACCTAGACTTAGGATCATCTGGTTTGATTGGCCATGGTAATCAACTTGCAAAGGAAAACTTAGTAACTATTTTTCTAAAGAATTTATATATTGCACTCTTCAATGCATCAAGGAATAATGACCTCAGTAAATGGACGCAAGGACCATTTGATTGAAGAAGAGATATGTTCAGATTTTCACCCTCATTCCTCTCAAGCATGAAACATTTAAAATGAATAAGCAAAAGGTTTTATTCAAGGAAGCAGAGAGAAATACAGAATCATCATTTGTTCCCTCCCCTCTAGTTAACAACCCTATACTCATCTTCTAAATTACTGTATTCACAGTCTCAATAGTTAAAATTATATACAGGAAATCCCCGACTTACATAATACTCGACTTCCATAAATCTGACTTTACGTGAGTTTTTGCCGGCCGGTGCAAATTTAAAAAACTTGTGGAAACGTATTTTGCATCCCGCAGGAATAAATGGAGGTATTGTGAAAATATCGTAATGTGAACTCAATAGACTTTTTTTTTTTTTTTTTTTTTAATTCATTCCAAGTCTGTGGAAGTTGAAAATTTTGCCATATTACTAAGCTATTTATCTCTCTAAAAGAGTCATATATATATAATGGGACCAACTGATGATGTTACTAACAGCAAACTCAAAATAGGAAGCATTCAAAGAACTTATCTTGGAAGCTACTAGGGCTTTACATACCAACTAAGAAATATTGTTCAAGGTTTAGGCCTAAATGGATGTCAGACGAACTAATGAGACACATGGCAGAGAAAAGAAAATGCATGGGATATATATAAATTAACACATGACACAGAACCTATGATAGATATAAGCTGGCCTGTAACCAAGTCACAACGGAGGTTAGGCAGGCAAAGGCAGATTATGAGAAATCTTTGGCAAAGGATGCAAAGAAAAACAGCAAAGAGTTCTTACTTATGTAAACTCTAGAAGGAAGGGGATGAATCAGATTCTTCCACTTCATATCGATGGTTCAACTGTTGATGATCCTGCTCAGGTTGCTAATAAACTAAATGAATATTTTGCATCGACATTCACACATGAGAAGTTATTCAGTGAGGGAAATGCCAGAGGTGTATTCAACTCTGGCAGTAAGCTAGATAATCTTGTAATAACTGAGAGTAAAGTGGAGGAGAAATTGTTGAAGATAAACACAAGAAAGGCACCTGGGGTGGATGGGATCCATCCAGTTATATTAAAGGAGGCAGCAAAGGAAGTAAGCAAACCCTTAGCCATAATTATGAGAGCTTCCTTGGACTCAGGGGAGGTATCCATAAACTGGAGATGTGCAAATGTGACTCCAATTCACAAAGGAGGATCAAAGGCTGACACAAGTAATTATCGACCTATGAGTTTAACTTCTGTTCCAGGAAAATTAATGGAGTCACTGGTTAAAGAAGCACTGCAGGATCATCTAGACAAGACTTCAGTTATAGCTCAGACACAGCATGGTTTTGTTAAGGGAAAGTCTTGCCTGACCAATTTGATTGGATACTATGATGTAGTCACAAAAGAGCTGGATGCAGGGAATAACTTTGATATTATATACTTGGATCTTAGAAAGGCTTTTGATACTGTTGCACATGGAAGACTGCTGCACAAATTGGAGCAGTGTGGCATTGGAGGCAAATTGCTGCTATGGATAAAGGGGTGGTTGAGGGGGAGAAGACAGAGTGGTAATCAATGGAAACTGCTCATCGTGGACTAATGTTATTAGTGGAGTCCCTCAGGGTTCAGTGTTGGGTCCATTGTTGTTTTCTGTATTTATAAATAATATTGACGATGGTATATCAAGCTTAATGTCCAAGTTTGCAGACGATACAAAGGTTGGCAGGGTTGTTAAGGACACTACTGACGCTATGCTGCTGCAACAGGAGGCGCCTCCGTAGCCAGGTGGGAAGGAGCAGCAGTGCGTAACACACACTCCTTGATTAGACCGGGGCTCGATCCCGTCACCACCAAATACAGAGGATGCGGAAAGGTTAGGGAATGACCACCGCATATTCCAGGAGCAATATGGCCTTAGTTGCTAATGCTCCTAAAAACCAAATAACAAAGAAACAAACAGCTGCAACAGGATCTAGAAAGGTTGAGCAGATGGGCTGACAGGTGGCAAAAATGAAGTTTAGCATTGACAAATGTAAAGTACTACGTATGGGAAACATCAACCCCAGAGCAACGTATCAACTCTGTTGTACTACACGGACAATGGTAGAGAATGAAAAGGACCTGGGGGTAATTGTGCAGGCAGATATGAAGTTCTCTGAGCAGTGCAGACGGGCTGCAAGAGTAGCTCATGGTGTCTTGTCAATGATATACAGGAATTTTTCTAGCAGGGATAAGGAGGTGATTATTCCCTTGTATAAGGCAATGGTCAGGCCTTGAGTACTGTATACAGGTCTGGAGGCCTCATTTCAAGAAGGATGTAGAGCTGCTGGAACGAGTAAAGAGAAGGGTAACAAGATTAGTGAATAGAACAAAGGGTTGCTCTTATGAAGAAAGGCTTAAGTTTTGCAAATTACAGTGTCTGGAGACTAGGCACCTGTGAGGTGATCTGATAGAGGTGTATAAAGCCTTGAATGGTTTGAGCATGCTCAATGCTGATGGGATTCTTCCTCTTGCTCAGAATAATCACCTGAGAGGGCATAAATTCAAATTTAGGAAAGACAGATGTAGGATAGATGTGCGGAAATTTGCCTTTAGCCAGAGGGTAGTTGGTTGGTGGAAGACTTCCATCCCTTGTTGTGGAGGTTGATAGCCTAAATAAATTTAAGGCTCAACTGGACAGGTATTTCGAACGAACGGAGGGGTGAAGTGGAAGGTTTCTTTCTTTTTTTTTTGGTTGATGCTGCATAAGCTTGTTTTCTTGTATCAATGCCTCTGCTAATGCTAATAATGAAAATTTGCACTACACTTTCATCGTTATCATATGTTACCGTTATAAGAATCAATTTTGAACGCCTTTGTGATATTTTTCAAAAGCACGTTTCTGGAGGTCACGAACATAAAACAACAAAAACAATTTGCACTTTCCGGTTTACTGGGCTTTTCTGTTAGTGCATCTAATTATAAATGAGTAGTAAACTCAATCTTATTGCATTTGTGATAATACTGATAACTGCAATTGTGTGGGTTTTTATGCCATTATGATGAAATGTGTTCCCCTTCACTGAAATCTTCAATCATGAAAAAACAAATTTTCAGAAACTTCTCTTTTCCTATTGACGTATTACGAAGATGAAGGAAAAGGGACCAACGGAAAGTGCAAGTGGTGGGAGTGCCAGGAAACGAAACAAAATTGATTTGGAAATGAAAATGATTAAGAAGTACGAAGCAGGACAAAGTTTGTCATCTATTGCAAGGGAACTAGGTATCACAGCTTCAACAGTGAATACTATTTTAAGGGACAGTGCACATATAAAAGAACATGTCAAAGGATCAATGCACTTAAGATCAACAGTGATCACAAAATGATTAAGAAGTACGAAGCAGGACAAAGTTTGTCATCTATTGCAAGGGAACTAGGTAACGCTGCTTCAACAGTGAATACTATTTTAAGGGACAGTGCACATATAAAAGAACATGTCAAAGGATCACTGCACTTAAGATCAACAGTGATCACAAAACAGCATTCAGGTGCTATATCGAAGATGGAAAAGCTATTAATAATATGGATGGAAAATCAAATTTAGAAACAAGTGCCCCTGAGTCCAATGGCCATTCAAGCAAAAGAAATAAGTATTTATGAAGATATTAAGTATAAGTATGGCGAACCTCAATCCAAGTTCGTGTCAAGCAATGGGTGGATTAATAGGTTCAAGCATCGCGCTGGTTTCCACAGTGCTAGAGTATGTAGTGAGTCACCAGTGCCAATTTTGTAGCTGCAGAGATATTGTGTTGGAAAAAATTATTGATGAAGGCGGCTATTCAATGCAGCAGATTTTTAATTGACGAGACTGCTCTGTATTGAAAAAAAAAAAAAAAAAAAAAATCCGATGCCAAGGTGGAAAATACAATGCCAGGTTTCAAGGCATCAAAAGACAGGGCCACGCTCTTGCTTGGGGCCAATGCAGCAGGATATTACAGATTAATACCACTGCTTGTGTACCATTCTGGAAATCCTCATGGATTTAAGGCCATCAGTAAAGCCACCCTACCCGCACATTTCCAATCGAACCAGAGAGCGTGGATAACAATATCTCTCTTTGAAGATTGGTTTAAATGATACTTCATTCCCGAGGCTGAAAAATTTTGTAAACAATGTTCATTTCAAGATTTTGTTTGTATTAGATAATGCTCCTGGACATCCATGCATCTAGATGATTTCAATTTGAACATGAGAGTCATATTTCTACCGCCAAACACGACTTCACTTATCCAACCTATGGATCAAGGTGTTATTTCGAATTTAAAAGCATACTATTTATGCACACCATTTGCTCAGGCATTATCTGCAGTAGATGATGAGAAAAATTTTACGTTAAGAGACTTTTGGAAATTTTACAATATTTGCTACACCATCTTAAACATTAATAAGGCCTGTGCGGAAATTACTAAAAGTTGTTTAAATGGCGCATGGAAGAAAATATTCCCACGGCACGTAAAAGGCTTCGAAGGGTTTGAAAAAGCCGAATCATACGAAGTGGTTACAAATAAGATTGTAAAGGTTGCAGGGCTACTTCAGTTGGAGGTTGACACCAAAGACGTGGAGCTAATACAGGAAGAACAGAAGGAATTATCTAATGAAAAACTTATTGACTTGCAGGCAGCGACAGTGAAAGAAGAAAATGTTGACGAAGCTTAAGAAGAACCAAATGAGAAGCCGAAAAGCTTCATCACCAGAGAGAGATGGCAATGGCATTTCGTGAAATTGCATCAGCAATGGCGAGGTCTGAGAAGATGGATCCTGACAGTGAACAATTCTTAAAAGTTAACAGAGGGGTGAATGATATGCTTGCTTGCTACAAAGAAATCTACGATGAAAATAAAAAAGCCATCATCCAGTCATCCATTAATATGTTCTTTCATAAGGTTGAGCGGCTCACCTCTTCTAAATCTCCACAGCCCTCAACCTCTGCAGCGGCATACTTATCGCTGAGGACGTCGATACTGGCAACTATACTTGAGGGGTAAAACTTACTGACGTTATGCCTGTCCCCTCTCTTTTTTTGTAATTTTATAATTTTGAAATTTTTTTGAATTGCACGCTTTTGTAATTTTTCCTACACGAGATAAAAAATTGAATAAATACAATAAATAATTCTGTTCACATGTTCATCAAACATTTCTTTTTTGATTCAATCAATTCAGCAAGCACAGTTGCTGGTGCTGCACAAGCATGGGAGAAATTCCAACTTACATAGCATTCCACGGAACGCAATCCTTACTTTAGTCGGGGGAGTTCCTTTATATAAAAAAAAGTTCATAAAAGTTCGTATAAGTTTTTCATGTAGTGTTGTGATGGAAATTTCCAACAATCAATATCAATTACTCTCTCTGGCAAAAAGCATATTTTCACACATCTATCCTGCATTGATCCTTTTTTCAATTTAAGTTTATATCCTCTTATATGTAATTATTTGGTAGGAAAAATAAAGATTCTTTCTTTTCCAAGAAAGAGTAAGGACATCCTTGGCATTTAGTTTACTTAATCCATTTAAAGACTTAAAACACTTCAACCAGGCCTCCTCTCAGCTGCCTAGTTTTTTGGCACTACAATTTGTATAAGTATTTCAAGATAAGAACTCTTTAATGCCCTTGACTAATCTTGTTACTCTTCTCAGTATCCATTCTAACAGTTCCACATTCTTCTTAAAATGAGACTTAAAATGAAACTGCTCTGGATGCTGTACAAGATATGGTCTAACCACTGCTTTATACAATGAGATAATCACCTCCTTTCTCCTTGATAACAATATTCATGTACAGTGAAACTTCTCCTAACGGACACCTCTCGTTAACGGACATCTCTCTACAACGGACATTTTCAAATTCCCCAACTCACCTCCATTGGTTTTAACGTGTTTGCAGCTTCTGTCTAGCGGACATTCTCTGTAACGGACGCGGACAGGCAATCTGCACTGTTTCGTTTAGATTAGCACTTAATTTGATCTCCCAATAACGGACAGCGGGCAAGCTCACGGCCCTTTTTCTAGGAACGTTTCTTCCACATATTGCCTCAATCGTGTGTTTATTTTCTATTTCCGATTCTCTGAATTTTATCAACGTTTACGTCGCGGTTCTAAACCCTTTTTCAAGAATTTTAAGGCACGTGTAAAACTTCTGATGAATTCAGTGTGTGCAGGGAGGGGAGGGAATATGGTCGGCCTTTCGTCTTTTCAGTTTTGTTCAGTGTCGTGTGAAGTGCACAATGTCTTCTCGTAAACATTTAACTTTAAAAGATAGTCGAACTCATTAATGAGTATGATCGGCAAAAAAATACTGTTCGCCATCTCGCTGCAAAATTCAAAATTGGGAAGATGCAGGTAAGTGACATCCTAAAGAAAAAAATGAACTGCTCAAACAATTTTGGCAACACGTAAATGATCAGGTTCAAAAATCATTCCCAAAAACTGTTGGACTTCAAATTTGTCTCACACGTGCTAAAAAAATTCCCATTAATGGGCCTTATTATTAGGGAAAAGGTTTTGGAGGTTGCGAAATCTATGGGAATAAATGAGTTCAAAGCTTCTGTGGGATGGCTAGACAAGTTCAAAACTTGGTATAAAATTTCTTGGAAAACCGTAAGTAGTGAAGGTGGATCCGTTGATACTGGGGTTGTGACAGAGTGGACCGTCAAATTAGAAGATTTATGTCGTGATTTTGAAGCTAAGGATATTTACAACTGTGACGAAACAAGGTTGTTTTTTAAAGCTCTTCCTGAAAAAACAGAGTCTAAAAAACGAAAAGTGCCAGGGCGGAAAAATTTCTAAGGAACGCTTGACTGTACTATTGTGTACAAATATGCTGGGAGACTTTGAACAAACTCTTGTTATAGGAAAACCACAAAATCCTCGTTGTTTCAAGGGCATAAAGTTGAATCTTTTGAACGTTGACTGGAAGTCTAATAAAAAAGCGTGTATGATACGAGATATCATGAGCGAATGGATACGTCACTTTAACCAAAACATGATTCTTCAAAACAGAAAAATTATTCTTTTCATGGATAATGCTGCATCTCACCCGCACATTGAATTGTCCAACATTCAAATCATTTTTCTGCCACCAAACACATCTGCAGAGTGTCAGCCCTTGGATCAAGGGATAATAAAAAATTTTAAACTTCACTACAGAAAACGTGTTTTAAGACATCTCATTGCAAACATGAACGATGTAACATGTGCAAGTGACCTTGCAAAGAAAATCAGCATCCTAGATGCGATTCAATGGATTTCCTCTTCAGTAAGCGCAATTAGAAAACAAACTGTCGTGAACTGTTTTGTAAAGTCTGGCTTCTCAAACGCAAAAATTGAAGTTGTGAACAGCAGTGTGGAGCACCAAGAAGAACAAGAACTTCAACATCTATTGATAATGTACGATACTTCCGCTACAAGTGACCGACCCTGGCTACAAAGATATAGACTCGAACCGCACTACAGAAGATGGTGCTCTAGATATCAACGATATTATCATCGATATTTTTCAAGAAGTTCCTCATGAGGATGAAGAAATGGAAGGAGGTCATTCTGTCGAAGAACATATTAACGACGAACCACCGATGAAAATAGAAGAAGCGCCCATACAAATCAATCGTTTAAAAATGTTTTTCGCCGCTGAAGAAGATACTGAAGGACTTTCGATGGTTTCTTCACTCCAAACAAATGTTGAAAACAAAATTATCAGCCTGAAGAAGGTGCAGAAGAAAATAATGATTACTGTATGTATTTTTCTTAAGATAAAGTCATAATATGCATAGCACAATTGTATGTATATTATTTTCAAAAATATTGTTCATAATCTGTATATATTTTAATTTAATTTTACATTAAACGTTTAACAATTTTTCTTTCTTTCTTTTTTTTTTTTCTCCCTCAGACTTCTTGTTAGCGGACACTTCTCTCTAACGGACACATTTTCGTTCCCCATGGCTGTCCGTTAAAGGGAAGTTTCACTGTATATCATTGATAGACTCCCATGAGCTGTCCTGGCAACCTACCTGCATTTCTCAGAGAACTTCAAGGTCTGTTCAATTACCCCCTAGATCTCCTTTGTTCTCTACTACCCTTGAGTATGGTGTCACCCAACTCATATGTAATTCTGGAATTACTGCTACCCAGATTACCTTGCATTTATCAAAGTTAAATCTTAATTGCCACTTCTCAGCATATCTGCCTAATTTCTCTAGATCTTGCTGAAGTACCATGCCCTGATTCCTGTCATTAACCACTCTGCCAACCGTTGTATGATCTGCAAAGTAATATGCCTTCAAAATATTGTTAACAAATATTGAAAATGGTAAGGGGTCCAGTACTGAACTCAAAGGAACCCCAAGAATAACATTAGATGTTATTCTTGGGGTTCCTGGGTGTATAAGGCTTTGAATGGTTTGAGCAAACTCAATGCTGATGGGATTCTTCCTCTTGCTCAGATTATGCACCTGAGGGGCCATAAATTGAAATTGAGGATAGACAGTTGTAGAAGAGATGTATGGAAATTTTCATTTAGCCAGCAGATGATTGATTGCTGGAACAAACTTCCATGTGTCATTGTGGAAGTTGACAGCTTAAATAAATTCAAGGCAGAACTAGACAAAACTTTTGGAGGTAAATGGCTGGGTGAAATTTTTTTTTTTTTTTTTGGCTGATGCTGTATGAGAGCTTACTTTCTTGCATCATATGCCTCTACTAATGCTAACGTGGAAGAGTATCAAGCTTTATGGAATCTAAGCATATGATGTCAAAACTATTTTTTTTTGTATCCAGCTCCTTTGTCACTACATCATAGTAATCAGACAAGATTTTACATGTCTCACTAATCTGACAAGAAATCCATGCTGTGGTTTCTAAATAACTGCATTTCTTCTTTAACCACTGATTCTATTATTTGCTCTTTGATCGCTCTTTGTGAATGGGGGAGGGTTAGATTTGCATATCTCCAAACTATAGGTATTCCCCAAATCCAAGGATAGTATTATGTTATTAAATATTTAAAGAAGTTAATAATTAAATTGTAAGTCTTTATTAAAAATCAAATATATAAATATAACTCTCATAATTTATGGTACACAATATCCACACACAAAAAAAGTATGGTGCGCGCACGCACACACAGGGTTGTTAAAATTAAAGTATTCTTATGTAAAGAGCTCTGGAGCGAGTTCTAAGGCTTGTACCAAAGAGAAATTTGGACAACAGGTACAATAAAGAATGTGCTCGCCATTTATTGGAAAAAAAAAAAACAAAATCAGTTATAAAATTTGTCACTGTATGGTGCATAACTATCTTAGTTATGATTATGCAAATAACTTTACATTATTTGCATAATTGTAAGTTATTGCCACGGCGCCACTACTCAGCTCTACTGTACTGTATAAAAGCAAAGCAGTCTCTTAAAAATCATACAGTAAATGTTTGCAATGCCAACAGCAGGAATGTTTACAGCAGCAATGCAACAGCAGGAATGTTTACAGCAGCAATGCCAACAAAGTTGCAGAAATAGGCACTATCAGTGAAGCTGTACTACCATAACAGCAACAATGCAGCTGTGGCTATCAGAGAATTCCGGTATCAGAAGTGCATAAGGCATGGACCTATGACTGTTTGTGCTGTCTGCAAAACTTCAGTTTCTGGTGCAAATGACAGTGGATATCACTTGGCCATAGAACATCATTTGGAGTGATGAAGCCCACTTCTGCTTAAATGGACAAGTGAATACACACAACTGTTGCATTTGGGCAATAGAAAACCCTTTAGTTATCCAAGAGGTCCCGTTGCGTTCTCCAAAAGTGACAGCGTGGTGTGGATTTACGGCCACATTCATGATTGGGCCATATTTTTTTTGAACAGGTAACACCGACTGGACCCCAACCTATTCTGTCACTCGACAGTGATATTATGAAATGTTGGAAAATTTCAATTATTTATGTTTAGCAGTTGCTTTGTCTGTTCAATAGTTTGGGTTCACAATGTGGGTATTTCTCTGTCCTATTATTTTTACACTACATATGGACCACCGTTGTACAAATCTATTGCACTGGCAGTGTAATCTTTGATCATTCTTTCGTGGCATGGATTTGTGTAGTGTTCAAAATGTAGTGGTTCCCTGATCATTATGGCCTCGTGACCAATCACAAGATCGGGTCATAATGGTCAGTCTTTTCTATTCAATTCAATATTATGGTATGTTCTACTTTTTTTTCTATTTTTACTTAATTTTGGTATTGTTGGCTGGTTACATTTACATACAGTGTAATTTCATGTGTTCGGAAACTGGTGGTTATCTGGGGGGGGGGGGGGGGTGCACCGCTAAATTTTCCTTTAATTTTGACTATTTTCTAAATTATTTAATAATGTTTCTCCAACAGTAGCCTATTCTTAATTTTGCATGTTAAATTCTTTGCTCTACTGGTTTGCCACGCTACTGGTATACTTTCATTTCTTTTTATTGAAACATAATATTACAGTTATACAGGGTGTCTCAAAAATACATGGCATAACTTCAGGAATGAATTCCTCATATGTAGACAATAAAAATATTTTTATATCAACATAATTCCGGAAATGCTTGGTTTCCGAGTTATTAACCGGAATGTCTTATCTCCCCCAGGTGATTTCCTTCATCACAAGGTACTGACAGAATCTGGTGGTTTTCCATTCCGACCATGTACTTAAATCAGGAGCAAGCAGATATGCACTTTATGTACGGTTTGGCAGACGGCAATGCTCTGGAGGCTTGTCGTTTGTATCACAAAAGGTTTCCAGAATGAAGATGTCCAGACAAGAAAACGTTTGAAGGTATTTGTCGCTGCCTTTGTGAACATGGGACCTTTACACCTTGTGCTGCCAACAGAGGACGACCAAGATCTACGACTCCTGAAGTAGAGGAGATTTTGGATGTTGTGCATGCCACTCCTGGAATCAGCACACACAGAATAGCAATGCAACTTGCTGTTCAACTTTCAACTATTTGGAGAGTGTTGCAAGAACACCAACTGCATCCTTACCATCTGCAACGGGTACAGGCCTTGTCACCAGCAGATTACCCTGAGTGAGTAATGTTCTGCCAGTGGTTCTTGCAGCAGTGTAGTACAACTCCTCACTTTCCTGCCTTAGTGATATTCACAGATGAAACACAGTTCACGAGATGGAATCCAAAACTTTCACAATCAGCATGTATGGGCTGAGGAAAACCCACATGCAATTCTTCCATCACATCACCAACAGTGGTTCAGCCTCAACATCTGGGTGGGTGTTTTTGGTGATAAGTTATTTGGGCCCCATGTACTTCCGAACAAACTCACAGGGCAGGCATACAGAAACTTTCTGGAAAACAACATGCCACTGATCATTTGTCAACAAGCACACTTCATGCACGATGGCGCTCCTGCACATTTCAGCTACCTAGCCCGCAATTACCTGAATCAAAGGTTTCCTGGTCAGTGGATAGGTAGAGGTGGATCAACTGGCCTCTATGGTCACTGATTTAAACCCACTAGATTACTTCTTGTGGGGGCCATTTAAAGTCATTGGTGTATTCGACTCCAGTAGTTGATGTGGAAACTCTTCGCAATCGAATTGTGGCAGGTTGTGAGACAATACGAAACATGCCAGGAATTTGGCATCGTCTTCGCGAGTCCACGAGATGTTGATGTGAGGCCTGTATTCAGGCAGAAGGTGGACATTTTGAACAACTACTATAAGGTGATGTGAACAGTTAAGTGTCATAGACAGACCTTCAAAACTCAGAAACCAAGCATTTCCAGAACTATGTTGATATAAAATATTTTTGTTGTCTACATATCAGGAATGAGTTCCTGATATGTAGACCGTGTATTTTTGAGACACCCTGTATATACAGGATATTTCAAAAATGATGGTTAATAATTTAAAGGTGAAAAGTACAAACTAAAATAAGCAAAAAAGTCCCAGTGAACATCGGGCTGTAAATGAACCGTTTCCGAGATAATACACATTTTCTGTTAAGATCCAACACTGACTATGGGAGGGTAGTCTCTATTGCTGAGACCTTGTACATGCTAGATATGGTAGGAGTACACTAATTGGCAATGTAAAATTCACAACACACTGCTATTACTGAGTACATGCTCTTACAAAGTAATCCTCCTTGTCAAAATTCCTGGATTCTGTTCTATTCTTTCTAACACCCTTTCCTGAACATCAGGTGTTATGCTTCTGGGCCTACATTGCTCACACTCCATGCGCAAAGTGCCCATGTTCTCTAAGGCGTTGATGTACCCTGATGAATGTGCACCTGTTGGGCTGCCTTTGGCGGGGAAATGCTTCTTGGTACAAACGTGTAACCTCGAGTGCACTGATGTTGGCTTTACCATACATGAAGTGCATGTCCGCATACTCTTCGTTGCTGTAACCTCTTTCAATGTTGACTATCCTTTGACAAGTACTAGTATGCCTGCTACGTCCCAGAGTATTGAGAGAGGGGGGAAAGGGAAAGAATGAGCATAACCTAATCTAAACAAAGAAATCAGTGGTGGATCCCAACTAGAAATGTGCAATATCTCGAAAGCGATTCACTTAAGGTCCCATGTTCACTAAGCTTTTTTTTTGCATATTGTAGTCTGTACAGTTCACCTTTAAATTATTGACCATCACTTTTGAAACACTGTGTGTGTGTGTGTGTGTGTGTAATAAATAAATATATATATATATTTTTTTAAAACTTGATACCATGAATGTATTTTTTGCACTAAATATGACAAGTGATATCACTTTTTCTGGCACATGAGGTATTAATGAAATATTAGCACAATCTACAAATACAAAAGGCAAATCTACTTCCTATATATCCCTAAATCCTTGAAAATAATTTTTTTTATTAATGTTTGATTCCCCCCCCCCCCTATTTTAAGTATCCATACTCTTTAATATGAAATCGCAACTATCATAAGCTAAGCCAACAAGCCTTTCATGACTATAAAGTATACATAACGAGCACTACATGCAGTGATGGAATAACAAGGCATTATGTGTCTAAGAACATTTTAAAATAAATAACACCTTTCTCCACATATTAAAATGAAGAATACTTCATTCCCAGGTAAATGGCTAAAAATTCATAAATAAAATCATGTGCCGCTACAAAACAAAAGGGAACATGCAGAGCCATCTAACATTGGCATTTAAGTGCATATCATTCAATTCAGTAAGTCCATAATTCAAAAAAATTGTCATTTTTATATTTGAAAATATAAAAGACAACCAAAATAGAAAACTAAACTTATCAGGAGACTAGAAGGCATACTCAATTATCTGAAAACTTCCAACTAAATTGAAAAAGCTGGCAGGTACGCATACACGATTATGACATTTAGATGTTTTGCTTTCGAGCCCACTGTCAACTGCAGGACTACAAACATTTTTTTAACTGAAAAAATTTTTTTATGTGAGAACATAATACTGAGTGGTCTAATAGTATGGACAAAGCAAAATCAAACTAATACAAAGCAGTGGATTAGTAGCTTGTATGATACTCATAATACCAGATGGAAATGCATGAAATGTTATATTCACTGAAAAGGCGCTTGCTGCTAAAAGAATACCATTTAACGTATGATGGATATTAGATGAATTGGCAAAAATTATTCATTTCATTAGTTACCTCATAAACATGAATTTTTTTCATCCCCATGCAATGAATTAGATAGCCAACAAGATACAACTTTACTAGGTACATATCTGCTTATTCTTACTTATTTTTTACTATTCAAAAAACTCCATATCTGTTTTTAAAATTCAAGCAGCCAAAATTGTAACCAATCAGAATCAGAGTCACATTTGAAACACCCTGTAAGTACATACTATAAATTTATATTCAATTTTACATATGCATTCAGTGATCACTGAATTATGGCCACCTAATACCTTGTTGGGCCACCATTCGCATGGATAACAGTCACTATTCACTTAGGCATTAACTCCACAAGATGTTTCTAGAGATCTGTAGCCATGCCGCTTACAAGGCTTTCACAGTGTTGGAATAAATTAAAGTTTCTTGTCCATATGCCTCACTTCCCATTCCAAAACATCCCACACGTTCAACTTGATTGAGGTCAGGCGAGGCCACTCGATTGAAGGCCAATCAAGATGGGTGATATCTGCACTGTGTTCCTCGAATCATTTGTGAAAAGTGCAGGCCTGATGGCATGGCACATTATCGCCTTGGAAGACCTTGTTTCTGTGAGGCAGGGTGGACATGGCCTCCTAAGCGCTACCAGTAGACCACACCCGTAAAAACATGGGTCAATACTCATCAGGGGTTCTAGTTCTTGCAGCAAAACATGCCCCATATTAAGCAACCATTGCCATATAGTGGGCACCATGCATGATGGATCTATGGACTCATGTTACTTCTGTCATATACGAAGGCATCTGTTGGCGTGTTGTAGCAGGTATTTGTACTCATCCAACCAGCATACTTGTTTCTAATCCTCCATTGTCCAATAAGCGTGTTGTTGACAGCACAGCATTTGGCACTGATGATGATCAGTGGCAAGGAAGGGTCGTCTTTTAGGTTGTCTGCTGTGGAAACCTATACATCTGAGTGTGCGGCACATTGTCACTTGGAATATTGTTCCTGCATTCCCCATATTGTATTGCAATGTTAACTGTCACCCAGTGCCTGCTGCTGAGCCAGTCCAATGCACTGCATCCTTCGCTTACCACAAACATTCACCTTGCATAATCCTTTACAGTTCTGTCGGTGGGAGGTGTTTTGACCTGTTTGACACCATTCTTTGTACAACTTAAGGATAGTGGGCTGTAAGCAACCGACAAGATGTGCCATTTCAAATAAGGAAGCACCTGACACACGAGTTACCAGAATCATGCCTTTTGAAACTCCATGATATCTTTACTACGCCCCATAACACTCTGACTTGCACAACCAGATGCAAATTACCACTGCTCTAGTGTATGATGCTTTTTATACTGCATTTGGCTTTTTATAATGTGAGCTAGGCAGCATAGTCCATTACAGATGGGGTTGTCATAATTCAGTGACCACTAAGTGTATATATCCTTTCATAACTAAATAATCATTAGTTAAAATCATTATCATACCTGTTTCAAATGAAATGAGAAGTTGGAGTAAAACAAATTAAATAGTTTGCTCCTTTTCAAATAAATTCATTTATTAATAATAAAAATCTACACACCTTCTGGAAATTCCAGCATTCCCATGAACAAGTACTTTACCTATAATAAGAAAGCAGATTTCTTTGATGTATGTTTGGCTACAAGTACTGAAAACAATGATATTACTGAAAACAATATAAAGGGTGTCTATAAATTATTCACTTGATTATGAAGCTTGATTAATATTTTATAGTAATAGGTATCATAAAAGAGTTTGCAGCAGTTATCAAAGCACAGTAAGGGATTTTTCCTCGTGCAGTTGCCAGGAACGATTCCAGCAAGCATTGTGAGAGTACAGCATTAAAATGGCAAGAGTGCTGGAGAAAGCAATGTACGTGTTGTGCTTGTGGGATACCAAATTTCGAGTGATTGAAAAGAATTGTTTTGAACAGGAATTCCAGAATGATCTGCTTACAGAACAATCAATGAGGCGATAGTTGAAACAGTTAAGAAACTGGATGTGTGCTGCACCAGAAAGGATCAGGTAGGCCTAGTGTATCTGCAGATAAAGCTTTGTAAATTCAAGAATTTAAGCTTACAGTTGCAAATACTGTGAGCAACATTACACAGGATCATTTACAAGAGTTTGAAACTTTAGCATTAACAATAGTAAAGGCATATGATGCAAGAAAGCAAGCTTATATAGCATCAGCCAAAAAAAAAAAAAAACACCTTCCCATTGCATCCATCCATTAACTCCAAATGTTTGTCTAGTTCTGCCCTTAAATTTTATTTAAGCTATCAAGCTGTCAACTTCTTCAATGACAGATGGATGTTTATTTCAGCAATCAACCACCCGCTGGCTAAAGGCAAATTTATGCACATCTATTCTACAACTGTCTTTCCTCATTTTGAATTTATGTCCCCTCAGGCAACTAATCTGTGAAAGAGGAAGAAACCCATTAGCATTGGGCTTGCTCAAACCATACAGGTCTTACACCTCATTCAGATCACCTCACAGGTGCCTAGTCTCCAGACACTGCAATTTGCAGAACTTAATAACAAAAACCCTTTGTTCCCCTCGCCAATCTCATCGACCTTCTCTGTACTTGTTCAAGCAGCTCTACATCCTTCCTAAAATGAGGCCTCCTGACCTGTACTCATGGTGTGGCCTGAACACTGTCTTATACAAGGGGACAATCACCTTATCCCTGCTAGAAAAATTCCTGTATATTATTGACAAGACACCATGAGCTATTCTTGCAAACTGTCTGCACTGCTCAGAAAACTTCATATCTGACTGCACAATTACCCCCAGGTCTTTTTCATTCTCTACCACCCTGAGTGTAGTACCCCACAATTGATATGTTACTCTGCGATTACTGCTACCCATATGCAGTACTTTACATTTGTCAATATTAAACTTCAGTTGCCACATCTCAGCCCATCTTTACTAGATCCTGTTACAGTAGCATTCTGTCATTAATAACCCTACCAACCTTCATATCGTCTGCAAACTTGAACATTAAGCCTAATATACCTTCATCAATATCACTGATAAATACAGAAAACAACATATGACTCAACATGGACACCCGGAGGACAACACCAACATTCATAATTATATTAGCATTCGTGACGAGCACACGTGCCTATTGCAGCTCTTCATAGTGACAGCAAAGAGGTAGAGATAAGAGGGGATTAGAGCAGGATCAGTGAAGTAGAGCAGAGCAGGGTTTCAAAGGTTATTAAGTATATTGTAAAGTTTATTTTCATCTGTTTTTTTTTCCTGTAATAGTCTGATTTTTAATATTATAAATATAATTTTTTGAAAGATTCTGTTATTAATAATTAGTAAATTTTATAATGGTTATTACAAGATCCACCTTGAACATTTCGTCAGAGGGTATACCATGACTCATATGGAAATAGCAATGGCGATTCCCGGGTGAGTCATGATTTTATCCTTTGCAGAACCTGTGGCACGTATTCCAATTTTGACCCCCGTGCATAATCATAGCTCACTTGGAGATTCTTTTCTTTGTCAACTGTTGTAAGGAGTGCACTGATCTTAAGTTAAAATTTGATGCATTGATAGAATGCCCCAGGGGCTCAACGTCTGGTGAGTATAGGACCTGGCACACTCAGTGTCCTGAGCTGGATATCATCATCATTCTCTTTCTTGGTGATTCCCTTCTATTTCTGATTTCTCTCTCTCTCTCAGGGTAATTCATATTTATTTATTTTTTTGCGCCACATGCTAATAATAATATTAACAATTTGAGTCATGAAAAAACAGGTGCTTGCCCTTGAGAATGATGTATCTGGGAGCTCGTCAGGATCTCAAGACTCTAGTAACCCACCAAGTGATGCACTCCAGATTCAGGCCCCAGAACAGAATAACCAAGTGCAAACTACTCTGGTTCAAAATAAATTAGTTTTATTAGGAGGTTCCATTGGCAGGGAAATGGGAAATATATTTTTTGTATTAAGGATAGGCGGACTAGAACCAGCTGTTCTGTCTGCTGGGAGCAACTATTAATGATGTCACCAAGAGACTGTCAGCTTTTAAGGGAAAAGAATATTATTATTCATGTGGGGACTAATGACATTAAGCATACATGATCTGATGATTTGTCAGACAAATTAGCATTAGCATTAGTAGAGGCGTTTGATGCAAGAAAGCGAGCTTATGCAGCATCAGCCAAAAAAATAAAAAATAAAAAATAATAATAATAATAAATGAATAAATAAAAATAACCACTTCCACTTCACCTCTCTGTTCGTTCGAAATACCTGTCCAGCTGAGCCTTAAACTTATTTAGACTATCAACTTCCACGACAAGGGATGGAAGTCTGTTCCACCAACCAACCACCCGCTGGCTAAAGGCAAATTTTCTCACGTCTATCCTACATCTGTCTTTCCTCAATTTGAATTTATGACCTCTCTGGTGATTATTCTGAGCAAGAGGAAGAATCCCATCAGCATTGAGCATGCTCAATGCTGATGGGATTCTTCCTCTATCAAACACCTCTATCAAATATAGGACCATGCTGAAGAAATGCTGCAAGTTAGGTCACAATGTCTATGTGTCTGCAATTTTGCCCAGGCACAAAAGGAGGGATTATATACTGAAAGCTTTGTGGATTAATTCAAGACATGAAGGACACTGCAAGGCTTTTTGGGGTGAAATTTCTATCAGCTTGGCCCACACTTGTAGGTAGAAGGAACCTGTTTGTACAGACGAGATACATTTAAACAAAGGCGGTGCAAGAGTTTTTACCAGTATTATTGAGGATACCTTAAAGGTTCACAGAAACTGCTAGTTTGAGGGGGGGGGGGACAAGGGTAATATATATATAACATTTATCTGATGGTCAAAGTAACACTTGCACATATCTCAAAAGTTCTTGCTTCTTACCGCAAGAGAGCATATTAGCAAGATTTTCTGAGGGCAGAAACGTTTAAAATGAGCTGGTAGCTAATGCAAGGGAAGAGAGCTTAAATAACTTTTAACGGGCGTCTCAGGTTAGTTAACTATACAAGAACACTAAGTCTTAATTATTTATACAGTAATTCACATACCTCAAGAATTCTTGTTTGTTACTGCAACAGAACATATTAGCAAAATGTTCTCGAGCAGTAACGTTTCAAATGAGATGGAAGCTGATGCCAAGGAAGCGAGCTTGAATAACTTTAAGGGGTTTGTCACGTTAGTTAACTATACCAGAACAGTAAGTCTTAATTGTTTATACAGTGATGTCAGAAATGTTGTCAATAAAATGAGTGAATTCGAACTGCTAGTTAGGACAAGTAACGCTGATATAATAGGGCTTACAGAAACCTGGTGCCACCCAGAGATAGGGGATGTTGAGTTTCAGTATAATATGTATAATGTATTTAGGAAGGATGGGGAAGATAGAAGGGATGGTGGAGTCATGCTTCTTTTCAAAAGCAGCCTAAGCACGATGAAAGCTTTCCTGGCTTCAGATGTTTTGCGTGCTAGTATAGAATCAGTATGGTATGAGATTGTTGGAAGCAAAAGTATAATGAGAAGTAATCTACAGGCCAGGTGATTGTGAAGATTATGATGAGAGCCTGAGCCTCTACATGCAAATGAAATGGGCAAGTAAGTGAGAATGTCGTATTATGGGTGATTTTAATTTGCCTCGCCTCTAATTGACTGGAGCAAATGGGAATGAAATTCCACATGGGGGGGGGACAAAATTTTTAAATCAAATAGATGATTGCTATTTGTATCAACATATCAGGGAAAGTACTACGGAAAAGAATACTCTAGACCTCATCATCACCCATGAACCAGTAGCAGGAAGTGATCACGAATTTCTACAGTAAACAATGAAGAAAGGGGTAGTAGTGGTGAAAGGCAAAGGAATGGGTTATAATTTCAGGAAAGGAAATTACGATGGCTTAAGATGCTACACGGCCTCTATTAACTGGCAGATATCTCATGGAGAGCGAATACAATGGAATTATGGTATATCTTTAAAACATTAATCACAGAAACCTTGAATGCATATATACCATTAAAAAAATACTTTACGATGAGGATTCCAAGTTGGATGAATAATGAAGTTGCCAGATTACTTGAGCAAAAAGTGACGGCATGGAAAAGTTAGAGCAATAAAAAGTACTAAAGCCTATAGCAGAGACACATTGATCTGTAATAGTGTTGCAGAAAGGGTTAGGCTGTCAAAGGCACATTATGAGAAATTACTGGTAAAGAGAGCAAAGAAGAGGGATGAGGAATTTTTAACATATATAAATGAAGGACAAACCAGATCGGACCCTTATGTAATGGATGTGGGATAGTATTAGATATCCCAGCTGCAGTTACAGATGAACTCAACAGTTACTTTGCATCGATATTTACAGAAGAAAAACCCTTTATGTCAATATGAAATTATGGGAGTGACGTTGAAAAAAATGTAATTAACAATGTTGAAATTTCGCATGTTTATTTAATGAAAAAAATTGAGCCGACAGGCCCATAATGCTCCTGGGGTTGATGGCTTATACCCTATATTCTTAACCGAGGCAGCAAGTAAGTGTATTGAACCACTGAGGCTAATTACGAGAGCATCACTGGACCCAGCAGTGATTCTATTGGCTTTGAAAAGTGCCAATGTATCTCCAATACCTAAGGGTGGTTCTAAGAGAGAAGTGGGAAATTACTGGCCAGTTAGTCTAACTTCAGCAGTAGGGAAAATCATAGAGACATTGATCAAGGGTGGAATTCAGGATCATTTAGATAGAAATGGAATTCTGAAGGATAGTCAGCATGGTTTTTTTTTTTTTTTTTTTTGTTAGTTGTTGGCGCATCAGCTTCTATGGCCATGCACCTCCCAAAGTTTTTGCATTTACTCTGATCCAAGCCCGAGGCAGGATACGAACCTGCAACCTTTGGGTTGCCAAGCAGGTACTTTACCCACCCAGCTAGCCCGGTCGGCTGCATGGTTTTGTAAAGGGAAAATCAGGTCTCACTAATCTGGTTAGCCATTTTGACCAGGTCACTCAAGAGCTGGACTTAGGGAGGAATAATTTCGACACTGTTTATTTGGATTTCAGCAAAGCATCTGACAGTCCCACATAAGTAGTTACTTTATAAGCTGGAACAGGTTGGAACCACAGGGAACATCCTTAGATGGACAGCTGGATGGCTTCAGGGCAGAAGGAAGAGGGTTGTGATAAATGGTTATTCCTCAGATTGGGTTGACGTAAGAAGTGGGATTCCCAACGGATCAATATTAGGACCAGCGTTGATTTTGATTTTCACAAATGATATCGATTAAGGGATACAGGGCATGACTTCTAAATTTTCAGACGATGTAAAGATTGGTAGAGTAATTAATGATCACTGCCAAGCAGAGCTTCTTCAGAGTAACCTAGATAGACTTCAGGAATGGTCAGAAAAATGGCAGATATGCTTTAATTCAGAAAAGTGTATGATATTACATCTGGAGAACTGCAACTCTAATATACACTTGGTTTGTTTGTCATTTGGTTTTTAGGAGCATTAGCAACTAAGGCCATATTGCTCCGGGGATATGCAGTGGTCATTCCCTGACCTTTCTGCATCCTCCGTATTTGGTGGTCACAGGCTCGAACCCCGATCTAATCAAGAAGCGTGTGCTATGCACTGCTGCTCCTGCCCACTGAGGCACCCTAATATACACTTGGTGGAGTAGAACTAAAACCGGTAGTGGAGGAAAAGGACTTATGTGTTATGATATGGCCAGATACGAAGTTCTCAAGGCATTGTAGACTGGCTGCAAGGAAGGCCCACGGTGTCCTATAGATGATTTATCGAACAATTGCGAGTAGAGATAAGGACGTCATAATCCTATTATATAAGGCAATTGTTAGACCACACTTGAAATACAGTAAGTCCTCGTATAACAGGTGTTTACACTACACAAATTTGTTCATACACGATTTATAAATAGGGGAACGATATCTTATATAACACGAAACGAATTCGCTTTTGTGTTTACAAGAAATGACAGTCGAAAGCAGAATCACCCCAACCGAACGCAACACGATAGGAATGAAGAGAAGATTCTGAAAATGTATTAATGCTTTTTTTAATCAATGAAGGGGAAACACATTTCACCATAAGAACGTAAAAACCAACACAATTCCAGCTATCGGTATAAGCGCAAATGCAATTAGATTGAGTTACTACCAGTTTATAACAGATTCCACTAGCAGAAATGCAACTGGAAATTGTTTTTATTGTTTTATGGTAGTAACCCCTAGAAATGTGCTTTAGTAAAATGTGAGGTGTTAATAGTGTATCTCTGCCTTTACGGTGTTGTTTATTCAGTTGCTACACGCGCGCAGCTTTGTTTATTTTTTTATTATTATTTTTTTTTTATGAAAACCCCAAACACGAAAGGTACCAAAACCCATAGTACTTAGTACCGTGCATGGGTTGAAGGAGAAGTATGGGGGGGAGGGGGGTGCCGGAAACTTGTATCAAGCGTGCCTCCTCGTTTTGTAATTGTGTTTTATTCCCTAAAAATGAGTAAAATACTTAAAAGGTGTGAAAAGGAAGTGTCCCGGTGAAGACACTGCAGATTTAGAGAGAAAAAGAAAAGCAATATCAATAAACAGAGGCGGACTGAGTCAAAAATTCTTACCCGGGGAAATTTATAGTGGCCTCATACTATGGTTTATGGCCAAAATCACACCGGCCCACCGGGGTTTCCCCCGGTAAATCGTATGGCCAGTCCGCCTCTGTCGATAGCGAAAAAATATGAAATTGTGAAACGCTTTGAGCAAAATGAAAGACCATGTGATGCACGTGCTACAGGCCTAAATGAGGCAATGCCGAGAATTACAAAGAATGCAGAGTAAATAAAAACAACTTTCATAGCAGGAACAACTCAAAGTGTAATTAAAATCCATTAGATTAAGACACAAAGAATTGGAAGAGATGGAACGGCTGTCATCTGTTTGGATAGAAAATCAAACAAAGTACAAGTTTGCTTACGATAGAAGCAAAAGCATTAGCAATATTTTATTACGTAATAAAATACGTAAGTATTTTTTTACGATTTTATTTATTGTGTTTGGTAATGTTTTGGTTACAAATGTGTGTTCAAAATTGGGTGGTCGGCACCTAACCCTATTTTTCCCATAGGGACTGTTGTTTATATTGCACAATTTTGCATTGCACAAGGGTTTCTAGGAACACAACTATCGTGCTATACGAGGACTGACTGTACTGTGTTCCAGTACGGAGTCAGCACCTAAAGAAAGACTGTACTTTTTGAAAGGGTTCCAAGATGGGTAACTCGCTTGGTGAGATCGGCAATTTGGGAACGAGAGTAGACTTGTTCAGGCAAATTTTTTACTGCTCCCAAAAAAAAAAAGTTTTTTCTGTTTTATTAGCTTAAATTGGCATATTAACTTATTTTCTAGAGTAGCTTTATATTTCTAGTTATGATACTTAGTTTAAATTTTAACTTAGAGATTTTGTAGGTTATTACTTAGTATCAGTAAGGGTATCCAATCCATGTGTTTACAAGTTTTGCAGCTCCACGGAACGGGAAGTTTTTTTTAGCCACATTTAGCCACTTTATTGACTAATTGTTATATTAAATTATTTTCTGTAAGTAGCTTATAGACCTAGTCAAGATCCTTGGTTTATTCTGAATTGAGACAGCGAGATTTTGGAAGTCAATTAATACTTAAGCGTCCATAGATTTACTGTTTGTAAATTGCCGCCACTGTTATATAATGCAACGTTATATCCCAAAATAGACAGTGTTGGCTTACTATAGTATATAACATTATCAATTAATTAGTAAAATTTATTAATCTTGTTAAACTTCATTGTCAATTAAATTGTACTTTTTAACTAAATATATATAACGACTTAGATTTTACCGATGTAACATAATTAATTAATACATAACTTGATATGGAAGTTATATAAACGAAACTCGGAGATAACACTTGATACTGAAAAAATATATATAGATATACAGGTCGACCATCACTAATCCGGCAGCATTGAGACCTGTGGGGTGCCGGATTAACGGTGGTTATTTTAGCACATACATTTTACCCAACAGCTAACCACCTCCTTCTACCTTTAACACGCTGACTGCCAAGATAGTTTAAGAAAAAAATTCCCCAGGAATCAAAAAATATTTAGGAAATAATTTGATTAGTAATTCTAAAATAAATATTGTAATGTCAGTGTTGTCATTTTTTCGTTTAAAAAAAAATATATATATATATATATATAAAAAGTCTTTTTTCTGGCGCATATATGTGACAACGTGGCCATATATACAGTGAAACTTCCCTTTAACGGACAGCCATGGGGAACGAAAATCTGCCCGTTAGAGAGGTGTCCGCTAAACAAGAAGTCCGAGGGATAAAAAAAAAAAAAGAAAGAAAGAAAAATCGTTAAACGTTTAATGTAAACTTAAATTAAAATATATACAGATTTTGAACAATATTTTTTTAAATAATATACAATTACATACACAAGAGATAAAGAAAAATCGTTAAACGTTTAATGTAAAATTAAATTAAATTATATACAGATTTTGCACAATATTTTTGTAAATAATATACATACAATTGTGCTATGCATAATACATACAGTAATCCTTATTTTCTTCTGCACCTTCTTCCGGCTTTTTTTGTTTTCAACATTTGTTTCGAGTGAAGAAACCATTGAAAGTCCTTCAGTATCTTCTTCAGCGGCGAAAAACATTTTTCAACGATTGATTTGTATGAGCGCTTCTTCTATTTTCATCGGTGGTTCGTCGTTAATATGTTCTTCGACAGAAAGACCTCCTTCCATTTCTTCATCCTCATGAGGAACTTCTTGAAAAATATCGATGATAATGTCGTTGATATATAGAGCACCATCTTCTGTAGTGAGGTTCGAGTCTATATCTTTGTAGCCAGGGTCGCTCACTTGTAGCGGAAGTATCGTACATTATCAATAGATGTTGAAGTTCTTGTTCTTCTTAGTGCTCCACATTGCTGTTTACAACTTCAATTTTTGCGTTTGAGAAGCCAGACTTTACAAAACAGTTCACGACAGTTTGTTTTCTAATTGCGTTTACTGAAGAAGAAATCCATTGAATCGCATCTAAGATGCTGAGTTTCTTTGCAAGGTCACTCGCACATGTTACATCGTTCATGTTTGCAATGAGATGTCTTAAAACATGTTTTCTGTAGTGAAGTTTAAAATTTTTTATTATCATCCCTTGATCCAAAGGCTGATACTCTGCAGATGTGTTTGGTGGCAGAAAAACGATTTGAATGTTGGACAGTTCAATGTGCGGGTGAGATGCAGCATTATCCATGAAAAGAATAATTTTTCTGTTTTGACGAATCATGTTTTGGTTAAAGTGACTTATCCATTCGCTCATGATATCTCGTGTCATCCACGCTTTTTTATTAGACTTCCAGTCAACATTCAAAAGATTCAATTTTATGCCCTTGAAACAACGAGGATTTTGTGGTTTTCCTATAACAAGAGGTTGTTCAAAGTCTCCCAGCATATTTGTACACAATAGTACAGTCAAGCGTTCCTTAGAAATTTTTCCGCCCTGGCACTTTTCGTTTTTTAGACTCGTTGTTTTTTCAGGAAGAGCTTTAAAAAACAACCCTATTTTGTCACAGTTGTAAATATCCTTAGCTTCACAATCACAACATAAACCTTCCAATTTGACGGTCCACTCTGTTACAACCCCAGTATCAACGGATCCACCTTCACCACTTACGGTTTTCCAAGAAATTTTATACCAAGTTTTGAACTTGTCTAGCCATCCCACAGAAGCTTTGAACTCATTTATTCCCATAGATTTCGCAACCTCCAAAACCTTTTCCCTAATAATAAGGCCCATTAATGGGAATTTTTTTAGCACGTGTGAGACAAATTTGAAGTCCAACAGTTTTTGGGAATGATTTTTGAACCTGATCATTTACGTGTTGCCAAAATTGTTTGAGCAGTTCATTTTTTTCTTTAGGATGTCACTTACCTGCATCTTCCCAATTTTGAATTTTGCAGCGAGATGGCGAACACCATTTTTTTACCGATCATACGCATTAATGAGTTCGACTTTATCTTTTAAAGTTAAATGTTTACGAGAAGAGATTGTGCACTTCACACGACACTGAACAAAACTGAAAACTGAAACTCAAAAGACGAAAGTCCGACAAAATTCCCCCCCACCCTGCACACACCGAATTCATCAGAAGATTTACACGTGCCTTAAAATTCTTGAAAAAGGGTTTAGAACCGCGACGTAAACCTTGATAAAATTCAGAGAATCGGAAATAGAAAATAAACACACGATTGAGGCAATACGTGGAAGAAACGTTCCTAGAAAAAGGGCCGCGAGTTCACCCGCTGTCCATTATTGGGAGATCAAATTAAGTGCTAATCTAAACAAAACAGTGCAGATTGCCTGTCCGCGTCCGTTACAGAGAATGTCCGCTAGATAGAAGCTGAAAAAACGTTAAAACCAAAAGAGGAGAGTTGGGGAATTTGAAAATGTCCATTGTAGAGAGATGTCCGTTAAAGAGAGGTGTCCGTTAGGAGAAGTTTCACTGTATTAGCATTAGTAGAGGCATATGATGCAGGATAGCAAGCTTATGCAGCATCAGTCAAAAAAAAAAAAAAAACACGCGCTCCCATTTCACCCCTCCATTCGTTCCAACTACCTGTCCCGCTCAGCCTTAAATTTATTTAGGCTATCAACTTCCACAACAAAGGATGGAAGTCTGTTCCACCAACCAACCACCCACTGGCTAAATGCAAACTTCTGCACATCTATCCTATATCTGTCTTTCTTCAATTTGAATTTATGCCCTCTTAAATGATTATTCTGAGTAAGAGGAAGAATTCCATCAGCATTGAGCATGCTCAAGCCATTCAAGACTTTATACACACCTCAATCAGATCACTTCGTAGGTGCTTGGTCTCCAGACAATGTAATTGGCAAAATTTAAGCCTTTCTTCATAAGGCAACCCTTTGTTCCATTCACTAATCTTGTTGCCCTTCTCTGTACTTGTTCCAACAGCTCTACATCCTTCTTAAAATGAGGCCTCCAGACTTGTATACAGTACTCAAGGTGTGGCCTGACCATTGCCTTACATAAGGGGATATAATCACCTCCTTATACCTGCTAGAAAACTTCCTGTATATCATAGACAAGACACCATGAGCTACTCTTCAGACCATCTGCACTGCTCAGAAAACTTCATATCTGCCTGCACAATTATACCCAGGTCCTTTTTGTTCTCTACCACTGTCAGTGTAGTAACACAGAGTTGATATGTCTCTCTGGGGTTGCTGCTTCCCATATGTAGTACTTTACATTTGTCAATGCTAAACTTCATTTGCCACCTCTCGGCCCATCTGCTCAAATTTTCTAGATCCTGTTGCAGCAGCATACTGTCATTAGTGTCCTTAAAAACCCTGCCAACCTTCGTATCGTCTGCAAACTTGGACATTAAGCTTGATATACCATCATCAATATCATTTATAAATACAGAAAACAATGGACTCGATACTGAACCCTGAGGGACTCCACTAATAACATTAGTCCACGATGAGCAGTGTCCATTGATTACCACTCTGTCTTCTCTCAATCAACCATCCCTTTATCCATAGCAGCAATTTGTCTCCAATGTCACACTGCTCCAATTTGTGCAGCAGTCTTCCATGTGCAAAAGTATCAAAAGTCTTCCTAAGATCCAAATATATGTTATCAAAGTTATTCCCTGCATGGAGTTCCTTTGTGATCGCATCATAGTATGCAATCAAATTGGTCAGGCAAGACTTTCCCTTAACAAAACAATGCTGTGTCTGAACTATAACTGAAGTCTTGCCTAGATGATCCTGTAGTGCTTCTTTAACCAGTGCCTCCATTAATTTTTCTGGAATAGAAGTTAAACTAACAGGTCTATAATTACTTGTGTTGCCCTTTGATCCTCCTTTGTGATTTGGGGGCACATTTGCACATCTCCAGTCCATGGGTACCTCCCCTGAGTCCAAAGAAACTCTCATAATTATGGTTAAGGGTTTGCTTACTTCCTTTGCTACCTCCTTTAATATAACTGGATAGATCCCGTTCACCCCGGTGCCTTTCTTAAGTTTATCTTCAACAATTTCTTCTTCACTTTACTCTTAGTTATTACAAGATTATCTAGATCACTGACAGAGTTTACTTCACCTCTGGAATTCTCCTCCTTGAATAACTCCTCATGTGTGAATGTAGATGCAAAATGTAGATGCATTTAGTTTGTTAGCCACCTGAGCAGGAGTATCAACAATTGAACCATCAATATCCAGTGGACCAATCTGATTCATCCCTTTCCTTCTAGAGTTTACATAGGTAAAGAACTCTTTGTTGTTTTTCTTTGCATCCCTTGCCAAAGATTTCTCGTAATCTGCCTTCGCCTGCCTAACCTCCTTTGTAACTTGGTTACAGATCAACTTATATCTATCATAGGCTTCTGTGTCACGTGTTAATTTATATGTATCCCATGCATTTTTCTTCTCTGCCACATGTCTCATTAGTTCATCTAACATCCATTTAGGCCTAAACCTTGAACAATATTTCTTAGTTGGTATGTAGAGACTAGTAACTTCCAAGATAATTTCTTTGAATGCTTCCCATTTTGAATTTTCTGTTGGTAACATCATCAGTTGGTCCCACCGTACAGAATTTAAATACTGCCTCAGACCACTGTAGTCACCTTTACGAAAGCAAAAACCCTTCCCTTTACCCCTGATGGTAGTTACCTCTTTGAGTAAATCCCACTTCTGCACACTGTGATCACTGCCACCTAGTGGTTCCTTTATCTGCAGATTCTTAATGCATGAAGAATCACTATTGATAATCAGATCAAAAGTATTACTCCCTCTATTTGTCTCCTGAACATGCTGATGTAGAAAACAATCAATCATCCAATAAATCCACAAAAGTCTTGCTAGTGTGCGATTGACCAACCCACAAATTCCAGTCAATATCTGGGAAATTAAAATCCCCCATTATAAGACTCTGATTTACTGGCCCACTCTATTTCTCTGTACAGTTCCTTATTATACTCATCAGAGTCATTAGGTCTATAACCCACTCCTACTCTCAATTTTGATCTCCTAATGGTTATGTCCCACCAAACGGACTCGACTCTGCACTGTCCACTGGCTTCACTTCCTTGGATTTTATGTGTTTCTTAACTAATAGTATAACCCCTCCTCCCTTCTTATCTTGCCTATCCTTCCTGTACACATCGTACTCCCCAAACTCCAGTTCTGCATTCCTTATATCTGTGTGACACTACATCTCTAATATCCCAACAATATCTGCCTTTGATGTTCTGAGCAATACCTCAAACTCATCAAATTTATTTACCAAACTCCTAGCATTGGTGTACATGCAAGTATACCTGCACCTGTTCCTATTCTTATTACCCTAACACAACCCCATGTGTTTATTTGTACTGCAATGACTCCCAGCAGTCTCTGAAATACCCTGCATCTTGTTTTCCAGGCTGCTGCTCATTCCAATAGAATCAGTGCAAGAATCACTTTCACCTCTGCCAGTGGCTACTATTAATCTATTAATATATCTATTAATATGTTAATTACTTTATTTCTTGAGAAGCTGTGTCGGCCACATATGTGTAACGCTATTATAGCATACATATGAAAGTCGTTTGTGATTAGTTTATTGTGATCGCTGAAATAAAACTAATTACGATAAAATAAACTCTCAAACGTTGCAATAGGTTTGTCAGTATTATTGGAGATTGTGTGAAAACAAGTTCATTAGCGCGCTGCATTATCCATCATATTGTGTTGCGTTTTTCCGCAAGTTTGTATAAGTATGTTGTAAAAAAAAAAAGAGGAATGCCTAAAAAAAAAATTACTAAAATAAGAGGAACTGAGAGAAATTGCTGGAATTTACAATTAAGCAGAGTTAAACTTTTCACAGACACACCGCTTTTGAGTTTTTTCAGAAGTTCAACTTTATCTGTTATGGACAATGTATGGTATTTGCGCTTTACACCACAAGAGGCACTTCCTTTATGCATTGGAACCATGGCTGGGGCTGAATGTGGGCAGGTTATAATAATAAATCCAGAAAAAGAAGTGGGTATGCCAGTTTATGAGTTCACGCCTACAGCTGATGCTGCCATCAAAACAGTAGCAGCAGGTCGGTGCACTGACCCGGGAAATTTTAAATTACATTCGCAGAAATTTTGTCCAAATTAGTGGTGGAACCGGATTAGTGAGGGTCGACCTGTATAGTGTTATAACTGTGTTGGGATACAAGTTTAGGGTTATAATTTTATACTGAAATTGAAATTAAATCGAAATCATGACTCAGACCAGAACAGCAAAGCAAAAGGATCAAGCTAATGGGAGTGCTGTGGCTCAGAGGAGAACTGAGAGGGGCAGTTGCCCTCTGAATCACAGCCTTTTAAAATGCACTGATGTTTGTGGAGCAATCAGGTACGGGACTTGATATTGCCAAGGGGAATGGCTTTGTGTGCACGAGATGTAAAGAGTGTGAGGAAATCAGGTGACAACTCAGCCTTATGTGCCTATATGAGAGTTTGAAGGACAAGGTGGATGCCCCCGAAGGATCTAAATTGAGAGGCCCATCAAGCTCTTAGCTGCTCACATCAATGCTAGAGCTTGCACTTGATCATCATGCAACACAGTGGCAACCCCCAAGGCAGAATGCACTGGTTTCACAGGAACTAGTAGTTCTTCGTGACACTATTGTCAGGCCACAAATTTAAACAGATACACCAACCATTTAAAACTGATTTAATAATAAAATAAAATGACACAAAAGACTGTAAAATAATATTTACAAAAACTGATTATTTAAATTTGTGGTATGAATAATCCCAACCTTAGAGGCCTTACTGCGGATATCTATTGTCAGGTTTTCCTGGGTGACTCTATTGTCATGGTATGTAAAAAGGATAGGTGGAACAGGACCAGGGGCAAAGGTTCATGACGTTGTAGAGCAGATATCCTCTTTTAAGGGCACAAAAGGTGATATTGTTGTACACATTGGCACTAATGATATTAAGAGTAGGAGACCGGCGGAATTACTTAACAAGTACAGATCACTGTTGAAAAAAAAGCTGTGAATTAGGGTTGAATTTGAAAGTGTCTGCAATTCTGCCCAGACACGATAGGAGGGAGTATATGATGAGAGCGTTGTCGATCAATTCAGCCCTCGAAAGATTATGCAAGGCTCAAGGGGTTGAATTTTTTCAGCCTGGTCTGTACTTGTTAACAGGAGAGACTGCATCTACAGGGATGGGATACACTTAAATAGAAAGGGTGCAAGAATATTTGCTGATGCTATCGAGGCAGTGTTAAGGTTGGTTGGAAAACTGCTAGCTTGGGGATACAAGGACTAATAGATTGACAGTAGCCACTGGCAGAGGTGAAAGAGATTCTTGCACTGCTTCTATTAGAATGAGCAGAAGCCTGAAAAACAAGATGCATGGTATTTCAGAGACTGCTGGGAGCCACTGCGGTACAAGTAAACACATGGGTTGTGTTAGGGTAGCTAAGAATAGGAACAGGTGCATGTACAAACAAAGACATCAACAGTTGATGATTCAACTGTTGATGCTCCTGCTCAGGTTGCTAACAAACTAAATGAGTATTTTGCATCTACATTCACACGAGGAGTTATTCAAGGAGGAGAATGCCAGAGGTGAAGTAAACTCTGGCAGTGATCCAGATAATCTTGTAATAACTAAGAGTAAAGTGAAGAAGAAATTGTTGAAGATAAACATAAGCAAATCAACCGGGGTGAACGAGATCTATCCAGTTATATTAAAGGAGGTAGCAAAGGAAGTAAGCAAACCCTTAACCATAATTATGAGAGCTTCTTTGGACTCAGGGGAGGTACCCATGGACTGGAGATGTGCAAATGTGACCCCAATTCACAAAGGAGGATCAAAAGGCATCACAAGTAATTATAGATCTGTTAGTTTAACTTCTGTTCCAGGAAAATTAATGGAGGCATTGGTTAAGGAAGCACTGCAGGATCATCTAGACAAGACTTCAGTTATAGTTCTGACACAGCATGGTTTTGTTAAGGGAAAGTCTCGCCTGACCAATTTGATTGCATACTATGATGCGGTCACAAAGGAACTGCATGCAGGGAATACCTTTGATATTATATATTTGGATCTTAGAAAGGCTTTTGATACTGTTGCACAAGGAAGACTGCTGAACAAATTGGAGCAGTGGCATTGGGGGCAAATTGCTGCTATGGATAAAGGAATGGCTGAGTGGGAGAGTGGTAATCAATGGACACTGCTCATCATGGACCGATGTTATTAGTGGAGTCACTCAGGGTTCAGTGTTGGGTCCAATGTTGTTTTCTGTATTTATAAATGATATTGATGATGGTATATCAAGCTTAATATCTAAGTTTGCAGACGATACAAAGGTTGGCAGGGTTGTTAAGGACACTACTGACAGTATGCTGCTGCAACAGGATCTAGAAAAGTTGAGCAGATGGGCTGAGAGGTGGCAAATGAAGTTTAACATTGACAAATGTAAAGTACTACTTATGGGAAACAGTAACCCCAGAGTAATGTATCAACTCTGTGGTACTACACTGACAGTGGTAGAGAATGAAAAGGACCTGGGGGGAATTGTGCAGCCAGATATGAAGTTTTCTGAGCAGTGCAGATGGTCTGCAAGAGTAGCTCATGGTGTCTTGTCAATGATATAGAGGAATTTTTCTAATAGGGATAAGGTGGTGATTATCCCCTTGTATAAGGCAATGGTCAGGTCACACCTTGAGTACTGTATACAGGTCTGGAGGCCTCATTTTAAGAAGGATGTAGACCTGCTAGAGCGAGTGCAGAGAAGGGCAACAAAATTAGTGAATGGAACAAAGGGTTGCTCTTATGAAGAAAGTCTTAAGTTTTGCAAATTAGAGTGTCTGGAGACTAGGCACTTGCGAGGTGACCTGATTGAGGAGTATAAAGACTTGAATGGTTTGAGCATGCTCAATGCTGATGGGATCCTTCCTCTTGCTCAGAACAATTGCCTGAGAGGGCATAATTTCAAATTGAGGAAAGACAGTTGTAGGATAAATGTGCGGAAGTTTGCATTTAGCCAGTGGGTAGTTGGTTGGTGGAACAGACTTCCATATTTTGTTGTGGAAGTTGATAGCCTAAATAAATTTAAGGCTGAGCTGGACAGGTATTTGGAATGAATGGAGGAGTGAAACAGGAGCGGTTTTTTTTTTGGTTGATGCTGCATAAGCTTGCTTTCTTGCATCATATGCCTCTACTAATGCTAATGCTAAATGTTAAGTCCCATTTTAACAATGGGCTCGCAATTTTTCCGACTTTCTACCAAGTAAATTTGATCGGTCACAGAAGTGACATCATTCGCAGCTTCCACTAGAGGCACTTCCATGCTTGCACTTCTAGTACTGTGATTATAGCTTGTGACGCATTTTCGTGACCGGTATGATATCTCGAGTCAGGGCCTAATTTAGGGGGGGGGGGACAGATGTGGCTTATTACCCCTTTAACCATGCGTATAAGTGAATGTGTAAAATGTTCCTAGGTCTATCTAATAAAAAAAAAAAAAAACCTAAAATCCTGGTCGTCATGCCTCGCCTTACAATGATAACTGGATACGACGGTGTCTGGAGTTCTAACTTTTTAGAATTTTTGAATAGTATGACATCACAATCATGCTTCCTGAAGTTACTACTGCAGTAAGTATGATTTCAACAATACAAATATTTGTCAACAATTTCTTTTTTCATCTCGCATTTTCGTTACATTCCATTGTTAGGAGCCCCTAACAGACGCATATGTCGCTTCAACTAAAAGATCACAACTTACATGAAAAAAAATTATTTCACAAATATTCAAGAAAAATTTATTATAAAAATTGCCATATATAATTTACTTCTTTATTAATATTTGTTGTCGATCTGCTTTGCTCAATAGCTGAGCGATGATTACAGAGGAATGATCTGATGTAACAATCTGGATCAAATCGAAGCAATGGTTTTCCATTTAGATGTATGCTCATCATGACCTGCAATGTGTTTAATTGTCAACATTATTCATTCATTCATTCACTCAATAGTATTCATTACGCTGAAAGCTCGCTCAGCTTCAGCACTGCTAATGGCAATGGTTTCAAAGATATTTTCTGGCTTTCTTAATTGAAAAGGTAATTTCACTCGATTTTAAAGATAAACTGTCATCGACAAAATCTCTAAAATCATTAATTTTTATTTCATATTTTATCAGAAAACTTAAATTTCTTATTCGGTTTTCAATGTCTTGCCACCGAGACGAAAGTTCTTTCAAATTCACGATTTCGAGTAGCATATGTTTAAAATTTTTTTCAATGGTATCGTTATTTTCTTTATTTAATTTAAAATCACCCTGTTCCATTAATAAGTTATCCTTTAAGGATAAAACAATGCATTTAATAACTTGTCACAATGTAATTTTTTTACTTTCAATTTTTATTCCTTCAAATTCTTTCCACTTCAACATGCTCTCAATTTTTGCTTCATAATTTCCTTCAGAATTTTTCAAATTAGCAATAGCATTGATAGTTCGAATAATCAATTTATATGCTTTTTACCATTGTGATTCTGTAAAGCTTCTGAAAGGTAAGAGAGTTCCTGCAGGATGTCGACCATTAGTGCTAAATGGTTAAGAAATTCTAAATTTAAAAGTCCATTTAATAATCCGGAATATTTAACTTCTGATTCAAAATGTTTGCGCAGTGCAGGATAATTCCCTTAACCCGCAATTACCATCTGCAAGCTACAAGCTGCTAATCGTGGCCCGAACACACAACCGATCTTTATAGTTTCCACATCAAGTTCTTTAACATTCATCCTTAATTTGTGCTAGATTTTTGGAGATTGGTGATACAGGCAGGCCTCGATTAACACGATTAATTCGTCCCGCGAGCGCATCACGCAAAATGGAAACGAGTTAATCGAATATAATAACCAATAGGAAAAATTATAATTGGTCCTTGACCGTCTGGAATGTCCATAAAGAATTTTAAAAATACCTTTTAAATAACTTTTTAACTGTATATAATGTAAAAGATAATGAAAATAATTATGTAATTAAATGTTTATTGCATAAAACTGCGGTTCTTAAACTGTGTGCCGCGGAATATTTTAAATTTTCGAAGGAAACACAGCGATACTCGACATCTGTCGGACACCGCGCGAACTAGCTCGAGGTAGTTCACAGTTTCAGCATTTCTTATTAAGTTGTTTGGACCTAACTACTAAACGAAACTGTTTCTTTTGGTCTGGGTGCGCCTTGAAAAAATTACCGAGACATTAAAGGCGCCGTGAACCGAGAAACTGTGGGAACCTCTGACATAAAATACACAATGAAGAAATTACTGTTGCGGAAATATTTGAACAGTGTTCACTTTCTCTTTTCATCAATCAGTTTCCGATAGCCAACAACAATCTTCTCTGGGCCCTGGCGAAATAAATATCACAGAGAACATCAAACCTTTTGTTTGAGGTTCTATGCGATATGAAAGATTTCATCTAATTCTTTTACTGTTATCTCCTTCGCGGTAACATTTTCATCTGGCTCATTTAAAAATTTGAATTTTTAAATCCAAGTCTGCATTGACTTTATTAGCAGGAGACAAACATGTCTTCTTCCGATGGTTGATGGAACACACCGAGGCGGGCAGCAGGCAAACATTTGTTTATTGACCATACGACTCGCGGTAAGCTTAACGTGCAATTCAAATCTTTTTTCAACTATCGCATAAAAAAAAAAAAAAAAAAAAATCACGTTAACTGGAAATTTGCATCGTGTAAAGTGAAAAGTGGTATCATTTTTCAAATAGCGTTAACTGAATATTGCGTTAATCGAACTCTCGTTATGCGAGGCCTAGCTGTACAGTTTTTTTTTTTTTTTAATTATTGCCTGTATGCCATTATATTTTTCAACATTTTCTACACAGTGAAAGGCTCGACAAAGTTTCAAAATCTGCCAACATTTCAACTTCGTAAAGTTTATATATTTTAGTTGCCTCAATTCCCCCCCCCCCCGCCTCTATGTTGCTACTCTCACTAGTTCTTTGAATACTGTGCAAAATGTCTAAATCACACGGATATTCTACTACTGCGACCATGTGAACACAGACAGGAGAAATTTACTGGAAGGAGTGGATCACTCTCTTCTCCAAAAAACATATGTTCCTTTGTCGGAGTAAAGGGGAACCACAACACAAGTTGACCAGAGACTATAATCCGCATCGAAAGTCTTCTTAATCCTCTGACTGGCTATGGAAAGCGTACTGACTAGCGCGACTTCTCGGTATGTGACTGCATAGATTTTACGGACACTACTAACGTTGTGAAACGGTAATCCCTTTCACCCTTAATTTGCACTTTCTAATTACCTAAATTGCTTAAAGGCCAGAGGTGGGAATAATGCATACACAGTTGTCTCTCCTAATCCTTTCGTTACATGGAAATTTCTTTGTTCAAGGAAACTATTTTAAACGTAATTACCAAGGGGACTCAAAAAAATTCACCATAAAGAAGTTCATTAAACAGAGGTCCGACTGTAATTAAATCAAAAATGAAGCAATTTTAAAATACATAACCGATCAATTGCGCCATTAAAATGCTGGGAATGGGGACCCGCTGGCCCCACCGTAGTTTTGGTTCTGGATACTCAATAATTGCTTTCGGTATTTCATTTGTAAAATAAATCTCAACAATGGGCTCGCAAATTAAAAAAAAAAAATAACAATGGTCTCTCGTGAGCCCACCATAGCTCACCACTGTGCTTACCCTATGAAGACCGCCAGAAGCCTTTGTAATCCCCTACAACTTTTCAGGCCTCTGAATATCCCAACAGAAGCAGAGCAAGAATCAATGACTACTTGTAGCTGCTGTTAAAATTATTACTTTGTGTACTACCCAAACTAGCACTTTTATGACTTACCTAGCAGTCTTCAGTGCATTAGCAAATATTCTTGCACCCTTTCTATTTAAATGTATCCCCATCCCTTAAAAAACCTCCCCTGTTAAGAAACACAAGCCACACTCAAAAAATTCTCCAAGTCTTGTTCAATCTCTCCAAGGCCAAATTTATTGACAAGACTTCAACACATACCTCCTACTATCATGTCTGAGCAAAATCCTAGATGCTTTCAAATTTAATCCTAACTAATGGTTTTTTCTCAATGTTGCTCTATACTTCTTAAAGTAAATAATCACATCACTTATTCTTAATATCATTTATACCAACATGTACAATTCATCCTTTTGTGCACTTAAAAGTTGATAAGTGATTTGCACCTGGTAGATATACCTTATCAGTTGCAAAGTTAGTGATGTAGAACAGTATGCCTGGCAGATGTATCATGTGCTATTCTACCTATTTTTTTGTACAATACAGTAGACACTCGATTTTCCGGGATAGACAGTAAAAAACAAATCCCGGATAATCGCTTTCCCAGTTAATCCAAAAATACAAAAGTTCCCAACATACGTAAGGATACATTCCAGTACTTCGTCGAGTTTTACGTAACTCGGGAATGACTAATAACATATTATTATTGACAAATCTGAATTCCGCGCAATACTTGTTAATGTTTGGCCATTTTGATACATCCTTATTATAATTATTCCTTAGAGATTTAACAGATGCACCGTTTTCAAACTTTTGAATAATTTCAAGTTTTTGTTTAACTGAAAATGCAACTCTTTTGCATTTACCCATCATTTTCGCGATTTCTAAAAAAAAAAAAACCCACTATAAAAAAAATTCCGACATCCCTGGTATAAATAACAAAACAAAATTTGCCTTTTGCGCTGCAACGGAACACAACAATCAGCACGACGCACTAAAACAAACTAAACACTTGGTCTTTTTTTTCTTTCTTTTTTTTTGAGCGGTGGATGTGAAGACAGCGGGGATTGCAAGATAATAGGTGCATTAATCTGTCAATGACGACTTATAATGCTGCTTGTCACTTATTTACGACTTGCAAAATATATCTGTTTATACGTATTCTAGTTATTACTTGAATTTTTTGATTTCTGGTCGATTTTTTTTTTTTAAATTTGGAGTCTTGAAGTGTCCTAGTTAATCAAGAGTCTGCTGTATATTCCCCATTTCTGTGACAATAGTTACTGTAGAACCAGTGTTTTCTGCCTTAAGGAATATCTCTGTGTTGTCCAATGCATGAGTGTACCACTGAGATGGGCAGCTAAGTAGTAGTAGTGGCATGTGATGCAAGAAAGCAAGTGTATAAAAAAAAAAAAAAAAAAACACACTATTCCCTCCAAATGCCTGTCCAGTTCCTCCTTAAATTTATTCAACCTATCAACTTCCACAACGAAAGATGGAAGTTTGTTCCAGCAATTAACAACCCGCTGGCTAAAAGCAAATTTCTGCACATCTATTCTACATCTGTCTTTTCATAATTTGAATTTATGCCCCCTTAGGTTCGTAATCTGAACAAGTGGAAGGATCCCATCAGTATTCAGCATGCTCAACCCATTCAAGGCCTTATACACCTCAATCAGATCACCGCGCAGGTGCCTAGTCTCCAGCCACTGCAATTTGCAGAACTTAAGCCTCTCTTGGTAGGAGGATCCCTTCATTCCCCTCACCAATCTTGTTGCCCTTCTCTGTACACGCTCAAGTAAATCTACATCCTTCCTAAAATGAGGCCTCCAGACCTGTACGCAGTACTCAAGGCGTGGCCTGACCATTGCCTTATACAGAGGGACAATCACCTCCTTCTCCCTGCTAGCAAAATTCCTATATATCATTGACAAAACCCCATGACCTGCCCTGGCAACCTGTCTGCATTGCTCAGAAAACTTCATATCTGACTGCACAATTACTCCCAGGTCTTTTTCATTTTCTACCACCTTAAGTGTAGTACCACACAGTTTGTACGTTTCTCTGGGGTTACTTCTACCCACATGCAGTACTTTGCATTTGTCAAGGTTAAACTTCAGTTGCCACTTCTTAACCCATCTGCCCAAATTATCTAGATCCTGTTGCAGTAGCACACTGCCATTACTGTGATTAACAACCCTGCCAAACTTTGTATCATCTGCAAACTTCGACATTAAGCCTGATATACCTTCAATATCATTGATAAATATACAAAACAACAGTGAACCTAACACCAAACCCTGTGGGACTCCACTAATAACATTAGTCCAAGAAGAGCAGCACCCATTGATTACCACCCTCTGTCTTCTCCCACTTAACCATCCTTTTATCCATTGTAGCAACTTACCCTTAATACCATTCTGCTCCAATTTGTACAATAGTCTTCCATGCGCAACAGTGTCAAAAGCTTTCCTGAAATCCAAATATATGATAACAAAATTATTTTTTGCATCCAGTTCCTTTGTAACCACATCATAATATCCTATCAAATTTGTCAGACAAGACTTTCCCTTAACAAACCCATGCTGTGTCTGAATTATTGCTGCAGTCTTGTCTAGATAATCCTGCAATGCATCTTTAACCAGTGACTCCATTATTTTACCTGGAACAGAAGTTAAACTAACTGGTCTGTAATTACTCGTGTCACCCTTCGATCCTCCTTTGTGAATTGGGGATACATTTGCACATCTCCAGTCCGTGGGAACCTCCCCTGAGTCCAACGATGCTCTCATAATTATGGCTAAGGGTTTGCTTAGTTGCTTTACCGTCTCCTTTAATATAACTGGATAGATCCCATCCACCCCAGGTGCCTTTCTTATGTTTAACTTCAACAATTTCTCCTCCACTTTGCTCTCAGTTATTACAAAATCATTAAGTATCCTGCTACAATTTGATAACCTTCTGCCATTTTCAAACCTTAATAATTCCTCATGTGTGAATGTAGATGCAAAATACTCATTCAGTTTGTTTGCTATCTGAGCAGGATCATCAACAGTCGAACCATTGATGTCAAGTGGACCAATCAGATTCATCCCCTTCCTCTTAGAGTTTATATAAGTAAAGAAATCCTTGCTGTTTTTCTTAACATCTTTTGCCAAGGATTTCTCGTAATCTGCCTTCGCCTGCCTTTGTGACCTGATTACAGACTAGCTTATATCTGCCATAGGCTTCTGAGTCGCTTCATAATTTATATGCATCCCATGCATTTTTCTTCTCTGTCACGAGTCTCATTAGTTCATTTGATAACCATTTAGGCCTAAACCTTGAACAATATTTCTTAATAGGTATGAAACTTTTAGTAGCATCCACGATTAATTCCTTGAATGCTTCCCACTTAGAATTTACTGTTGGTAACATCGTCAGTTTATCCCACTGTACAAAATTTAAAAACTGTCGGAGACCGCTGTGCTCACCTTTACGGAAGCAAAAACCCTTTCCTTTACCCCTGATGGTAATTAAATCTTTAAGTAGATCCCACATCAGTACACTGTGATCACTGCCACCTAGTGGTTCCTTTATCTGCAAATTCTTAATACACGAATGATCACTGCTGATAACCAGATCAAGAGTATTACTTTCTCTGGTTGCCTCATCCATCTGGTTGATGGATCCTTTGTTTTAACTCCTTAAAGGTATCAACACATTCTTCAAGCTCTGAATTGCCTTTTTTTTTTTTTTTTTTTATGAAAACCCCAAACATGAAAAGTATCAAAACCTATAGTACTTAGTACCATGCATGGATTGAAGCTCACATCTGGTGAGTATGGGCTTGGCACACTCAGGGGATCCTGAGCTGGATATCATCATTCCTCTTTTTCTTGGTGATTCCCTTCTCTCTCTCTCTCTCTCTCTCTCTCTCTCTCTCTCTCTCTCTCTCTCTCTCTCAGGGTAACTCAGAATTTTTTTTTTGGCTGGTGCAGCATAAGCCTCAGGCTTCCTTGCACCATATGGCTAATAATAATAATAAATCTTTTTAACTTATGTTTTTTCATATTTTTAAGTTGTTTGAAATCCTTTAAATATGTTTAATGACTACTTTGTAAAAAAGGAGTTATTAAACATATTTAGCTCCTTTTATTAAAACAAAATTCCATTTGATACATGTAATGGTTTCAGTCTCTTAATTTAATAATACACCATCTTTATTTAAAAATTATTTCTCATTAAATCTCTCTCAAAAATGTTTAATTATCATTAATAAATGCTTAAACTTAAATGTTGAAATGGTTATCATTAGTGTTAATTTTCTGATGTACCAATTTGGCTTCTGTTGCTAAAGAGAAAATAGTTAAACACATTAGCTAAAACTTGCATTAAGAAAGAGAGAATTATCTCATCATCATACAGGATATTTGCTCATTCTTTTCTATTTTCCTATTTTTTCTCAATTTGAATGATTTTCTCAATAAGGAATCAAAACAGAGTTGGGCAGGATTGTTGAGTAGTATGGCATTTTGTTATAAATTGACATAACATTGTTATTAATATTGTTATATAATTTCATTTTGTAATATACACCTGAACCTCAATAAAACTCACAATATTGCTCTCCATTTACATGGCCTTTTAGTGTCTTCTATTTACTTAATTATTTAATAGTTAATCACCCCATGCATGATTCTTACACAATTGTTAAGATTAACTTACCTGAAGAACAGAAACAATCATCAATAAAAATTTTTACCTGCAAAATAAACACACATATTAGAAGTTTTTCTTTTCATATAAATTACAGAACCAAATATAATATTCTAATTTAATAATTAATAGTAAAAAGTTTCACAGGTTCTTAAAGGAGTGCTATAAAGTACAACTGTTTGAATTAGGTAAATTGTTATAGAAGTGCAGTATTTAGTATTAGTAGTGGCAAATGATGCAAGAAAGCAAACTTATATAGCATCAACAAAAAATAAATAAATAAATAAAAGACTGCATCCATCCTTACCCTCCAAGAATTTGTCTAGTTCTTCGTTAACAACAGATGGAAGCCTATTCCAACAATCAACAACTCGCTGGCCAAAGGCAAACTTTCACACACGTCCTGCAACCATCCTTCCTCAACTTAAATTTATGCCCTCTCTTGTGTTTCAGTAAAAGGCAGAATGGCATTCACATTCAGCTTACTCAATCCATTCAAAGCCTTAATAACCTCAATCACATCACCCCACAGGGGCCTAGTCTTCAGACGTTGCAATTTTTGGAACTGAAGCCTTTCTAGGTAAGAGTACCCTTTTGTTCCCTTCACCAATCTGGTTGCACTTCTCTGTACTCATTCCAGCAGATCTACATTCTTCCTAAAGTGAGGCCTCCAGACCTGTATACAATACTCTAGATATGGCCTAATCATGGCCTTGTACAAAGGGATAATCATCTTCCTATCCCTACTAGCAAAGTTTCTGTATATCATTGACAAAACCTCATGGGTTGTCCTGGCAGCATGTTTGCACTGCTCAGAAAATTTCACATCTGACTACTCAATTAACCCCAGTTCTTTTTAATTTTCTATTATCCTGTGTATTTTCTATTGTGGGTATTTTCTATTACCCACAGTTGATAAGTAACTCTGAGATTACTGATACTCATAAGCAGTACCAATGCTAAACTTCAACTGCCATTTCTCAGTCCATTGACCTAATTTTTCTAAACTTTGTTGTAGTAGTACACCATCATTACCGTCGTTAATCACTTTGCCAACCTTTGTATCACCAGCAAACTTTGACATTAAGCCTAATATACCTTTATCAATATCATTAATAAATACTGAAAACAACAATGGGCACAGCATTGAACCCTGAGATACTCCACTGATAACATTAGTCCATGAAGAGCAGTGCCCAGTGATAACCACTCTGTCTTCTTCCACTTAACCATCCCTTTATCCATAGCAGTAACTTGCCCTAAATGCCACATTGCACCAGTTTAACAAAGAAGCAAAGTTATGGAACATTAGTTTCTCTTAATCTAGTGTGCAACTCTTCTTTCTTAACTCAAATTATGGACTTGTGTGTATATCTAATGTCTGAAAAATGGAAAATATACTTGTTTGTTTAGTCTACTTAACTCTTAAATCATTAAATAAAACATCTCAGCAAGGTTGTCATTACACTTCCAAATTTCTAAACACTGCAGTTTATGGAAACAGTGTCCAACTATTTCTGAAAAACAACCCTTTGCAGCCATAACCAAACCTATTGAAATTGTCTATATACTTTCAAACAGGATGGTTCCCAAAAGGGGATCTCCAAACCTGAATGCAATAACCAAAGTAGAAAATAATTTTGACATTGTTTATTTGGACTTTAGCAAAAGATTCGATTCTGATCAGCACCACATATTACTGTATAGTAAGGCTAGAATATGTTGGTATAATGAGTAATATACTCATATGGATGTGGAATGGCTGCAAGACTGGAGACAGATGGTTGTGATTACTAGTCACTCTTCAGATATGACTAGACTGAGTTAAATATGGGGCCCTCAAGGATTGATGCTAGGGTGGCTGGAATTTCAGTTTCTTAAATAACACTGACAAAGGGATACAATACATGATATCAAAATTAGCAAATGATATTAAGATAGGTAGAATGGCTAATGATCAGTGACAAGCAGCACTCCTCCAGGGTGAATTGGATAGGCTGCAGGGATGGTCAGAAAAGTGGTAACTATGATTTAATGCTGAAAAAAATGAAAGGTCACTCTACCACAGAGACTTTACAGAAATTGGCTCTATCCCTGTTTGATACTATCAAACAGGGATAGAGCCAATTTCTATCCCTGTTTGATAGTATCAAGAGTGTATCGGAAATATGCCATTTTCGGAATAACATCTCATCGTGGACAGCGCTGTGGGCAAAGAAAGGTGAGTGACACAAATCATCACTGACTTCAAAAAGGAGGTGCAAGAAACATCTCCACCAAGACCATCAGGTGATCATTAGCTGCAATAGGTTATGGGAGCTGCTGATCCACCGGAGTCACACTGCTAATACCATGACATAGGACTCTACACCTCAACTTGGTGAAAGAACATTGACACTGGACCTTAGATGATTGGAGACGGGTCTCTTGGTCCGATGAGTCCAGCTTCCAGTTATTTCGAGCAGATGGGAGGGTGCGTATCTGGCGGAAACCACACAAAACTATGCACCTGTGTGTCAACAAGGAACTGTTCAGGCAGGTGGACAGTCAGTAATGGTCTGGGGTGTGTTCAACAGTCACACGTTGAGACCTCTGGCACATCTAGATGCATCTCTGAACAGTCCAGGTTACGTGTCATCCTTCCGGACCATCTGCATCCCTTCATGGTCATCGTACATCCACAGGGCAAGGGACTTTTCCAGCAGGACATTGTGCCTCCCCACAGATCTGCGGTGACTAGAACATTGTTCGAAGAGCATTCCACAGATTTCAATCCATACCACCATGGAATGGCCTCCCAACATGAACCCTGTGGAGCATCTTTGGGCTGCTGTGGAAAGGTTCATTCGAGCTTTCAATCCTCCACTCAGGAATTCAGCTGAATTATGGATGGAAATACCTGTGGAATGCTTTCATGAACTAGTGGACTCAATGCCTCACTGCCCTTATCCAGGCAAAAGGTTGGTCCACCCGTTACTAGGTAGGTAAGGTATCCTATGATTTCTGTCCACTCAGTGTATATGGCACCTTTCAAATTTATGTTACTATTCTTCACCAAGAATCGTGTGTGCAGTCACTGAGAATTCACATAACTGTAACTTCCATTATGGGTGCTTATGTAATGTATTGTGTTTATACTGATGAGGGGGAGGTCAAAAAAAAAAAAAGACTATCATTAATGATCATCTTTTTTCTTTTTTTTTTAGATGATGATAATGATATAGAACATTGTGATTTCCCAAGTTGGGAAATTGCACATTTTGTATCATTAATCGCCACATGTACATGCATTGAAGGATTAAAAAAATTATAAAATGAAATAAAATAATTTTTTTTAAGGAACTTACGAGGAAAAGCAACCGGAAACTACCCTGTAGAGATAGTATATCCCAAGTAATCCTATGATGAGCGAGCTAGAGAAGTCTGAAAGATCTGAAGGCTGTGAAATCATCGTTGCACCACAGAATGCTGATGAAGATGTTGGCCCCAGCAGGGTAAGTGTCAGGGCTTGAGGTCATCAATATCGAACAAGGTAAATTATTTGTATGGGTGAGCAGACACGCTTCGTCAGGGCTCTTCAATTTAGTGGATTGGATTACTGTTGATTATTGCTTTTAAATATTTGATTTATTTAGTATATTGTTGGATTATTTTGTTATAGGTTTTCCTGTAACAGTTTGATTTTTATAATATTATAGATATCATTTTTTAAAGTTAATTTTCATTGATATTTAGCTAATTTTATAATGGTAATTACGAGATCTGCCTTAAACACATCACAGGGTATCGTGACTCACACGGAAATAGCCGATGGCGATTTATGTGAGAGTCATGATTTAATCCGTTGCGGAACCTGTGGAATGTTTTCCAAGGTCGACCTGGTGACTAATCAGCTCACCTGGGGATTCTTTTCTTTGTGATCGATGTAAGGAGTGCACTGATCTTAAATTACAATTTGGTGCACTGATGGAACAATTTGAGTCATTAAAAAAATGAGTGCTTGCCGTCGAGAATAATGCATCTGGGAGCTCGTCAGGGACTCAAGACTCCAGCAATCTACCAAGTGATGCACTCCCGATTCGGGCCTCAAAACAGAAAAACCAAGTGCAAACTACTCTGGTTCAAAAGGATTTTGTTTTATTAGGAGACTATTGTCAGGGAAACAGGGAATATTTTTTGTAATAAGGATAGGTGGAGTAGAACCAGGGTATGTCTGCCGGGAGCAACTATTAATGATGTCATTAACAGATTGTCAGATTTTAAGGGAGGTAAAGAGAATATTATTATTCTTGTGGGGACTAATGACATTAAATGTACACGATCTGAAAATGTGTTGGAAAAAAAAAGAACCATGCTGAGGAAATGTTGCGAGCTGGGCCACAATGTCTACGTGTCTGCAATTCAGCCCAGACACGATAGGAGGGATTGTATGTTAAAAGCCTTGTGGATTAACTCAAGACTTGAAGGACTCTGCAAGGCTTTTTTTGGGGGGGGGGATATTTCTATCAGCTTGGCCCACACTTGTAGGTAGAAGGAATTTGTTTTGTAGAGACAGGATACACTTAAACAAAGGTGGTGAAAAGTTTTTGCCAGTATTATTGAGGATAGCTTAAAGGTTCAGGCAAACTGCTAGTTGGAGGGGGATGTGGGTAATACTGACATGCATTTATCTGATAATATTGGTCAAAGTAACTCTTACACATACCTCAAGAGTTCTTATCTGTTTCCCCAACTGGACATATTATCTGGATGTTCTGGGAGCAGAAACGTTTCAAGTGAGCGGGTAGCTAATGCCAGGGAAGAGAGCCTAAAAAACTTCAAGGGTTGCGTTAGGGTTATTAAATCTACAAGAAGAGTAAGTCTTAATTGTTTATATAGTAATGTTAGAAGTTTCGTCAATAAAATGAGCAAATTCAAACTAATGGTTAAAACAAGTAATGCGGACATAATAGGGCTTACGGAATCATGGTACGGACTGGAAATAGGGGATGATGAGTTTCAGTACGGCTTGTATAATGTATTTAGGAAGGATAGGGTAGAAAGAAGGGGTGGTGGGGTAATGCTTCTTATCAGAAGCAGCCTGTGTGCGATGATAGCTTTCCCGGATTCAGACGTTTCACATACTACTATAGAATCTGTATGGTGTGAGATAGTTGGAAACAAAGGTATAATGCGAGTAGGAGTAATCTACAGACCAGGTGATTGTGAAGATTATGACGAAAGTCTCTACATGCAAATGGAATGGGCAAGTAAGCGTCAATGTCTTATTATGGGTGATTTCAATTTGCATCTAATTGATTGGAGAAAATGGGAAGGAAACTTGACATGAGGAACAAAATTTTTAAATCAACTAGATGACTGTTATTTATATCAACATGTCAGGGAAAGTACTAGAGAAAAGAATATCCTAGACCTCATCATCACCCATGAATCAGATGACATAACATGGCTGACAGTAGAGGAAGTGATCACGGAGTTCAATGGTGGATGATGAAGAGAGAGGTAGCAGTAGTAAAAGGCAAAGGAATGGGTTATAAATTCAGAAAAGAAAATTACGATGCCTTAAGGTGCTACATGGCCTCTATTAACTGGGTAGATATCGCACAGAAAACGAATAAAATTGAACTGTGCTATGCTTTGAAAACATTAATCACAGAGGCCTTGAAGGCGCATTTACCATTAAAAATATACTCCACAAGGAGGGTTCCAAGTTGGATGAATGGTGAAATTGCCACATTACTTGAGCAGAAAACGGTGGCATGGAAAAGTTACAGAGCAATAAAAAGTATTGAAGCCTATAACAGCTAGAAGATGAGCTGTAAAAGAGCCACAGAAAAGGTTCGACAGGCAAAGGCAGTTTATGAGAAATCGCTCGCAAACAGAACAAAGAGGGGGGGGGATAAGGACTTTTTCACATATATAAATGCTAAGAAGAGGACAAGCCAGATCAGACCTTTATGTAAGGGAAAGGGAATAGTATTAAATACACCAGCTGCCATTGCAGATGAACTCAACAGTTATTTTGCATCGATATTTAAAGAAGAAAAATCTTTTGTGGCAATGGGAAATTGTGGGAGCAAAGTTGAAAAATATGTAATAAATGATACTGAAATTTCGCAAGATTATTTAATGAAAAACGTTTTGGAGCCTACAGGCCAGTAAGACTCCTGGAGTTGATGGAATATACCCTATAATCTTAAGGGAGGTTGCAAGTGAGTGCATTGAACCATTGAGGCTAATTATGCGAGCATCACTAGACTCTGGGAGATTCCGTTGGATTGGAAAAGTGCCAATGTATCTCCCACACATAAGGGTGGTTCTAAGAGTGAAGTGGGAAATTATCGACTTGTCAGTCTGACTTCAGTGGTAGGGAAAATCATGGAGGCAATGATCAAGGGTGGAATTCAGGATCATTTGGATAGAATTGAAATTCTCAAAGATACTCAGCATGGTTTTGTAAAAGGAAAATCATGTTTAACAAATCTGGTTCACTATTTTGAAAGGGTCACTCATGAGCTGGATTTAGGGAATAATTTCGACATTATTTATTTAGATTTCTGTAAAGCTTTTGACTCAGTCCCACATGAGCGGTTGCTTTATAAGCCGGAACAGGTTGGAATCATTGAGAAAATCCTTAGATGGATATCAGGATGGCTTCAGGGCAGGAGGCAGAGGGTTGTGATAAATGGCTATTCCTCAAGATTGGATTGATGTACGAAGTGGAGTTCCCCAAGGAACTCCACTTCGTACATCAATCCAATTTATCAATCCATCAACTTATTAGGACCACTGTTTTTAATTTTCATAAACGACATTGATGAAGGGATAGAGGGCGTGATGTCTAAATTTGCCAATGATGTTAAAATTGGTAGAGTAGTTAATGATCACTTTCAAGCTGAGCTTCTTCAGAGAAACCTAGATAGACTTCAGGAATGGTCAGAAAAATGACACCTATGCTTTAATCCAACAAAGTGTAAGGTATTACACCTGGGAAACAGTAATCCCAAAATAACTTATTCACTTGGTAGAATTCAGCTAAACCCAGTACTGGCGGAAAGGGACTTGGGTGTTACAATACGGTTAGACACGAAATTCTCTGAGCATTATAAACAGGTTGCAAGGAAGGCCCATGGTGTTCTATCGATGATCTATTGAACTTTTGCAAGTAGAGATAGGGACGTGATAATCCCATTATATAAGCCTTTTGTTAGACCACACTTGGAATACTGTGTTCAAGTATGGAGACTGCACCTAAAGAAAGACATCGAGCTTCTTGAAAGGGTGCAAAGATGTGATTTTTTTGGTTTTTGGTTTTTTTAAGAGCATTAGCAACTAAGGCCATATTGCTCCTGGTGCAAAGACGGGTAACTCGCCTGGTGAGATCGGCAAAAGGGCATCCTTATGAAGAAAGACTTCGAACATGTGGGCTGCAGAGTTTGGAAACTAGACACCTTAGAGAAGATTTTGATTGAGGTGTTTAAGGCTCTGAGAGGCATCAGTAAAATGAATGAGGACGAAATTTTCAAGATTATTGATTGATTGATTGATTGATTTTGATTTTTTGTGGCGCAAAAACAGCAGGGTTATAGTGCGCCAGGAAAAAGTTAAAATATAAAAAGGTAAGACTGGCAACTTGTAAAAAGCTACTTCGTCTTAAGGTGCATACAGTCATAAAATCAGTACAATGACAAAAGCAAATTGTTTATTTCATATGACTGTATACAAATTGATCGACTTTAAAAATTTAAAAACTGCTGACACATTGTCGTTGTCATTTAAAATCTGACTGAGTGTATACGGATCAGTCAGATGGGTAAAAGCAGTAAAACGAGCATTTATAAAACTAGAACAATCACATAAAATGTGTTCGACGGTTAAAACGGTGTCGCATTGCTCACACATAGGAGGGTCATCAGCCCTCAGCAAAAAGGAGTGTGTCAAATAACAGTGTCCTATGCGGAGCTGAGCAAGAACAACTTCCTCTTTGCGATCCCTGCGAAAGCTGGACCGCCAAGGATGGATCACAGGCTTAATTCGACATAGTTTGTTTGTAGTAATCAGTCGATGCCACGAATCTTGCCACTGAGATTGCAGGTTACTACGGATCACTTGCCTGTAGTCTGTATAGGGGACTAACAGGTCAAGATTATCCGTCAGGGCTGTCGATTTGGCTGCAGTGTCAGCCAAATCATTTCCTCTAATCCCGATGTGACTGGGGATCCAGCAGAAGCGGATATCGAATCCGCTTGCATCGAGGCTGTATATTATCTGCTGAATTCGGGACAGGGTTGGATGATTGGTGTGTGACATCGCTGATAAAGCCTGTAGTGCACTCATTGAGTCGGCATATATAATACTCCGTTGGTAACGGTGTTTTCTTATGTGATCTAGAGCTAACTCTATGGCATGCAGCTCTGCAGTGTAAATGCTGCAGTTAACAGGTATCTGCTCTGATATGGTTTTATCTGGAAAAACAGCAGCAGATCCTACATATGATTCCGACTTCGAGCCGTCTGTGTAAACTGGCAAGAAGTCAGAATGTTCTGCACGGTGTTGTGAATAGAGCTGAAGGTAGACAGAGGGCGGAGTATTAGACTTCGTCGCAAGTTTGAGCGAGAAGTCACATGCTGGTGTTTGTGCATGCCAGGGTGGAAGGGGCTCCTGTGATGATCGAGCAACCTTGTCTACCGAGATGTTAAGCTCATTGAGTAGCTCTTGAACACGAATGCCGAATGGCCGATTGGCATTGCGTCGTGTGTTATAAAGATTTTCCCATCGTGGCTCGAAAACGGATGTCCACGTGGGGTGGTCCGGCAGGGACTTCAGCTTGAAGGCATATTGCAGAGACAACTGCATTCGCCGAAGCGACAAAGATGGTTCATTTGCTTCGGCGTACAGACTTTGGACAGGCGAAGTTCTAAAAGCACCGGTAGCAATGCGGATGGCTTGATGATGGACGGGGTCAAGCCAACGAACAGCGCTATTTCTGGCAGATGCATATACCTGAGACCCATAGTCCAATTTTGAACGTACAAGTGCACGGTACAGACGTAGAAGAGTGCATCGGTCTGCACCCCAAGAGGTAGAAGAGAGAGAGCGGAGGATGTTAAGCCCTCTCGTACACTTCGTACGTAGCTGACGAATGTGTTGAACAAATGTCAACTTTTTGTCAAAAATGAGTCCCAGGAATTTCGCCTCTGATACAACTGGAATGGTGCTTTGTCCAAGTCGTAATTCAGGCTCAGGGTGGAGGTTACGTTTGCGACAAAAATGGACGCAAACGGTCTTCTCCGGTGAGAACCTGAATCCATTGGCCGTGGCCCAGGTGTTAACGCGGTCAATAGCTTGTTGCAGTTGTCTCTCAATAACCCTCATATTGCATGATTGAGAGAATATGCTGAAGTCATCGACATAGAGTGCACTGTTTATAGTTGGAGGAAGTTGTTCAGAAATAGAATTTATTTTAATGGCAAAAAGCGTAACACTTAAGACAGATCCTTGCGGTACCCCCTCCTCTTGGTAAAAAGGCCGTGAAAGGGAGGATCCTACACGAACTTGGAAATAACGGCAGGATAAAAAGTTTTTAATAAAAATGGGAAGGTGGCCTCTCAGACCGAGATTGTAAAGGTCTTTTAAAATACCAAATCTCCAAGTTGTGTCGTACGCTTTTTCCATGTCAAAGAAGATGGACACCAAGTGTTCTCTTTTTAGGAAAGCATCACGGATTGATGTTTCCAGTCTAATTAAGTGGTCCAGTGTGGACCTGTTTCTTCGGAAGCCGCACTGAAAGAGGGAGAGAAGGTCGTTCGATTCTAAATACCATAAGAGACGAGCATTGACCATTCTCTCCAATATTTTGCACAGACAGCTGGTCAGAGCAATAGGACGATAGTTTTTTGGACATTTAGGATCCTTTCCCGGCTTAGCAAAAGCAAGTATAGTTGCCTTGCGCCAGGTATCCGGAAAGTGCTCTTCAAGGAAGATTCTGTTATACATGAAAAGCAAACAGTCCATGGATTCTGGTGAAAGATGTTTGATCATTTCATAATGGATGTTGTCTGGTCCAACAGCGGTAGCCTTTGTATGGGCAAGTGCTGTTTTTAGCTCGTGGATAGTAAATGGCCCATTATATGGGTGGGAACCCTTCGATGTGAATTTAAGGGCCTGATTTTCAGTCTTGCACTTTAAGACCAGAAACTCTGGGGAGTAAGATGACGTTGCAGAGATCTTAGAAAATGTTTCCCCAAGAGCATTGGCTATTGCAGTAGAGTCTGCAATAGTACATCCATTATATTCAAGGACCGATGAGGGGTGTGCTGTGTATTTACCCTTCATTTTCCGGATTTTTTCCCAGACTACCTTAGAGTTGGTAGACTGGTTAATAGATGATGTAAAACGGATCCACGATTCCTTTTGACTCTGACGACGGATGTAGCGTGCTTTGGCTCGTGCACGTTTAAAGGCTATAAGGTTGGTCGTGGTAGGATATCGACGGAATATCCCCCACGCTTTGTTTTGAGCCTTTTTGGCTGCTGTGCATTGTGAATTCCACCATGGTTTGGGAAATGGTGGAAACCGGGCAGATGTTTTTGGAACAGCATTCGCAGCTGCTTGGACAATATTTTCTGTGATGTACTTAACTGCATCATTGATAGGCTCCTGACTGACTGTGCTACGATCAAAATTTGCCTGATGTTGGAAGGCAGTCCAGTCAGCCTGATCAATCTTCCACCGTGGTAACCTGAAGGGAAGACATGGTCTCCCACTGTGTAACAAGGTTATCACAGGGAAGTGATCACTTCCGTATGGATTCTCCTCCACTTCCCAAGTGAGTGAAGGGAGTAGAGAAGGGGAGCAGATAGAGAGATCAATGGCAGAAAAAGTACGGGTAGGCATGTGGAAGAAGGTGTTTGTTCCAGTATTTAGAAGGGAAAGGTCATTGTCATTGAGCATACGCTCTATGACTCGTCCCCTTCCGTTGATGTTAGCACTACCCCACAGGGTATTGTGTCCATTAAAATCCCCGAGAAGTAAGAAAGGGGGAGGCAACTGCGTTACAAGATCATCAAGGTCTTCCTGGGAGATATCAGTCCCAGGTGGCAAATAAATAGAGCAGACCGTTAATAGAAATCCCACTGTAAGGCGAATTGCAACAGCCTCTATGCTGGTTGTAATTAGCAAGGGCTGAACTGGAGTCTGATTATTCACAAGGATAGCCACTCCTCCATGAGCAGGACCATCCGCAATTCTATCCTTACGAAAGATTGTGATGTTATGCATGGTGGGATCATCATTTGCCTTTAGATAAGTCTCCTGCAAGCAAAAGCAAACTGGCTCGTGCTTTTGCAGGAGGGCCTTGATGTCATCTGTATTTCGCCGGAATCCACGACAATTCCATTGTAGGAATTTAGCCATTATTTTGGCTTGGTGGGTCCATCAGGCGGCTTCCGAGGTGCTGAGGGCTTAATTTTATCAGTCTTGGCTTTATCTTTTTTGGGGAAGAATGGACGCTGTCCGGTGTCCATTTCTTCCTCCACGAAGAGTTGCAAGACTGAATCGTCCGGTACCTCCTTGTCCTCTACATCCATTGATTCTGTTAATTTTGGTTGCTCTTTTTTACCACTTGGTTTTGTTAGTGGTGGGGCACTAGGAGGTACGGATATTGGAGTAGCAGCTGATTGTGTTTTTGTGGTGGGCTTTTGTGAACTCAATAAATAGCGGGCAATCGGCGTGAATGACTCTCTTGGTGGTATAGTCATATCTGTTTGTGTACCGATAGTGCACTTCGCAGAAACCTTCTGAGCATATGAAGGCTTCCCGCTATTTATTGGTTGTATGCGTTTTCTAGCCTCTGGGTAGGAGATGTTAAGCTCCGTTTTTAACTTTTGTATCTCCTTTTCGTCCTTCCACCGCTGGCATGCTCGAGAGTATGCAGGGTGCTCTCCTTGGCAGTTAATACAGTTAGGCTTAGGAGCTATACATTCCTTGCTCTCGTGATCTTTAGCACCACATCGAGCACAGGCAGGGTTACCACGACAAGCTGTTTGTGAGTGGCCGTACTTTTGACATTTAAAACACCTCAGTGGGTTTGGAACATAAATCCTCACTGGGCAGTTTAAGTACCCTGCCTTGATGGAACTTGGAGGCCTTGGGGTGTTGAATGTTAGGATGAGAACTCGGGTAGGGACAAGATTCCCATCCTTACGCATAGATATTCGCTTGACAGCTGTTACTCCTTGTTCTTTTAATTCAGAGCAGATCTCTTCTTCAGAAACATGAAGGAGATCCCACTCTGATATGACACCTCGTGAAGAGTTCAAAGTTTTGTGAGGGGTTACAATAATGGGTATTCCCCCTATAGATGTGGCTTTCAAAATTTTTTCTGCTTGATTTATATTCGATGCTTCAATAAGAATATCTCCAGAACGCAGCCGTTTTACGGATTTGGGTGAACCTGCCATCCCTTCTAATCCTTTCTGGATAAAGAAAGGTGACATTTTCCCTATTGACTGCTCTCCGGTGGAATGGAGAATGAGGAAAAGCGGTGTCACAGATGGTGTTTTCTCCTCAGTTCTGGCTCTTTTAGCAGAATTGCTCTCACTTTCTTCCGACGATCGATTAGGTAGGGGCCTTGTTGGGGCCCCAGAAGAAGAATTTAAATTACTCATAGGAGTAAAGAAAAAATGTCTGATGCCTAAGTACCTCACCCACCACGGAGCCCTACGAGGGGGCGCCCACTCGTGAACTAGCAGGTACTGCGTACACGAATGGGACGCCGAGTTCGCTTAGAACACCATACCCACGTTACCAATAAGTCTTTATCCCGTCCCAGGACCAAAGGGAGGGAGACTTATTGGAACGCAGTTGACCCTAGCAGTATAAAACCACCCGCCGATTGATCCCAGTCGAGCCGGTCCGGGACCGCCCGTCTTGTCGAAGCAGGGGCCAAAGTGGTGTATTAAGGCTGGGCCCCTCAACCACCAGGATCCCCCTTTCCGCTTCCACGGGTCGCGGCGCACGGCTGCACACGCCGGATTCCAAAGATGTAACCCTGGAACCAAGGTATGGGCGTTAGATCCCAGTGATGCTAGTCTGGAAGTCCAGCAGCGTCACTGGGAGGTCCCCTCACCACGTACAGGTGCCCACGTCGAGGGGCTTCAAGATTATAAATGATGCTAGAACTAGGGGGGACAAATTCAAGTAATGGGGGGGGGATGTTTAAATTGGACTGCAGGAAGTTTTATTTTAGCCAGTGAGTTACAAATTACTGGAATAAGTTGCCTACATAGGTGGTAGAGGCTGACAGTTTGGGGAAATTCAAAAGTTATCTGGATAGTACCTTCAGGTGAGGGAATCGCATAGGATGATAGGTTTAAATTTCCTTTTCTTTTATTAATTATTAGTTTTTTTTTTTTTTTTTTTTTTTTTTGCTGGTGCAGCATAAGCCATAATAGGCTTTCTTGCACAATGCGGCCATTACTAATACTAACATGCGAAATCCCTGTTGTGGAATCAGGACATGGAACTTACGAACAACACTGAAATGTAGAAAGCTGGAGAGGGTCAAAAGAGATGCACAGGAATGGTATTGATGTGCTTGAAGTGGTGGAGACAAGATGGAGTGAAGTGGGAGAATTTATAAGCGGAGACTATAAAGTTGTGCACTCTGGAAGTAGTGACGGACAGGGAGGTGTGGCAATAATTGACAAGAAGATTTACGAGAGCACTGGTAGCAGATATTTTCAACCTCAAATAGTGCTGAAGAATTAGTAGAGTAGACATAAGAACAGAACAGTCGGAGAAATTAATACGGAAAACCAGATCAAGAGACAACGTGATAATTATGGGGATTTGAATGCAGTGGTGAGAGCACTGGTAGATGTGGGAGGGAGGGAGGGAGGGGGGGGAGGGAGAGAGAGAGAGAGAGAGAGAGAGAGAGAGAGAGAGAAGAAAAGACTGGGGAATTTTGGGCTAGATGTGAGAAACATAAGAGGTCAACTCTTACTGGAGTTTTGTACAGAAGAGAGAATAATGGTAGCAAATGCAGGGTTTAAGGAAAAAACTGAGAGGCCAAAAAAATGATGATCAAAGGAACTTATCGTAGATTGAAGAATGAAATTGATAGAGAATGTAGGAAGGCAGAAGAACAGTGGTGGGCAGAGAACTGTCAAGAGATTGAAGCGCTTGAACAACAAGGTTGGATGGATTTGGCACATAGAAAAATCAGAGAGTTAACGAGAAAGAGTAGCGGAATTCAAACAAGAGCAATGCTGAAAACACAGTACTGGAAATATTTTATAATAAAAATTCAGAACTATTATAAGATTTCAGAGAATATAGGCTTAGTAGTTCTTGATAAAAATATTATGTTGAAAAGGGTTAGCAAGTCAAAACAGGTTGGGAACTGCTGCAGTAGACCAACGAGTAATGCAATTACCTTAAAATAACCACAGACATTCCATGTAATTCATGGTACTTTATTGCACCCAGAACCTTGGAAATTCTGTCATGTTTCTTTCAAGCCAACAGTATAAAGGAGGAAGTGATGAGTATGCATTTATATTGTGCAGCAAAACTGCCTTTAAACTTCATTTTGAGGCATCAGTAAATACAGGCATTCATTAGGATTGTGTTCAATTCCCATTTTGTTCATCATCATCAGCCATTTTCAATCCACTGCAGGATGAAGGCCTCTCCAGCAACTTTCCAGTTCCTTCTGTTTTCAGCACTGGACATCCATTTACTACCCAAAAACTCATGAATTTCATCTATCCATCTCTGCCTTTGTCTTCAGGTTTTCTTCTAGCTCCTCTTGGATACCATTCTGTTATTTTCTTAGTCCATCTGTCATCATGTCTTCGAGCTATGTATCCTGCCCAAGACCATTTTAGTTCTTTAGTTTTGATAAGAATGTCCTTTACTTGAGTTTGCTGCCTAATCCATGTGTTTGATACCTAATATAATTCGTTCCATTCTTCGCTGTGTAGTTCTCAGCTTCTCTTCCATTCTTTTGGTGAGTACCCAAGTTTCACTTCCATAAGTCATGGTGGGGAGTATACATTGGTTCATTATTTTACGTTTCAGACAAAGTGGGACATTGCTCTTCAGTATGTGACTATATTTCCTGAATGCTATCCATCCAAAATTTATTCTTCTCTTGACTTCCAGCCATTTATCATTATTACAGCTAATAACTTGTCCCAGATACGTATATGACTCCACCTTTTCAATTACTGCTCCTTCAATCATTATTTCCCTTTCTGTGGCATACTTTTTCATCATTACTTTTGATTTAGCCATATTTATCTTTAGTCCAAAATCTTTACTAACTGTGCATAACTGATTAAGATTATCCTCTAATTCTTTGGGATCGTGGCTTATGACCACAATGTCATCTGCAAATCGTAAATGGTTTAGGTACTCTCCGTTCATATTGACTCCTTTCTGCAACCAGTCTAATCTTCTGAAAGCTTCCTCAAGGGCAGCAGTAAACAGCTTCGGAGATATTGTGTCTCCTTGTCGAACTCCTTTCTCGATTTTAAATTCTTACTGTCTTTGTCTAGTCTAATAAAGGAGCTAGCACTCTCATATATTTTCTTCAAAATCATAATATATGGGGTATGTATGCCTTGTCTTTGCAGTGCCCAAAACATTGCCTTAGGCTGTATGGGGTCAAATGACTTTTCATAATCCACAAATGCCAGGCATAATGGTGTTTTATATTCATTTGCTTTCTCCATTAACTGTGATATTACGTGAAGGTGATCCATAGTTGACAATCTTGTCCTAAAGCCAGCTTGCTCTTTCGGTTGATTCTCATCAAGTATTCTTTCTAATCTGTTAGTAATGACCCTTGTGAACAACTTGTAGATGTGGGATAACAAGCTAATTGGTCTATAATTTCCAATTTCTGATTTATCTCCTTTCTTATGCAGCAAAACTATGATTGCATTATTCCACAGCTTAGGCGTCACACACCTTTTCTAATGCACTTTGTGAAGAGCCTTGCCAGTTTTTGTGTTATGTCTCTTCCTCCCAATTTTAACAACTCTACAGTAACTTCATCTTTTCCCGGGGCTTTCTGATTCTTCATTTTCTTCAATGCATGTTCTACCTCATCAGGAAGAATATTGGGTATGTCGTATGTGTTGCTACTTTGCAATCCATCTTCCCCACTGCTGGCATCATTCCCCTGCTCCTTGTATAATTCTCTATAGTAGTCTTCTGCTATTTGAATTATGCCTTCTCTGCTGTTTATAAGAACACCATCACTATTCTTCAGTTTCAGTATCATTTGTCTTTCTGTATTACTGTTCATGGCTGCTGATTTAAATCCTTTGTTTTCCCTGAATGCTTGTTCTACTTTTCTTGTGTTAAATCTTCTCCTAAATTCTTCTCTGTTAAATTTCCTCTCTGAGTCTCTTTCTAATGGCTTTGCATAACTCAGTATACTCAATTTTCTCCCTCTCAGTGTTTTTCTTGCTTTTTATTTCGGGTCTTCGGTTCATCATGACTAGTGTTTCTTGACTAATTTTTTCTTCTTTGGATTTCTTTTTCTCTATAGGTTTTTTGGGCTTTATCACTTTCAGATGTAATATTCCTCGTCGATATCTTGGTCCTGAGCAGTCTGCAGAAGCTCAAACTTGTGTTTAAGTTCCAGTACATACTGCTTTTTCTCCTCTTCTGTTATCTCAAAGACCTTTGTATTATATACTCAAGTCAGTTTTTTCCTTTCCTACATTTATATCAAGTGTATATCTTACCATTCTGTGATCACTTCCAACATTTACCTTATTCAGGACGGTAACATCATTCACAATATATCTTCTGTTAGTGAGGATGAAGTTGATTTCATTAGTAGTTAATCCATTTGGACTCTTCCGTGTCCACTTTCTGTTCACCCTTTTCTTGAAAAAAAGTGTTCATTACTGACAGTCGTTGAGATTCTGCAAATTCCACAAGTCTTTCACCTCTTTCATTTCTTTCACCAATTAAAAAATTTCCTATAGTTCCCCTTTCTGCACTGTTTTTGTCTTTTTCCAATCTTAGCATTGAAGTTCCCCATAATAATAGTGTAGTGGGTTTTCTGCTCATCTAGAAGACTCTCAATTTCGGTGTACATTTCTTCAACCTCTTCATCATCATGGCTTGATGTTGGTGCATAAATCATTATAATCTTTAGCTTGTACCTCTTAGAAATCTTGAGTATTAGTCTTGACACCCTTGGTGATGTACTTTTGAATTCCAAAATGTTGTTTTTAAAATCTTTATGGACCAGAAACCCAACTCCACCTTCACTCCTTTCACTGTTTCCACTGGTGTACAGCAGATTTCCACTTGATAAACTTATAAGTGATTCATTTCTTCTTCTTTTTCAGCCAAACCGATGATATTCCAATTCACATTTTCTAATTCCTTTTCCAGCTCTAATATCCTGCCTTCACCGATGAGTGATCTTACGTTATAACAGGCCAAGTTTAGTTTCCGTGCATGGCAGCCTGGTCGTACCCAGAGATTCTTAGCACCCTCTGCTTCCACTCTGATCCTCTCGCTGCCGTAAGAGGGAGAGTGAAAGCTGCTGGGGACTGAGGGCCATTTGTTTTGTTGTGCTGTCATATGCTGGAGGGTTTGGTTCAGAAGACCACTAATATCTTTACAGAAACACATACAGTCCTCCATAGCAAAATATTTTGTGATATTTTCAATACACACTGTAATTTTAGTTCCTGCTTCAAGTAACTTCCGCTTTTTTTTTTTAATGAGAACCCCAAACACGAGAGGTATTAGAACCTATAATACTTAGTACTGTGCTTGGGTTGGAGGTTGAGAACACGAAAGAAGATATTTGTTGACATTGGACTTCTGTAGACTGTAATTTTCAGGAAATACGTATGAAGGAAGTTTGTTCCAGGAAACGGCAGTTGAATGAATAAACGAGGAAGATGAAAAGTTGGTTCTGTGAGTTTGAAGTTGGATAGTAAATGGATGTCGGCTGGTGGCTGCACGTGTTCGGACTGTTTTGAAAGAGAGAGCTCAAATTATAGAAGCCAATTCAGAAGAACAGTGCCCATGGAAGTATCTGTAGAAGAGGCATGTAGCAGAAACAGTACGTCTATGAGACAGCGAGTGGAGACTCTATTAGAGATGAATCATTAATTAACCTAACTGCCCTCTTCTGAATGGAATCTAGAAGCCTGAGAGAGGTTTTGAGGGCACCATCCCCAGATATGGGAACAATATTCCATGGTAGGGCGGATTTGCAATTTGTACATAGTGAACAGCTGTTTGGAAGAAAAGTAACGCCGAGAGCGAAAGAGAAAACCAAGTTTTTTAGAAGCAGAGGAAGCAATATTTGTAATGTGCTTGTGCCAAGAGAGATTAGAAGTCAGGGTAATCCCTAAGGGAGATATATCATCTTGCCTAGAAATCGGAGTGTCACCAAAGATAAGCATAGGAGCAGAAGAAGAATTTTTGCGAGATATAAGACAAGACCGAGTTTTAGAAGAATTGAAATCAATCAAGTTGTCTTTGCCCCACTGGAGAATTACCTGGAGATCGGCATTTATGGAATTGGTAGCGGATATTTGAGAAGTTGAAGCTGATCGAGCAGAGCAATTTTTCTCAAACTGGAAAGTGGAATGCACAAAAAAGAACTGAGGAGTTCTGCTTGCTCTTTATATAAGTTTAAATTACCAAGTCATTCAACTCTTCTTAAGTGTGCCACACTATAATTTTTTGGTTGGTAGTCCAAATCTGTTGAAGCAAATAGTCCAACAAAGCGTGCAATGCAAGAACTGATGAATATAGAAATCTTTGCAACATTCATCTCTGCTTCCTTTTAAGGATCTGGTATCGGCAGGTCTTCGTTATATGGACCAGGCCTTATTGCGGATGATATGTTAGGCTAGCTGATGATGCACTTGCTTTTCCTGAAGCCTCTCATATTTTTGTCATGAAGGAATAGCAACCATCAATGCATTTGCATAGTTCTTGCCTCACCACAGGAGGAGTAAAATGCATACTTTTAATTTTCCAGTTAGCAAGCGAGTTGTATGTGCTGTATTACCTGCACCACAGATTTGTGGTGCAGGTAATACAGCACATAATGGAACCCAAGTTCTGTTCAGATAACCAATTTTGCAACCACAGTACAAAGAATACACACGTTTAAGTAATACTATAGGTTTTCTTCCTCTGAGTTTCTGTTGTAAACCCCACACGTACACAGCATAAATTGTCAGGGTGATCCAGACACTTTCTTTGCTTCTGCTTAAACAATTTTGACAATGCAATGTAAAATGCTGAAGAAACAAATGATATGCAATAGACATGCAGATAAATATCCATACTTGCTTACTGAAAGAAAGAAATAGGAGGCAGATACACAAGATTGAATGTGTTAACCTTCCCCAACATTACTGACATTTATGAGCACAGGCAAACATTATTTGCTGCTAATACAACAGATTATTGTCACATCTACTTCCCTAAATTGTAGTAATTTATATTTATTCTGGATAAACACAAAACCTGTATGTGTAGAAACTGATGTGACGTAAAATTAAGAATTATTTTCAAAATATAGGGAGAAAAATTGACTGCAGTTAGCTGATAATATCAGTGGAGGTAAAAGTCATGTTGGCCAGTATTATAACCGTATATTATGTGCTAAATAAGATACCGTGTTAATTTCCTATTATATGTGTTCACTGAAGAGAGTCACTAGAATTGCTGCACCTACCTACCAAATCATTGTTGATCTTACAATCATTTTTTTTTGTGTGTAATTTTTTTAGGTTGACATGCAAATTTGATAAATGATGTTTCATTTTATTTACTAAAAGCATTACCATATTCAGTAAATGTTAAATTCAGACATTCTGATGTAACTGAATTTTATGTGCCATTAGAGCTCTTCCTCTCACCGCATCTGCTATGGCTGTGTTTCAGTCAGAGCTAATTTCTTTCTGTATTGCTATGGCCTTTTACGAAGGACAAATCAGCAACAGCAGAATGATGCATCAAGTTTTTTGAACAGCACAAGAAGATACCAAAGTGCTAACTTTTATTCCCTATGAAGAGCTATTATTAAAATATTTCCAAGCAGTAACTTTAATCTCAATCAAAGCTGCTTTACATGCAAAAGTTAGGTAAGCTGCATTCTTTCCATTGGGGCTAGTTCTTCTGCACGTGCTATGGCCATGTTTCAAGGTAAAATTTTATATGATCATTCTGCAAAAATAATAATTAGAATCACTTAATTTTTCAGAATGTTTTTAAAGAATCACCTGAAAGTAAACAAGAAAAAATAACAGAATGTGTATAATAAAGCTTTTTATGTTTTTTCTCTTGAACACACGTTGCATTTTAAGTAAATTTTTTTTTTTTTTTTTTTTTCATACAAGATTTATTTATTTTTCTTTTGACTGAAAGTTGCTCAATTCACTGAAAATGAAACTTTCTTTGCTATTAAAGTGTTGTAAAGCTTGAAAACACTTGAGCTACAAACCTGATGGATGGCTGGGTGTAATAATGAGAGCCACTGGTTCCAATGAGAGATCAGTGGTAACTGAATTTGCTATGGCATTCATCGGCATCTCATATTTACAGTTCAGCAAAGATTTTATCACATACCACCATGTTAGAAATGAACAGTTCTGTCTAATTTTTTTTTTTTTTTCATTATGCATTACAGGCACTCCCCGACTTATGTAAGGGTTGCATTCCACAGAACTCTGCATAAGTCAAATTTTCCATCATTTCATAATATCGCTGTCCAGTGACGGAACAGGTGCGGGGTCCAGTCTGTGTTACTTGTTCAAAAAAATACAGCCTAATCACGAATGTGCCCGTAAATCCACACCACACTGTCACTTGTGGAAAATGCAACGGGACCTCTTGGATAACTCGAGGGTTTTCTGTTGCCCAAATGTGACAGTTGTGCATATTCACTTGTCCATTTAAGCAGAAGTGGGCTTCATCACTCCAAAGGATGTTCCATGGCCAAGTGATATCCACTGTCATTCGTGCCAGAAACTGAAGTGCATATGTGAAATGAATATCTGCATCACCATGCTTTAGCTTTGCTGTAGCATGTGCATCTTGTAAAAGGATAGTACTGCAACACCTGACACATTACTAGCCTTACGGTGGTATACGGCATGTCCACTTCACGAGAAACAGCTGGCACACTTGCGCTACCACATGGAGGTTGACTTGATAAATCCACGACAGCCAGAGTCACATCTTCAACACGAGAGGAGTTCACTCATTTTTGACCTCTACCTGGTCGAACACCAAGATGTCCTGTTGCTTCAAATTTCGCAATCATTTTGTGGACAGCACAAACAGTCATAGGTCCAAGCCTTATGCGTTTCTGACATTGAATTTTCTCCGATAGCCGCAGCTGCATTGTTGTTGTTCTGATAGCATAGCTTCACTAATAGCACCTTTTCCTGCAATATTGTTGGCTTTGCTGCTGTAGTGCAGGCAAACATCTACTGTATGATTTGGAAGAGACTGCTTTGCTTTTATACAGTAAGTGTGGACATGAGTTTTTGTAAGAGCTCCTAGAACGCAAGTTCATCTCCACCTCGTATCTCTGTGAAGAACAGTATCACTACCAATGGGCCAGATGTGTGTGTGACGTAGGTTTGTGTGTATTATGTGTGTTCTGTTGTTATGTTCTGGCCTCTTGGCTACCCAGAAGCATCAGTCACCTGGACAGATGATTCTGGGTACTAGCCCACACCACGGGAAGGTGTGCCAGTCCCAATGGAGCACGTACTGTCTCAATATGAGACTCTGAACCACCTGATGTTGCCAAAAGGTGGGCCAGATTTCTCTGGGGGGCCCACTACAGAGAGGGGGGGAAATAAAAAATAAAAATCCCCGTGGTGAAATAAAAAAAAAATAATAATAATTTTTATACAGTACAGTAGAGCTGAGTAGTGGCGCTGTGGCAATAACTTATGATTATGCAAATAACTTATGTTATTTTCATAATCCTAACTAAGATATGCGACATACAGTGACAAATTTTGTAACTAATTTTTCCCCTCAATAAATGCTAAGCGCATTGTACCTGTTGTCGAAATTTCTCTTCAGTATGAGCCTTAAAACTCCCTCCAGAACCCTCTACATAGGGATACTTTAATTTTAACAACCCTGTGCTTCTTGCTTTTGCTTGAATGGCCATTAGACTCAGGGAAACTCACTTCTGAATCTGATTTCCCCTCCATATTATTGATAGCTTTCCCATCTTCTATATAGCACCTGAATGCTGTTTCGTGATCACCGTTGATCCTTTAACATGTTCTTTTATACATGCACTGTCCTTTGAAATAGCATTCACTGTTGAAGCAACGAGACTGCAATAGATGACAAACTTCGCGATAGATCCCATGCAATAGATGTCAAACTTTGCCCTGCTTCTTACTTCTTAATCATTTTCATCTTCATTTCTAAATCAATTTTGTTTGGTTTCCTAGCACTGCCACCACTTGGACTTTCCGTTGGTCACTTTCTCTTCATCATTGTAATAAGTAAATAGGAATGAAGAGCAGATTCTGAAAATTTATGTTTCTTAAATGATTGAAGATTTCAGTGAAGGGAACACATTTCACCATAATAACATAAAAACTCACACAATCCAAATCAGGGTTATTGCAAATGCAATAACATTCAGTTTACTACCTGTTTATAATTAGATGCACAAACAGAAAAGCCCAATAAACCGGAAAGTGCAAATTGTTTTATGGTTGTGACCTTCAGAAATGTTGTGTCTTTATTTATTTTAGCATACAGTTATGTGTGATATTTTCCTTTCATCGGTGAAGACAGGATATTAGAGCTGGAAAAGGAATTAGAAAATGTGAATTGGAATATCATCGGTTTGGCTGAAACAAGAAGAAGAAATGAATCACTTATAAGTTTATCAAGTGGAAATCTGCTGTACACCAATGAAAACAGTGAAAGGAGTGAAGGTGGAGTTGGGTTTCTGATCCATAAAGATTTTAAAAATAACATTTTGGAATTCAAAAGTACATCACCAAGGATGTCAAGACTAATACTCAAGATTTCTAAGAGGTACAAGCTAAAGATTATAATAATTTATGCACCAACATTGAGCCATGATGATGAAGAGGTTGAAGAAATGTACACCGAAATTGAGTCTTCTAGATGAGCAGAAAACCCACTACACTATTATTATGGGGGACTTCAATGCTAAGGTTGGAAAAAGACAAAACAGCGCAGAAAGGGGGAACTATAGGAAATTTTGTAATTGGTGAGAGAAATGAAAGAGGTGAAAGACTTGTGGAATTTGCAGAATCTCAAGGACTGTCAGTAATGAACACTTTTTTTCAAGAAAAGGGTGAACAGAAAGTGGACACGGAAGAGTCCAAATGGATTAACTACTAATGAAATCAACTTCATCCTCACTAACAGAAGATATATTGTGAATGATGTTACCGTCCTGAATAAGGTAAATGTTGGAAGTGATCACAGAATGGTAAGATATACACTTGATATAGATGTAGGAAAGGAAAGGAAAAAACTGACTCGAGTAAATAATACAAAGGTCTTTGAGATAACAGAAGAGGAGAAAAAGCAGTATATACTGGAACTTAAACACAAGTTTGAGCTTCTGCAGACTGCTCAGGACCAAGATATCGACGAGGAATATTACAACTTTCTGAAAGTGATAAAGCCCAAAAAAACCTATAGGAAAAAAGAAATCCAAAGAAGAAAAAATTAGTCAAGAAACACTTGTTATGATGAACCGAAGACAACAAATGAAAAGCAAGAAAAACACTGAGAGGGAGAAAATTGAGTATACTGAGTTATGCAAAGCCATTAGAAAGAGACTCAGAGAAGACATAAGAAGATTTAACACAAGAAAAGTAGAACAAGCATAAGGGAAAACAAAGGATTTAAATTAGCAGCCATGAGCAGTAATACAGAAAGACAAATGATACTGAAACTGAAGAATAGCGATGGTGTACTGATAAACAGCAGAAAAGGCATAATTCAAATAGCAGAAGACTACTATAGAGAATTATACAAGGAGCAGGGGAATGATGCCAGCAGTGGGGAAGATGGATTGCAAAGTAGCAACATATACGACATACCCGATATTCTTCCTGATGAGGTAGAACATGCATTGAAGAAAATGAAGAATCAGAAAGCCCTGGGGGAAGATGAAGTTACCGTAGAGTTGTTAAAATTGGGAGGAAGAGACATAACACAAAAACTGGCAAGGCTCTTCACAAAGTGCATTAGAAAAGGTGTGATGCCTAAGCAGTGGAATAATGCAACCATAGTTTTGCTGCATAAGGAGATAAATCAGAAATTGGAAATTATAGACCAATTAGCTTGTTATCCCACATCTACAAGTTGTTCACAAGGGTCATTACTAACAGATTAGAAAGAATACTTGATGAGAATCAACCGAAAGAGCAAGCTGGCTTTAGGACAGGATTCTCAACTATGGATCACCTTCACGTAATATCACAGCTAATGGAGAAAGCAAATGAATATAAAACACCATTATGCTTGGCATTTGTGGATTATGAAAAGGCATTTGACTCCATAAAGCATAGGGCAATGTTTCGGGCACTGGAAGGACAAGGCATAGATACCCCATATATTATGATTTTGAAGAAAATATATGAGAGTGCTAGCTCCTTTATTAGACTAGACAAAGACAGTAAGAATTTAAAATCGAGAAAGGAGTTCGACAAGGGGAGACAATATCTCCGAAGCTGTTTACTGCTGCCCTTGAGGAAGCTTTCAGAAGATTAGACTGGTCGCAGAAAGGAGTCAATGTGAACGGAGAGTACCTAAACCATTTACGATTTGCAGATGACATTATAGTCATAAGCCACGATCCCAAAGAATTAGAGGAAAATCTTAATCAGTTATGCACAGTTAGTAACGATTTTGGACTAAAGATGAATATGGCTAAAACAAAAGTAATGATGAACAAGTATGGAAAAAATCATATATTGGGAATCAGACTGTTAGATAAGAAGAGAAACACATGGATTAGGCAGCAAACTCAAGTAAAGGACATTCTTATCAAAACTAAAGAACTAAAATGGTCTTGGGCAGGACACATAGCTCGAAGACATGATGACAGATGGACTAAGAAAATAACAGAATGGTATCCAAGAGGAGCTAGAAGAAAACCTGGAAGACAAATGCGGAGATGGATAGATGAAATTCATGAGTTTGTGGGTAGTAAATGCCAGTGCTCAAAACAGAAAGAACTGGAAAGTTGCTGGAGAGGCCTTCATCCTGCAGTGGATTGAAAATGGCTGATAATGATGATGATTTTCCTTTCAATCAGCTTCCATGGTTAACCTTTTCTGTAAATAGGGACTTATGTACACGCACACAGATTTAATTCCATACAGCCAAGGTAAAATTTTGTAATTGTAAACAACGTATATTTTTCAGTTATACTCACAGTGGGCATTTTCTGCTTACCATTCTCTGCTGTTCTAAAGTGATGTCAAGCAGGTCACCAGCTCACAGAGCATAATTAGCAAAAGCAATTTTTACACTTAATTATGAAGTTTGCAGAACGGAACATGGATTCTCTCTCTCTCTCTCTCTCTCTCTCTCTCACATATATGTACAATTATACATAATAAAACAATAATTAATATCTTAGGACATGGACTCTCTCTCTCTCTCGCAGGTAAACAATATAACGCTTATTTTTTAATGTACAACTACACATCGAATAGTGACTAATAATGGCAGCAAAAATGGAGCTTAGCGATCTTGTTGTTTATCACATGTGAGAAATTTATCGAATTCCTCCATGATACAATTATTTTTTCATACTGACTAAATTAACACATTAAACACTACTCACAATGAAACTAAAAAATTATTAATATTTTAAATGGGAATTATTAAAATTCTGCACAGTGTTAACAGAGTATCTAACAAAAAATTAAAGTCAAAAAAGAGGTCATCAACTCATCAACTTCAGAACACTTAAGTTATGTCTTATTAATGTTGGATAGCAGCATATTTTGTAATAGATCATGTAGAAAGTAGTCCTGGCACTAGGTGTAACTGATTGTAATTAAATGATAAAAAGTAAATCAAATAAAAATAAATAGAAAAAACATTAAAAGAGTAGTGTGTGTGCACAAATGCACACACACAATAACTTGAAATATGGATGGGAATAAATAGGACCATGTAATGGTAATTACAGGGTCCTCACCATTAATGTATCATAAATCAGGCACGAGAATTTACTCCAATTTCAAAAAAAATTAATTATTAAGGACAACAGATGGCATAATAGAACATGGCAAACAATAAATCGGCTGTAATTTTTCCACTTTGCACCAACTGAAGTTGAGGCATATTACTACTGGAGATGGAAGGAGCCGTTTTCTGGGCTTTTTTCACCCCACTGTCAATCTGGGGGAGCAAGGTCTCAATTTCATCTCCATGCCAAAACTAGTATTTTGCAATCTAACATTCAAGAATAGTTAGCAGGTATGAGTTAGGGTAATCAAATTGTTAATGTATGCTGATTCCATGTAAATGTCTGTGTGCATAAACAAACCAAGTATGTTAAAAGTCCAGTATGTTTGACATGTCATTATAAATTTGGTGACAGCTTAGTGTCACCAAATTTATAACAAGTTAAACAGAATAAAATTAAATAACAGATATCAAACCAATCAGTACTCAATTATTTTTTTCCTGCAATATCTAAAATTTTATGAATGGAAAGGTTTCGTTCCTTTCAGTTATTCAGTCAGGTACAATTTTCAAATAATTAAAAATTAAGTTAATGTATAAAAATAATAAACATTTGAAGTTGGAAATGTATTTACTTACTTTTGGGAGAAACTGGATGATATTCATTGTGACTGTATCAGCAATGTCTAAAACTAAGTACCTAGAGAAATGTATAAAGAAAATTTAATTTAATTAAATGTTTTAACCATTAAAATGGTTAAAACTTATGTTTGCAATAATTACACAACATATTCAGTTAGGAAATTTTTGTTATCTACACTTCCAGGTAAAATCATAAATACAGCAGACTTCAGATTATTCAGGACAACAGAGGGAAATAGAGGACATGATTAATGCACAGGGAATACAAAAGCTTAAACTTCTGAAAAAATGTATTAAAATTTTGTAAAATATATAGATTTTTCATAATACAGGATCTTTACAAAATGATGCAGCAATTTAAAATCATACAATCCCATACATCTAACCAAACAAAGCACAACTTTATAGTGTTTTATATACAAATTGTTTCAATATGAAATTAGCATTAGCTAAGGCATACGATGCAAGAAAGCAAACTTATAGAGCATTAGCCAAAAAAAAAAAAAACCTTCCTATTTCACCCATCCATTCACTCTAAACGTTTGTCTAGTTCAGCCTTAAATTTATTTAAACTATCAATTTCCACAACAGATAGACGTTTGTTCCAGCAATCAACTACTCGCTGGCTAAAGGCAAATTTCCGCACATCTATTCTACAACTGTCTTCCTCAGGTTCTTAATCTGAGCAAGCAGAAGTATCCCATCAGCACTGAGCCTGCTCAAACCATTCAAGGCCTTATACACCTTAATCAGATCACCTCGCAGGTGCCTATTCTCCAGATGCTGCAACTTGCAGAAATTAAGCCTCTCTTGGTAAGAGGACCCCTTTGTTCCTCTCACCACTCTTACCGTGCTGCCCTTCTCTGTACTAGTTATCTAGCAACTTTAATCCTTTCTAAAATGAGGCCTCCAGACCTGTACACAGTACTCAAAGTGTAGCCTGACCATTGCCTTATACAAGGGGATAATCACCTCCTTATCCCTGCTAGCAAAATTCCTATATATCATTGACAAAACTCCATGTCCTGCTCTGGCAGCCTGTCTGCAGTTCTCAGAAAACTTCATATCTGACTGCACAATTATCCCTCAGGTCTCTTTCATTCTCCACTACCCTGAATGTAACACCACACAGTTGGTACATGTCTATGGTGTTACTGCTACCCATATGAAGTACTTTGCATTTGTCAATGTTAAACTTCAGTTGCCACTTCTCAGTCCATCTATCCAACTTTTCCAGATCCTGATAAAGTAGCATACTGTCATTAACAATCCTACCAACCTTTGTATCATCTGCAAACTTCGACATTAAGCCTGATATACCTTCATCATTGTCACTGATAAATATACAAAACAACAATGGGCCCAACACTGAACCCTGGGGGACTCATTTAAGAACATTAGTCCATGAAGAGCAGTTTCCATTACCACTCTGTCTTCTCCCACTCAACCATCCTTTTATCCATTGTAGCAACTTGCCCTTAACGCCATACTGCTCCAATTTGTACAGTTGTCTTCCATGTCCAACAGTCTCAAAAGCTTTCCTGAAATCCAAAATATGATATCAAAATAATTTTTTGCATCCAGTTCCTTTGTGAGCACATCATAGTATCCAATCAAATCGGTAAGACAAGACTTCCCCTTAACAAACCAATATGTGTCTGAAATATTACTGCAGTCTTGTCTAGATGATCCTGCATTGCTTCTTTAACCATTGATTCTATTATTTTCCACAGAACAAAAGTTAAACTAAAAGGTCTGTAATTACTCGTGTCACCCTTTGATTCCCCTTCGTGAACTGGAGATACATTTGCACATTTCCAGTGCAAGGATACAAGCCCTAAGTCTATTGATGCTCTCACAATTATGGCTAAGTGTTTGCTTACTTCTTTTGCTACCTTCTTTAATATAACTGGATAGCTTCCATCCACCCCAGGTGCCTTTCTTATGTTTAACTTCAACAATTTCTCCTCCACTTTGCTCTCAGTTATTACAAAATCATTTAGCTCCTTTTTTGAGTTTAATAAGCTCTTCTCTGCTTCCCTATAGAATTCCTCATGTGTGGATGTAGATGCAAAATACTCATTCAGTTTGGCAGCTATCTGAGCAGGATCATCTATTGTCAAACCATTGATATCAAGTGGTCCAATCTGATTCATCCCTTCCCTTTTAGAGTTTATATAAGTACAGTCTTTGCTGTTTTTCTTTGCAATCTTTGCCATAGATTTCTCATAATCTGCCTTTGCTTGCCTAACCTCCTTTGTGACTTGATTACAGACTAGCCTATATCTACCATAGGCTTCTGTGTCGCCTGATAATTTATATGCATCCCATGCATTTTTTTTTCTCTGCCAAGAGTCTCATTAGTTCAGCTGACATGCATTTGGGCCTAAACCATGAACAGTATTTCTTAATTAGTATGAAAAGCCTAGTAGTTTCTAAGATTAATTCCTTAAATGCGTCCCATCTGGAATTTGCTGTTGGTAACATCATCAGTTGGTCCCATTGTATAGAATTTAAAAAATCTCTAATACCGCTGTAGTCACTTTTCCGAAAGCAAAAACCTTTCCTTTAGCCCCGATAGTAGTTAAATCTTTAAGTAAATCCCACATGAGAATATTTGATTACTGCCACCTAATGGTTCCTTTATCTATAAATTCTTAATGCATGAATAATCACAGCTAATAATCAGATCAAGAGTATTAGTCCCTTTCGTTGCCTCTCAAACATGTTGCTGTAGAAAACAATCAACAAATAAATCCACAAAATTCTTGCTAGTGTGCAAGAGACCAACCCACAAGTTCCAGTCTATATCTGGGAAGTTAAAATCCCCCATTATAAGACACTAGTTGACTGGCCCACTCTATTTTTCTGTATAATTGTTCATCGTACTCAGTCATTAGGCCTATAACAAACTCCTACCCACATTTTTGCTTGTCCAGAGCCTATGTCACACCAAACTGACTGAACATTGCACTGTCCATCTATGTCAACTGGATGCACTTCCTTAGATTTTGTGTTTCTTAACTAACAGCATAACCCCCTCCCTTCCTGTCCTTTCTGTAAATAATGTACTCTCCTCAAATTCCAATTCTGCATCCCTTATATCTGAGTGACACCATGTCTCTGATATCCCAACATTATCCACCTTTGATATCTTGACCAGCACTTCAAATTCATCAAATTTATTTACTATACTCCTAGGATTAGTGTGCATGTAAGTATACTAGGGGTGTTCCGAAAATACGTGGACTGGCAACACTGCTTCATTGTCATGGAAACAAGTGACAAGTTTGTGGTCTAGCATTGTTCCCCCACCTTTTCTTAGTTAGTTTGTGCAAGCGTATCACGTAGTATTCATTTTTGTGTTCCTTGAAACAGTTTATGTGAAGTGTGTTTTTTTCGATGGGGGATGAGAAAGATTAGACAAAGAATCAAGATTGAATTTTGTGTAAATATAGGCAAAAGTGATCAGAATGTGTGAGATAATTCAAGAAGCATACAGTGAAGAAGTCTTGGGCAGAAAGGCCGTATTTAAATGGTGGATCCATTTTTAAGGACGGGGGGGGGGGGGAGAACTTACAAGATGAACAAAGAAGCAGGCATCCGTCAACTTCAGTTAATGATGAAAACATTGGGAAAGCGCAAGTGTCATTGAAAGAAAATAGACGTTTATCGATTCATGATCTGGCAATTCAGATGAATTTCGGTGTAGCAAGATATCACGAAATTGTAAAGACTCATCGCAACATGTCACGTGTTTGCGCAAGATGGTACCGCGTGATCTTACCGCAAAACAAAAAGAACACTGCATTGAAATTTGTCAAGCCTTTATTGACAAGGTGGAAGAAGAGCCTGACTTTTTGAATAAATCATGTGCAACGAGTCCTGGATTAAACATTTTGATCCAGAGTCCAAACAGCAGTCAATCATAAGGAAACACACACCGATTCACCACCTCCAAAAAAATTGATTTTGATTTTATTTTTTGATGCCCACAGAAGAATACTGCAGAATTGGGTCCGAGAAACAAAACGTAAACGGAGAATTTTATGCTAAAACATTGCGAGTTCGCCTCAAAGGAGCAATTCGCAAAAAAAGAACCAAGCTGCTTAATCAAGAATGGTTTCTTCTTCAAGATAACACTAGGCCACATGTCGCACAACCAGCAATGTGAGCTTTAGCAAAAATTGGTGATCAACCACTAGACCAGTGGTATCCAAACTTTTTTGGTTGTGCACCCTGGAATAAAAAATTAAATATATAAGTTTAATATTTTTTTTATTTATAAATCATTTACGTGGAAGGCAATCACGTATAATTTTAAAAGATCACAAAAATACAAAACAAAATTAAATTGAAGTTCAAGTACAAAATGATACGAAATCATTAATGTAACAAGTGTAGTAAATGTAATGCAATACTATTTGTTTTATTTATAAATAATTTACATGGTATGCATTATATCTAGATTTTATTATCTAGATATAATGTATTATATCTAGATGATATATCAGTGTGGAAAACAGCCCTCACGATTTTATTGAGGATTATCTTGCGTACCCCAAGGATCATCTTGCGCACTTCACTTTGAAGACCACTGTACTAGACCACCCTCTATACAGCCCAGACCTCAACACCATGCGATTTCTGGGCTTTCCTGAGCCTCAAAAAACAGCTGAGGGAAAAAATTTAACACAAATGAAGAAGTTAAATCTGCCACATCCGCTATCCTGCAACGCCTTTCGGAAAATGGGCTGCAACATGTGTTTCAGAAGCTAGTGAACTGCTGTAAAAGGTGTACAGAATGTGAAGGATGCTATTTCAAGAAGGAGATCCATACCAACCTCCCAAGTGACTCAGACTCAGAGCAATGATCTCAGTCTGCATATTTTTGGAACAGCCCTTGTACATGCACCTGTTCTTATTCTTAGTTACCCTAACACAGCCCATGAGTTATTTACTTGTTCCATGATGACTCCTAGCAATCCTTGAAAAACCAGCACCTTGTTTTTCGGGCTGCTGTTCATTCTAATAGAAGCAGCGCAAGAATCACTTCCACCTCTGTTAATCTATTAGTCTGTGAATCCCTCCCTAAGCTAGCAGTTTTCCAATTTGTGTTGTATGCTCAGAAATTTTGCTTCATTAAATGGAATGTATGACAATATGTAAATATGAAAATATGTATGACTTTCATTGACAGCATGAAAAGCCAATTCCAATGCAGCTGCGCATGATGCACAGACCGAAGCGGTGTGTTGCTTCAGATGTAAATCTAGGGTACACTGAGTCAAGCCTTGATACGATGAATTTCACTGACCACAGGAAATATTACAAACAAGGTCATTTACTTGTACCGAGAAAGAAGAAAGAACTGTGTGATTTCTCAGTATATTATGGAGTTTCTGCATAGGTCTGGTTACAGTTTTAAATTCAGTATCTTTAAAGAATTTATTAAGTTGTTTATACCATTGTTCAATGTACAGGATGGAAATAAAGTATATTTTTTTGACCTATTTTTAGTTTTAGTTTGATTAATAATAAAGAGTGCATAGCCTCTCACGTCTGGTGAGCATGGGTTTGGCACACCCAGGGTCCTGAGCTGGATATCATCATTCTTCTCTTTCTTGGTGATTCCCTTCTACTTCTCTCTCTCTCTCTCTCTGGGAAAATCAGAAATTTTTTTTTTTTGGTTGGTGCAGTATAAGCCTCAGGCTTCCTTGCACCATATGGCTAATAATAATAATAATAAAAAATCTGTTGGTCAGTATATCAATTTCCAAGTCTAGGGTGGGTTAAGCAGTAATATTTGTAAGTGGTAAGGAACTGGTCAAACACGATGGATTTTTTGTAAGTAGTAAAATGGATTTTTATAAGATGGATTTTTTGTAAGTACTGTAGTGAAGCAACATACCAGTATTGGTGGGTTTTTGTTAAATACTAAATTGTATTTTCTGCATATCTCGTGTAAGGATGAAATTTAAGAAATTTTTAGATTTTGTTTCTTGATGTTTTTCCTCCAGTATAAAATGTAATCTCGTATGAATGTTGTTAAATGTCTGTAGAATGTCCTGAGTAGTAAATAATCGGTTATAATGAGTACATCGTCAAGATATCTTCCGTAGTAAGTAATACGGGGAGGAACAGTGCTAAATACAAGTGTTCAATGTTAGCAATATAGATTTCAGCTATTAAGGCTGCTCAGGCTCGGACCCATAGGTAATCTAAAAATGTGCTTGTATATCTTGTCTTCAAAAGAAATATAATTAGCTTCAAGCAGAAGCTTAATTAAATAGAAAATTTCTTTTTTAGGTAATTTTGTCTGATTAATCGTTAAAGTGTTGTTGTTTAACAATTCCCAAACTATATTGAGTGCGTAGTCAACATTAACATTAGCAGTGCTTTTTTTGGGACGGTACGCAACGGTACGGCGTACCGGCACCTTTATTAACAGTGACATTAGGATGCAGTGCACTTCAAAATTTATAATATTCCATAAATTTTTTTTCATGTGTTTACCTATTATTCAAATAAGCTTAAAATTATTTAATTAATTTGCATTTTTCACTGTCTATTGTTAAGATATTTTCTATATAAAACTATAACCATTTTTATAATTCTAAATTACTCAGTTGGGCCTCTGTTTAACGAAGTCCTTTATAGCGAATCATTTTGAATTCCCTTTGGAAGTAATTCATTTAAAATACTTTCTATTGAGCGAAGAAAATTTTCATATAGTGAACAGATTAGGAGAGAATTAACTCGGTACGCACTGTTCGCATTTCTGGCCTTCAGGCAATTAGTGCTGCTGCGCGAATTAAGAGATCTAAAGCGATTAACATTGTACAACTTAGTGGTACCTGGTAAAACCTATCCGACCACCTGTCCCACATACGGTGAAATCTCGCTGGTCAACAGTGAGCAGATCAAGGGGTATTCCCAATGAGTTCTGGCTCACCTTCTACTGCTGTGGTGTCCAACCTTTTCCCGTACAGGGGCCACAATACAAAAAAATCCTTCGTTAGACTACGGACCCTAAAAATAATAAGTAAAAATAAATGCCACTCAGTTGTCCGTCTGTCACAGCAGTGTATCTCCCGAACCACTCGATCTATTGACTTGAAATTTTGCATGGGTTTGTACATAATGTGAGCCAACATATACCATATTGATCATTGTTGACAAAATTTGTTTAAGAAATGGGGTGGTGGTAAAATTTTTTTGACAACCTATATCTTATTATCTACCGTTGGAAAGAGCTCACCGAGTAGGTTTAAAATATAATTTTAAAATATTTTTAAAATTAAAAATGGTGGCGCCAGACAGGAAAATGTAATTTTCTTGTTCCCCCCCCCCCTCTATTTCCGTCGCTAATGGAGCTAAAAATTTAAAAACCACATTAGCTATGCGTTATTCGATGCTTGTCAAGGAAAAACTATTCCGATTGAAATCTATCATTTACTTTTTGTGTTAAGATTAAAAAAACAATTTTTTATTGCACTTCAATAGTGCACTTCTTTTTACTAAGTAATTCTCCTTTTGGTGATGAAAAGATTGCTAAAGAGTTATTTAATAATTCTATAAAGGTCCTTTATAAATTTTGCGACGAGAACTATTTTTTAACAGTTTTCAAAGTTGGAGTTGTCCCAACAAGGAGGTACTCAGAGAGCCAGTGTTGAGGTGGCAGTAGTGGAGAGACACCTGCATGTAGTCTAGCATGGCCCTCACCTGCCAGTTGCCTCCCCCCCCCCAAAAAAGACTTTAATCGCTTCTCTAGGAAGAAGTCGGAGTCGCTTCTCCCATCCATGTGGCGCCTCCGTAGCCAGGTGGGCAGGAGCAGCAGTGCATAGCACACGCTTCTTGATTAGACTGGGGTTGGAGCCCGTGATCACCAAATACGGAGGATGCAGAAAGGTCAGGGAATGACCGCCGCATATCCCCGGAGCAAAATGGCCTTAGTTGCTAATGCTCCTAAAAACCAAATAAACAAACAAACCCACCCATGCCATGCCATTCACAACTGGAAGGACAAATAGACAACGTTTTCGTTAGTTCCTCAGTTTTAGGCCAAGACAGGGTACTAGAAACTTTTTTCAGTTACCATAAAGCTCTCTATTTGAGATACTACACTAACGACCATTCGTGACTACGGACCTTCTTCCTGAGTGCCCGGCACTCAGTATATGACCGATTTATTAACTTATTTTACTCACATTTTACTTATTTTTTTATATACTTAAATAAATTTATGCTTAATAAACTGTGTTAATATACTAAATTTCTTGTTCTTATTCCAAAATCATTACTACTAAAGTAACAATTTCAAGAAAAAAAAATTTTTACACTACTTTTCATATCCTTTTAATTTTCAATTTTTCCTGATAGCAAAGTACCAGCACCTATTTTTTTACAAAAAAAGCACTGAACATTAGTATATAATGTAATTGACATCTAACGAAAACAATTTATCATTACGGCAAAGCTTGACATCTTTAAGACTATTAATTACTGCATCATAGTTTTTTATACCGAATTTTATCATATGTCTGAAAGATTTGATGATGATATATAAGTGTGCAGCTAAGCGTGAAAATGCTGAATTTTTGTAGGATACAATCGGGCATATGGGAAAACTAGGTTTATGGAGTTTAACCTGTCCGAAAATTACAGGAATATTATAGATCCTAGCTTTCAGCTCTTTTAATTCAGCCATAGAAATAAAATCACATTTTCAGTATGAAGTCAGTGTTTTGTTATATTGGTCTACTAAATTTGCAAATACAGACAGGTCTATCTTCCTGTAGGTGGAGCTGTCCGATATGGAATCCAATTTGTTCATCATCAGCCATTTCAATCCACTGCAGGATGAAGGCCTCTCCAGCAACTTTCCAGTTCCTTCTGTTTTGAGCACTGGCCATCCATTTACTACCCAAAAACTCATGAATTTCATCTATCCATCTCTGCCTTTGTCTTCCAGGTTTTCTTCTAGCTCCTCTTGGATACCATTCTGTTATTTTCTTAGTCCATCTGTCATCATGTCTTCGAGCTATGTATCCTGCCCAAGACCATTTTAGTTCTTTAGTTTTGATAAGAATGTCCTTTACTTGAGTTTGCTGCCTAATCCATGTGTTTCTCTTCTTATCTAACAGTCTGATTCCTAATATGATTTGTTCCATTCTTTTGGTGTGTGCTCAAGTTTCACTTCCATAAGTCATGGTGGGGAGTATACATTGGTTCATTGTTTTATGTTTCAGGCAAACTGGGATATTGCTCTTCAGTATGTGACTATATTTCCTGAATGTTATCCATCCAAAATTTATTCTTCTCTTGACTTCCAGCCATTTATCATTATTACAGCTAATAACTTGTCCCAGATAAGTATATGACTCCACCTTTTCAATTACTGCTCCTTCAATCATTATTTCCCTTTCTGTGGCATACTTGTTCATCGTTACTTTTGTTTTAGCCATATTCATCTTTAGTCCAAAATCCTTACTAACTGTGCATAACTGATTAAGATTTTCCTCTAATTCTTTGGGATCGTGGATTATGACCACAATGTCATCTGCAAATCGTAAATGGTTTAGGTACTCTCCGTTCACATTGACTCCTTTCTCCGACCAGTCTAATCTTCTGAAAGCTTCCTCAAGGGCAGCTCGTTATTCATTATTTGGTTTTTAGGAGCATTAGCAACTAAGGCCATATTGCTCCGGGATATGCGGTGGTCATTCCTTGACCTTTCCGCATACTCCGTATTTGGTGGTGACGGGCTCGAACCCCGGTCTAATCAAGAAGCATGTGCTACGCACTGCTGCTCCTTCCCACCTGGCTACGGAGGCGCCCACCTCAAGGGCAGCAGTAAACAGCTTCGGAGATATTGTGTCTCCTTGTCGAACTCCTTTCTCGATTTTAAATTTCCTACTGTCTTTGTCGAGTCTAATAAAGGAGGTAACATTCTCATATATTTTCTTCAAAATCATAATATGAGGGGTATATCTATGCCTTGTCTTTCCAGTGCCCGAAACATTGCCTTGTGCTGTATGGAGTCAAATGCCTTTTCATAATCCACAAATGCCTTTTCATAATCCACAAATGCCAGGCATAATGGTGTTTTATATTCATTTGCTTTCTCCATTAGCTGTGATATTACGTGAAGGTGATCCATAGTTGAGAATCCTGTCCTAAAGCCAGCTTGCTTTTTCGGTTGATTCTCATCAAGTATTCTTTCTAATCTGCTAGTAATGACCCTTATGAACAACTTGTAGATGTGGGATAACAAGCTAATTGGTCTATAATTTCCAATTTATCTCCTTATGCAGCAAAACTATGATTGCATTATTCCACTGCTTAGGCGTCACACCTTTTCTAATGCACTTTGTGAAGAGCCTTGCCAGTTTTTGTGTTATGTCTCTTCCTCCCAATTTTAACAACTCTACGGTAACTTCATCTTCCCTCAGGGCTTTCTGATTCTTCATTTTCTTCAATGCATGTCCTACCTCATCAGGAAGAATATCAGGTATGCCGTATGTGTTGCTAATTTGCAATCCATCTTCCCCACTGCTGGCATCATTCCCTCACTCCTTGTATAATTCTCTATAGTAGTCTTCTGTCCAATTTGTTAATATAGTCCAATTTATTCAGAATAACTACCATGTTCCCCTTATCTGCCCTTTGGATGACGATATCTTTATTTCTGCAGAGATTATGTAATGCCATAACTTCTTCCCAATTTAATCTGGGTAAATGGAGATTTTTGGGGTTATTAATTACTTAGTATTAGTAATGGCCATATGGTGCAAGGAAGACTAAGGCTTATGCTGCACCAGCATAAAAAAAAATAATAATAATAAACAAAAATAATAATAAAATAAAATAACAAAAAAATACATAAAACAAAATAATAAGAATAAAAACAAATTAATAATAATAAGAAAATTAAAAAATAATAATAATAATTAATAAGAGAAAAGGAAATGGACAACCTATGCATTTTCCTCCTCCCTTAGGTAATTATCCAGCTGACCTTTGAATTTCCCCAAACTGTCAGCTTCTACCACCCATGTAAGTAACTTTTTCCAGTAATTTATAACTCGCTGGCTAAAATAAAACCCTGCAATTATTCCTCCCCCCATAACTTGAAATTATGACCCCCCCAGTTCCAGAATCATTTATAACAATGAAAATTTCGTCCTTATTCATTTTGTTTATGATTCTCAGAGATTTAAACACATTAATCAAGTCTCCTCTATGGTGCCTAGTTTCCAATCTCTGCAACCCACATATTCAAAGTCATTCCTCATATGGTCACCCTTTTGTCGATCTCACCAGGCAAGTTACCTTGCCTAGTGAGATCGGCAAATCTTTAGGTGCAGTCTCCATACTTGAACACAGTATTCCAAGTGTGGTCAAACAATAGCCTTATATAATGGGATTATGATGTCCTTATATCTACTAGAAATTGTTTGATAAATCATCAATGGGACACCATCGATTTGTTTTGTTTGTTATTTGGTTTTCAGGAGCATTAGCAACTAAGGCCATATTGCTCCGGGGATATACGGTGGTCATTCCCTGACCTTTCTGCATCCTCCGTATTTGGTGGTTACGGGCTTGAATGCTGGTCTAATCAAGAAGCATGTGCTATGCACTGCTGCTTCTGCCCACCTGGCTATGGAGGCGCCAGGACACCATGGGCCCCTTCTTGCAAACAGTCTACAATGCTCGGAGAACTTCATATCTGACCGTATCATAATAGCGAAGTCCCTTTCCTCCACTACCAGCTTTTGTTCAACTCCGCCAAGTGTATAAGTTATTTTGGGATTACTGTTCCCCAGGTTCAAATCGGCCCATTGCACTTTTTACAGTTATCAGTAAGCTATTTGAACGACTACTTTACACACGGATCCAACATTACTATGATGACGCAGGCCTGGCCTCAGCAAACCAATTCGGCTTCAGACGGGGAACCTCCGCCGTGGATGCCTTAACTCACCTCCTGACCAAGGTAAACAGATGTAATACAAAGTACTTCTTAGTGATAGCCGTGGATTTCGCTGGGGCGTTCGACTCACTTTGGTGGCCGAGCGTCCTGGCGAGGTTGCGCGAAGCCAACATGCCGGAAAACCTCTATAACACAATCAAAAGTTACCTAAGCAACAGAACCATCAAAGTCACCGCTCCCTATGGCACACTCTCCAGGCATGTCCATTGGGGCTGCCCTCAAGGTTCGGTCCTTGGCCCACTACTGTGGAATATTGTCTTGGACACCTTTCTTAACATCGATCTCAATGAAGTACAATCTCAGGCATTTGCGGACGACCTCATTCTGACGATACAGGCAAACTCAAGAGCTGCGTTAGAGGTCCTCGCAAATCGGGCCCTGACCACTCTCCAAGAATGGGCAAACCGAAATCAACTCAAAATATCCTCCACAAAAACAAACTCCATCCTACTAAAGGGACGCCTTGATCTTAGGCGGCCTCCGCAAATAAAAATTGGGCAGGAAACAATCAAATTCTCCAACCAACTGAAATACCTAGGCGTGATATTGGACCAAAAACTGTCATTTCAGGACCATCTGAAATATCTCCGTAAAAAAATAAGACGTTACGCAGCCATGGTTGCCAGGGTCACGCGTAAAGAATGGGGCTTAAAAAAGCGAGTCCTCAAACTGTTCTACAAAGCTATCTTCACTCCGATCGTCACCTACGCATCCGGTGCATGGTTTCAAAAAACTACAACAGCAGTAAACAGACGTATCACAGACCAAATTCACAGATCTATCCTCCTAACCATCACTCGCGCTTGCCGCACGGTGAGCACCCACGCCCTGCAAGTGCTCGCAGGCACTCTCCCGCTGGACCTAGAAATCATACAACGCGGCCTACTATACTACCTAGACAAAGGCACCCCACAGACTTTTCTGGGGTTCACTATTGACCTAACCAGCAACAGAAATGTGGAAAAGAAGAGGATACAAACTCACCTGCAGCAGGCATGGCAGGAAAGGTGGAGCAACTCTCAAAAGGGAGAGATCACAAAGAAATTTCTACCCAATATTGAACAAAACTACCCAACCTCACCCAACTGGTTCTCCCCAGGTCTACAAGCAACGTACCTCTTAACTGGACACGGAGCTATTAATGCCAAACTGTCTCTACTTGGGATTCAGGTTGATCCAACTTGCACTTGCGGGGGGCTGGAGAGCTGGCAGCACCTAATGTATGACTGCAGGCTCTATGAAGACCTACGTGGTGTTTTACTCACCAGAATCCACTACTTACCACAGGGACAAGAACATCACCTCCTAGACACAAAGGAGGAGTATCAAGCCTTCTCGGATTATGCACAGGCACTGTTCACGAGGAGGAGGACGAGGAGAAACCAAATGGCTGCAGCCCACAACCCACTACCATTATAACCAAAGAACATCTGTTCTTCAGCTCACCGGGCTCCCTTGCCTGGTGCCTTTCCACCCCCTCCCCTGCGCCGGTGGTGGGACAGTCCCCCCGGCGCCCCCTACTTTCTCCTGGTGAGGCATGGGCATGCCTCACTGACTTCTGGGGTTGCCTACCATCCCCATATTTCTGCCTTAACCCCCCCAGCCTTCAGTCTCCCACCCACTCTATCTTTATGCTAGCGAATGTCCCACACACAAAAACTTAATTATGTCAAAATTCCTGTTCACCCATTCTTTCGGCCTGTATTATGCAAGCATTATCCCCCTCACCTAATGATCATCAAAACCGACGATGATGGATATATGTCTCTGTCTGTACGTACGTGCATATAAAAGAGCGAGCGCGTTTTTTTTTTTTTTTTAAGTCCTAGCCTCTGAAATCTCAGGAAATTAGGTGGCAGGACCTGCCAGAGTGAAACTAAAACTACTGGGTTCCTGGTCTGCCTCCACGGGGCGAAGGTGGGGCAACGTTGGGCCTCAGCAGGGGTCCAGCGGCTAAACGACCAGATGAACAACGGTACACGACATCACACAGATACAAAGCCCACACACTTTTAAATCTCTGGCATTTCCCAGTGAACTGGTACACCCACAATGAAAGCAACACGGAGATGGGGGAAACCCCTGGTGCCGTCTGACACTAAATACACCTTACACCTTACACAGTTTGCTGGATTAAAGCATAGCTGCCATTTTTCTGACCATCTCTGAAGTCTATCTAGGTTATTCTGAAGCAGCTCTGCTTGACAGCAATCATTAACTACTCTACCAATCCTTACATCATATGCAAATTTAGACATCACACCTTCTATCCCTTCATCGATGTCATTTATGAAAATCAATGAAGATTGATTTTCTTCTACTAATGCTGATCCTTGGGAAACCCCACTTCTTACATCAACCCAATCTGAGGAATAACCATTTATCACAACCCTCTTCCTCCTGCCATGAAGCCACCCTCATATCCATCTAAGGATTTTCCCTGTGATTCCAACCTGTTCCAGCTTATAAAGTAATCGCTCGTGTTTTTTTCCGAAAGAATGTCAAAATCATTTCCAAATATATCCACAAGGTGGCGCTTGATGTGTAACACCACAAAGTGGTGTTACACATCAAGTATAGTAAATGTTCATTATAGTAAATGTTCAATGTGGCAGCCTTCACTGTCGAGCACTGCCTGAAGACGAGTAATGACGTTGTGGACAGCATTAAACAGCATTTCTGGAGGTATCATTGATACCTGCTGTCATATAGAGTCTTTTAGCATTGCCAATGACATTGGGTGATCTCTGTAAACCCATGACTTCAGGTAACCCCATAACCAAAACTCACAGGGCGTCAGGTTTGGAGACCTTGGTGGCCATTCATGCTGAAAGTAACAGTTGTTTTACAGGAAGCAATATGGGGTGGTGCTCCATCCTGCATGAATGTCACAACATCCAAAGCTTGCCTTTCCCCCAGGCTAGGGATAACACAGTTTTGTAACAGGTCAGCATAACGCTGATCTGTGACAGTGACAGTTTCAAAACCAGAACCACTGATTTCCTGAAAGAAAAATGGCCCTATAACAAAAGAAGAGGTGAATTCACACCACACCGTTACTTTTGACTGAATGCAATGGTGTTTTCGTGTAGGCTCGAGGGTTTTTCTGTCGCCCAAATTCTGCAATTGTGTGTGTTTACAGTGTCATTGAGAGTGAAATGGGTTTCATCCGTCCACAAAACATTTGACAGCCAGTTGTCATGTTCTTCAATTCGTTGAAAGAACCATAACGCAAATGCTTCCCGCTTTACAAAATCGGGATGCCTAAGTTCTTGAAGGTGTTGAATTTTGTACGGATATCTATGGAGGACTACTCTTAATGCTCTCCACGCACTCACATATGGGACGCCAGTTTGACGTGAAACTTTACGAGAACTTGCTTCTCCATGTGATGATGATGCCAGTCGAGTATCCATGTCTTCCACAACTGCAGCCGCAGTTTTAGCACATGTTGATGGTCTTCCACTTCGTGGACGATCTTGTAACGAACCAGTTTTCTCAAATTTCTTAATCATCATCTTTAGTCCTGCAACAGGCATTGGTCCTTTACCACGTCGCACATCCTTCAGCTGATGGAAAGATCGCAAAGTTGCAGATTCAGCGTTAAGGTAATAACATTTCACCAACAGTGTTTTATCCGGTAATGATAACATGACCACTTTTAACTTCTTTTCTTTTTCTTTCCCAAACGTTCACTGAACTGCTTAGCTGTTGTTCTTGCAGTGCCTTTATAGCAGACACTTGCACGACGTCATTCATGGCACAGCACCGCTTGGTGGACATGTCTGGAACTAATTTTGACATTCTTTCGGGGAAAACCCCATGTAATTCTATGCATTTTGCGCTAATCTCGTTACCATATGCCAAAAATTCACTGAAATACCGATTCTTTAATTGTTTACTGACTTTTGGATCACCCTGTAACTTAACGCTGTAAATGTTGACAACACTTAGGGACCACAAAACAAACTGAGGGCTGCAAGTGACCTGTGGCTTCCAGTTTGACATGCCTGTCTTATAGTATTTATCCTGAAATGACCTTAATTCTATTTTTATTAATGAATCATAAGATGTTAGTGCAAATCATTATCATCAAGATAAAACAAATAACAGAATAATTAAAACAAAGCAAAGACAAGGATCATTCAGTCCCTTCTCATTCATTTCTTCTCAATGGTAATTTGTGAGTTTTTTTTTTATTCTCAACTGCAGTTACAACATAAGGCACTTATCTGACATACTAAGGTACAAACGAGTTGAATGAGACTTTAAGGTTGATAAATACAGTACAATTGCTATGAAAAGTTATCAACACTAGAATACTGCAATAAAGAGGACACAAAATATGATACATCCAATTCTTCGTGTGTTTTCCTCCTTATATATGTATTAATCATCAGTGGTAAATAGTGTGTCAAGCTACACATTACATGTTACTATTACTGTTCAAAACAATCAACAATATGTCTACTTTGCTGAGATAATGAAGTGCATCAAAGTAGGTAGTGAATTTACTGAGTATTAAATTCTGATTTTCACTAAAGTTTTCACACAGAAAAGAATGTGTTGATTGTAATCATGAAGTATCTTCTTTCAGCTTCCTTTATCCTTGTTTCTGCAGTTTTTTGGTCAACAGTTACTGATCATAAACCCTTTACACAGTCTGCAACAATACATATCAACTTCACTATTGCCATTATGGATACTGCCACTGAATGAACAGAACAATCATGCTTGTGAGCTCATCAATATCACTTGCTTCTTCTATCATAAAGTATTACTGATGAAAAGAAGGCTATGCAGGGCTACTTATAGGTAAGCTAATTTCCATACATCAATAAGTTACAGTCTATTTCATTTAGATTAGACAGAGGGTGAGTTAATATTAGGATGATTGATTCTCTAACGTTTTAGTAGGACAGTATTAGATATCCCTACCCATCTTTATTTCAAAGGTGAAATTTAGCTAGGGTTTTTATTTATTTGAATATTAAATGCATAAAACTTCCAACAATCCACATATAACTTGTGGGTTGTGACTTAGCTAACTCCTCTTATTGCAGTAAAATTTGCTGACAACTGAGGTATACTTAATACCATACTTATATGACACTAAGTATGGTTTCAATTTGACTATCTGCTTCAGGAAAATAATTTAAGAAAACAGTAACATTCCATGTGTATTGTTCTTTTGAATTAGCACCTGTGATTATATCTTGTTCTTTCAAAGGCCAGTCTAAACATGTATATCAGCTGGTCAACAGTATTTCACAGTTAGCATTAGCATTAATTAAAGGCAAATCAATGCAGGAAAGTCAGGCTTATTCAGCATTACAAGAGTCACTTGATTTCATCTAGATATCTGTCCAACACTTTTCAAGTTCTCTGGTTCTATAAGATAAGGTAGTAATTTATTCCAAAAGTTAATAACCCTTTGACTAAAAATAAATTTTTTAAATCCAAGTTTACAACTATCCTTCTTAATATAAGTGCATATCCTCAAGTACTCTAGTTTGTGCTGCTTACATGAGAAAAAAGCTATCCCCATTCTTTTACTTTACAACTTTTCAAGCCTTAATTACCTAGATCAAGTTGCTATGCAAATGTACAGTTTTAGACTTTGCAAGCCACAAAACTGAAGTGTGTAACTCTTATACATATATTAAAATAGCACTACCTTTAAAGGCATTGCCATTATAATATAAAGTTTAAATAAAAATCAAATTATATAATCATTCATGAATGTTGCTGGTTATATTAGTGTGTCACATAAGTTCCCAAAAGCTACTGGCATGGCCTGTGAGCTCCTAAAAACTATTCATGTGGTCTGCAAACACTTCAGTTTGCCAACCCTACTTCACAGGAATACTTCCTTATATCAATAACTAATCTTTTCTCTATTAACTGTATCTTTTCTAGCAAATCAACATCCTTCCTGAAATGGAGATTGCAGTCCTATAAATAATATCCAAGATATGGCCCAACAGAAGCTTTATATGAATGAGACTTTAAGGTTGATAAATACAGTACAATTGCTATGAAAAGTTATCAACACTAGAATACTGCAATAAAGAGGACACAAAATATGATACATCCAATTCTTCGTGTGTTTTCCTCCTTATATATGTATTAATCATCAGTGGTAAATAGTGTGTCAAGCTACACATTACATGTTACTATTACTGTTCAAAACAATCAACAATATGTCTACTTTGCTGAGATAATGAAGTGCATCAAAGTGAAATAATTATTACTTTGTCCCTACTGCAAAATTCCTGTAGATTATAGATAAAACACATGTTGGGAGAACATGACAGATTGCACAATTATCCTAAGTAATTTTCACTATTAACTGCTTTGAGTTTGTTGCTTCCCAAGTAATAAGATAATCTGGATTACTATTACTCAAGTATAGACCTCACATTTCCCAATATTTCTTAATAATAATTTAACCCATTTTTCAGATTAACTGAATAATTTATCTGCATTTTGTTGAAGTACCTTGGTTAGTATCATTTATCCTTTGAAACTTGTATATCAACAAATTGACACAAAGCCAGTTATGTCTATCCTCCCAACCTTGTCATCAGCAAACTGCTTTTACATCAAGCCTTTGTCAAGTTATTAAATACATTCCATGCTATTTTTTTTTTGAATTAGCATTTGTAATTACATTATTCCAAACACTTGGATCAGCTAGCTAACACCATTTACAGTTCACTTCCGAACTAAACAAATTAAGTTTTCTTCATTGATGTCTTCTACTTATGTGTTTTCCTATTTATTTCCTGAAGATTGCAATTCATAGAAATTCATGTCCAATCAATGTCAATTATCTTTTGCCTTTTTGACTCATACATGGTATAGGAGAATATACATTCCAATTAAAAAAAAAAAGTTTAATCTAAAAATGGCTGAAGGATACAAAGAAGTTTCTTTATGAGAAAGCTAAAACACAGAATAACAAAAAACAGAAATGGCTGAAAGACAAATGATTAAATGCGGAACTGGCAGTGCTTGTTATCCACCAAATGTACATATTACGAAACGAAGCTGCAATAATCTAGCAATAACAAGTGTTATCAGATGTTCAACTGGTAAAAAGCAAAATGAGTATCATGCTTACTTTCCAGGAAGGCAGATGGCAGTGATCATTCCAGGAGAAAAATTAGCATCTACCCCACCTCCAAAACCATTTCCCAAAAAAAATAAAAATAATAAAAAAAAAATAAAATAATAATAATAATAAAATTTCCAATGGTAGAATATAATGAATTCAACAATTTTGTTGGGTCCACAAATTTGAACCATGTACAAATACAGAATTTAGAGAAAGATGGCTCCAACAAAGAATCATTTCCCTTTCCTTCATCAAAAGGAAAATGAAAGATACTTTTGGCTGTAAGGTACAGACAGTTATGTCCATACCTAGCTTAGTGGTAGACTATGACCATAGTTGCTGATGCACCTGATAAATCCCTAAAACAACAACAACAACCTAGCTTAGTTTAGTACCTTACAGCTAAAAGCACTATTTGCCACCATTATAGTTGACAAAAAAAGAAAAAAGCATACTTATGTCAAAAATGAACAATTCAAGGAAAATTTTACTCACTTAAATCTGTCAGGAAAGTTAGGGCGAATAAAGTGAGCTTCAATATCCTGCCTCACACAAATGATATGAGTAATACCTGATTGCTCCAAATAATCACCCTTTAAGAAATGAAAAAGGGGGCAAATATTTAATTTTTGTCATTGTGCAAATGAAAGAGCACACACATGTTAATTACTTATTAATTATAAAAGATTTTGGCTGTAAGCATTTAAATATAAATTCTGATATAATAACTACTTAAAAGTAGTAAGATGGGGGGGAGGAAAGTAGTATATATTGTGTAGACAGCAAAAAAAAAAAACACCTTTTCTTCATTCTAACATACCACTAATCCATACCAGGTTGAATTATTTAGATGTACAGAGCTTGGGTTGCACAAAGGCAACCTAGACTAGTGTCTTTTGTAGTGCCTGTAAAGTGTTAAGGTTACTTTGTCTGTTTAGCAGAGGTTGAAAAATCCTTAATATGCCTGCCTCAACAACAAATAATAGTACCCGATGAAAATAACCCGAATTAAGAAAGTTTCTACAGTTCACCAGCACAATTCAAAAGAAACTTCTTTCCCAATAAATATGTTATTATCTACTAATAATATTAGTAGGTAACACCATATTCTACCCAAAGACCTTATTTTATCCAGACATGGACAAAGAAATCCATCATTAGCACCAAACAAGTAGTTCATAAGAAAAAAGAACAAGGGGTGACCATATGGTCTGACATGAAGTTATCCGAATAGTGTAGACTTCTAGAACAGCTCATGTCATTCTGTTGATCACACATAGGAATTTTGGAATCAGGGACAAAGAGGTGATTATCCTGGGGTATAAGGAAATGGTCAGGCCACATTGGGAATACTGCATACAGGTTTGGAAACCTCATTTTAGAAAGGACACAGATGTGTTGGAAACTGTGCAGAGAAATGCAACAAGGTTAGCTGCAGGCACAAAAGGATATTCTTATCAAGGAAGACTGGGATTTTGCAAATTGCCATCTCTGGAAATTAGGCATCTGAATGGTAACCTAACCAAAGTAAATAAAACTTTAAAATGGTCAAATAAATTAAATGCTGATGGCATCACTCTTTTTAAGATGACAAAGGAAGACACAAATTTGCACTCAGCCAGACTGCTGGAATAAATTTTCACTTAGTATCACAGAGTAAATAGTCTGAATAAATTTACAATGGTTTTGACATATTAGAAAGGGTGGTCAAGTGAAGTGAGTTTTTGGGTTTTTTTTTTTTTTTTTTTTTTTAGAAGTGGTGCTGCATAAGCTTTACTTCTTTGCATCATGTTGAAAATGCATACTTGATTATGTCTTCAAAGTTTTGTTGAAATGAATGCTACTGTACTGCACGTTAATGAAAATTAAGTACATATCTGGAAAGACAAATTTTTCTGCCTGTGTCCCAAGCTATCTTAAATTAAAATCACTGGATGTTCCTATATGATTTGCTATGGGGGAAAGCATACCTAAGGAAACAAATTACAAGCCTTAACCAGCACCCTCTATAGTTAAAATAAACAAACATGAATAACAAAATGCAACAAAATTAAACACTTTAGCATTAGCAGAGGCATATGATGCAAGAAAGCAAGCTTATGCAGCATCAGCCAAAAAAAAAAAAAAAAATGCTCCCATTTCACCCCTCCATTCATTCCAAATGCCTCTCCAGCTCAGCTTTAAATTTATTTAGGCTATTAGCTTCCACAACAAAAGATGGAAGTCTGTTACACCAATCAACTACCCGCTGGCTAAAGGCAAATTTCCGCACATCAATTCTACAACTATCTTTCCTCAATTTGCAACTGTACCCCCTGAGGTTCTTAGTCTGAGCAAGAGGAAGAATCCCATCAGCGTTCAGTTTACTCAACCCATTCAAGGCCTTATATACCTCAATCGGATCACCTCGCAGGTGCCTACTCTCCAAGTGCTGCAATTTGCAGTGCCTGGAGAGTAGGCAAGTAGTAGTAGTGGCATGTGATGCAAGAAAGCAAATGTATGAGCTTATGCAGTGTCAGCCAAAAAAAAAAAAAAAATTTACAAAACATTTCTCTCTAAATGTTTGTCCAGTTCCTCCTTAAATTTATTTAACCTATCAACTTCCACAACGACAGATGGAAGTTTGTTCCAGCAGTTAACCACCCACTGGCTAAAGGCAAATTTCCGCACATCTATTCTACATCTGTCTTTTCTTAATTTGAATTTATGCCTCCTTAGGTTCATAATCTGAACAAGTGGAAGAATCCCATCAGAATTCAGAGTGCTCAACCCATTCAAGGCCTTATACACCTCAATCAGATCACCTCGCAGGTGCCTAGTCTCCAGCCACTGAAATTTGCAGAACTTAAGCCTCTCTCGGTAAGTTGAACCCTTCATTCCCCTCACCGATCTTGTTACCCTTCTCAAGCAAATCTACATCCTTCCTAAAATGAGGCCTCTGGACCTGTACACAGTACTCAAGGCATGGCCTGACCATTGCCTTATACAGAGGGACAATCCCCTGAGACCAAGGAAGCTCTCATAATTATCGCTAAGGGTTTGCTTACTTTTGCTGCCTCCTCTAATATAACTGGATAGATCCCATCCACCCCAGGTGCCATCCTTATGTTTAACTTCAACAATTTCTCCTCCACTTTGCTCTCAGTTATTACAAAATCACTTAGCTCCCTGATAGCATTTGATAAACTTCTGGCACTCCCCTCATTGAATGACTCCATGTGTGAATGTAGATGCAAAATACTCATTTAGTTTAGTTTCTCAGCTACATGAGCATGACCATTAATAGTCAACCCATCTATGTTAAGTGGTCCAATCTGATTCATCCCTTTCCTTCTAGAGTTTACATAAGTAAAGAACTCTTTGCTGTTTTTCTTTGCATCCTTTGCCAAAGATTTCTCGTAATCTGCCTTTGCCTGCCTAACCTTTTTTTTTGACTTGATTACAGACTAGTTAATACCTGTCATAGGCTTCTGGAAGCTTCATTTACAGGATGGTGATCTGTTGGAATGGGTGCTGAGAAGAGAACAAGATAAATGATGGAAACAAAAGAGTGCTTTTACTAGGAAAGCCTTCAGTTCTGCAAATTGCAGTGTCTGGAGACTTCACAACTGCAAGGAGATCTAATTGAGGTGAGTACAGCTTTGAATGGGTTGATTGAGCTCAATGCCAATGGAATCTACCATCTGATAGACAACACACAAGGGGGGCACAAATTCAAATTGAAGGAGGATTGTTTTAATAGGCATACTGAGATTTGCCTTCAGCCAGTGGGTGGTTGATTCTTATAAGAAACTTCCATCTTTTGTTGTATAAGTGGGTACTTTAAATATATTCAAAGAAGAACTAGACAAACTGTTAAGCGGATGGACAGGCGATATAGGAAGCATGTTTTTTCGGTTTTGTTGCTGTTGGTTGATGCTGTGCAAGCATGCTTTCTTGCAGCATTTGCCACTACTAATACGTGTTGTTTATTTTTTGTTACATCAATAAAATGCAAATTTTGTTGGTAACTCCAACCAACAAATTACATTTTATTATATTTTTTACAAGATTAATTTGTGTTAGGTTTAGGTTTGTAGACTGGCTGGAGTAGACATCAATTTGCATTTTGTTATTTATGTTCATTTATTTTAAAGAGGAATTCTTAATTTTTCTGTAGCAGATTATATAAGCACATTTGTTGACATACCTACTAAATACTGTTACTGCTGACTTGACCTATGACACCTCTTTGATGCAGGATTTAAAATTATGTTATTAAGTCAATCTTGATCAGGGAGGGCAGAGACAATCATTTTTTTTGGGCTTTCATCTCATATGAATGAATTAGTCAGCCACTGGTGAAGAGTACTTGAAAAAATATTGGGTTTTTCTTCTCCCAAATTGGAACTTCTTAAAGTCAAGTTGTTTTCTTTCCAAGAGGATTAAAAACTCCCATGATGCATGTGCTTCACAATGCAGTTAGTATATTAATGGCAGCCAACAACAAACACAATCTTTTGGAATTCACAGGAGCAGAAGTTTGACAAGGAGGCTGTCCCCCTCATGTGGCTCCTCACCAATGATTTATTATTTTTTTTTTCCCTGTTTTATGTTAAACTTTTTAAATATATTTACATTGAAAGAGCTGACATTCCTCTGTGGCTGGTAGTGCAAACACATGGAGTCATGTGTTTGCACTACTGCAGGTGAGGGTTGGCATTTATGATTGGTTTTGATTAATTTCTTTGCTGAACTTTATTTTAAGGAAGCTTGATATACAAGCAGCAAAACTAGCAACTTCACAGGTGAGACCTTAAATTGCATTGGCAATGTGTAGTTATTAGTATTCATTTCAACAAAACCTTGAAGGGCAGGGGGAGGGAAGGGGAGAAGTGCATGTATATTCACTTAATTAAAAAAGCAGGATGTAAAATGCATATCAAATCTAAACACAAGGTCAAGGATGTATAGAACAAGTTTCAAGTAGAAATTTTCTTATTGTCTGTCAACAAATGATAGCTAGAAATGTAATGAAAATGAATATATCATTATTAAGTTCATAAAAATGTAATATTAATAAAGCAGACATAAATAAACATATCATTATGTAACTTAAATTGAAAAAGGATGGCAGCAGTTTATGTATGAAAATTTACTTTCAGCCAGAGTGTAACTGATCGTTGCAACAAACAAACTATTCTACTCCTAATAATATACAGTGTAACCTGAACATAATGTCAGTGTCAGATGACAACTTCAATACCCACATTATAGCCAAAAAAATTTAACCATTTTTCCTCAGGTTTTTTAACATAAATACACTTTACTTAGTAAATAAATACTTTATTTACTAATGTCAGTATTAGCATTAGTTGAGGCATACGATGCAAGAAAGAAAGCTTATACAGCATCAGCCAAAATAAAAAAAAAAAAAAAAAAAAAAAACTTCCCATTTCACCTCCATTCAACTCCAAACGCCTCTCCACCTCAGCCTTAAATTTATTTAAGCTATCAACTTTCATATCAAGAGATGGAAGTCTGTTCCAGCAATCAATTATCATCATTCTTCTCTTTCTTGGTGCGTGCTCTCTCTCTCAATCTCTCTCTCTCTCAGGGTAACTTGAAAATTTTTTTTGGCTGGTGCAGCACAAGCCTCAGGTTTCCATCATCATCATCATCAGCCATTTTCAATCCACTGCAGGATGAAGGCCTCTCCAGCAACTTTCCAGTTGCTTCTGTTTTGAGCACTGGACATCCATTTACTACCCACAAACTCATGAATTTCATCTATCCATCTCCGCCTTTGTCTTCCAGGTTTTCTTCTAGCTCCTCTTGGATACCATTCTGTTATTTTCTTAGTCCATCTGTCATCATGTCTTCGAGCTATGTGTCCTGCCCAAGACCATTTTAGTTCTTTAGTTTTGATAAGAATGTCCTTTACTTGAGTTTGTTGCCTAATCCATGTGTTTCTCTTCTTATCTAACAGTCTTATTCCCAATATGATTCGTTCCATTCTTCGCTGTGTGGTTCTCAGCTTCTCTTCCATTCTTTTGGTGAGTGCCCAAGTTTCACTTCCATAAGTCATGGTGGGGAGTATACATTGGTCCATTATTTTACGTTTCAGACAAACTGGGATATTGCTCTTCAGTATGTGACTATATTTCCTGAATGCTATCCATCCAAAATTTATTCTTCTCTTGACTTCCAGCCATTTATCATTATTACAGCTAATAACTTGTCCCAGATAAGTATATGACTCCACCTTTTCAATTACTGCTCCTTCAATCATTATTTCCCTTTCTGTGGCATACTTGTTCATCATTACTTTTGTTTTAGCCATATTCATCTTTAGTCCAAAATCCTTACTAGCTGTGCATAACTGATTAAGATTTTCCTCTAATTCTTTGGGATCATGGCTTATGACCACAATGTCATCTGCAAATCGCAAATGGTTTAGGTACTCTCCGTTCACATTGACTCCTTTCTGCGACCAGTCTAATCTTCTGAAAGCTTCCTCAAGGGCAGCAGTAAACAGCTTCGGAGATATTGTGTCTCCTTGTCGAACTCCTTTCTCAATTTTAAATTTCCTACTGTCTTTGTCTAGTCTAATAAAGGAGGTAGCACTCTCGTATATTTTCTTCAAAATCATAATATATGGGGTATCAATGCCTTGTCTTTCCAGTGCCCGAAACATTGCCTTATGCTGTATGGAGTCAAATGCCTTTTCATAATCCACAAATGCCAGGCATAATGGTGTTTTATATTCATTTGCTTTCTCCATTAGCTGTGATATTACATGAAGGTGATCCATAGTTGGGAATCCTGTCCTAAAGCCAGCTTGCTCTTTCGGTTGATTCTCATCCAGTATTCTTTCTAATCTGTTAGTAATGACCCTTGTGAACAACTTGTAGATGTGGGATAACAAGCTAATTGGTCTATAATTTCCAATTTCTGATTTATCTCCTTTCTTATGCAGCAAAACTATGATTGCATTATTCCACTGCTTAGGCGTCACACCTTTTCTAATGCACTTTGTGAAGAGCCTTGCCAGTTTTTGTGTTATGTCTCTTCCTCCCAATTTTAACAACTCTACAGTAACTTCATCTTCCCCCGGGGCTTTCTGATTCTTCATTTTCTTCAATGCATGTTCTACCTCATCAGGAAGAATATTGGGTATGTCGTATGTGTTACTACTTTGCAATCCATCTTCCCCACTGCTGGCATCATTCCCCTGCTCCTTGTATAATTCTCTATAGTAGTCTTCTGCTATTTGAATTATGCCTTCTCTGCTGTTTATAAGTACACCATCGCTATTCTTCAGTTTCAGTATCATTTGTCTTTCTGTATTACTGCTCATGGCTGCTGATTTAAATCCTTTGTTTTCCCTTAATGCTTGTTCTACTTTTCTTGTGTTAAATCTTCTTATGTCCTCTCTGAGTCTCTTTCTAATGGCTTTGCATAACTCAGTATACTCAATTTTCTCCCTGTCAGTGTTTTTCTTGCTTTTCATTTGTCGTCTTTGGTTCATCATGACAAGTGTTTCTTGACTAATTTTTTCTTCTTTGGATTTCTTTTTCCCTATAGGTTTCTTGGGCTTTATCACTTTCAAAAAGTTGTAATATTCCTCGTCGATATCTTGGTCCTCAGCAGTCTGCAGAAGCTCAAACTTGTTCTTAAGTTCCAGTACATACTGCTTTTTCTCCTCTTCTGTTATCTCAAAGACCTTTGTATTATTTACTCGAGTCAGTTTTTTCCTTTCCTTTCCTACATCTATATCAAGTGTACATCTTACCATTCTGTGATCACTTCCAACATTTACCTTATTCAGGACGGTGACATCATTCACAATATATCTTCTATTAGTGAGGATGAAGTCGATTTCATTAGTAGTTAATCCATTTGGACTCTTCCATGTCCACTTTCTGTTCACCCTTTTCTTGAAAAAAAGTGTTCATTACTGACAGTCCTTGAGATTCTGCAAATTCCACAAGTCTTTCACCTCTTTCATTTCTTTCACCAATTCCAAAATTTCCTATAGTTCCCCTTTCTGTGCTGTTTTGTCTTTTTCCAACCTTAGCATTGAAGTCTCCCATAATAATAGTGTAGTGGGTTTTCTGCTCATCTAGAAGACTCTCAATTTCAGTGTACATTTCTTCAACCTCTTCATCATCATGGCTCGATGTTGGTGCATAAATCATTATAATCTTTAGCTTGTATCTCTTAGAAATCTTGAGTATTAGTCTTGACACTCTTGGTGATGTACTTTTGAATTCCAAAATGTTGTTTTTAAAATCTTTATGGACCAGAAACCCAATTCCACCTTCACTCCTTTCACTGTTTCCATTGGTGTACAGCAGATTTCCACTTGATAAACTTATAAGTGATTCATTTCTTCTTCTTGTTTCAGCCAAACCGATGATATTCCAATTCACATTTTCTAATTCATTTTCCAGCTCTAATATCCTGTCTTCACCGATGAGTGTTCTTACGTTATAACAGGCCAAGTTCAGTTTCCGTGCGTGGCAGCCTGGTCGTACCCAGAGATTCTTAGCACCCTCTGCTTCCACTCTAATCCTCTCGCTGCCGTAAGAGGGAGAGTGAAAGCTGCTGGGGACTGAGGGCCATTTGTTTCATCGTGCTTTCATATTGCTGGAGGGGTTGGTCTTTTCCTCTTCATGCTGACCAGGCATCTTGAAGAGAACCACTCTACACGTTCGTTGCCACCTAAGTGACCTAAGTAAGATTTATTTAAGCTATCAACTTTCATATCAAGAGATGGAAGTCTGTTCCAGCAATCAATTATCATCATTCTTCTCTTTCTTGGCGCGTGCTCTCTCTCTCTCTCTCTCTCTCTCTCAGGGTAACTTGAAAATTTTTTTGGCTGGTGCAGCACAAGCCTCAGGTTACCATGCACCCTCCTAACCCACTAGCTGTACAGGGGGTGAACCTTGAGTTAATAAACGGATAATGATAATAATAATAATATGGCTAATAATAATAAAAATAATTACCCACTGGGTAAACGCAAATTTCCGCACATCTATTCTACAACTGTCTTTCCTCAATTTCAATCTATACCCCCTCAGGTTCTTAATCTGAGCAAGAATCCCATCAGCATTCAGCTTGCACCAACCCATTCAAGACTTTATTACACCTCAATCATATCACTTTGCATGTGCCTAGTCTCCAGGCACTGCAATCTCCAGAACTTAAGCCTTTCTTAGTAAGAGCAACCCTTTGTTCTCCTCACCAATCTTGCTGTCCATCTTTGTACTCTTTCTAGCAACTCTACATCCTTCTTAAAATGAGACCTCCAGACCTGTACACAGTACTCAAAGTGTGGCCTGACCATTGCCTTGTACAACAGGATAATCACCTCCTTGTCCCTGCTAGCAAAATTCCTATATATCATTGACAAGACTCCATGACCTGCTCTGGCAGCTTGTCTGAACTGCTCAGCAAACTTCATATCTGACTGCACTATTGCCCACAGGTCTTTTTCATTCTCCACTTCCTGAGTGAAGTACTACACAGCTGGTATGTTTCTTTGGGTTACTGCTACCCATATGCAGTACTTTCCATTTGTCAATTTTAAACTTCAGTTGTCACTTCAGCCCATTTGCCGTATTTATCTAGATCCAGTTGCAGTAGCATACTGTCTTTACTGTCGTTAACAACCCTGCCAACCTTTGTATCATCTGCAAACTTGGACATTAAGCTTGATATACCTTCATCAATATCATTGATGAATACACAAAACAACAATGGGCCCAGCACCAAACTCTGGGGATCTCCACTAATAACATTAGTCCACGAATAGCAGTTGTCCATTGATTACCACTCTGTCATCTACCACTCAACCATCCCTTTATCCATTGTAGCACCTTGCCCTTAAATGCCATACTGTCCAATTTGTACAGCAGTCTTCCATGTGCATCAGTATCAAAAACTTTCCTGAAATCCAAGTATATGATATCAAAATTATTTTTTGCATCCAGTTCCTTTGTGACCACATATAGTATCCGATCAAATTGGTCAGACAAGACCAATTTGATCGGATACTCCCTTTAATAAACCAATGCTGTCTCCTAACTATTACTGCAGTCTTGTCTAGATAATCCTGCAATGCTTCTTTAACCAGTGACTCCATTATTTTCCCTGGAGCACAAGTCAAACTAACAGGTCTGTAATTACTCATATCACTCTTTAATCCCCCTTTGTGAATTGGAGATACATTTGCACATCTGCAGTCTGTGGAGACCCTTGAGTCCAAGGAAGCGCTCATAATTATGGCTATAGGTTTGCTTACTCCCTCCTTTAATATAACTGGATAGATCCAATCCATACCAGGTGCCTTCCTTATGTTTAACTTCAACTCTTTCTCCTCCACTTTACTCTCAGTAATTACAAAATCACAGAGCCCCCTGTTAGAGTTTGATAAACTTCTGGCATTCCCCTCATTGAATAACTCCTCATGTGTGAATGTAGATGCAAAATACTCATTCAGTTTATCAGCTACCTGAGCATGATCATCAATAGTCAAACCGTTTATGTTAAGTGAAATAATCTAATTCATCCCTTTCCTTTTAGAGTTTACATGGTTAATAAGTATACAGACCAAAATACAGAGTATTAAAGATTATATTGTTCCCTTTATATTCTACTAATACAAAATGCTGTTATTGACTTACATTTTATTCGTCCATTTTTGCAGTATGTAATTCTTAATAGTGATCAGATGAAATAAATGATATTCTCACTCTGATATTCTAATTATGCCATCACCTCATTAATGTTTACAAACACTTTGTTCATTTCTGGTGCTTTTTCCTTACATGAGTCATTCACATTATCTCCTGAGTCAATTCCTATGTCACTGACCTTCTGTCTGTCAATTGATTCCCACTGTTCATAGAGGCTGCTATTTCTTCCTCACTCAGGTAATGCACTACTGTAGCTTCTGCATCCACCTCAATCCAAGATTAACGATACAGTGCCAGGTCATACTATGATTTTTTTAGTGTTTCTCACCAACCATTGAAGTAAAATCGAAAGACGAAAAACCAAATTCTTAAAATTTTAATATTTACAATAAATTTATTTACAAACAAAACAAAATACCATATTACTGATGATAGCAATTTTAAAATAAGACAACTGTGATATACAGTAAATATACAAGGTGATAATACAAATACCGAATTTAAAATACAATAAAATATACTAGGTTAAAAGCGCTAAGATATACTAACTGAAGCTTTCAAAGGCTTCTGCCTTCTTTCTCAACAGTGTACTTCTATTCTGCGGTGCATCATTAAATACCAGCAGGTTCGCGGTGCGTCTCACGTAAACGTATACTGTTGCCGTCGGAACCGGAAGTGGCTCGGGAGCGTTTCAGGCAAAAACGTTCATCCCCTCCAAGGATTACCGCCTCAAAGAGGGGATGAATGCGTGTGCCCCTATCTCTATTTATATTATTCTCAATAGAACTAATTCGTAAGCTCTCGAGCCACTTGCGGTCCCAAAATCTATGCGCCCGATCAGTGATGGCAGCTTCGTCTGGGGAGATTTGATGTTGCTTCTCCCAGAAATGTTCAGCTACGGCGGATTTACCATAGTCTGCATTTCTTATTGCATTTGTGTGCTCCCCCAGACGATCTTTGAGATGCTGTTTTGTTTCTCCCACATAACACTCCCCACACTCCAGGCATTTAATACTATATACGACCCCACTTATATTTTCATTTAAGACAGGGTCCTTGACCTGTGACACAATTGTGTGCAGCTTCCTGCCTGGGAGCTGCACACAACGTGTCTGGTAATTCCTTAATATACGAGCTAAACGTTCGGATAAACCCGGATAGTAGGGGATGTATGTGGTGGCTATTGGCGTGAAGGACTCACTTCTACTCTGCCCTCCACTAATGTATTTCTCTATGATCCTCCGGGGGTAGCCACACTTCAAAAGATCCGCCGTAACACGTTCATACTCCATTTTTCTATCCTCTGAGGTACTACAATGAGATTTTGCCCTATCCACTAATGCTCTTACCACACTGTTCCTGTGATGGTTAGCCTGAGCTGAGTTGTAGTGTGAGTATTGGCCTTTGCACATAGATTTTCTAAATACTTTTGTTTTCAAATGCTGGCCTTCTCTACAAATCAGCACATCCAGGAACGGCAAAACCCCTCCTTCCTCTACCTCAGAGGTGAATTGTATGAATGGGGAGAAGCTATTAAGAAAATTCAACGTATCATCCTCACTCCCTTTCCGAATAACTGAAAACGTATCATCAACATACCTTTTCCACGGACGCATAGTATTAAACAGTCTAGACTCGAGCTCCTCCATCGCTAAATTAGCTATGATGGCACTGATGGGGGAGCCCATAGCTGCACCGTTAACCTGCTTGTACATGGTATTATTAAATACCATAGTAGTGCTCGAAAGGCATAACTCTATGCCTTTACATATGTCCTCTAAGTTTAGTTGCGTCCTGTTGTTGAAGGTGGTGTCTCTTTCTAAGGCCATGTACGCACAATGTATTCCATGGTCAATTGGGATGCAGGTAAACAACGATGTCACATCAAAGGATATCATAACCTCGTTTTCTTCTATACATTGTCCTCTTATGAATTGTACAAATTCTTTGCTATCTCTGATACTATGTTCAGAGAATCCAACTAATGGTGACAGTAGTTTGGCTAGGAAACCAGATAATGCATACGTGGGGCTACCTATAAACAAGACTATCGGTCTGAGTGGCACACCCATTTTATGTATTTTTGGCAAACCGTAAAACCTCGGTATCTGGCTTCCTGTGGCATGTAATGCCCAATACCGCTCCTTTGAAATCTTATTGGATTTCATCCAACCCTGTACCATTTTATTAACTTGTCGTTCCAGTGTGGTAAGAGCATTAGGGGATAGGGCAAAATCTCATTGTAGTACCTCAGAGGATAGAAAAATGGAGTATGAACGTGTTACGGTGGATCTTTTGAAGTGTGGCTACCCCCGGAGGATCATAGAGAAATACATTAGTGGAGGGCAGAGTAGAAGTGAGTCCTTCACGCCAATAGCCACCACATACATCCCCTACTATCCGGGTTTATCCGAACGTTTAGCTCGTATATTAAGGAATTACCAGACACGTTGTGTGCAGCTCCCAGGCAGGAAGCTGCACACAATTGTGTCACAGGTCAAGGACCCTGTCTTAAATGAAAATATAAGTGGGGTCGTATATAGTATTAAATGCCTGGAGTGTGGGGAGTGTTATGTGGGAGAAACAAAACAGCATCTCAAAGATCGTCTGGGGGAGCACACAAATGCAATAAGAAATGCAGACTATGGTAAATCCGCCGTAGCTGAACATTTCTGGGAGAAGCAACATCAAATCTCCCCAGACGAAGCTGCCATCACTGATCGGGCGCATAGATTTTGGGACCGCAAGTGGCTCGAGAGCTTACGAATTAGTTCTATTGAGAATAATATAAATAGAGATAGGGGCACACGCATTCATCCCCTCTTTGAGGCGGTAATCCTTGGAGGGGATGAACGTTTTTGCCTGAAACGCTCCCGAGCCACTTCCGGTTCCGACGGCAACAGTATACGTTTACGTGAGACGCACTGCGAACCTGCTGGTATTTAATGATGCACCGCAGAATAGAAGTACACTGTTGAGAAAGAAGGCAGAAGCCTTTGAAAGCTTCAATTAGTATATTTTAGCGCTTTTAACCTAGTATATTTTATTGTATTTTAAATTCGGTATTTGTATTATCACCTTGTATATTTACTGTATATCACAGTTGTCTTATTTTAAAATTGCTATCATCAGTAATATGGTATTTTGTTTTGTTTGTAAATAAATTTATTGTAAATATTAAAATTTTAAGAATTTGGTTTTTCGTCTTTCGTTTTTACTTCAATGGTTGGTGAGAAACACTAAAAAAATCATAGTATGAATATACCCAACCCCAGAGGCCTATTTGAAGAACAGTGCCAGGTCATTTTCTTCAATACTGCCATTGAGTACATTACAAGCAGGTTTTTTTTTTTCTGAAAATGCTACTATTTCAAGATTATTATCAGTGATCTCGTCTTTTCCAATACATTTTTTCCAGCAGTTTTCAATTGCTGTTGAGCTTAGATTCTTCCACCCTAATCCAATATTGTATGCGATGTCTTTCAGTGTTAATGTTTTCAGGAATTCTATAACTTGAATTTGAGTTCACAAGAACAGCAAGTAGCTCACCACAACAGTAGGCTTTGAAGATTCAAGTAATGCCCTGAATAATGGGCCAAATTAATGCAGTTATGTTCCTTGGCAGAAATGCAACTTTGATCTTGCCATCTTTTGATTTCAGGATATCAGCCAAAGGATGATCTGGGCAGTGATCAAACAATAACAGAGCCTTTTCTTTGAGTTTTTTGGAAAGCAAGTGGCGTCTCACCGATGGCACAAACTCACTTTGAAACTACGATGCAAAAATATCACTCATCATCCAAGATTGGAGCTATTTTAAACACAGGTAGAAATTTCATGTTGACGTGCTTAAACACAGGGGACTTCAACTTTTACTGATGCACAATGACTTTAGCTTGATTTCCAGTCTTGTTTGCACACAATAATTCTCTCTTTGTTAGTTTTCATGCCCACTTTGTAGGGTGCCATTTTAATATCTGGTTCATTTTAATATCTGGTTGGCTGTTGGGGAATAGTTTATAGAACAGCACTATTTTGTCACAGTTGTACAACTGTTCATTTGTGGATTCACCATCTTGAATTATATTACACAAACTCAAGAAACACTTCTGCTGCTGTAATGTCACCAAATGCAGATTCGCCTACAACTAACCTGGGTTATCCCACAATGAGCCCTCCATCTCCAAAGCCACCCTTCAGAAGCTTTAATGTGCTATCATCCCCACCAAGCAGCTTAAGAAATTTAAGTACTGGTGCTTTAAAAATTGCCTCATTTATCGGTACTCCTTCACTATGCTTCTGTAGAAACCACTTGTATAAGCATTAGTCAACATCACTATGTTCACAGTCTAGTTTTCTTTCTTTGGAGACATACCTCATCTTCTATGGTGTCTATAAATGAATGCAATTTTTCTTCCTCTTTCATCCAACTGTGCATCATTCCTTCTGGAGTTCCACACTCACAAAATATATATTGTACAGGTAGTTCCCGACTTTACGAGTTAATTCGTTCCTAGTGCGCGCTCATGAAGCGAGAATTTATGTTATCAACAATGAAATTAGTTAGGTAATTAGTTTCTGTTTGAACAATGATTGATTTATCCAAAGAAATGAAAACGTAGCCTGTAAAATCAAGCAAATTATAATAATAGAGAAATTATTTATGACTTACAAATGTTAAAGAATGTTTATTCTTAATCATCATCATCGACCAAATGCACACTCGTTGATCACTCATTATTTGCTTGGCTCTCGTTGGTTTGTTGCACAAGGAGTAGTCTTCTTCAGAAATGCTTTGAGGCGTTTATTTCCAAGATAATCTTCTCTTTTCTTTATAAACTTTAATAGTATGCATAAGCATTTTTTAACGAAATGCACAAATTGCAACTAACACAATTTGTGTGGAGTAACAAGTTTACGAAGCTTAAAAAAAAAAAAAAGGAATGAAGAGAAGATTCTGAAAATTTAATTATGTTTTTTATACGATTGAAGATTTCAGTAAAGGGGAAACACATTTCACCATAATAATGTAAAAAACCACGCAATTCCAGCTATCAGTATTTTCTCAAATGCAATAAGATAGTTTACTACCTGTTTATCCTTGCAGCAATTACAGGAAAGTCCAATAAACTGGAAAGTGCAAATTGTTTTTATTGTTTTATGGTCATGACCTCCAGAAATCAGAAATGTGTTTTAGAAAAATATCACAAAGCCGTTCAAAATTGGTTCTTATAACAGAACATATGATAACGATGAAAGTGTAGTGCATTTTAATGAGTTGAATTGGTAACTAATACACTTTACACTGTAAAAATGATCTTTTAGAGAGTTATATAGCGAAAATTTCAACTTCCTAGGTTGTGGTTTGTTTGTTTGTTTGTTATTTTGGAGCATTAGCAACTAAGGCCATATTGCTCCGGGGATATGCGGTGGTCATTCCTTGACCTTTCCGCATCCTCCGTATTTGGTGGTGACGGGCTCGAACCCCAGTCTAATCAAGAAGCGTGTGGTACCCACTGCTGCTCCTTCCCACCTGGCTACGGAGGCGCCCTTAGGTCGTGGAACGAATTACCAAAAAATTATGTGTTATTGGGTTCACATTACGATATTTTCACGATACGATGGTGTCTTTGGAACAGATTAATATCGTAAAGCGGGGTACACTGTATTGTACAGCTGCGCACGTGGTTTGAAATGCAATATTTATGAATGTTTAACATTCATTTTTCGCAATTAATGTTCATATTTTTGATTTTGTTGATACTTGGGGGGAGGGGGGGGGCTCGTAAACCTGGGAACTCATAAAGCCAAAACTTGAAAAGCGGGAACTACCTGTATTTTGTTTCACCAGTCTTAACTCTTTCGATAATCTTTAACTTTTCTTCAACTGTCTGATTTTTCTCTTTTGGTGGCCACTACTTCAATTTTACTGATTTATTAATTTTGTCATATACAACCACTCCCCGACTTACGTAAGGGTTAAGTCGGAATTTCTCTAAATGTTTATGCAGCACTCGCAACTATGCACACTGAATTTTATTGAAGCAAAATAGAAATGTTCGACGAACATGTAAACAGAATTATTTATTCAATTTTTTTTTCTCATGCACAGGAAAAATTACAAAAGTACACAACATTAAAAAAATTTTGAATAGAGAGAGGAGACAGGCATAATATCAGCAAGTTTTACCTTTCGAGCATCACTGCCAGAATTAACTCTCCAGCTGATAAGCATGCCACTGCGGAAGTTAAGGGTTGTGGAGATTTATTAGACGGGGATTTTTCCAACACATCACAAAATTTCTCTGTAGCTGCAGAATTGGCACTGGCAAATTCACCGCATATTTTAATGTTTTGGAAACCAGCGTGATGCTTGAACCTATAAAACCACCCATTGCTTACCACAAACTTGGCCATACTTATCCTTAATATCTTCATAAATACTTCTTGCTTTTGCTTGAATGGCCATTGGATTCACGGGGCACTTGCTTCTGAATCTCATTTTGCAACCATAATATTAATAGCTTTTCCATCTTCAATATAGAACCTGAACGCTGTTTTGTGATCACTGTTGATCTTAAATGCGTTGATCCTTTAACATGTTCTTTTATACATGGACTGTTCCTTAAAATAGTATTCGCTGTTGAAGTAGCAAGACCTAATTCCGTGCAATAGATAAACTTTTCCCTGCTTTGTACTTCTTAACATCATTGCTAAATCAATTTTCTTTGGTTTCCCAGCACTGCCAGCACTTGCACTTTCCATTGGTCCCTTTCCCTTCACCAATGTAATAAGTAAATAGAAATGGAGAAGATTCTGAAAATTTGTTTTTTTTTTATATGATTGCAGATTTCAGTGAAGGAGAACTCATTTCACCATAATGCCATAACATAAAAACCCACAGACAGAATCCCAGTTATCGGGATTATCGTAAATGCAATAAGATCGAGTTTACTACCTGTTTATAATAGATTGCGCTAACAGAAAAGCTCAATAAACCGGAAACTGCAAATTGTTTTTAATGTTTTATGGTAGTGACCTCCAGAAATGTTTTAGAAAAATATGACAAAGGCATTCAAAATTGATTCTTATAAAGGAACATATGTCATGAAGTGAATTTCCATTATAAAAATGATCTTTAGAGAGATAAATAGCTTAGTTATACAGCGAAAATTTGTTCTGAGATCTTGGAACGAATTACCAAAAAAAAAAACAATGTGTTATTGGGTTCAACATTACGATATTTTCACAATACATGTACAGTCAGTCCTCATATAGCATGTTAGTTGTGTTACTAGAAACCCTCGTGCAATGCAAAATCGTGCAATATAAACAACAGGCCCTATGGGAAAAATAGGGTTAGGTGCCGACCACCCAAGATTGAACATACATTTGTAACCAAAACATTACCAAACACAATAAATAATCGTAATAAAATACTTACATATTTTTTTACTATTAATCGTAATATATCTATCGTAATTAATCGAACTATCGTAATAAAATACTTATGTATTTTATTACGTAATAAAATATTGCTAATGCTTTTGCTTCTATCGTAAGCAAACCTGTTTTTTTGTTTGATTTTCTATCCAAACAGATGACAGCCATTCCATCTCTTCCAATTCTTTGTGTCTTAATCTAATGAATTTTAATTACACTTTGAGTTGTTCCTGCTATGAAAGTTGTTTTTATTTTCTCTGCATTCTTTCAAATTCTCGGCGTTGCCTCATTTAGGCCTGTAGCATGTGCAAAGCATTTCACAATTTCATATTTTTTTTTCTATCGACAGAGGCGGACTGGCCATAAGCCTTACTGGGGAAACCCCGGTGAGTCGGAGGCCGGTGATTTTGGCCATAAACCATAGTATGAGGCCACTATAAATTTTCCCAGGTAAGAATTTTTGACCCAGTCCGCCTCTGTTTATCGATATTGCTTTTCTTTTTCTCTCTGAATCTGCAGTGTCTTCACCAGGATACTTCCTTTTCACACCTTTTAAGTATTTTACTCATTTTTTGGGAATAAAGCACAATTACAAAACGAGGAGGCACGCTTGATACACATAAACAAAGCTGCGCTTGTAATAACTGAATAAACAACACCGTAAAGGCAGAGATACACTATTAACACCTCACATTTTACTAAAGCACATTTCTGGGGGGGGTTACTACCATAAAACAAAAATAATTTCCAGTTGCGTTCCTGCTAGTGGAATCTGTTATAAACTGGTAGTAAACTCGATCTAATTGCATTTGCAATAATACCGATAGCTGGAATTGTGTGGGTTTTTACATTATTATGGTGAAATGTGTTTCCTCTTCACTGATATAAAAAAACATAAATACATTTTCAGAATCTTCTCTTCATTCCTATTGTGTTGCGTTCAGTTGGGGTGATTCCGCGTTCGACTGCCATTTCTTGTAAACACAAAGGCGAATCGTGCATAAGCGAATTCGGTTCGTGTTATATAAGATATCGTTCCCCTAATTATAAATCGTGTATGATCGAATTTGTGTAATTTAAACACATGTTATACAAGGACTGACTGTACCTCCATTTATTCCTACAGGATACAAAATATGTTTCCGTGATTTTTTTAAGTTTGCACTGGCTGACAAAAACTTATGTAAAGTTGAATTTCCGTAAGTCAAGTATTATGTAAGCCGGGAAGTGCCTGTATTTATTTCTGATGACCAAGAATTTACCATGTTTTGAGAACACTAAATCAAAACCAAACTGTACCTATCAGTGTCAAAGTGAAGTCATGCAATTCCTCCATAAATCACTTCTCAGTTCATGTATTTTTGGCTAGTTTAGCGCTTGGCAGTTTTTGCTATCCTAAGTGTAACTTCTATTTGAAGAAAGGATGTCATGTGCTCTTGTTTACAAAAATTTACTTTGTAACTTATGTAAAGCACTTGATAAATGGTAGCCATATTCCCCTCAAGAGGAAGCTGTTTGTAATCAATTAGCATTCCTAATATACTCTTTTATTGCATCTCTATCTGAGGGGAGAAATTGGGTGTCTACAGTAAGTAGTCTTTGACGAGTCCTGTTGTTTACAAAAATTACTCTGCAACTGAATATATCAAAGCAAGTGTACAGCTAATTTTTTAGCAATTTCACCTCTTTGAAATATGGTTGTAGGATGTACAATAGACGTAAGTATATACATATATATACTGGAAAAAGTATTCACTTTTTCCAGTTTACAATATGGAATTGCCAGTTCTTTGAACAGTACTTTTTTTTCATAATTCATTTTGGAGACATGATCATACCAGCAATATATCCGAAATTGCAATATGAAGAGGCACATTTTATCAAGGCTGCACCATAATATTTAATAAACTATATATAACAGAAGATGTTCTTGAATAAATACTGAATGATGGTTTGAAAAACAATGGATATCAAGAACAAGTCATATTCCTGTCTGCCATCTCGAATGTTCCCTCCAACCATTCATTTTGCTTCCTATATCCATTTAGTTAATTGCCTTTCTTCCACTCTTTCTGCATGTCTAGACTCGGTTGCTAGATAGTCCACCAGACCAAAATTATTGGTAACTCTCTAGCTGTCTACCCTGCCATATAGTGACTAGAGGGAGTCCAAGTAGTGAGTGGGGGAGGGCATTTGTCAAGGAGCCATATATACTTCTGCTGTGTGTATGCTATATACGTTTCCCCCACCTTTAATACTGAATAGATCTGAATGCATCATACAAACTAAAACAAACTTATCTGAGAAAAGATCTAACCCTACCATACTTCCTCCATTTCCTGAATATACATGGCCTCAGTTCCAATCCCAATGATGTCCATTTCCACTTACAGTCTGCCAAGCCCTACTTACTTTTTCTGACAGAATCCCAATTATCAGTTGACTCAGCCACTGCTCATCTTAGTTCAGTTGTCCTAATTATTCGCTGTACAATACCTTTTGCTTCAAAGGTAGTAGTTGTGTATAAGTTTGTGTGGATATACCCTCTCAGAGACTTAGTAATTTAGAATCTCCCCTTTACGATTTTCTCTGACTTAAAATCTTTCTACCCTTTCCGTCAAATTCATCTATTGCCTCTATTGATCTCCCAATTCCACTAATCACTTGGAACTCTTTGACTTCCTTTCTTTGAAACCGTAATCTCTCCAGACAATCTTCTTGAACAGGGCACCCCAAATTTTGAATAGAGCTGGAACAGGAATTCTTGAAAAGGCTGCAAATTTTGGGGTCGGCTCTGGCAGTGAAACAGTTGGACTAATGTTTTCCTTGGTGATTTTGATGTTCACAACTCCAGCTGGCTTCCGTTTCCTAGTCACATGGATCCAGCTAGTCGAGATGCTGAGGCTTTTGCAATTACTAATGACTTTGCACAGGTAGTTTTTCATTTACTAGAGAAACACCAGACAACCCTAACCACACAGTCAAAGCTATTGATCTTTTTCTCACAAACAAAATCTTCCAAGTACACAGTCGAATTCAATGGTCCTCTGGCACCTCAGATCACAACAATTAGGTGATGGTTTCTTCTCCAATGGAGACTTTCTCTCGTGGCCAATCTCAGCGTTGTGTTGTTTGGGATTATAATAATGAAAAATGAGATAATCTGTGAGATTTCTATTCTTCTTTTCCTTCGTTGAATTACTGTTTTAAGTCTTCTGATGTCAATGTTTGCTCAAATCGTGTCAGTGAAATTATTCTTGAAAGAAAGAAATCCTTCTTTTCCACTACACCTTAAAATCTCATTCTTTATCGAAACCAGCATTTCCCAAACTGGAAATGGCGGGAAATGATGCTGCATTTCCACAGAACACTAGTGTTCTGTGAAAAATCATAATTAATAATTTAAAAAATAAAATAAATAAACTTTACATATTTGTATCATATAACACCACTTTTGTATCATTATAATTTTGTATCATAATAATTCTGCCATACTGGCAGAGACTAATAATCAAATAGACTATGGAACACTATTTTGGCAGGCTTTGCATAGAGAAGTATGTGTAGAGATAATGACATCTATGAAAAAGTAACAATATAGTGATCTAATATGCCATTTGTATGTGATTTAGACTGGAGTACAAGGGTTGAGGGGAAGCAAACCGATATGATGCATCATTCGGGTGGATGAAACAAAGTAGCCTTCCACTGACACGTTCTTGCATGTTTACACAGTGCTGGTGGTTCAGTGCAGACTGCCTTTGCAATTACGACATTAGTTCTATAGTAGTGCGGAAAACTAGTAAGCATAACTAAACTCACTTCCTTGTATAAATATTTTTTTTGATAATTATCAGTATTTCAAAATATTATTATTAAAATAAATGACTGTGGATTTGTGGTTTAAAAAAGGAACTTTAAAACGAGAAGCAAGTATAGTGGACCACCGCTTTACGATATTAACCCGTTCCAGAGACGGCATCGTATCGTGAAAATATCCTAATGTTAACCCAATAACACTGTTTTTGGTAATTCATTCCAAGACCTCAGAAGTTGAAAATTTTGCTATATAACTAAGCTGTTTATCTCTCTAAAATGTGATTTTTATAATGGAAATTATATTAGTTTTATATAGAATACTTTAGAGAATCGCTTTATAGAATCAAATTTCAAAAAAACCCAATCATTAAAATGCACTGCACTTTCATTGTTATCAGTCATCATACGTTCGATTATAAGAATCAATTTTGAATACCTTTGTGATGTTTTTCTAAAGCACATTTCTGGAGGTCACAACCATAAAACAATAAAAACAATTTGCAGTTTCTGGTTTATTGGGCTTTTCTATTAGTGCAATCTATTATAAATGGGTAGTAAACTCAATCTTATTGCATTTGCAATAATACCAATAGCTGGAATTCTGTGGGTTTTTACGTTAATACGGTGAAATGTGTTTCCCCTTTACTGAAATCTTCAGTCGTATAAAAAACTTAAATTTTCAGAATCTTCTCTTCATTCCTATTTTTTAAGCTTTGTAAACTTGTTACTCCGTATCTCACCTGCACATATCATATTAGTTGCAATTTGTGCGTGCTATGTTCTTTGTTATTGATTTATCTTTTTTACTGTTTTAAATTTTTCAACCAAAAAAAATATCAGTGATCAGAAATATCCGTTAGTTAATATATATCTTTCAGTATTAATTAAGCTATTTTTATTTTGCTAAACTGTGGAAAACAATTCTTCTGATTTTTACGTATCATTTAATTTTGTTAATTAGTAAAAAAAAAAAAAAACCCAAACAATTACATCAGGGTCACCCAGTAAGTTAATACAAATACCCATATATATATATATATATATTGTGTCTGTAAAAATAACGTGTTCTTTGGTCAATTTGCCTATTTTGCTGGATGAAAAAAGCCCCAATTTTGGGTGGGAGGGGGGAACTTGCTATCTATGCCAGAGACCAACTCAGCCACAGAGTGAAAAAAGCCCATTAAAGTTCCACGTGTCATTGACAGGATTTGAACCCAAGCCTTTTCCACCCAGTACGGGGAGAACGGTGACCTGTACTGCACATGCAGACTGTTAATTGGTAAGGTAATAAAGTATAAATTTGTGCTTTATATCTTTACTTTTATAGTCTTTGGATAATATTTCTCCTATTTTCGCTTATTAGAATCGCTGTTTAATGATAATTATTGAAAATTCAACTTGCAAACGTGATCACAATGACCAGCGCTTACTACATATCATATAGTGAAAGGTATTTTATTATGGAGAGTCCATCATAAAGTGATCTGATCATACAGTGAACCAATCCTAAAGCTCTCCACTGTACTCCTAGTAATGCAACTGTGGTCATTGAAAACAAACACAATATTGTTACGTTTCAAAGTGAGAATGAACAATCACAGCCTTTTGTTCCCCAAAAATCCGAAGTGAAAAAACAGGAACCAACTAATAAAAGACCAAAACGAAAGGATGATGACAGTCAACAAAACTATTGTTTTGCTGACCATTATTTAATATTACTATGGTCAAATTTCATTATTGAGAATGTAACTCCTGTTTTTAACATTACGTCTATGGAAATAAATTTCCAATTTCCAAGTGCACGTTAGGAATTAATTAACTTGTAAAGTCGGGAACTACCTGTATGTGTTTGTTGTTTATTTGGTTTTTAGGAGCATTATCAACTAAGGCCATATTGCTCCGGGGATATGTGGTGGTCGTTCCCTGACCTTTCCGCATCCTCTGTATTTGGTGATCACGGGCTCGAACCCCGGTCTAATCAAGAAGCGTGTGCTACGCACTGCTGCTCCTGCCCACCTGCCTATGGAGGCGCCTGTGTTTGTGTGTGTAAAGTAAATAAGAAAATAGATTATATGCTTCCCTTCTCATCCAGTTAATCTTTGAATTTCTCCAAGCTGTCAGCCTCAACCACCCAAGGAGGGAACCCATTCCAGTGATCAACATTTCCTAGAACACTGATTTAGCCCCCTCTTAAAAAATTCTGCCTGCCTCTGAGTGCAATGCTAACATTATTAGTTACAGTGGTCAATTGACTGCAATTAAACAGAATGACGTAAACTCTTCTGACCTCAGCCACCCAGAGTTAAAAATAGAACTTTATTTATTAATAAGAAAACCAAAACTCATAAGTGATGGTACTAAGAAGCCAATTACCAGCATTTGTAAGACCCCTGAATGGGTAGGCTTTAATAGTGGTTTTTTTTTTTTTTTGGCTAATCATATGGAAATTCTTGGTGAATCCAATAAGTGGGATTTTTCTGCTAACCGTAAAACTTTATTATTCTTTGGTTTTATTGTATACAAACCTTTTATAGTTCACCTTTTATTGTATACAAACACTGCTGTAACCTTAGTATAATGTATAAACAGTTACAAAAAGTCTGACATGAGTGTGGTTAAAATGATCAGTTCTGTCATTTATCAACCCTTTGTATTCACACAATGAATCACTGAATTCGTCACTCATTGGTTTTCAATAATTGTTGCTAACAAAGGAAGTGCCTTTTACTAATTTGTTGACAGAGTAGATGGTGATTTTGCTCATATTCTACACTTCCAACTATCAGAAATGAGTTACAGGAGTTGCCATTCCTTGTATTTATTTAGTTTGAAAATAAATTCTTTATTATTTTTTTTTTACTAATCATTACATTAGTAAAATCTTTATTGTTCTATTGAGAGAGGGTATCATCCCTGGGCCATAACATTTATGTTATGTTTATAAGTGATATATATTCATATATCATTTATATTGTGCTGAATATAAACCTGCAAAGAAAAATTTGCTCAATGACAATCTGAACAATTACAACAAGCTTTTTGCAAGTGTTTATTATGGCCATATTTGTTGCTACTACCTTTTTAATTACACATCGTGGATGCTACTAAAAGTTTCATACCTATTAAGAAATATTGTTCAAGGTTTAGGCCTAAATGGTTATCTAATGAACTAATGAGACTCGTAACAGAGAAGAAAAATGCATGGGATGCATATAAATTATCAAGCGACTCAGAAGCCTATGGCAGATATAAGCTAGTCTGTAATCAGGTCACAAAGGAGGTTAGGCAGGTGAAGGCAGATTACGAGAAATCCTTGGCAAAAGATGCTAAGAAAAACAGCAAGGATTTCTTTACTTATATAAACTCGAAAAGGGGATAAATCTGATTGGTCCACTTGACATCGATGGTTCGACTGTTGATGATCCTGCTCAGATAGCAAACAAACTGAATGAGTATTTTGCATCTACATTCACACATGAGAAATTATTAAGGTTTGAAAATGGCAGAAGGTTATCAAATTGTAGCAGGATACTTAATGATTTTCTAATAACTGAAAGCAAAGTGGAGGAGAAATTGTTAAAGTTAAACATAAGAAAAGCACCTGGGGTGGATGGGATCTATCCAGTTATATTAAAGGAGGCGGCAAAGCAACTAAGCAAACCCTTAGCCATAATTATGAGAGCATCCTTGGATTCAGGGGAGGTCCCCACGGACTGGAGATGTGCAAATGTATCCCCAATTCACAAAGGGGGATCGAAGGGTGACACGAGTAATTACAGACCAGTTAGTTTAACTTCTGTTCCGGGTAAAATAATGGAGTCACTGGTTAAAGATGCATTGCAGGATCATCTAGACAAGACTGCAGCAATAATTCAGACACAGCATGGGTTTGTTAAGGGAAAGTCTTGTCTGACAAATTTGATAGGATATTATGATGTGGTTACAAAGGAACTGGATTCAAAAAATAATTTTGATATCATATATTTGGATTTCAGGAAAGCTTTTAACACTGTTGCGCATGGAAGACTATTGTACAAATTGGAGCAGAATTGTATTAAGGGTAAGTTGCTACAATGGATAAAAGGATGGTTAAGTGGGAGACAGAGGGTGGTAATCAATGGGTGCTGCTCTTCATGGACTGATGTTATTATTGGAGTCCCACAGGGTTCGGTGTTAGGTCCACTGTTGTTTTGTATATTTATCAAGGTATATCAGGTTTAATGTTGAAGTTTGCAGATGATACAAAGGTTGGCAGGGTTGTTAATGACAGTAATGGCAGTGTGCTACTGCAACAGGATCTAGATAATTTGGGCAGATGGGCTAAGAAGTGGCAACTGAAATTTAACCTTGACAAATGCAAAGTACTGCATATGGGTAGAAGTAACCCCAAAGAAACGTACCAACAGTGTGGTACTACACTTAAGGTGGCAGAAAGTGAAAAAGACCTGGGAGTAATTGTGCAGTCAGATATGAAGTTTTCTGAGCAATGCAGACAGGCTGCCAGGGCAGGTCATGGGGTTTTGTCAGTGATATATAGGAATTTTGCTAGCAGGGAGAAGGAGGTGATTGTCCCTCTGTATAAGGCAATGGTCAGGCCACGCCTTGAGTACTGCGTACAGGTCTGGAGGCCTCATTTTAGGAAGGACGTAGATTGCTTGAGCGTGTACAGAGAAGGGCAACAAGATTGGTGAGGGGAATGAAGGGATCCTCCTACCAAGAGAGGCTTAAGTTCTGCAAATTGCAGTGGCTGGAGACTAGGCAAATTCTGCGCAGTGATCTGATTGAGGTATATAAGGCCTTGAATGGGTTGAGCACGCTGAATTCTGATGGGATCCTTCCACTTGTTCAGATTACGAACCTAAGGGGGCATAAATTCAAATTAAGAAAAGACAGATGTAGAATAGATGTGCGGAAATTTGCCTTTATCCAGCAGGTGGTTAATTGCTGGAACAAACTTCCATCTGTCGTTGTGGAAGTTGACAGGTTAAATAAATTTAAGGAGGAACTGGACAGGCATTTGGAGGGAATGGTGTGATTTTTTTTTTTGGCTGATGCTGCACAAGCTCATACACTTGCTTTCTTGCATCACATGCTACTACTACTACTTCATTTTATAGCTGTTTTTTGTGCCAAAGTAATTAGTAAATTAAACAATTATTAAAGGTAGCTGAACACTACTAAGAATTTTGTGAAATATGTATATGTATTGTTCAGAAAACTGGTAAACTCTGAAACTGGCTTCATACATATTTCAAGCTTTCAGGGTAAATTTTCTGACAATTGCATTACACCAGATGATTGTGATTTAGACTCCCCATTCTGAATACAATGCAATGTCAAATTAAAATATTGTATCAAAAATGTAATGTGTTTTCCTCTAGAGTAATTGCAGGGAAAATGAAGGCATTATACAACTATCCAAACACATTCCTGTGCCCACCAAAGAAGCAGAAAAGTACAATGCATGGATTGCAAAATGAGGGGGAGAGAAAAAATCTAAAAGCCTTTGCAAATAATTATATCAGGTGGTACTTTTTTTCTGTTTAATTTTTCCTTTCATTATTATTTTTTTATTTTTTAATGGAATATTACTGAAGTGATTTGTAATTAATCATTTTGTAACTGATTACTTTGGTAATTTTATGGAGCTAAGTTTCTTGTTTTCAAATTTTGACTGCTATCCCAAGGGATAAAGGAATAATAATAAAAAAATATTATAGTAATAAAAATAAGCTAATTGCTTAGAACAATTATCAAAAGTAGATGGCTGCACTGCTGATGTGTTCGGCATATATCTATGCTTGAATTCTGACATTTCATAATTGGTTAGATTTATTGTTCCAAAAACTGGAAACTCCAAAAATCAATAATTTCGAGGTCCTGAGTTTGCCAGCTTTCAGATGTTGCACCGGTAGTTTTTTAATATTTTCTACGATATAGTTAATTATAGCTTTCTTGTTTCTATTATACATCCTCCACATAAACTTTATGCTGGAATGCTGTGCTTGTAATTATGAGTGTATGAATGCACAAATTCTAGCAGCATTTATCATTATTAAGTTCTCTCCAAATTTTCTTAAAATATTCCCTGTAGATGTAACTATCATTTCCTTCCCTGATAATTAAATCTCCAACTCTTTCTTTCTCTTTCAAATCTCTTTCTTTGTCACTAGCTTTTATTTCTTTTTGTAAGATATTAAAGAGCTCCTCTTTTCATCTGTTTATGAGCTTCCCAGTTAACACCATAAATTTTCGTTATATAACTCTACTGGATAATGCTTCCCATCCAATTCAACTTTCTTCTAAACTAGTTCTAGAAACTATTGCTATACCTTCCTTGCACAGCATTTTACTTCCTAATAAAAACTAATAAATTAATTTATAATTATTATTTATCTGCAGCTGGTTCCTGTGACACTGCTATTCTGATGTCATAGCAACTCAGTTCTGCTCATCCCACTTTGTTTTTAAGCTTCTACCAGTGATAATGCCTATTCTGATAGTATATTTAGCACTGCTTTCTAGTATACTAAAAACAAATCACAGAAAGCAGGAACCTTGTTAAACTGAGCAATATCCCATCTGGTATGAGTAAATGTTTTTGTCCTACCATTGTGATAAGTTTTCAGCCTATAAGTTATCCAATCTGGATGGCTTAGTTCCATGTTGGTAGCCCATCCTTCTTTGTTAAGTAGATATATAACTAGCACACTAAGAATAAGTTATACTATAAAAAGTGGACACTTGGTCAGGATCCAAATAAGTTCCCCACAGGCCTAACTTATGAGATGTGGGGGACTTCTCCTGGTTATTGAGTTTCCAACCCTTCAATTACCCTTTCACAGTATGAAAATAAATGTACTGTTAATATTAGACTTAGGATCACTGATAAAGAATTGGCTTTCACTAATAAAAATACTAGAAATATTTACCTTTGATTTCATTGCAGATGAATAAGGCCCTAAATAAAGTCCAGGAATAATTTCCTAAAATATACATTAAAGAAAATATAACAACTGTGGCTATATATTAGTTTAAAATAAATATATCATTAAAACTTAAAAGTTCAATGCAAATTCAAACAATAAATAAGAAGCAAAGTATGCAAAAAGAAAATCAACTGAACAAAGCAAATAAAAAAAATAACTGTAATAGTGCTGTAGCTAGAGCTAAAATAGCCATGATTCATGTAAAATATCTATATAATAAATGTTCAATCAGTTTTCTCACTTACAGAAGTCTGTTTTAACAAACCCAGTGAAAACATTCACAACAGTATTGAGAAAATAATCATATCAATTGCAACAGACTGAATTTTTACAGCATTAATCCATTTTTATTGCAACCATTAACAGATCACCTGATTTTCTGTTACCTGCTTTTACTCTGAATAATGTAACAGTGCTCTTATCTTTGTGTACATAGCATTCTTAAGTATTTTAGGGTCCTTAAAAAAAATTACTTTTTAAATTTCATAAATTATTAAAAGGTAAATTTAAAAAAAAACTACTTTTTAATCAATCAGCACCTTAAATAATCACTAAAAAATTTATCTGTCAGTTTGATTAATAAAATATTGCATCTTTATTATCTATGGAATTAATGCATGTAAGTACGGTGGTGTTGACGGTTTTTGAATCTGACCATATGCGGAAGGCCGAACTTACCACGCTGCATTAATTCTGTTTATCCAGCCATCCGTTTCGTAATTCACAATGAAGTCAGATGTCAAAAATTTAATATATTTACTTTGGTACACCAAAACAGTACATGTCAGTCTACATCCATTTCATAGTTGCCAAGGCAACAGAGCAAAAGTTATTTTGGCATGTGTGATTTTTATGAATCCATGCTGTAGTATAGAAGTTTGTTTTATCAAATTTTATTCTTTGCATTCGTTGGCTTCAATTAAGTCTTGCCTGTTTGGAGGAAATTATATTTAAACAAATTATAGTGACAAAAGAATTTATTTCATTTTTACTACAATTTTTTCCCAAATGTTTAATTGAAAAGGCTTCAAAAATACTTTAATAAAACATTTTAATATATTCAAAGTTTAATGTTTATTTCTATTTTCTCATCAAAAATAAAAACCTCCAATTTCAAGAGCTTTATAAAGGTGATTTTTAGATTAAAAAATAAATTCCCTTTATGTAAAATTGTATAAATACAATCTTTAAGGATACAAAAGTGATTTTTAGGTTACAAAAATACATTTTTATGTAAAATTGTTTAAATATAGCCTTTAATGATAAACAGCTTTGTTATATACATTATCAGACATCATGGGAGGAAATTATGGCTTTGCATCATTTTGGCATGAAATGGAAGAACTTTATGTATGAAGAAGTTTCAAGAAAGAAAATATGGATAATAGATTCTTTAAGTTCTTGCCAGTTTCTTGGCTTTTTCTGAGATATGACATTACCTAAAACTTTCCAACAGTTCTTAACAGGGTCTATTATCAAGCCATTCAGATGTCATTATCTCTTAAAAAGGTTTGAACCTGGATGCAAAAAAATATGAAAAAATAAATAGTAACGTGATAATAAATGAATAATAAATAGGTATTATTCAGATTATGTGTGTGCAAATAAAATTAAAACTAGTTAAAATTAACTCGCCTTTTTGAAGAAAGGTGAGTAGATTTGAACTGTAAATTAAAATTGCATATTTCAAGGATCATCATAAAATATGCAGTTACTCACTGCTGCAAAATTACGTCAAAATTCAATTCATATTAACAGGTGCTCCCTGAAGATGCTCCCTGAAGGTGTTTACTGCCACATATTAGCATCAGCTTATACAGCATTAGCCAAAAAAAAAAAAAACTTCTTCCTTGAATTTATTTAAGCCATCAACTTTCCACAATGACAGATAACAGTTTGTTCCAACAATCAACTACTCACTGGCTAAAGGCAAATTTCCACACATCTCTATCCTACAACTGTTCTTCCTCAATTTGAATTTATGTCAACTCAAGTTTGTAATCTGAGCAAGAGGAAGAATTCCATCAGCATTGAGCCTACTCAAACCATTCAAAACATTATACACCTCAATCAGATCATCTTGCAGGTGCCTAGTCTCCAGACGTTGTGATTTGCAGAACTTAAGTTTCTTGGTAAGAGAACCTTTCATTCCCCTTACCAATCTTGTTGACCTTCTCTGTACTTGTTCTAACAACTCTACATTGTTCCTAAAACAAGGCTTCCAGAACTGTATGCAGTACTTAAGGCATGGTCTGACCATTGCCTAATACAAAGAGATAATCACTTCCTTTTCCCTACTAGCAAAATTCTTGTATATCATTGACAAGTCACCATGACCTGCTCTGACAGCCTGTCTGCACTGCTCAGAAAACTTCATATCTGACTGCTCAATTACCCTCAGGTCTTTTTCACTCTCCACTTCCCTGAGTGTAGTATCACAGAGTTGGTACATTTCTCATGGGTTACTGTTACCCGTAGGCAGTACTTTGCATTTGTCGGATCTGGGTACGAGGATATTACCGTGTTGGCCAAGATTTCTGCAGCTCCGGCAAACACTAAGTTTTTATATATATTTAGTCTTTTTTTGTTGACTTAATTGTTATACTAAATTATTTTCTATAACTAGCTTTATAGTCCTAGTCAAGCTCCTTGGTTTATTGAAATTTAGATAGATATTTTGAAAGTTAACACAGCGTCCATAGATCTTACCGTTCGAAACTTGCTGCCATTGCTATACAATACGGAATAGCGTAACATAAATCCCGAAATTCAGTGTAAGGTTTAACGTAAAACTAATTAGCGAAATACGTAGCACTGTATTAAAAATCTGTAAGATTAGTATAGTATTATCAATTAATCAGTAAAATTTATATTAATCTCATTAAATTTCATTGTTAATTAAATTATACTTAAACGGAATCAAAACCAGACTGAAACAGTAAAGCAGCGAGCAGAAAGTAGCAGTAGTATTGTGGCTCGGGGGAGAACTGAAGGGGATGATTCTCCAATGCATCACAGTCTAAAAAAATGTGCGAAATGTGAAATGTTTGCAGACCTGTGTGACCTTAAAAGATATCATCTTTTAAGGGCACAAAGGATTGTTGTACACATTGGCACTAATGTCCTTAAGAGTATGAGATTTGCAGCTTTACTTAACAAGACAAGTCAATGCTGAAAATGAAAAAAAGTCACAAGTTAGGATTAAATTTGAGTGTCTGCAATTCTGCCCAGACATGATAGGAGGGGGTATATGATGAGAGCTTTGTCAATTAATTTGGCCCTGGAGAGATTTAGCAAGGCTCACAGGGGTAGAATTTTTTTCAACATGGTCTGTGCTTGCTAACAGGAGAGACTACTTCTACCGGGATGGAATACACTTAAATAGAAAGGGTGCAAGAATAATTGCTGATGCTATCAAGGCAGTGTTAGGTGGGTCGGAAAACTGCTACCTTGGGGGGGGTGGGCGATTCACAGACTAAAAGATTAAGAGTAGCCACAGGCAGAGACAAAAGTGATTCTTGCACTGCTTCTATTGTAATGAGCAGCAGCCTAGAGAGCAAGTTGTTGGGGATTTTAAGAGCTACTGGGAGTCATCATGGTACAAGTAAATACATGGGCTGTGTTACGGTAACTAAAAGTAAAAATAGGTGTATGTATACTTACATGTACGCCAATGAAAGAAGTATAGTAAATAAATTTGATGAATTTGACGTGCTGATCAAGGCACCAAAGGAAGATATTGTTGGGATATCAGAGACATGGTGTCACATAGATATAAGCAATGCAGAATTGGAATTTGGGGAGCAAAATGTGTACAGAAAGAACAGACAGGGTAGGAAGGGAGGAGGAGTCATGTGATTAGTTAAGAAACACAAAATCTAAGGGAGTGCATTCAGTTGACATGGGTGGACAATGCAATGTGTCTGTTTGGTGTGACAAACACTGGGAAAGGGAAAATGAAAGGAGTGTGTTATAGGCCTAATGATTCTGATGAGTACAACGAACAGTTGTGCAGAGAAATAGAGTGGGCCAGTAAATTAGAATGTCTAATAATGGAAGATTTTAACTTTCCAGATAGTGACTGGAATTGTGGATTGGTCACTCGCATGCTAGCAAAACTTTTATGGAATTATTAGAGGATTGTTTTCTACAGCAACATGTTCGAGGGGCAACCAGAGAGAGTAATAACTCTTGATCTGATCATCAGCAGTGATTATTCATGCATTAAGAATTTGCAGATAGAGGAACCACTAGGTGACCGTGATCACAGTGTACTGATCTGGGATTTACTCAAAGATGTAACTACCATCAAGAATAAGGGAAGGGTTTTTGCTTCCATAAAGGTGACTACACTGGTCTCAGATTGTTTTTAAATTCTATACAGTGGGTAATTCATGCATTCATGCACTAACAGAAAAGCCCAATAAACAGGTGACTGGTTATCTCTAAATAGGCCTACAAGGCTGGAACAATTCATATTGAACAATTAGACTTTACACCAGCTGGTATTCAAATAAACAAATTCCATTCCTGCAACTAAAACACTGCATGCTAGCAAAACTTTTATGGAATTATTAGAGGATTGTTTTCTACAGCAACATGTTCGAGGGGCAACCAGAGAGAGTAATAACTCTTGATCTGATCATCAGCAGTGATTATTCATGCATTAAGAATTTGCAGATAGAGGAACCACTAGGTGACCGTGATCATAGTGTACTGATCTGGGATTTACTCAAAGATGTAACTACCATCAAGAATAAGGGAAGGGTTTTTGCTTCCATAAAGGTGACTACACTGGTCTCAGATTGTTTTTAAATTCTATACAGTGGGATCAACTGATGATGTTACCAACAGTGAATTCTAAATGGAAGCCGAAGCCTTCAGGGACTTAATCTTGGAGGCTACTAGGATTTTCATTCCAAATAATAAATACTGTTCAAGCCTAAACAGATGTCATATGAATTAATGAGGCTCGTAGCAGAGAAGAAAAATGCATGGGATGCATATAAATTATCAGGCGACACAGAAGCCTACAGCAGACGTCTGTAGTCAAGTCACAAAGGAGGTTAGGCAGGCAAAGGCAGATTGCTCGAAATCTTTGCAATACAGTAAACCCCCGCTATTCACTGGGGTTACATTCCTGAGAAATTCCGCAAATACCAAAAATGAGAATACTGAGTTATGGCTCCCATAGTAATAAAATGGTTCCATTCCAAAGTATGAAATACAGTTAATTCCGGTTATTTGGGACACATCGGGAGACTAGTGCATTTTGGCCCGATTAAGCATCTGCCCTAATTATCCGAAGTTTCACGCAAAAAAAGTTAAAAATGCAATGGACTCCCGCTTTACAATTGGTTCACTGTGCAGTCAAATCACATTACGATGGAGTCAATATAATAAAGTACTGTTCACTATACGATGTGTAGTAAGCGCCGATCATTGTGATCACATCTGTGAATTGAATTAATTCTATTAAACAGCGATTCTAATTAGCGAAAATAGGAGGAATGTAATCCACAGGCTATAAAAGTAAAGTGTATTAAGCACAAATTTACCCTTTATTACCTTACCAATTAAAAAATTAAATGACACGTGAATATCAGAAGAATATACGTGATAATCGGAATAATTAATACGTACTGTAATATATACATACTAACTAGTTGACATTTCTGTTCAATGACATTTGTTGGTGGGGGTTAAAATTTAAAACAGTAAAAAGATTAGCAATCAATAACAAAGAACACGGCACACACAAATTGCAAGTAACAAGATACGCACAAGTGAGAACGGAGTAACAAGTTACGAAGCTTTAAAAATAGGAATGAAGAGAAGATTCTGAAAATTAATTTTTTTATATGATTGAAGATTCCATGGAAGTGTAAACACATTTCACCATAATAACCCACAGAATTCCAGCTGTCGGTATTATCGCAAATTCAATATGATCGAGTTTACTATCCATTTATGATAGATTGCACTAACAGAAAAGCCCAATAAACAGGTGACTGGTTATCTCTAAATAGGCCTACAAGGCTGGAACAATTCATATTGAACAATTAGACTTTACACCAGCCGGTATTCAAATAAACAAATTCCATTCCTGCAACTAAAACACTTTATTTACAATAAAATAAAATACGAGCGTATAAAATGAAATGAAATAAAATAAAATATATAGTAGTCTAAAACTGATGTGATTTAATTTACAATAAAATACAAAAATATAAAATATATAAAATATGATGATAAAAGCGATAAAAACAATTAATAAAATATCGTAACAACTGTAGCTTTCGGAGATAGCGATCTCCTTTCTCAACAGCATATTTCTGCTGTGTGGCACATCCTTAAATAGCAGATCCACGGCACTCGTCACATGGCATGGTTCCTCGGGAGTAAGTAAACATGGTTTCTGGGACCGTAAATAGCTTGAGAGTTTACGTATTGGGGCAGCTAGCAATTCCATTAATAGAGACAAGGGTGTACGTTTACATCCCCTCTTGGAAACCGTGGTTCTTGGGAGAGATGAACGGTTTCAGCTAGCACGCTCCCGAGCCATTTCCGGTTCCGGTGCATAAATGGGAAATTCCGGCCTTACTCCCGAGGAACCATGTGACGAGTGCCGTGGATCTGCTATTTAAGGATGTGCCACACAGCAGAAATATGCTGTTGAGAAAGGAGATCGCTATCTCTGAAAGCTACAGTTGTTACGGTATTTTATTAATTGTTTTATTGCTTTTATCATCATATTTTATATTTTTGTATTTTATTGTAAACTAAATCACATCAGTTTTAGACTACTATATATTTTATTTTATTTTATACGCTCGTATTTTATTTTATTTTATTGTAAATAAAGTGTTTTAGTTGCAGGAATGGAATTTGTTTATTTGAATACCGGCTGGTGTAAAGTCTAATTGTTCAACAGGTGACTGCTAATTGTTTTATGGTTGTGACCTCCAGAAATCCGAATGAAATACGTGGTACAATCAGAGACAATCGTAGGGTAATCTTCAGTGCTGCTGTCTCCTGCCTCGATTAAACTGTTAGTTATTGTTATTTGGTTTTTAGGAGCATTAGCAACTAAGGCCATATTGCTCCGGGATATGCGGTGGTCATTCCCTGACCTTTCCACATCCTCCATATTTGGTGGTGACGGGCTCGAACCCTGGTTTAATCAAGAAGCGTGTGCTACGCACTGCTGCTCCTTCCCACCTGGCTACGGAGGCGCCCCAATTAAACGGCATGTTCTCCCAATTAAGCGAAGAAAACCTTGGCTATTTTCTCGATTGAGTTCTGTTTTTTAAGATTTGCCCAAATAAGCTGTCCTGATTAACCGGTGGCCCAAATAACTGGAATCCACTGTATATAAGAAAAATCAGTCTAAAATTTGTCTATGTATGTATTATATGTACCTTCATAATATGACTATGTACATAGCAAAATACAAGCATAAGGCATCGAAATGAAAATAAGAAAATTTATTATTAAATGTAATATTTATTAGAAATTTCAGACGAATCTTTCAAACCAGCGCCTTTGCTAGCTAAAAACTTATCTCACCAGTGCTATCACCAGTTTCGCTCAAGTGTTGATAAAGGTGTTTTGCCTTTTCATAAATGATGAGTGAACTTAACGGAATTTTATTTTGAGTTCGGTCTTCTATCCACAGATTTAAAGCCTTTTCCATTTTTTCTAATTTAACATGAGTTACAGAGCAAATTTTTGAAGCAATCAGCGCATTTTCGGCTAATTTTTTATTACGGCGGATTTTTTCGTCCGATTTCTTGATTTGATCGTACTGTTCACTCATTTATTTTATAATGTTTTTGCCACTAACGAGACAATTTCACCATTAGAAATTTTGTCTAATAACTCAATTTTACTTGCTATTGTCATCACTTTCCTTGATCTTTTCACAATTCCCTTGTTATTCATAGCCATATTTTTGTAGGAGTTAGAAAAGAACTTGTCCAAAATAAAGTCACTTTCTTTTAACAGTTAACACACTTGAAAAAGTCTGTTTACATTAACACTGCAAAATGGTAGATTTTTCAATTTTGTAAGCATATCAATTTATAAATCGATAAAATGTATTCAATTTATAAGCATTTAAAAGCAAACGATGAAACCTTCCATGACAAGCTCATGACACACACCGAACAAGGATTAGAGGGAAATATCCACGATCGCGATTTTGTCAACCCTCTCCCCCCTACCCACTGAGCCCTGTTTTGACCGGGAAAGATGATTTTAAGCCATGCCCATGTTTTCTTAATGGAGGAAAATGGTCACGGCACTTTAAAATTCACATTTTTTTAGGTTTCATTTTATATTAAATCAGCGACCATGAATAGCAGGGGTTTATTGTATTTGCAAATGATGCAAAGAGTTCTTTACTTATGTAAACTCTAGAAGGAAGGGGATGAATCAGATTGGTCCACTTAACATAGATGGTTCGATATCTGAACAAAAGGAAGAATCCCATCAGCATAGAGCCTATTCAAACCATGACAAGTATCATAGACATACACAAATATCAAACAAACAAGTATCAGCTACTTGAGCATACGATCCGGTTCAATTAGCCGATAAACTGAATGAGTATTTTGCATCTACATTCACACACAAGGAGATATGTTTGTTATTTGGTTTTTAGGAGCATTAGCAACTAATGCCATATTGCTCTGGGATATGCGGTGGTCATTCCCTGACTTTTCCGCATCCTCCGTATTTGGTGGTGACAGGCTCGAACCCCGGTCTAATTGAGAAGCGTGTGCTACGCACTGCTGCTCCTTCCCACCTGGCTACGGAGGTGCCCACGAGGAGATATTCAATGAGGGGAATGCCAGATGTTTATCACACTCTAACAGAGAGCAAAGTGATTTTGTAATAAATGAGAGCAAAGTGGAGGAGAAATTGTTGAAGTTAAACATAAAAAAGGAACTGCTGGTGGATGGAATTTATCCAGTTATATTAAAGGAGGCAGCAAAGGAAGTAAGCACACCCTTAGCCATAATTATGCAAGTTTTCTTAGACTCAGGGGAGGTCCCCATGGACTGGAGATGTGTAAATGTATCCCCAGTTCACAAAGGGGGTTCAAAGGGTGACATAAATAATTATAGGCCTGCTAGTTTAACTTCTGTTTTGGGGAAAATAATGCAGTCACTGGTTAAAGAGGTAATATAGGATCACCTAAAGAAGACTGCAGTAATAGTTCAGATACAGCATAGGTTTGTTAAGGGGAAGTGTTGTCTGACCAATCTGATTGGATACTATGATGTGGTCACAAAGGAACTGGATGCAAAAAATAATTTTGATATCATATACTTGAATTTCAGGAAAGCTTTTGGTACTGTTGCACATGGAAGACTGCTGTACAAATTGGAGCAGTATGGCATTAAGGGAAGTTGCTACAATGGATAAAGGGATGGTGAGTGGGAGACAGCAGAGAGTGGTAATAAATGGACACTGCTCTACGTGGATTAATGTTACAAGTTTAGTCCCTCAGGTTTCGGTGCTGGGCCCATTGTTATTTTGTGTATTTATCAAGTTCATAAATCAGACTAAGAACCTGAGGGAGCACAGATTCAAACTGAGGCTTAAAGTCCAATTTTGCAGATGATACAAAGGTTGGCAGGGTTGTTAATGACAGTATGCAACTGCAACAGGATCTAGAAAAGTTAGGCAGATGGACTGAGAAGTGACAACTGAAGTTTAACATTGACAAATGCAAAGTACTGCATATGGGTAGCATTAACCGAAGAGAAATATACCAACTATGTGGTACTACATTCACGGAAGTGGAGAATGAAAAAGACCCCGGGTTAATTGTGTAATCAGATATGAAGTTCTCTGAGCAGTACATACGGACTGCCAGAGCAGGTCATGGAGTTTTGTTAATAATATATAAGAATTTTGTTATCAGAGACAAGGAGGTGATTATCCCTTTGTATAAGGCAATGGTCAGGCCACACCTTCAGTATTGCGTACAGGTCTGGAGGCCTCATTTTAGGAAGGATGTAGGAATTGCGAGAATGAGTACAGAGAAGGGCAGATTGGTGAGAGGAACAAAGGGGTGCACTTACGAAGAAAAGCTTAAGTTCTGCAAGATGCAGCATCTGGAGACTAGGCACTTGCGAGGTGATCCGATTGAGGTGTATAAGGCCTTGAATGATTTGAGCAGGCTCGATGCTGATGGGATACTTCTGCTTGCTCAGACTAAGAACCTGAGGGAGCAAAGATTCAAACTGAGGAAAGACAGTTGTAGAATAGATGTGCAGAAGTTTGTCTTTAGCCAGTGGGTAATTGATTGCTGGAATAGACTTCCATCTGTTGTTGAGGAAGTTGATAGCTTAAATAAATTTAAGGTTGAACTAGACAAACATTTGGCGTGACCGGATGGGTGAAATGGGAAGGTTTTTTTAACTTCTTTTTTTTTTTTTGGCTGATGCTGTGCTTCTTTGCTTTCTTGCATCATATGCCTCAACTAATACTGTTGTTGTCGTTGTTGTTGTTGTTTATTTGGTTTTTAGGAGCATTAGCATACTAATGCTAATTTGTCAATGTTGAACTTCAGTTGCCACTTCTCAGCCCATCTTTCAACTTTTCTAGATCATGTTGCAGTAGCATACTGTCATTACTATCAATAACAACCCTGCCAACCTTTGAATCATCTGGTTTGAATCCAAACCAGATGATTCAAAGGTATATTTTAAGGTATAAGCTTGAGGTTTTAGCTTAAAATTCAGGTATATTTTAAGCCAAATATACCTTCATCAATATCATTGATAAATATAGAAAACAACAATGTGCCCAACACCAAACCCTGGGGAACTCCACTAATAACATTATTCCACAAAAGCAGTGTCCACTGATTACCACTCTCTGTCTTCTCCCACTCAACCATCCTTTTATCCATTGTAGCATCTTGCCCTTAATTCCATACTGCTCTAACTTGTACAGCAGTCTTCCATGAGCAACAGTATCAAAAGCTTTCCAGAATTCAAAGTATATGATATCAAAATTATTTTTTGCATCCAGTTAATTTGTGACCACATCATAGTATCCAATCAAATTGGTCAGACAAGATTCTTTATGGGTTTGTTAAGGGAAGCCCTTAATAAACCCATGCTGTGACTGAATTATTACTGCTGTCTTGTCTAGATGATACTGCAATGCTTCTTTAACATCTAACTTCTTTAGATGATACTGCAATGCTTCTTAAAGAAGCATTGCAGTATCATCTAGACAAGACAGCAGTAATAATTGGTGCAGTAATAAATGGTGACGCCAGTATTTTCCCAAAACAGAAGTTAAACTAACAGGTCTGTAATTACTTGTGTCACCCTTTGATCCCCTTTGTGAATTGGGGATACTTTTGCACATCTCCAGTTTGTGGGGACCTCCCTTGAGTCCAAGGATTCTCTCATAATTATGGCTAAGGGTTTTCTTACTTCATTTCTGCCTCTTTTAATATAACTGGATAGATTCCATCCACTTCAGGTGCCTTTCTTATGTTTAACTTCAACAATTTCTCCACCATTTTGCTCTGTTATTACAAAATCTTTAAGCTCCCTGTTAGAGTTTAATAAACTTCTGTCTCCATTCCCTACAGAATTCCTCATGTGTGAATGTAGATATAAAATACGCGTTCAGTTTTTCAGCTATCTGAGCAGGATCATCAACAGTTGAACATTCAATATAAAGTGGGCCAACCTGATTCATCCCCTCTGTTTATATAAACTAAAAGTTTATATAACTAAAAACGTTTTTGCTGTTTTTCTTTGCATCCTTTGCCAAAGATTTCTCGTAATCTGCCTTCGCTTGCCTAACCTCCTTTGTGACTTGATACAGACTAGCTTATACAGTATATACCATAGGCTTCTGTGTTGCCTATAGCATTAACATTGTTTTGTATGAACTGCAGGCAACCAGTGCCAGTGACTGATGATGCATCCTCATAGCACTCGGATCATCTAGGTGCTTGACAGTTGGGATAAGACAGGAAGTGTGGAATTGATCTTTTCAATGATACAAATACATCACATGCACACAATAAGATTTATGTATAGTAAATTTATACTGATGCATGTAATGCTCTTTTGCCCACCAAGAGCACTGTATTCTATCAGTTTTGTCAGAAAGGTTTCTCCCAAAGTCCTCCCTCACAGTCTACTTCAGCCCATTCAACTGTTCACTATCACTACAGACCCTTCCTCCGATTTATTTCAGCTATACAAAACAGAATGAAAGGCAATAATCTAGTAGCCAAACATGCTGAAATAATCTGTCTTTGGCTGCTGTGGATGCACTTTTGTGGTTTTGCCTGTAAACATTTCTGCTGATTTTGTTTTTGCAACAAACATGGCATGGGTGACTACGTAAATCCAATTTTAATAACTATTTGTCATTTGCTGAGGTATTTAATGTGATAAACCAAACACAAGTCTTTTTGTATGGTATTAACTCTGCTCCTTTTCTGCATTTTGACAAAAGTGCTGTGATGATATCTGAAGCTTTACTGATACTAGCCACTGTGAAATTTTAATTAATCCAACTTCTAGGTTGTGCATCATAGAAGAAAGATTAATTAGCTACACAGACATAGAATTTAATCTTATTTCTAGGTTGTTAATTATTAGTAGTTAAAATACTTAGTCAATAGTTTCCTAAAATCAGAAACATGGTGTCACACAGATATAAAAAAATGCAGAATTTGAATATGGGGAGTAGCGTATGAAAGGACATACAGGATAGGAAGGGAGGAGGGGTTTTTAAGCTGTTACTTAACCCGGTCCAAATCCGCCCTGTTTTTGTCTAATTTTTAACCCTAACTTGAAAGTCGCTCCCCCCGAAGAAAACTAATAATTTCCATAATTTCTACTCAATTTACAAAATTGAAACTCTGAATATACATAAACAGAAGTATATTCTTTGATTTCCTACCTTTAGCGCTCAGCAAAAACTATTAATTCACTCTAAAACAGCAAAAATGTACGATCACATTTCAATTTATTAAATTTTGATGTCGGCAAAACAAGATCCAAGCTTTGAAAATAAAACGCGTTACAGCATTAGTTCAAAAATTCGCGCGTCAGCTCGGCGCCTCTGGCTAAAACGAATCAACACACGCGGAGAGATAATCAACTGGTCAAGCTTACGTCATTAGCGTTACCATGGTGATCCAAGGAGAAAATAAAAAAGTAAATGACTTTCGTGAAAAACAAACAGTTGAGCATCATTACTTACGAACACTAATTTGCATGGCTCTCTCACAACAGTTGCTTTACTGCTTTTCGCAATTGTTGTACGAAAGAATTGCAACGAATTGGTTTTGAAGAACAAAAATATCTTCTTTCTTTTCTTCAGTATGTATTGTATCTACTAACAAAAAAATCAAGGAAATTCATCTATTGGAAGCTATACTGGAAACGGAAGGAAAATAAAAACGGTCATAAAACTGATTACCACAATGCACATTTCATAAAAAAAAAAAAAAAGTTTGCTTTATTGTAATTGTTTCTAGAGGACTAAATCGGAACAGCAGTTTCATGGATGTATATTTGATCTTCTTATAAACTTTCAAGAAAATAAACTTCGAAAACTTGTGTCGAAGGAACTTCACATGCATCTCACCTGGTGTACAAACGAAAAAAAAAAAAAAAAAATGCGCTGCTAGTAACAGATTGTGAGAACAATCCATTACTCTTAGTGAGGGATTGGGAAATTGTAATTGTTATTGAATACTTCAATATTTCCTTGATATGCATTTGATATCATCAAAAAATTTCAAGAGAAAAATTGAATTTTCATTATCACACAACGCCCAAAAAATTCACCATAAAATGTCATGTGTTTCAATGCTTGAATTCCATTCTGACTTTATTACAGCTGCAACTGTAATAAAGTCAGCTCGTTTGCACTGATAGAGTAGCTGTTCACCGAATGAAGAAAAACAGGGTTCATTTCCCAGAAATTTCCAATTCCCTTATTTCACTCGGGGGGGGGACTCCTTAGGGGAGGGAGTCCACCCTTTCTAGTCCGACCCTAGGGAAAGAGAGAGAGAGAGAAATAAAAATACCCTTTTGGTGGGGAGAAGGCCAAGAGATTGTCAAAGGTCCACAGCGCTAACTTTCATTTATTTGATTTATTATTATTTATTTATTTTATTATTATTATTTTTTTTCTTGTGTTGTTCTAGCAATCTATCCTGGATTGGGGCTTCCCTGGGCCAGGATAGTGCTTTTCCTCTTTTCTCCTTCCCTCTCTTCATCTTATACAAGTTTTTCTTTCCTCCCTGGGAAATTAGTTCCCCAGGGAGGAGGGCGTGCAGATAGTAGGGGAGACCTTACTCTCCTGTTAGGGACGAGTACCCGGAGGCAGTCGTCCAGGTGATCACTGCTTCCAGGTAGCCAAAATGCCCAAATACAACATCACAATACAGAACACACACATAAGCTCACAAACAGTTTTTCTTTCCTGTCACTTTTTCCCGTGCAGGATGAAAAATTTTTCTCTCTCTCTTGACTCCCTTTTCATCTGTCTTCATCCAACATGGGATATTCCTAAGATATTCCAAGTAACTCCTATACATGTTCTAAGGTGAATCTAAAATCTAAATATGAAATCTAAGTCTGAAATCTAAGTGTGAAATATCAACAGTTGTCACTACTTAAATTGAAGTTCTCGAGTTGCGCAGAAGCATGAAATGTGGAAAATCCATTGGAGGGGGGAGAATACCATTAGCAACTCTTTCTTGTAGTGAAAATAATTTGTTTGGGTGGAGTATGTGTTTTCGCCTTCTACATATGTATAATTGTGAAAACTTTGCGGTAAATTCAGCAAATAGTAGTCAATAATCCCTCTGGAAATATTGGGAAGTGTTTCATTCTAACCTTATGGTAAGATCAAACTATAGTACAGTAAACCTTTATTGCATGGAAAGTAGTTGTCATCTAGAAATAATGTCAAGACAGTAACAATAAGCCTATGCAGTTAGAACAGGTGTTTTGTTCTGAGAGTCCGTTGCAGTAGAATAAAGAGGAAGTTACCCTTCATGTTACTGACAGTAATTTGTTACGGTAGGGGAGCTAAAAATCTTACCGTAAGATCAAACCATAGTACAGTAATCTTTTTTGCATGGTAGTAGTTGTCATCTAGAAATAATGTCAGGACAGTAAAAATAAGTGAATGCAGTTAGAACAGATGTTTTGTTCTGAGAGTTTCTTGCAGTAAAATCAAAGAGGAAGTTACTCTTCATGTTACCGCAAGTAATTCGTTACGGTAGGGGAACATAAACTGTCTTCTGTTCGACAGATATCAGTATTTGCAATATTCCCAAAGGGGAATAATTTCAGCTTAGAAGGGACAATGGACGGTATTCAATCCCCTTTTCGTCAATTGGATATACTAGCCATAAATATATTGGAAGTTGGATTATACATTTCAAACATCACTTGAATGCAAATGACTACACAGTTACTTTGGACTGACCTGATGTTTTCGGGTAAAATCAGTCTTTTTGTTGCAATTTTCCCAAATGTAATTGTATTCAAACAATTTTCCCAAATTTTTTGAATACAATCACATTTGATTTTACAAAATTACAAAATACAATTACAAAAAAAATATTCCTGTGTTCAAACAATTTTCCCAAATTGTTTGAACACAGAAATATTTTTTTATTTCCAATGTGTATTTTACTATCGTATTTAATTTCTTCAATATGTATTTCAATACATATTGTAAATTTCTTCAATATGTATTACAATGCATATCGAAGAAATTACAATACATATTCTGTCTACTGACACAAAATCAAGAAAATTCAACTGAAAGCCACAGTAGAAACGAAAAAAAAAAAAAAAACACTTTGCTGTACTAATTGTTTTAGGGAACAGTATTTAGCATTTTTACTTTCTAACAATATTTTACATTATTGCTCTGTTACAATGTTTTGCTTTGTTGCTTTACATTATTGTTGTAGCGAACAATATCGTGCACAACATTTCATCACAGATGCTGGAGTTCTAATTAGTCAGTTCATCCTAGGATGCGGAATTACTAATTAGTCCGATTTTGGTCTGGTGCTCATTTGATAAAAAATCCAGAATAATTCCTCTGGAAATATTAGCTAGTGAACTGCATTATAAATTTCAAACATCGCTGTATTGCTTATCCTTTGAGTGACCACATGTTTTTGTCTTGTACAATTGTTTTATTGTGGACACTTTCTTCCAGTCAGTAAAATTATTATTATACCTATAAAGTAATTCATTATGTTGGGGGAAACCGTTTTTGCTCCTACTTGATGTAGCACTTTTGAATTCCGCAAAGTGGATTATTTGAACACAACATACATTAGAAGGTCGGTAAAAGAGTTGATAATTGATGGGCAGCATTCCGACAAACAAATTTGCTGTTTATATTCCGTGATGACCACACGGTCAGAGATCCCTAAATAGAGAGAGAGAGAGAGAGATAGAATACAAGAAACCGCACTGCATTTAGCAGTCACCGACTCATCTGCCAAAAACCACAGTAAAACAATAAAAGTGATGGGGAGTAAGTCTATTTGTCAGTGGAGTTTATCTGTTTATTGCAGCTCAGAACAGCTTTATGACCGTGGATAGTGAATTTATTCGGCTTCTGAACTAAAACAGAATTTCTCCCTTTGCAATGACATCAAAGCGTAACAAGCAAATATCTTCTAACAATACTTTTTGAGCAGCCGTTAGTCGCAATCTGTTAGCTTTGTATTGTTAGAAATATTGCAGTTATGTGAAGAATACACATTTCAAGAAAGAACATTATTCATAGCGGATGATTTTTTTTCTTTCTTTTGATGCACCAGTTTTCGAAGTTTATAATACAGCTATAAATAGAAATATTTTCTCGAAATTTGGTTAGAAGATCAAACCCAGGAAACTGCTGTTCCGATATTGTTTACTAAAAACAATTACAATAAAGAAAATTTTTTTTTTTTTATCAAATGCGCATTGCAGTGTTATCAGTTTTACATCAGTTTTTCCTGTTTCCAACAGATGAATTTCCTTGATCTTCTGTTCATAGGAGCAATACACGTTGAAGATAGGATATACGATCCGTTCACCTTTCATAAACTGTTATTGTTACTGTATCGCTTTATTGCTTCTTATGTCAAAAACAGTAGCTCCTGTTCATCTTTTGTTTATTTACACTTCTCCCTTTCCGTCTCGATGTAGCTGTACGGGTGATGTAATATATACTTCCCACGCTTCGCTCGTATTCAGGCGGAGTTGTTTATCAGAACTGCTACTCTCTGTAAAAAGAAATTCGTGCGCTTTACACCAAGAAACGAATCAAGTGTCAGGTTTCATAAGCTCTAGGCTGGTTAGGGCGGGGGTAAAAAAATTAATTGAAAAGGCCTAAAAAAAATGCATACTTGATGTCACATTTTTGTCATTTGCGTGAAATTCAATAGAAGGTTTTGAAAATTTAAGTGGGAAAATTCAAGAAAACAGTTCTGGCTCCAACTATAGCGAGTTTCAGCTCTGTAATTAGAGTAAAAATTATAGAATTAACTTGCTGAACCCAGTTGGGGCTGGTACGTACCCCAACAGACGGGGATATGGTTAAGAAACAGCATAAATTCCAAGGCAGTGAATCCAATTAACATGGGTGGTGAGTGTAGTGTTGAGTCAGTTTGGTGTTGAGTGTGTTATAGGCCTAATGACTCTGATGAGTCCAACAAACAACTGTTCAGAGAAACAGAGCGGGTCAGTAAATCAGAATGTCTTATAATGGAAGATTTTAAATTTCGAGATATGGATTGATCACTCGCACACTAGCAAGACTTCTATGATGGACTTAGATGATGGTTTTCTACAGCAGCATGTTGGAGAGGCAACCAGAGGAAGTAATACTCTTGACCTTATTATCAGAAGTGTTTATTCATGCATTAAGAATCTGCAGATAAAGGAACCACAAGGCAGGTGACAGTGATCACTGTGTATTGATGTGGGATTCACTTAAAGATGTAACTACCATTGGGGTAAAGGGAAGTGTTTCTGCTTTTGAAAAGGTGATTACATTGGTCTCACAGTTTTTAAATTCTCTATAATAGGACCACCTGATGATGATGATGTTACCATCAGAAAATTCTAAATGGGAAGCATTCAAGGAATTAATCATAGCCATTAGGCTTTTCATACCAACTAAGAAATAATCTTCGAAGTATAGGCCCGAATGGAGGTCAGATGAACTATTGAGACTCATGGCAGGAAAAAAAAAATGCATGGGATGCATATAAATTATCAGATGACACAGAAGCCAATGATAGATATAAGCTAGTCTGTAGTCAAGTCACAAAGGAGGTTCGACAAGCAAAGGGAGATTACAAGAAATCTTTGGAAAAAGATCCAAAGAAAAATAGCAAAGACTTCTTTACTTATGTAAACTCTACAAAGAAGAGGATGAATCAGATTGGGCCACTTGATATCAGTGGTTTGACTGTAGATGATCATTCTCAGATAGCTGATAATGCTAACTTGCCTGGTGAGATTGGCAAAATGTTGTCCATGTAAGGAAAGACTTTGAATATGTCGGTTGCACAGCTTGGAAACTAGGCACCTTAGAGGAGACTTTATTAAGGTGTTTAAAGCTCTGAGCGGCAAAAGTAAAACGAATGAGGATGAAATTTTCACGGTTATAAATGATTCTAGAACTAGGAACAATAAATTCAAGTTATGGTGGGAGAAGTTTAGACTGGGTTGCAGGAAGTTTTATTTTAGCCAGTGAGTTATAAATTACTGGAATAAGTTACCTGCATGGGTGGTTGAGGCTGACAGCTTGGGGAAATTCAAAGGTCAGTGGATAGTTACCTACAACAGGTGGGAAATGCAAGGGTTGTCTACTTTTTTTTTCTTTTATTATTTATTAAATATTTATTTTATTTAATTATTATTTTACTCGTTTGTTTTTTGGTTTTTTGGCTGGTGCAGCATAAGCCTTAGGCTTCCTTGCACCATATGGCTGTTTCTAATACACATACTATAAAGGAGTCTGTAATCAAGTCACAAAGGTCAGGCAGATGAAGGCAGATTCCAAGAAATCTTTACCATAGGATGCAGAGAAAACAGCAAACATCTTTTTACTTATGTAAACACTAGGCGGAAGAAGATGAATCAAATTGGTCCACCTGATATTGACTTTGGTTTGACTGTTGATGATTCTGCTCGGGTAGCTGACAAACATTGAGTATTTTGCATCTACATCCATGCATGAGGAAACCTATAGGGAAGTGGAGAACATAAGATTATTAAACTGAAAAAGGAGCTAAATGATTTTGTAATAACTGAGAGCAAAGTGGAGGAGAAATTGTTGAAGTTAAACATAAGAAAGGCACTTGGGGGTGGATGGAAGCTATCCAGTTATATTAAAGGAGACAGCAAAGGAAGTAAGCCAACCCTTAGCCATAATTATGAGAGCATCAATGGGCTTAGGGGAGGTATCCACGCACTGTAGATGTGAAAATGTTTGTTTGTTTGTTATTTGGTTTTTAGGAGCATTAGCAACTAAGGCCATATTGCTCCGGTTCCTTGACCTTTCCACATCCTCCGTATTTGGTGGTCACGGGCTCGAACTCCAGTCTAATCAAGAAGCATGTGCTACACACTGTTGCTCCTGCCCACCTGGCTACAGAGGCGCTGATGTGCAAATGTATCTCCAATTCACAAAGGGGAATCAAAGGGTGACGAGTAATCACAGATCTTTTAGTTTAACTTCTGTTGCAGGGAAAATAATGGAATCACTGGTAAAGGAAGTAATGTAGGATCATCTAGACAAGCCAATTATACTTAAGACATAGCATGAGTTTGTCAATGGGAAATCTTGTTTAACTGGCTACTACGATGTGGTCACAAAGGAACTGGATTCAAAAAATAATTCTGATATCATATACCTGGATTTCTTTTTTTTTTAGGAGCATTAGCAACTAAGGCCATATTGCTCCGGGGATATGCGGTGGTCATTTCCTGACCTTTCCGCATCCTCCGTATTTGGTGGGCACGGGCTCGAACCATGGTCTAATCAAGAAGCATGTGCTACGCACTGCTGCTCCGGCCCACCTGGCTACGGAGGCGCCTCCCCCTGGATTTTAGGAAAGCTTTTAATAGTGTTGCACATAAAAGACTGCTGTACAAATTGGAGAAGTGTGGCATTGAGGGCAAGTTGCTACTATGGATAAAGGGATGACTGAGTGGAAGAAGACAGAGTGCTAATCAATGGACATTGCTCTTCATGGACTAATGCTATTAGTGGAGTCCCTCAGAGTTCAGCGTTGGGCCCATTGCTGATTTCTATATTTATCAACAATACCGATGAAGACATATCAGGCTTAATGTCAAGGTTTGCAGAAGATACTAAGGTTAGCAGGGTGGTTAATAACAGTATGCTACTGCAACAGGATCTGGAAAAGTTAGGCAGATGGGCTGAGAAATGGCAATTGAACTTTATCATTGATAAATGCAAAGTACTGCACACGAGTAGCAGTAATCCCTGAATAATATACTAACTGTGTGGTACTAAACTCAGAGTAGTGGAAAATGAAAAAAAGAAGTGGGGGGGTACTTTTTTTTTTTTTTTAATGAAAACTCCAGACACGAATGGTATCAAAACCTATAGTACTTGATACCATGCTTGGGCTGAAGGAGATTAGGGTATGCCAGAAACTTTGCTCATGTGACTAAACATTAACTTTAAGCCTCCAATAAGCAAAGTGGTGGTACTGCACTGGTTGACGAGTCATCTAGCACGTAGTATTATATTATAGTATTGCATTATTAGAACTATTTTATATTAATATTAGCAGTGGTACTAGTTAGTATTAGTATCAGTAGTACCATGCATAGGTTGAGAGAGAAGGGGGGGGAGATACAGGAAACTTTGCTCTAGAGCAGTGGTTTTTGACTTTTTTTTTATAATGGCACCCTTAAGTAATTTATTTTATTTTGTGGCACCCCTATTCAATTTTCTGCCTGTTAAATCTGATTCTCTCTTTGTATATACATTTTCCCTCAACATGAATTGAGGAGGCTTCCATCCTGCAGTGGGTTGATAATGGCTGCAGTTTACTTTTTACTTTTAATCTAATATAAAAAATATGTTATATGATAGTTATTATAATATAATTATAAGGATGTACCTTTTTATAATGAAATAAATATATAAATTTTAAAAAATAATAATAAATTTAAGTAACTTAAACTCAAATTATGTCAGATCTGAAGTTCTCTGAGCAGCAGACAGGCTGCCAGGTCAGCTCATGGGGTTTTGTCAATGATATATAGGAATTTTGCAAGCAGGGATAAGGAGGTAATTATCCCATTGTATAATGCAATGGTGAAGCCACATCTTGAATACTGCATACCAGTCTGGAGGCCTCATTTTTGGAAGGATGTGAAGCTGCTGGAACGAGTACAGAGAAGGGCAATGAGATTGGTGAGGGGGAACAAAGGGATGTGCTTACCAAGAAAGGCTTCAGTTTTGCAAATTGCAGCATCTAGAAACCAGGCATCTCTGAGGCGATCTGACTGAGGTGTTTAAGGCTTTGATTGGATTAAGCACGCTAATGGGATTCTTCTTTCTCAGACTACACGCACGAGAGGGCAGAAATTCAAATTGAGGAAGGACATTTGCAAATTATATGTGCAGAATTTTGCCTTTTGCCAGCAAGTGATTGATTGCTGGAACAAACTTCCATCTATTGACCTGGAAATTGAAAGCTTAAATAAATTCAGTGAAAACTAGATGAACTATTGGAGTGAATGAATAGGTGAAATGGGAGGTGTCTTTTTTCTTTTTTGGGTGTTGTATAATCTTTCTTTCTTGACTCATTTGTCACTGCTATTGCTAACAGTTAATATGATTTGGCCTTATTGAAATCATATGCAATTAAAAGGACTGTTTTACCCTTTCATGTGTTCCAGAGACAGTAGGATTTAAACAGACCAGTTAATGTAATGGTTTTATTACTCATAGTAGTCAGATCCAGCTCTGAACCAATATCATCACGAGCAGCAACAGGATTTTCATTTTTTTAGGAATAATACTTGGCATAAACTGTTCATCATCGAACACAGTAAATACAGTTGAGAACCAACAAACTTTGCCTTTGCAATGGCCACAAGTAGTAATATGTATTTGCTGAACTTGCATAGGCATTAGTATAAAATCACTATTCAATATGCCCTCTGTAACAGTACACAGCTTTGCTACTTGTCACTCATTTGGAGAGGTCTGGATTGAATAGTAGCATAAATTAGAGGAATGTCTAAAGGCTTATACTGAGGCCATAGTTAATCAATTTCAGCCAGGGAGTGTAGGGTTTCTCAGTCTGTGTTACGTGCAGAATGGCCTAAACACACACAATACAAAATAATGCAATACATTAAATTGCTGATGTATCTAAAAGCCAAAATAACAGCAAAGCTTCACAATTTGCTTTGCTATTGGACTACTTTCAAAAAATGGCTAATTATTATTTATTTAAGAGAGGTTATGACTGCCGACAGCCTCTTTCAAAATTACTGATCCCTCATCGAGCAGTATGTGGTCTCCTGAATAAATTATGAAAAAACAGACAGAAATATTCTGGCAATGCTATTTGTTTGAAAGTAGTGCAATTAACAGGTTAACTCATTGCAAAGGCAGAGTTTCTTCTGTTGTGAAGAATGTATTAACTATGTGGTTTCAACTTGATAGCAAAACAAAAATGAATTATGCTTACAGGAGACAGTAAATAAAACAGTGACCCATCTGTTTTCACAATTTTCTCAGTCAGAAATGCAAAGAACTCATTTAAGCTATGTACTTATGTATGATAATATGGAAAGAATTTTTTTGGATAATACTTTTAAATTGATTGAATCTTATACAGGGGGAAAAAAATTAATAAAATGCTGCTAAGTTTTGGATGGTCCTACCAATGATGATTTCTCTTGTTGCAGTCTTATTTTTAAATAGATGCAGAATTTTGCTGCAACCAACCAGAATTAAATTTATTTTCTGACTGAAAAAAAAAAAAAAACACCCATATAGTTTAGTATGTTGTGTTGTATTGTGTTTCTGACATGCCCATCTAGTTTCACACGCCGTTCATATGGAACATTGCATATTACATGCAGTGCAGTGTTTTGCTTTTGACATTGCCCTTAATAATTATAATTTTGACAAAACATGACATTCCTGAATTGTGTCATTACATAAAGAAAAATAAAAAATTCTAAAGTGGCAAAACCATGTGCATTATTTAAGCTACATCACTTCTAGTAGTAAATAAGATAAAATAACATTTTATATCAGGGCACATAAATTACCTGCATGCTTCTTCTCATTGCATATGTCCATTCCTAAAAACACAATTAACAAAATTAAAATTTTTATTTTCCTATACAAATAAAATTTATATGAACATCCTTGAACACATAAATATACAGTATTTAAAATGCCACTACCATGTGAAACTAAAATACTTATCCTTATAACATATATCAAAATGTTTTATCTTATATCAGCATACACATACTATAAATAATTAAATAGAATCAAAATTGAAGACAATATTTTTCATATTCTTAGTAACATATTCTTTTTCATATTCTTAACTAATGATATTAAGAGTAGGAGACCGGAGGAAATACTTAACAAGTACAGGTCACTGTTGAAAAAAAGCCGTGAATTAGGGTTGAATTTGAAAGTGTCTGAAATTCTGCCCAGACACGATAGGAGGGAGTAAATGATGAGAGCCTTGTCGATCAATTCGGCCCTGGAAAGATTGTGCAAGGCTCAAGGGGTAGAATTTTTTTCAGCCTGGTCTGTACTTGTTAACAGGAGAAATGCTTCTACAGGGATGGGATACACTTAAATAGAAAGGGTGCAAGAATGTTTGCTGATGCTATCGAGGCAGTGTTAGGTGGGTCGGAAAACTGCTAGATTCGGGGGATACAAGGACTAATAGATTAACAGTAGCCACTGGCAGAGGTGAAAGTGATTCTTGCACTGCTTCTATTGGAATGAGCCGCAGCCTGGAAAATAAGATGCAGGATATTTCAGAGACTGCTGGGAATCATTGGGGTACAAGTAAACACATGGGTTGTGTTAGGGTAGCTAAGAAAAAGAACAGATGCATGTATACTTGCGTGTACACCAATGCTAGGAGTTTAGTAAATAAATTTGATGAATTTGAGGTATTGCTCAAAACATCAAAGTCAGATATTGTGGGGATTTCAGAGACGTGGTGTCACACAGATATAAGGAATGCAGAAATGGAATTTGGGGAGTACAATGTCTACAGAAGGGATAGACAGGATAGGAAGGGAGGAGGGGTTATGCTATTAGTTAAGAAATACATAAAATCCAGGGAAATGAAGCCAGTCGACATTGCTGGACACTGCAGTGTCGAGTCAGTTTGGTGTGACATAAGCATTGGGAGATCAAAATTGAGAGAAGGAGTGTGCTATAGGCCTAATGACTCTGATGAGTATAATAAGAAATTGTACAGGGAAATAGAGTAGGCCAGTAAATCAGAGTCTTATAATGGGGGATTTTAATTTCCCAGATATTGACTGGAATTTGGGGGCTGGTCACTCACACACTAGCAAGGCTTTTGTGGATTTATTGGATGATTGTTTTGTACATCAGCATGTTCGGGAGGCAACTAGAGGGAGTAATACTCTTGATTTGATTATCAGTAGTGATTCTTCATGCATTAAGAATCTGCAGATAAATGAACTACTAGGTGGCAGTGATCACAGTGTGCTGAAGTGGGATTTACTCAAAGAGGTAACTACCATTAGGGGTAAAGGGAAGGGTTATTGCTTTCGTAAAGGCGACTACGATGGACTGAGACAGTATTTAAATTCTATACAGTTGGACCAACTGATGATGTTACCAACAGCAAATTCAAAATGGGAAGCATTCAAAGAACACATCTTGGAAGCTACTAGGCTTTACATACCAACTAAGAAATATTGTTCGAGGTTTAGGCCTAAGTGGATGTCAGATGAACTAATGAGACATATGGCAGAGAAGAAAAATGCATGGGATACATACAAATTAACATGTGACACAGAAGCCTATGATAGATACAAGTTGATCTGTAACCAAGTTACAAAGGAGGTTAGGCAGGCGAAGGCAGATTATGAGAAATCTTTGGCAAGGGATGCAAAGAAAAACAACAAAGAGTTCTTTACTTATGTAAACTCTAGAAGGAAGGGGATGAATCAGATTGGTCCACTTGATATCGATGGGTCAACTGTTGATAATCCTGCTCAGGTAGCTAACAAACTAAATGAATATTTTGCATCGACATTCACACATGAGGGGTTATTCAGCGAGGGGAATGCCAGAGGTGTATTCAACTCTGGCAGTAAGGTAGAGAACCTTGTAATAACTGAGAGTAAAGTGGAGGAGAAATTGTTGAAGATAAACACAAGAAAGGCACCTGGGGGCAAGTAATTATAGACCTGTGAGTTTAACTTCTGTTCCCGGAAAATTAATGGAGGCACTGGTTAAAGAAGCAGTGCAGGATCATCTAGACAAGACTTCAGTTATAGCTTGGACACAGCATGGTTTTGTTAAGGGGAAGTCTTGCCTGACCAGTTTGATTGGATACTATGATGCAGTCACAAAAGAACTGGATGCAGGGAATAACTTTGATATTATATACTTGGATCTTAGAAAGGCTTTTGATACTGTTGCACATGGAAGACTGCTGCACAAATTGGAGCACTGTGGCACTGGAGGCAAATTGCTGCTATGGATAAAGGGAGAGAAGACAGAGATTGGTAATCAATGGACACTGCTCATCGTGGACTAATGTTATTAGTGGAGTCCCTCACTGTTCAGTATTGGGTCCATTATTGTTTTCTGTATTTATAAATGATACTGATGATGGTATATCAAGTTTACTGTCCGAGTTTGCAGACGATACGAAGGTTGGCAGGGTTGTCAAGGACACTACTGACACTATGCTGCTGCAACAGGATCTGGAAAGGTTGAGCAGATGGGCTGAGAGGTGGCAAATGAAGTTTAACATTGACAAATGTAAAGTACTACACATGGGAAACAGCAACCCCAGAGCAACGTATCAACTCTGTGGTACTACACTGACAGTGGTAGAGAATGAAAGGGACCTGGGGGTGGTTGTGCAAGCAGATATGAAGTTCTCTGAGCAGTGCAGACGGGCTGCAAGAGTAGCTCATGGTGTATTGTCAATGATATATAGGAATTTTTCTAGCAGGGATAAGGAGGTGATTATTCCCTGGTATAAGGCAATGGTCAGGCCACACCTAGAGTACTGTATACAGGTCTGGAGGCCTCATTTCAAGAAGGATGTAGAGCTGCTGGAACAAGTACAGAGAAGGGCAACAAGATTGGTGAATGGAACAATGGGGTGCTCTTACGAAGAAAGGCTTAAGTTTTGCAAATTACAGTGTCTGGTGACTAGGCACCAGCGAGGTGACCTGATAGAGGTGTATAAAGCTTTGAATGGTTTGAGCATGCTCAATGCTGATGGGATTCTTCCTCTTGCTCAGAATAATCACCTGAGAGGGCATAAATTCAAATTGAGGAAAGACAGATGTCGGATAGACATGAGGAAATTTGCCTTTAGCCAGCGGGTGGTTGGTTGGTGGAATAGACTTCCATCCCTTGTCATGAAAGTTGATAGCCTAAATAAATTTAAGGCTCAGCTGGACAGGTATTTCGAACGAACAGAGGGGTGAAGTGGAAGTGGTTATTTTTTATTTATTTATTTATTTATTTTTTTTTTTTTGGCTGATGCTGCATAAGCTTGCTTTCTTGCATCAAATGCCTCTACTAATGCTAATGCTAACATAACTTCAAATATTCAATACATAAAAAAATTAGAAACTAACAATTTAAAAAGAATAACAGTTATTACCATTTTCTGGTTTTTTTTTTTTGGTTTTTTTTAAATATGCAAATTATTACTTGCATTGAATGAATATAGAATTTGCTCATCTGATACAGTAATACAGAAAAAAAACAAGCCAGAAAATGGCAATAAATGGTATGCCAAGGTCAAGCTTTGGTATGGCAGATATTTTGCACTATATCACTTCTAAACTGACAATTCCATAGTCCATCCTAATGGCTGTCACTCAAACCATACTTTGCTACTTTTCCTTATTCTTGGTATCTCTCTAGCATTTCTTTGTATATTATTTCCCAAATCATTTCTTGGATCTCCTTGGATCAACTCTCTGATCAGTGACTCCTTTGTTTTTTGATTTTTTTTTGTATCTCAAGACACCCCACACATCACAATTAACTTCCCTTTGTTTTTAAATTATATGCTTTATTCCCAACTGATTCCTTACATTTTCATTTCTGCAATGTTCCTTTTCATGATATTTGTCTGATCCAACTTGGAATTCTAATTTCTGCTCTTTCTTCTGGCCTCCTCTCTTCCTCAGTAGCCAATACCACTGCAAGTCTAATTATTTAGTTGCTTGAGCTGGTTATATATTTTTTGATTTATATGTTTGTTTCCTTGTAGGGGGGTGTACGGTGTCTTTTTGATTTTGTGGTGATCTGTGGTTGATGTTTGCTTATTGGCTCTATATAAAGAGTGAAATTGTATGCTGCATATATATGGTTTGTATTATGGAATGCATTTTTTGTAATTGTACTGTTGTAATGACTATCATATAACATATATTTTTTAATATTTTATATATATATATATATATATATATATATATATACACACACACACACACACACACAGAATCTGATCTGGCAGGCAGAAAATTGATTAGGGGTGCCGCAAAATAAAATAAATGGCTTAGGAGTGCCGTTATTGGAAAAATGCTGAAAACCACTGGACTAGCAGAAAAGGAAGCTGATAAGGGATTAGGAAGTGAACATCAGTAATGATGTTTGTTAAAAGCAAGTGAATGATAAAGCTAACTGACCAACTGTAATTTGAGTTCGAGTACATCGATGGCCTTAGAGATTCCCTTCCCTCTCTCTCTCTCTCTCTCTCTCTCAGGGTAATTCAAATTTTTTTTTTTTTTTGTGGCTGCTGCAGCATAAGCCTCAGGCTTCCTTGCACTATATGGCTAATAATAATAATATTATTATTACTATTTTGTATACTCTGAATTTTATTTTCAAAATATTCTTATCAGACATCTGTTATTTCCAGATAATTAGATCCTACATCTCATATTCCATTTACAAAAACCATCTATCTACAATGTGCTTCCTTAATCAAGTAGTGAATTTTTTTTTTTTTTTACAGTGTCACTTTAAACAGAAAAGACGTGGGAATTCAAGTGTTATTGGCAAATGCTGGTTTTTTTTTTTTTTTTGAATTTCTGTTAAGTGTTGTTTTAGTATTATTAGTGGCAAACAAAGCAAAACGACCATTACCCAAATAATTACCCACCTCCTCCAAGAATTTGTTGTTTTTCCTTGAATTTATTCAAACTACCCACAACAGATGAAAGTTTGTTCCAACAATTAACCACCCACTGGCTGAAGGCAAACTTCTGCATATCTATCCTACAACCAATGTTCCTCAACTTAAATTTATACACCCCCTCGCATGTGTAATTTAAGGAAGAATGTCATCAGCATTGAGCTTGCTCAATCCATTCAAGGCCTTAAACACCTTAATTAGATCTCCTCCCAGGTGCCTAGTCACCAGATGCTGCAATTTGCAAAACTGAAGCCTTTCTTAGTAAAAGCACCCCCCCCCCACCACCACCAATCTCACTGCCCTTCTCTGCACACTTTCCAGCAGCTCTACATCCTTCTTAAAATGAGGCCTCTAGAGCTGTATGCAGTACTCAAGATGCAGCCTAACCACTGCCTTATACAATGAGATAATCACCTCCTTATTCCTGCATTCAATTCCATTGAAAAAACTGCATGAGCTGTCCTGGCAGCATGTCTGCAATGCTCAGAAAACTTCACAGCTGACTGCACAATTATCCCCAAGTCTTTTCATTTTCCATTACCCTGAGTGTGACACCACACAGTTAGTATATTACTCTGGGGTTTCTACGACCCATATTCAGTACTTTGCATTTGTCATTGTTAAATTTCAGTTGACATTTCTTATTCCATCTGCCTAATTTTTCTAGATCTTGTGGAAGTGGCTTACCTTGATTACTGTCATTAACCACCCTACTGCCCTTTGTATCATCCACAAACTTAGACATTAAGACTGACATACCTTAATAAATATCATTAATAAATATTGAAAATAACAATGGACCCAATACTGAACCCTGGAGAACTTGCTAATATTTTTTTTTGTTAGTTGTTGGCACATCGGCTTCTGTGGCTATAATGCACCTATCAAAGTTTTTGCATTTTACTCTGATCCAAGCCCGAAGCGGGATTCGAACCCATTACCTTTGGATTGCCAGACACTTTGCCTACCTGGCTAGCCCAGTCAGCTAACTTGCTAATAAGACTAGTCCACAAAGAGCAGTGCCCACTTATAAACACTCTGTCTTCTCCCACTCAACCAACTGTTTATCTGTAGCAGCAACTTGCCCTTAATGCTACACTGCTCCAGTTTGAAAATGTTTGTTATTTGGTTTTTAGGAGCATTAGCAACTAAGGCCATATTGCTCTAGGGATATGTGGTGGTCATTCCCTGACCTTTCTGCATCCTCCGTATTTGGTGGTCACAGGCTCGAACCCTGGTCTAATCAAGAAGCGTGTGCTATGCACTGCTGCTCCTACCCACCTGGCCACAGAGGCGCCCCAGTTTGAAAAGCAGTCTTTTATATGCAAGAGTATCAAAAGTCTTCCTGAAATCCACACATATGATATCAAAATTATTTTTTGCATCCATTTCCTTTGTTACTGCATTATAGTATATAATCCAATTGATTGGACAAGATCACTCCCTAACATATCCATGCTGTGACTGCAGTATAGTTGCATCCAGTAGATGGTCCTGCATTACTTGTTTAACCAGTGACTCCATTATTTTCCATGGAATAGATGTTATGCTAACATGTCTGTAATTACTCATGTCATTCTTTAATTCCCCCTTTTGAATTGGAGGTTCATTTGCACACCTTCAATTCAGTCTCCTCCCCTGAATCCAAGGATGTTCACATAATTATGGTTAAAGGCTTGCTTACCTCCTTTGCTACTTCACTTAATGATTGGATAGATGCCATCCACCCCAGGTGCCTTTTTTATGTTCAGTTTCAACAATTCCACTTCCACTTTCAGTTATCACAAAATCATTTAGCTCCCCATTAGAGTAAACTTCTAGCATCCTCTTCACTAAAGAATTCCTCATGTGGAATGCTTTAGTTTAGTAGATGCAAAATACCTATTCAGTTTGTCAGCAACCTGAGCAGGGTAAGCAACAGTTAAACCATAATAGTTTTGGATGATATTAGCTCTAAGAATAAACAGTGTAGAAAAGAGATCATGAAAAAATAAAAAAAACACCCAAAAATTAATTTTTGCATCCAGTCAAATGATAACCTAGTAATAAGTGTTCGCCCCAGAAAAATTTGTCAGCCAGGTGGCATTATGAAGTAGTCAGATGGAGAAGTGTAATACTTCAAAATATTATAAAATTTTCTGTTATTTATTAAATGTGACTTAAGCAATCCAGAGCAAAAATTAATTGCATAATTTAACATTATATGCTCCTGTCGCATCAAACTATGGCAGGGGTCCCCAACCTACAGCTTGCTGGCTGGATCCGGCCTGCCAGATGATTTCATCCAGCCCGAAAGACTATTTCATCTGCCTTGTGAAATTTATTCTGTAGAAATCTTTTTTGGTTGCTACATATTGTATATAAGGATATTTCTAATCAAAATATAATGTAAATGTGTCCAAATATAATTTTGTAACATTGTTGCAACTCTGTGCGCTTCCACTTGCGATGTCGGAAATCCCAACAGTGCGAGTACCCAAGGCTATAAGTTTATAACCTCAAGTATTTCCGGCGAACAAGAGTTGTCAAAAAAGTGAAATAGTAAAGTTAAAATAAGCGACTGTTAAAACAATTGCTAAACACTAATCTAAATATTAATCGAGTAAGTTTGTGAAAGAATTGTATGCAATGCGTTCTTTGCAGTTTGCAATGTAAAAACGAGTACGCGTATTAATCTTTCTCCTGGTCAGCTATTCTCATTCAGACCGTAGTCGTCAGGCCGCTGCACCGATTATCATGCGCAACAATTTATTAGTGCTATTTGTAGAAATGCATATTATTTTTAATTTTATTTAACTTTGAATTTTTTATTTTAATTTTAGGGAATCAAGATGTCAAGGAAAAGAAAAATTGATTCCGAATGTCATGTCTTCAATGAACTTTGGTCGATTAATTATTTTTTTTTATAAGGGACAATAACCGATGTACCTGCCTTATATGTAAGGAAGCAGTTTCTGTGTAGAAAGAATATAATTTGAAATGGCATTATACGACAAAACATGCCTCAACTTACGATAAACTTCAAGGAGAGTTGGGAAAAAAGAAATTATAAGAGCTGAGCTTTGATTTCAAGAGGCAACAACAACAGATGACATGTTTCACTAATCAGAATTTAAATTTAATTAGAGCTAGTTTGCGAGCATCTCAAATCATTGCTGAAGAAGGGAGGGCTTTTAATGATGGCAAGTTTGTGAAAAGAGTGTACCTATCAATTGCAGAAGAAATATGCCCTGATCAAGTTAAGCACTTTGCTGCTATAAGTTTATCAGCATCAACTTTAGCAAGAAGAATCGAAGACTTGTCTGCTAATGTTAAAGATCAGCTGAAACAAAAAGTTACAGATTTTATAAATTTTTCGATTGCAATTGATGAAAGTGAAGATATTACCAACACAAGCACAGTTACTCATTTACATACGCGGTATAAATCAAAATTTTGAAGTCACAGAAGTACTGGCTGCACTTGAAAGCTTGAAGAATAGAACCTCTGGTGAAAACATATTTTATAATGTATCAAAAGTGTTTGAAGACCTGCAGCTTGATTGGGAATTGTTGACAGCAATTACGATCAATGGCGCAAAGAATATGGTTGGAAACAACATTTGGTTTCATCGGCCATGTTAATAAATATTTTGATTCCAAAAACATCGGAAGACCTATGCAATTTCATTGTGTTATTCACCAGCAATCGTTGTGCGGTAAATTTTTGTCTTCAAACTCAACCATGTCGACTATAATTAGAATTGTGAATTTTATACACAAAATGGCCTGAACCATCGTCAGTTTAAAATTTTCTTGGAGGAAATCAAAAGCGAATATGGTGATTTGTTGTACCATATGGAGGTGCAATGGTTGAGCCGCGGTAATATGTTAAAAAGATTTTTTCAACTCAGAACCGAAATAGACATATTCATGAACGAAAAATTAAAACCAGTCCCAGAATTAACAGACTCTAAATGGTTATGGGAACTTGAATTTTTAACAGATATTTGTGAACATTTGAATACACTGAATAAAAAACTTGAAAGTTTTTTATTCAGTGACTTGACTTGTTCTTGACTTGTAAATGACTTGTTCTACAATATTAAAGCATTTCAGACAAAATTAGAATTATTTAAAAATCAAATTGAACAAAATAATTTTTCCCATTTTTTGTGTTGAGAAAGTTTATATAATAATATGCTCAATTGTGATTTTTCTACCGACAATTTTGTCCAAAATCTTAAATTATTGATGGAAGCATTTGTTGATCGATTTGTTGATTTCGAAAACAATAGAAAATTATTTACATTATTTCTGAATCCATTTGATGTAAATGTTTCACAAGTAGATAAAGATCTACAATTAGAAATCACAGATCTTCAAAGTAACAATAACCTGAAAACATTATTGAAAAATGAAACATTAACTTTTATAAAACTTTGACAGAAAATGAATTTCCGGAATTAAAAAAATTAGCAAGAAGAATAATTTCTATTTTTGGTAGCACTTACCTATGTGAACAAACATATTCAAAAATGAAATATATAAAATCCAAACATCGATCAAGAATGACAGATGAAAATTTGCAAGACTTTTTAAGATTGGGAATTTCTACTATTAAACCTAACATATCAATTATTGCTAAATCAAAACAACTACAAACATCTCATTGATACAAATACAATTATAATAATAAAAATTGTGATTTTTAATATGACTGTCTCTATTTACAATAAATATCGCTTGTTTATAATTTTCTGTAGTTTTACTATCTTGTACACTCCGTTTGACCTGGTGAAGTTGGTAAAATTGCGTTTTTTGGTTTACAGTGTTTTTAGTCATCAAAATTGCACCGCCTCCGACCCACCATTTGTTATGAATTTTTTATGTGGTCCTCCGATGAAAAAGGTTGGGGACCCCTGATCTATGGCATAGTATGTTTGAATTAATATCGATCGAGACCAGTGAGTAGTACCATATGGTACCATGAGAATCACTTAAATTTTAGCTAGGCAATCAATTAAATTCACCGGGCAGTGAACCCTTTCAATAGGTCCTGGGGAGAACACTGATACTTACGTTGCACTCTGGCCACCACTGAAATCACCTAACTTCTCGATCACATAATTCTTTCTCAGCAACCAAGAAATGGCATTTCTAAATATGCTACAGTATACCCATTTATATCATTTCAATACTTACTAATGGTATGACACTGTATTATCAAAAGGATTTTTTTCTTTAACATCTCTCACCTAATTTAAATGTTTGCATATAATATAAACTGAATAATACCAGTTCTCACCTTCTGTTTCAATGTCTTCTCCATTTCTCTTTCACTGTCCCTCTCTGAACCTTATAAAGCTCCAGTTAGACCACCCTCTAAAGTATTTAGTTACCAATGTGTGGCTACAGAGCTTGATTAGTCATATGGGCATCAGTTTGACAATCTCACTAATTCAATACCCATCCTCGAACTTTTTCAAGAAGTTCGTCTTTCTTTAACTGTGCCATCCATACCTGAACACTATTCCAAATACAGTCTCACAATTGCCTTATACAGTGGGATTATAACCTCCCTACCAATAAAAGCAATTTTATGATAAATCACTGGCAGGACACTACTGGCCTTCCATTCTACCATCAGTGCCATAGAGAGAACTTAAACTGAAAATTTCTTCTACTGTTTCTAATTCAACTCCTCCAAGTATGTTAGTTTTGGGTTGTTATTTCCGAAGGATGAACCCTTACACTTCAAAATATTAAGACATAAAAGGTGTGATCAAAAAGCTCGGAGAATAATTTTGTATCTCATATGTCACTGTGGCAAGTTGGTACTAGTGGCAACATGTTCAGTGACTCATCTAGATATAGTAATGCATGGATCAACTGCTTATCTGCAATCAGCCTGAATTAGAGCACAGTGAATAGAAGGTGTTTTGTGCATTTTACATTTTAAAATGAGCGATTTACTAAGCAGAAAATTGGCATCAAGCTTTGTTTCAAATTATGGAAAAGAGTAACAGAAACCTGAAGGAAATGTTAAACGCAAGAATCTAGAGAAAATGCTGTCATTCGAAGACTTTTCAATGGTTCACAAGTTTTAAAGAGGGCTGCTTGTCTATCGAAGATAACCCTTGCTCTGGCCACCATGCGAATTAAACTGCTAAATACACTTGGTCGTCGACTTACGACCTATGCGACTTACGACCGGCCGCACTTACGACCACAAAAAAAAAAAATAATAATAATAATAAATAAATTAATCGATGACGGGAGGCCTGAAGACAGCACCAGGCACATACACCCAGTCACTCTCTCTCACATACACCCAGTCGCTTTCAAGTATCTGTTGCGTGTGGGGTATTAATTAAAATTCTACTGAAATACGCATAAAATGTTTAGTAAAAGGAAAATGACTTCATCTACATATACGCCAGCTAAAAAGTCAAGGAAAACTATTGATTTAGAGTGTAAAATGAAAATTATCCAGCAGTATGAAGGCGGAAAGAAAGTGAATACGATAGCATGTGACTTGAAGTTATCACATTCCACGGTATTGACGATACTTAAGGACAAAGAAAGAATTCGGGAAGCTGTGAAAGGTTCTGCACTTATTAAGTCTACAATTTTAACCAAACAACGACAGGAACCCATCCATGAAATGGAGAAATTGTTGTTTATGTGGATGGAAGATTTAATACAAAAAAATACACCCATGAGCCTTCACACAGTGCAAGCAAAGGCTAGAAGTTTGTTTCAGTTTAAAATCACGCGCCGGAGACGATTACACAGAAGATTTTCAGGCTAGTACTGGGTGGTTTAAGCGTTTTTAAAAAAAAATTTTCTTTGCATAATGTCTCTATAAATAAACATTTCTTACCTCAACCCAAGAACATGGCCCTGACGATGCACAAGCAAAGATTGAAAATTGATTTTGTAAATTTCATTTGTATTAATTTTTACATTAATTTTAGATTGAATTTTTGTGTTTACAGTACATTATGTACAATATAATTATAGATTGTAGTTTTGTTTTTTTATAAACAGTATGAATAATAAACCAATTAAAATGTAGAGAACGTTTGAATTTAACCTCATAGAGAGAGAGAGATAGCCTAGGCATAGAAACGAAGGTATATTCAGTATCGCTAAGTAAAAGATAAAAACATTACTGTATTTAAAATGAAAAATAAAAGATTATAAAAATAAATCATAAAGATGATAAAAAGATTAGAAAGGTTAAAAAATACTGTTAATAAATATATGGCCGACATACGACCAGATCGACTTACGACCTGTCAGTCAGAACGGAAGTCGGTCGTAAGTCGACGACCAACTGTACTTCAAAACCAATGGTTCAATCACATTATAAATACTTCAAAAACCAATGTTCAATCGCTATGTTTCAGATTTGATCATTAGTGTTCAAAATAACAATCCATGAAGTTGCAAGTGAAATTGGTATTTCTTACAGGACATGTCAATCAATTTTAACACAAGATTTGGGAGTATATTTTAGCTACATTTGTGCATCACATTCCCACTGATGATCACACAGAGTGGAGCATTCTCACACATTATTACAGGATCTTTGTCCATGTGCTGCTGTTAATCTATATTTTGTTTCTTCCATAATTAATGGTTATGAATCATGGGTGTATAGCTGACTCAAAGGGACAGTCCTTTAAATGGATTTTTTACAAAGCCCAAAAAAAGTAAGAAAAGCTTGATCAAACGTGAAGATCACTATTGCTGTATTTTTTGACTCAGTGAGTAGTTTATTATTAATTTGCCTTGCATGGTGAAGCAGTGAACCAGGATACTACAAAACAATTACACAGCAATTATATAATGTTGTTTAGAAAAAAAGAGAAAACAGCCAAAAAAAAAGTGGGCTGTGGAGAAAATTGGAGATTGCATCCTATCACCTCTGCATTTTCCATTCAAGGATTTATTGCAAAGCACCATTACTGTGGCCCTCATCTGCCATACTCGCTGGATTCAGCTACGTTATTTTTTTTTTTACGAGCTTAAAGACCCCTTTGAAAGGTAACAGCTTTGTGACTGAAGAAAGTTTGAAGGTAAATTTTTATCAGCATATTAGCATTAGTAGAGGCATATGATGAATATATATGATATCATCAACAGCTGAACCATCGATATCAAGTGGACCAATCTGATTCATACCCTTCCTTCTAGAGTTTACATAAGTAAAGAACTCTTTGCTGTTTTTCTTTGCATCCCTTGCCAAAGATTTCTCGTAATCTGCCTTCGCCTGCCTAACCTCCTTTGTAACTTGGTTACAGATCAACTTATATCTATCATAGGCTTCTGTGTCACGTGTTAATTTATATGTATCCCATGCATTTTTCTTCTCTGCCATATGTCTCATTAGTTCATCTGACATCCATTTAGGCCTAAATCTTGAACAATATTTCTTAGTTGGTATATAAAGCCTAGTAGCTTCCAAGATAAGTTCTTTGAATGCTTCCCATTTTGAATTTGCTGTTGGTAACATCATCAATTAGTCCCACTGTATAGAATTTAAATACTGTCTCAGACCATCGCAGTCGCCTTTATGAAAGCAATAACCCTTCTCTTTTCCCCTGATGGTAGTTATCTCTTTGAGTAAATCCCACTTCAGCACACTGTGATCACTGCCACTTAGTGGTTCCTCTATCTGCAGATTCTTAATGCATGAAGAATCACTACTGATAATCAAATCAAGGGTATTACTCCCTCTAGTTGCCTCCTAAACATGCTGATGTAGAAAACAATCATCCAATAAATCCACAAAAGCCTTGCTAGTGTCCGAGTGACCAACCCAAAAATTCCAGTCAATATCGGGGAAATTAAAATCCCCCATTATAAGACTCTCTGATTTACTGGCCCACTCTATTTCCCTGTACAGTTTCTTATTATAGTCATCAGAGTCATGAGGCCTATAGCACACTCCTACTCTCAATTTTAATCTCCCAATGCTAATGTCACACCAAACTGACTCGACACTGCACTGTCCAGCGATGTCGACTGGCTTCACTTCCTTTGATTTTGTTTCTTAACTAATAGCATAACTTCTCTTCCCTTCCTATCCTGTCTATCTTTTCTGTAGACGTTGTACTCCCCAAATTCCAGTTCTGAATTCCTTATATCTGTGTGACACCACGTCTCTGATATCCCAACAAATCAATGCTTTCAGCAATACCTCAAATTTATCAAATTTATTTACCAAACTCCTAGCATCGGTGTACACGCAAGTATACATGCACCTATTCACCTCTTCTTTTTCTCAGCTACCCTAACACAACCCATGTGTTTACTTGTACCGCAATGACTTCCAGCAGTCTCTGAAATATCCCGCATCTTGTTTTCCAGGCTTCTGCTCCTTCCAATAGAAGCAGTGCAAGAATCACTTTCACCTCTGCCAGTGGCTACTGTTAATCTATTAGTGCTTGTATCCCCGCAAGCTAGCAGTTTTCCGACCCACCTAACACTGCCTCGATAGCATCAGCAAATATTCTTGCACCCTTTCTATTTAAGTGTATCCTATCCCTGTAGAAGCGGTCCCTTCTGTTAACAAGTACAGACCAGGCTGAAAAAATTCTACCCTTGAGCCTTGCAAAATCTTTCCAGGGCCGAATTGATTGACAAGGCTCTCATCATATACTCCCTCCTATTGTGTCTGGGCAGAATTGCAGACACTTTCAAATTCAACCCTATCAACCTTTGCCCCTGGCAGACATACCCTGGTCCTGTTCCACCTATCCTTTTTACAAAGCATGTTCCCTGTTTCCCCTGAAAATAGTCACCAACAATTACTAGTTCCTGTGGGACCAGCGCATTCTGCCTTGGGGGTTGCCACTGTGTTGTGTGATGACCAAGTGCAAGCTCTGGCATTGATGTGGGCAGCTGAGAGCTTCATGGGCCCCTCACTTTAGATCCTTCGAGGGCATCTACCCTGTCCTCAAGCTCTCAAATAGGTCCATAACAACGTTGAGCTGTCGCCTGATTTCGTTACACTCCTTACATCGTGCACACACAAAGACATCCCCCATTGCAATATCACGTCCCGTACCCGATTGCTCCACAAACATCATGCAAGCAGTGCATTTTAAAAGGCTGTGATTCAGAGGGCAACTGCCCTCCTCAGTTCTCCTCTGTCTACCTACCTATATGCCACACTTATAGGTAGAAGGAACCTATTTTGTAAAGAGAGAATACATTTGAACAACGGTGGTATAAGGGCCTTTCCCAATATCACTGAGGAGGCCTTAAGGGTTCTGGAAAATCACTGGTTGTAGGGGGTGGCACAAATACACATTAATCTGATGAGGTGGGTCCACATAATGCCTGCACACAAGGGTTCTTCACTGATATCAGCAAGATATACAGAGAGTAGCAATGTTTCAAATGAATGGGAAACTAATGCTAAAGAAACAAGTCACAATTTCAAGGCATGTAACGGTAGTAAGATATACAACAACAACACTCTTGAGACTTAACTGCATCTACAGTAATGTCAGGAGTGTTATCAACAAAATGAGCAAGTAGGAACAAGCTCAAACATACACAGTTTCTCCTTATTGTGAAGGGGCTTTCATATGTAAAGATCAATGCACATTGAGTTTATTTACTGGGTTATCAGTGACTATCCTACATCCAAGGTGCAAGGGTCAAATCTAATTCATTCTTTTCTTCTATGTATTTACATATGTATAAATACTTCAATCTTCTTTTACTGCTCTTTTAGCCAGTGATTTTTCATATTCCACTTTTCCCAACCTAGCCATTTCTGTAGTACTATTATATACCAAATTGCAAATATTAAATGTTTCAAAACTTTTTATCATTTTTATTTTTTTTGCTCTATGAAACTAGCCAGTACCTTATACTTTGTCCAAAGATCAGCCTTATTCTGATCTATGCAATACCTAATGTGACTGAATGTTTGCTCCTGTTCTTTTATTGTCATAGTGAAAACTAATCACATGAAAAATTATTTTCCATTGAGAACAAAAGGTATATTGTGGCTTTCCTTTGTATTCAGTACTACAAGGGAAATAGCAACAATGGTATCCTGTTTTTTTGTTAGTTAAGATCGAATGCTAAATGATTAATCTGAATGGCTGTCAGAAACTGGCCCCCAGAAACACGCTTCCTGAGCTATAATTAGCTCACATCACTGAAACCATGCTCATGACTCAGTCACGTAGTTACTAATGTGCTATGAAAATTATAATAAAGAATAATTACTTATTATATAATTATATTGTATAATTAGAATTATTACTTCAAATGCCATTTTACTGCAAATTTTATGTAGTTTCTGAGTTTCCCAGTATTTCTATTAGATCAGTTAAGTAATATTCTGCAGACAGGAAATACTTTCTGATCTGCACTGAAATCAAATTGTGATTAGCCAAAGAGAAAGGTTCTTTGAATAGTGAGTGCTGTTCAAAGAAGAAACAGATTTGTATCTCTTGTGAAATATGGAAAATAGTACCTGCTAGTTCATTCTGAATATAATGATATTCCATCACTGTTTTACATTAGGAGAGTCAAAGCAGTGCTATTATTGCTTCTAAGTGAAATGGAAATTCATTATGCATTTCACTATGAATTCACTATGCATTTGCCTCTTAGTGATCGTGATGTCCTTCACAGCATAATAAGGTGTCATTTTCCCCACATGGATAGGAAGAACACATCTCACTAAGTTATTTTGAGAATGGACAGAGTTAAAATATTGCATTCTCCTACCATCAGAGGTTACTTGCTGCTGGACTTAGGGTTACAAAGCATGGAGAAAAATAAACAAACAATACCTGTCTGAAAGACAAAGAATATAGTGCCTTCAATGGGCAAAAACATTTTTCTTTTGTTAGATTTTACTAGAACTGGGAAAAATTCTCTTCACTGATGAACCTTCATTTGCTTTTTAATGAAAATCAAGAGATGGTGTATACATATCATTACCATGGTGAAAAGTTCAAATCAAACTAAACGCAGCAGAGCAGAGGTTCCCAAACCGTGGGACACATCCTCCAGGGCAAAGTTAATTGGGGGGGGGGGGTGCACTTGTTTTCATGAAGCACTTTTTCAATGAAATAAGGACAAACCATCCCATTAATCCAGATACAAAGTGTTTTTTATTTATTTCTATTATGCGTATTTTATTTCTTTGAAATTAAACGTATTGATGTATATATTAATTTATAAAAGTATGTATATTCATGGCTAAATTTTATGTAAAATTTGTTTGTTTGCACTTGTTCTGGAACTTGGTAGGGGAGGAGAGAGGAGTGAAATTTATGAAAAATTTTATGGGTCCTCAAGGTATAAAAGATTGGGAACCTCTGCTGTAGTCTGACAATGTTAATGAAATAGCCCTGTATATTTGCTTTAAGCATTGGGCAACTGCATACTGTTCAAGGAAATATGAATGCCAATAATAACATCAGACAGCATCTCAACCAGCTGGGTCACAACTGGTCGAGATTCTGAGGCTTTTGCAATTACTAACAACCTCACACAGACTGTTCGTTTACCTACCAGAATATCAGACAATACCAACCACACATCCAATGCTCTTGACCTTTATCTCATTAACAACCCTTCAAAATACATGGTCAAGGCAAGTAGTCCACCAGGCACCCCAGATCAAAACTTGATGGTCTTTTCTCCAGTAGAGCCATTCCCTTATGGCCATTCTCAGCCTCATGTTGTTTGGGAATACAAGAATAAAAAACAGTATGGTCTGTGAGATTTCTATTCTTTTTCTTGATTGGATTACTGTTTTAAATCTTCTGATGGCAGCATTTGCTCAGATCATGTCAGTGAAATTATTCTATTGGGGATGAAATCCTTCATTCCACCTCACCCTTAATCTAAACTGTGGTTTCCAATAAATGTGCTAAACCTGTTCAAGACAAGAATGTTGCATATCACAATTGGCTTGCATCCAAATCTCCAGGCTCATTTCATTTTCAAACTACACCAAAGTTCACAATGAATTTAAAGCAGTTATTAATCAATCCAAACAAAATTTTGAACAGTCTAAGAGTAGAAAACTTGCTTTTTGCCAATTCTGGTGAAAGTTGTGGCCAGTCAAAGCTACTGGCCACAACTTTCACCCATCTATACTTCCATTTCTGTTAAAACCTGATGGTTCTAATGCTCTTCAGCTAAAGGTATGCCCAACTTACTAGCATACTACTTTTCTTCTAACCCTTGTATGGACAACCTTGGTAAACCACCTCCTGTAACTTCCATTAAAAAGTTGTCAGAAGAATTTTGAACAATCTTGATGCCAAGAAAGATCGAAGTCCTCGTGGCATTTCTCCACTTGTTCTTAAAACTGGTGCTCCTACACATTCTGCTTTTTGGCATTTCCTTTTAACACACTTTCTTATCCCACTGGTGTTTTTCCTTATGCTTGGAAATATGCTCATATCCAGCCAATTTCTAAAAAGGGTAACAAATCTTTCCCATCCAGTAATGTCACATTGCAATTACCTGCAGGGAGTTGGGAGAGATCTCCGGTGCCACCAGACAAAAAATAAATAAAAAACTATGCACTTACCTGTAATCTTTGCAAAGTAATGGAGAAATCCATTAACTGCCAACCCCTAAACTATCTTAAGACCTTCCATCTGATAAATCATTCTCAGTATGGATTCCTTCAGTATCGATCCACTGGAGATATATTGGCTTATATTATCCATCTAAAAAACTGAGTTTTCTCTTTTGGCATTACTTTTCTTCTAAACAACTTCCCACTCTGTACAAATAAATCTCAAACTGCCTTGCGATGGACTACTGTTCCCACATCTACGTGGTGCACCCAAAACTTCTCTCAAGACTTCTAAGACTCCATTCAAAAGCGGGCAGTCAAGTTAATTAATGACCCATCTCTTACAAAATCTCTCCAGTCTTATAGATGTCCTGTTTCTACTGCATGCCTTTTCTATAGATACTTCCCTGGGTATTGCTCTTCTGCATTAGCATCTGTAATTCATTCCCCCCTCTCTTCCAAACCATTCTGAACACATGCCACAACCAGTCAATATCCATTCTCTGTGTAAGTTCAAACTCACAGAACCAACTTTTCTTCATCCTCATTCATCTCTTATGGAACAACCTTACCTTACATGTATTTCCTGAAAATTACAATCTACAGAAATGTCAACAAGTATCTTCTGAACCCTCAATCTACACATAGTACTAAGTACTATAGTTTCTAATACCTTTCATGTTTGGATTTGCATAAAAATTTCATGTTTTGGATTTTCATAAAGTTTAAAATTCTAGCAAACAGGATGCTACCCACTGCTGACAAACTGTTTTTGAATGACATTTATTTACCAGTATTATAATACACCATGCTTAACTTGTGTAAGAACGGCAAAGACAAAAATATGTTAATCAACTTGGCACACCTGCACAGTAATCTGAATCCAACTGAAAATTATAGCAAAAAATTTTCACAGTTATAGCAGAAACCATTAAAGAAACATTACTTTAATAAAATAGAACTGATGGTACTCATAATTCATGTTTGGCACTATATTATTACAGCTGAATTATTGAGAAAATTGGTTCATTCCATGCTACAAATGTGCCATCTAGTTATATATAAAAAAAAAGTTCCATTTATACTCCAGCATGACAACACAGGTCAGAGGAGTTTACAACTAAACATTCTGACAATAAAAATAATCAAAAACCATATTTAGCAATCATGTTGGTTCAAATCACAACCAATTTAAACAAGCTATTATACTCATGCACTAGCCAATTGGTTATGCCACGGCTCAATCCAATATAAATATGTTTAAAGTGCTGATATTCTGCAATTGCTTTCAACATACTTTGTGTACAGGGTCATCAAAAAAGGTGTCCGTCATTTCCCTTTTAATTATCTTCTGAAATATTTTATCAACTACAGTGATCGTAGCAGCAAGTAAATTATTATCAAATTATTATAGTAGCAACAAGCAGTGTGGAAACTCACTAAGTTTTATTTGAGAACTCAACAATGGCCTTTGTTGCGCCATGAGTGTACATATGACTCCTGCGCACGCCGTGTCAGTAAGATGGCCATGCAACAGAAAGTGCAGTGTGCTGGTTTTGTACAGTTGTTAACAATCACATAGGAAAGACTATACAGTTTTGCTTCTGCGCAGATGACGGACAACCATTATTGTCCCAGGGCCTGTCTATTCTTTTTCTACCCCTGAGTAGTATTATGTTTGGAAGACTTTTTATTTAGTTGATCAAGTTATATCAATAAAGACTTCAAAGTTTTCAATACCAACAACTACTGTACAAATTGGAGCACTGTGGCACTGGTGAAAGTTACTGATATGGATAAAAGGATGGCTGAGCAGCATAAGAGAGTGGACTAATGTTATGAGTGAGGTTCAACAGGGCTTGGTACTATGCACCTTAATATTTATAAACAATACCGATGTAGGTATATCAAGTTTATAATTAAGTCTGCTGATGATATAAAAGTGGGCAGGGTAGTTACCGATGTAGGTATATCAAGTTTATATTTAAGTCTGCTGATGATATAAAGGTGGGCAGGGTAGTTAATGAGAGTAATCAGAATATGCTACTTTGAACAGAACTGGATAAGTAAGTTTTTCCCTCTTGGGATGGTTTACATTAATATGAAAAGTTTTAGAAAACAGGCGTTGGGCATCAGGCTGCATATCATTATAATTTCTTGACATGATAAAAGCATTAAAATACAATAAAAGCATTAAATTAAAAGAATAACATAGTATCTTTCTTCATCAGCTAGTTAATATAAAGTGCACTGAGTATATAAAGAAAAGTTTTACTGAAAGGAAAAGTTATTTCCTTATACCTTATCTGTTCTCATTCACAAATATGGACCATCACACTAGGGCTATTTTTTCTTCTATTACAACTCACTTGTTAAAAAAATCAAAACCCTGGGATTGATTGGTTGGTTGGTTATCTACTTTTAATTTTTACTAAACACATATAACGACTTAGATTACAAACGTAACATAATTAATTAATACATAACGATACGGAATTTATATAAACGGAACTCGTAGATAATACTCGATACTAAAAAATATATATATAGCGTTATAACTGTGTTGGGATAAAAGTTTAGGGTTATAATTTTGTACTGAAATTCAAATTTTATTGAAATTAAATCGAAATCATGACTCAGACCAGAGTCAAAGCAAAAGGCTAAAGCTAATGGGAGTGCTGTGGCTTAGGGTAGAACTGAGGGGGACAGTTTCCCTCTGAATCACAGCCTTTTAAAATGCACTGCTTGCTTGATGTTTGTGGAGCAATCGGGTGCGGGACATGATATTGCCATGGGGGATGTCTTTGTGTGCGTGCGATGAAAGGAAATCAGGCGACAACTCAGCGTTGTTATGGCCCTATATGAAAGCTTGAAGGACAGATTGGATGCCCTCGAAGGATCTAAATTGAGGGGTGCATTAAGCTCTCAGCTGCCCACATCAACGCCAGAGCTTGAACTTGGTCATCACGCAACACAGCTGCAACCCCCAAGGCAGAATGCACTGGTCCCACAGGAACTAGTAGTTGTTGGTGACTATTGTCAGGGAAATGGGGAATATGCTTTGTAAAAAGGATAGGTGGAACAGGACCAGGGTATGTCCGCCAGGGGCAAAGGTTGATGACGTAGAGCAGATATCATCTTTTAAGGGCACAAAAGATGGCACTAATGATATTAAGAGTAGGAGACCGGCGGAATTACTTAACAAGTACAGGTCACTGTTGAAAAAAAAGCCACGAATTAGGGTTGAATTTGAAAGTGTCTGCAATTCTGCCCAGACACAATAGGAGGGAGTATATGATGAGAGCCTTGTCAATCAATTCGGCCCTGGAAAGATTGTGCAAGGCTCAAGGGTAGAATTTTTTCAGCCTGGTCTGTACTTGTTAACAGAAGGGACCGCTTCTACAGGGATGGGATACACTTAAATAGAAAGGGTGCAAGAATATTTGCTGATGCTATCGAGGCAGTGTTAGGTGGGTCGAAAAACTGGTAGCTTGGTGGGAGGGGGGATTCAAGGCCTAATAGATTAACAGTAGCCACTGGCAGGGGTGAAAGTGATTCTTGCACTGCTTCTATTGGAATGAGCCGCAGCCTGGAAAACAAGATGCAGGATATTTCAGAGACTGCTGAGAGTCACTGCGGTACAAGTAAACACATAGGTTGTGTTAGGGTAGCTAAGAAAAAGAACAGGTGAACAGGTGCATGTATACTTGCGTGTACACCGATGCTGAGTTTGGTAAATAAATTTGATGAATTTGAGGTATTGCTCAAAACATCAAAGGCAGATATTGTTGGGATATCAGAGACGTGATCTCACACAGATATAAAGAATACAGAATTGGAATTTAGGGAGTACAATGTGTACAAAAAGGATAGACAGGATGGGAAGGAGGAGGAGTAATGCTATTAGTAAATAAACATAAAATCCAAGGAAGTGAAGCCAGTCCACATCGGTGGACAGTGCAGTGTCAAGTCAGTTTTGTGTGACATAAGCATTGGGAGATCAAAATTGAGAGTAGGAGTGTGCTAATGACTCTGATGAGTATAATAAGAAACTGTACAGGGAAATAGAGCGGGCCAGTAAATCAGAGAGTCTTATAATGGTGGATTTTAATTTCCCAGATATTGACTGGAATTTGTGGGTCGGTAACTCACACACTAGCAAGGCTTTTGTGGATTTATTCAATGATTGTTTTCTACATCAGGATGTTCGGGAGGCAACTAGAGGGAGTAATATTCTTAATCTGATTATCAGTAGTGATTCTTCATGCATTAAGAAATTGCAGATAAAGAACCACTAGGTGGCAGTGATCACAGTGTGCTGAAGTGGGATTTACTCAAAGAGGTAACTACCATCAGGGGTAAAGGGAAGGGTTTTTGCTTTCGTAAAGGCGACTATGATGGTCTGAGACAGTATTTAAATTCTATATCGTGGGACCAACTGATCATGTTACCAACAGCAAATTCAAAATGGGAAGCATTCAAAGAACTTATCTTGGAAGCTACTAGTCTTTACATACCAACTAAGAAATATTGTTCAAAGTTTAGGCCTAAATGGATGTCAGATGAACTAATGAGCCATATGGCATAGAAGAAAAATGCATGGGATACATATAAATTAATGGGTGACATGGAAGCCTATGTTAGATATAAGTTGGTCTATAACCAAGTCACAAAGGAGATTAGGCAGGCAAAGGCAGATTATGAGAAATACTTGGCAAAGGATGCAAAGAAAAACAGAAAAGAGTTCTTTACCTATGTAAACTCTAGAAGGAAAGGGATGAATCAGATTGGTCCACTGGATATTGATGGTTGAACAGTTAAGGCTCCTGTTCAAGTAGCTAACAAACTAAACCAGTTATATTAAAGGAGGCAGCAAAGGAAGTAAGCAAACCCTTAGCCATAATTATGAGAGCTTCCTTCGACTCAGGGGAGGTACCCATAGACTGGAAATGTGCAAATGTGACCCCAATTCACAAAGGAGGATCAAAGGCTGACACAAGTAATTATAGACCTGTGAGCTTAACTTCTGTTCCAGGAAAATTAATGGAGGCACTGGTTAAAGAAGCACTGCAGGATCATTTAGACAAGACTTCAGTTATAGCTCAGACACAGCATGGTTTTGTTAAGGGGAAGTCTTGCCTGACCAACTTGATTGGATACTATGATGCAGTCACAAAAGAACTGGATGCAGGGAATAACTTTGATATTATATACTTGGATCTTAGAAAGGCTTTTGATACTGTTGCACATGGAAGACTGCTACACAAATTGGAGCAGTGTGACATTGGAGGCAAATTGCTGCTATGGATAAAGGGGTGGTTGAGGGGGAGAAGACAGAGAGCGGTAATCAATGGACACTGCTTATCGTGGACTAATGTTATTAGTGGAGTCCCTCAGGGCTCAGTGTTGGGTCCATTATTGTTTCCTGTATTTATAAATGATATTGATGATGGTATATCGGGCTTAATGTCCAAGTTTGCAGACGATACAAAGGTTGGTAGGGTTGTCAAGGACACTACTGACACTATGCTGCTGCAACAGGATCTGGAAAGGTTGAGCAGATGGGCTGAGAGGTGGCAAATGAAGTTTAACATTGACAAATGTAAAGTACTACACATGGGAAAAAGCAACCGCAGAGCAACGTATCAACTCTGTGGTACTACACTGACAGTGGTAGAGAATGAAAGGGACTTGGGGGTGATTGTGCAGGCAGATATGAAGTTCTCTGAGCAGTGCAGACGGGCTGCAAGAGTAGCTCATGGAGTATTGTCAATGATATACAGGAATTTTTCCAGCAGGGATAAGGAGGTGATTATTTCATTGTATAAGGCAATGGTCAGGCCACACCTAGAGTACTGTATACAGGTCTGGAGGCCTCATTTCAAGAAGGATGTAGAGCTGCTGGAACGAGTACAGAGAAGGGCAACAAGATTAGTGAATGGAACAAAGGGGTGCTCTTACGAAGAAAGGCTTAAGTTTTGCAAATTACAGTGTCTGGAGACTAGGCACCAGCGAGGTGATCTGATAGAGGTGTATAAAGCCTTGAATGGTTTAAGCATGCTCAATGCTGATGGGATTCTTCCTCCAGCGCAGAAAAATCACCTGAGAGGGCATAAATTCAAATTGAGGAAAGACAGATGTAGGATGGACGTGCAGAAATTTGCCTTTAGCCAGCGGGTGGTTGGTTGGTGGAACAGACTGCCATCCCTTGTGGTGGAGGTTGATAGCCTAAATAAGTTTAAGGCTCAGCTGGACAGGTATTTTGAACGAACAGAGGGGTGAAGTGGAAGTGGGTTTTTTTTTTTTTTTGGCTGATGCTGCATAAGCTTGCTTTCTTGCATCAAATGCCTCTACTAATGCTAATGCTAAACGAGTATTTTGCATCTACATTCACACATGAGGAGCTATTCAGGAAGAGGAATGCCAGAGTAAACTCTGGCAGTGAGCTAGATGATTTTGTAATAACTGAGAGGAAAGTGGAGGAAAAATTGTTGAGAATATATATAAAAAAGGCACCTGGGGTGGATGGGATCTATCCAGTTAAATTAAAGGAGGCAGCAAAGGAAGTAAGCAAACCCTTAGCCATACTTATGAGAGCTTCTTTGGACTCAGGGGAGGTACCCATATACTCGAAATGTGCAAATGTGACCAAAATTCACAAAGGAGGATCAAAGGCTGACTCAAGTAATTATAGACCTGTGAGTTTAATTTCTCGTCCAGGAAAATTAATGGAGGCACTGGTTAAAGAAGCATTGCAGGATCATCTAGACAAGACTTCAGTTATAGCTGGGACACAGCATGGTTTTGTTAAGGGAAAGTCTTTCCTGACCAATTTGATTAGATACTATGATGCAGTCACAAAAGAACTGGATGCAGGGAATAAGTTTGATATTATATATTTGGATCTTAGAAAGGCTTTTGATACTGTTGCACATGGAAGACTGCTGCACAAATTGGAGCAGCGTGGCATTGGAGGCAAATTGCTGCTATGGATAAAGGGATGGTTGAGTGGGAGAAGACAGAGAATGGTAATCAATGGACACTGCTCATCATGGACTAATGTCATTAGTGGAACTCCTCAGAGTTCAGTGTTGGGTCCATTGATGTTTTCTGTATTTATAAATGATATTGATGATGGTATATCAAGCTTAATGTCCAAGTTTGCAGATGATACAAAGGTTGGCAGGGTTGTTAAGGACACTACTGATGCTATGCTGCTGCTGCAACAGGATCTGGAAAGGTTGAGCACATGGGCTGAAAGGTGGCAAATGAAGTTTAACCTTGACAAATGTAAAGTACTACATTTGGGAAACAGTAACCCCAGAGCAACATATCAACTATGTGGTACTATACTGACAGTGATAGAGAATGAAAAGGACCTGGGGGTAATTGTGCAGGCAGATATGAAGTTCTCTGAGCAGTGCAGACGGGCTGCAAGAGTAACTCATCGGTCTTGTCAATGATATACAGGAATTTTTCTAGCAGGGATAAGGAGGTGATTATTCCCTTGTATAAGGCAATGGTCAGGCCACACCTTGAGTACTGTATACAGGTCTGGAGGCCTCATTTCAAGAAGGATGTAGAGCTGCTGGAACGAGTACAGAGAAGGGTAACAAGATTAGCGAATGGAACAAAGGGTTGCTTTTACGAAGAAAGGCTTAAGTTATGCAAATTACAGTGTCTGGAGACTAGGGACTGGTGAGGTGATCTGATAAGAGGTATATAAAGCCTTGAATGGTTTGAGCATGCTCAATGCCGATGGGATTCTTCCTCTTGCTCAGAATAATCACCTGAGAGGGCATAAATTCAAATTGATGTAAGACAGATGTAGGATAGATGTGCGGAAATTTGCCTTTAGCCAGCGGGTAGTTGGTTGGTGTAACAGACTTCCATCCTTTGTTGTGTAAGTTGATAGCCTAATAAATTTAAAGCTGAGCTGGACAGGTATTTCGAACGAACGGAAGGGTGAAATGGGACTGTTTTTTTTTTTTTTTTTGGCTGATGCTGCATAAGCTTGCTTTCTTGCATCATATGCCTCTACTAATGCTAATGGTAATTCAGTGCCAAAGCAACCCAGGCCAGTATATTGTGAATTGCGTATTGTATATTCTATGATTAGTTTGTCTGCTTTAATGAATGAATAACCAGGCAACCCAAACCTGAGATAAACTCAGACAGTGTCTGCCCGTCATAGCAGGATTCAAATATCTTCCCACACCAAGAGCAAGGCAATAATTTTATCCACTATGCTAGATCCAAAGGCATTGCATGGAGACTTTATAACCACTCTATACAAAATAAATGAATCATATAAAGAAGAAACAAATACTTACACTGGCTCCAATAAAATAATAGTATTGAATTTGGGGGGATAAGGCATATCTATTTATATACTGGAACATATTAAGAAAATATGTTCCAGTAAGATAATATTAAAATTAAGAAAAGACAGATGAAGAATAGATGTGCGTGATTTGCCTTTAGTCAGCGGGTGGTTAATTGCTGGAACAAACTTCCATCTGTCATTGTGGAAGTTAATAGGTTAAATAAATTTAAGGAGGAACTGCACAGGCATTTGGAGGGAATGGTGTGATTTTTTTTTTTTTTTTTTTTTGGCTGATGCTGCATAAGCTCATATACTTGCTTTCTTGCATCACATGGCACTACTACTATATATATATATTTCTTAGTATCGTGAATTAAGCTTGTTATAAAAATAGGAGGGAATAGGATATAAAATAATTATTGTAATGCATAACTCTAAAATATAATAGGGCAAACACATTTTTAAAAGCACCTGTTTCCCCAGCGCCGGATTATGGTACGGGTTAGCAGGGCCCCTGCCCGGGGCACCATTATTTACGGGGTGTCAAAAACAGAAGAACGATGAGGTAAAAATATATAACCTCAGTAAAGGGCACCAAAAAATCATTCTGCCGGGGGCGCTGAAATACCTTGGTTCGGCTCTGTGTTTTCCTTAAAATTGAAATCAGTTGTTGTTGTTATTTGGTTTTTAGGAGCATTAGCAACTAAGGCCATATTGCTCCAGGAATATGCGGTGGTCATTCCCTGACCTTTCTGCATCCTTCGTATTTGGTGGTGACGGGCTCGAACCCAGGTCTAATCAAGAAGCATGTGCTACGCACTGCTACTCCTTCCCACCTGGCTACGGAGGCGCCTATTGAAATCAGCTGGGGTCTACGAAATGGAGTCCCAAATTTCAGTTACCTGACAATATACAAGCAATACAGCAGTAAACATGCTTTGTAAGCATGTTTCTAAAACACTTTTGGGGAACGTACGAAATATTTCGACTAAAATTAATTGACAGATGTAAAACAGGTATCAAATTCTGCCCTGACTCGCGCTTTTTTTCCCAACGTCAACCCATCCTCTCAGGTTGCTTTCGCGTACTTACAGTGTACAATACCACCATATCTTCCTAAAATTAACTCATACAATAGCCAATCATCACCTTATTAAAAAAAAAAAAAAACATATATATATATATATATATATATATTTGTTTTTTTTTTTTAGGATACCCCGATCAGTATTTCGCACATTAAACTGTTTATAAGGATTGACATTTGCGTTGGTTGTTAGCTCGATGGAAACGCTTTTGTCAAAATATGAAACATGTTACAGAACAAACAAAAGCACGAAACTTCAGCTTCGATTTAAAAATGACATACCACAGTTTCTTCTAATTCCGGCAGTGGCGGGAATTTATTCCTTTCCATTTTACTCTTTTATACAGAGCTCAAGCAAAATGATTACGAATTCCAGAAACATAAAGAATTATTCTACAAAAACCGAGTACTCGTCCGAATTCAGAGTGATATTTCTGTCCTGTATCTTGTATCTTTTTTTTTCCCCCTTTCATACGAAAAAATACTCAAAAAATCTCTCAGCTTTACATGTCAAAAGTACATTCCCCTTCTGTTAACCACTGCCATTGACATTACCAATTCAACTCACAACATTACGAAATCTACTCGTGCTGCCCCCCATAAAATTAAAATTCCAACCCACATTATTCCCATCGTTTTCCGGCTTTAAAAATATGTTCACTATCTGTCACATTTAGCTGTGCGGATTTTAAGTTTCTACAGTTTTACAATATATATATATTACATTAAGAAATGTGTTAATAAATAAATATATTAACACATTTCTTCTACTCCCCATTGCCCGGAACTCCCCATGACCAATGAGAAAGAATGAGACATGAAGGCCTGGTGAATACCACGGCGGAGGTTTCGGTGCAGTAATTATAACTTGTGGAAGAAATCTGTTAGTTGTTTCACCTTTGGCTGTTTGCTCCCAAGATGCGTTGCCAATGCTGGAAGAGCTTTCACGAAATCTCTTTCATTTCGTTTTTTTTTTGGATCATTAGTTAGATCGAGTGTTATGTCCAGAATGGTGGTGAGAATTTAACTCTTTATACAGTAGAGAAGGCAAAGACGAATAACTACCAGGTCCAGAGGAAGAATACCTGCTAAGACTTGGCGGTCAGGATTACTAACTGTGCGGCAAGCTCTGGTCACAGTGTGAAGGATATTGCGTTGAACTGTAGGCAACTTTGCTTCATTACGTGCAATGATGGCACAAGGGAACCATTTGCCTACACCATACCACACAGCTAGTAAGAAGATGGTTTTGTAAAGTAGCATGAGAGTCCTCCTCTTCAAACTTCAGTCTGCCTTGCCAGGTCTTACGATCATGATAGTATAATGACGTTTTTTTTTTGTTTTTTTTTTATGAAACCCCCAAACACGAGAGGTATTGGTACCGTAGAGACTTAGTACCGTGCTTGGGTTGGAGGTTGAGAAGATAGGTATTAGAACCTAGTACTTAGTACCGTGCTTGGGTTGGAGGTTGAGAAGATATTTGTTGACATTAGACTTGAACCTCTGTAGACTGTAATTTTCAGGAAAGACATATGAAGGAAAGAAGGTACCCCCAGGGGCTTACATCTGGTGAGTATGGGCTTGGCACACCCAGGGTCCTGAGCTGGATATCATCATTCATCTCTTCTTGGTGATTCCCTTCTACTTTTCTCTCTCTCTCTCTGTGTAACTTGGAAATTTTTTTTTAGCTGGTGCAGCATAAGCCTCAGGCATCCTTGCACTATATGGCTAGTAATAATAATAATAATAATAATAATAATAATAATAATAATACAATACAATACAATTTTATTTATAATAATAATAATAATAATAATAATAATAATAATAATAATAATAATAATAATAATAATAATAATAATAATAAGGTTGTTCCAGAAAACGGCAGTTGAATGAATAAACGAGGAAGATGAAAAGTTGGTTCTATGAGTTTGAAGTTAGACAGTAAAAGAATGCTGTCTGGTGATGGCACGTATTCGGACTGTTTTGACAGAGAGAGCGGGAATTATAGAAGCCAATTCAGAAAAACAGTGCCCGTGGAAAAGGCATGCAGCATAAAAAGTACTTCTATGAGACAGCGAGTGGAGAGACTCTGTTAGAAAGGTAATTAAGATGGAAAGGATTTGTTGGAAAGGTAATTAAGATCAGGTAAGAATATTAACCGGGAGTCAAAGGTTACTTCTAGATAAATGAGTTCCGTTTTAAGTTGCAATGTCTGCCCAGAGATTTTAATTTGAGGCCATCGTCTTATGTCCAGGGATCCTTTGATAGTCTTCGTTTTTTCTCAAGAGATGACTAACTTGTGGTTGTTAGCCCAATTTTGGAGGACCGTTCAGGCAGGAGAGGCAATTTGCTCAAGCTGAATTCTAAAATCAGCTTTGATTTTAGGAGGATGAAATCATCTGCGTAGGTAATGCAGTCCACAGGGCCTAGATCCATAAGAAGAAATTCATCTAATAATTAGTTCCAAAAGTAGGGGCCAAGAACTGAGCCCTGTGGACAACCTCTGAAAAACTGGTCGGGAAGTTTTCTGAAAATTTGTTTGAACAGTTACTGAGTGATTGAAGGGTAGTTCAGGAGACAGCAGTAGAGGTTGAGTGGAATATTGAGTTGACGCAACCTCCTGACAATGCTGGACCTACAGATGGAATCGAAGGCACCAGCAAAGTCAATGGAAATAGCCGGTATATATTTTTCTGTAGTTGAGTTTGCTGTGTTGAGGAAATTGTTCACAGCATTTCCAGTGGAGCATCCTAGTTTAAAGCCATACTGCTTTAAAGAGTCTAAGTTGGCTAGAAGACAGATAATCTGGATTGAAGCAGCCACTCCATTATCTTATCCAAAACCGGCAGAAGACAATGAGGCGGTAAGATTTGGGGAGAGTAGGATCTTTGTCTGGACCTTTTAGGATGAGTTGAAGCACCGCCTGTTTCCAAGAATCAGGGAAAATCGCTTTGACAAGTCATTTGTTGAACAGTGCTAACAGCTGGTTCAGAAGGTGTATAGCTGCTTTCTTGATTACCTCAGCCTCAATATTATCATGACCAGGGCATTTATTTATTCTTGCTGTGTCAACGGCTTTGTTCATTTACTCAGAGGATAAAGGAAGTTCTATTTTATTGTTGGAGAAGGCTCGATTGTCTTGTTCAATTTGCTTTTGTCCATCATCGATGGGAGTCTCATCAGTCTGAAGTAATGCATTCAGAATATTATTAATAGATTCAGCCGATGTGTGTGTGTTCGATTGCAGTCGGGTGTCAGGGTTGCATTTCACATTTCTCCCCTGGGAAGCTTATTCATTACGATACAATAAACAACCCACATACGGATCTGCATTACCAGTAGTTGTCACAAGGTCTGCCAAATGAGGTTTGTGTAGCCGTTAAGGCAAAGGGGATAGTATTAAGTACACCAGCTGCCGTTGCAGATGAACTCAACAGTTATTTTGCAACGATATTTACAAATAAAAAACCTTTTGTGGCAATGGGAAATTGTGGGAGCAAAGTTGAAAAATATGTAATTAATGATACTGAAATTTCGCAAGATTATTTAATGAAAAACGTTTTGGAGCCTACAGGCCAGTAAGACTCCTGGAGTTGATGGAATATACCCTATAATCTTAAGGAAGGTTGCAAGTGAGTGCTTTGAACCATTGAGGCTAATTATGCGAGCATTACTAGACTCTGGGAGATTCCGTTGGATTGGAAAAGTGCCAATGTATCTCCCACACATAAGGGTGGTTCTAAGAGTGAAGTGGGAAATTATCGACTTGTCAGTCTGACTTCAGTGGTAGGGAAAATCATGGAGGCAATGATCAAGGGTGGAATTCAGGATCATTTGGATAGAATTGAAATTCTCAAAGATACTCAGCATGGTTTTGTAAAAGGAAAATCATGTTTAACAAATCTGGTTCACTATTTTGAAAGGGTCACTCATGAGCTGGATTTAGGGAATAATTTCGACATTATTTATTTAGATTTCAGGAAGGCTTTTGACTCAGTCCCACATGAGCGGTTGCTTTATAAGCTGGAACAGGTTGGAATCACTGGGAAAATCCTTAGATGGATAGAAGGATGGCTTCAGGGCAGGAGGCAGAGGGTTGTGATAAATGGCTATTCCTTAGATTGAGTTGATGTAAGAAGTGGGGTTTCCCGGATCAGTATTAGGACCACTGTTGTTCTTAATTTTCATAAATTTTCATAATTTTTCATAATTTTTCATAATTTTTCAGAGGATGTTAAATTGGTAGAGTAGTTAATGATCAGTGTCAATCTGAGCTTCTTCACAGAGACCTAGATAGACTTCAGGAATGGTCAGAAAAATTACACCTATGCTTTAATCCAACAAAGTGTAAGGTATTACACCTGGGAAATAGTAATCCCAAAATAACTTATTCACTTGGTGGAGTTCAACTAAACCCAGTACTGGAGGAAAGGGCTTGGGTGTTACAATACGGTCAGACATGAAATTCTCTGAGCATTGTAAACAAGTTGCAAGCAAGGCCCATGGTGTCCTATCGATGATCTATCGAACTTTTGCAAGTAGAGATAGGAACGTTATAATCACATTATATAAGGCTTTTGTTAGACGACACTTGGAATAATGTGTTCAAGTATGGAGACCGAACCTAAAAAAAAGACATCGAGCTTCTTGAAAGGGTGCAAAGACGGGTAACTCGCCTGGTGAGATCGGCAAAAGGGCGTCCTTACGAAGAAAGACTTCAAATATTTGGGTTGTAGAGTTTGGAAACTAGACACCTTAGAGGAGATTTGATCGAGGTGTTTAGGGCTCTGAGAGGCATCAGTAAAATGAATGAGGACGAAATTTTCAAGATTATAAATTATGCTAGAACTAGGGGACATGAATTCAAGTTACGGGGGGGGGAGTAGAGTGTAGAGTGTGTTTAGTGTCGAACGGCACCAGGGTTTCCCCCCCATCTTCGCGTAGTGTACATTGTGGGGGTGAAACAGAACACTGTCAATGTGAATTTAGAAGTTTATGGGTTTTGTATATGTGTAGTGTCGTGTACCGTTGTACCTATGGTCATTTATTTAGTAGTATAACATTATTTTGTGATTTTTTGATTAATTTTCTGTATTTATTCTTTACTCGGCCTTGTAAAAGTATCGGTAAGGGTTTCCACGTGTCCGTAACTACCGTTCGTAACTACCACTACCGTTAGTAACTTTCCCGTCATTGTGATACGATAGTTATATACCGTACTAGATAGCGTTAGTTGAACTTCGTTAGCAGTTAAATTGTACGTTTAAATAAATACATATAACGACTTAGATTACAAACGTAATATAATTAATAACATAACATAATTAATTAATAAATTAATAGAATCATGACTCAGACCAGAGCAGCAAACCAAAAGGCTCAAGCTAATGGAAGTGCTGTGGCTCAGAGCAGAACTGAGGGAGGCAATTGTCCTCTGACTCACAGCCTTATAAAATGCACTGTTTGCTTGATGTTTGCAGGGCAATTGGGTACGGGACATGATACTGCCAAGGGGGATGTCTTTGTGTGTGCGCGATGCAAGGTGTGTATCGATATCAGGCAACAACTCGGCGTTCTTGTGGGCCAAATGAGAGCTTGAAGGACAGGGTGGATGCCATCGAAGAAACTAAATTGAGGGGCCCATCAAGCTCTCAGCTGCCCACATCAACGCCAGAGCTTGCACTTGGGCATCGCGTGACACAGAGACAACCCCTAAGGCAGAATGCGCTGGTGCCGAAGGAACTAGTAGTTGTTGGTGACTCTATCGTCAGGGAAACGGGGAACATGCTTTGTAAAAAAGATAGGTGGAACAGGACCAGGGTATGTCTGCCAGGGGCAAAGGTTGATGACGTTGTAGAGCGAATATCATCTTTTAAGGGCACAAAAGGTGATATAGTGTACACGTTGGCACTAATAATATTAAGAGTAGGAGACCGGCAGAATTACTTAACAAGTACAGGTCACTGTTGAACAAAAGCCGAGAATTAGGGTTGAATTTGAAAGTGTCTGCAATTCTGCCCAGACACGATAGGAGGGAGTATATGATGAGAGCCTTGTCGATCAATTCGGCCCTGCAAAGATTGTGCAAGGCTCAAGGGGTAGAATGTTTTTCAGCCTGGACTGTACTTGTTAACAGGAGAGATTGCTTCTACAGCGATGGGATACACTTAAAAATAAAAGGGTGCAAGAATATTTGCTGATGCTATCGAGGCAGTGTTAGGTGGGTCGGAAAACTGCTAGCTTGGGGGGGAGACAAAGACCAATAGATTGACAGTAGCCACTGGCAGAGGTGAAAGAGATTCTTGCACTGCTTCTATTAGAATGAGCAGAAGCCTGAAAAACAAGATGCATGGTATTTCAGAGACTGCTGGGAGCCACTGCGGTACAAGTAAATACATGGGTTGTGTTAGGGTAGCTAAGAATAGAAATAGGTGCAGGTATACTTGCGTGTACACCAATGCTAGGAGTTTAGTAAATAAATTTGATGAATTTGAGGTATTGCTCAAAACATCGAAGGCAGATATTGTTGGGATATCAGAGACGTGGTGTCACACAGATATAAGGGATGCAGAACTGCAATTTGGGGAGTACAACGTCTACAGAAAGGATAGACAGGATAGGAAGGGGGGATGGGTTATGCTATTAGTTGAGAAACACATAAAAACCAAGGAAGTGAAGCCAGTCGACATCGCTGGACAGTGCAGTGTGGAGTCAGTTTGGTGTGACATAAACATTGGGAGATCAAAATTGAGAGTCGGAGTGTGCTATAGGCCTAATGACTCTGATGAGTATAATAAGGAACTGTACAGGGAAATAGAGTGGGCCTGTAAATCAGAGTGTCTTATAATGGGAGATTTTAATTTTCCAGATATTGACTGGAATTTGGGGGCTGGTTACTCACACACTAGCAGGGCTTTTGTGGATTTATTGGATGATTGTTTTCTACATCAGCATGTTCGGGAGGCAACTAGAGGGAGTAATACTCTTGATTTGATATCAGCAGTGATTCTTCATGCATTAAGAATCTGCAGATAAATGAACCACTAGGTGGCAGTGATCACAATGTGCTGAAGTGGGATTTACTCAAAGAGGTAACTACCATTAGGGGTAAAGGGAAGGGTTATTGCTTCCGTAAAGGCGACTACGATGGACTGAGACAGTATTTAAATTCTATACAGTGGGACCAACTGATGATGTTACCAACAGCAAATTCAAAATGGGAAGCATTCAAAGAACTTATCTTGGAAGCTACTAGTCTTTACATACCAACTAAGAAATATTGTTCAAGGTTTAGGCCAAAATGGATGTCAGATGAACTAATGAGGCATATGGCAGAGAAGAATAATGCATGGGATACATACAAATTAACACATGACACAGAAGCCTATGATAGATACAAGTTGATATGCAACCAAGTTACAAAGGAAGTTAGGCAGGCGAAGGCAGATTACGAGAAATCCTTGGCAAGGGATGCAAAGAAAAACAGCAAAGAGTTCTTTACTTATGTAAACTCTAGAAGGAAGGGGATGAATCAGATTGGTCCACTTGATATTGATGGGTCAACTGTTGATGATCCTGCTCAGGTAGCTAACAAGCTAAATGAATATTTTGCATCGACATTCACACATGAGGAGTTATTCAGCGAGGGGAATGCCAGAGGTGTATTCAACTCTAGCAGTAAGCTACAGAATCTTGAAATAACTGGGAGTAAAGTGGAGGAGAAACTGTTGAAGATAAACACAAGAAAGGCACACGGGGTGGATGGGATCTATCCAGTTATATTAAAGGAGGCAGCAAAGGAAGTAAGCAAACCCTTAGCCATAATTATGAGAGCTTCCTTGGACTCAGGGGAGGTACCCATAGACTGGAAATGTGCAAATGTGACCCCAATTCACAAAGGAGGATCAAAGGCTGACACAAGTAATTATAGACCTGTGATCTTAACTTCTGTTCCAGGAAAATTAATGGAGGCACTGGTTAAAGAAGCACTGCAGGATCATCTAGACAAGACTTTAGTTATAGCTCAGACACAGCATGGTTTTGTTAAGGGGAAGTCTTGCCTGACCAACTTGATTGGATACTATGATACAGTCACAAAAGAACTGGATGCAGGGAATAACTTTGATATTATATACTTGGATCTTAGAAAGGCTTTTGATACTGTTGCACATGGAAGACTGCTACACAAATTGGAGCAGTGTGACATTGGAGGCAAATTGCTGCTATGGATAAAGGGGTGGTTGAGGGGGAGAAGACAGAGAGTGGTAATCAATGGACACTGCTCATCGTGGACTGATGTTATTAGTGGAGTCCCTCAGGGCTCAGTGTTGGGTCCATTATTGTTTCCTGTATTTATAAATGATATTGATGATGGTATATCGGGCTTAATGTCCAAGTTTGCAGACGATACAAAGGTTGGTAGTGTTGTCAAGGACACTACTGACACTATGCTGCTGCAACAGGATCTGGAAAGGTTGAGCAGATGGGCTGAGAGGTGGCAAATGAAGTTTAACATTGACAAATGTAAAGTACTACACATGGGAAACAGCAACCCCAGAGCAACGTATCAACTCTGTGGTACTACACTGACAGTGGTAGAGAATGAAAGGACTTGGGGGTGATTGTGCAGGCAGATATGAAGTTCTCTGAGCAGTGCAGACGGGCTGCAAGAGTAGCTCATGGAGTATTGTCAATGATATACAGGAATTTTTCCAGCAGGGATAAGGAGGTGATTATTCCATTGTATAAGGCGATGGTCAGGCCACACCTAGAGTACTGTATACAGGTCTGGAGGCCTCATTTCAAGAAGGATGTAGAGCTGCTGGAACGAGTACAGAGAAGGGCAACAAGATTAGTGAATGGAACAAAGGGGTGCTCTTACGAAGAAAGGCTTAAGTTTTGCAAATTACAGTGTCTGGAGACTAGGCACCAGCGAGGTGATCTGATAGAGGTGTATAAAGCCTTGAATGGTTTAAGCATGCTCAATGCTGATGGGATTCTTCCTCTAGCTCAGAAAAATCACCTGAAAGGGCATAAATTCAAATTGAGGAAAGACAGATGTAGGATAGACGTGCGGAAATTTGCCTTTAGCCAGCGGGTGGTTGGTTGGTGGAACAGACTGCCATCCCTTGTGGTGGAGGTTGATAGCCTAAATAAGTTTAAGGCTCAGCTGGACAGGTATTTTGAACGAACAGAGGGGTGAAGTGGAAGTGGGTTTTTTTTTTTTTTTTTTTTTGGCTGATGCTGCATAAGCTTGCTTTCTTGCATCAAATGCCTCTACTAATGCTAATGCTAATGCTAATTTAGCTGCTGGACCCGTAATGGGTTTCAACGTTGTGCACTCTCTGCCCCGTTGAGGCAGACCAGGTACAAGGACCAGGTACGTGGAGGCAGACCAGGGCCTGTGACCTTAAGCGGCGTCTTTGGCTGTCTCCCCTTTTTGCAATTTTCATTAATTAAGTAGGGGCCCGAACATGTTCTTTGCCTCCGGGCCCTACTGGTCTAAGAAAACCCATTATCTTCAGGATAATTCTAAAATAGTCACCATGAATTCACCTTCAAGCACAAATTTGGATACATTAAGTAAATTATGTTTTATATATCAGTTGCAAGGAAATGTTGAGATATTTCTGAACATTGCTGAAAATATTGTGCTGTATTCAATTTAGATGGTATTATTTCCACGCAAAAAAAAAAAAAGATAGATGGCAAGCCTTACGCTGCTGTTTTCTAGCACGTGGTTGATACATATACTGCAGTTACTTTTTTCTGTGGATCGCAAAAATGGATTTATTTCCGCTTAACGTAGAATTAATTGTTGGAACGTATGAAGAATTTCTGCTTGGTTATAAATTAATGAAGAACCCTGAGGTTAGTATGCTTGCCGTGGGAGTAACCTTTTTTTTTCTCTTTTATTATGGAACTCTCCACGCGAATGTTAGTACTGTACAGTAAATGCCGATTATAGTGATCGTGTTTGCAAATTGAATTTTGATTCTAATAAGAAAAATCTACAAACATTCAGAGACTATAAAAATAAAGATATAAAACACAGATTTACACTTTTATTACCAATTACATGATATGTGAAAATCGTAAGTATAAAAATAAATTTATACTTACATACATAGTTTAATTAATATACATTATTAATTAAACATAACACTTTGTAATATGATTATAATTTAAAATAGTCACTTATTTTACATTGCTTTAAATTATAACTACAAAGTCTATTTATATATTTTTCAAATTGTATAACAGTCTATATTCACGCTCACTTTCACCTTTTTTTACAACACTATAGCTTCGAGTTTGCCTGTTTATAACTGGAATTCGTTCTGGTTCATCTTCATTTTTCTCCTCCTTGGCGAAATTATCAGTAACAGATGTAAATCCACTGTACCACTTAAAGTCATCTTATTTTGTTCTTTAATGTCTTATGTTATTTAATGCGTCTTATCTGTAAACACCTGACCTTTTGGCCATGAAGGGAAAGTGCAACACTATTTAATCTTTTATCCTGTTAGTCGAAAGGTTGTTGCAATAAAGTCTCTCTCTCTCTGAGACTGGGCAATTTCTTCATCTGTTAAAGCTGTAGTATCTTGTAGATCACCATTTATGTCCACCAAATCATTAAACATGATCTGTATCGTGACTTAGTTGACCCTCATGAATAATTAATCCACATTTTTTGAAACAGTTGCTAATGCAGGTTTCAGAAGCTTCATTCCAGGCACTGATTGTCATATGAAGTGCATCTAGGACAGTTATCTGCTTTGTGATATTGGATGATGTCCCCAAACCTTCATCTATAGACTGGATGATTCTTCGCCTCATATCCAATCTGTAGAAGGTCTTAAAGGTTTTCCCTGGTCGATAAATTGAATCTGATGTTGTGTTTAAAGGTAGAAAAACTAATTCAATGTTTTTTTGAAAGACAACTTTGGATGACCTGGGCAGTTATCCAAACCAATGTAATTTTTTGTTTTTCTTATCCAGTTGCAAATCTCATTTACAAAGATAACCTTCAAATAAAGAAGCTGTCAGCCAAGTGCTGGCATTACAATGTCTGTCTTTTCATTACAATGTGTACAGAAAGGATAGGAAGGTAGGAAGGTTATGCTGTTAGTTAAGAAACACACAAAATCTAAGGAAGTAAATCCAGTTGGCATTGGTAGATAATGCACTGTTGAATCAGTGTGGTGTGACACTGGGAAAATGCCGACCGGGCTAGCCGGATGGGTAAAGTGCCTGCCTGGCAACCCAAAGGTCTCGGCCTTGGATCAAAGTAACTGCAAAAACCTTGGGAGGTGCACTATGGCCACAGAAGCCGATGCGCCAACAACTACAAAAAAAAAAAAAAAAACACTGGGAAAGGGAAAATGAGAGTAGATGTGTGTTATAGGCCTAATGAATCTGATGAGTACAATGAGCAATTTTGTAGAGAAATAGCCGGCCAGTAAATCAGAATGTATTTATTGCATGACTGTTTTCAACAGCAGCATGTTTGAGAGGCGGCCAGAGGGAGTATTACTCTTGATCTGATTATTCATGCATTAAGAATTTGCAGATAAAGGAACCACTGGGTGACAGTGATCACAATGTACTGATGTGGGATTTACTTAAAGATGTAACTACCATCAAGGCTAAAAGGAAGGGCTTTTGCGTTAGTAAAGGTGACTATAGTGATCTGAGACAGTTTTTAAATTCTATACAGTGGGTTCAACTGATGTTACCTACGGTGAATTCTAAATGGGAACCTTCAGGGACTTAATTGCGGAGGCTACTAGGCTTTCAATTCCAACTAAGAAATACTGTTTAAGGTTTAGACTTAAATGGATGTCAGATGAATTAATGAGGCTTGTGGTAGAGAAGAAAAATGCATGGCAATGCAGCAGCCGGTGCAGATATAAGCTAGTCTGTAATCAAGTCACAAAGGCGGTTAACGGGCGAAGGCAGATTACCCGAAATGTTTGGCAAAGTTTGCAAAGGAAAACAGCAAACAGTTCTTTACTTATGTAAACTCTGAAAGGAATAAATAGTCAAACCATCTATGTTAAGTGAATCAATGTGAATTGGTCCACTTAACATAGATGGTTTGACTATTTATGATCATGCACAGGTAGCTGATAAACTGAATGAGTATTTTGCCATCTACATTCATATATGAGGAGTTATTCAAGGAGAGTAATGCCGGAAGCTTATCAAACTCTTAAGAGAGAGCTATGTGATTTCGGAATAACAAAGCAAAGTGGAGGAGAATTTGTTGAAGATAAATATAAGGAAAGCAGTTGTGGTGGATGGGATTTATCCAGCTATATTAAAGAAGTCACAAAGTGGGTTCAAAAGGTGACAAGTAACTATAGACCTGTTAGTTTAATTCGAGTTCTGGGGAAAATAATGGAGTCACCGGTTAAAGAAGCATTGCAAGATCATCTAGACAAGACTGCAGTAGTAGTTAAGACAGAATGGATTTGTTAAAGGGTCTTGTCTAACCAATTTGATTGAATACTGTGATGTCACAAAGGAACTGGATGCAAAAAAGAATTTTGATATTATATACTTGGATTTCAGGAAAGCTTTTGATACTGTTGCATGGAAGACTGCTGTACAGATTGGAGTGGTATGGCATTAAGGGCAAGTTGCTACAATGGATAAAGGGATGGTTGAGTGTGAGACAACAGAGAGTAGTAATCAATGGACACTGCTCTTCGTGGACTATTGTTATTAGTGGAGTTCCCCAGGGTTCGATGCTGGGCCCATTGTTGTTTTGTGTACTCATCAATGATATTGATGATGGTATATCAGGCTTAATGTCCAAGTTTGCAGTTGATACAAAGGTTGGCAGGGTTGTTAAAGACAGTATGCAACTGGATCTAGATAAGTTGGGCAAATGGGCTGAGAAGTGGCAAATGAAGTTTAACACTGACAAATGCAAAGTACTGCATATGGGTAGCAGTAACTCAAGAGAAACATATCAACACTCAGGGTATTACACTTAGGGGAAATGGAGAATGAAAAACACCTGGGGGTAATTGTGCAGTCAGAGATGAAGTGTGCTGAGCAGTGCAGATGGGCTGCCAGAGCAGGTCACGGAGTTTTGTCAATGATATATAGGAATTTTGCTAGCAGGGACAAGGAGGTGATTATTCCATTGTACAAGGCAATGGCCGAGCCACACCTTGAATTCTGTGTATAGGTCTGGAGGCCTCATTTCTTGAAGGATGTAGGGTTTGCTAGAACGAGTACAAAGAAGGGCAACAAGATTAGTGAGGGGAACAAAGGGATGCTCTTATCAAGATAGGCTTAAGTTCTGCAAATTGCAGTGCTTAGAGCAGTGGTTTTCAACCGGGGTGCCGCGGCACACTAGGGTGCCACAACAACATTCTTGGGGTGCCTTGTAATTTGGGTTTAAGTTACTTAAAGTTATTATTATTTTGAAATTTATATATTTATTTCATTATAAAAAGGGTATAATATAAAGGGTACAGTACAATATCCATTGTACCATATCTTTTTAATTTTGTGGTGATCTATAATTGATCTTTATTTAATACCTCTATATAAAGAATAAAATTATTATATATAGGTATATATTAAAAGGTTGAAAACCATTGTGTTATGTATTTCTTTTGGCCTAGGGGTGCCGTGAAAAAATTACTGGGACTGTAAGGGTGCCATGAGCCGAGAAAGGTTTGGAACCTCTGGCTTAGAGGCTAGGCACATGCGAGGTGATCTGATTGAGGTGTATAAGGCTTTGAATGGGTTGAGCAAGCTCAATTCTGTTGGGATTCTTCCTCTTGCTCAGATTAAGAACCTGAGGGGGCATAAATTAAAATTGAGGTAAGAGAGTGTTGTAGAATAGTTGTGCATAAATTTGCCTTTAGGCTGCAGGTAGTTGAATGCTGGAACAGACTTCCATCTCTTGTTGTGGAAGTTGTTAGCTTTAAATAAATTTAAAGCTGAGCTTGACAAGCATTTGGAGGTGAATAGATGAGTGAAATGGGAGGGTTTTTTTTTTTTTTTTGGCTGATGCTGCATAAGCTTGCTTTCTTGGATCGTATTCCTCTGCTAATGCTAATTATTGGCATATTGTTGTAGGCAGCTGTTTCATTCCTTTAAAACATCTAGACGATTTACTTTTGCCAATAACTAATGGCACTGTAATGCTGACCTTTATTTTCTTTCATGCAGATGTAGAGGAATATTTAAAAATCATGTAGTGGTCTGGGGTAGCACTGTAGTACAACCCTGTTTCATCTGTATTAAAAATGTCTTCAGGACTATAAATGTCTAAGACAATTTGCCCAGATGTTTTCAACCAGGTGTCATCTACGTTCTGTAGAACTATCAGAGTCCTGTTTTTCTTCCTGAAGTTTTTTGTAAACAATATCATGCCTCTCCTTCCATGTTGTCAGCCATTCGTTGGCTGCCCTAAATTCTTCGTGTAGTTTTTCAGCAAAATCATTAGCTTTTTGAAGAAGAATACTATGCTTGATTGGTGCATTAAATGAGCTGGCATGTCTGAACCAAGGAAAAAGCACTTCATCTACTGTTTGGCATTTCCTTTCATGCTTCCTTTTTCTGGTTTCACTAATCACATTAGTGTTTAATGTGTGACATGATTTGAATAATTTTGATAAAGATGACTGAGGCACTCCTAATTTTTACTGCTGCTTCCCTTTGAGACATGTTGCCTAAGTTTAATTTATTGTACTTTTCTATAATTCATGACTTATCTTTTACACTCAAATTCACTCTTTCTGTTCACTGACATTTTTTTTTTTTTTGTAGTAAAATTTAAAACACTGTAAAAAAGATGGAAGCATCAATCAATAACAAAGCACACAGCACACACAAATTGGAACTAATGCAATACAAGCAAGTGAGGCTTAGTTTAGATATAGAAATGAAGAACAGATTTTGGTCAAGGGGAAACACATTTCACCATAATAACGTGAAAACACAAATTCCTACTATTGGTATTATTTCAAATACAATAAGATTGACTTTACTACCTGTTTATTGCATTAACAGAAAAGCCCAATAAACCGGAAACTGCAAATTTGGTTTTATTGTTTTATGGTTGTGACCTCCAGAAATGTGCTTTAGGGAAATATCACAGAGGCATTCAAATTTGACTCTTATAACCAAAAATGTAATTCTAATAAATGATGAATTTGTAAAGTGTGTTAGTTGTCTGACGGCACCAGGGGTTTTCCCCATCTCTGCATTGTATTCTTTGTGAGTAACACAGAACTCTGTGGAGGCCAGAGATTTAAAAAGTGTGTGGAGAGTGGTCTGTCATGTAGCATTATGTTCTGTTGTTTCTCTGACCATTTAGCCACTGGGACCCCCACCGTTGCCCACACTTTGCCATGAGGAAGCAGGTCAGGCACCCAGTAGATTATTTAAGTACTCTGGCCGGCTCCATCACCTAATTTCCAAGGATTTCAGTGGCAAGGTCTTAAAAAAAAGGGGGGGGGGGTTGTACCCCAGAATTTGGCCAAAAGAGATTTACAAGAAAATGGTAGAATTTAGGCATCGATTAGAATTTGGCGGCATTGTTAAGGGGTGTACTCGGTCGGTTTAGTGAGAGAGGGTGGGAGACTGAAAACAAGAATAGGGACGATAGAGTAAAAAAAGTAAAAAAGTAAAGTGCAGCCATTATCAACCCACTGCAGGATGGAAGCCTCCTCAATAATTCATGCTGAGGGAAATGGACCATAATCTGCTATGCTGGTCTGCTGGTCCAGTGCGGGTTGGCAGATAGAGTAGGCATCCCCAAAGAGGTCAGTGGAGACGAGCCCCACTAGGCGAAGTAATGGGGGGTAGGCAGGGAAGAGAGGAGACAGAAACCTGTCTCCTCCCTCCCCTGCCCGGGGATGGGGTTTTAAAGGGAGAGTACCATGATGAAAGTGTAGTGTATTTTATTGATTTGAATTGGTTCTTCAAAATTTGATTCTATAAAGCGGCTGATTCTAATGATCACTATAATCGGCACTTACTATAGTACTTATAATACTTAGTGCCGTGCATGGGTTGAAGGCTAAGGAAGACAGTAGATATTTTTTGACATTAGACTTGAATTTTTTTTTATGTCTTCAGGAAATACATGCAAGGGAATGGTGTGCCAGAATAAGTTATGACTAATTAAACAATAAGTTCGAAAGTATGTTATATTATGCAAAATAGCCTTTAACCTTCACAGTCATTCTTATGACAGGACAAACTATAGTGTAACAACATAAAATGTTTTATTTAACCCCAAAGATACCTTCTAATTATTCCCTCTTGGAGATTAGTGGGATATGTTGGCTTTTTAATCGGAAAATTTAAGTTGCTATTTGTACTAATATGATTTTCTATCTTACTGCACACTCAGGTTACTGAGGAAAGGAGAACAGTTAGATGACAGCTTTTTTTTTTGTATTATTATTACTTTAAAATAAAAGAATTACAAAAGGGGATTAAAAGTATTTTCCATCTTGTACATCAAGATTCCAACAAGAAAATTCCATCCCTCTCCCACTAGATGAAAAGGTCCCAATAGTATATGGTATTTGTTGCCACTCCATTACATAAAAAGGGTTAACTGATACTATTCAGTTTATTTCCCTGGGAAATTGGCACCCAGATGGGGTAAAACTTCAGTTTATGTTACCTCCTGGCTGTGGCCAACAACCGGTTTTTGCTTGAATCCCTCCTGAGAAGCACATAAAAACATAACCATTTTTTCACTAAACAGAAATGGGAGTCGATTAAAAACACGACCCCTCTTATAAGTGTTTTTTTTTTTTCCCCTTCTAATTACAACAACTATTTTTCTCAGTTCACATCTTTCATGCAACCTTCTTTCGTTACATAGCATAACACAAGGGGTATCATAAACTAAATTTCAGTCCCCAGATGGGGTTCCTGCCAGTTTTCCATTTTAATATGGCCCTTCACATTTCCATCTAGCATCACGAAATTGCAGATTGGAAAACAGTATTTTGTTATTATTACTTTTATTTACTGTTAATTACAAATTTTGAAAACAAAAAATAGTCATTTTGTGTGCCGACAGCATTACATCCAGAAGAATGCAACCACTGTTGCATTGATTGATTACATATGTGTATTTAGTATTGGCAATATGATTCAAGGAAAGAAAGTTTATATGGCACAAAAAAAAAGCCCAATACTTCCCAAGAAAGAGTAAAGATGCCATCGGCATTCAATTCATTAAGTCCTTTTAAAGTTTTATACACTTTATTTTGGTCACTATTTAGATTCCAAATTTCCAGACTGCAAAAAAAGACTAGAGCCCTAGTCTTTTTTGGTAAGGGCTAGACAAGTGTGGCGTCGACAATGCTCCAACATCCAGTTTTTTCAGGAAGCAGAGGGTAAAGGCATGCAAACTAGATGGGCACTTCGAATGCCGCATAGGATGACATAATCCAGAGTAAAATGCCTGCCAATACCTTTTTGTATAGCCTGAGGAGACATTCTCCCTGTGCATGGGGAGAATGTCTCCTCAGCCTCAAAACTTTGCTTATTGGAGGCTTGAAGTGGTGAAACCCATGTTTAGTCTCTAGAGCAAAGTTCCCCCCCCCCCCCACACACACTTTACTTTCAACCCATGCACGGTACTAAGTACCGTGCATGGGTTGAAATAAAAAAAAATTGGTTTTTTTATTATACTTTGGGGAAGACTATGTTTGACACAGAGGAGTTTATTTGTGAGGTGGAAAGGAGGCCTCTCTTGTACATGTCATTAAAAGACTACTCCAGCAAAGAAATAAAGGCAAGGTGTTGTATTGAAATTGGAAAATAAATGTTTCCGAACTGGGATGAACTGTGTAATGATGAGAAGAATTAGAAAGCTCAGTTCTGAACCTTATATTTATTGTAAATATTACTTCTGTTTTAGTACTGTTTCATTAGTTAATGCAATACAAGTTTGTTCACTTGCAGAGACAATTTATTGGTAGATTCTGGGTTATCTGTGTACGGAATCATGAATGAACATAATTTAAGTTAATAATGAACCTTATTATTATTAAATAAGCTGAAAACAGTAATTGGAAAACTGCTGAAGAACATCCACTGCAACAGTACAACTAATGTTGGTGTTAACAAATGAGAATCACGTGCGGTCTTTATCTTCTTCCAAAACGAATTTTGAACCTTTCGTTTCAAATAGTCTTTTTTTTTTAAAGTATTATGAAAGCAATGAAGCATGTAGTAAGCTGCAAAGTATAGAGTTGATGCCAGCATGATACTGGGAAAAAAAAAAAAAAAAATATATATATATATATATATAATAAAATAATGCATGCAACTATTTCTTGGCATAAAAAAACATGACCAAAAGAATTGCAACAGATTGTTTTTGAAAAATGAAAAGATCATACCTCCTTTCTTTGATGTGTATTGCATCTACCAACACAAAATCGAGGAAATTGGAAGCCATGCTGGACATGAGAAAAACTGGTATGACACTGCAATGCGAATTTGATTTTAAAAAAGATCAATATCGGTACAGCACCTTTTCTGGATGTATATTTGATCTAATGAAATTTCAAGAAAATATTTCTATTGATAGCTGCACAAACTTCGAAAAATGGTGTCTTCTCGTCAACATTTGTAAAATCAAACAATTCTTTGTTTCATAAAAAGTACTCCGTTACAGTGTGGGTAGTGGAGAATGTTTTCTGCTTCAAAAGGATGGAAAGTACTTGTCAATATTTCATCTGGAAATAATGTCAAGTGGTGGAAAGACAGGAACATAGGTGTTTTATTCTGAGAAGTCCTGTGCAGTAAAATCAAACAGGAAGTTATCCTTTATGTTACTGAAAGTAATTCTGTAAAACAGTCTTACAAATACCTTAATCTCTGGATAAGAATAGTGGGTAGAAATAAAATAATTTTACAAACAAAGAAAACAACATTTCAGAAATATTTCAATTAGTTTGAGTTGGCCTGTCAGGACAGCACATAAAGCATAGATGTAAACATCGGTATTGATTTCTGCATCACGGTATCAAATTTTGTGTTTTTTTTTTTTTTACTAATTGACATTAGAAGTTCATCAAAACTCTGTATCAACATTCTGTAAAATAAAAATAAAAAATTCTCAGGAGACTTCCTATTCATGTCAAACATAATATAGAACTTTTTGTTTTTTTTTTTACCTATTTGAATTTGCTGGATGAATCCACCATCGTCGTTTTCTCTTTCTACTCGCAATCAACACTACTTAAATACGCAATACATCCAACTTGAACAACATCCATCTTGAAACTTGGAATAGAAAAAGTGAGTCGCTGGTGATATCCAATGAAATGTTAGAAGTGCCCTGTCTAGTTTGAAATGATCTGACTTTAGGAGTGCAGCGCTACGGGTAGTTTGCTCTTTTGGAGGCGTTCACGATGCCAGCTCGTGCTCGTTTACTATTACTCTAAGAATAACTCTTTGTCACCCAACAAATCTTGTTGCTTGTCTCTGCACCTTTCAAGCAGATTCTACATCCTTAAAATGAGGTTTCCAAACCTGTATGCAGTATTCCAGTTGTAGCCTAAGTATTGCTTTATACAATGGGATAATTACCTCTTTGACTCTGATGGTAACGTTTCTGGCAGTGTTATGTATTTAAATCTATGTTATTCACAATTATTTATCTATTTACTAACCAGCTGGTCACAGCTTCATCTTGTTTTTCCATGCTCCCCCAAGAAGAATGTTTGTCACTTGATTATTTGAAGAATACTGTTAAATTCAGCTGAATCATAGGCCCATTTCAAAAGAACAAATCACTGCATATTAATTTTTTTTATGAAAATAATAAAACTGTATAGTAGTTGAGTATTGGACTGAATGGGAGTCTTCACACAGGAACTGTTAAAAAGGGTATTGTGTTTAGATTTTAGTCACATGTGTATCTGGACACTGTGTGGTAAAGTTACTCTACAAATTTTAAAATTCACTTGGCATTAGTAGTAAGGCTTTCAGACAAATGATGACATATGGAGGGTTAATTTTTCAGTTCAGTCAATTACCAGGACTCTTCCCCTGTCTGAGCGCCTCCATAGCCAGGTGGGAAGGAGCAGCAGTGTGTAACGCACACTTCTTGATTAGACCGGGGTTCGAGCCCGTCACCACCAAATACGGAGGATGCGGAAAGGTCAGGGAATGACCACCGCATATTCTCTGAGCAATATGGCCTTAGTTGCTAATGCTCCTAAAAAAACCAAACAAACAAACTCTTCCCCTGTCTCCTGGGTATTAGCATTTTATCTACATGTTGCTTGAGACCACTTATTCTCGAAATGGACCATTGTAACAATCTCATCTTTTAAATAAATGGCTAGTTGATCTTTTGAAGTGGCACCTTGTTTGAAATATCGGAATCGGAGCAACTTGTTGCAAAGGCAAGTTTTCTGCTATGAGAATTAAGATTATTATATTATCTCTGCAGTTGATCTTGCTGGTCATAAAAGCAGTTTTAGGTATAAATAGTCCTGCAAGTACCTTATTAAGAAAAAAACATCACTTTTTTTTTTTTTTTTTTTTTTCATGGTTTCTTAAAGACAATTGCTATCATTGATACAAGTGCTGGATTGGTCACCCAATATTTTATTTCTAGATTTTAAAATGTAGATTTTATTTTTTTTTATTTGAAAAATAAAATGAATTTTTTAAAATTTATTTCTTATTTTTGTGAAGTCGACCTTATGTGGGACATCCACATCAGGGCTGATGCGGGTGTCCCACATAAGGAGTGAGAATATGTGAATTTACCGTATTTAGTAGTCATGCAGGTTTGGTTTGAACTATAGTCACTCAAAGCATATATCCTCGTACTTGATCACCTGGTTACAGAATAAATTTTTTTTTTTTTTTTTTTGTTTATACTCCTGCATGACCACCAAGTAGAAGAGTTTACAATAAATCATGAACACAATGATTAATCGTATTTAGCAATCATGGAGACTTAAATCACGGTCCACTCAACTTGCTACTACACTCTTGCTTCTGACTGCTCTCTCAGATACATCAGACTCATGTGCCAGATTTTAAAGAATTCCAGACTAGATGGGGCCAGATTTTACAGAATTTACTATATATACCGTAAATGAAAGTATATTTTAGGCAGAATCTGACTTTTGTAATTGACGTTTCCTTCTTTAGTCAAGAAGGAAAAGTCAATTTGACCACAATTTCCAGTATGTTTTATTGGTCCCTAGGAGCTTTTAGGTTCAATTCTGATTCTATTCTCCATAAATACACGCACATGCATATGTATTTAAATGAAAGTAAGTTTTGGATTTTCAGTGTATATTTGTTGGTCCCTGTGGAAGTTTTAGCTTCACAACTTCTCCAGTTCCTTCCCACAGAAACACTACTATTAATTTGCCACAACAATGACTATTTTCCATAAATACACACACACACACATGCATATGTATTTAAATGAAAGTAAGTTTTGGATTTTCAGTGCATATTTGTTGGTTCCTGTGGAAGTTTTAGCTTCACAACTTATCCAATTTCTTTCCACAGAAACACTACTATTAATTTGCCACAACAATGACTCTGGTCCTTTGCAAAATTTCAGGATTTATTCTAAATAAGATTCTGGACCACTATTCTGAATATATCAATAAGGTGATCCATATTCCCTGTGTGCTATCCCCCCCACCCCAAATGAACAACTACTTACACTCATTGCATGGTTGCCCATCACATAATTGCTTGGATATATTTTTTTCCCTTTATTGTAGAGGGGTTTGTACATGCTCTTTACATGCAGTGATTAAGAAAAGTGGTACAAATTTGCCTTTCTCAAGCTGTGAAGTCATGTTGTTAGGGGCATCTCTAATCCAGTCTTTAATTTTCTGTGTTTTGTCCTTTATTGTTATTTACTTCCGTAAATGTTCAGTGTTGCTTTTGCTTCCATAAAGGTGACTACAGTGGTCTCAGACAGATTTTAAATTCTATATGGTGGGACCAATTTGACCAACAGCAAATTCTAAATGGGAATCTTTTAAGGAAGTAATCGTGGAAGCTACTAGGTTTTTCGTATGGATTAAGAGATATTGTTCAAGATTTAGGCCTAAATGGATGTCAGATGAATTAATGAGGCTTGTGGCAGAGAAGAAAAATGCATGGGATGCATATAAATTATCAGGCAACACAGAAGCCTGTGGCAGATATGAGCTAGTCTGTAATCTAGTCATAAAGGAGGTTAGGTTAAGCGAAGGCAGATTACGAGAAATCTTTGGCAAAGGATGCTAAGAAAAACTTCTTCTGAAACCTGAAGAAACACCTTCTTGGGCATTAAAAATCAATGCCTAAGCAGGTGGGTCTTCAGGATCTCAAGAGAGCTATAAATGGTATTTCATTTTTTCCTGCAAAATGCAGGGGGAAGTGAACTCAAGAGGATGCATATTGAGAAAAAATAAAATAAAATAAATTAGGTAGCTAACTTTTTTAGCGATCCTTGTATTAAGATATTCAGTGGGATTTTAAAAGCAGCAAGTGCTTCTTCTTAAGTAACTTATCTTATTATCTCTTGGGTTAAATGATCATAAAAAATATAGATGAAAGAATTTAAAACTCATGAGATGTAAGTCTGAACCCATTGTTGTTTTCGGTATTTATCAGTGATATTGATGGTATATCAGGGTTAATGGTATTTTTGGGAGACATAATGTCTAAGTTTGCACATGATACGAAGGGTGACAGAGTTATTAATGACAGTAATGATAGTACGCTGCTGCAACAGGATCTGGAAAAGTTGAGCAGATGGGCTTAATGGTGGCAGCTGAAGTTTAACATTGACAAATGTAAAGTACTGCATTTGTAATACCAATGCAGTACTTTACATTTGTGAGTGTAATACCAATTATGTGGTATTACACTCAGGGTAGTAGAGAATGAAAAGGACCTGGGGTTAATTGTGCAGTCAGATACAAAGTTTTTTTTAGCAGTGCAGACAGGCTGCAAGAGTAGCTCATGGTGTCTTGTCAATGATATATAGAAATTTTGCTAGCAGGGATAAGGACGTGATTGCCCCTTTGTATAAGGCAATGGTCAGCCACACCTTGAGTACTGTATACAGGTCTGGAGGCCTCATTTTAGGAAAGGTGTAGAGCTGCTGGAACGAGTACAGAAAAGGGCAACAAGATTGGTGAAGGGAACAAAGGGTTGGTGTTACTAAGAAAGGCTAAGTTCTGCAACTTGCAGCTTCTGGAGACTAGGAACCTGCAAGGTGATCTAATTGAGGTGTATAAGGCCTTGAATGGATTGAGCAGGTGCAATGCTAATGGGATTCTGCCTCTTGTTCAGATTACTCACCTGAGGGGGCATAAATTCAAATTGATGAAAGACAATTGTAGAATAGATATGTGGAAATTTGCCTTTAGCCAGCGGGTGGTTGATATTTGGAACAAACTTCCATCTATTGTAGTGGAGGTCAGCAACTTAAATAAGTTGGAGTGAATGGATGGGTGAAATGGGAAGGGTGTGTGGTTTTTTTTTTTTTTTTTTTTGGCTGATGCTATATAAGCTTGCTTTCTTGCATCATATGCCCTACTAATGCTAATGCTGAAAAGTTTGTTCAAAAAATCAACCTTATTCATCTTGAAATGCATTGCAGTTGAAGTATGCTTCTGTTTTTTAAATTTTTTTTAACAAAATTAAACTGATTATAAACTGAGCTTAACTCTGGAAGAAGTTACTTCTGTGAAGATCATTAATCTTGTAACACTGCTGTAAGATTAATTATCTTCACAGGAGTAACTAGCAGCTATTGGGCTGTAATTAATATTTGTGATATTCAATTTGTGAAAAATTCTAGTGAATTTATAATAGAAATGTAATAGTTTGCTTTCCAGTTGTAATCTTTTACTTCATTTTGTTGTAGGGATTGTACGAGTTAAAGTTGTCATTTAGAAACCATGCCCATTCTAGTTCAGTTCGTTGTCTATCATGTTCAAGCAAATACCTAGTGTCTGGTGGACTAGATGAAGCCATCAGAGTCTTCAACATGAAAACTAGACAGGAGATTGGCTCACTTATGCAGCATAATGGTTGGTTTATTTTATATGTATAATGGATAGGGAAGCTTTTAAAAATTAATGTGCTTGCTACGAAATATATAGATGCTGCTTATTTGACTAGTGTTTTGAAGTTGCACTTGAAAAGGTTATGATTAGAAGAGCAGTGTGCAACACATGGGATGCAGGCTGGGTCTTTTGCAGAGTTTTTATATGGTCCACGGTGCATCTCAAGAAATATTTTAACATTAATTTTATTGTTATCCAGCTTTCTCTTCCACTTACACAGCAGCACTGTGTAATGCAACCATTTGATCTAAAACCATCATGTTTATTTTGTTTTTATATATACATTATAATACAAATTTCCACATCTCAAACTTTAACACAAATCCACTAATGAAAACAAAGTGGGTGGTTTGTGAATTTAATATTGTATGTGTCTAGAGTGATTTTTAAATAAAGATGTTGATTTCATAGCTTATGTATGGTAAATATGAGACAGTCATCTAGAAATAAATGTTTGACTTTGTTATTTAGCACTGTTGTTTTTTAAGGCTTAGGTCATTCTCTTAATCATTTCAGTTAACTTTATTCTAATAGCAATGCTACCTTTAGCTTTATCTTCCACTTTCACAAAATTGTATCATCACTTTTATGATATAGCACCATATTTAATTTCTAGTTAAACTTTATTTTTTAAACCATAGTGATAAATGTGCATTATTTAATTAATAGTGTGGTCTAAGTGATGCCACTCTTGAACTTTATATTTGTTATTGTCCATGTAAGTGTTACTGTAAATGGCTAAAGCTTTTACATGAATCTAACAGAACTGTAATGGACTGATGTATTTACCCATCCCTTAAACTTGTTTTTTTTTTTTTATTATATAGCCTGTATACACAATATTTTTCTATTTAACAATATGTTTATTTATTTAAATCTACCAAACTGCTTCTGAAAAAGGCGCCTCCGTAGCCAGGTGGGCAGGAGCAGCAGTGCGTAGCACACGCTTCTTGATTAGACCGGGCATCGAGCCCGTGATCACCAAATACGGAGGATGTGGAAAGGTCAGGGAATGACCACCGCATATCCCCGAAGCAGTATGGCCTTAGTTGCTAATGCTCCTAAAAACCAAATAAATAAACAAACAACCTCTGAAAAAGGTTTATATATATGCTTTAGTTTCACTTGTAAATAGTATGAATATGAGATATTATCTTAATGTATCCTATACATCTCAAGTAGTTTAGCATTAGCATTAGTAGAGGCATATGATGCAAGAAAGCAAGCTTATGCAACATCAGCCAAAAAAAAAAAAAAAAAAAAACCACTTCCACTTCACCCCTCCTTTCGTTCAAAATACCTATCCAGCTGAGCCTTAAATTTATTTAGGCTATCAACTTCCATGACAAGGGATGGAAGTCTGTTCCACGAACCAACTACCCGCTGGCTAAAGACAAATTTCCGCACGTCTATCCTACATCTGTCTTTCCTCGATTTGAATTTATGCCCTCAGGGAATTATTCTGAGCAAGAGGAAGAATCCCATCAGCACTGAGCATGCTCAAACCATTCAAGGCTTTATACACCTCTATCAGATCACCTCGCTGGTGCTTAGTCTCCAGACACATATAAGCCTTTCTTCGTAAGAGCACCTCTTTGTTCCATTCACTAATCTTGATGCCCTTCTTTGTACTCGTTCCAGCAGCTCTACATCCTTCTTGAAATGAGGCCTCCAGACCTGTACACAGTACTCTAGGTGTGGCCTGACCATTACCTTATACAAGGGAATAATCACCTCCTTATCCCAGCTAGAAAAATTCCTGTATATCATTGACAAGACAACATGAGCTATTCTTGTAGCCCGTCTGCACTGCTCAGAGAACTTCTTCATATCTGCCTGCACAATTACCCCCAGGTCCTTTTCATTCTCTACCACTGTCAGTGTAGTACCACAGAGTTGATACGTTGCTCTGGGGTTGCTGTTTCCTATATGTAGTACTTTACATTTGTAAATGTTAACCTTCCTTTGCCACTTCTCAACCCATCTACTCAACCTTTCCAGATCCTGTTGCAGCAGCATAGTGTCAGTAGTGTCCTTGACAACCCTGCCAACCTTTGTATCGTCTGCAAACTTGGACATTAATAACTTGATATACCATCATCAATATCATTTATAAATACAGAAAACAATAATGGATCCAACACTGAACCCTGAGGGACACCACTAATAACATTAGTCCATGATGAGCAGTGTCCATTGATTACCAATCTCTGTCTTCTCCCCCTTTATCCATAGCAGCAATTTGCCACAGTGCTCTAATTTGTGCAACAGTCTTCCATGTGCAACAGTATCAAAAGCCTTTCTAAGATCCAAATATATAATATCAAACTTATTCCCTGCATCCAGTTCTTTTGTGACTGCATCATAGTATCCAATCAAACTGGTCAGGCAAGACTTCCCCTTAACAAAACCATGCTGTGTCCAAGCTATAACTGAAGTCTTGTCTAGATGATCCTGCACTGCTTCTTTAACCAGTGCCTCCATTAATTTTCGGGAACAGAAGTTAAACTCACAGGTCTATAATTACTTGTATCAGCCTTTGATCCTCCTTTGTGAATTGGGGTTACATTTGCATATCTCCAGTCTGTGGGTACCTCCCCTGAGTCCAGGGAAGCTCTCATAATTATGGCTGAGGGTTTGCTTGCTTCCTTTGCTGCCTCCTTTAATATAACAGGATAGATCCCCTCCCCCCCCTCAGGTGCCTTTCTTGTATTTATCTTCAACAATTTCTCCTCCATTTTACTCTCAGTTATTACAAGGTTCTCTAGCTTACTGCCAGAGTTGAATACACCTCTGGCATACCCCTCACTGAATAACTCCTCGTGTGTGAATGTCGATGCAAAATATTCATTTAGTTTGTTAGCTACCTGAGCAGGATTATCAACAGTTGACCCATCGATATCAAGTGGACCAATCTGATTCATCCCCTTCCTTCTAGAGTTTACATAAGTAAAGAACTCTTTGTTGTTTTTCTTTTTTCTCGTAATCTTCCTTCGCCTGCCTAACCTCTTTTGTAACTTGGTTACAGATCAACTTGTATCTATCATAGGCTTCTGTGTCACATGTTAATTTTCTTCTCTGCCATATGTCTCATTAGTTCATCTGACATCCATTTAGGTCTAAACCTTGAACAATATTTCTTAGTTGGTATGTAAAGCCCAGTAGCTTCCAAGATATGTTCTTTGAATGCTTCCCATTTTGAATTTGCTGTTGGTAACATCATCAGTTGGTCCCACTGTATAGAATTTAAATACTGTCTCAGACCATCGTAGTTGCCTTTACGAAAGCAATAACCCTTCCCTTTACTCCTGATGGTAGTTACCTCTTTGAGTAAATCCCACTTCAGCACACTGTGATCACTTCCACCTAGTGGTTCCTTTATCTGCAGATTCTTAATGCATGAAGAATCACTACTGATAATTAAATCAAGAGTATTACTCCCTCTAGTTGCCTCCCAAACATGCTGATGTAGAAACAATCATCCAATAAATCCACAAAAGCTTTGCTAGTGTGTGAATGACCAACCACAAATTCCAGTCAATATCTGGGAAATTAAAATCCCCCATTATAAGACTCTCTGATTTACTGGCCCACTCTATTTCCCTGTACAGTTTCTTATTATAGTCATCAGAGTCATTAGGCCTATAGCACACTCCTACTCTCAATTTTGATCTCCCAATGTTTATGTCACACCAAACTGACTCGACTGCACTGTCCAGTGATGTTGACTGGCTTCACTTTCTTGTATTTTATGTGTTTCTTAACTAATAGCATAACCCCTCCTCCCTTCCTATTTGTCTATCCTTTATGCAGACGTACTCCCAAATTCCAATTCTGCATTCCTTATATCTGTGTGACGTCTCTGATATCCCAATAATATCCGCCTTTGATGCTTTGAGCAATACCTCAAATTCAACAAATTTATTTACTAAACTCCTAGCATTGGTGTACACGTAAGTATACATGCACCTGTTTCTATTCTTAGCTACCCTAACACAACCCATGTGTTTACTTGTACCGCAATGACTCCCAGCAGTCTCTGAAATATCCTGCATCTTGTTTTTCAGGCTTCTGCTCATTCCAATAGAAGCAGTGCAAGAATCACTTTCACCTCTTCCAGTGGCTACTGTTAATCTATTAGTCTTTGTATCCCCCAAGCTAGCAGTTTTCTGACCCACATAACACTGCCTCGATAGCATCAGCAAATATTCTTGCACCCTTTTTATTTAAGTGTATCCCATCCCTGTAGAAGCAGTCTCTCCTGTTAACAAGTACAGTCCAGGCTGAAAAAAAAGTGTTTGTTGCTGTAGGAAAGTTATATACCCGCTCCCGTCTTGATGAATAATTATGATTTTCTCCACTCATGCTTGGAGCTGTTTTCCTGAATATAGTATTATCGCTAAATACTCAATGCAGCCTATAAAAGTCAGTTGTATCATAACTGACAAGATTATCCTATATGAAAAAGAGAGGAAATGCATGTGATCTCCAGTGATCGCTGGAGATGCATGCATTTGGCTAGCCATAAGGGAAAAGAGGAAATCTTTATCTTTAGCATTTAGATAAGGTATTTGTGAGTATGTATTTAATAGGTGAAATGCTTAGTTAATCCATGAGTTGCCTGTTAATGTAGTACGGTTCTGCAGTTCACTTAATGCTAGTGTAATCTGTTAAGGTAAAGCATTATTTATCTCTCTTCACTTAAATCACAAGGTTAATAATGCTTGCTTCCTTCAGAGTAATTGGTCATATATGCACTTTATGTTGAACAATCTCTTTTTGTAGTTAATGATTTGTGATGGAGTCATTTGCTTGATCAGTAGGATTCTAAAGTTTTCCAAAGGGTTTTCTCGGATGGAAACAGTTGATGTTAAGGCTTGTATGTATGTATGTATGTATGTATGTATGTATGTGCATGCTACTTGTCATCTGAATGAGGGCATTCATTCCACAACATTTCCAAGTTAGGATTGCTGAGCTGTTTAATATGGGGAAGTTCATCTCACGTTCATTAAAATTAAATAAGATTCATTTTTCTAATAATTTTTAATATATTACAACTCTTGTAAAGAAAAGGACTAGAAGAGGAGGTGCTAGGTCATTCCGAACATGCTAATACTTTTTTTTTTTTTTGCCTTTCTTTTAGTGTAATTCATGGGAACTGAAAGTTAAGCTGAGTCTTACAAATTTACCATAATTTTGAATTATATCCTAAACAAGTAAATTTAAAGACATGCACTTTTTATTATGATCCCTAGTTGTGGTTTTTAAATAAACTTGTTGTGAACATATAACAGAGTTGTGTATAACTATCACCATTGGTGTTCATGTTGGAGAATATGACCATCGTTGAATCCAGTTCAGATCAAAAGAAACAAAAGAAAGAAACAACTCTGCTTCCAAACTTCATTAGGGATGAGGTTTAGCTGCAGATTTAATTTGAAAACTAAATTTGCTGTTGTCAAAGTTTTTTGCATAGAGGGGAAGATATGATAGATCCCTTGGATCTTTTTTTACCATATGGTATTATGGGATTAGTAAATAATTAAGAATGTACTATAAACTGTTTAGGACTTCACATAATAGACAAAATATATATAGATATATGCCATTGTTAAAGTGCAGGTAAATGTAAGAGATTTGCAGTTGAATTTCTGACTCTTTAAAAGACTTTTTTTTGGGAATATCTCTAGGCAAGTATATGACTGTGGGCACCCAAGCTTTCTGATGATAGAGAACAGGATATTTTGTTGTGAATAGTAGAATTTGTTGAACTATGAATTCTTTAATATCTTAGAACTAGCAGTAGAGAATAATGACAAAGAAAGAGTGGTATTGGTTGGAAATTTAAATAGCAAAGTAAGAAATGACAATTTTTTCTCTAGAGATGTTTTATGAAAATTTGGAGAAAAAAGATAACCTAAAAATAATGAAAAACTACTAGAATATGTGAATGCAATTCACCCCTAATTATATTTCAACATAGCAACAAGTTTGTGAAGGAAAGCATAATTGACTATATCATTATAGAAAATGATATTAAACAGTTAGTTGAAGAATAAATTGGGGATTTGAGATTGGAAGTGAATATAAAATTAAAAATGATAATTAGTGCAAAAAAAAAAAAATACAGTTTTAAAAAATGAAAATTGAAAAGCTCTCAGTTTTGCCAACTGCTATAAACATAGAAACCTTATTACTCCAAAGTTTAGTGGCAAGTTAGATGAAAAATGGCCATGATTTGAGAAATTTCAGAGAACCTGCAAAAGGTATTTGAGGAGAAGGTGTGTAGTAAAGACAGGAAATTAAGAACAGCTTGACAGACACAGAGTTAAAGAAGTTAAGAAAAAATGTGGTAAGAAAATTTTGGAAAGTAGATCTAATAAATTCTTATTGGAACATAAAGAAAGGTGAGATATCTGTGTAAGAGGCTAGATTTTGGGAAAGATATGAGAAACAGGTATCAGGATAAAAAATTTGTGTTTAGTTAAAAATTTTAGAGCAGGAAGGAAAAACCATGAATATAGTGTCAAAAATCTTAAGAGCAAAGTGAACACAGAAAACATGAATATTTTAGAAGTATGGAGTAAATACTTGATACTTAGGTGATTAGTTAAATGAAGGAAGCGATGGCATCATTGATGAAATGGGTAGAAAAGGTCATGAAAATATAGTATCGAAAAGTGATAGTTGTTTGTAAATACAATTAGTGCTGAAATGATGAAAGTTGGAGGGAAAAATAGTATCATGGGAGCTGCATCATATTATTCTTTAGTTCTCTTTGTTAGCAGTTGGATGGGGAAAACAAATTCTTATCCAAAACCTGCTTTGTTATAAATGTTGTGAACTGAATTTCTGAGATAGAGAGAGAGAGACATGACGCGACACGTCACTGTAGTCTTTGATGTGGAAAGACAGATGATGATGATTTGCTGTTTTATGGTGCAGGCAGCCTGGGTGGCCATGATGTGCCAAGTCCACAGAAAGGACAAGTGTGGACTGATCCCTCAGAGACAGTTTCAAAAAAAAAAAAAAAAAAGGTTTCTAATTGCACCCAAATTATCTGAAGAATTCAGTAGAGAGTGAAAACAGTTGAACAAAGTCTGCACTTAGCATTTGACTACCCTTTGTTATGCAAACAAGCCTAGAAACCTTTTATTTCTATCAGTTGTTGACTATATGGATAAAATTAAAAAACAGATAATACACAGAAAATCTATAATAATAGGATTAAATTGTTATATTTGCAAAGTTCTAAATGCAGAATTTGTAATAAATAAAAAGGCCCTTTCCTCAGCTATCACAATGTCAAATTCATTAATAATAAGCAAACATCATTACTTTACTTATTTAAGCTTGAATAGCCACAGTAGTTCTTGAGTTAATTCTGGATTGAATTTTAAAGGTGTGTGTTGTTTTGCATTTCAAAGGTGTGCACCTCAATCTTATCAGTTAATGATAACATTCATTATTAGCTCTGATTTAAAAAAATTAAATAAATTAAAAATATTTTATTTATTTATTTTTTTTTTTTGTCAATAAAATCTCTCTTGTCATAATAGATCCTTTATAGTGGTGGTGGTAGTACTATTATAAATCCTTTATAATAGTGGTCCATTGTTATATTTATTATAAAGATTTTTGTTCTAGGCAATTGAGTCTGCGTTCTCCCTTTTTTCAGTTGGTAAATGACAGTTCAAAGTATGATTCTACATTCTCTCAAATGTTACTTTTTTTACTTCTCTAATCCATGGGCTTGATGAAAAACTGCCGAGATTACCTATATAAGCATTATTGAATGTAAACAACTTGTTTCCAGATATCTGCTTCTTTTGAGTAAATTTGCTGTTTTCTGACATATCTGCAAATATGTTACAGTGAACAAAATATAATAAGAGAAGGGCATTAAATTTCTTATCCATATTGATATGGATAAGGTATCACTATAAAAATAAAAGTAACTCATTAGCATTAGTAGAGGCATATGATGCAAGAAAGCAAGCTTATGCAGCATCAGCCAAAAAAAACAAAAAACCGCTCCCATTTCATCCCTTCATTCGTTCCAAATACCTGTACAGCTCAGCCTTAAATTTATTTAGGCTATCAACTTCCACAACAAAGGATGGAAGTCTGTTCCACCAACCAACTACCTGTTGGCTAAAGGCAAACTTCCACACATCTATCCTACAACTGTCTTTCCTCAATTTAAATTTATGCCCTCTCAGATGATTATTCTGAGCAAGAGGAAGAATCCCATCAGCATTGAGCATGCTCAAATCGTTCAAGGCTTTATACACCTTAGTCAGATCACCTCGCAGGTGCCTAGTCTCCAGACACTGTAATTTGCAAAACTTAAGCCTTTCTTCGTAAGAGCAACCCTTTGTTCCATACACTAATCTTGTTGCCCTTCTCTGTACTCGTTCCAACAGCTCTACATCATTCTTGAAATGAGGCCTCCAGACCTGTATACAGAACTCTAGGTGTGGCCTGACCATTGCCTTATACAAGGGGATAATCACCTCCTTATCCCTGACACCATGACAAGACACCATGAGCTACTCTTGCAGACTGTCTGCACTGCTCAGAAAACTTCATATCTGCCTGCACAATTACCCCAGGTTCTTTTCATTTTCTACCACTGTCAGTGTAGTTCCACACAGTTGATACGTTGCTCTGGGGTTGCTGTTTCCCATATGTAGTACTTTACATTTGTCAAAGTTAAACTTCATTTGCCACCTCTCAGCCCATCTGCTCAACTTTTCTAGAACCTGTTACAGCAGCATACTGTCATTAGTGTCCTTAACAACCCTACCAATCTTTGTATCGTCTGCAAACTTGGACATTAAGCTTGATATACCATCATCAATATCATTTATAAATACAGAAAACAACAATGGACCCAACACTGAACCCTGAGGGACTCCACTAATAACATTAGTCCACGATGAGCAGTGTCCATTGATTACCACTCTCTGTCTTCTCCTACTCAACCATTCCTTTATCCATAGCAGCAATTTGCCTCCAATGCCACACTGCTCCAATTTGTTCAGCAGTCTTCCATGTGCAACAGTATCAAAAGCCTTTCTAAGATCCAAATATATGATATCAAAGTTATTCCCTGCATCCAGTTCCTTTGTGACCACATAATAGTATCCAATCAAATTGGATACTATCATTTAAAACTATTTTCTGAAAATCACCTATTTTGTCGTGTATGGAAGTAGAATTACTTCCATACACGACAAAATTCTTTTGAATTGTTCTTTGTTCTTTTGAATTGGCTTATATAATTCACCCCCCCCCTCCCCGAAGCAGACCAAACATGTGCCACAATCAGTCAACATCTGTTTACTGTCCAACTTCAAATTTACAAAACCAACTTTTCTTCTTCCTCATTTATTCATTCAACTTCTGTTTTCTGGAACAACTTTCCTTCATACATATTTTCTGAAAATTACAATCTACAGAAGTTCAAGTCTAGTGTCATTTATTCTTTCATCTGCTCAACCTTCAGCCCATGCCCTATATTAAGTACTATAGGTTCTAATACCTCTTGTTTGAGGTTTTCATTAAAAAAAAAAAAAAAAAAAAAACACAGCTGTCACCCAACCTATATGATGGAGAATCTGCCTTTTTGACAGATTCTATGTCATAAATGTCTTTCTCTTTCTTTTTTCAAAAAATAGTAAAATTATGTTAAAATTGAAATATCTTAAATTTTGAATTTCTGGCTATATTCTAGTCTATGTTTGAAAATATAAACATGGGTAAGTAGGATTATTCTCTAATGCGTGATCATTTCATTTCAATTATGTGGTGCAAAGCTAATTCCAAAGCTAATACCAGTTCTTCCTTCCCAACAAAATACTACTTAATTGCATTTAAGTAATCAATGTGCTCCCTATATGGGTTGATCACTTGCTTGATCTTATAGGTAACTTTGAATAGCTGCTGTATCACTTTGCAGGGTCCTGTAGCTTTAACATGTATTTTATTTTCCATATTTCTTTTGCTGGGGTTGAGTTTGTGAATTCTCTGTGTAATTTTAGATCTTTGGCTGTGATTGTTAACACTGGCTGGTGGTGGGGGTGCTGTAAGTTGCAATTAGGTGGTTACCCTTTCTGACTACCTCGGGTTGGGATTGATGCAAGTCCTTTGTTCAGCATGATACATTGCCATTTGTTACTTGTCAGTCAAGGCTGTAGTTTGCCAATCTCCCTCCCCCCATGAGTTATTGCGGATTTTTCAGTTTGCACAATATGGAAATCAGCCCATAAACATACACTTCAGGAGACAAATTACACATGTGTATATGACCAACAAGCTGGTCATATCCACAGGTCATTAGGTGCTGTTAAAATGATAATTGGAATTTTTATGAATGATAAGTAAAGTCATGGTGCATTAGCATTAGCAGAGGCATTTGATGCAAGAAAGCAAGCTTATGCAGCATCAGCCAAAAAAAAAAAACCCACTTCCACTTCACCCCTCTGTTCGTTCAAAATACCTGTCCAGCTGAGCCTTAAACTTATTTAGGCTATCAACCTCCACCACAAGGGATGGAAGTCTGTTCCACCAACCAACCACCCGCTGGCTAAAGGCAAATTTCCGCACGTCTATCCTACATCTGTCTTTCCTCAATTTGAATTTATGCCCTCTCAGGTGATTTTTCTGAGCTAGAGGAAGAATCCCATCAGCATTGAGCATGCTTAAACCATTCAAGGTTTTATACACCTCTATCAGATCACCTCGCTGGTGCCTAGTCTCCAGACACTGTAATTTGCAAAACTTAAGCCTTTCTTCGTAAGAGCACCCCTTTGTTCCATTCACTAATCTTGTTGCCCTTCTCTGTACTCGTCCAGCAGCTCTACATCCTTCTTGAAATGAGGCCTCCAGACCTGTATACAGTACTCTAGGTGTGGCCTGACCATCGCCTTATACAATGGAATAATCACCTCCTTATCCCTGCTGGAAAAATTCCTGTATATCATTGACAATACTCCATGAGCTACTCTTGCAGCCCGTCTGCACTGCTCAGAGAACTTCATATCTGCCTGCACAACCACCCCCAAGTCCCTTTCATTCTCTACCACTGTCAGTGTAGTACCACAGAGTTGATACGTTGCTCTGGGGTTGCTGTTTCCCATGTGTAGTACTTTACATTTGTCAATGTTAAACTTCATTTGCCACCTCTCAGCCCATCTGCTCAACCTTTCCAGATCCTGTTGCAGCAGCATAGTGTCAGTAGTGTCCTTGACAACCCTGCCAACCTTTGTATCGTCTGCAAACTTGGACATTAAGCCCGATATACCATCATCAATATCATTTATAAATACAGGAAACAATAATGGACCCAACACTGAGCCCTGAGGGACTCCACTAATAACATCAGTCCACGATGAGCAGTGTCCATTGATTACCACTCTCTGTCTTCTCCCCCTCAACCACCCCTTTATCCATAGCAGCAATTTGCCTCCAATGTCACACTGCTCCAATTTGTGTAGCAGTCTTCCATGTGCAACAGTATCAAAAGCCTTTCTAAGATCCAAGTATATAATATCAAAGTTATTCCCTGCATCCAGTTCTTTTGTGACTGTATCATAGTATCCAATCAAGTTGGTCAGGCAAGACTTCCCCTTAACAAAACCATGCTGTGTCTGAGCTATAACTGAAGTCTTGTCTAGATGATCCTGCAGTGCTTCTTTAACCAGTGCCTCCATTAATTTTCCTGGAACAGAAGTTAAGCTCACAGGTCTATAATTACTTGTGTCAGCCTTTGATCCTCCTTTGTGAATTGGGGTCACATTTGCACATTTCCAGTCTATGGGTACCTCCCCTGAGTTCAAGGAAGCTCTCATAATTATGGCTAAGGGTTTGCTTACTTCCTTTGCTGCCTCCTTTAATATAACTGGATAGATCCCATCCATCCCGGGTGCCTTTCTTGTGTTTATCTTCAACAGTTTCTCCTCCACTTTACTCCCAGTTATTTCAAGATTCTGTAGCTTACTGCTAGAGTTGAATACACCTCTGGCATTCCCCTCGCTGAATAACTCCTCATGTGTGAATGTCGATGCAAAATATTCATTTAGCTTGTTAGCTACATGAGCAGGATCATCAACAGTTGACCCATCAATATCAAGTGGACCAATCTCATTCATTCCCTTCCTTCTAGAGTTTACATAAGTAAAGAACTCTTTGCTGTTTTTCTTTACATCCCTTGCCAAGGATTTCTCGTAATCTGCCTTCGCCTGCCTAACCTCCTTTGTAACTTGGTTGCATATCAACTTGTATCTATCATAGGCTTCTGTGTCATGTGTTAATTTGTATGTATCCCATGCATTTTTCTTCTCTGCCATATGCCTCATTAGTTCATCTGACATCCATTTTGGCCTAAACCTTGAACAATATTTCTTAGTTGGTATGTAAAGCCTAGTAGCTTCCAAGATAAGTTCTTTGAATGCGTCCCATTTTGAATTTGCTGTTGGTAACATCATCAGTTGGTCCCACTGTATAGAATTTAAATACTGTCTCAGTCCATCGTAGTCGCCTTTACGGAAGCAATAACCCTTCCCTTTACCCCTAATGGTAGTTACCTCTTTGAGTAAATCCCACTTCAGCACATTGTGATCACTGCCACCTAGTGGTTCATTTATCTGCAGATTCTTAATGCACGAAGAATCACTGCTGATAATCAAATCAAGAGTATTACTCCCTCTAGTTGCCTCCCGAACATGCTGATGTAGAAAATAATCATCCAATAAATCCACAAAAGCCCTGCTAGCGTGTGAGTAACCAGCCCCCAAATTCCAGTCAATATCTGGGAAATTAAAATCTCCCATGATAAGACTCTCTGATTTACTGGCCCACTCTATTTCCCTGTACTGTTCCTTATTATACTGATCAGAGTCATTAGGCCTATAGCACACTCCTACTCTCAATTTTGATCTCCCAATGTTTATGTCACACCAAACTGACTCCACACTGCACTGTCCAGCGATGTCGACTGGCTTCACTTCCTTGGTTTTTATGTGTTTCTTAACTAATAGCATAACCCCTCCCCCTTCCTATCCTGTCTATCCTTTCTGTAGACGTTGTACTCCCCAAATTGCAGTTCTGCATCCCTTATATCTGTGTGACACCACGTCTCTGATATCCCAACAATATCTGCCTTCGATGTTTTGAGCAATACCTCAAATTCATCAAATTTATTTACTAAACTCCTAGCATTGGTGTACACACAAGTATACCTGCACCTGTTTCTATTCTTAGCTACCCTAACACAACCCATGTGTTTACTTGTACCGCAATGGCTCCCAGCAGTCTCTGAAATACCATGCATCTTGTTTTTCAGGCTTCTGCTCATTCTAATAGAAGCAGTGCAAGAATCACTTTCACCTCTGCCAGTGGCTACTGTCAATCTATTGGTCTTTGTCTCCCCCCAAGCTAGCAGTTTTCCGACCCACCTAACACTGTCTCGATAGCATCAGCAAATATTCTTGCACCCTTTCTATTTAAGTGTATCCCATCCCTGTAGAAGCAATCTCTCCTGTTAACAAGTACAGACCAGGCTGAAAAAAATTCTATCCCTTGAGCCTTGCACAATCTTTCCAGGGCCGAATTGATCGACAAGGCTCTCATCATATACTCCCTCCTGTCGTGTCTGGGCAGAATTGCAGACACTTTCAAATTCAACCCTAATTCTCGGCTTTTGTTCAACAGTGACCTGTACTTGTTAAGTAATTCTGCCGGTCTCCTACTCTTAATATTATTAGTGCCAACGTGTACAACTATATCACCTTTTGTGCCCTTAAAAGATGATATTCGCTCTACAACGTCATCAACCTTTGCCCCTGGCAGACATACCCTGGTCCTGTTCCACCTATCTTTTTTACAAAGCATGTTCCCCGTTTCCCTGACAATAGAGTCACCAACAACTACTAGTTCCTTCGGGACCAGTGCATTCTGCCTTGGGGGTTGTCTCTGTGTCACGCGATGCCCAAGTGCAAGCTCTGGCGTTGATGTGGGCAGCTGAGAGCTTGATGGGCCCCTCAATTTAGTTTCTTCGAGGGCATCCACCCTGTCCTTCAAGCTCTCATATAGGCCCACAAGAACGCCGAGTTGTTGCCTGATATCGATACACACCTTGCATCGCGCACACACAAAGACATCCCCCTTGGCAGTATCATGTCCCGTACCCGATTGCTCTGCAAACATCAAGGAAACAGTGCATTTTATAAGGCTGTGAGTCAGAGGACAACTGCCCCCCTCAGTTCTGCTCTGAGCCACAGCACTTCCATTAGCTTGAGCCTTTTGCTTTGCTGCTCTGGTCTGAGTCATGATTCTATTAATTTATTAATTAATTATAATTAGTTATGTTATTAATTATGTTAAATATAATTAATTATATTACATTTGTAATCTAAGTCGTTATATGTATTTATTTAAACGTACAATTTAACTGCTAACGAAGTTCAACTAACGCTATCTAGTACGGTGTATAACTATCGTATCACAAAGGCGGGAAAGTTATGACGGTAGCGGTAGTTACGAACGGTAGTTACGAACACGTGGAAACCCTTACCGATACTTTTATGCAATTACAAGGCCGAGTAAAGAATAAATACACCAAATTAATCACAAAATAATGTTATACTACTAAATTTAAATCAAATGGCCAGGACTCCATTATTTACATTGAAGCCTTGTCTTTCTCAGTGCATAGTATGTTTGGAAGGAATTAGTAATAAAATGAGAGAAATTTACCTCATGTTGTCGCAGAATGCTTCCGAACACCCCTTCATATTTGACCCACTATCGTAACATTGCCCCCTGCAATTGTTAATGTCTGTATTATACTTCTAAAGTATTTAACAGCAGATTTGTAAGACCTTCGCCAGTGTGATCTAAAGCTTCAAAAATCTTATAGTTTTCAAGTATTTTTACCTGATTAGAGTTCTTATCAGTATGTATGTCTTAGTATTATTGACATTTGTTCTTTGTGTGAAACATCTGGTGTGAAGTCCATTTGCTAACTGTAATATTTTGCAATTCTGGCATTTTAAATTGTGTTCAGTACGTCACTAAATTTTACAAAACTTGTTTTACAGTCTGTAAGACAGATAATACTGTATACATGCTTTACTTACTCAAGTATTAGACTAGTTATCTAATATTTGAGAAAGAATTCATTACTTTCCCTGAAAGCTACATTTTTACTACATAGAAATAATATTACAGCAATTATTTGTTGATAGAACAATTTTAACTTTTCTTTTTCTTTGTTGAACAATTTTAAAGCATTACTATATATTATTTTTTCTAAATCTAATCTTTTGTGCAGTTATGCCACTGACAATAACAATTTTTATGACTAATTCCAAGTTCATGTTCTTTAAGTGCAGTACTAAGTTTTTTCCAATTGTTATAACCATTTAGAAATCTGATTTTGAACAGTACTATTGTTAGAGCTTCTAAACAGCATGCAACAGAAGTAGTAAACACTGTATGTGATATGCTAACTGAATAAAGTTACCATCTTCGTGGCATTGTTTCCCTGTTTTTTTAAAGTCTGTTTATAGTAACTAACTGAGAATTTCTTGTTACATCATTCTGAGGGAAATCAACATCTGTTATTTGTTGTGGTACTTGGTTTTCCAAATTTATCATTAAGTCATTGCATATGACTTTTGGCCACATGGCTGGATCATCATTAATTACTGTTTTATTGTGATCATTGGATATGAGTTCATCACAATTTTGCAATAAAGAATCATCTGCCATAATCGTAGAGGTATCATTTCCTTTATTTTCACCCTCCAGAATGCCAGATGCAAAATCCTTTTCCTCTTTCATCTGCTTTTTTTTTTAAAGTTTTCTCTTGGTTGCTCCTGAAAGGGGTACGTTTGTTTTTGAGACACTGGTTGTACTCTTAAATCCAAACAGAAAATAATATAATTAACTATTAATAAGTTTAAAACTGGGAATAAAAGCAATTAGTCGAGCGCACAAAATATTACTGTACCTCAATCTAGTTATAATTTTAATTTAATGCTCTCTAACAAATAAAATGATGTTGATAATCTGCAGTCACATAAATAACTAAAAATAGGTTACTGTATCATGTTGTTAACAAAAAGTTATTCCATTCATTATGAATAAACCTAGAAATTTAAGTGAAAAAATTTGCAATTATAGTAATAAGAATAATAAACTCAGCTTGTTTTAATCAAGTTCTCAGGCACCAACATCACACCATATGAACTGGCGCATTATGACCCATGTAGTCCATGTGCCACTAAACTTCAATACACACAAACAAACAATCAGGCACCAAACATTAATGCAGTTCTACCTCACACACATTGCTACTGTAATGTCTGACTTCTGAGTGGCGCCCAACACAAAATGAATTGTGTTGCTCAGTGTGAACACTGAGCAATACATTGTTCACACAGTATTCACACTGAAACTGTTAGAAACCAGTGTCGACGTCTTAATACTTTTTGTGTTAGATAGTCTTTCTTTTTTTTTTCTTTTTTGTTTATCTAGCACCTTCTCATTATAATTTGTGCTGTGGCACAATATCTAGCATTATATTTGATGCATTTATTTTATTTTTCTCAAAAAATGTGCAAGCTGAAACTCTGTGCTGCAACATTTCTTAACACTTTCCAGTACTAAACTGCTGAGCATCTTGTAGTTGTAGTACTTTCAGACCAAACATATCAAAACCTGAACTTTACAAGGAAACCATGTAACCTTGCTCTAATTGATGGTATATACAGACAATCCACATTCTCAATTACTAAAATAGCATACATTGTAAATTGGTTATGTAAACAGTCTCTCAACTGAAGTAATGCTGCATCTTTGCTCCTCTACTGGAAATATCTTAAAATTCAAGGATTTAGCTTTAGTGCATACAGTATTGCCATTTTCATTGTCATTTTGTGGCATTATTATTTATGATAAAAAAGGGGGGGGGGAAACTGTTACCTGTTTAGTCGACTGACTGTTTTCATTCTGGCTGACTAAATAGAAAAATAAATTAAAAAAAAAAAAAAAATCAAGGAAAATACAACTTTCTGACAATAAAAATGCTTGCTTAATTACAGGTCACATTAGCTTTGGGGACTGATTGTGCTCCCTGCCACTGGTACTTAAGATGGTGTTCACAAGTGGGATTTAGCAAGGGACCAATAAAAATGCACTGCTTGACGTAGGGTGGTGCTTAATAGAGGGTTGCTTAATGCAGGTTTCTCTTTTCAAATTACAAGCATATCCTACCCAAAACATAATGTGGTAACTCAAATCAGAACAATGAATGCCATGTCTCTGTATGGCATCCATTGTTCTGAATAAGTTTAATAAAGTGTTAACAAAAGTATGCCATCTTCATTTGTGACGATTCAGTTACTTTGAGTTTGTGACTATTTTTTATTTACTTGTGAATTTTAATAATAAACAGTAGTGTGTAATTTTATCCTTCTGTGAAAATGAGTAAAAAATTTAACCAACACCTTTGTGATTAATGGCTCAATGACACTAAATATAAGAACTGGCTGTGCAGATTAGAAGGTGATTATTTAAAATGTTCTTGTAAATATTGTAAATATGCACTGACAGTCAAATTAAGTGATATTGAAAAGCATCGTAATACAACAAAACAAAAGGAAGCTGAAGAGCCCTTTACCTCTCAGCCTCATAGTGTATTATTATTCAAGAAAACTGGCAAAAGAGCAGGTGCAAAAGCAGAAAGTAGCATAGCACTTTTCATAGCTATGCAGAAGCTGGCTTGCGTGAGCCAGTTGTTAAATTTTCAAGAATTTTTGTGAGCCAGTTGTTAAACCGACAATGGCTAGCGACATTTGGGTGATAAGCTTGTATATGGTGACACAGAAAATTCAGTCCTGCTGTTCTTATTTCGGCACCCTTTGTGCTTTCTTGTCTGAGATCACTGTAGTCATCTTTACGAAAGCAAAAACCCTTTCCGTTACCCTTGGTAGTATTTACATCTGTAACTAACTTTTACACCTTGTTACAGATGGGGTATTGTAGCTGACAACTGAACTTGATTCTTATCCTGCCAGCAAAAAACCAGACTGGGTGGGCAGTTATGGTGGGCTCAGGAACACCAGTACTGGAGGATTGGGAAAAACAGTGTCTATCTGACAAATCCTAGTGCTGTTTGTCACAAATGGGAGGACCACAATTTGACAAATAGTATGAATGTATGAACCCATCCTGCTGGGTATTAAAAATGCAGGCAGGATGTATGAAAAACACTCCTCAACACAGTATAATGGTGTTGAGGAGTTTTTGTGGTGAATTTTTGGCTCTTTAATACCAGTGGAGCAATATTTGAATGCCACAAATTATCTGGAAATTGTTTCTGTTGATGTGCATTTTTTCATGGCTGGCATATTGATGAAGGGATGCATCTCATCATCAGCACCCATATGATGCACTTTAGACATCTTATTAAGTTCATACCATTGATGCTGTTCTGAGAGATAAAGTGGGACTACCTGCTCACTGTTTGGTAAGTATACTTAATAAATTGGTCACTCAGTGGATACATAATTATATGTGTGTGGCGATATGAGAATTCATCAGTTCATATCATTATCACTTCTGGTGATGTGCTATTTCTAAGAGTTCAGCAAAAGGAGTGAGACAAATTATAATAACAGAAAGTTGCATGATTCTCAATTTTGTGGAAGAATGTTAAGATATAGTTAAGTTTTTCCCCTGAGTTCTGCAGAAAAAGCATTTCTTTTTCTTCAGAACTTTTAGCGCTGATTCTGCACTTGCTGACCTGACCTTCATTTAAGAATTGATTCCACGCTTGGAGTAGGGAGGGGGAGAGAGAGAGAGAGAGTGAGAGCAGTGCTTTCAGATGTTCTGCACATTTGTATTTCAATATAACATGTTTGAATTGAGTCATTTTTTTTTCACTGATCTTAATATCATTCCCAATGTTGTAAATTGTGGTAATTCTGAGTAAGAAATCTCAGTATTGCAATATTAATATTTGTATTTGTAATATTACACTGCAGCTTTTCATGAATATATTGCCAAAAAAACTGCTGCAGTAATGTTACTAAATCAGTATTCTGCTGCATTGTTTTTTTCCTGTGGTATTTCAAACATCCCAAGTTTTTTTGAACCACTGTAGATTTTTTCAAATTAAATTTCAAAATTGTCAGTTGTTTTCAGACTTGCCTTTTCTTTTAAATTGTATGTTTTCTTTTTACAGGAGGTGCTAAAATAGTTTTTTGATTTCCTTTCATCCAGGCACCATAACATGTCTACAGCTACATGAAAATTCTCATCTTCTGAGTTCTAGTGATGATGGCACCATCTGTGTATGGACTACAAATAACTGGCAGTGTGTTAAAACATTACGAGGACATGGGTAAGTCCATTGCATCTAATTATATGAGTGCAATATATGGTATAATTATAACAGTATTAGGAGTTCTGCTAATCATATGAGTGAATTTGAACTCCTGGTTGGAATAACTAACACTGACATAATAGGATTAATGGAAACTTTGTTGCCAGTGAATCTGTGCTGGTAGTGGCATATCAGAAAGCAGTGGGAAAATGAGAGTAGGGGTATACTGCAGACCAGAAGACTATGATGAGTATGAAGAACGCCTCTATGCAGATAGAATGGGCAAGTGCAGATACTCTGTCATGAGATAATTCTTTTCTTTTGGTTATCTTCCCCATTGTACTTCATTCTGCTCCTTCTAAATTAATGGTGAAATCCGTCAACTCTTATGTTATTTTTAAACCTTCCATCTGATGAACAATTGCCAATATGGATTCATTAGTATCGATCAGCTAGTGTGATGCCTTGGTTTGTGTTATTCATTATTCATGTTATTCACCATCTGTTTTTTTTTTTTTTTTTATATTGGCTAGCCAGTTTTCTTTCCGGCCACTCACTGCAAATGATAGTAGATGTCTATCTGTCTTTTAACTTCTCAACTGGAAGTTCCCCAAGGTTCTGTTAACTTTCTTGCACTCTCTTCCTTCTGTATTAATGATCATGACCTTCTTCCACTGGCAGGAAATCCTGTTCATAGCTTTGCTGATGATAATACATACATCCTAGGATTTATCCAAAAAGAAGGCACACAGATTGACCATTAAATTTGAAGTTGAATAGTAAATGAATGTTGACTAATTTGAGGTAGATGTTCAGACTGGTTTTTAAGTTGAGAAGGAATTGCAGATGCCAGTTCGGAATAATAGCGCCCATGTAAATATATGTGGAAAAGACAACAAGAAGAACAATTCAAAAAAATATTTATTCCAAATCAAATTTAGCTTGTGCTTTATCAAATTCTCACTAAAAAAAATTCACTTGACACACTAGTGGTGGAACAACTTTCTTGCTCACTTCCACTATTGCAGTTACAAGCAATTGATTGAAAATATCACAGGTTTTTTGGCTCAGATATTATCACATATCTTTTAAAAAAAATTTTATGCGTTTGACAACATTGCAATGGTGAAAAAGTGAAACTGAAATATTATCTGGGCATTGAGATTAAGCAATTATAAAAATGTGCCCTTCACAATTCACATATATATAAATAAAAATTGTGGAGTGTGATAGAAATGCCGTGAGTTAGGTCACAATGTCAATGTGTCTGCAATTCTGCTCAGGCACGATAGGAGGGATTGTATGCTGAAAGCCTTGTGGATTAACTCAAGACTTGAAGGACTCTGCAAGGCTTTTGAGGGGAAATTTCTATCAGCTTGGCCTGCACTTGTAGATAGAAGGAATTTGTTTTGTAGAGATGGGATACATTTAAACAAAGGTGGTGCAAGAGTTTTTGAGGATAACCTAAAGGTTCAGGGAAACTGCTAGTTTGGGGGAACAAGGGTAATACAGATATGCATTTATCTGATAATATTGGTCAAAGTAACATTTTCACATACCTCAAGAATTCTTGTTTGTTACCGCAACAGAACATATTAGCAAAATGTTCTGAGGCAGTAACGTTTCAAACGAGCTGGAAGCTGATGCCAGGGAAGTGAGCTTAAATAACTTTAAGGGGTTTGTCAGGTTAGTTAACTGTACCAGAACAGTAAGTCTTAATTGTTTATACGGTAATGTCAGAAGTGTCGTCAATAATGTGAGTGAATTTGAACTGCTGGTTAGGACAAGTAACGCTGACATAATAGGGCTAACAGAAACATGGTGCCACCCGGAGATAGAGGATGACGAGTTTCGGTACGGTATGTATAATGTATTTAGGAAGGGTAGGGAAGATAGAAGGGGTGGTGGAGTCATGCTGCTTATTAAAAGCACCCTGAGTGCGACAAAAGCTTTCCCAGATTCAGACGTTTCCCATGCTACTATAGAATCTGTACGGTGCAAGATAGTTGGAAGAAAAGGTTTAATAAGAATGAGAGTAAGCTACAGATCAAGTGATTGTGAAGATTATGATGAGAGCCTCTACATAAAAATTGAATGGGCAAGTAAGTGTGAATGTCTTATTATGGGTGATTTTAATTTCCCTCTAATTGATTGGAGCAAATGGGAAGGAAACTCCACATGGGGGACAATTTTTAAATCAACTAGATGATTGCTATTTCTATCAACATGTCAAGGAAAGTACTAGGGAAAAGAATACTCTAGACCCCATCACCCGTGAATCAGATGACATAATAGGGCTGACAGTACAGGAACCAGTAGCAGGAAGTGATCATGGAGTTCTATGATGGACAATGAAGCAAGAGGGGTAGCAGTGATTAAAGGCAAAGAAATGGGTTATAATTTCAGGAAAGGAAATTATCATGGCTTAAGATGCTACACGGCTTCTATTAACTGGGTAGATATCTCGCGGAGAGTGAATACAATTGAATTATAGTATACCTTAAAAACATTAATTGTTGAAGCCTTGAATGCATATATACCATTAAAAATATACTCCATAAGAAGGACCCCAAGTTGGATGAATAATGAAGTTCAGATTACTTGAGCAGAAAAAGATGGTATGGAAAAGTTACAGAACAATAAAAAGTACTGAACCCTATAACAGCTACAAATTTATCTGTAATAGTGCCACAGAAAAGGTTAAGCTGGCAAAGGCAGATTATGAGAAATCACTGGCAAAGAGAGCAAAGAGTGGGGATAAGGAATTCTTCACATATATAGATGCAAAGAAGAGAAGGACAAACCAGATCGGATGTGTGGATAGTATTAGATACCCCAGCTGAAGTTGTAGAGGAACTCAACAGTTATTTTGCATCGATATTTACAGAAGAAAAACTCTTTACATCAATGAGAAATTATGGGAGTGAAGTTAAAAAGTGTAATTAATGATGTTGAAATTTCACATGTTTATTTAATGAAAAAACTTTCGTGCCTACAGGCCAGTAATGCTCCTGGGGGTTGATGGCATATACCATATAATCTTAAGGAAAGCAAGTGAGTGCATTTAACCACTGAGGCTAATTACGAGAGCATCACTGGACTCGGGAGTGATTGCATTGGAAAAGTGCCAATGTATCTCTAGTACATAAGGGCAGTTCTAAGAGTGAAGTGGGAAATTACCGGCCGGTTAGTCTAATTGGAGTAGTAGAAAAATCATGGAGACAATGATCAAGGGTGGAATTCTAGATCATTGAGATAGAAATGGAATTCTGAAGGATACTCAGCATGGTTTTGTAAAAGGAAAATCATGTTTAACTAATCTGGTTAGATATTTTGACAGGGTCACTCAAGAGCTGGAAATGGGGAATAATTTCGACATTATTTATTTGGATTTCAGCAAAGCATTTGACTCGTTCCCACACAAGCAGTTACTTTATAGGCTGGAACAGGTTGGAATCACAGGAAAAATCCTTAGATGGATAGCTGGGTGGCTTCAGGGCAGGAGGCAGAGGGTTGTGATAAATGGTTATTTCTCAGATTGGGTTGATGTAAGAAGTGGGATTCCCAATGGATCAGTATTAGGACCAGTGTTGCTTTTGATTTTCATAAATGACGTCGATTAAGGGATACAGGCTGTGAGGTCTAAATTTGCATATAATGTAAAGATTGGTAGAGTAGTTAATGATCACTGCCAAGCAGATCAGAGTGACCTAGATAGACTTCAGGGATGGTCAGAAAAATGGCAGCTATACTTTAATCCAGCAAATGGCAGCTATACTTTAATCCAGCACCTGGGGAACAATAACCCCAAAATAACTTATACACTTGGTGAAGTTGAACTAAAGCTGGTAATGGAGGAAAGAGACTTGGGTATTACGATATGGTCAGACATGAAGTTCTCTGAGCATTGTTGACTGGTTTCAAGGGGAAGGCACATGGCATAGTATCGATGATTTATAGAACAATCGCTAGTGGAGATAATTACGTTATAATCCCATTGTATAAGGCTATTGTTAGACCACATTTGAAATACAGTGGAACTTCGATTATCTGCCAGGGTATGGGACCGAGACCATGACGGATAATAGAATATGTACATTGATAATATTATACATACAATAGACCATGTCTTTTAAATTGTTTTTTATTTTATTACACTAAAAAATATTGCAGCAACCTCCGTTTTGGATGTAGGTGCATTATATTGTCTCTTAACCATCTCGTCCAATTGTTGCATTACTTCAGCCATACACCCTTGGTTTGATTGTTTTTCAAGCCATTTTGTTGTTGCTTTAGCAGAATCGAAAATATAAAGTTGTCCATATGCTGGCTTATTTGCCTCATTTGGATATAGCGTTGAGACCAAATGGCAAATCTGGCCATGTATTCTAAAACAGTATGGACCATTTCTAGGCGGTGATTTAATCTCTTTGGCCATTGATACTAACGCCATTGCTGAGTTGTACTCTTGTATATGTTCTCTCAGTAATGAATGAACACTTTTTTCAAGAAAAGGGTGAACAGAAAGTGGACATGGAAGAGTCCAAATGGATTAACAACTAATGAAATCGACTTCATCCTCACTAACAGAAGATATATTGTGAATGATGTTACCGTCCTGAATAAGGTAAATGTTGGAAGTGATCACAGAATGGTAAGATGTACACTTGATATAGATGTAGGAAAGGAAAGGAAAAAACTGACTCGAGTAAATAATACAAAGGTCTTTGAAATAACAGAGGAGGAGAAAAGGCAGTATGTACTGGAACTTAAGAACAAGTTTGAGCTTCTGCAGACTGCTCGGGACCAAGATATCGACGAGGAATATTACAACTTTCTGAAAGTGATAAAGCCCAAGAAACCTATAGGGAAACAGAAATCCAAAGAAGAAAAAATTAGTCAAGAAACACTTGTCATGATGAACCAAAGACGACAAATGAAGAGCAAGAAAAACACTGACAGGGAGAAAATTGAGTATACTGAGTTATGCAAAGCCATTAGAAAGAGACTCAGAGAGGACATAAAAAGATTTAACACAAGAAAAGTAGAACAAGCATTAAGGGAAAACAAAGGATTTAAATCAGCAGCCATGAGCAGTAATACAGAAAGACAAATGATACTGAAACTGAAGAATAGCAATGGTGTACTTATAAACAGCAGAGAAGGCATAATTCAAATAGCAGAAGACTACTATAGAGAATTATACAAGGAGCGAGGGAATGATACCAGTAGTGGGGAAGATGGATTGCAAAGTAGCAACACATACGATATACCCGATATTCTTCCTGATGAGGTAGAACATGCATTGAAGAAAATGAAGAATCGGAAAGCCCCGGGGGAAGATGAAGTTACTGTAGAGTTGTTAAAATTGGGAGGAAGAGACATAACACAAAAACTGGCAAGGCTCTTCACAAAGTGCATTAGAAAAGGTGTGATGCCTAAGCAGTGGAATAATGCAATCATAGTTTTGCTGCATAAAAAAGGAGATAAATCAGAAATTGGAAATTATAGACCAATTAGCTTGTTATCCCATATCTACAAGTTGTTCACAAGGGTCATTACTAACAGATTAGAAAGAATACTTGATGAGAATCAACCGAAAGAGCAAACTGGCTTTAGGACAGGATTCTCAACTATGGATCACCTTCACGTAATATCACAGCTAATGGAGAAAGCAAATGAATATAAAACACCATTATGCCTGGCATTTGTGGATTATGAAAAGGCATTTGACTCCATACAGCATAAGGCAATGTTTCGGGCACTGGAAAGACAAGGCATAGATACTCCATATATTATGATTTTGAAGAAAATATATGAGAGTGCTACATCCTTTATTAGACTAGACAAAGACAGTAGCAAATTTAAAATCGAGAAAGGAGTTCGACAAGGAGACACAATATCTCCGAAGCTGTTTACTGCTGCCCTTGAGGAAGCTTTCAGAAGATTAGACTGGTCGCAGAAAGGAGTCAATGTGAACGGAGAGTACCTAAACCATTTACGATTTGCAGATGACATTGTGGTCATAAGCCACGATCCCAAAGAACTAGAGGAAAATCTTAATCAGTTATGCACAGTTAGTAAGGATTTTGGACTAAAGATGAATATGGCTAAAACAAAAGTAATGATGAACAAGTATGCCACGGAAAGGGAAATAATGATTGAAGGAGCAGTAATTGAAAAGGTGGAGTCATATACTTATCTGGGACAAGTTATTAGCTGTAATAATGATAAATGGCTGGAAGTCAAGAGAAGAATAAATTTTGGATGGATAGCATTCAGGAAATATAGTCACATACTAAAGAGCAATATCCCAGTTTGTCTGAAACGTAAAATAATGAATCAATGTATACTCCCCACCATGACTTATGGAAGTGAAACTTGGGCACTCACCAAAAGAATGGAAGAGAAGCTAAGAACTACACAGCGAAGAATGGAACGAATTATATTGGGAATCAGACTGTTAGATAAGAAGAGAAACACATGGATTAGGCAGCAAACTCAAGTAAAGGACATTCTTATCAAAACTAAAGAACTAAAATGGTCTTGGGCAGGACACATAGCTCGAAGACATGATGACAGATGGACTAAGAAAATAACAGAATGGTACCCAAGAGGAGCTAGAAGAAAACCTGGAAGACAAAGGCGGAGATGGATAGATGAAATTCATGAGTTTTTGAGTAGTAAATGGATGGCCAGTGCTCAAAACAGAAGGAACTGGAAAGTTGCTGGAGAGGCCTTCATCCTGCAGTGGATTGAAAATGGCTGATGATGATGATGATGATGATATGTTCTCTAGTTATTTGCTTCACGTGTATCCCTTGTAAGCAGCTCCCATAATAGAGTAGGCATCTCAGACAGAGGGTCAAGTGAAATTTTACCATTATGACAGCATTTAGTGTATTTATTCGATGTGTTTAACTCATGTCCCCAATATCTTGCATTGCAATACTCACAGTTGTAACACATTTCCTATGTCATGCTCTTTCACATTAATTACAGCTTGTTGATTATTCACATCCGATACTTCTATTTGATTAGTCCTACAGCGTTTCACCCATATTCTCCTATCCAATCTTGCTTTTCTTTCTTCAGTGTTTTCTGTCTATCTTCATAGTTGTAGAGTCTTGTTTCAGTCTCTTAGTCTATTAGATCTTTCCTCTAATGTTTCATTAGCATTTCTTCTACATTTTCTCCAAGTTCTTATACACTGTTTAGTTTACACATTTTTACAGTTCTTAAAACTTAAATGGTTTATTAAAATTGAAGACAGATAAAATAAACATACATTAGCTTTCAGGCGTAGATTGCCTTTCTTCAGTTGAAAAATGTTAGTACAAAAATTAATAAAGAATATCCAATATGTTGGTCATGCGAGGTGAGCTGTGTGAACGGGTGCTGGCAACAATTAGCAGTTGGAAAATTTGGGCAGCATACCTAAGCATTTTATATATACATAATACATAACCCAGTGAAATTTAATTGAACTTTAATTATTCTTTATTTTTTACTGGGTCATCAAAAAACCATAGTACAGATATCTACGTACATACCTATTTTTAATATTTTGATGCATTGGTCTAGTAATATCATAAAAAAATTAAAAAAAATCAATGTTACATAATTAAATTTCTTTTCTAAAAATGTCAGTCAATTTCTTTTGTTTCATTACCTCTTGAGCCTTTTGGGAAGCAATGTTGCGAATTTTACACAAAAGTAACGCTTCCATTAGCAGCAGCTTTTTCTTCTTCAGTTTCAGAATCCTCCGAAATTGTCATCATTCTTTGCACAATTTTGTCGTCTAAAATTTCGCATCCAACATCCATTTTGTCCATATCCAGCCAATCATTTACTTCCTCCATTGAAATATTTTTAAAACCAGGAACATTCGAACATAACTGCAAAATTTCAGTTTCTTTTGGAATGGTTTCTGCATCAGTTTAATATATTTCTGGCCACACTTATTCGAGCTTCTTTGTATTGTTTGAACTGGAACATCAGTGACATTGAAAATTGCATCTTTTCCATAACTTTTCCAATACTCTATAAATCTAATTTATTTTCTGCCAAAAACAAGTTTTAGAATGAACATTTTGTGATAACGACATTTCATACTCTCAATCGCACCTTGGTCCATTGGTTGAATGAGAGATCTCATGTTTGCTGGCAGAAAATAGCATGATATTTTGCCATCATCACTTTTTAAATCACATATGTGTATGGGATGATTAGACACATTGTCCATCAATAGCATTGCATATTGTGGTAAACCTTTTGATGGCAAATGTGATCTTACATGTGGTACAATTTTATGAAACCAATCATGAAATATATCTTGGCTCATCCATGCATTGTTTTGTGAGAAATTTTTAACTGGCAAAGCATTTAAATTAATATTTTTAAATGATCTAGGCTTTTTTTGGTTTTCCTATAACAACCAAAGGCAATTTATGACTACTGCTGGCATTAGCACATACCATTATAGTGATGTGATCTTTTATCCTGATGCCATATGATCAGTCATTGAGGCCAGTGTCTTTTGAGGTAGTGCCTTCCAGTTAAGGACAGTCTCATCGCAGTTGTGTATTTGGTCTCTAACCAAACTTTGACCAACTATTTCCTTGTGTAATTTTTCACGATAAACAGAAATTGCTGCACTATCTGCTTCTCACCCTGGATCAACAACTGTTGAATACCGTGGTGAAACTTAAATCTGTCCAATCCTCCGATGCTAGTCTTGAATGAAGGATCTCCACTTAGTTTTTTATTGATTTCAACGGCTTTTTCGATTATTATAGGTCCCGACAATGGAATTCCTTGGCTATGTTTTTTAACAAACCATTAAAACATTGCAGCATCCAATTGTTCATTTTTAGCAAGCTTCATTGTTTTAAAACTTTTAACATTACCATCATTTTGGACATGTGGTTTTCAATTTTGTCTGCATTATGCTTTATATCATTTACTGTTGTTCTTTCTATTCCATAAACCATTGCTATGCTTGTAGCATGTTCACCTTTTCTTAGACGATTGATTATTTAAATTTTTTGTAATAATTCCAACACTACTCGTTTATGTTTCTCTGTCATTTTAATGAGTTTACTAAATAAAAATTATTAAAATGTGAAAGAAGAGGTTAAAGTACAATCATATACAGTGCGTTGTATACAAAGACTGAGTAATACATGGTGCCAATGTCACAATGCATTACAGCATAGTGGGGTTAAATGATGGTTAACAGAGACTGACGGTAAATAGGGTGATGGACAATTGAAGTTCTACTGTACTGTGTTCAAGTATGGAGACCTCACCCAAAGAAAGACATTGTTTCTTCAAAAGGTCCAAAGATGGGTAACTCGCCTGGTGAGATTGGCAAAAGGGCATTCGTACGAGGAAAGACTTTAAATATGTGGGTTGCAGAATTTGGAAACTAGGCACCTTAGAGGAGACTTGATTGAGGTGTCTAAGGCTCTGAAAGGCATAAGCAAAATGAATCAGGATGAAATTTTCACTGTTAGAAATGATTCTAGAACAAGAGACTGTAATTTCAAGTTATGGGGAGGGGTTTAGACGGGATTGCAGGAAGTTTTATTTTAGCCAGCGAGTTATAAATTACTGAAATGAGTTACCTACACGGGTGGTAGAGGCTGACAGTTTGGGGAAATTCAAATGTCAGTTGGATAATTACCTACGGGATGAGGGAAACGCATAGGTTGTCTATTTCCTATGCTAAAAAATTTTTAGCATAGGAAAAATTTTTCTTATTATTATTTTAGTTTTATTCTTATTATTTTATTTTATTTATTTATTATTATTATTTTTTTTTTGACTGGTGCAGCATAAGCCATAAGCTTCCTTGCACCATGTGGCCATTGCTAATACTAAACTCGTGTAGTTATTTGTAACTGTACTGTTATTTGTCTTCATCTCATGTTGACTTTGTAAGATCAGTGGCTCTGTATCACGCTTGGTCTTATTTATGTCATATGGCTCATTGTGCCTTGTGCCACAATTTATATACAGTGGGCGCCTCCGTAGCCAGGTGGGAAGGAGCAGCAGTGCGTAGCACACGCTTCTTGATTAGACCGGGGTTCGAGCCCGTCACCACCAAATACAGAGGATGCGGAAAGGTCAGGGAATGACCACCGCATATCCCGGAGCAATATGGCCTTAGTTGCTAATGCTCCTAAAAACCAAATAACTAACTAACAAGCCACAATTTATATACAGTGGACTCCCGCTAATCCTAACACGTTTCGGTCGGCGGAGAGGAAATTTTTTAGTTCGCAAAATATACGTTTTTTGTATTTTCCAGTTAAATTTAAATGGCATTAATGGTACAAAAACATTTAGAATTCCACAAAACAATTGTATTTTATTGTAGTACTGTACTAATACAAAATTAATAAATCAGTGTTTGACATGGCCTATTAAAATTACAGATCTATACTTACACACCAAAACAGGAACAAAAGTCATTTTTCAGAAGTAACAAACTCTGTTAGTTTCTTTTGACGTAATGATGAAAATCGGCTAGATGATGCTATGTTTCGCCACCGCTTCATAAACATGTAGTCTGCCGGTGTAGTAGCGTAAAGCGAGGTCAAGGGCCGCTGTCGCGTCTGTGTGCGACACAAGTTGTTCCGCAGAAACACCGGGCTCGTCATCACTCCCGTCATCATTCTGCTTGGAGTCTTCTTGGGTGACAGCTGCCACGATGTCCTCATCCGACAGGTTTTCATGACCTATTCCATCCACTGCAATCCACTCGTTAACGTCAGATTCTATTGCTTCCTTGCACCCGGGAATTTCCTGTACGAGCTGAATTAATTGTTCTATGTTATTGTTTTCGTCAGAGCTATCGACAAAGCTGAGAGAGGGCCATAATTTCTTCCATGATCTTTGTATGGACTGCTCGGTTACACCTTCCCACGACTCAGCAACCCAATATACAACATCTTTTAAGTTCACTTGTTTTATTTTCTCATGTAAAGAAAGTGAATTGGTGTTATCTTCTATCAAGGACCTAAGATATTTCTTTCTGTATGCAAGCTTGATAGACTGTAACACCCCCTGGTCCATGGGCTGTAATAACGGTGTTACATTAGGCGGTAAAAAAGCTGCCTTTATATCCCCTGATGTCAACTCGGAAATGTCTGGGTGGGACGGCGCATTGTCTATGAGGGGAATGGCACGAGGTGGCAAATCATTTTCATTGCTGAAATGTTTCACTGCTGGGACAAATTGATTATGAAACCACTCAATGAAAAGCTGTCTGTTCATCCAAGATTTTTTTTTGACTTTTATAATGAACTGGAAGATTGTTAATGTTCATATTTTTAAAAGCTCTCGGCTTCGCTGATTTACCGATCATCATCAAAGGTAGCTTGTGATTTCCTGAAGCATTACTACAAGCTATCAACGTCACTCGCTACTACAAGCTATCAACGTCACTCGTTATTCATTTTAAAACCTGGGGCACACATTTCTTGTTGAGATGCTAGACTTTTTGTGGGCAAAGCCTTAAAATTTAAACTTGTCTCATCAACGTTATATATCTGCTGAGGTGAATAATGTGATATCAAATCAGCGAACTCACCCAAATATTTCTCTGCTGCAGCATGATCAGCTGATAATTGCTCCCCGGTGATTGTTAGCTGGCGAATCCCATGGCGCTTCTTCCAGCGATCAAACCAACCGGTACTCGCACTAAATGATTCATCACCTTTCATTAGTTTGTTGAGATGAATGGCCTTTTCTCTAACAAGAGGTTCACTTAGGGGTGTTCCCCTTCCTCTTTCCTGAGTGAACCACGTGAATAAGGCTTCATCAAGCTTGTCAAATGTTGAGGGCCTTACTGTTTGTCGATTTTCAACTGATTTTTCTGAAGTAGAGGTACAAAACTGCTCGATCTTTGCGCGGTTTTTTTTCCAGTCAGTTACTGTGGCCTTGCCCACTCCAAACTCTATTGCTAATTTCGTTGCACTTTCCCCCTTGTCCAGCCTTTTCAAAACTTCCAGCTTATCTTTCAACGTACACGTTGTGTGTTTCCGTTTCGTGGCCATTGTGGCAGCAGACTGAACTAAACTATAAAATGTAATGTAGAGCGAAGATATAAACATTCACGTTTAATGCACAATGTCGCATGCAATTAGTCATAGCGTGGAGGGGGGGGTTTGCTCCCAGTGTGTTACGCTCGCGTACAAACGCTAGTAGGCTTACTATACATTCATTCCTTAATAAACCAGACCTGTTTTACTGCTTGCTTCTGCATTATTGCAGTTATTCGGCTAATCCGAACAGGGCTCGGTCCCAATTAGTTCGGACTAGCGGGAGTCTAGTGTATTTGATTTTAACTCTGTGTCGTGTGATTTATTGTCTGGACATGTATTATGTTGATTGAGACTGATTAATTGAATTTATGGTTTGACTTTCAATCTGTATATAGTATGTATAGTGGATTTGCCACTTTCTGAATGTTGGCAGCTTGTTAATAATAAAAATAAAATGTATTTGATATATATTTCTTTGATAAACTGGTAATCATTAACTAACAAAGTATTCAAAGTACAGTAAAATCTCGTTAATACAAACTCGGTTTATACAAAGTACTCGTTTATATGAAGCACATACCGTTCCCCTGCGAAAGGATAGGCTTTTCTATGTAAATATATTGGTTTATTACAAAATTCAGTTAATATGTATTACAAAGTTCTTTTTCACCCCGTGAGGAATAAATATTGTCATTTTGTATGTTTAATACAAATCTTGGCAGAGCGATCCTATTATTGCCCCCAGCCACCTGGCTCCCTACTTCCCAAAGGATGGCACTGACTTGTTAGAAATTAGTTTTGTGTAAACAAAAGCAGTTTATGGTAGCTACAATGTCAATTATACAAGAGTCTGTTAGGATGGAAAGAAGCAAAACGGACATCACAAAGGAATACAACAGCGATGGAAGACAGGAAACGAATTCATGGTGCAAAACATGAGGAGCTTGAAACAAATCTTTTCGAGTCATACCAACAAATGCATGCATCTAATTTGCCAGTATCAGATCCGATTTTGCAAGAAAAGGCAAATTATCTAGCTCAGCAACATGGGATTAGCAACTTCAAATGCAGCAGTGGCTGGCACCAAAGATTTAAAGACAGAAATAGCTTGGTTTTGCAAAATGTTTGTGGTGAATCTGGATTAGTCGACAAAGAAAAGGCTACAGACTGGTTGTGTTCTGTATGGTCAATCCTTGAAAAATATGAGGCAAGGGATATTTTTAATCTTGAAGAGACAGGTTTATTTTATAATTTGTTGCCAAACAAAACATTTGCTGTTCGAGGAGAGTCTTTTCATGGTGGAAAATTAAGTAAACAAAGACTCACTGTTCTGTTATGCTGCAATTCAGATGGCAGTACAAAACTACGCCTGCTTGTAATTGGTAAGTTTTCCAAGCCAAGATGTTTTAAAGCAGTTAACCAACTTCCCTCTGATAATGAGGCCAATAGAAGTGCTTGGTTTACAGTCAAGACTTTTAGTCTTGGTTATCAAAATTGGACAGAAGAATGGCTTCAGAAAAAAGAACATTTTGATGATTTTAGACCATTGTAAGCACATTCTACTGAGACACTTAAGTTGACAAATATACGGCTGTTGTTTTTACCCCCAATACCACCAGTTTAATGCAACCACTGGATCAAGGCATTATTTATAACCTCAAGAGAGCATATAGAGCCCACCTGATAAGGTACTTGATCCGCAACGTAGAAGGAGGGAACAATTTACAGTCAAATTGGAATGTCTTGGATGCTATCCGTAATCTTATTATTGTTTGGGAAACTATTACATCAAGTGTAATAATCAACTGCTTCAGAAAGAGTGGCTTTGGAGAGAACATCATCGAAAAACATGGTCCAGCAGATGAATGTGATAGCAACAGTGAGGTATGGAGGAATTTGAAGGAGCATATGGATTTTGTTGGCGAATTTGAAGAGTTTGTGAAGGTGGATGATGAAGTTGCTACCACTGCAATGCCAACACCAGAAGAGCTGCTGGGCACCAAACAAAATGATGATGTTTTCGTTACAAGCAACAGAGAAAGTGAAGAAGCACGCACACACTGGGATCTAAAAATGATGCCCAAAATGCATTGAACATAATAGAGAATGTTTTGATAAAGAAACAACTATTGCATTTGATAACGTCTGTGCTGTAGTTAAAAATGCATATAGGACAAAAACTGTGCAAACAACTTTGGATTCTTTCTTTGAATTAGATTAATTTACTAAAAAGTTAATGGTTTGTATGTCTCCTTTTATAATTATTGTAATTCTTTTTACTGTGATACTAAAATATTGTATATATAAAAATATATAATGTACAATCTTTTCATTTCGTTAATATGGCTTTTCTCTTAGTTTATCTTACAAATAAAATAATCTTTAAAAAATGTTATTCCTATTACTGTATTGTTAGACAAGGCTTTTGTTTTTATTTTATTTTTATTATTATATTCTATTAATTTATTTTTGATATTATTATTATTTATTATTATTCTTAGATATACAGTATGTACCAAAAAAAAAAAAAAAAAAGGTAAAATTTTGACACTTTTGTGGGACCGCGTTACTACAAACCTCATTATTACAAAACATGAAAATTTAGGTCCCTTGAACTTTGTATTAACGAGATTCCGCTGTATTTTATTATTTTCTGTGGGCTCCGGTGTTTCCCCTATCCGATGCTGAAGAGTAACTACATTATTTACAATTTGTGGTTTTGAAAAACATCTTGATCCACCAACTTCACAGGAATGGTTACAACCAATAAGTCTCTTGCCTGAGTGAGACCAATGTAGTATAGTTGCACATTTGACTATATATCCATAATACTTGGAACTCAGTTATTACAATATGTTGAAGGCACCAATTTCTACATTAACCTTCACAACTTATGCAGCTATACAGATAGTTAAAACCTACCAGTTCGGTTACGATGAGGTCAGACCTCTTACAATTTATACGATTTATGCACCTTATTAGAGGCCAAAGTCCCATAATACCGCCTACCCAACAGTGAACCTTGCACATCGACATATATATACTAAACATTAATATTGTCGTCCGGCAATAAATACAAATAAATTTACTCATCAGAGGTCCTGTAACAATATGATTAATACCAAGGCAACTATATACAGTGGTGGTACACTGATAACATAATTATTCTCAGTCGGCAAGTCCTTTCCTTCTGCAGAAAGCCTTGTCAGAAAGTTAGCCAGTGCCTAATAATTTTCTTTACATTCTAAAAACTAGGTGAAGTTATTTACATCATAAACTTCTGTCAATGTCTGAAGTTCAAATTGAATATCTACATAATATCGACATTCTAAGATTACATGTTTGACTGTCTCCTCTGAGCCACATTTACATAGAGGAGACACAGCCAAACCCAGAGTAAATAACTTTGAGTTGAAGCTGCCATGCCCAGATAGAATGAAAGTTAGGTGAAGACCTAGGTTAAACCAGGGCCAATGTTTTTTTTTTTTTTTTTTTGTCAAATTCAGCATGAGATATAAAAAGGGTAGTAGTTCTTCCAGTGTTGGCATTAGTCCATTCGTTTTGCCATTCCTGGAGGAACTGGTTTCTTACTCTAGTGTTGTCTTCTTTCACTGGCCTGTCCAGGTCAACAGAAAACTGGTTGAACTGTGCTGCAATACCCTTCCTTCTACAATACTGAAAGTAATTGTACAGTACTTCATATTTAATTGGCAGTTTGCCGTTGATAACTCCGTAGCCGAGTGGGCAGGAGTGGGAGTGCAGTAGCACACGCTCTTTGAGTAGATCGGGGTTCAAGCCCCTGACTGCTGAATACGGTCGATCTGCCAACCCGCACTGGACTAGCGTGGCAGATTATGGTCCATTTTCCCTCAGCATGAATTGTTGAGGAGGCTTCCATCCTGCAGTGGGTTGATAATGGCTGCACTTTACTTTTACTATTTGCCGTTGATTACCTGTAGTGCTGATGTTGAAATCGTGCGACAAGCTCTTGAAGTTGCAATCAGGAAGAAGTGCTGGGCTTGAGTCAAGATTTTTTTCCACCATGGGCCCCAAATGCCAGCAGTAAAAAAACAATAGGAATAAATATGCATTTGTAGTACAGCTTGAGAGTGGAGGGTTTCAGACCCCAAGAACCTTTGGTAATTCTGATTATTTTCTGATAAAAAAAATCAGTGTCTTGATTTTGCTTAGTACATATTTAGCATGGGTAATGAATTGAAGTTTGTTATCTAACATAATTCCTAGGTATTTGTATGAGTTAACTAATTTTATTGATTGTTCTTTAATCTTAATACTTGGTCTATTTGGGTCTAATTTTCCTTTGAGAAGAATTTGTTTTGGGAACAGAAGTAGTTAATTTATGTGTACTACATCACTCATCTAGGTCTGATAGGACTTCATTAGCATGGATTTCAAGTCGTAGTCTGGAGTTTATAGAAACAAACAAGGATAATTTAATCGTCTGCGTAAGCGATCTTAGTATAATTATGTTCGGTAGCCAGCCATCTATCAAAGACCACGTTCCAGCATACTGGTCTGAGAACTGATCCCCGATGTCAACCAATAATTAACTAACAGATAAAAGTTAATTGTGTAAAGAAAATTAAAAGCATACAGTTTTAGTTATTAGCAGGCTGCCCAGTAACAGTGTGATACTGGACAGCCTTGGTTGATATCAGCTGCTCTGAAGCTGGCATTATATGAGTTTAGTACTAACAAGCTAAGCAAATATGGTTATTTTCACCTTATCGTGTGACTTGAGCAGTTGAGTTTTCTTCATAATTATTGTCCCATATTTTTTTTTTTAGTATGCTGTTCAGTTCAGTGACACCTGTGGCGCCTCCGTAGCCAGGTGGGCAGGAGCAGCAGTGCATAGCACACACTTCTTGATTAGACCAGGGTTCAAGCCCATGACCATCAAATACAGAGGATGCGGCAAGGTCAGGGAATGACCACCGCATATCCACAGAGCAATATGGCCTTGGTTGCTAATGCTCCTAAAAACCAAATAACAACAACATCAGTGACACCTATACAAAGCTGGCAGCTAGACATTGAAAATTTGTTGAGGCCTATAACAATGCTGCCTAGAAAGAACTATCTAATAACATTCTTATGCTAGTTGTCAGTTTCAGTGCTGAAATTCAGAATGAAATCACTTGAATAACACACATGCAGAAAGCTTTTGAATTCTATAAGGCCATGTTTTGTAAACTTTTTTATACTATAAAGCATAGGTTCCCAAAGTGGGCAGTACTGCCCCCCAGTGGGTGCTGAAGCCTTCTGGGGGGGGTTCAGAAGCAATTGGGGGGCATTCAGGCGGTCTAGGGGTTGGTGGCTCCTTATCTGTATTTTTATCTCCTTGGGTCCAGTGGACTCAGTTCAAAGGTCAATTAATAAATTCTATAATTTTTACTCTATGGACAAAGCTGAAATTCGCTATAGGTGAAGCCAGAACTGTTTTGTTCAATTTTGCCACTTCAGTTTTCAAAATCTTCTATTGAATTACACGCAAATGACAAAAATGTAACATCAAGTGTGTATTTTTTTAGGCCTTTTTCTGTTATTTTTCTAAACAAACCATAATTAGCCTAGGGCCTTTGAAACGCAACAACGCGAGCTACTGTGAGTTGACATAAGAAGCAATAAAGCGAAACATTAGCAGCAACTGTTTTTGGAAGGCGAACAGATCGTATTTCCTTTCTTCAACGTGTATTGCTCCTACGAACAGAAAATCAGGGAAATTCATCTTTTAGAAACGAGAAAAACTGGTGTAAAACTGATAACACTGCAATGCGCATTTGATAAAAAAAAAAAAAAGTTTGCTTTATTGTAATTGTTTTTAGTAAATAATATCGGAACAGCAGTTTCCTGGGTTTGATCTTCTAACAAAATTTTGAGAAAATATTTCTATTTGTAGCTGCGTTATAAACTTCTAAAACTGGTGTGCAAAAGAAGAAAAAAAAATCATCCACTATGAATAACGGATTGTTTTTTGAAATGTGTATTCTTCACAAAACTGCAATAATTTCTAACAGTACAAAGCTAACAGAGTGCGACTAACGGCTGCTCAAGCTCAAAAAGTATTCTTAGAATATATTTGCTTGTTATGCTTTGATGTCATCGCAAAGGGAGAAATTCTGTTTTAGTACAGAAGCCGAATAAATTCGCTATCCATGGTCGTAATGCTTTTCTGAACTGCGATAAACAGATAAACCCCGCTGAAAAATAGATTTTCTCCACATCACTTCTCTTGCTTTGCTGTGGTTTTTGGCGAGCAATTTCACACAATCAAGTCGGTGACTGCTAAATGCGATGCAGTTTCTTCTATTCTCTCTCTCTGTTTCGTGGTCTCTGACCGTGTGGTCATCCTGGAGTATAAACAGAAAATTTGTTAGTCAGAATGCTGCCCACCAATGGCACCAATTATCAACTCTTTTACTGGCCTTCTAATTTTCAATATGTGCAGATCATCGACTTGGGCAAAATTCGAAAGTGCTATTTCAATTAAGAGCAAAAATCGTTTGCCCCCAACATAAAGAATTACTTTAGGTACAATAAAGGACTACTACTGATGATTTTACTGACTGGAAGGAAGTGTCCACAACTGTACAAGGCAGTCACTCAAAGGAAAGTAACTGTAGTCATTTGTATTCAAGGACAAGCTATACAGTGCTGTTTGAAATTTATAATGCAGTTCACTGGCTAATATTTCCAGGGGGATTATTGCAACATATTGTTCAGAAAAACAATTACAATTTTTGTCCAGTGTACGAATGCACACTGGACAAAAATCGGAGTAATCTGAACTTAGGCATCCTACGATGAAGCTGACTTATTAGAATTTTGCATCTGTTGTGAAACTGAATGCAACTGACGTACTAGAACTTCAGCGATGAAACGGACTTACTAGAACTTCAGCATCTGTGATGAAAGTTACAGTTGTGGACCTTTGACAATCTCCTAGCCTTCCTCCCACCAAAAGAGTATTTTTATTTCTTTCTCTCTGTCTCTTTCCCTTAGAGTCGGACTAGAAAGGTTGAATCCCCTCCTCTAAGGGGTTCCCCCCCCCAAGTGAATGAAAGGAAGTTGAAATTTCAGGAAAATGAACCCCATTTTCCTTCCTTCAGCAAACAGCAGCTCTGTCAGCGCAAGAGAAGTGAAATTACATTTGCAGCTCAGAATGGAATTCAAGCAAGCAAACATATGACACTTTGTGGTGAATTTTTTGGGCTCGTGTGTGTGATAGTGAAAATTCAATTTTTCCCTCAAATTTTTTGATGGTATCAAATACATATAAAACAACCCGTTACTCGTAGCATATACAGGGTGATTCGCTACCAGTGCGACAAACTTGCAGGAGGTGTAGGGGGCACAAAGACGAATCGGAATCACATAGCATTGCAGGGTCCGAAATGCCTTCGTCATGTGGTAGAGGATGTTGAACGGGAGGTCACGTGAACAGCGATCCCGCTGGAAGTCAGCATTTGCGAACCGTTTCTGTTGAAGAAACCAAGTAGCAAAAGTCCTCTGGAGTGGATAATCCGCAGGCTCCAATGATTGGGCACGTTGCAGATGGTATGAACTCATTTGGTTTGTTGACAGTATCCTCCATACAGTGGATTGGGAAATACCTTTGTTGGCCTATTGCTCGAGTACTCGTACTCAGATTGCCTTCTGCAAGACGTAGGACATTCTCCTCATTGTCTGGCGTCCTCGTTGTTCGCTCTTGATTCATGGTACCTCTCGTGAAACAACCAGTCTCACGTAACCTTCTGTGCACACGTGCGAAAATCGTATGATGAGGAGCGCGCCTGTGCGGGAAACGTTCCTGGTACAAGTGCAGAGCAGAGTGCCCGTTACAGTCCGCAGCTCCATACGCAAGGTGCATGTCGGCCAGTTCAACATTTGAATACTCATCCATCCTACTGCCTCGGGAACTGGTTCGCAAATTCTGACTTCCAGCAGGATCGCTGTTCACGCGACCTCCCGTTCAACGTCCTCTACCGCATGACGAAGGCATTTCGGACCCTGCAATGCTATGTGATTCCGATTCATCTTTGTGCCCCCTACACCTCCTGCAAGTTTGTCGCACTGGTAATGAATCACCCTGTATATATATTTTTTTCGTTTGCACTCCAGGTAAAATGCATGCGAAGTTCCTTCACAACATTTGGTTGCGAAGAATTTAAGTGAACGCCTGCATATGTTGCTCCATTGCGTTATTAGAGCAGTCAACAAGATTAGAAGCAATTCGTTGAGTAACAGATTGTTTAGCCAACTTTGCAGTGAAAACGATGAAGATTTCAATCATTTGCTGCTTCACACAGAAGTTCGTTGGCTTTCAAAAGGTATTTGTCTGAATAGATTTTACAGTTTGGTTGATTCAGTACTAGAGTTCTTAGAAAACAGAGATGACGGATTGCGGGCCAACCTGATTACATCCAAAAATTACATCGCTTATTTGACAGACCTCTATAAAATATTTAATGAAGTCAATCTACAATTACAAGGTGATGAATGGAATTTAATTGAAACAAAAAACGTTATTGCCACTTTTGTGGGGAAACTTCTTCTGTTCAAGCAGAATCTAGGCCAAGGGGAATATAGCCACTTTTCAAATTTATCAGCAGTGTCTCTCAAAAAGGAAGATTAATGAGCAATTCAAGGATATTCTAAACATGAATATACCAAATTGGCTTCTAGATCCTTTCTCACATGTAAACACAGCAGGATCATCAAATTTAGAAGAGGAACTCATAGAACTCACAACAAATGAAGAACTAAAAATAAAATTCAAAAGTGGATACCAAGAGTTCTGGCTTCAGAAATCAATACCGACACTGTACCCCGGATTATGGGAAATAGTGCAGAAATTTTTAATTGTATTTCCATCTTCTTATTTGGCTGAGCATGGGTTTAGTGCTGTAGCAAATTTACTATCTAAGAAAAGCAACCGATTGCATATAACTGAGCGTGGCGATTTACGACTGTTTTTAATGAAAGTTGAACCTGATGTTAACAAACTTTTAAAAATGCATCAGGCTCATCCTTCACATTAATTTGTTATTTTTTCTTTGTATTTTTACTTTGTAAGTTCGAAATAAACAATTTTGTAATATATTTGATGGTGTTTTAATTATTACAATAAGATTCTTACTAATGCATTTGCAATCTCTTAATATGTATTCTGAATTTTCATATTTAAGCCATTGTATGAAACTGTGCATAATATTATTCGAGCATACACTTTATAATCTTTACGTATGGGCTATGTTTCATCAAAATCGGAATAGCAATAACTGTGTTCAAAGTGAAGCACATATTGGCCACTACTTTTTCAATAATTTAACAGCATAAGCAGTAATGTATTATTAGTTGCTAATTACGTTGAAAATATCAAACGACTTGAACACAGAAAACTGTTATAATGGGGGGGGGGCGTTACAAAATTTGTCTTGCAAAGTGGGCGGTGGCCTGAAAATGTTTGCTCTACAGATTGAAATATATAGTTTTTAAAAATTATAACCAACATTATGAGCTACTAGAATGTAAGAGTTGGTAGTCACTATTTGATAGTTTCTTGGTAATTGACATTAGACATACTAACAGTTAATGAGCAGTGGTTAAAAGATAATTTAGAAGTACTGCTTTTTCTTTTTTTTTGTTAATCATTTAGAACCAAAATTAAACACTAATCACAGTTTTGATTTCAGCAAAGGAGTTGTTTCGCATTCCATTCATCCGTCTGGCAAATTGGTACTTTCTGTCTCTCAGGATAAGACGCTTCGAACGTGGAATCTCATTAAAGGACGTTCTGCATATGCAGTAAATATTAAATCAGGTAGTGTCAGACTTTTGCTTTTTCCCCCTCTAACCATATTGCAGTATATTATATATTATACCATACTGGAGAGTATTTACATATTGCAGGTATAGTTTTCAAAAAAAAAAAAAAAAAAAAAAGAGAAATATAGAAAGATGATGTTACTGTATCTTTTCATTTCCCTAGGCAAAGCTAATAACAATCTTTGTAGGCTGAAAGATGAAACTCATTATAATGGGTTATTGCAAATATTGCAATGTGTTTGGGTTAGCCTTTTGGTAAAAATTTTCATGTGAGTATGTTTGTGAATGTACAATAGCTGGACCTTTAATTTATTATTTAATTTGCATCTGTTTTATAGTGCTACTTATGGTAATTGTAATTGAACATAATCTTATCAAAGGTCATGATTCGTAAAAACTAATCTAATTATAATTATTTTTGTTAATTCTTTAAGAATAGTTTTGTAAAATCATTTTTTTTATAGTTTTTTAAATAGGTATGTTCAAATGTATGCAATAAAATAATTTGTAATTCATTCAATTATATGATTTGTTATTCATTAGTGTGACTTTTGAGTTATCTTCTCAGCCATATTTTTCAGATTTGAAGTGTATTTAGAGAACTTTAATTGTATTAAGCCTTTAAACCTAATTGCATTAACCCTATATTACTCATTTCTATATTTATCATAAAAAATTGTTCACAATTATATGTTGAACTGAAAAGCATCAGGAGCCCAAATCCAAGCCTCCTGAATATGATGTCTTTTGGCATCTCCTGAATAGTTTCTTGATTTGTTTTAACTTTTTTTTAAAAATTTTATTTGATTTGTTTTAACTTTTTTTTTAAAATTTTATTTGATTTGTTTTAACTTTAACCAATTTTGAAAAACAACTTTGCTTAATTAGTGTTTTCTTTCACAGTTCAGCAGCTTTCTTTCTGCTGTTGCCATCTGGATGCATTCTCACTGACATTTGAATGCTTTCCTTGAAAGTGTCACCTAATTTATTGTTCTCTAGTTGTAAATGAAAATTGCTCAGTCCGCACTTAATTAAAATCTGTTTTTCTTGGTGATTTTTCTCTTTTTTTGAGCTTATGATATGACTAATAGTTATGCAGTGAAAATAATTAATATAAACAACATTTTCCAGCATAATATATACAACACAGCTTGTACACAGTACACTAATAAATGTTGTGATACAGAAAACACTTATATTTCATCTCCTTTTGTGCCATTTTAAAACAACATTCATGTCACACAGTCTTGTCAAAGAAATAACCTGTCCAATCAACAACAGACAATAAGGTTCGTACGCACAGCAAACATTACACACAGGAAGGTTCTATGTGTAATGTTTTTTTATTTTACTTTTCATTTGTGGTGTAATGATGTTAATGTGGCAAAACATGAAACAAACTTTTTTTGCAAAAAAATTCATCTTTATTTTTGTATTATATCAATGTTTGAGACAAAGTATTTTATTATTGTTTATTTTTTTATTTTACTCAGTGTTAAAAAATGAGAGCCATAGGTTCCCAACCTTAGTCTAGGTGGACTGATTTGTACTATCACAGTGATCTGTATATCTGCTGAATATAACACATTTGGATGGTGATGATGTTTCTGTGTGTCAGGAAGGAGACTGGTCTTTATTTCTGTTGAAGTTTGATCTGGGACTATTCTGGATGGATGGCCCATGCTTTGAATTCTCTTCTCTTTATGTTGTAACCAATTACAGTGAGTTGGAGGTGGATTTTGTGGTTCTCTATGATAGTGCAGAAGGCAGCATCACCACCCCCAATTTTGCAAATTGGGTGTTATTAGCATGGTTAACTTTCTTGTAAGACTGCCTGATATAATGTTTTGCATCAGTGGTGTAACTAGAAAAAGTGGGCCCCAATGCAAAGTTTAGTGAGCCACTAAAAATGTATTATTATTCTATAAAAAATAATAATATTAAATTCTGTAAATATAAAAACGAAAAATAAATTCTGAAAATTAAATGAAGTAATATATTGACTTATGTAATTTAGAATGGTTTTTGTCTAGATTTTGCATTGGCAAGATCATTAAATAATTTAGAAATGTCCTTTTTTTTTTTTTTTTTTTTTTTTTAGTTCTTGTGCTTCTGTGTTAAGCAGTGCTAGTGCTGATAGACATTGTTGTCACACTCAGCTGTTTGTTTCTCAAATAATTAATTAATTTTAATTTCGAAATTGTTCCGCGGTCAATACAATAATCGGAATTGTCAAAAATAATATCAATAAGGAGCACACTTCCAAAAAACTAACACTCGTATCATAGAATTTTACTATGACTAGTTCTGCAAATTTGCAAATAGTTTTAATTTTTGCAATTTCACTTTTTAGTGACTTTATGCAGAATAGTAATTGCATTGAAAATGATTCTGAAAAGTCACTTAAATTTCTTTTGCACCTTCTCTACTTTTTTTATAATGGAATTTGCATCCATTTGGATTAATTGAGTTGAAGTAAGAAATGGAAACAAGTCAGAAAATGTATTTGGTCCTTGAAACCTTTTGTGCAGTTGGGTAGTCATTAAGTCCATTACACGATAAAAAATGTTAACTTTAAAGAGCAGTTCTGCATGATTTCTGCTTAACATATTGAGCAGAAATTATGAATCCACTACATTACTATGGTCGAAGGTTGGGATATGGGGTGCTAGAACTCCGAGTTGCATTGTTTTTTACGATGGCTGAATCAGCTCCTATGAAACAGGAACTGCGAAGCAGCTGGGGATTTTTTTGATATATAAACTGCAGGGCAAAAGTCCCCCACAGGCTTAACCGCATGGTCCCACCATTAATACTCAGAAATATTATAGGTGAAACAGTAATGCTATATTTAATAATAATGGCCCCCGCAGTTACAAATCCTTAAAAATTGCCCTGGAAGCAGCAGCTATGTTAATACCATTTCACCTCTATTCACTGCAGTTTTGCTTGTGCTGTGCAGCTAACTAACAACAAACATGCTTTGTATGAAAAAAAAAAAATATTTTTTTTGTTTCGGGCAAGAGGGCAGTGGGCCCCAATGCACTGCATTGGCATAGTTACACCACTGTTTCCCATATTATCGGTCTCAGAAATTGGGGTGCCTCCATAGCCAGGTGGGCAGGAGCAGCAGTGTGTAGCACACGCTTCTTGATTAGACCAGGGTTCAAGCCCGTGACCACCAAATACAGAGGATGTGGAAAGGTCAGGGAATGACCACTGCATATCCCTGGAGCAATATGGCCTTAGTTGCTAATGCTCCTAAAAACCAAATGACAACAACAACTCAGAGATTGTTGCAAGTGTTTCTTGCTGGGGTATTGGGGAGAGGGTCAGATTTGACTACATAATCTTTAGTTTTTTAGTTTTTGGTTTCTGTTAAAGAAGACATATATCCCATGTCTTCTTGGACCCACAAAAGCAAATTGTCCCACTGTAAGTAATCATGGTAAATGCACACATGAGAATCAGATAATGAAAGTCAACGTTGATAAAGCTATGAACAAGATTAAAAAAAAAAAAAAAAAGACTATAGTGAATTCATGAATTATTTGGCTGACTCTGTTTCACAACAGATTTGCAGCTAGAAGTAACCTGTCCCAACAGCAACAACAGATTACTTCCATTCAGTTCACCAGTTTCTGTTGGTCTAGCTTTCTGCTTTGAACTTCCTTTTCATCAACTGCATTTAAATTTTGCTATGAATTATCTGCAAATTATTAATCTTTAGCTTCTGAGTAGTGTAACCTGTCAACTCAGTTTAGAATGATTTTTATCTAATATTTTTATATCCGTTTATTATTATAAAAAACATTGAGAACTTTACATATATAAAAAAAGGTATTCAGGGTTTGATAAAGGCACTAGTTTTAAATTTTTTTTTTTTTATAGCATAGTATTGCCTGAAACAGGGACCAATCCAGGTGACAGATCCAACAGTGATTGCATAGCTTTGCTATGCTTATAGGGGTCCTGCACACAGTAAAAAAAAATGTTACATTTGCACTTAATTCTAAAAAAAATTACTATTAAAGTGTTTGAGTCCCTGCACGCCCACTTCTTTGCACTGATCCTTGCAATTTTCAAAGGTAGTTCTCAATACAATCACACTCAGCTGTTTTTTTGTAGAGCATGTTATTTCTCAGCAAATAAATTTGGTTTTTGTTAAGTATTTGTAAACATTCTCAGCAGATGGCTACTTTGAGCTGTTAGAGACATAACTGCTGTCATGTAATGACATGCTGTAATGTAATGTAATGTCATGTCATGTGCTGTAAAGGATTAATGAATATATATAAATATATAAAGAATATAGTTATAACATGTTCATTACCTTCTTGAACCCTTGCAGTAGCAGAATTTGTACAGTGGTCACCAAGTGGAAGTGTATTTTTAGTTGGATTGGACAACAAGATAAATGTATATACTGTAGAGGTGAGTTTGCATTTTAAACAAATTTATATGTGAAAGTTCTTTTTATAAAGAATATGTTCTTTGTTAATTGTATAAAGTGATTTAGCATGTTTTTCTTTTGTAATTTTTAATTTTAATCCATTTACCTAGCTGTTACACAGAAAAAGGCCTCCATAGCTGAGTGGTCAGGAGTGGGAGTGCAATAGCACATACTCTTTGAGTAGACTAGGGTTCAAGTCCCTGGCTGCTAAATATGATCTATCTGCCAACCTGCAATGGACCACTGTGGCATATTATGGTCCCTACTTGAGGAGGCTTCCATCCTGCAGTTGATTGACAATGGTTGCATTTTTTTTTTTTTTTTTTTCCTTTTACACAGCTATATTTCAATTTTTGCTGAATTCTTACAGCATTAAATATTGAAAACAAAGATGACATTGCTTTAGGACTGAATACTTTTAAGGGAAACTTTCAGTCTCTCATGTAGGTAAGCCTGACAGCTCCCCTTCGAGACAAGTAGTTGACTTTATTTTCATAATGCAAAGTGGGCTTTTTAATTTGATTGCACTGATCTTTTGATATTATTTAACGCTGGAAAAAATTTTGTCTGAAATCCGGCTGCCTTGGGACTTGGTGATTGCTGGTTCATGGATTTTCTTGGATTTCAGATAGTATATCTGAGATATGCAGTTAAACATAAAATGCATCACTAATTTGTATATGCAGTTAAACCAAAAAGGCATCAGTAATTGTTTGATGGGCAGCTTGCTTATGCGATTAATTTGTTTACTCAAATTGGGGACATTATTTATAATTTTATCCCTTTATTTGGCAGTGAGAAGCTTGCAATCAGAAAACTTAGCCACAATAAAATTGCTCTTCTGTTGTTTCCCATTAAAAAAAAGAAAGAAAGAAAGAAAGAAAATCAGTACTTTTATTTTTTGTAGTAGGACAACTGTGTTCTAGTACAGTGTACAGTGGGTTAGGTTCCAGACTAATAGAGCAAGCTTATCTGCGAAAAGATCTAAACCTCCCAAGCACTTCCTAATTCATTTCACAAATATACGTGGTCTCAATTCTAATCTCAACGATGTCCATTTCCACTTGCAGTCTGCCAAACCCCATGTACCTTTTCTGACAAAATCTGTTATCGGTTGATTCAACTACTGCTCATCTCAGATGCCCAAATTATTCGCTGTATGATACCTTTCGCCTCAAAGGTAGTACTTGTGCATATGTCCGTTCTGATATTCCCTGTCAGAGACTTGGCAATTTGGAATCTCCTCTCTTTGATCTTCTCTGGCTTAAAATCTCTCTACCTCATTGTGTCAGATTCATCTGTTGTCTCTACCGTTCTCCCAACTCCACTAATCACTTGGAGCTCTTTGACTTCCTCTCTTTGCAGCTTGACTTCCTCCAGTCCAACTTTCCTAACAGTGAGGTAATTTTCCTTGGTGATTTCAACTCCAGCTGGCTCCCATTTTCTAGTCACACCGACCCAGCAGGTCAAGATGCTGAGGCTTTTGCGATTACTAATGACCTAGCACAGAATGTTCATTTACCTACAAGAATACCGGACAATCCTAATCATACAGCCAATACACTTGATCCTTTTCTCACAAACAACCCTTCTAAGTACACGGTCAAAGTGAGAGGTCCTTTAGGCACTTCAGATCACAACTTGGTGATTGTCTCTTCTCCAATGGAACCTTTATCTCATGGCTATTCCCAACCTCGTGTCATTTGGCATTACAAGAATGCAAAATGGGATGACCTGCGAGACTTCTTTTCCTTGGTCGGATTACTGTTTCCAAACTTCTGATGTCAACGTTTGCTCAGATCGTGTCAGTGAAATTATTCTTGCAGGAATGGAATCCTTTATCCCACACTCCACTTTAAAATCTCATCCTTTATCTAAACCTTGGTTTTCCAATAAATGTGCTAAGGCTGTTCAAGAGAAGAATGTTGCATATCATAATTGGCTTGTTTCTAATTCTTCAGTTTCATTTTCTGCATACACCAAAGCTCACTAAAGCAGTTATTAATCAGTCCAAACTAGAGTTTGAAGAGACTAAGAGTAGAAAACTTGCTTCTTGCCCTAAGGGTAGCCGAGCATTCTGGTCTCTTGCCAAAGCTATTGGCTGCAACTTTTGCCCATCTCTGCTCCCACCTCTGTCCAAACCAAATGGTTCTGTTGTCACTTCAGCCAAGGATAAAGCTGACCTGCTAGCATCCCATTTTTCTTCCAGCTCATGTATTAATGATCTTGGTAAAACACCTCCCAACACGCTCCATTCAATGCCTCCTGTGATCTTCCGTCAAAAGGATGTCAGAAGGATTTTGATGAATCTTGATGCCAAGAAAGCTCCAGGTCCTGATGGTATTTCTCCGCTTGTTCTCAAAACCTGGGCTCCTGAACTTACTCCCATTCTTTGCCGCCTTTTTTCACTTTCTTATTCCAAAGGTGTTTTTCCTTCTTCTTGGAAATTTGCTCATATCCAGCCAGTTCCTAAAAAGGGTGACAAATCCCTCCCATCCAATTATCGTCCCATTGCAATTATTTCTGCTCTTTCTAGAGTAATGGAGAAATCAATTAACCGCCAACTCTTAAACTACCTAGAAACCTTCCGTCTGATCAATGATCACCAGTATGGATTCTGTCAGTGTCGATCCACTGGTGATATTCTGGCTTATGTTACCCATTTATGGACTAATTCAATGGAAAGGTTCGGTGAAACACAAGTAGTTGCTCATGACATCTCAAAGGCTTTTGATCATGTTTGGCATAAAGGTCTTCTAAACAAGCTTCCATCTTATGGTTTGCCAACTGTTTTTAGTAATTGGTTATCCAGTTTTCTCTCTGATCGCTCACTGAGGGTGATGGTAGATGGCTCTCTGTCTTCTAACTTCTCCACTGCTGGTGTCCCCCAAGGTTCAGTTCTTTCTCCCACTCTTTTCCTCTTGTATATTAATGACCTTCTTCCATTGACTGGAAATCCTATCCATAGTTTTGCCGATGATAGCACATTGCATTCCACTTTCCATTTTGAGAAACCTTGTCCTGCTCAATCAGCTTCAACGTCTTGAAAATCTGCTACCAATTCCTTAAATGCCGATCTTTAGGTAATTCTCCAGTGGGGCAAAGACAACTTAGTTGATTTCAACCCTTCTAAAACTCAGTCTTGTCTTATATCTCGCAAAAAGGATTCTTCTGCTCTTATGCTTATCTTTAGTGACACTCCGATTTCTAGGCAAAATGATATATCTCTTTTGGGGATTACCCTGACTTCTAATCTCTCTTGGCACAAGCACATTACAAATATTGCTTCCTCTGCATCTAAAAAACTTGGTTTTCTCTTTCGCTCTCGGCGTTACTTTTCTTCCAAACAGCTGCTGACTCTGTATAAATCGCATATCTGCCCTGCCATGGAATATTGTTCCCAAAACTGGGGTGGTGCCCCCAAAACCTCTCTCAGTCTTCTTGATTCCATTCAGAAGAGGGCAGTTAGGTTAATTAATGATTCATCTCTAACAGAGTCTCTCCACTCGCTTTCTCATAGACGTACTGTTTCTGCTACATGCCTCTTCTACAGATACTTCCATGGGCACTGTTCTTCTGAATTGGCTTCTATAATTCCCGCTCTCTCTCTTTCAAAACAGTCCGAAAACGTGCCACCAACATCCATTTACTGTCCAACTTCAAACCCACAGAACCAACTTTTCATCTTCCTCATTTATTCATTCAACTGCCGTTTTCTGGAACAACCTTCCTTTATACGTACTTCCTGAAAATTACAATCTACAGAAGTTCAAGTCCAATGTCAACAAATATCTTCTTTCATCTTCTCAACCTCCAACCCAAGCACGGTACTAAGTAATATAGCTTCTAATACCTCTCATGTTTGGGGTTCACATTAAAAAAAAAAAAAAAAGATCCCTGCCATAAAGCGAAAAGTGGAACATGGCCTTTTTTTCACTTGGAATACATATTAAAGACTAATAACATGTTTATACTATCATATGCTGTAAACAGACTGAATCGTGGACAATAAAATGGCACCTGACACCCTTCTTGGACTCGGCTAAGTGCATCATGCTGAAAAAGTGGAACAAGCGGTGAACATAATGAACATGAATATAATTGAAAACCGCTGTATTAGCGGAACACTAAAAAACGGCCCTACTGTATTAGTAATGTCAAATGATGCAAGAAAGCAAGTTATTCGGCATCAGCCAAAAAAAAATCCCGTCCCATTTCACCTATCCAATCTTTTCAATAGTTTATCTAGTTCATTCCTTGCAATTTATTTAAGCTATCAACTTCCACAACAACAGATGGAAATTTGTTCTAGCAATCAAACCCACTGGCTAAAAGCAAATTTCCACACATCTGTTCTGCAACCACTCTTCCACAATTTAAATTTACAATCCTTCATGTATGTTGGCTGAGCAAGAGGAAGAATGTCACTAGCATTGAGCTTGGTCAACCCATTAAAAGCCTTAAACACCTCAATTAGGCAGGTCAGTGCCTAATTGATCACCTTGTTGCCTAGTCTCCAGATGTTGCAGTTTGCAAAACTGAAGCCTTTTTTTGGTAAGAGCACCATTTTGTTCCCACTCAACAATCTCGTTGCCCTCCTGCTCATTCCAGCAGCTCTACATCCTTCTGAAATGAGGCTTCCACACCTGTATGCAGTACTCAAGATGGGGCCTGACTATTGTCTGATACAATGGGATTATTACCTCTTTATCCCTGCTAGCAAAATTCTTGTATATTATTCAGAAAAACTCCATTAGCTGTCCTGGCAGCTTGTCTGCAATGCTCAGAGAACTTCATATCTGACTGCACAGTTATCCCCAGGTCTTTCATTTTCCACTACCCTGAGTCTAGTACCACACAGTTGGTACGTTACCACCCCATTTGCAGTATGGGTGGGTACTCAATTAAAATAAATTTTATCTATCCATATGCAGTACTTTGGATTTGTCAGCGTTAGGCTGCAAAATGGCAGTTGAAGTTTATCTGCCTGACTTTTCTATATTCATCATAACTGTGTTATCTGTTCAAGAATGTAGATAACTTTGTGTTATCTGCATTCTTGAACATCGTCTGATTATTTATTAATGATATTGATATGCCTTCATCAATATCATTAATAAATATTGAAAACAACAAGTCCAACACTGAACACTGGGGACATCCACTAATAACATGGGTCCATGAAGAGTAGTGTCCATTGATTACCACTCTGTCTTCTCCCATTCGACCTTCCCTTTATCCAAAGCAATAACTTGCCCTTAATGCCACACTGCTCTGATTTGTTCAGAAGGCTTCCATGTGCAACAGTATCAAAAGCTTTCCTGAAATCCTAGTATATGATATCAAAATTATTTTTTGTGTCCAGTTCCTTTGTGATCATATCGTACCAATCAAATTGGTCAGACAAGATTTCCCCTTAACAAACCAATGCTCTACCTGAAATATAACTGCAGTCTTGTCTAGATGGTTCTGCCTTACTTCTTTAACCAGTGACTCCATTATTTTCCCTGGAATAGAAGTTAAACTAACAGGTCTGTAATTACTCGTGTCACTCTTTGATCTCCCATTATGAATTAGGGATATATTTGCACATCTCCAGTCCACAGGGATCTCTACAGAATCCAAAGATGCTTTCATAATTATGGCTAAGAGTTTTTTTACCTCCTTTGTTGCCTCCCTTAATATAATTGGATAGATCCCATCCATCCCAGGTGCCTTTCTTATGTTCAGCCATAGGAATTATGAAACTATTTTTTCGACGGAACAGTTACTGGTGATATGTATCTTCACACCTCTAGAAAGGGCGCCTCCGTAGCCAGGTGGGAAGGAGCAGCAGTGCGTAGCACACACTTCTTGATTAGACCGGGGTTCGAGCCCATCACCACTAAATACGGAGGATGCGGAAAGGTCAGGGAATGACCACCGCATATCCCGGAGCAATATGGCCTTAGTTGCTAATGCTCCTAAAATACAAACAACAAACAAACAAACGACAACCTCTAGAAGGAAGGGGATGAATCAGATTGGTCCACTTGATATCAATGGTTCGACTGTTGATAATCCTGCTTAGATAGCTGACAAACTGAATGAGTATTTTGCATCTACATTCACACATGAGGAATTCTGTAGGGAAGTGGAGGATAGAAGCTTTAAACTCTAACAGGGAGCTTAATGATTTTGTAATAACTGAGAACAAAGTGGAGGAGAAATTGTTGAAGTTAAACATAAGAAAGGCACCTGGGATGTATGGAATCTATCCAGTTATATTTAAGGAGGCAGCAAAGGAAGTAAGCAAACCCTTAGCCATAATTACGAGAGCATCCTTGAAATCATGGGAAGTTCCCACGGGCTGGAGATGTGCAAATGTATCCCCAGTTCCCAAAGGGTGACACAGTAATTACAGACCTGTTAGTTTAACTTCTGTTCTGGGAAAAATAATGGAGTCACTGGTTAAAGAAGCTTTGCACGATCATCTAGACAAGACTGCAATAATAATTCAGACACAGCATATGTTTGTTAAGGGAAAGTCTTGTCTGACAAATTTGATTGGATACTACGATGTGGTTACAAAGGAACTGGATGCAAAAAAATGATTTTGATATCATATACTTGGATTTCAGGATAGCTTTTGATACTGTTGTGCATGGAAGACTACTGTACAAATTTCAGCAGTATGGTATTATGGTACAATGGATAAAAGGGTAGTTTAGTGGGAGAAAACAGAGTGGTAATCAATTGACACTGCTCTTCATGGATTAGTGTTAATAGTGGAATTCTTCAGGGTTTGCTGTTTGGCCCACTGTTGTTTTGTATATTTATCAATGTTATTGATGAAGGTATATCAGGCTTAATGCCCAAGTTTGCAGATGATACAAAGATTGGCAGTGTGCTAATGCAACAGGATCTAGAAAAGTTGGGAAATTGGCTGAGAAGTGCCAACGAAAGTTTAATATTGACAAATGCAAAGGACTGCATATGGGTAGCAGTAACTCCAGAGGAAAGTACCAAATGTGTGATACTACACTCTGAGTAATGGAGAATGAAAAAGACCTAGCAGTAATTGTGCAGTTAGATATGAAGTTTTCTGAGCAGTGCAGACAGGCTGCCACAGCAGGTCATGGAATATTGTCAATTATATACAGGAATTTTTCTAGTAGGGAAAAGGAGGTAATTATCCATTTGTAAAGGCAGTGGTCAGGCCATGCATTCAGTACTGCATATAAATCTGGAGGCCTCATTTTAGGAAGGATGTAGAGTTGCTTGAGTGGGTACAGAGAAGGGCAACTAGATTGGAGAGGGGAACAAGGGATCCTCTTACCAAGAAAAGCTTAAGTTCTGCATATTGCTGCATCTGGAGACTAGGCACCTACAGGGTGATCTGATTGAGGTGTATAAGGCCTTGTATGGGTTGAGCAGGCTTAATTCTGATGGGATTCTTTCTCTTGCTCAGATTACGAACCTGGCGGGGCATAAATTAAAATTGAGGAAAGACAGTTGTAGAATAGATGTGCTGAAATTTACCTTTAGCCAGCATGTAGTTGATCGCGGCAACAAACTTCCATCAGTTGTTGCGGAAGTTGATAGCTTAACACATTGGCAATGATGTGGTACCCTTGTCAATCCACTTTCTATATAGCTAAAAATCTTGCACTTAATAGCAAGACCCTCTATATTGGGCATTCAGCTATAGCATGAGTTGTTTGGTATACCACTACTTGTCTATAAATATGGATGTTATAAGTTAACAAAATCAGGCTCTAAAAAATGAAAAAATATATTTTATTTTTGAAACAAATACAGTTATTCTAAATAATGAGGTCAAAACTAATCAGTAAAATAAAAAAACTTAGTAAGTAGCTCAAAACTAATAGTATTACTTATGTTTTTCATTGAAACACTGTAGGCACAGTGTCGGCTTTCCTGGACAATCTTTTTATAAAATGTGCAAAAACTGTCTTAGCTTTATATCTATCTTCCTTGACACCTTGTTCATTTTGAATTTAAAAAAAAAAAAAAATTTTTTTTAACATCAAGTACATCTCTTCCTACTCATTCTTGCTGTTTCTTCATATTTTCCCATTTTGATATGAACTACGGTACTACTACTTCTTGGTCTCTTCCTTTCGGGTGGTCAGTTTTCTTCATTTTCAGTGTCCAACAATCCTCTTAATTTTTTGTTGAAGCTGTAGCATATTCAATTTCTTGCTGTTATCACCGAAGTTATTATATATTACCCAAGTACAATGCATGTGCCATGAGCTATTTCAGAGAAAACTTTTTTGTACCATTTGATACATTTTCTAAGGGTGGTATAATAAGATGACATTTGGTCGAAGATGTATTGTGGAGTTTTATTCAGAGGCCACTGTTGGTACATGACAGCTCCAATAAAAGAATATTCATTGGAGTCATAGTGTACTACCAGTGGTGCACTCAAAAAATTGGGTCAGAGGTGAAAAAATAACCAGAAGTACAGTTTATAAACATTTATAATTCATAAAAACACACGATCAGAAAATTTTTCTGCCACACATTAAGCATACTGCTTCCATCATCATCGCCAACATGTTAAATTCAAGGAGGAACTGGACAGACTTTTAGAGCGAATAGATGTGTGAAATGGTGGGTTTTTTTTTTTTTTTTTTGGTTTTTTTTGGCAATGCTACATAAGCTTGCTTTCTTGAATCACATGCTTGTATTACTACACTTGTAAAATTTGCTTTCCATTTATGAGCAGTTTTGGGATGAAGTGGTTTACTATTAACATGATGAGACACTCATACCTTACCACCATGTTGTTAGAGCCTATTATGCTGGTCATTTCACAGACCAGTGGATAGGCCATAAAGAAGTGTCTGATACCTCCCACATTCACTCAGTTTAATCCTAAACAACTTCTGTTTGTGGGGCTACCCAAAGAATGTTGTGTACACTGTGAAACCAGCCACACTTCAACAATTAAATGATAAAATTAAACAATGTGTGAAGCTATCCCAGCAGTTACATTGGTGTGCGTATGTGATTCAATTGATTGTTGCTGTGAAGGGTGCCTAAAAGCAAATGGTGAACAGTTTGAATATCTGCATTATTCATATATATATATAAACAAATTAAACTATTGCTTTGGCATGCACCCAGAAATAGTTACTGAGGTTTGTGATTAATTTTTTTACAGAAGACAAACTTATCATTTGTTTTTATACAACAATGTGCAACAATTGTTGTTTTGTATAAAAAAAATATTTCAAATAATTTCAATAGTTGCTGTTTTAATTAATCCACTCAACTAATACATTAATAACATCGTTTTGGTTCATTTTCCTATCATTATTAGTGATATTTAAGAGTTTTCAACTTTGACATTATTCAAGGGAGTAGTGTTCCCTATAAAAAAGAACCTGAGAGGGCATTGATTCAAATTGAGGAAAAGCAGTTGTAGAATAGATGTGCTGAAATTTGCCTTTAGCCAGCGGGTGGTTGATTGGTGGAACAGACTTCCATCTTTTGTTGTAGAAGTTGATAACCTAAATAAATTTAAGCTGGACAGGCATTTAGAACGAATGGAGGGGTGAAATGGGAGAGGGGTTTTTTTGGCTGATGCTGTAAGCTTCTTTCTTACATCATATGCCTCTACTAATGCCAATGCTAACAACTTATGGGTGTGAAAGCGGGACAATGAAAAAAGCAGACAGAAAAAAAATTGACGTTTTTGAACTGGTGCTGGAGAAAGCTGCTTCGCATACCATGGACAGCGAAAGTTGTGAACAGAGAGGTTTTGGATCGCATCAAGCCAGAAACATCACTGGAAGCCAAGATCATCAAGTTACAATTGACATATTTCGGTCATGTAATGCAATCCAATTCATTAGAAAAATCGATAATGCTAGGAAAGGTCTGCAAAGAACATGCTGGCTTGTCACCTTAACCTTGAACAATATTTCTTATTTGGTATAAAAAGCCTAATAGCTTCCAAGATTAATTCCTTGAATGTTTCCCATTTAGAATTTGCTGTTGGTAACATCATCAGTTGGTCCACTGTATAGAATTTAAAAACTGTCTCAGTCCACTGTATACACATTATACTGCCCCAAATCATTCTGATTCTGCAACAAACAAACAGACCGACCCGACCGACAGACCGAGTTTAAATTCTACTTTTGCCATAAATTATGAACTAAGTTTTTATATGATAGCAACCTATGTTTCACACTGATCTTCTTTTAGTATTAATTTAGTAGTTAAGTAATTAATTAAGTAATGGCATTAGTAAGCTCCTAGTGATATTGATTCCATTAATTTATATTAAATTATATAGGTTAATAAAATCAATATTAACATACATTAAATTTATTATAAGGACTCAGCATAAAATTCCTTTAATCACTTTGAGTATGTGTGAAAGGAATGGGATGGGGGGGGAAGCTGGGCAGCTTCTGGATCTTCCCCAAGGTAGCATGTGGTTGGATTTTGAACAATGTGGAAACGTCAGCATATTAATAACAAAAAGTAAATTTTTCAAAATGCTGCAACTGTTTTAGTAGAGGCAGTGCTTGAACCTAGAATTTTTCATTTTTGCACATTCACCATATTGCCTATTCATTCCTCCAAGTCAGTTCCGCATACAATTTCCAGCTTTCAGCTAATACATAAGTTGACATAAGCCCTATGAGTGAGAGAGATCCAAATTCTGTTCAATTTTAACGAAAATTTGGTATGGTTTGATGAAATTTTATATTTTATTCTAATAGAGTAAAACATACAATTACCTGAAAATTCATTTTGAAGCTAATATAAAATATATAATAAAATGTATTAAAAGTATAATATATATAAAATGTATATATTAGAAAAATGCACCTAAAAATCTGTCCTCACTCCACAGACAGATTTTTGTAATTAAAGAATTTAACTATAAATAAGTTACAGCCTTACTGTAGGAAAGCTGTCAATATACCTGATATGCAGGGCTTAACATCTAATATGATTACACAAAATATACTATTAAAATAAGTTCATATCAGTTAGCCATAATCAGCAAATATCCAATCCATGTTTCTAACATGGCTGACAAAATAATTCACAGTAGAAAATTAATAAAACAATGATATACAAAGGGTACTAGGAAAGTTTTGCAATATGACGCAACAATGAATCACAGGAAGCTGCTTGTTGCTGCATGTTGAGACATGTTCGTACGTGCATAGTAGCCGCCGCGCCAAGTCGATGGGCTCAGTTATTCATTAGTAGTGAGAGTGTAAAGTGCTTGCGATGGCATCGTGGTCACGAAATGAGATAAGGACAGTTTTGCGGTATAATTTCGTGCGTGGTTTAACCATAGACCAGTGCTTAGAAGAAATGACTCTTGCACTAGATGATGATTGTCCACATCGTACAACGATATTCAGGTGGTATAGAGAATTCCAAAGGGGAAATTTCACTCTGGAGGATTCTGAGAGGCCGGGAAGGCCACGAACGTCAGTTACGGAGGGAAAACGTTACTGCTGTGAGGAAAATGCTTGACGAAAACAGGCGAGTGACCTACCAACAGATAGAGGATACTTTGGGCCTAAATGCACCAGCAATTCGTTCGATTCTGCAAGATCATTTGCACGTGAAGAAATTTTGTTCTCTCTGGGTGCCGCATCAACTGACTGAAGAGCAGATGACACGACGTGTGACTTGGTGCCGGGAGATGTTAAAAAAGTTTGATAAGGGACAATCTCGGTATGTGAACAACATTGTGACAGGTGACGAGACTTGGCTGTACTATTATGATCTGCCGACCAAGGCTCAAAACAAAGTTTGGGTCTTTGATGATGACGACACACCCGTAATTGTCAGAAAATCCCGATCTGTAAAGAAGAAAATGATAGCTGTATTTTTCAAATCGAGTGGAATTGTGGAACGTGTCGTTTTGGACACGCAGAAGACAGTCACAGCTAAGTGGTATACTGAACAATGCCTGCCTAAAGTCATTGGATCTATGAAGAACCTGCGGCCAAAGTCAAGAATGGACACCTGGTACCTCCATCACGATAATGCTCCAGCTGACCGCGCCAAAGCCTGCACCGAATATTTGACCACGACAGGACTGAAACTTCTCGAGCACCCTCCCTACAGTCCAGACCTTGCTCCCTGCGACTTTGCACTGTTCCCGCATGTGAAAATGAAGCTAAAAGGGAGGCGGTTTTCCAGTGATGAGGACCTTCTACGGGCTTGGGACAACGAGTGTGCTTTACTCCCTAGTGAAACTTGGCAGAACTGGTTTAAAGATTGGTTTCGGAGGATGGAGAGGTGTATTGAATGTAGAGGAAATTATTTTGAAAAAATTAAATAAACAAAGCTGTATTGCAAAACTTTCCTAGTACCCTTTGTAAAGAAAGAGAAAAAGAAGAAATAGCAAATGTAAGAGACAGCATTGGCATGTCTAACAAAATATTGCCTAAAATCTAACATAAGTAAAACAGAAAAAAGGAATAGTGCTGTAAAAAAAGCTAAACTACAGAACCCAATTAGATAACTATATGTAACTTTTTAGGAATTTATTTATTTTTTTGGTAATTTGCACCTCTTCTGGATAAACTGACATATGGCCCATCCTGTGTTTGGCTGATTGTGGTATGTATGCAAACACTGATATGCACATTGATAGATTTGAGCCCCTACATGGTAACAGAAAATTCATGCTCCATTGTAAGCTGTTGCACTTGTGTATAAGCTTCAATAAAACAGTTGCAGTGAAGTCATAAACTCATGGATCTGGCCCTACAGATTAGAAAAGAATTTTTAATTATTACAGGAACTCCCCAACTTACGTAAGGGTTGTATTCTGCAGAACGCTACATAAGTCGGGGAATTTCCCCCATGCTTGTGCAGCACTCGCAACTGTGCTCGCTGAATTAATTGAATCAAAAAAGAAATGTTCGACGAACATGTGAACAGAATTATTTATTCAGTTTTTTATCTCATGCGTAGGAAAAATTACAAAAGCGCGCAATTTAAAAAATTTAAAAATTATAAAATTACAAAAAAAGAGGGGACAGGCATAACGTCAGTATGTTTTACCTCTCAAGCATTGTTGCCAGTATCGACGTCCTCAGCTGATAAATAGCTGCTGCGGAGGTTGAGGGCTATGGAGATTTAGAAGGGGTTGGCTGCTCAACCTTACCAAAGAACATATTAATGGATGACTGGACGGTGACTTTTTTCTTTTCATCGTAGATTTCTTTGTAGCAAGCAAGCATATCATTCACCCCTCGGTTAACTTTTAAGAATCATTTGCTGTCAGGATCCATCTTCTCAAACTTCGCCATTGCCGATGCAATTCCACAAAATGCCGTTACCATCTCTCTGGTGATGAAGCATTTCGGCTCCTCATTTGGTTCATCTTGAGCTTCATCAGCATTTTCTTCTTTCACTATCACTGCTGCAAGTCAATAAGTTCTTCATTAGATGATTCCTTCTCTTCCTGTATTAACTCCACGTATTTGGCATCAACCTCCAAGTGCAGTAGCTCTGCAACCTTTATATATTTTCTTCCATTTGCCATTTAAACAACTTATAGAAATTTCTGCACAGGCCTTATTAATGTTTAAGATAGTGTGGTAAATATTGTAAGATTTCCAAAAGTCTCAATGTAAAATTTTTCTCATTTTCTACTGCAAACAATGCCTGAGCAAATGTTATGCGTAAATAGTATGTTTTTAAATTCGAAATAACACCTTGATCCATAGGTTGGATGAGTGAAGTCGTGTTTGGTGAGAAATATGACTCTCACATTAGAATTGAAATCATCTAGATGCGTAGGATGTCCAGGAGAATTATCTAATAGAAGCAAAATCTTGAAAGGAACGTAGTTGTCTTTACAATATTTTTCAACCTCGGGAATGAAGCAGCATTTAAACCAATCCTTAAAGAGAGATATTGTTATCCATTCTCTTTGGTTTGATCGGAAATGCACAGGTAGAGTGGCTTTATTGATGCCTTTAAATGCACGAGGATTTCCAGAATGGTACACGAGCAGTGGTTTTAATCTGCAGTCACCCACTGCATTAGCCCCCCAAGCAAGAGCATGGCCCTATCTTTTGACACCTTGAAACCTGGCATTGTATTTTCCTCTTTGGCAATGTATGTTCGATCCGACGTTTTGGCAGTCTTGTGAATGTTAAAAATTTGCTGCATTGAATAGCCACCTTCATCAATAATTTTTTCCAACACATCACAAAATTTCTCTGCAGCTGCAGAATTGGCACTGACGAGCGCGATGCTTGACCCTATTAAACCACCTGTTGCTTGCCACGAACTTGGGTTGGGGTTCACCGTACTTATCCTTAATGTTTTTATAAATACTTGTTGCTTTTGCTTGAGTGGTCATTAGACTTGGGGGCACTCTCTTCTGAATCTGATTTTCCATCCATATTATTAACAGCTGTTCCATCTTCGATATAGCATCTGAATGCTGTTTTGTGATCACTGTTGATCTTGAGTGCGTTGATCCTTTGACATGTTCTTTTATACACGCAATGTCCTTTAAGATAGTATTCACTATTGAAGCAGCGATACCTAATTCCTTTGCAATAGATGACAAACTTTTTCCTGCTTATCATTTTCACCTTCATTTCTAAATCGATTTTGTTTCATTTCCTGGCATTACCACCACTTGCACTTTTCGTTGGTTGCATAGGAATGAAGCCACAATGGGAAAACTTATATAACACTCGTCAGACTGCCAATTGGCCTTTTGGTATCGATGTCCAAGAACTGCTCAGAGAGCTCGACATCATGGTAGACAATGTTGCCCAGTCACCAAGGCAATCACTTCCACCCTGGCATGCTCGCATTCCATCATGCGACTTCTCCCTTAAAAATTGGGGTAAGTCCATAACTCCATCTTCTGTCTACCACCAACTCTACGCTGCCCACCGGACCGAATATTCCGACTTCTTGCCTGTCTTCACTGATGGCTCGAAGTTGGAGTTGTCTGTTGGATGTGCTGCTATCTTTCCAGATCGTTCTATATCTGGAAAGATTCCCCAAGAATGCAGCATATATATACAGCATTCAACTCAGCTGTATATATGCTGTATATATGCAGCATATATACAGCTGAGTTGAATGCTATAGTGTTAGCCTTGGACCACATTAAAACCCATAGGTATCAAAAGTGTATGGTGTACACTGACTCTAAGTACACTGCAGGCTTTATCGGGTATGAGGTATAATCCTCATCCATTTGTGACCCGGATTCAGCAGACGCTACACTCTCTGAGTGTTCTTTCGACATTCGTTTCTACTGGATTCCAAGCCACATTGGGATTGTGGGAAATGAACTGGCAGATGCTGCGGCCAGGTCACCAGAACCCCACAACACTTATTGCCTGTTAGTCCCCTATACAGACTACAGGCAACTAATACACGATAAATTACTGTCCCAATGGCAACAATCCTGGCATGAGCAAGTCACAAACAAGCTCTATCAGATAAAGCCTGTAATCCGACATTGGCAGTCTAGTCTGCGCAGGAATCGCAGAGAGGAAGTTGTTTTAGCTCGCCCCCGCATAGGACACAGTCATCTTACACATGCCTTTTTGCTGAGGGCAGATGACTGTCCTATGTGTGAGAACTGTGACACCTATTTAAGCATACGGCACATTTTAACTGAGTGTCCACGTTTTAGACACGAACGTGAATTTTATTTTACCGCTTTTAGTCATCTGACTGAGACTTATACACTCAGTCAGATTTTATCCGACAATGACAATGTGTCTGCTGTTTTTAACTTTTTAAAATCAGTAAACCTTTTTTCTCGTATTTAAAATTGATTTGTCATTCCTTTGTTCATGTTTTGTACTATTACTCCTTTTATAGCTCGACATGGTGGCCTAACTCCTTAGGTTACTGAAGATCTTAACTTTTTATTTATGACCGGTATTTGGTGCATTATAGCCTCAGTTGCTGATGCGCCAATAAAACCCAAACCAAACCAAACAAAGCCTTTTCATGAATGATGAGTGAACTTAAGGGAATGTTATTTTGAGTTCAGTCTTCTATCCACAGATTTAAAGCCTTTTCCATATTTTCTAATTTAACATAACGAGAGGTACAGAGCAAATTTTTGAAGCAATTAGTGCGTTTTCACGGACACTCGGCGGATTTTTTCTTCCGATTTCTTGATTGATCGTACCGTTGACTCATTGATTTTATAATGTTTTGCAACTGACGAGACACTTTCACCATTAGAAATTTTGTCTAATAACTCAATTTTATTCGCTAATGCCATCACCTTCTTTGATCTTTTCACATTTCCCTTGTTATTCGTAGCCATATTTTTGTACGGGTTAGAAAGAACTTGTCCACAATAAAGTCACTTTCTTCCATTAACACACTCGAAAAAGTCTGTTTTACACTGCAAAACGATAGATTTATCACTTTTGTAAGCATATCAATTTATAAATTGATAAATTTATTCAATTTATAAGCATATAAATTAAAAGCAAACGACCAAACCTTCCATGACAAACGCATAACACATACTGAACAAGGATTAGCGAGAAATGTCCACACTCGCGATTTTGTCACCCCTCCCCCCACCCACTGAGCGCTGTTTTGACCAGAAAAGATGATTTTAGCCACGCCCATGTTTTTTTTATGACAGAAAATGTTCATGGTGCTTTAAAATTTACATTTTTTTAGGTTTCATTTTATAGTAAATTAGCAACCGCAAATAGCGGGGGTTTACTGTATTTGAAAGGTCAACATATACTGGAATATATGGTATATAATATCTTACTGGGTGTGTGTGTGAATTTAATGTCTTGAGCTTTGCACCTGTACTATGCACATGTCTACTAACTTCTCTCCCCATATATTAGTACTGCATTGTAATAATGTTCATTTTTATTATGTATTTCTTTTAGACTGCTAGTATCATCCACATTGTGGATTTTGGCAAGAAAGTAACTTGTACTGATTTCATCACAGTAAGTATTAAGGTCATCTCAGTAATTAAGTTTTTTAGGAAATGTTGTTTTTGTCCCCTTTGTCATATAATAGTATTTTGGTTTTATAAAAGTCGTTATTTGATTACACAATGTTTATTTTTAACTTTTAAAATGAAAATAAAGTTTCTAGCAGGAGTTATTGTTTATGTTCACTAGAAAGTTTAAGCATAAATTGAACAATTGACAAAGATATGTAGTTTAAACACGGTAATTCATCACTGATAAAACCCTCTCGATCTGACGAATTAAAGGAAAAGTACAGCGCTACCTAAAAATGAGCATCAGAAAAATATATAAATTTCAAGAAAAAAATCTTATAAAATAAAAAAAGTTACAGTGCATAAAAACAATAATGTGTACAGTTGAAATAATCATCTATTCTTTTTTGAGCATGTCTAGTACCTGGTTGTATTTTTTCTTCAAAACGGAAATCATTTCAAAGTCTTTATTGTTAATATCAGGTGTCATTAATAATTTCTAACTGTTTAGAGTGTATTAATTCCATCATTTCTATTGAAAATATAGTTGCTTTTTTTTTTTTTTTTTTTTTTTTTTGTCTTCATATTTGCTCTTTCTTCCAGTAGAACAATTTTGCATATAGTGCTTATATCATTTGCTATGCAAGACAAACCAAAGCATCATTTTCAATGTTTGTAATACTTTTGCACTTTCTATGCAGGAGTAATCCATTTTTGTGCAGTATTTCAAATAAAGCACTGATTGTTTTATGCCCTTTATCATTATCAATGAAATCTTTGTTTGGACTTGTTTCCTTATCTTTCCCAAAAGAAAATGCTTAAATTTTGCATATTTGAAACAAATCACAGTTGTCACTTAATTCCAATTTTACTTAGTGTAGTGAATAACATCAAGTTGAGTCTTCTGAAGTTGTTGTTACTTCTTCCTTTAATCTTTTGCAATAAAACCATTTAAAGTTTTGTAAGACCACCTTGATATGCTGGTTGCAAACAATGTCAAATTTACTTGTAAATTTAACACAGTGTTATGTTTATGTTTCATGCTTCTAACCAACTATTAGACACTTTGAAATCAGTTTCTTATTTTTTTTTTTTAACAAGTTCTAGAGAAGTCTCTTTAATATAAATTTCAGAGTGGGCCACGTATTGAAAGGTTACTTGAACATTCTTGTTTCAACCAAGTTAAAGTTGGCATTTCCACTTCATTATCAGATTTTCATATTTTTTTCCTTTTCGACGAGTACTTTGTTACAAGATTGCTATTCAAAGTTGTCTAGAGATGTTTTGTTCTTTAGCAAAAAAGAGGCTTTAGATAATCCTGAGTTAGTTCTCATTTACCTGATAAATGAGTTAGTTCTCATTTACCTGATAAAACTAGTGATAATTGCTTTTCTTTGGCGTGGCCCATGTACTGTTGTTGCAGAGTGGACATATGTAGTGGAACACAAACTTCCAAAATGAAACTGTGAAAAGATTAATATTGCTTCTACAATGAACCCAGTGTCATTGGTGTTTTTAATTTTAATTTTGGAAGCAGCATTATTGTTTAGAGAGTGATGAATTAATTGGACTAAATTTCTTCCAATAATTTTAAAAGCAATGAATTAAGTGGAAAATATGGGGCGCTTGAGACTTTTAAATACTGAAAATAAACTGATGAATTACTAAGATTATACCGTATTTTCCCTCATGTGAATGAAGACCACAATAAATTCATTTTTAAATTAAATATTGTTTAAAAATAACATCCTCATTAAAATACTAAGTGACTCAGTTCTTTTTAATTGAATATGTTATATAAAACTACGTTGTTCCACAAGGGAAAACTTGAATCTTGTATATTCTTTTCTAATTAAATAGAACTGAAAAAATATAAATACTCGTACCATAATATGATCTGGAATAAAGTAGCCCAAAATGATATCAGCACTGTTGAAGTTGGCATGCATTTGGTCTGTGTCTGATTGGTATGAGTTCAGAGCTTCTATTATTCTGTCATTGTGACATGTTGCAAAATGGCACGGATTCTTTGTGAGAAGATATTTGTAGAAAAGCATTATTTACATTCATGTTGAAAATAAACAATGCAAAGAACTAAGCATTTAGACAATAAGTGATGTGCTGTTTATGTGTATATTAAGAAAATCAAAAGGCAGACTGTGCAGTTCTTAGTAAATAGGTACTGGAACCAAAATACAGTAAGTGGCGGTTATAGTGATCACGTTTGCAAATTGAATTTTGATCTAATAAATGGCGATTCTAATAAGCAAAAATCAACAAATAATTCCCGGAGGTTATAAAATTAAAGATATAAAGCACAAATTTACACTTTATTACCAAAGGTTTCATTACCAATTAAATGATATGTGAAAATTGGAAGAATATTATCCACAGGTTAGCAAAATAAAAATAAATTTATACTTACGTACATAGCCTAATTAATATACATATTAATTAAACATAACACTTTGTAATATGATTATAATTTAAAAAGTCACTTATTTTAGATTGCTGTAAATTATCACTACAAAGTCTATTTATAGGCTTTTCAATATTGTATAACAGTCTATATTCACAATCATTTGCACCAGTTTCTTCCAATGCTCTTCTCAGGCCGGCTATAGCTTCATGATTTTGCAGTTTTGTAAACTGGAATTCATTTAGGTTCATCTTTGTTTTCCTCCTCCTCCTCGGCGAAATTATCAGTAGCAGACTGGAAAATTTCTCCATCTCTTAAAGCTGCAATAACTTGTAGATCACCTATGTCCACCCAATCATTAAACTCCTGTTCACCCATGACTTCAGGCTTTTCAACATGATCAGTATTGTGACTTAATTGACTATCATGAATAATTAAAACTACATTTTTTGAAACAGTTGTTAATGCAGGTTTCAGAAACTTCATTCTATGCACTCGTCGTCATATGAAGTGCATCTAGAACAGTTATCTGCTTTGCGATATCAGATGATGTTTCCAAACCTTCATCTATAGCAGGGGTGGGCAACAGCCGGCCCGCGACGATGTTGAATCCGGCCCCCTCGGTAAATGCATAAATATAGAAAATCCATACCTGACTACACTCGCCGTAAACGTTCGGTTCAATCGGGAATCGCGGCCAGTACAACAGTAACCAAGTGATTCTACGCAGCGTCAAAGAGTTATTTCCTAATTATTATTGTAGCATCGATCAAACGAAGTTCCTTTGGGTTTGACTTCTTATTGAAAAAAATAATATTGGTGCGAGATATTTTGTTTTATGTCTTTTCTAATTATTACAGTTTTTAATTTAATATAATTTATAGCCCATAAAATGAGCCAATTAAAAAAAAAAAAAAAGAAAAATTGATGCCGAATGCCGCATTTTCAATGATAATTGGACATTCAGATATTTTTTTTAAAAATACATTAATAATTTGGTAATTCAAGTAGTATAACATTTTTTAGGTTCTGATTTTTTTTATTAAATCGTTCAATCTATTCCGGCCCGCATCATGATGCGAAAATTTCATTCGGCCCGCTGACGAAAAAAGTTGCCCACCCCTGATCTATAGGCTGGATGATTCTTTGCCTCATATCTGATCTATAAAAGGTCTTAAAAGGTTTTTATTATTCTCTGGTCGAGAGGTTGAATTAGTGATGTGGTATTCAGAGATAGAAAAACTCATTGTTTTTGAAAGTCAACTTTGGATGAGCTGGGCAGTTGTCCAAAACCAGTGCGGTTTTTTTGTTTTTCTTATCCAATTGCAAATCCCTATTTACAAAGATAATCTTCAAATAAAGAAGCTGTCATCCAAGCATTGCCATTATTGGCTTTAAAACATCTAGGCAATTTACTCTTGCCTATAACTAATGGCTTCATCTTGATTGTTCCCATCATGTTGCATGCTAAAAGACCTATAATCTTGTCCTTGATCTTCTTTCCTGCAGACCCACAGGAATTTTTAAAAATCATGCAGTGGTCTATGTAGCCCTGTAATACAACTCAGTTTCATCTGTATTAAAAATGTCTTCAGGATTATAAGTGCTTAACAGTTTGCCAAGAGGTTTTCAACCAGGTGTCAGCTGCAGAGCCATCGGAATCCTGTTTTTTCCCGTGAAGTTTTTTGTAAACAATATCATGCCTCTCCTTCCATCTTGTCAGCCATCCGTCGGCCGCCTTAAACTCTGTGTAGTTTTTCAGCAAAATCATTAGCTTTTTTGAAGAATGCTACGATTGATTGGTGCATTAAATGAGCTGACCTGTTTGAACCAAACCAACAGAGTTTCAACTACTGTTTGGCATTTCCCTTCACGCTTCCTTTTCTGATTTCACTAATCACATTAGTGTTTAATGTGTGACATGATTTTTTTTAATAATTTTGATAAAGATGACTGAGGCACTCTTAATTTTACTGCCACTTCCCTTTGAGACATGTTGCCTAAGTTTAATTTATCGTACTTTTCTATAATTCGTAACTTATCTTTTACACTCGGATTCACTCTTTTTTTTTTTTTTTTTTTTTTTTTGTTCTGGTAGTAAAATTTAAAACACAGTAAAAAAGATAAGCGTCAATCAATAACAAAGCACATGACACACACGAGTGAGACGAAGTTTAGATATAGAAATGAAGAGCAGATTTCTGCGACAGGGAAACAAATTTCACCATAATAATTTGAAAACACATAGTTCCAGCTATTGGTATTATTGCAAATGCAGAAAAGACCAGTAAACTGGAAACTGCAAATTTTTTTTTTTTTTTTTTTATGGTTGTGAAATGTTCTTTAGAAAAATATCAAAGAGGCATTCAAAATTGATTCTTATAACCGAAAATGTGATTCTAGTAAATGATGAAAGTGTAGTGCATTTTATTAATTTGAATCAGTTCTTCGAAATTTGATTCTATAAAGTGGCTGATTCTAATGATCTGTGATCACTATAACTGGTGCTTACTGTATTTTGACAGTGTTGGCATTCCAGATGAAAATATTTCTGTACAGACAGAAATATTTTCTCCAACACTAGTGTGATTAATCAAATTTCCCAGAGAAAATCCAGTGCCTTATCACTAAAGAGAGGATTTATATTCAATAAAAAAAAAAATTTAAATATAGACAAATTCCAAAAGACTGAAAAAGCAAATTAATTACTTTAATAATTTAGTATAATTTTTAAAGAAAAAAAAAAAGATTCTTACAGAGATTATTAAAATATAAATAAAAAAAGATTAAATTAGAATTGAAATTGTGCATTTTTTTTATTTTTTATTGATGGATGCAATTTCTGTAGTATGATCCTTTTCCACTTTTGGATGGAAGAATATTGTGCTATTCATATAATTGCTGATTAACACCACTTTTATTTATTTATTTATTTTTGAAATCAGGATTACTAAAATGAAATGACCTTCTCACTATTTTCTTGCAATTTATTTCTGTGTATGCCTGTTGCTGATTCTAGGTAGTTCAGAACAGTGCCCACAGCAATTAAAGAATGATGTAAAGAAGTGGGAACTCAATTTTGTTACGGTTTCGCTAAACATGAAAAATAAGTTGACATAATAGCCATTATTTGATGCATGTTTGAATTTGTTATTGTATTCTGAGTGTCCACAATAGACTGCATCAAAGTAAAATACTCTAACATTATCAAAATTAATAAATAATAAATGAATAATCTTTACTATATGGTAGAGAATACAAGAATGAATATACAGCACAGTTCACAATCACTAGAAAATCAGAAGTATTATATAACTTCTAAGGTATATAAATAAAAGTAACAGTACAAGGAAACACACACATGCATGCATAAATGTAATGATATAGCACAGTTCACTCAGCACTTGTTTACTGTAGTGCTTTGCATATTTTGATACCCTTCCCCAGAATAGCATTATTCACTCAAATATCTGGTAGGAGTGACCCATTAGGAGATCTGAGGGCCTTGTAAAAAAAGAAATTTAACAATGTTTTCTGATTCAATTTTTCAATAAACTGAATTCACAGTACTTACTTTCATTGGCACCTCCGTAGCCAGGTGGGCAGGAGCAGCAGTGCATAGCACACGCTTCTTGATTAGACCGGGGTTTGAGCCCGTGACCACCAAATACGGAGGATGCGGAAAGGTCAGGGAATGACCACCGCATATCCCTGGAGCAATATGGCCTTAGTTGCTAATGCTCCTAAAAACCAAATAACAAACTTACCTTCAAAGGGGTGTGATTAGCTTTTCCTTGAACATAAACAAGGACATGGACACCAGACTCATCTGGGGCAAAATACAAACACTTAATGGCAAATATGCTCAGTCCCCAGCTTCGATACTAAACTGGGAAGGGAAGGAGTTTGCCATTTCTCCGGGAGAAATGGCAAATGCTTTAACCAAATCAAATAATTTGGAAGTATTCACCTACAACCCAGTCTTTCAGCAAATTAAACAATCTGCAGAACAGAATAAGATTAATTTTTCTATGATAGCTTTACACCCATACAGCCAGCCATTCAATTTAACAGAACATTTAGGGTCTCTCAATAAAACAACTAAACAACAGAGCAAAAAGAACATCATTAAAATATTTCAATTGAATATTTTTAGAAAATACTTGCCAAAACTCCTGGCATCACTCAATTGTCCTAGCCTTCCCGAAGCCGAGAAAGGATCATACCTTTACACACAACTACAGGCTAATTTCTCTGACTAGCTGTTTAGGCAAAAAATGGTTCACGGGCAGCTAACATGGTTCCTGGAAACTAACAACTTGTTAAACAGCAACCAGTATGGGTTTCGAAAGAATCTGTGCACGTTAGATGTGATGATAAAGGCAAACATCCGTAAAGCCTTCGTAAGGGGGACGTTTGGTCATGATTAATCTCGATATTGAGAAAGCCTTTGATACAACCTGGCAACATGGTGTACTTCAAGATATTCGTTCTTTTGGCTTGAGAAGTCAGTTACCCCAATTTATACAAAACTTCCTATGCCACAGAACATTTCAGATAATGAGCAATTTATCCAAATCATTTGAACAAGAAGAGGGTGTATTGCAGGGTTCCATTCTCGTTGTGACATTATTTGCTATAAGAATTACAAACATGACATGGGATGTACCAAATACAGTAGAATTGTACATGTTTGCTGATGACCTCATTATCTCCTATCAATCTCACACTACGAATACCATTGAAAGGCAGCTTCAAACTTCCATAGCTAAAATAGAATTGTGGGCACTATGGAATGGTTATCCCCGTAGCAGAAAAGAAATCCACTGCAATTCATTTCTGTAAAAAATGCAAACTACATCTGGATCCAGAATTATATTTAAAAAAACAGCCTGTAATTCCTGTTACCAACAATTTCCATCTCTGGGTTGAGTTTTGTGCTAGAGAAGTGGTCCGAGATGGAAACAATCACTATTCTTTCCATCTCCTGGGGTTATGTTTAGATAATAAATTTAATTTTGCTACTCATATATAGGACGCCTCTGTAGCCAGGTGGGAAGGAGCAGCAGTGCGTAGCATACGCTTCTTGATTAAACCGGGGTTCGAGCCCGTCACCACCAAATGCGGACGATGCAGAAAGGTCAGGGAATGACCACCGCATATCCCGGAGCAATATGGCCTTAGTTGCTAATGCTCCTAAAAACCAAATAACAAACAACAAGCTACTCATATAGCAAAATTAAGTTTATTATCAGACGACTTGCCTTAAAAAACTGAACATCCTAAGGGCTGTCTCCGCTATGTCCTTGGCTGCTTATAGAAGCATCCTCCTACATCTCTATAGAACCTTAATGAGGTCATGCTTGGATTATAGGTCTATGACTCTGCTAGAAAAAGTTCTCTACTACATCTGAAAAACTCAGAGAAAGGACATATCTTTACTGATTGCTCCAAAACTGATTCAGCTGTAGGTGCTGCAGCAGTTTTTGTACCTTCTCAGTAGCTGTATCTCCTATTAGATGCGGTATCTATACCACAGAATTGTTCGCAAAACCTAGCTCTAGATAACCATAAACAACGACCATATCAGGCAATCTCTGATATATATACAAATTCCTTAAGTGCAGTCACTGCCATTCAATCTACTTTTTCTCCCCTCTCATCCCATTCTTAAAGAGATCCAATCTAAATTATACTATCAACAGCCATCTAGGAGATTTCCTTCTGCTGGATCCCCAGTCATGTCGGTATCCCAGATAATGAATGAGTGGATGGTGTTGCTAAACATCCCGACACTGGATCCTTCTGTCAACTGAAAGTGCCCCACACTGACTACAAATCCATTATTAAAACAATGTAGGAAACAGTGGGCTCAACTCTGGTAACTCAAATCAATAATAATCTGCTGCAGATAAAAAAAAAAAAAAAAAAAAGAGCCACAGCTGTGCGTGTCTAGTTTCGGGAGAAGTAGGCAAGAAGTGATTCTGACCTGACAAAGCTCTGCATCAGGCATTCTCATTCAACATCCGTATTTGCTTATGGGAGAGAACCCTCTTCATTGTTTCTTTTGCCAGTCACAGCTAACAGTAAAGCATATTCTCATTGAATGTCCCCAACAATCACCTATCTGAAAATCCAGCTTTAGCTCCCTATCCAACTTGCAGAAAACCTTAAATTTTTTACATATTCTTGGCAATGATGCAAATCTCGAAGAAATCGTTAATGATTTGAAACACGCAAATTCATATAATTGTCTCTGATCATAATAACATGTAGAATTAGTCATAAGTAAATCATGAGTAGGCACAATATGGCCCAAGAGGCCTTTGAGCCAAAACCTCCAAATACAACTTTGATTTAAATCAACTTTTAACTGATATTGTAATTATCAAGAAAATGGCCAAACTTTAAATGCTGCAAAGCATTTTTATGACAAGAAATTTTGAAAGTCATTCTATATTGCCCCAAAAGTTATTTTTGTTATCTCTGAGTAATTTGCAGCTCTGTAAATTTTCTGTAGCTCTTTGTACTGTCACACATTTCCTGTGTTTACTGCTGTAAAATGTTATAGTCATTAAATGATGTAGGTGAAAATTGTATTGTCAGTCACTGCACAATTTCTTGCACATTTCAAAAATATGCACATTATACATCATCCTGCTATAACATTGCCAAGCAGGATGGGGGTTCTGATTGCCAAGCAAGGGGTGGGGATTCTGATTGGCTGAAGTTTATTGAAGTGTTGAACACTTCGATAAACTGAGTTGCACAGTGCAAGCACTGTGCAGCTCAGTTTATCGTAGCAGTACTCAGCCGGAGCAATTATGGGTAGAGGCTAAAGGGGCTATAGCTCCTCTTGTGTTTAAAATAATGTGGATTTTTTACTGCTACATGATATTTAAAGTTTAATGATTACCTGGAACCCAGTACTAGTTTTCATTAGTACTTGCTGTCTGATGCAACTTTACTCAGGTTGACTATGATCTCTTCAAAGGCTTGAATTATGGGAAGTGATTTTGCAGGGAGAAACTGGTTGCTTAACTTGTCTGTTATTTTTTTCATTTCGGAAATGGGGAGAAACCAAAGTGGTAGTATTGTCGTTCGTGTATCTTCCAGAAATTGGAAGCATTTATGATTGCCTACTAGTCACAAATGATAGCAGACATTTATGTGTGTCACAATGTCTACTATCATTGTAACATCACAGTTGCTTTGATTCTCAGTGAAGTAGTTATGCTTTGTGTATGCTAATAAATTTCATCAATAATGATTCTTTATTGTGTTTGCTTAAATCTTTCCTTCTTTATGGCTATGAGGAAGAAGTTGAATATATATTAAAATTATCTACAAAGTGGAAGGGAAAAATCTAAACATCCCAGCAGTAGATAGAAATGACACGGAAATTGCCTTTGCACTTTCATCAATACCATAGAAATTAAAGCTTCTTCATATGATCAGAAAGTGGAATTGGTATGTGGAGTGGTTAATGAAATGCATTCTGCAACCCTAACAATCAGTGGAACAATAATCAAAAATAAACATATCATGTTTATTTCATATCTCATTAACTATTCCAGAAATTAGTTTGACATTATTATTATGTAATTATATTTATTTGTATAAAAACAAGTTTTAAACAACTTTTGTAAAGAAATTATTTTATCATAATTATATACAAGCAAGTCTTATATGAAGATAAATAGTTTTTCTGTGTAATTTTCCATAACCTCTGTTTTGTGGAAATCTTGATTTTATTATGAGAAAAGCCATTTCCCATAAATAAGAATTTTAGTGTAAATAGATATTTAAACCTTGGTTGAATAGTTTCACAGAATGAATGATTTTTCTTTTCTTTTTTATAGGAAGATATTATTGTAGGAGGAGAAGGAGAAAACCTTCAAATTCATGACATACTGAAGAAAACTGTTATCCACATATTTAAAGCACATAATAACAGGTTATTAATTTTATCATATTTTTTGCAACAAAACGATATTTGTTGTCAGTTTGCACTAAATAGAAATTATATTGATAGATTTGCTTACCAAGTAATGTTTATATAATAAGAAATAAAACTGATTTTTAGAGAGGTTGTTTTAAGTTTATGGCGGTGTAGCATATTTGTTGTCATGTCACTTATAATGATCATCATCAAAGCTTATCTGTGATTCTGTTATCCCTTCCATAACAAGGACTGTTAGTCTTGAGACATTTTGGGATAGCAGGAAAATCTATATTTGATGAATTGATCTGCAAGTGAGTAATCACTCATTTTCTTAAAGCATTAGTATTCCGTTTGCTGAATGGTGTAAGGAAATAAAGCCTGTATTTCGTTTTTTATAAAAATAAATAATAAATAAATATAAAAATTAAATGAAATAAAAATAAATTTCTTCCTAGTTTTATATTTTATCTTATTTTTTGCAAATATTTATCACTGCATTTTGGTGAAGGTTTGCATTGTCAAGAGGCCTTACCCCTGATTGTCCTGAAGATCTGTAACACTGAAATAAAGCTCCATGTTGAGCAGTTTCTTATCAACAACTGTTATTCAAGGTCATTCATAAAATATACTGTAAAGAGAACTATAGACTAGTTCATGACCCCTGCACCCCTTTACAAAGTTCAGTCTTCCAAACACATCACTCCTCGTGACCAACTAGATGTGGAGAGAAATATCAGAATAGCAGCAAGAAACAACACAAAAATCAGATTTCAAGGAATAGGCTGCTCAGGTATTCCTGGTGTACAAACAAAAGTCCCCGCCCAAGATATCTAGGTATTCTGCCACTTTAAGAAACTGAAAGTGAACCTTGAAGAACATGGTGACCACATAAACATGACAAACATTGCAGCAGGTGACGTGGCTTTCCAAAACATTGTGGACATTTTGGCATTGGATCTGTGCCAGAAGAGAGATTTTACTGAATCACACAGGATCCTCTCTAATCCATCCCACAACAGCAATAGGAAGATCCTTAGTAGATTTACTGGATGCAAATCTTCCCCAACTGAACAGGTAACATCTGTTCCCACCCCACTTCTCAACTTGGCACCACCTTCATTTAGTATTCTCCCCATGCCTTTATCTTTAGTTAGTTTCCAGTACATCTAATTTTGAAGAATACTGCAACTACACCACAAATGTGGCCATATATCAGCAAGTGAATAGCAAGACTGCAGAAGATCATACATTAACTTGAAAAAAGTCCACACAATGGAGATTTATATTCTCTCCCTCCCCCCAGTGGCTGCATCTCTTTCCCCCAACCCAGCAGGCATTTCTATCTTGAGTACCATTGCTCTCCAGTTTCTTCTCTCTGTCTTCATCTTTAGTATGCTTTACAGAGTATCCAACATCAATTTTTCAAAGTAATATTTTAACAGCACTGGAGCTTTTCACTCATATCTGTATGTGTGTTCACAGGTCTATTTGCATGTTGGCAGCTAAAAAAAACTGAAATAACTTGCCCTACCCTTTCCCTCTGTGATTTTCCTAGTTGATGTTAAAATGTATTTCCTTGTCAGTATGGGTTTTTAATTTTTCTTTGTTATATTCACCTGCATACGGTTAAATACATCCACTTGTTTCGAGTGAACGTATTTAACAGCATTCAGGTGAGTATAACAAAGAAAAATTAACTTTTTACTGAAGACTTCTCCAAGATAAGTAGCATAAATAGTTTTCTATCTGTAAAGCACTAAACTTTTATTAAATGTTTTCATTCTTTGTAGCAAAATATGGTTTATATAAAGTATGCAGAAGAGAATGACATGAAAAACAAAATTCGTTCCACAAATTGCCATCAAGGGAAAATTTGTGTTGTGAACAAACTGCATACTCCACTTGTGCATAAATATGGAATGGAAGGCATAAGATTTCTGCAAAAGATGATATCTTGGTGTTAGGAGCAATTGCGTCTCACCTTACTGGCTTTGATTGTTAAGCCACAATGGAAGCAGTCTGGGATTATGTGTTGCAAGCACTGGTAAAGTCTGATGACATCACATGGTGTCAAAAAAGTGATTTTATGTTTCTTGGAAACAGGAAATCTGGAGTGATGCCAGGAAGAGGACCAGACCCCACAACCAAGAGCAGATTGAGGATATTGTTACTGCATTTGTGGACAGTGGTGTATCAGCATTGGCACCAGAAGGCAAAACCAGTGCATGTGTGGCAGCAAGATATCCTGTATGGAAGGTGTTGCTTAAGGTTTTGTAGTTCTACCTGCACAAACTCTATTGCATGTAGGTGATGCCAAACTCAACTGACACTTGCTCTTTACTTCTTGGCACAGATGGAGGTAGAAACTGAGTGGCCATGAAATTTCCTTTAGGGAAACAAGGCCAATTTTGTAAAACCAAAAAAAATAAGAAAAAAAAAAAAAAAACTACAGGATTTGGGCAACAAAGACATGCCCTGTACAATAACAGGAAATCCCCTAGCATGCACTGTATGGTGAGGTTTCACAGCAATCTGTGTTATCTTCTCATTCTCTTTTTGATGAAAAATCATCTTACCAGACTTGTAACGTGTTCATTTATGCATTGAGCTACTGAGACATGTTAGTGACTTTATTTCACAACTATAATAGCAAGGATGCTTGGAAACAAAAGTTTTTATGCAAGATGGTTCATCTCTGTATATCAAGAGATCTTTATGTGAACTGCTGTGACTGCATTTCTTCTGTCTTTTAAGTACTAATCCATGAAAGATTATTGAAACTTGAATAGTTTCAATAATATTTTGTGTTTAGGATTGCCATTAAAAAATAATGATATTAATGATTTTATCAACTTCCCCCTTTACATGTTTACTATACTTTTTATTGTACCATTTCAGAATTAAAGGATTAAAAGTCATAGGTCATCAAGAAAGTGAATTTAGAAAGATCTTTTTGATTGTGTCCACATGTCGTGATGGCTATATTAAAGTATGGGAGCTGCCCATTGATCAGGTATTTTCTTGAGAATTCTTTATAAAGGTGGACTTTTGTAGTGGATCATAGAATTTCATATATGACTGCACAATCACCCCTCAGGTCTTTTTCATTTTCCACTGCCCTGAGCAGAGTACCACACAGTCGATGAGTTATTCTGAGATTACTGCTACCCATATGCAGTACCATGCATTTGTCAATGTTAAATTTCAACTGTCATTTCTCAACCCATTGACCCAATCTTAGATCTTTTGCAGTAGCTCACACTGATTACTGTCGTTAACCTTTGTATAATTTGCAAACTTTGACATTAAGTCTGATATACCTTCATCAGTATCATTAATAAATATTGAAAACAACAATGAGCCCAGCACTGCACCCTTGGGAACTCCACCGATAACATTAGTTCACGAAGAGCAGTGCCCATTGATGATCACTGTCTTCTTCCACTTAACCATCCCTTTGTCCGTAGTAGTAACTTGCCCTTATGCAACATTGCTCCAGTTTATGCAGCAGCATCAAAAGCCTTCCTGAAATCCAAGTATATCATATCAGAATTATTTTTCGCATCCAGTTCTTAATAGACTTCAGGGCTAAAATAGTTATATACCTCACAAGATTTAAGATTTTATGTTTATAATATTATGTTGTCGATATGAAATGATTTTTAAAGAACTTTTAAATGATGAAAATCATAGCAAAGTTACAAAATTTTGTTATTTATTTCTCTCTCTCTTCATTACAATGGATAGCTAGTGTTCAGAGGAGATGTTTATTTTATGATTCTTGAAAGGTGATCTTGAACAGGCAGTATGTAGTAGTAGTAGAGGTATGTGATGCAAGAAAGCAAGCTTATGTAGCATTAGCCCAAAAAAAAACACACACACACACCATTTCATGCATCCATTCCCTCTAAAAGTTTGTCCAGTTCCTCCTTGAATTTATTTAAGCTATCAACTTCCACAACAAAAATGAAGTTTGTTCCAGCAATCAACTACCCACTGGCTGTAGGCAAATTTCCACACATTTCAGGTTTGTAATCTGACCAAGAGGGGGCGCCTCCGTAGCCAGGTGGGAAGGAGCCGCAGTGCGTAGCACACGCTTCTTGATTAGACCGGGGTTCGAGCCCGTCACCACCAAATACGGAGGATGCGGAAAAGTCAGGGAATGACCACCGCATATCCCGGAGCAATATGGCCTTAGTTGCTAATGCTCCTAAAAACCAAATAACAACAACAACAACTGACCAAGAGGAAGAATTCCATCAGAATTGAGCTTGCTCAACCCAAAGCGTTATACATCTAAATCAGATCACCTTGCAGATGTCTAGTCTCTAGACGTTGCAATTTGCAGAACGTAACACTTTCTTGGTAAGAGGACCCCTTCGTTCCCCTCACCAATCTTGTCGCCCTTCTCTGTACGCACTTAGCAGCTCTACATCCTAAAATGAGGCCTCCAGACCTGTGTCTGGAGACCTCATTTACTTATACAAAGGGATAATCATCTCATTTTCCCTCCTAGAAAAATTCTTGTATGTCATTGACAACACCCCATGACCTGCTCTGGCAGCCTGTCTGCACTGCTCAGAAAATTTCATATCTGACTGCACAATTAGCCCCAGGTATTTTTCATTTTCTACCACCCTAATTGTAGTACCACACAGTTGGTATGTTTCTCTGGGGTTACTTCTACCCATATGCAGTACTTTGCATTTGTCAATGTTAAACTTCAATTGCCACCTCTCAGCCCAATGCTCAACTTTTCTAGATCCTCTTGCAGTAGCGTACTGTTATTAACAATCCTACCAACCTTCATTAGTCTGCAAACTTGGATATTAAGCCTGATATACCTTCATCAATATCATTGATAAATATACAAAACATCCCTGGGCCCAACACTGACCCCTAGGGGACTCCACTAATAACATTAGTCCACGAAGGGCAGCATCTATTGATTACCACCCTCTGTCTTCTCCCACTCAACCACCCTTTTATCCATTTAGCAACTTGCCCTAAATACCATAATGCTCCAATTTGTACAGCACTCTTCCATGTGCAATGATATCAAAAGCTTTCCTGAAATCCAAGTATGTGATATCAAAATTATTTTTGATAACCTCACATCATAGTATCCAGTCAAATTTGTCAGTCAAGACTTTCCCTTAACAATCCTGTGCTGTGTCAGAATTATTACTGCAGCCTTGCCTGGATGATCCTGCAGAGCTTCTTTAACCAGTGACTCCATTATTTTCCCCCAGAACAGAAGTTAAACTAATCAGGTCTGTAATTACTCGTGTCAGCCTTTGATCCCCCTTTGTGAATTGGGGATGCACAACAAGGTGGAACTCTGCAGTATTACCACAAAGAAGTTTGTGCATAGTATTTCCTGGGAAGCAATTAGAAGAAGAGGACTAATTTTGTGGCAACCACGATCTTGATTTGATTCCTTTAGATTTTACTCTCTTGTGCTTTGTGAAAGAGCAGACATATATTCTACCCATGCCAGGAACCTTATGGAACTTAGTGCATTGGTGCAGCATTTAGCTGCACTGACAGGGACATGCTGAATTTCGGAGGAATAGGAGTATAGGTGGGACACCTGGAGAGTAACTCAAGGTACCTGCATCAAATACCAAAAATTAAAATTTTAAAGATATCTTCCATTACTTGAATGTTGTTTCAGTTTATATCATGTACCCTATTCACACAATAATATTTTATATGTGGATACTCTTTATTTCTATTCCAAAATTAATATAAAATAGACCAGAGCTTTGATGCTCAATAAGTTCTATGTTATATTTTAATATGTAGAAGAATAAGAGAAACTTACCTCAATATGATCCATAGAACACTTCTGTACAACACTCTTCAAAATTTAAAGCAAATATAAAATTACATCAGATATTCTCACATCCACAGCAACATTAGTGATTCAATGCACCTGGAATTGAAGGCTAAAGCCCCTCAACCCAACCCCGAAATACATCAAACCACAAGCACGCAACTATGAATGGAAGAAGACATTGTGTCCATAAATAAAACTAGGTGAAAAATGATTACGGCAATGAAATCAAATTAAAATAATTTTAAAAAACAAATTTAAAACAGCTTTGCTTCCTTAAGCAGACAGTGCTTTTCGACAGTGTGCCTTGATCACAGGATAGAGATAACGCCAAGTGTATGTGAGTCAAAATATTAAATAGAGAGATTATTTGTCTTGGCGCATGCGTGTAAAAAAACCATGAATCAGAGATAAGATATGGACGATGAACATTAATAGAATTTTTGTGTAATTTGATCTCAAGGGTTTCTGCAATTAATAGCTTTGTGTAGTGGCACTGGATACTAAATATTTTTGTCTCATTAAATAAAAATGTGTGGTTTTCATTAAAAGCATGAAATGCCAATTTTGATGCTGCTGAACAGGAAGCACAGACTCTGGATGCATGTTGCATAATTCTCAAATCCAGTGTGCACTGTGTCGAACCCTGTTAAGAGGAGTCAGTCACTACAAGAAATGTTGTATGTCAGGTCATTTATATGTGCCAAGAAAGATGAAAGAACAATGCGATTGTTCAGTATAGTGTGTAATTTCTACATTGCCCTAACCACAATTTTAAACTCAGTCTTTAAAGAACCTGTTAAGCTGTTTCTGCCACTGTTTAACACATGGGACAGAAATAAAGTATTTTTTAATGTTATTGTTATTGGTTGTGTTGTTTTTTGTAACTTATTTTTAGCTTCTGTTCTAATTTGGTTTATTGTAACACCTCTTTTTATTGTAACAAGAGGGTAACCCCTGTTTATAAATCTGTTGGTTAATATCTGTATCTCTGAGTCTAAAGCCGGTTGAGATGTCAAATATTTATAAGAGCATTCAAATTGATTAAAAATAATAGACCTTTTATAGATGAATGGGTGATAACTGTTATAATGCAGGAACATACCTGTATTTGTATGTTTATGATAGATGTTAAAGTGGATTTTATTTGCATCCCTTGTAAGCATAAAATTTAGGAAATTTAATGACTTTGTTTCAATATTTTACTTTTCTAATGTAAAATGTCCTGAATAGTGCAGTCATCAGTAATAATGAAAACATTGTCTAAATACATCTCATAATATGTGATGCAAGGTAGAAAAGGAATCAAATGTGTGAAAATCCCAAGTTTTACCTTGTGATGTTCAGTGGAGAGTTTTGTCTCATCCCATACTTGGGATGAGGCAAAAGTCTGCACTTTTCATTTGATTTATAAGAACAGTGTGTAGCTTGGTACTATCATGGTGCATTATGATTTGGTATCCTGTTAGAGCTTTTATATATATATATTATGTGAATAAGGAAAGATACTGTTTGGCAGTATCTTTCCTTATTCACGGTCTGATCTTTCTCTAAAAGAATCAACCAAAATTAGGCCTCTGTCCGAAAACATTGTAACCATGATTTTTTGCAATAATTTAATAATCTGAAAAATTGAAGTTTTGTTTTCTTCATTAGGGATGGGATGTGTCTATTCCATAAACTGGCATTAAAAAATAAGGGTCATAACGGAAGTTCCAGGTCTTATTATCTGGCCTTTTTCTCTTGGGTATCCATTTGCAGCATAATTTCCTATTCTAATGTGTCTAAAATGGTTAATACACTTCTCTTTGAACACTCTAGTGCTTATATCATTGCATCTGTGGTTATTCACCTATCTTTTTGAATCATTTCATCCAGATCTTGGCAATGCACATATGACTTTGATCCTCCACTCCACATTTAAAGGAGTCATTGACATTGGTCAATGTGACACCTTTAAAACATGAGCCACCTGTGAATATTTCTTATATCAGTAATCTATACTTAACTCCATTTTTCATGAATCTGGACAGTTGTTTTCTTTTTACTTGAAAAAGAACTCTATCACTAACCATTAGCAGAAACATATCACTTTCACTATTCATAACCTTAGATCTGTAATCAACAAAAATTTTTATTTTAGCAAGCTTATATAGCATCAGCCAAAAAAAAAAAAAAAAAAAAAAAAAAATTCCCGTTTCACCCATCCATTACTCCAAAAGTTTATCTAGTTCAGTCTTAAATTTATTTAAGCCGTCAACAACAGATGGAAATTTGTTCCCACAATCAACCACCCGCTGACTAAAGACAAATTTCCACACATCTATTCTGCAACTGTCTTTCCTCGATTTGAATTTAAGTCCCCTCAGATTCCTAATCTGAGCAAGCGGGAGTATCCCATCAGCATTGAGCCTGCTCAAACCATTCAAGGCCTTGTACCTCTATCAGATTATTATTAATTTATTTTAGTACCACATTTTGTCCATTCCCCATTTAGCTTTGACATAAAGACGGTAATAGGTGCAATTTGACTGCAGTTACCTTTGTTCCACTAAACCTCCACTCCAACAAACAAGGTGCAACATCATACTTTATTAGTTTGAAAAATACTCCTTAGGCTTGTCTATCTAAATGTAGCATTCTTTCTTTTTTTTTTTTTTTTTTTGTCATAATAGTTTGAAATTAAGATAAGTTTGAATTACCCATATTGACTTTATTTATTTATTTTTTTATGTTATTCACATGTGAAAATTATTCATCTCTTTCTAGTTAGAGTGTCCAAAACTGCTTGTTGAAGTAAATACTATGTGCCACCCAACTTGTCTGACGGTATGGAAAGAAGAAGAAATAAATAAGAAGACAGACCAGGGTAAAATGGTGTCTACAGTTCAGCAGATATGTCATACTGAAAAAAATATCACACATCTTGATGTGGCTCTACCATCTCCAACTAATTTAGGTAAACTAGTATTATCACTTCAGTCTCTTTATATAGTTTCCTCAGGAGAGTAGTTTGGCACGTCAGCATGAAAATGAAAGAAATCAATAGCACATTACATTATTAGAATGGTGACTGACTTTATCTATATATTAAAAATATTTTGTCTAGCCACTGATCCAATGGCTACACTAAAAACTTTCTATCTGTCCATTGCACAATCAGTGCTCTTAGCTCAAGGTCAGATAGTCTTTCTAAAACTGACTCGCTCTGTTCACTTTATCACTTTGTTCTATTAGAGCAAAGTGATTTTCTTTTTATGTACCATTGAAAGGTACCTAAGAAGAAAATACATTGAATTGGTTGAAAAGAGTTTTATTTTGTAATAAAATTTTTGCTATATGGTTTCTCCCTATTTTGGGGAAATGTCATGTGCATGAATTTAACGTGACTTGACACAAAATGAAGTTGGTTCAAGATTTACACGGACTTTTTTATTTTTTACAAAGAATATAATAGAATTCTTTCATTTTTCTTACAGTACACACACCATATCCAAAAATTTCATCAGTTTATATAACTTCCCCCCCCCCCTTTCACCCAAACTTTTATGTCATCTATGCCATGAATTGTCAAACTAATAGAACAAACATATCTGTGAAAAGATCTAAATCTTCCATAAACTTGACAATTTATTTTGCAAATATACGTGATCTCAGTTCAGATCTGAGTGATATTTCAATGGTGTCCATATGTCCAGTCTAATATTCCTTGTGAGATATTTACTATTTTAGAATTCCCTCTTTTTGATCACCTCTGTCTTATAATCTCTTTATCTGATTGTATCAAGTTTATCTCTAATTTGGCTTTATGATTTTCCTTGGCAATTTTAATGCTTACAACCACTCCAGCTGGTCAAGATTCTGAGTCTTTTACAATTACTAATGACTTCATCCAGCTTGCTCATTTACCTTCCAGAGTATCTAACAATCCTAATTAAATACTCAACACTCTTGATCTGTTTCTCACCAACAGTTCTTCAGAATTCCCATTTAAATGTTATGGTCCTGTGGATACCTCAGATCACACCTTCATAATGGTCTCTTCTCCAGTGGAACCTTTCTCTCATGTCATTTGGCATTACAAGGATGCAAAATAGAAGAATCTCATGATTTCTGTCCCGTTTTTGCTTGGTTGGAGTACTATTTTAAATATTTCAATCTTAATGTTTTCTGAGACCTTGTCGGTGAAATTATTTTTTGTGGAAGTGAAATCTGTTGCTCCTCATTTCATTCAAAGGAGAGCCCCCTTCCCCCAAATGTCCCTGACATTTTTTTATCAAACCAGTGAAAGAGCTCAGAAAAAAAATGTGGAATGGAATGCTTCATTCCTCGTGCTTTTAGAGGGACCCATTCTGTTTAAAATATACCTTTACCGAGTAGTAGTTTCACTTCTATTTGTAACAAACACGGTCATGCACACCTGAGTGGTGTCCAACTTTGTTTTTTATTTCTGGAAAAAAGTGTTTTTTTCTTCTCTCTTCTTCTTGAAGTACACCAGTGCTTGATCTTTTCCTAATGAATTGCAATATGTGATTTTTTTTTTTTTTTTTTAAATGAAAAATTTGAAATTTTAAAAATCTTTTTTATTTAGATATGCTGTTTTCGACAAAACAAAATGTTAGTTCCACTGAAAAAAAAAATAAAAATAAAAAGTTGGCCAAAATATAAATATGAAACTAACAGTCACTTATATTTTACAGTTCAGAAAAGTTACAAGTATGGAAATTCAAACAAATCTTTTTTTCTGTCTTTCAAAACAATTCAAATCTTTCATTCATCAGAAAGCTGGATTCCTGTTCCATCAATACCACTGTTTAGTACTACAATTATAAGTTTCAGTCTGGAAGCTGGCATCTTGCTGTAGAAGCTGGATCTTTTTATTTGTCTGTGTAGACTAATTGTAGCTCACTAACATTGTGAATGTACGATTTCCCTTGCTGCTGCAATAACCAGTATTGTCTTTTGATAGTAATTATCTATCTCCTCTTGTCATGGTGACTCCATAGCTTTACTTCTGATTTTTGTTTATAAGGAAGTAAATATATAAATATAGAATTTTATATGTGGAACCTACCTCTAAAACTAGAATAGTCAAATTAAAAACGATAAATTTAAAATTAAAGCAAATTCCACATTAAAGTAAAAATATGCACTTTTTCTTCCATTTCATCGAAAGAAGGATTGGCATAAAATAAAATACAATTTATAAGGCATCAAAGCCAAGAGAATGTAATGAAACTTCAAACTAGTATCAGCTTGGCAAGGGAAGAATGAGAATTGACAAGAATCAATCAACATACAGGGTGTTTTGTAACATGTAAGCCATACTTTCAAGATTGATTTTAAAAAAATGTCCCTGCTTATACTCTGGCACAACCACCAGGTCAGTGGAGTTTGCAATAAATTGTCAATGCAAACATAAATACGATTTGTTTGTATTGACAATTGTATTTCAGAGCAGTCACGGGCTCTGAAAACAATCAAAAAAGTTTATATAATTACGTGTGAGATTCATATGTGCATTGCAGATGGCTGGTTAAATTTTAAAAAATGGTTGAGTTTCACAATGGTAAAATATAATAAAAACAAGAATAAGCAGACACATACTCAGTAAAATGTTTATTTGTACCAAGTGCATATTTGCTTATTTTTATTTATTTTTTATCATTGAACTCCATCGTTATTTTTTAAAATTCAAACAACCATAGCTCCTTAACCACTCACAATTGGATATATGCAAAAAGGCATCAGCCAAAAAAAAAAATAAATAAATAAGCCAACACCACTACAAACTTCATCCATCCATACATACCCTCCAAGGATTTGCTTAGTTCCTCCTTGAATTTATGCAAATCATCCACTTCCACAACAAATGGAATCCGGCTGGCTGAAGGCGAACTTTGCATAGAGGGCACTGACTCTCTTTAAAAATTACAGGCTCTGAAAAAGCGAAGTGTTTGCCATTTTATTTATCTAATTGTTATTTTTATATTGCACTTTATAAGTAGCCTTATAGTTCTGATTACATTGGTATTTTTTTTGTAGATTACTACTTAATATACGTAAAACCGTGGTTTCGTTCGAATCTTGCAGCGTTTTTTTTTTTTTTTTTTAATAGTGGTAACTAGGTGGCTCTAATGTAAAATTGTATAGTGTAATATGCATCACTGCATTTAGAATTCTATTAGATAGTGTAGTATTGACAATTAATTAATTACATTTATTGATCTCCTTAATTTTAAATATCATGCCCCAGACTCTAGTCTGCAGCAAAGCAACGGGCATAAAGTGGCAAGAGTGCTGTGACACAGGAATGAACTGAGGGGGCGATTCTCCAATGCATGACAGCCTAAAAAAATGTGAAACTTGCGAAATGTTTGCAGAAATTTCTGGAACAGAACATAAGCTAGCCAAGGAGGATGTCTTTGTGTGTGTGTTCCAGGTGCAGAGAGTGTCTAGAAATTAGGCGTCGTAGATGCCCATCAGAAACTAAGCGTTCTGACGGGCATTTACGAGAGCTTGAGGTGTAGGGTAGATGCCCTCGAAGAAATTAATATGAGGGGCCTGTCAAGCTCTCAGCTCCAGAGCTCACTCTTGAGCATCAGGCAATCTCCAAGGCACAATGTGCTGGTCCCACAGGAGTTATTGTTGGTGACTCTATTGCCAGGAAGATGGGTAATATATTGTGTAAAAAGGATAGATGGAATAGGGTCAGGGTATGTCTGCCAGGGACAAAAGCTGATGATGTTGTAGAGCAGATATCATCTTTTAAAGGCACAAGGGGTAATATTGTATACTTTGGCACCAATAACATTAAGAGTGGGAGATCTGTGGATTTACTTAACAAGTACAGGTCAGTGTTGAAAAAAAGTTGAGTTAGGGTTAAATTTGACAGTGTCTGCAATTCTGCTCAGACACAATAGGAGGGAGTATATGATGACAGCCTTTTGATTTTTGTCAATCAATTCAGCCCTGGAGGGATTGTGCAAGGCTCATGGATAGAATTTTTTTCAGCATGGTCTGTGCTTGTTAACAGGAGAGACTGCTTTTACAGGGGTGGGATAGTTAAACAGCAAGAGTGTTTGCTAATGCTATCGAGGCAGCATTACGTGGATCAGAAAACTGCTAGCTTGGGGGGGGATTGACAGACTAAAAGGTTAAAAGTAGCTGTAGGCAGAGGTGAAGGTGATTCTTGCACTACTTCTATTAGAATAGCAGCGGCCTGGAGTGAGGGGCTCTGGGGAGTTTTCAGGGATAGATGGCAGTCATCATGAAACAAATAAATACATGTAATGTGTTAGGGTAACTAAGAATAAGAACAGGTGATGTATACTTGCATGTACACCAATGCTAGAAGTATAGTAAATGAATTTGAAGTGCTGGTCAAGACAACAAAGGTGGATATTGTTGGGATATCAGAGATGTGGTGACACAGATATTAGGAATGCAGAATTGGAATTTGGGGAGTACAATGTGTACATTCTACAGACAGGATAGGAAGGGAGGAGAGATTATGCTATTAATTAAGAAAAACATTAAATCAAAGGAAGTGCATCCAGTTGACTACAGTGGTCTCAAACAGTTTTTAAATTCTGTACAGTGGGACCAACTGATGATGTTACCAACAGCAAATTCTAAGTGGGAAGCATTCAAGGAATTAATCGTGGAGGCTACTACTCTTCATACCTATTAAGAAATATTGTTCAAGGTTTAGGCCTAAATGGTTGTCAAATGAACTAATGAGACTCGTGGTAGAGAATAAAAATGCATGGGATGCATATAAATTATCAGGCGGCACAGAAGTCTATGGCAGATATAAGCTAGTCTGTATGATTATGATTAAAGATGCTGTGCGCTCTGGATTCATTATTATTGTGGATTATTGTGTGACACAGAGCGAAATGGAAGACAGAATAAATAATGACAGCTTTAATACTAATTGTAAAACACACATATATTAAATACATACAGTATAAAAGCTTTCGGTTATTATGGTAACCATCAGTCAAACTGACAGTTAAGAGTGTGGAACATGAGGGCGTGTACTGCCAGTTATGCCGTTTGTCATTCATCAAAATGGTCGCTTCAATAATAGGGTGGACACAACATCCACTGCTTCTGTTGACTGGGGTATTAGAGCATGTGATGTTCAACGACTCCAACCTGGTGCATCGCCAGTAGTGGCGGGACCTATCTACAATCATGACATCGCAGTTCGGGTCAATGTTGTGGCGGGTTGACCAGAAGTGTTCGGCAGTGGCCAAGTGTTCTATGTCCGCTAAGCAGATGGCTCTTTCGTGTTCTGAAAGACGTTTGCCAAGCTGTCTCCCAGTTTCCCCGATGTAGCAGCTAGTGCAGTCATGGCAAGAGATGTGGTAGACTAGACCACTTTGTAGTAAGGTGGTGTTTTCACTCTAGAGATGAGGGATCACAACTTTCTGCCTGGGAGCTGCATGCACTTAATCCCATGTGATTTTAGGACCCTAGAAACCTGTTGTGATAGGTTTGGGTAATGTGGGATAAAGGCGCTCGCGGTTCAGTCATTACCTTGGATGTTCCTGTTGGTCGCTACGTGGTCATGTGTCTGTAGGTCACACCTGTCAAAGGTAGGCGCCTCCGTAGCCAGGTGGGAAGGAGCAGCAGTGCATAGCACATGCTTCTTGATTAGACCGGGGTTCGAGTCCGTCACCACCAAATACGGAGGAAGCGAAAAGGTCAGGGAATGACCACCGCATATCCCGGAGCAATATGGCCTTAGTTGCTAATGCTCCTAAAAACCAAAATAACAAACCTGTCAAAGGTACTGGTGAGATAGCCACACGTCGCAAGATCCACTTTGACTTTACCAGTCTCGGTGTACCTCTCGTCTACAAAACTAGAGTGGGTCCAGGCATGGGTTCACAAGGTCTGTGCAGTGCTGAGAAGATAGCTGCATGCATGTGCTGAACAAAAGTTGGTAAATTGGCCAGCACATTGGTGCAAATGAACTAATGAGACTCGTGGTACAGAAGAAAAATGCATGGGATGCATATAAATTCTCAGGCGACACAGAAGCCTATGGCAGTCTGTAATTAAGTCACAAAGGAGATTAGACAAGCAACGGCAGATTATGTGAAATCTTAGGCAAAGGATGCCAACAAAAACAGCAAGGATTTCTTTACTTAAGAAATCCTTGCTGTTTCATTCATCCCCTTCCTTTTAGCAAGGATTTCTTTACTTAAGAAATCCTTGCTAAAAGGAAGGGAATTAATCAGATTGGTCCACTTGATATTGATGATTCGACTGTTGATGATCCTGCTCAGATAGCAAACAAACTGAATGAGTATTTTGCCTCTACATTCACACGAGGAGTTATTAAGGTTTGAAAATGCCAGGTTATCAAATTGTAGCACGGTGCTTAATGATTTTGTAATAATCGAGAGCAAAGTGGAGGAGAAATTGTTGAAGTTAAACATAAGAAAGGCACCTGGGGTGGATGGGATCTAACCAGTTAAATTAAAGGTGCCGGCAAAGGAACTAAGCAAATCCTTAGCCATAATTAGGAGAACATCCACGGACAGGAGATGTGCAAATGTATTCCCAATTCACAAAGGGGGATCGAAGGGTAATGCTATTAATTACAGACCAGTTAGTTCAACTTCTGTTCCGGGTAAAATAATGGAATCACTGGTTAAAGATGTATTGCAGGATCATCTAGACAAGACTGCAGCAATAATTCCAACCCAACATGGGTTTGTTAAGGGAAAGTCTTGTCTGACAAATTTGATTGGCAAAAGAACTGGATGCAAAAAATAATTTTGATATCATATACTTGGATTTCAGGAAAGCTTTTGACACTGTTGCGCATGGAAGACTAATGTACAAATTGGAGCAGAATGGTGTTAAGGATAAGTTGCTACAATGGATAAAAGGGTGGTTGAGTGGGAGAAGACAGAGGGTGGTAATCAATGGACGCTGCTCTTCGTGGACTAATGTTATTAGTGGAGTCCCACAAGGTTTGGTGTTGGACACACTGTTGTTTTGTATATTTATCAGTGATATTGATGAAGGTATATCATGCTTAGTGTCGAAGTTAGCAGATGATACAAAGGTTGATAGGGTTGTTAATGACATTAATGGGAGTGTGCTGCTGTAACAGGATCTAGAAAATTTGGGCAGATGGGCTGAGAAGTGGGAACTGACGTTTAGCATTGACAAATGCTGAACTTCAGTTGCCACCACCCTAAGTAGAAGTAATCCCAGAGGAACTACTTCTACTTAGGGTGGTGGTGGTGGTAGAAAATGAAAAAGACCTGGGAGTAATTTTGCAGTCAGATATGAAGTTTTCTGAGCAATGCAGACAGGCTGTAAGAGCAGGTCATTGACAAAATGATATACAGGAATGATATTCCTGTATATCATTTTGTCAATGTGGTGATTATCCCTTTGTATAAGGCAATGGTCAGGCTACACCTTGAGTACTGTGTACAGGTCTGGAGGCCTAATTTTAGGAAGGATGTAGATTTGCTTGAATGTGTACAGACAAGGTCAAACAGATTGGTGAGGGGAATGAAGGGATCCTTTTACCAAGAGAGACTTAGTTCTGCAAATTGCATCAGCTGAAGACTAGGGACCTGTCTTCACTTGAATGGGTTGAGCATGCTGAATTCTGATGGGAATTCCACTTGTTCAAATTACGAACCTAAGGGGGGGGCTATAAATTCAAATTAAGGAAAGACAGATGTAGATGTGCGGAAATTTGCCTTTAGCCAGTGGGTGGTTAATTGCTGGAACAAACTTCCTTCTGTCGTTGTGGAAGTTGTTAGCTTAAATAAATTCAAGGAGGAACTGGAGAAACTTTTAGAGGGAATGGTTGTGTGATTTTTTTTTTTTTTTTTGGCTGATGCTACATAAACTCATACACTTGCTTTCTTGCATCACATGCATCTATTACTGTCCAATAACCAATCTTCCTCAACTTAAATTAATTCCCCCCTCATGCTGTAGTCTCAGCAAGAGGAAGACTGCCATTCATGTTCAGCTTATTCAATCCATTCAAAGCCATAAACACCTCAATCAGATCACCCTGCAAATGTCTAGTCTCCAGAAATTTCAACTGGCAGAACTGAAGCCTTTGTAGGTAAGAGCACCCTTTTGTTCCCTTCACCAATATGGTTGCCCTTCTATGTACTCATTCCAGCAGATCTACATCCTTCCTAAAGTGAGGCCTCCATACCCGTATACGTTACTCAACATATGGCCTAACCACCGCTTTGTACAAAGTGATAAACACCTCCATATTCCTACTAACAAGATTCTGATTACATTACCCAACATGATTTTTACCTCCAGCACAATCAGTGGTTGTTTCTGGTCAAATTTTATGTATAGAATTTAAAATCAATCGTAAAAATTTCCTATCACATCTCAGTTTTAAGATATATAGATAGATAACTGGATTCTGTACAAAGATATCATTACTGTTTGAAATACAATTTTTAAACTTATTAACTTTTGGTTGGTTTTGTTTATTTGGCTAAAAGTTAAGCAAGTACATCCTTACTGTTCTTGCAATATTGTATATTTTGATGCACTTTTCCAGACAAGTCAGTGTTTTTATTAATTTTATTACACCATTCAACTGTTCAATATATAGTGTATCATAAACTATGCTAGAAGAATTCACCTTCTGTTCAAATTTACCAATTGCTTTACTATTTTTAGGTTAATGCATTGTTAAAATGGAGAAGACAAGCACAGAACTTGTGTCAATCACCCAGACAACTTCTGCTATGTTTGTGGATACTTAACCCCAAAAACTCAGAGGAATAAAATATACAGTGTTACAAAGAGTTGCATATCATTGTACTTCGGCTACAAGATTGGTGACCAAGAAAAACATTGGGCTCCACATATCTGTTGTATTACTTGTACAATTAACTTAAGGCCGTATTTATATGGCAAGCTGAGAGCATTACCTTTTACCGTCCCTATGGTGTGGTACGAGCCCAAGAATCATTTCAGCGACTGCTATTTCTGCATGACAAAAATAAAAGGTATTTCCAAAAAGAGCAAGCACTGCATCAAATATCCCATCAGCAATTAGGCCAGTGCCATATGGTAAAGAACTACCAGTGCCTGTGCCACCAAAATCTTGGTGTATTGGAAGTAGTGATGAAGGTACAAAAAAAGGCACAGCCAGAAAAAGGAAAGGCCCCACACTACATTGAATAAGAAGAATTAAGCAACTTGATCAGAGACTTGGGCTTACCCAAAGAGAAGGCTGAATTACTTGGATCCAGACTACAATTGTGGAACTTACTCGCCAAAAGTACAAACATTACAATATACTATAAGCGAAATGAAGAGTTTTCAATATATTTTGCAATGGAAAACAACATGTGTGTCTGCAAAGACATCATTGGTCTTATGCACGAACTGAACATTGATCACAATACTTCTGAATGGCGTTTGTTCATTGATGTGTCAAAGCTAAGTTTGAAAGCAGTATTGCTTCATAATGGAAATACTTTACCATCAGTTCCTCTTGTTCGTGCTGTTGGCCTGAAAGAAACTTACGATAGTGTGTCCCAGATTCTTGCTGCTATACGTTACAATGACTATGGTTGGAATATTTGCGGTGATCTCAAAGTGATTGGACTGCTTTAGGTTGCAAGGTGGTTTCACTAAGTACTGTTGTTTCCTGTGTTTGTGGGATAGTCTTGCAACAGCCAAACAGTACTGGGACAAGAGAGATGAATATATTCCCAGCAACAGCAGTGTAAAGTATGTTCCGTTGGTTGATCCACAAAAGGTTTTTCTTCCCTCTTTACACATCAAGCTTGGACTGATTAAGCATTTCACTAAAGCACTGGATAAAGAAAGCAGAGGATTCGCATATTTACTGAAAATGTTTCCAAATGTATTTCATGCAAAACTGAAGGAAGAAATTTTCATAGGTCCTCAAATAAGAAAGCTCCTAAAAGATGAAGAATTTCAGAGAAACCTGAATGATGTTGAACTTGCTGCATGTCTATCTTTCAAGGCTGTGATACGTGGATTCCTCAGAAAGAGAAAAGAAGAGAACTATGAGCAACTGGTGACAAACGTGCTGAAATGTTACAAGAATATAGGGTGCCGAATGTCATTGAAAATGCATTTCCTTCATTCCCATCTGGATTTCTTTCCTGAAAACTTAGCAGATGCCAGTGATGAACAAGGAGAGCGCTTCCACCAGGATGTATCTGCAATGGGAAAAATGATAACAAGGTCGCTGGAACTCTGCCATGATGCGAGATTACGGTTGGTTCCTTAAAGGGGAAAGCAATCTGGAGTATAAAAAGAAATCATTGAGTTGGAAACATGTCTAAGTAACATATATTGTGTAATAATTACAACCATGTATTGCTGATATTGTATAAAAACCGGGAACTTAAAAAATGCATATCTTTTGATATAGATGTGACAGAAGTAAAAGATTGATATTTTCATAATCAGAACATTAATTTTGTTCAGATTAACCAACTTTCGTTCCAGAGGTATGACGAAAAAAAAATTTTTTTTGTCAAGTAGTGTAATTAACCCATTGACATTAAGTGGCCCGGTGTGATTCAGCCCCTTCCTTCTACTGTTAATATAAGCATTGAAGTCTTTGCTGCTTTTCTTTGTATTATTTGCAAGAGACTTCCCATAATAATCTGCCTTAGCTTGCCTACCCACCTTTGTGACTTGATTACTGACTAATTTATATCTACCATAGGCTTCTCTAACACCTTTTAATTTATATGAATCTCGTGCACTTTTTTTCTCTTCCACGTGTCGGAATAGCCCTTCTGACATCCATTTAGGTCTAAACCTCGGAACAATATTTCTTCATTGGTATGAAAAGTCTAGTAGCTTCTATGATTACATCCTTGAATGCATCCCATTTAGAATATGCTGTTGGTAACATCATCAGTTAATCCCACTGCATAGAATTTAAAACTATCTGAGACCACTGTAGCCACCCTTCCGAAAGCAAAAGCTTTTCCATTTGCCTTTAGCAGTAGCTAATGTCTTTAATTAAATTCCACATTAGTACACTGTGATCACTGCCATCCAGTTGGTCTTTTACCTGCAGATTCTTAATGCATGTAGAATCACTGCTGATAACCAGATCCACAGTATTGCTTCCTCTTGTTGCTTCTCTAACATGCTGCTGTAGAAAGCAGTCATCCAAGAAATCCAGAAGTGTGTGTGTGTGTGTGTGTGTGTGTGTGTGTGTGTGTGTGTGTGTGTGTGTGTGTGTGTGTGTGTGTGTGTGTGTGTGTGTGTGTGTGTGTGTGTGTGTGTAACCCACAAATTTCAGTCAACATCTAGAAAGTTAAAATCCTCCAATTTAAGACATTCTGATTTACTGGCTCTGTATAGCTGTTTGGTATACTCATCACAGTCATTAGGCCTATAACATTAACTCTCAATTTTGTTCTCCGTGCTTATATAACACCAAACTGACTCAACATTGCACTGGTCATCCAATATGACTTAGATTTAATATGCACTGCCTTAGATTTAATATGCTTCTTAACTAAGAACATAATCTCTCCTGTCCTTCTTGTATACATTGTAATCCCCATATTCAAATTCAGCATCACTCATATCTCAGTGACACCGTATATCCACTATCCCTAGAATGTCTGCATTTAAGATGACTTAAACAGTACTTCAAATTCATCAACTTTATTTACTATGCTCCTAGCATTAGTGTACATGCAAGTATACATGCACATGTTCTTACTCTTAATTACCTTTACACAGCCCATGTATTCACTTGTTCTATGATGACTCGCAGCAGGGACTGAAATTCCCAACACCTTTCTTTCCGGGCTGTTGCATTTTCCAATTTTGCAAGTGAACAGAACTCCCCGACTTACGTAATACTCAACTTATGCAAATTCGACTTTACATAGGTTTTTGCTGGCTGATGCAAACTTAAAAAAATTGTGGACACGTACATTTTGCATCCCATAGGAATAAATGGAGGTAATGTGATCCCATTAACACATTGTGGTTTTTTTTTTTTTGGTAATTTGTTCCCAAGGAAGGAAGCTGAAATTTTCTCTATATAACTAAGCTATTTATCTCTCTAAAATTTTGGTTATTTTCATCATGGAAATTGCACTCCACTTTGTTATAAGAATCAATTTTGAATACCTTTTGCGATATTTTTCAAAAACACATTTCTGGAGTTCACTACCATAATCAATAAAAACAATCTGCACTTTCTGGTTTATTGGTCTTTTCTGTTAGTGTAATCAATTATAAACGGGTAGTAAACTCGATCTTATTGCATTTGCAATAATCCCGATAACTGGAATTCTGTGGGTTTTTACTTTATTATGGTGAAACGTGTTCCCCCTTCACTGAAATTTTCAATCATATAAAAAAACAAATAAATTTTCAGAATCTTCTCTTCATTTCTATTTACTTATTACAATGATGAAGGGAAAGCAACCAATGGAAAGTGCAAGTGCTGGCAGTGCTAGGAAACGAAACGAAATTGATTTAGAAATGAAGATGATTAATTAAGAAGTACAAAGCAGGACAAAGTTCGTCATCTATTGCACTAAATTAGGTCTCGTTGCTTCAACAGTGAATACTGTAAGGGACAGTGCGCATATAAAAGAACATGTTAAAGGATCAACGTATTTCACACTAGGGGCTGTCTGCCCCAACAGTGATCACAAAACAGCGTTCAGGTGCTATATCGAAGATGGAAAAGCTATTAATAATATGGATAAAAATCAGATTCAGAAGCGACTGCCCCTGAGTCCAATGGCTATTCAATCAAAAACAAGAAGTATTTATGAGGATTTTAAGGATAAGTACCCCGAACCTCAAGCCAAGTTCATGGCAAACAACAGATGGTTTAATACCTTCAAACATCATGCTGGTTTCCAAAACATTAAAGTTGCCAGTGCCGATTCTGCAGCTGCAGAGAAATTTTGTGATGTATTGAAAAAAAAATCCTTCTAAATCTCTACAGCCCTCAACTTCTGTAGCGGCATGCTTAGCTGGAGAGTTAATTCTGGCAACGATGCTCAAAAGGTAAAACTTGCTGACGTTATGCCTGTCTCCCCTCTCTTTTTGTAATTTTTCCTGTGCATGAATTTAAAAAAAAATTGAATAATTCTATTTACATGTTCCTCTAATATTTCTGTTTTGCTTCTATCAAATTCAGTGTGCATAGTTGTGAGTGCGGAATTTCCCTGAATGCTTATTTAGGAAAATTCCAACTTATGTAGCGTTCCACGGAACTCAACCCTTATGTAAGTCGGGGAGTTCCTGTATTTGCAGAAAAATGACCTGTGTGTCTCTTTTGTCTATAAATTCCCTTTAAAAAAATATCCTTCATGGTGAGGAGAAACTGAGTGAAACTGGGGAGCATGCAATTAGTAATATTGAAATTACAAAAGATTATTTATGAGAAAAAACTTTCAAGATGAAAGGTAAGGCTCCTGGGTTGATGGCACATGCTCAGTAATTTTGAGGGAAGCAGTAAGAGAGTGCATTGAACCATTGAGGTTAATTATGTGAAGGCACCACATAAAGATAGTTCTAAAAGCAAAGTTGGTAACTACCAACTAGTCAATCTGTGTAGGGACAATTGTAGAGGCAATGATCAAGGGTACTGTTCAGTGTAATTTAGATGAAAATGGAATTCTTAATGAAAAGGCACAACAGAAAATCACATTTAGCCAACCTCATATTGAGCTAATGTGAGAAGCAGAGTCTCCCAAGGATTTCTGCTGAGACCACTGTTGTTTCTGATTTTCTTAAATGATGTCCACAAAGTGATACCGGATGTTATATCAAAATCAGGAGAGTAGTTACTGATCAGTACCAAGTAGTGCTTCTTCAGGATGACTTAGATAGGCTTCAGAGATGATCAGACAAGCTGTTTTTATGCAACAATTGGGGAATAGCAACCCAAAATAACACTTGATGGATGTAGTTGAATTTAATAGTGGATGAAGAAAGGGATTTGGTGGTTACATTACAGCCAGACATAAGTTCTCCATGCAGTGCTGACAAGTAGCAAGGAGAGCATGTGGCATCCTATTGATCATTTATCAAACATTTGCTTGTAGACATAGGGCGGTCATAATTTCATTGTATGAGGTAGGTGTAAGAACACACATTAGAATAATGTATCCAAGTATGGGGACCACATGAGAGAGAGAGAGAGAGAGAGAGAGAGAGAGAGAGAGAGAGAGAGAGAGAGAGAGAGAGAGAGAGAGAGAGAGAGAGAGAGAGAGAGAGAGAGAGAGAGAGAGAGAGAGAGAGAGATGCATATAACTTCTTGAAAAAGTCCAAAAACTGACAGTATGCCTTGGTCAGATTGACAAAAAAGCATCCATATGAGGAAAGGCTTTAAATTTGTAAGCTGTAGAGCTTGGTAACTAAGCACTTTAGAGGGGACCTGATTGAGGTCTATAAGGCTCTGAGAGGAGAAAGTGAAATGATTGAAGGCAAAATTTATAGAAATGATTCTAGAACTAGGGGCCATAAATTCAAATTAGAGGAAGAGGTTTGGACTGAATTGTAGAACGTTTCCTTTTAGCCAGCTATTTGTTAATTACTGGAATGTGTTGCCTCCATGGGTGAGCACCATATGGCTAATACTAATACATATTTATTTGGACTTTTTTATAATCCGGAATATATGGCCCATGCATGAAACACCCTGTATAAGAAGTTACAGTATAACTGCACTCAGTTATACTGTAACTAAATTTTCTGTTAGGTTTGTAGTCTCCCTATGGATTTCATCATTCTACTCTTCCGTTTGGCACGGGTTGAATCCCTATTTAGATATCAACCTCCACTGTTGTGGGTCTCTTGAATCTTTCATCATTTGTTGATAGCTCTTGAAAGCCTGTGTTTTCCTTTAGGCATTGGAGCCATTCTCTTTTGGGTCTTCCTAGTGGTCTCTTATATCCAATTCTTTCTGTCAGTACTACATTAGGCAGCCTGTGTTGTTTCATCCTGTTCACATGTTCAAACCACTGAAGTTGTTTTTTGTAGATCTGCTCTATTATGCTGCATTCAAAATTTAGATATTTTCTTACTTGTTCATTAGTTTTATGTTCTGTCCAATTTGTTTTTTTTTTTTATTATTATTATTTTCCTTAGACATCTCATTTCAAATATTTTGCCTTTCTTATTTATTTTCCATATCTCTGATCCATAAGTTGCTGTGGATATGATGACAGTCCCTATGGATTTGGAGATGTTATTTCCTCTCCTAAGATAGGAAATGACAGTTATACTTTATAGATATTTTCAGAAATTAGTAAGGAATTTTTAAAAAATAGCAGTTTCTCTATGAATTTAAATTCTTGAGACTCATGTAGTTATTTGAATTTTGAGGCTAACACTTGTTTGTGGATTAGGCTTGTAATTAAAGATTGCTCTGCATTCTGACTGAGATATTTATTGATCAACACATGGAAATTCCATCTCCTGTTATGAAATGGGGAAATCTTTATTATTTTCAATTAATATTTAAAAATAACATTTCTACATTTTCATCCAGAAGCAGTAGCTAATTATCATGATCTATTATGTGATTATGTGATCTATTAAACTTTTAAGTAGCTCTAAAAAAATGCCCTTCAATCTCCATATTAGAGATTTGGCGCCTCCGTAGCCAGGTAGGCAGGAGCAGTAGTGTGTAGCACATGCTTCTTAATTAGACCGGGGTTCGAGCCCGTGACCACCAAATACAGAGGATGCGGAAAGGTCATGGAACGACCACCGCATATCCCCGGAGCAATATGGCCTTAGTTGCTGATGCTTCTAAAAACCAAATAACAACAATAACAACATTAGAGACTTCTGGGCTAAACTTTTCTCCATATTTTCTTGTATAAATTGCATTCAATGTTTAATATACCAGAACACTCCAATTTGTTTGCTATTCCTTTTAAGTTTAATTATGAAAATAGGATGAATAATAACAGTAAATATATACTAAAGTGCCTCCACAGAATGAGATCAGTGCACTGAGTAGCAAACTTAGTTTGCAGAACTCATGTAAAAAAATGCCTTTGGCTGCCATTTACAAATAACATAGTTTATATTTTAACATTTTAACTGTATAATATTATTTTAATGTGTTTCTGTAATACTTAAAGGTTTGGAAAAATCATTGATATGATGTGCAAAAAATTTACTTTATCATGTGATCCATTATCCTTTATAAATGAGATTTTGAAATAAACTGTTTGATATGAAGCTTTCATTTCATTCCAGATGTGAAAATGGGGAATCTTCTCCAAAAGAGAAAAAATAAGCAAAGAATTGTTATAAGAAGTAAGAAACTTAAGAAGCAGAAAGAAGCATGTAGATAGCTTTCATTGTTATAAAGATGCTTATAGTTACTGATTTAGTAAGATTAAGAGTTTTGTGATCAGTTTCTGCAAGACTTGTTTGGAAACACACACACACACACACACACACACACACACACACACACACACACACACACACACACACGTTTGTGCCCTCTAAAATTGAGTGTTTCAGTAACAGACAGCTGCATATTTCTCTTCCATGAAGAGTAAAAGTTATGAGGACAAATCAAGCAAAAGTAATAGTTTTTCTTTAAAACACATTCAAACCAGAATTTATTTTTTTCTTCTTTCATGTTGGTTAAAAAGTTGATCCCATTTACCAAGTGCAAAAAAGGAAACTGAGGTGGCACATCAGTACTCATTATGTCACAGTTCCAGAATTGCAGTAATGTGTCATGTCATGCAACAAGGTAAAAGTACAAGGCATTATAATTTTTAGTAGCTGAAGGTGATAAATCACCATGTATTTGGTGCAGATCCTTTCTGTAACAAATCTGCTGCAGAAAGGACCTACAGTGAATCTATACTTAGAATCTCCAGTGAATGGACACCTATCTGTATCCATATTAGATATCGATGCACTGACATTTGATTTTTGATTATATCCGTAAAGCAGGAGAAACTATGGCCTGTGATCAGATATAGCCACACTTTTTGATCTGTTCCACAGATCATTGTGAACCTTAGCATTTATGTAGTGTCCATTTTTACCCTTTGACTTTTGTAACTTTGTATTTGGCTGATACTGTTATATCACTAGAACTTAAAAAAAAAAAAAAAAAAAGAAGTTAAATACATAAAGAACTCTGGTAATCTTTGCTACATGTAAACTCTGTATGCCTTTGCCTTATTTACTTTTGCCTCATGTATACCCAGTGTGTACATGAGCAAAGGTTACCAGTTTTTACCTCCTCATGAATGATTTCCCAGCTGTTAATCTGCTGGTAAGAATCATTGCCAGCTGCCCATTTTGAATTTGGACACAAAATAAAAAGGACCCCCCATTTCAGATGATATTAGTGTGAACAACAAATTTTAAACTTTTGATTTTCTCCAGAAATATGGTACATCTTATACTGTTATATTATTATGGTTTCGATTAGCTGAATCTAGATTTGAAGTCAGATATTGCCTAGCACCCACAGAATTGAGAGGAATGCAGGTTATGCTTATTGAAATTTTAACAGTATTATTACAGTACATAGTGCAAAAATATAATTTATTTTTTTATAGAATAATCAGGAGCTTCTCTTGTCAATGTCCACATATATTCTGTTGGCATGCTTGAGCTGCCACTTTCCTCAGTAATGTTTCTCCCTGGTAGCAATAACATTCACCATTTTCATCACTAATGTGTCTGGGATTATTTGCGAAATAGTCTACATAGGAATGGAGGTAGTGTAATTTTGTAGATATATTACAAATTTTGTTAGGCTTGTAATAAATTTCAATCAAGCTTTTATGGGTGTGAGCTCTGTTGTTTCTGAAACAATGTTCAGAAACCTTTTTTGAAGGATTTCCAAGCTTCCAGTTCCAAAGGATTTTAACACTCTTTCAAAATGTTCCTCTTTCAGTAACACACTGATCTGCAGATGGATGCAGTCTGATTTTGACATTACTAATGCAAACAAACTTTAGTTTTAAATATTCCTGTCCAGAATTTTTCATTAGACTTAATTTTGAAGCAGTAGTAAAAACATGTTTGTTTGATCAACTATTGGCTTATAGATAGCAATTTTTTTTTTTTTTTTTTTTTTTTTGTACAAGCTTCATTTGATGGGACAAAATCATTAGTTTCATAATGAATGGTTTTGCTTGACTGTCCCACACACAAAAAGCAACAATATTTTGTGTAGCCAGATTGTAGATCCTAATAACTTTGAAATCTCCACCTTGCTTTCTTGCATTGTATACCTCTAATGCTAATGCTATTACTAGTTCAGCATCCTTAAAAAGTAAAGAACCACAACCTTATTTTAATTAATGAATGAAACCTATATATACAGGGTGTCTCAAAAATACATGGCTTAACTGCAGGAATGAGTTCTTCATATCTAGACAATAAAAATATTTTATATCAACATAGTTCCGGAAATGCTTGGTTCCTGAGTTATTAACCAGAATGTCTTATCTCTCGCAGGTGATTTCCTTCATCACAAAGTACTGACAGAATCTGGTGGTTTTCCATTCCAACCCTGTACTCAAATCAGGAGCAAGTGGATATGCACTTTATGTACGGTTTGGCAGACGGCAATGCTCTGGAGGCTCGTCATTTGTACCACGAAAGGTTCCCAGAACGAAGATGTCCAGACAGGAAAACGTTTGAAGGTATCCATCGCCGCCTTTGTGAACATGGGACCTTTACACCTCGTGCTGCCGACAGAGAACGATGAAGATCTACGACTCCTGAAGTAGGGAGGAGGAGAGTTTGGATGTTGTGCATGCCTCTCCTGGAATCAGCACACGCAGAATAGCAATGCAACCGGCTGTTCAACATTCGACTATTTGGAGAGTGTTGCGAGAACACACTATATCCTTACCATCTGCAACGGGTACAGGCCTTGTCACCAGCAGATTACCCTGCACAAGTAATGTTCTGCCAGTGGTTCTTGCAGCAGTGTGGTACAACTCCTCACTTTCCTGCCTTAGTGATATTCACAGATGAAGCACAGTTCACATGAGACATAATCCAAAACTTTCACAATCAGCATGTATGGGCTGAGGAAAACCCACATGCAATTCTTCCATCACATCACCAACAGCGTTTCAGTCCCAACATCTGGGCGGGTGTTTTTGGTGATAAGTTATTTGGGCCCCGTGTACTTCTAAACAAACTCACAGGGCAGGCCTACAGAAACTTTCTGGAAAAAAACTTGCCTGATTTCTTGTACGACACACTACTGATCATTCGTCGACAAGCACACTTCATGCACGATGGCACTCCCGCACATTTCAGCCACCTAGTCCGCAATTACCTGAATCGAAGGTTTCCTGGTCGGTGGAGAGGTCAACCAACTGCCTGGCCTCCACACTCACTTGATTTAAACCCACTAGATTTCTTCCTGTGGGCCATTTAAAGGCATTAGTGTATTCGACTCCGGTAGCTGATGTGAAAACTCTCCGCAATTGAATTGTGGCAGGTTGTGAGACAATACGAAACATTCCAGGAATTTGGCATCGTCTTGACGAGTCCATGAGATGCCGATGTGAGGCCTGTATTCCTGTATTCAAAATGTCCACCTTCTGCCTGTATGCAGAAGGTGGACATTTTGAATAATTACTATAAGGTGATGTGAACAATAGACAAACCTTCAAAACTCGGAAACCAAGCAATTCTGGAACTATGCTGATATAAAATATTTTTATTGTCTACATATGAGGAACTCATTCCTGAAGTTTTGCCGTGTATTTTTGAGACACCCTGTATATATACATATACACAGTATAATAAAAATTTCTATCCTTGTTTTCACTGCAACTATTACAAATTTATAAAGGGGTATTGTTCAAGTATTAGACCAAAATAGTTGTCAAAAGAAATGGTGCACTTAGTAGAAGTGGACCATAACAAAAATGAATCTGACGATTATAAATTTTCAAGACACACACAATCCTATAGTAAGTATAAATTAGTCTGAAATAAGGTTACCTAGAAAGTTAGAATATGTTAAGGCAGATTATAAGAACTCTGTGGTTAGAGCAGGTAATGGGGTATTGTCAATGATATACAGGAATTTTGGTAGTAGGGAAAAGGAGATGATTATCCCTTTGTATAAGGCAGTGGTCAGGCCACGCCTTGAATGCTGAGTACCGGTCGGGTGGCCTAATTTAGGAAGGATGTAGAGTTGCTAGAACAAGTACAAAAGAAGGGCAACAAGATTGGTCACGGGGACTAAGGGATCCTCTTACCAAAAAAGGCTTATATACCACAAATTCCAGCGTCAGAAAACTAGCCGCATGTGAGGTGATCTGACTGAGTGTATAAGGCCTCGAGTGGGTTGAGCAGGCTTAATTCTGATGGGATTCTTCTGCCTGTGCAGATTAAGAACCTCGGGGCAAAACTTCAAATCGATGAAAAAACATACCTTCCCATTTCACACATCTGATCACCCTAAATATTTGTCTAGTTCAGCCTTAGATTTATTTAAGCTATCAACTTCCACAACATGTGGAAGTCTTTTCCAGCAATCAACTACCCACTGGCTAAAGGCAAACTCTACATCTGTTATACAACTGTCTTTCCTCAATTTGAATTTATTCCCCCTCAGATTCGTAATCTGAGCAAACGAAAGAATCCCATCAGCATTCAGCATGCTCAACCCATTCAAGGTCTTATACACCTCGCAGATGCCTAGCCTCCAGCAGCTGCAGTTTGCAGAAATTAAGCCTTTCTTTGTAAGTGCACCCCTTTGTTCCTCTCACCAATCTTGTTGCTCTTCTCTGTACTCGTTCCAGCAGCTCTACATCCTTCCTAAAATGAGGCCTCCAGATCTGTACACAGTACTCAAGATGTGGCCTCATCACTTCCTTATAGAAGGAGATAATCACCTCCTTGTCTTTGCTAGCAAAATTCCTATATATCATTGACAAAACTCCATGACCTGCTCTGGCTGCACTTCTCAGTGAACTTCATATCTGACTACACAATTATCCCCAGGTCTTTTTCATTCTCCACTTCCCTGAGTGTAGTACCACACAATTTGTATATTTCTTTCGGGTTACTGCTACCCATATGCAGTACTTCGCATTTGTCAGTATTAAACTTTAGTTGCCACTTCTCAGCCCATCTGCCTAACTTATCTAGATCCTGTTGCAGTAGCATGCTGTCTTTACTGTCATTAACACACCTCCCATCCTTTGTATCAACTGCAAACTTGGACATTAAGCCTGCTGTACCTCCATTGATATCGATAAATGCATAAAACAACAATGGGTGCAGCACTGACCCCTGCGGCACTCCACTAATAATATTAATCTACATAGAGCAGTGTACATTTATTATCGCCGTCTCCCCCTCAACCATCCCTTTATCGATTGCCATATCTTTCCCTTAATGCCATACCACTCCAATTGGTAAAGCAGTCTTCCATGTGCAACAATATCAAAAACCTTCCTGAAATCCAAGTATGCAATATCATGTCTCTAGTACCATTATACTGGTGTGCAAAATTTAAGGACCAGTTAGGTTTTCACCTGTAGCTTCTCATAGGAGTGGCCTGGATATGGGAAAAGCATACCAAAGTATCCTCATGAGGTACAGAAATGATGTAACAAACAACAACGGAAACGAAGCGGTACAGAGGACTTTAAAATGGCAACATAGCACTGACTGCCATGATATGGATGCATCACTGCCAAAGAATGAACAAAGGGAAGAGGTGGTCCTCAGTAGGAGATACAGCCACCCTTAATTTCGATGCAGGCTTTGTACCGCCTGTCCATACTTAGAACAATGTTGTTGATAAGTTCTTGCATTAACATCGTCCATTCCTCTGTCAGCGCCATCTTCAGCTAGATGAACATTTTTTGTTGAATGTGGACGTCCTGCTAGGTGTCTACCCAGAGCATCCCATATGTGTTAGATTTGATTTAGATCTGTGGAACGGGCAGGCAAATCCATACGAACAATGTCCTCACTTTCCAAAAGCATATCAACAGCTGCAGTGCAATGGGGTGTATAGCGTTATCATCCATAATCACGAACTCGGGGCCAATGGCACCTCAGAACAGTCGCACATGGGGAAGGATTACCTCAGTACAATAGTGTGCACCAGTTACAGTACTGCCTTCCAGTATCTAGAGTTGTGTACGTCCATCCAAGATAACACCTCGACCGCCACATTAGCTGACGTCCAGGATCGCTGCTGAGGCTGAATCTACTCTCATCAGTAAAGAATACCTTAAGTAAAGATTTTGTGGTTGTCACCTTTAGGAATAGTGTTCGCTCTTACATTTTGCACACCAGTGTACTATATTGCAGTCAAGAACTATTCTAAAACATAGCTTATGATATTTAAATCCTCACATATTGTCTTGCCTAATGTTCCTATAATAATATTTCTTAATGATAAGATAATCAAATGACGTGTACTTGTGAACCTGAGAAAATGGTGTCTGGTTATTAGTACCTCGGTGAACCACACTTTTGATTGGTCCATGCACATTAATTATTTTAATCTATGGATGAGCTGTTTTGTTTACTTACCTTAGTACTATAGAAAGAATTTAGATATAACTATTAAAGTTATTTTTTCTCCTTTGTTCTGTATTAAATTAAGGTTTTTATTGTTGGGCCCGTGCTAATCAACATGAGTTTGACTTGATTATAGGGTATAATTAAATTTGAAAAAAAAAAAAAATTTTTTTTTTATTTATAAATATTGCAATTACCTGTGCAGAAATTAAGATATAATTTATGTTGTTGTAAATAATTCTTAATATTATAAAAAATAAATAAACTTATGGATGAACTTTTAACTTCTGTTTAGAGGAGTAAATTCTGTGAATATCCTGTTATTTTAATTAAGTAGAGACAGACAGACTTTGTTGTTAAAGAAAATTTTGGCCAGTCTGAATTTTTAGCTGAGATCAATTTATAAACACACGGAAAGTAATGTTTCAACTTGACAAGTACAATTATTTTGTTACTTCCTTGGATTGAAGGAAGCAAAATATATTTTTGCTTCCTTCTATAAAATATAAACTATAAAAATATATAGTTTGTACACGGCTCGAAAAAATTAACAGAACACGGGCGTAATTCAGGCAGCTTGCAATGAAGTGAGATAAAAATTGATAGAGTGGTGTACTCTCATCTCCTCGATGAAAAGATGAGATAACGAGAAATTTCGGACAGATTAAGGTACATTTATATTGGTTGCAAGAATTACTAGAAAGGTCGCATTAGAGCATTTGATACAAGAACAAGATGCTCAAAAATATGGTCACATAACATCATTAAGGTATATGATTCCCACAAGTAGCTAAACAGCTGAATAGACATGACAGCTGTAAACCATGCTCAATATATGGTGTCTGTAAGGTTCTGTGTCAAATCCCATTCTTGAACAAGAGCAAATGTTATTTCACCAGGTGATCGAGGCTATTGGCGTGCAAAGCGACACCCATGGGCATCCCACAAATGTTTGATAGAATTAAAGTCTGCTGATCGTGCTGACCACGGCAGTCATTTTATATCTTCAGTTTCAAGATATTCTTCCACCACGTGAGTTGTATATGCAGTCTAGTATATGTATTTCTGTAAATTGCGTGTGTTCTCTAATCGATTTGCCTGTTTTGCTGGACAAAAAAAACCCTAGTTTCTGGGGTAAAAGAAACTTTGCTATATACAACTGAGACCGACTAACTCAGCCACAGAGTGAAAAAAAGCCCGTTAAAGTTCCTCACATCATTGACAGGATTCGAACCTGGGCTTTTACGATCCGGTGTGGAAAGACTGACGATACCACTGTGCTATCCATGCAGACGATTAATGGGACAGAAACCAATGGTATCAGAGTTAACTTGAATTGAGCCTTCATAACAGTCCAGTTGGAAATGTTTTCACTTGCCGCCGCAGCAATCTCAATACACTGTTGATGATAGGATATCGTAGAGTTCCGTCTTGCTGTTAGATCAAGATAACAGTCTATTCTGCTTGGCATGGGCTTCCGGCGACTTTGGCCAGCTCTTCTTGAAATGGTTCCTGTCTATTGTAACTACTTCCAAAGTTGCAAGAGATTGCGTTATCAAGCCCAGGTTTTACCTTCCCCTGTGGCTGCCCAGCTTCAAGTCGTCCAATGACCAGCCATCTCAAAGAATCGTCTAAATGGCGATGAGTCAGTGCCAGTTGATTAGACATACTTTGTCTAATTTCTAATTCCTTATGGCCTGATAAAATGCTGCTGTGTTTTCTGGAAGTCATCCTTCTGGTTAGCTATCGGTGTTTTTTGTTGCTCGATGAGGTCTATGAATCCCCTTCTGTCTTTTGGAGCTATTGTTTCTCTCCACGGCTAACTTCGGATGGTGTTAGCAGCTGTCGGACATCACTATCATTGACTTTCTTAGAATATCCTCCAGCTCAGTGTCCAATCTAAGATCCTGAAGGTGTATGGTAGCATTGAGACTGCATAGGTGTTTATGGCTTTAACTGTGTTCCCCCCGCTCAGCTTTGCTTCCAGCAGGCTTCTAAGTCTCTGATGGTATTTTTCAGTCAAATTCAAATTATTATTATTATATTAGGGCCACCCGTAATTTCTTACATATATCCTTGTATATGATAGTATGAACCAGAGCTGTAATGCTCAATGTGTTCTACATTGATATCAACATTTGTAAAATAATAAGAGAAGTTACCTCAACATAGTACGTAAAACATTTCCTTATACTTTCCAACAATTAAAACGAAAAAATCGAAAATCTTCCATTACAGTAAAAACTAAACAGTATTCAATTAAAAATCAATTGAACACAAAAAAGAAATTTAACGAAAAAATTGCAAAAACGATTTTCCTTCCTTCGTTAATGGCATGAAAGGCTAATTCTGATGCTGCTGAGCGAGAAGCACAAACCATGTTGACTTACACAAAAATTCAGAGGAAAAAGCTTAGAAACAGTACGACGAGTTGCAATCACTGCAAGAAATTTATTATTATTACTAGCCACATAGTGCAAGGAAGCCTGAGATTTATGCTGCACCAGACAAAAAAAAAAAAAAATTCCGAGTTACCCGAGAGAGAGTCAAATAAAAGGGAATGACCAAGAAAGAGAAGAATGATGATATAAAACTCAGGATCCAGGGTATGCCAAGCTCATACTCACCAGATGTGAGCCCCTGGGGGTAAAGTATAGAGCTGTTACAACCCGGGAATGTTGTATACCGAGTCATTTATTTGTGTTGCGAACGAGGAAAGGACTGGGCGATTTTTCAGTATAGTGTGTAGTTTCCGTATTGGCCAGGCCACAATTTTAAATTCGGTGTCTTTAAAGAATCTGTTAAGCTGTTTGTGCCACTGTTCAACATATCGTACAGAAATGAAGTTTTTTTTAATATTACGATTGTTGGTTGATGTAGTATTTTGTATCCTATCCTTAGCTTGTATCCTAATTCGGTTTATTGTAGCAAGTGGATAACCCCTGTTTAAGAATCTGCTGGTTAATATTTATTTCTGAGACCAAAGCAGATTCCGTCGTTGAATATTTATAGGCATTTAGAAATTGATTAAAGATAATAGATCTCTTGTAGGAGAACAGGTGATTATTATAATGCAGAAGCATTCCGGTGTTTGTAGCTTTTTGATATCGATAGATGTTAAATTGGATTTTATTCGACTCCCGAGTAGGCGTGAAATTTAGAAAATTTAATGACTTTGTATCCGTACCCTCCCTTTCCAATGTAAATATTATTGTGAGTGAATGTAAAATGTTTTGGATTGTACTACTATTAGTAATAACTATGTCGTCTAAATACCTCCCATAGTATGTTATTGTTATTATCATTAGCCATATGGTGCAAGGAATCCTGAGGCGTATACTGTACCAGCCAAAAGGAAAAAAAATTTTTTTTTAACCCTGAGAGAGAGAGAGAGAGTCAGAAGTAAAAGGGAATCACCAAGAAAAAGAGGAATGATGATATCCAGCTCGGGACCCTCAGTGTGCCACGCCCATACTAACCAGATGTGTTATACGGGGTAGAAAAGGCATCAAATGTATCTGCTCAATCGTTGAGAGATAGACCTCCAATATTAAGCCGCTCAAGCTCAATCCCATCGGCAAACCAAAAATTTTTTTGCATACTTTGTCTCGAAAGTTGATATAGTAGGCCTCATCTAAGAGTTTAATTAATTGAAAAATTTCGTTAATAGGAAGCTTCGTATAATTAATCGTAATATATATATAGAGTTATTATTTAATCTATCCCAAATAATATCTAATTTGTATTCAACGTTTACATTCGTATATAACGAGGTAACATCTAGTGAGAACAAATTATCATTATCTCCAAGTCTACAGTACTTTAGGTTATTAAATGCCTCAGGGGCTCACATCTGGTGAATATGGGCTGGGCAAACCCAGGGTCCTGAGCTGGACATCATTCTTCTCTTTCTTGCCTTGGTGATTCTCTTCTACTTCTGACTCTCTCTCTCTCTCTCTCTCTCTCTCTCTCTCTCTCTCTCTCTCTCTCTCTCTCTCTCTCTCTCAGGGTAACGTGGGAAATTGTTTTTTTTTTTTTTTTTTTCTTTATAATAATAATCATAATAGTGTATCGTAGTTCTTAATTCCAAATTGTATCGCCTGTCTAAAGAGTTTTATAATTTTCTATACATGCATGGCCCAGGATGAAAATGCCCAGTTTCTGTAGGAACAACAGGACGAATAGGAAATCCGGTCTTTTGAAATTTTATCTGACCGAAAAGTGCAGGAATATTGTATGTTCCGGCCTTCAATTCCTTTAACTGAGCCATAGTAATTAGTCGTTTTTTCGATACGTGGTTAACGTTTTATTGTATTGATTGATCAGATTGGTAAATAGTACCGGTCTACTTCAAGATAAGTGGAGGAATCTGAAACAACTGAATCTAACTTATTAATATAATCATGTTTATCGAGTACTACAACTGTCCTCTGTATAATGTCTTTATGTTCCTGAAGTTCACGTAAAGCTGAATTGTCACGTGTTCCACAGGCCTCCTCCGTTATAGTGTGCTTGCTAGATAACCTTCTTCACAAGACGATCATGACAATCATCTCTTACACTCATTCGGCGCTCAATGTGTACTATGAGGTTCTCCGCCAAGTTCAATCCCTAATATTAATGTTCCAGAAGACGCCTATGTTTTCATGATCAACTAGTGGTTTACATTTAGGACAAAAGCTCGTATTCTAAAGATCTATTTTGAGGCGTACAGAATAGACTCACAACATCAAGCTAGCGCTGTGATTTTCACTCTGAAACACTCCCTGAAGTTAGGCCTCAGAGTGCCGCAAAATTATGGTTCTTTTACTTATGAAACTGGTGCTATGGATAGTGTGTGGCAAGAGAATGGCTTAGAGGCACAGGTGAGAAAACAAAACATGATTTATTAAACATAAACATATATCTTACAGAATAATTAGGAATGGTAACTTTCTTAATAGTAAAAAGAAAGTAAAACTATATATAGCTGTTGATTAAGGTGTCTAGGTTACATGTGTGTTATTTGGTTTACATTCTTCGTGTAGCCTTTGGCAGACACTATTGCTCGTACTCTACGGAATCGATGAACATATCACCCAAGTGTTTAGGTATTAGTGCAAAATTGACATGTAAACTGGATAATAACTATTAGTACTTCGATTAATAGAGGATCATATTGATACAACATTCTAGAATCTAGGCGTGAGAATATAGACATTTATCATAGATTGTTTCTAGAAGGAGGGATGTCGGTTAGTGACATCAGTAGGGAAAATAGGTAAGTCTCCTTGTAGGACAATTTAAACCGGTTAACTATTCAACACTAGGGTAGACTTACCATTAGATTCCTGGGTATCGTCAGGGGTTGATAATTCAGGACAGCAGTCCATCAATTACGGTTTTTTTTAAGGAACGTCTTTTCTTACTTCTCGCGTTCCTCTTTGACTATTGATGCCCTTTTTTTGTGTCTCTTCCTTCTTCTCTCCTCCTACAAAAAGATATCACCCACATTCTGCCTCAAAAATGACTACTGCTACCACGAAGACTTCCCTTGTCTCCATATATATGTCCCCCTTTTTGGTTCTCCTGAACTTGTACTGGCCCACAGGTCAATTCTGCGGGAAGAGGGAAAAAGCCAGGGACTGTTATTTAGGGCACCTGACAGTAAAAAAAATGGATTTATGAGGAGTAAGAGGAACTCCATATTTATATAGGGTTGCTTCTCTAGACTGCCTAGCAGAGGTTACTGGACATAAAATTCGCCTGCTCCTACACAAGGAATTCCCAAACAGCCTGTTTGGTACTTGGTTCAGATTACACTAAAAGTGTGTTACTTTTCTTTCCCCGACAAAAGTCGCATACTTTCTCCTCGTTTTTGTAAATATCACGTGCACGACGTTCGTCCGACCCGATCGAGTGATGATCTCTTGCTGTGATCCAAGCGGACTCATTACGGTGCAATAGTGTTTCAACTGCTGCTTTCTCTAGTGCGGCGTCGACAAGCCCGTGCTAGAGCGAAAGAAAAACAGCCTTCACAGGAAGTGGATTGTTCTACAAATATAGTAGTGGCAAAAGTATAGGGTGACTTGGAGTGGCAACTGCTCTTAGAGGCGAATAAAAAGTAAAATGAAGACATTTTAACACGTGTATTCAATTTAGGAAGTCACGTTTCTTTTATGTTATTCACCACATGGTTAACTTGTTGAATAAATAAATGCTTTTGAGGAACATTACGAAGTCCAAATTCGATATCAATTACACACTGTTTTTTAGGTACTTTTCGAGGTGGTAAATTATAATTTAATCCTTTGGATAAAGGTGAAATCTGGTCCTGTGATAGCGAATACGAGGAAAGATTTGTAACCTGTTGATATGTCGGTTCGTTCAATGTAGAGCGATGGGGTGTTCGCCAACTAGCTGACGTGTCCTGAGGTAGCACGTATGTATGCTGGGGGATCGTCACCCAACTCGTATGTGCTTGATCACAAGTCCGCGGCAATGTGTTAGAATTCGCATGAACGTATTTTGACCTTTCCGATCACAGAGTAATAAGATATCTTACTACTCTGTTTCCGATAATGTATTCAATTTATTAACTTGTCTATTTTTCATTTCTGAGGCCTGTGGTTCACGTCGCATTTCTTTTAATTAATTTAAATTTTAATTGTGTTCAATTGTGTTTCACACAAACAACCCTTCTAAGTACACAGTCGAAGTGAGAGGGCCTTTAGGCACTTCAGATTATTATTAGCCACATGGTGCAAGGAAGCCTGAAGCTTATGCTGCACCAGCCAAAAAAAAATTTCTGAATTACCTTGAGAGAGAGTCAGAAGTAGAAGGGAATCACCAAGAAAGAGAAGAATGATGATATCCAGCTCAGGACCCTGGACTCACCAGATATGAGCCCCTGGGGTTGATCACAACTTAATGATTGTCTCTTCTCTAATGGAGCCTTTATCTCATGGCTATTCCCAACCTGGTGTTGTTTGGCATTACAAGAATGCAAAATGGGATGAACTGCGAGATTTCTTTTCTTCTTTTCCTTAGTCGAATTACTCTTTCAAAACTTCTGATGTCAACGTCTGCTCAGATCGTGTCAGTGAAATTATTCTTGTAGGAATGGAACCCTTTATCCCACACTCCACTTTAAAATCTTGTCCTTTATCTAAACCTTAATTTTCCAATAAATGTGCTAAGGCTGTTCAAGAGAAGAATGTTGCATATCATAATTGGCTTGTTTCTGATTCTTCAGTTTCATTTTCTGCCTACACCAAAGCTCGCAACAATTGTAAAGCAGTTTTTAATCAGTCCAAACTAGAGTTTGAACAGGCTAAGAGTAAAAAACTTGCTTCTTGCCCTAATAGGTAGCCGAGCATTCTGGTCTCTTGCCAAAGCTATTGGCCGCAACTTTTGCCCATCTCTGCTCCCACTTCTATCCAAACCATATGGGTCTGTTGTCATTTCAGACAAGGATAGAGCTGACCTGTTAGCATCCCATTTTCCTTCCAACTCATGTATTAATGATCTTGGTAAAACACCTCCCACCATTCCCAACACGCTCCATTCAATGCGTCCTGTGGTCTTCCGTCAAAAGGATGTCGGAAGGATTTTGACGAATCTTGATGCTGAGAAAGCTCCAGGTCCTGATGGTATTTCTCCGCTTGTTTTCAAAACCTGGGCTCCTGAACTTACTCCCATTCTTTGCCGCCTTTTTTCACTTTCTTATTCCAAAGGTGTTTTTCCTTCTTGGAAATTTGCTCATATCCAGCCAGTTCCTAAAAAGGGTGACAAATCCCTCCCATCCAATTATCGTCCCATTGCAATTACTTGTGCTCTTTCTAGAGTAATGGAGAAATCAATTAACCGCCGACTCTTAAACTACCTAGAAACCTTCCGTCTGATCAATGATCACCAGTATGGATTCCGTCATTGTCGATCCACTGGTGATATTCTGGCTTATGTTACCCATTTATGGACTAATTCAATGGAAAGGTTCGGTGAAACACAAGCAGTTCCTCTTGACTTCTCAAAGGCTTTCGATCGTGTTTGGCATAAAGGTCTTCTACACAAGCTTCCATCTTATGGTTTGCCAACTGTTTTTAGTAATTGGTTATCCAGTTTTCTCTCTGATCGCTCACTGAGGGTGGTGGTAGATGGCTGTCTGTTTTCTAACTTTTCCACTAATGCCGGTGTCCCCCAAGGTTCAGTTCTTTCCCCCCACTCTTTTCCTCTTGTATATTAATGGCCTTCTTTCATTGACTGGAAATCCTATCCATAGTTTTGCCGATTTTTTATTTTTTATTATTATTATTATTAAAATCCGTTTATTAAAAAAAAAATAGCAAGTGTTTGCTTTCACCCCTTATACACAGCCGACCGGCTAGAAGGGTGTACAAAATGCAAGAATTGCAATTATATACAATATAAGAAGGGTGTACAAAAAGCAAAAATTACAATTATTTACAGTATTTACAATATAAGAAGAGTGTACAAAAATGCACGAATACAATTATTTACAATATTTACACAAGTGCGTATATTTACAATATTGTTTACAAGTTCACTCATTGTCAAGATTATATGATGTGATCAATACACGAAGGAACCAGTTTTTTCTTGCTTCCTTCGTGTATCGTGGCCGGGATATCCAACCAACCGGTTTTTTCGGCACCATCGTGATATCCAGCCCGAGGCGGGAATCGAACCCGCGACCTTTGGGTTGCCAGGCAGGCACTTTACCTACCCGGCTAGCCCGGTCGGCAGTTTTGCCGATGATAGCACATTGCTTTCCATTTTGAGAAACCTTGTCCTGCTCAATCAGCTTCAACTTCTCGAAAATCTGCTACCAATTCATTAAATGCCGATCTTCAGGTATTTCTCCAGTGGGGCAAAGACAACGTAGTTGATTTCAACCCTTCTATAACTCAGTCCTGTCTTCTATCTTGCACAAAGGATTCTTCTGGTCCTATGCTTATCTTTAGTGACACCGATTTCTAGGCAAAATGATATATCTCTTTTGGGGATTACCCTGACTTCTAATCTCGCTCTTGGCACAAGCACATTACAAATATTGCTTCCTCTGCATCGAAAAAACTTGGTTTTCTCTTCCGCTCTCGGCGTTACTTTTCTTCCAAACAGCTGCTCACTCTGTATAAATCGCAAATCCGCCCTGCCATGGAATATTGTTCCCAAAACTGGGGTGGTGCCCCCAAAACCTCTCTCAGGCTTCTTGATTCCATTCAGAAGAGGGCAGTTAGGTTAATTAATGATTCATCTCTAACAGAATCTCTCCACTCGCTGTCTCACAGACGTACTGTTTCTGCTGCATGCCTCTTCTACAGATACTTCCATGGGCACTGTTCTTCTGAATTGGCTTCTATAATTCCCGCTCTCTCTTTCAAAACAGTCCGAACACGTGCCGTCACCAGCCAACATCCATTTACTGTCCAACTTCAAACTCACAGAACCAACTTTTCATCTTCCTCGTTTATTCATTCAGCTGCAGTTTACTGGAAAAACCTTCCTTCATACGTATTTCCTAAAAATTCCAGTCTACAGAAGTTAAAGTCCAATGTCAACAAATATCTTCTTTCGTCTTCTCAACTTCCAACTTTGCTGACCGGGCTAGCTGAGTGGGTAAAAGTACCTACCCGCAAACCCAAAGGTCGCGGGTTCGATTCCCGCCTCGGGCTTGGATCGAAGTACTGCAAAAACCTTGGGAGGTGCAATATGGCCACAGAAGCCGATGCGCCAACAACTACCAAATCAATCAACTTCCAACCCAAGCACGGTAATAAGTACTATAGGTTCTAATACCTCTCGTGTTTGTGGTTTACATAAAAAAAAAAAAAAAAAATTGATTTTTAATTATTTTTTATTTTTTACTATAACAAGATTTTCGAATTTTTCGTTTGAATTGCTGGAGAGTGTCATATGGAAGTGATCTACGTATTATATTCAGGTAAACTTCTCTTATTATTTTACAAATATACCCTTGTATGTATTATGTCCCTAAATTGCGTGTGTTTTCTGGTCGATATGCCTGTTTTGTTGACGAAAAAACCTTATCTACCCCTGAGACTGACTTGCTCAGCGACGAGTGAAAAAAGCTCATTGAAGTTCCTCCCGTCATCGACGGGATTCGAATCCGGGCCTTATCCACCAGGTGTGGGGAGGACGGTGACGATTTTACTGTTCTACCAGACCGGTATTATTCGGGCAGAAAGGCAGGCCTGATTTTCTTGTGCTCTAATTTCTGAGCCTGCAACATTGCTCCGATCTCTTTACCAGGTCGCAGCGTGTAGTTTCAGCTGTCTAATTTCCAGAGATGTATTCCGTGGGTCTCGCATTTTTCTATACCAAATTCCATCCTGATATCATTGTTGAATTCTTCGGTGACCAGGACTAGTTGCTGGAGTTGCTTCTTGCCACATAATGTTCATGTCCTCCACATACATCAGGTGGGAGAGGGTGTACAGGTTTTTCCGTCCTTTTTCAGTTTCTATCCATATTTGTTATTGATCATGATCGATTGCGGGGCGAGTGCAAGACAGAACTACATTGAGCTCATCGCATCCTGAAAGATTCCTCTTCTGGTGGGATCAGTCTGGTTTTGATGTTCTTGAACTTGATGGTGGTATTCCATTTCGCCATGGTGCTTCCAAGAGGTTTTTCACTGTCGGATTGACTTCGTTGATCTTTAGCATCTCTATTAACCAGCTATGAGGCACGGTGTCGAAAGCATTCCGCTAATCGATGTAGGCCATGCACAGGTTTCGGTGATTCTTGTAGGCTTGCTCTATAACTTCAGCATCTATGGTTAACTGCTCCTAGAATCCTTTCCTCATCCATTTGCTTCCTTTCTGCTGTTCTGGTCATTAGGTACTCGCTCTCGAAGTGGTCACATATCTTCTTGGTTATGCCGCTGGTCAGGTTATGTCGTTGTATTGCCGGGTTTCTTGTATCTTGGTCTCTCACCTTCAGATATGTGATTCCTTGAGTGAGAAACTGTGAGGTTGTCTCTCCATTCCTCATCATGCCGGTGATCTGCTGCGCTAGGTGCTTTTGTGGGCAACTGAGCTTCTTGTACCACTAGTTGTGGACGTTATCCATTTCTGGGGTTGGCCAATTGTGAGAGTTCTTTACCGACTGTTGTGCGCCTTCCTTTTGAATCTCCGACACTCTGATCCCAGTACGTTATTGGTTTTCTTCCGTTTTAGTTCTAGCCAGGAGTCTCGGATGTTGTCTTCTTTCTCGCCTTCATATGTTGCACCAGAACTCCTCAATCGTCTTCTGCTCGGGTGATCCGTTTCCATCTTTCCCGTCTTCTCCAAAATTTCATAGAAGGGTCTTTGGTTTTCATCGAAGGTTGGTTGTATATTTTACTTTGATAGCTCTCTTTGTATCGGCGTAGTCTCTTGCTGAGGGCGAGAAAGTTATTCTTCAGTGGGTCCAATCCTTCTCGTATTCTCTGTTTGTTGACTGGTGTTTGAGGCGGACGTTGCCTCTCTTGAAAGTTCTCTTCATTTTTCCAATCGTATTATTATTATAAAAAAATTCCTCCTTACTGTGTTTTTTTCCCGCCTCAAGACGGATATTTAAGACTGGGTGCATGGGATCGTTGGTTGTGTACAGTTACTGTTATTATTTCTGTTGGTCGAGAAATTCTGTGTGAAATCAAGTCATATAGGAGGTTAGGCAGGTGAAGGCAGATTACGAATATTCTTTGGCAAAGGATTCAAAGAAAAACAGCAAAGAGATCTTTACTTATGTAAATTCTAGAAGGAAAGGGATGAATCAGATTGGACCACTTAACATAGATGGGTGTACTATGCTCAGTATAAACTGAATGAGTATTTTGCATTTACATTCGCACATGAGGAGTTATTCAAAGAGGGGAGTGCCAGAAGTTAATCAAACTCTAAGAGGGAGCTAAGTGATTTTGTTAAAACTGAGAGTAAAGTGGAGGAGAAATTGTCGAAAATAAACATAAGAAAAGCACCTGGGTGGACGGGATCTATCCAGTTATATTAAAGGAGGCAGCAAATGAGTAAGCAAACCCTTATCCATAAGAGAGCTTCCTTGGACACAGGGGAGGTCCCCATGGACTGAAGGTGTGCAAATATATCACCAATTAACAAAAGGGGATTCAAAAGGTGATACAAGTAACCTTTTGTATCACCTTTTGTGATACAAGTAACCTTTTGTATCACCTTTTGTGATACAAGTAACCTAAAAGACGTTATTCTTGGTCTTTGAGATAGTATTGTATTCTTGTGACAATTTGGCAGCGGAGGTAATCATATTGGTGGCAGTCATACATAATGTGCTGCCAGGTCTCTTGCTTGCCGGAGGTACAGTTAGGATCGTCTGTAATTCCAAGTGAGGTTAGCTTGGCCTTGATGGCACCATGTCCTGTTAATAGGTAGATCGTGAATAAGCCTGGTGAGTACCAGGTCGGTTTCTTCGGCTGAAATCTGTGAACTTTGGGGAGGAATATTTTGGTGATTTGTCCCTTTGTGGAGGCATCCCAGCGCGCCTGCCGCACCTGCAGAAAGTGAATCTGGAGCCTTCTTTTTTCTGCAGCGTGGTTGTTTGCGTGGTTTGCATTGAAATTCTGGTGTGTGTGCAGGCTGTATCACTGATGAGCTCATAGAGCATGCCTCTTTTGTCCACCTCAAGGTCGAGGGGGAGGGTACCTGCGATAATCTGTAGTGCGTGTGTGCTCACCATGCTGCATGTGCGGATAGCGGACAATAGCTTAGTTCTGTGGGTGGAATCCAAGATCCTTAGGTTGGCAGCTATGCCGGCTTTTTTATACCATGCACCCGCTGCGTATGTTGCTATTAGCAGAAGTGCTGCCTTGTAGTACAGCTTCATTATGCGTTAGTTTAATCCCCAGTCTTGCCGAGCGATTCTTTTAACCAGGGCAGTGCAGAAGCATATCTTCCTTCTCAGGTGGTTGAGGTGTGGTTTGAACGGCAGTTGCGTGTCGAGTATGAATCCCAGATATTTGAGTTCTTTGCTGAATCGGATGGTTGTATTGCGTATTTTTATCTAGCCTTCCCTTGAGGGGTATGGAGTTAGTTTAGTGGGTGAGATTTGGAGCAAGTGAAGTCCAACCCAGTTCTGGAAGGTTTGTATAGCGCGGTTTGCCTGGGTCTCAAATTGTAGTCTGGAGTTGGCTGCAATTGTCAAGACAAGGTCGTCGGCAAAATCCTGCAAACGAATTTCCTCCAAGTCCTTGTTGAGGAAATCGTCCATAAGTAAGTTACACATAGTTGGTCCCAGCACTGAGCCTTGTGGGTAGCCTCTGTGGATTTGTCTCTGTATTGCCTTGTAGGGGGTGTTGCCGATGATTGTTCTGTCGGTGAGGTAACTCCGAATAACGTTGTACAGGTTGCCGTGGATCCTGGCCTCCGAGAGCCGGCTCAGAGCGCTCGGTCACCATAGGCTGAGCATTCCGAGCACCAAACGCCCCGCAAATACCTAAAAAATACCTACTGGCTATTTCCAAAATCTATGGAAATAGCCAGTAGGTATTTTTTATCCGTCTCCTGTGATTGTGTGATTAGGCTTTGAAGGGCGTCAACAGTGGGGCGACCTTGTCAGAATCCATATTGGTTGGGTGAAGGTAGGTTTGCTAGTTGGTAGTAGTGTTGGATTCTTGCTAGTAGTAATCTTTCAAAAAGTTTACTGCACACGGTGAGAAGGGCAATTGGTCTGTATGATGGTTGTTTAGGTGGTTTGTTCTGATTTTTGATTATTAGTTTTAAATTGGCTATTTTACTGTCGAGTGGGAAGGATCCGTTTAGCATGCATAGGTTGAACAGTTGGAGCAGGGTCAATTTTAGTGGCCTTCTTAATGATCTCCGGCTGCAGGAGGTCCGGGCCTGGGCATTTTCTAGCAGTTATATGTGATGCAGACTGCCAAAGTTCCTCTTTAGAAAATTGTGGCTCCATATCATGAGTGTGATACGCGTTTTCCCGACATGTCCTAATCTGTTCCTCTGTTTGTGGGTCCACAGGAAGGCGGAAGGCAGTATCCAGGATGTTTTTTTTTATGCGTCCCAGGAACACCTTGCAACACCTGCTGGGGTGATCGTGGTTGTTATTACCTCCCCTCCCCTGGGAGTTTATTCTTGACGATTTTATAAACGGTGCCCCAGGGGTCAGTATTCCCCGTTTTAGTCACAAGTCGTTCCCATGATTCTTGTTTGTTTTTCCGAATGAGTGCAGTGTATGAGTTCCTCTCTATAGAGTTTCCTGAGTGTCTCCACTTCCTGTGCGGGCCAAGTCCGTCTCGCTCTTTGGAAGTTTTTCCTCCTGTTTTGGACTTCTTTCCGGAGTCGTTGCAACTCACGCGTCCACCACAGCATAGCGCCAGGTGTAGGTCGTTTTCTTTTAATTGCAGTGTTAGCAGCGTCGGTGATGATATACTGTATGTGATTGTCCTTTGCATTCGTCTGAGCTTCTGGCATTTTCTAGGTCCATTGTTCTTCTGTTTTTGTTAACAGTTAGGGTCTCCTTAAATAAATCCCTGTTTGCAGTATGGAGCACGTAGTGGTGGAGTATCCGTCCAGCTGTTGGCTGCCTGTGGAGGTTCCTATTGAGTTGGAAGGTAAGGACGTGTGGTCGGACGTGGTCCAAGCATCCTGCACCGTCAAATCAGAAATGTTATCCGCTATATTTCGAGTGGTGAGGGAGATATCGATGGTCGCTTCCCATCTCAGATTACAAAATATTGGCAACTAGTTTGGCCTGTTTAGTACAGCAATGGAAGCGCTTGCAATGAACTCCTCCAGTCGTTATCCATTACTGGTGCTCTGTCTGTCAGGTATGTGGCTGTACCAGGCAGGGGATCTGCAATTAGCATCCGCTCCGATGATAATTTTTTCTCCTTGGAGCGTGTTGATAACGTGATCCAGGTATATGGTGGCTGTAGTGATGTCGAGTATGACTCCCAGACCTGCTGTGCAGAGAGATTATATAGAAGGCGCCGATTGCGGTTATAACTTGGGCGCAGGCCCCCACGCTCTGTGCATAGATGGGAGACTTTGATGGCTGTTATATCCGGGTTTCTTATGAGAATTGTAGCCCGTGAAGTTGTTTCCTCTGTCTGTATTATTTTGTATTTTAGGGAATATCCCCTGACCAGTTTAGAGTGGGTATAAGGCTCCTGTATGATGATGATGTCAGCATTTACTTCATCAGCTTTGAGCCTGATTTGGTCTGTTACGGCCCTTGCCCTTTGTGCGTTGTGTTGGAAGAATTTGACAATCGTGGTGTTGTATTGCTTAGGGTGTGCTGCAATAGTAGATTCTGGATTGGTTTAAACTCTTGATTTTTATGTAGACGGGACATTTGTTATCTCTTACTGAGTGCGCTGCGTCGAGTTTTTGGCCTTTGCAGTTGGCGCATATTGGCTGTTCATCTTTCTTAGAGCAGTTCTTGTAGTTGTGGCCTTTATCAGCACAGTGGCCACATCTGGACTGTTTGGCTGCAAGTGTGGGTGAGGCGCCTCCGTAGCCAGGTGGGAAGGAGCAGCAGTGCGTAGCACACGCTTCTTGATTAGACCGGGGTTCGAGCCCGTCACCACCAAATACGGAGGATGCGGAAAGGTTAAGGAATGACCACCGCATATCCTGGAGCAATATGGCCTTAGTTGCTAATGCTCCTAAAAACCAAACAACAACAACAAGTGTGGGTGGTGTGGCCAAACTTGCAGCACCTATAACATTTGGAGACCAGGATGTCTTCGTGAAATCTGTGGCTACTCCAGTTTACAAAGATCCTTGTTTACTTGGTAAGGACTTGCCATGCCGCGGGGTTAAGTTCTTGGAGTTTTCTGTCATGGATTTAATCGCATATCTCGGTGTGACCAGTTCTTTCATGTTGGTATTTGGGAGGGACCTCTGCAGATTGCTGAAGTATATCTCAGAGGTCAGTTCTTCTGGCGTAATGTTGCTATTCAGGTCGTATATTTTGATGGAGAGTTCTTTTTTTCTACAGTGATTCCGCCTTCAATCCTATAGTTGTTATTTTGGAGTTAGTCATAATCTGGCTGGCTTCTTCGATGGTTTCCCTCTCTATGACGATTCCCGGATTCCTCGTTTTTCTGATTGTTTTTATTCTTGTCGATTTCAGATCATCAGATAATTCTTGTATAAAGTGGGCCTTTATACTTTCACTGGAGGTGATGTCGTCAGGAGTGAGTGGTCTCAGCACAACAATATTGGAGTTGGCAGAAGAGTTTTTCTTCTGGCAGGTTTGTTTTTGGTTTGTATATTGTCGGATACGACTTGGCATGATACTGTCACAATGATTCTGGATAAACGTTTCCCTCAGGATGATCAATCAAGACTCTCCCACTCAATCCATAACAAGAACCCTCAATCTTCAATACTCCTCCACTGTAGATACTGACCTGTTTACTCAACAAGCGCTTCAAACAGCTTTAAATAAAATCAATGTCCATAAATGTCGTGGACCTGACTTGCTGGAGAATAGTGGCATTTAATACATCACTTGATATAACAGCTATTTCTTCCCTGTATAGACCAAATGCTACATGTCTACAAATCTCGTCACTTTCTGTTTGGTATCACCCTACTGTCCTTCATCTGAAGATATCCAAATCTCCCTGAACTATCTACATTCTGTCATTGAAAAACTATGCCCATCACCAATCATTGTAGCTACTGACTCCAATGCCAAGTCTCCATTATGGATTAGTACCTCCACTGACCACAGAGGACGACAACTGGAGAACTTCATACTGGCACATATCCTGCACATCCTAAATAAATAAAATCAACTCAGTACCTTCTTCACCATAAATGGTGAGTCTAATATCGACCTGACTCTAACAACTGCAAACATCACTAACAAAATATCAAACTGGGTTGGGATTGAGGATCTAACATGTAGCCACCACAATGCAATTTCATTTAAACTAACCACAAATTTACAGAATTGGAGGTTACCTCCTCAAGACTTGAGAAGATTTGCTATAAAGCATATAAAATGGCCACTGTTCTCGGAATCAGTTAAACACGACTTCCGTGATGAAATTTTAGATTCATTTAATCAGCTTAATGCCGAAGAACAAGCCTTCTATATCCAAACTGCCTTACTACGAGCAACTGAATGGTTAACTAAGAGAATAGTTCAAAAAAGAAATCATCTGTTCCCTGGTGGAATCCCTATCTAACGGTTTTAAAAAGACGTGCTCACAGGGCAAGGAAACTGTATCAAAGACGACGCTCTTGGCCTCCTAGTACTAAGACTAAGACTCAAAAATGAATACAGAACCATAAAACATCAGTATAATCTCGAAATCTCAAAGCTAAAAATCGCTACCTGGCAGTCTTTCGTCTCCACTGTGGACAACTCGAACCCATGGTGACTACTCTATAAACTTAGCAGAGATCAAGTGCCAACCAATAATATTTACAATTCCATAGTAACCAATGGCTCTGAAATCATGTCTTGGCATGATACTGTCACAATGATTCTGGATAAACTTTTCCCTCAGGATGATCAGTCAACAGACTCTCCCACTCAATCTAACAAGAACCCTCAATCTTCAATACTACTCCACTGTGGATACTGACCTGTTTACTCAACAAGAGCTTCAAACAGCTTTAAATAAAATCAGTGTCCAAAAATGTCCTGGACCTGACTTGCTTGAGAATACTGTCATTAACAATTTCGGAGAAACTTATCCTAACATCCTGTTAAATCTCTTCAACAAATGTCTTTTCTGTGGTACTTTTCCCCGTCTCTGGAAGAATGCACTAGTCAAACTATTAAGAAAACCCAACAAGCCCCCATCAGACCCCAGAGCCTTCCGTTCCATTTCTCTCCTACCAAATTTGGGAAAACTCTATGAACGACTATTCGTCCCAAGAATCTATGATCGTTTCCAAGCTCAAGATATCTTTTACCTCACCAGTATGGATTCGTTAAGGGCAAGTCTTGTGAAGATGCACTTCTTGCGTTAAAAAATTACATCCAGAATTCCACATCAAAATATGAAATGGCCATCTTCGTAGATTTTGAAGGTGCTTTTGACTCCCTCTGGTGGGAGAGTGCCCTCGCAAGCCTTCGGAACATCTTATGCTCCTCTCAGTTGTACCAAGCTACCGATCCTACTTTGATCACAGATCTATACAGATTACAAAAACCTGCAGCATAACACGGACTGTCAATAGAGGATGTCCTCAGGGCTCTGTTCTGGGGCCGCTCTTCAGGAACATTACACTAAATACGTGGCTAACCAGACAGTTCGATTTTGCTAATCCATTCGCATATGCTGATGATCTTGTCATTGTTTTCTCAGGCAACTCCAGGCAACAAATTCAAGAAAGAGCTTCTCCGGTCTTAAAGGATCTCATTAAATGGACAACTATCAACAAACTTAAAATATCTCCATCCAAAACCCGGCTCGTGATCTTTAAAAGTCAACTAAAAATCCATCGTCCTCCTATCTTGAAAATAGCTAACAAGCAAATACCATATATCAAGCACTTAAAACATCTTGGTGTGATCATTGATGATAGGCTCAATTTTACTCTCCGCGTAAACTACCTAATAGATAAAATCAAGAAATTTACTATGGCTATTGTTCGGATTACGAGAACCGACTGGAGGCTTGAACGCAGATTTCTTCTGTTATATTACAAGGCAGTATTCATACCTACTGCAATCTATGCTGCTCCGGTTTGGTATGACAGAATTAAGAACGTCAAACTGCAAAGAAATGAAAACTACTCTTCTTGCAAATATCCGTGATTCTTACAATGCTCCCTGCCTGCAGAACTGTCACAACTGATGCCCTGCAGGTCATAGCTGGAGTATTACCTCTGGCCTTGCACATTTTATATCGTGCCTTCTGCTACTTTCAAATACATCAGACCTCCATGGAATTCTATGGAATATAGAATGATGTCCATGTAGACACCAAAGGTGAAGAAACCCGGATTTGGTCTGCTTTAAAAAAAATTTGGCAAGATCGTTGGAATACAACCCCTAAAGGCAGAACTACATATAAATTTATACCAGATGTCTCCTTTACTGCCAACAAGAAAAAGTCCCAATGGTACTCTCCAAAACTCTACACATCATTTATCATAACTGGACATGGCTCTTTCAACTCCAAACTCTTTCAGTTCAGAATAAGCAATACCGATTCTTGCCTTTCTCTCCATCTGGAAGACTGGAACCACCTGCTTTATCACTGCCCTCTTTATGCTGACCTACGGAAATCCCTACAAGACTGTATAAACACCTTCTCACCTGGCAACGAAAATCATCTAGTACAATCTGCCTCACACCTTAGAATCCTACAACAATTTGCTTCTGATTTATTTGCTAGAAGAAAACTTCTGTTGGCCAATCCTGCTTCAGCTTCACCTCCTACGGTGCCTCCAGCACCTTCAATAACGTCAGCCTCAACAGTGAGCGGTGTCTTGCAAAGATAAAATATTGTCATCTTGAATAGCTCTTAGAAGATCACATAGATCCAGTTTTTTTTTTATATTATTATTATTTTTATTTTATTTTTTTACTTTTTTCCCCTCAGGCCTGGACAATCCGAGGATTGCTGGCACCCACTGGTATTGAACTGGCTCCAGTGGGTGTGGAAGATTTCTCCAATCTTAGACAATTCACTTTTATTTTATTTTCATCTTTTTTTTAAATTTTTTTCTTTTAAATTTATTTATATGTACAGTAGACTCTCGATTTTCCTGGATTGATGGTAAAATAAAATTCTCGGTTAATCCAAAAATACAGCAAGTCCCCGACATATATGTAAGAAATACTTTCCAGGACTTCTTACATAACTCGGGAATGACTAATAAAATATTGCTACTATATCCCTGATATGCCAAAATTACAAAAACCATATAATATCCCCAGAAGAATGAAGAAAAATAGTTATATTTTTAATTAGTTCAATTAAAACCTTTATCTAGGAACAGCGTTGAAGTAGCCAGAGTGACACATAAGAAAAGAAAACATAAAACGAAGAAAAAACGCATGTAGTACTGTAAAAACTGATGCGTTTCATAGCTTTGGTTGTTATAGTTGACTTCATTTGTACCGATCCCTTCACCGCTTCTCGTATTCTGTTTATCTCCTTTGTTATAGTGTTCACCGTTGCCACTGACAAATCTGAATTCCTCGCAATACTTGTTAATGTTTGCCCATTTTCATACATCCTTATTATTTTAATTTTCTGATCCAACTCGATCGCTTTCGTTTTCTTGATAGATTTAGTAGTATCGCTGTCACTTATTCTCTTAGTCGGCACCATGATAACAGTCAAAATTAAATTTTCTGAAAAGAACTTCGCAGGGTTAAGGCGAAAACTCACTATTATCATCTCACGGGAACTAACATTTTACTAAAGCACAATTCTGGAGGTCACTACCATCTAAAGGATATCCAAAAGCTTTCCTGGAATTGATACCTCCTGGAAGAAGGAGAAGAGGAAGACCTAGGAGGACATGGATGGATGGATGGAATACGGGAGTGCATGGCAGCCCGAGGCTTATTTTTTTTATATAATTTTACTTCACCATCATTTTATTTATTTATTTATTTTATTAGCAATTTCCTTCTTTTTTTTTTTACTTTGTATTTATATATATATATATATTTTTTTTTTTTTAACTTTACTTTTTTTAATACTGTTTTATTTTATTTTCATTTTTTTAATTTAATTTTTTATTATTTTATTTTATTTTTATTTTTTTTCTACTCTTCTCTATAAATTTTTATCTTAGTTTATTTTATTTTACTTCTGTTAACTAACTTTTTTTTTTTAAATTATGATTTTATTTAGTAATTTTTTTGCCTCTATGCTGGTACCCTAAGTTTGGGTAGCTGTGGGTATAGGATTTGCTGGCACCCACTGGTATAGCACTATCTCCAGTGGGTGTGGGACTTTGCCCTCTTCAGGGCAGACAAAGATTGTAATGGTCTTTCTCCACTTGGCTGAGGACATATCTAGTTGTGGCCCACCTTCTCGTGGTATCGGGCATGCTTTCCAGGAGATCGCCTGCCTGGTGGCAAAGAGGCCAGAAACAACTAAACAACACAATAACACATAATATACACAAACATAACACTACACGTTTGTGGCTGCTCTACAGAGTTTTGCATCATCACAGAGTAACAGGGTGGAGATGAACTTATGTTCCTGGAGCCCTTATACAGAAGATACTACATGTCTACATGGTACATTGGAGAAATTTCTCAGCGTTTCTGCATACGTGGGTGCACGCTGTTGCATTTGTTTCGCACCACATTCAATATATGCCTGGAGCTTGATTGTTGCTCTTTCGCTCTCAATGTATATTCCGGTTAGGAGCACATCTAGCTTGTTCCAGAGGTTGACAATTTGCCCTTGAGAGCTGTAGTTATCCTGTTCGTCTGTTCCTTGAACAGGATTTCAAGGGCAACCTTGAGGAACATCGCCTTCTCGGGAACGGTGCCCTCTGGCAGGAAAGGGTCCAGAGGGGGTTCCAGTTGTTTTTCGTCGCTGGCACCTCACTGGCCTGGCTGTTTATCTTGGATTTCTGTCGGTTCTTTCAGTTCGGTTTCCGAGCGCGTCATCCGCTCCAACTTGAGCACTGTTGGCTTTATATATTTCCTCTTGCTAGTCTGTCAGGCTCCATTGCGAGGGTCCGCCACTTCAACCTGGTTTTCTGTGATGATGGGGTCATCGTTGGGATTCAGGTATGCGATGTCCTGGGCGTTTTTAGGCTTTGCCTCCATGTTGAGTAAAATCCGGCCCGGAGCTCAGTGGAGATTGACACCTGTCGCGTATTTATAAGTGAAATAGGGGCTGAGCAATTAGTCAGCAAAAATTTGGGCTGACACCCCACGTGTTTAGATGGGGGGGACAGCCAACAGTTAAAATTCACCTAGAGGAGTGGGACTAACTCCCTGTGACGTTTCTAGCGGTGGCAAGAAACAATGGTGACATCTTTATGTGCTCTATTGTACACTAGGGAAAAGTTTGCATAACACCATGGAAAGTTTATGATGGAAGGGAGGGAAAACACAAACACCGTCATTGATTGGCAGTTTTGCACTTAATCGGCGAAATATGGGACTCTGACTTGGTCCAAGGTTACTCACAGTTCGGAAGCACCCCATTCAAGATCTAGACTTTAGCGCGGCAGCCGCGTTATATCGGTGCACTTCCCTATGTCCTCGTTGTGAGCCTCATGGTGACCATGCGGTCTCACAAACAAAGGAAATAGAGAAAAACGTTGAAATCTGGTAAATACCCCAGGAATTTCACAAAACTATGCTCACCACAATGTTCCACATTTTGATAACTTGCTGTGTGCAGAAAACTTTAGCTGTATACGGGAAAAAATACACATTTTAGTACTAAAAATCAGGAGCGCGAAATGACGTGGCCATCCATAGATCCTGGTAGTATAGTTAGAGATTTCCTCGACCAACAGTAACACCAGACATTGCAACCACCCTGTGTACTTGGTAGCAGTGCCCGTCACGGAGTGTAATCCGCCAATCAGGGAGAAATAATATAAGAGAAACAACAATAATAATAATAATAATAAAAAGGGGGGGTGATGGCCGAGTAGTTACGACACTGGACTACCAGCCAGATGGACCTGGGTTCAAATACCGCCTTGGCGGAAACGAACGTGGCTCCAATACGCTGGGAGACCGGAATAATAATAGTAATAAATCAGAATAATAAATTACTTTATAGTAATAAAAATTAATAAATAAATAAACATCGTGAAAGTTGCACCAAGCGACCTACCGCTACTGCAGTAGGTCGCTTGGAGCAACTTAGCCGCTACTCCGACGCTAGGGCGGAGTAGCTGCTAGGGTAGATTGTGCCACCATCTGGCATCACTCCCGAAAACTACCACTGGACATAAGCAGAAGCTAAACAGGTCCACCTCCATAGATGGATGATGTTGCAGAGAAATATAAATCATGCTGCATCGAGTGTGGCGCAGGATAAAGTCACTCGCATTTTGGCCTTAGGCAGTGGAGTCGGTTCGAAACATAGGAGAGGGTTTACCGAGGAGAGTGCTATTCGCTCCCGTGGAGCGAGTGGTGCTTTCCCCGGTATGGCTACCACAAGAGAAGGGCAAGACCATCCAGCCACACCAACTGAAAGTGCTTTCTGCACAAATGCCCTAGTGACCATCCAGGAAGGGAGAAAACGCCAACGCATGAAGTGGAGCATCGAAATGAATATTTACATCATGTAAGCATACTACGAAATAACGATGCTGGAGACCGACATGACAACTTACAGGGCGAGACTAAGTGGCTGGAACGATGCCCAGATATTCAGGTAACCGAATAGCGAATAGCAGACCAGATAAGGGCCATCGTCACGAAGAACTTGATGGCTCCTGCAATCTTGAAAAAAATCAACCAGGATATGAGCGATCATCTACAAAGGATAAAGAAAACGGAACCGGAGGAGAAATAACATACCACCACCGAATCAGAGGAGGAAGAACATACCACCACCGAATCAGAGGAGGAAGAGCAAGAAGAAATACACCCCACAGCAGATGAAGTGGAAAGAAACGAGGTCATGATATCCAGAACAGAGGACGAGTGGAAGAAGGCTCTAACAGAATTTGAGGGAATGTACCCCACAAAGACTCACCTGATACCGAAGCAGAGTCAGAATAGAACCTTGTGGAGAGACAGACCACTTGAATCGGCACATATGCCGCATTACCTCGACAGAAATGGTGCATGACTGGAGGCCATCCACACAGTCATGTATTGTGCTGCGATAGCAGCCATGAGGATTAATGGAAGAGAAGCGAGAGACCAGCAGCAGAAGAACCGAAAAGAGAAGGAACCACCAACTTGGGAAAGAAGACTTCAGCAGAAGATAGAAGAATTAAGAGTCAAGATAAGCCAATTGACCCAGTACCAACGGGGCAATAGGACTAAGAAATTAATTGGAAAAGTGAAGAGAATCCTCAAGCGAGACAGCGTCAACCGCAAACATGAGACAAAAAATCTGTGAATAGGAGAGTACTTGGACACATTGAAGCAGAACCTCCTTGCACTCAGCAAGACTATGCAGATACAAAGAGAGCTCCAAGAGGAAAATAAACAACTGAATTTTTGATGAGGACCGAAGAAGTTTCTACAGGAATCTCAGAGAGGACGGGAAACAAGGGAATGGACCACCCGAGAAGAAGACGATTGAGGATTTCTGGGGAAACATATAGAGCAGGGAAGTAAAGTATAACAGCCGAGCCACCTGGATAGAACGGGAACGCAAGAAAGCAAGGACATACAAGAAATGAGAGGGTGAAAGATTCGGGAAGAAGAAGTAAAACAGACGAACTCTCACAACTGGCAAACTCCAGGAATAGATAAAGTCCACAACTACTGATAGAAGAAGCTCACTTTCACACACAAGCACCTGGCAGGGCAGATCACCCGAATGATATGGCACCCAGAGACAATCCTGAAGTTTCTCACTCAATAAATCACATGTCTGAGGCCTAAAGACGAGTATACAAGAAACCCAGGGAAATATAAGCCAGTCACCTGCCTCCCAACAATGCATAACCAGGAAGATATGAGACCACTTGGAGAACAAGAACATAATGGCCGAACAGTAGAAAGGATGCAAGTGGCTGAGAAAGGAAGCAAGGAGCAATTAACCATAGATACCGCTGTTGTGGAGCAAGCCTACAAGAAGCGCCGCAACATGTTGACAGCCTACATCGAGTACCGCAAGGCCTTCGACTCCGTGCTTCATACCTGGCTAATAGAGGCCTGAACATCTAAAATGTCAATCTGATAGTGATAAACTTTCTAGGAGAAACGGTGGCGAAATGGAATACCACCATTAAAGTCGAGAACATCACAACCAGGCCAATCCCCATCAGGAGAGGAATCTTTCAGGGAGATTGGTCTAGAAAATGCAATTTGTCTAGCCCAAATGAGCAGTTTCGGTTGACTAATTTTTAGTCAACCGAAACTACCAGCTCCGGAGTGGTAAAGAGATCGAAACCATGGCAGAGTGAGAGGCCTGCAAATACTGATGCAGTTAGAGCACAAGGAAATTAAGGCCAGCCTTAACGAAAAATACCATCAGAGACTCAGAAGCCTTCTGAAGGCAAAGTTGAATGGAGGGAACACAGTTAAAGCCATAAAAACCTATGCAGTCCCAGTGCTACATACTCCTTCAGGGTCATAGATTGGACTAACAGCGAGCTGGACGATACCTTGAGAAAGAAAAGGACAATTACTACCAAGAGCTGCCTACACCAACCGAAATCAGCCGTGGAGAGACTAACAATTGTCCGGGAAGAAGGAGGAAGGGGCCTGATATTTCATTGAGCAACAGAAGACAGTGATAGTAAACCTGAAGGATTACTTCCAAAAACACACAGCAGCTCTCCACCAGGCCATAAGGAAGATAGACAAGCGGTATACCCAACTGAACCTAAGCGAGGATCCCCCTTCCCAACCAGGAGATACAAACGAAACTAGAAAGATGGGCAGAGAAGACATTCCATGGCAAACACTATGGGAAAAAATTCAGGAAGTACACGAACCTAAGACAGGAGATCAAAGAGATGTGGCATATGCAACAAGTAACGAGCAGGCCGATCATCGTGTCAACCACAGGTATGGTGTCAAAGACCCTACATAACAGCCTACCAGCAATCGGTCTCCCAGCGAACACTTACAAGGAACTCCAGAAATTCGCAATCCTGAACACCTCTAAGATAGTCAGAGAGTTCCTCGACCAACAGTAACACCAGACATAACAACAACCACTCTGTGTACTTGATAGCAATAGCCGTCATGAGGTGGAGCCCCCAGTCCGAGGGAAATAATATAAAGAGCAATAATAATAATAATAACTTCCTATGAGATACCATCATCCTACGAGAAACGATGGTGAAATGGAGCACCACCATTAAGGTCGAAAACATCACAACCAGGCCAATCCGCATCAGGAGAGGAATCTTTCAGGGAGATGGCCTGAGCCCATTGTGGTTCTGACTAGCACTTAACCCGCTGTCCACCATTCTCAACAGAAGCAAGTACGGATATTACATCAAAGAAAGAAAAAAGAACCTGTGCAACGTCACCCACCTGATGTACATGGATGACAACAAGCTCTACGCGGGAACCGAGAAGCAACTCCCGCAATTACTACACATCACCAAAGAATTCAACAGTGATATTAAGATGGAATTTTGTCTAGACAAATGCCAGATTTGTCTAGACGAAACGGATTGCACCATGGAGAATTAGTCAACCGAAACTACCAGCTGCAGACTGGTAAAGAGATCGAAGCCGTGGCAGAGGGAGAGACCTACAAATAACAAATACTTGGAGGCTCAGAAGTTACAGCACATGGAAATTAAGGCCTGCCTGATCTAAAAATACTATCCTAGACGCAAAAGCGTGCTGAAAGCAAAGCTGGACGGGGGGAACACTGTTAAAGACATAAACACCTATTCAGTCCCAATGCTAACATACTCCTTCGGGGGTTATAGTATTTAGTATTTAGTATTTAGTATTTAGTATTAGTAACGGCCGCATGGTGCAAGAAAGCCCATGGCTTATGCTGCACCAGCCAAAAAAAAAAAAAAAAATAAAAATAAAAAATAAATAAAAAAAAAATAAATCCGAACAAAACAATGATAAAAACAAAAAAATAAAAATAAATAACTAAATAATAATAATTAATAAAATAAAAAATAAATAAAAAGGAAATTAAACCTATCATCCTATGTGCTTCCCTTACCCGAAAGTACTATCCAGATGACCTTTGAATTTCCCCAAACTCTCGGCCTCTACCACCCATGAAGGCAACTTATTCCAGTAATTTATAACTCGCTGGCTAAAATAGAACTTCCTGCAATCCAATCTAAACATTTCCCCCCGTAACTTGAATTTATGTCCCCTAGTTCTAGCATCATTTATAATCTTGAAAATTTTGTCCTCATTCATTTTACTGATGCCTCTCAGAGCCTTAAACACCTCAATCAAATCTCCTCTAAGGTGTCTAGTTTCCAAACTCTGCAACCCACATATTCGAAGTCTTTCTTCATAAGGACGCCCTTTTGCCGATCTCACCAGGCGAGTTACCCTTCTTTGCACCCTTTCAAGAAGCTCGATGTCTTTCTTTAGGTGCGGTCTCCATACTTGAACACAGTATTCCAAGTGTGGTCTAACATAAGCCTTATATAATGGGATTATCACGTCCCTATCTCTACTTGCAAAAGTTCGATAGATCATTGATAGGACACCATGGGCCTTCCTTGCAACCTGTTTACAATGCTCAGAGAATTTCATGTCTGACCGTATCGTAACACCCAAGTCCCTTTCCTCCAGTACTGCCTTTAGTTGAACTCCACCAAGTGAATAAGTTTTTTTGGGATTACTGTTTCCCAGGTGTAATACCTTACACTTTGTTGGATTAAAGCACAGCTGCCATTTTTCTGACCATTCCTGAAGTCTATCTAGGTCTCTCTGAAGAAGCTCAGATTGACAGTGATCATTAACTACTCTCCCAATTTTAACATCATCTGCAAATTTAGACATCACGCCCTCTATCCCTTCATCAATGTCGTTTATGAAAATTAAAAACAACAGTGGTCCTAATACTGATCCTTGGGGAACCCCACTTCTTACATCAACCCAATCTGAGGAATAGCCATTTATCACAACCCTCTGCCTCCTGCCCTGAAGCCATCCTTCTATCCATCTAAGGATTTTCCCAGTGATTCCAACCTGTTCCAGCTTATAAAGCAACCGCTCATGTGGGACTGAGTCAAAAGCTTTGCTGAAATCTAAATAAACAATGTCGAAATTATTCCCTAAATCCAGCTCGTGAGTGACCCTTTCGAAATAGCGAACCAGATTTGTTAAACATGATTTTCCCTTTACGAAACCATGCTGAGTATCCTTGAGAATTTCAATTCGATCCAAATGATCCTGAATTCCACCCTTGATCATTGCCTCCATGATTTTCCCTACTACTGAAGTCAGACTGACAGGTCGATAATTTCCAACTTCACTTTTAGAGCCACCCTTATGTATGGGAGATACATTTGCACTTTTCCAATCCAAGGGAATCTCCCCAGAGTCTAATGATGCTCGCATAATTAGCCTCAATGGTTCAATGCACTCGCTTGCCGCCTCTCTTAAGATTATAGGGTATATTCTATCAACTCCAGGAGCCTTACTGGTCTGTAGGCTCGAAAGTTTTTTCATTAAATAATCTTGCGAAATTTCAATATCATTAATTACATATTTTTTAACTTCGCTCCCACAATTTCCCTTTGCCACAAAAGGCTTTTCATTTGTAAATATCGATGCAAAATAACTGTTGAGTTCATCTGCAACGGCAGCTGGTGTATTTATTACTATCCCCTTTCCCTTACATAAAGGTCCGATCTGGTTTGTCCTGCTCTTCTTGGCATTTATATATGTGAAGAATTCTTTATCCCCCCTCTTTGCTCTGTTTGCTAGTGATTTCTCATAAACTGCCTTTGCCTGTCGAACCTTTTCTGTGGCTCTATTACACATCACCTTGTAGCTGTTATAGGCTTCAGTACTTTTTGTTGTTCTGTAACCTTTCCATGCCACCTTTTTCTGCTCAAGTAATGCGGCAACTTCACTAGTCATCCAACTTGGAACCCTCCTCGTGGAGTATTTTTTTAATGGTATATACGCATTCAAGGCATCTGTGATTAATGTTTTAAAAGCGTACCACAGTTCAATCGTATTCATTCTCTGCGCGATATCTACCCAGTTAATAGAGGCCATTATAGATTGGACTAACACCGAGCTGGAGGATATCATGAGAAAGACAAGGAGAATGATGACTAAGAACCACCAAAATCACCCGAAATCTGACGTGGAAAGACTGACACTTGCCCGGAAAGAAGGAGGAAGGGCCTGATAGACCTCATTGAGCAACAGAAGACAGCGATAGTTAAAAACATGCGGCATCACTCCAGCAGGCCATAAGGAAGAGAGACAAGCGGTATACCCCAATCAAACTTAGCGAAGAGCTCCCCCCAACCCACAAACATTGTTATACTTAGACCAACAGAGAATTCTGCTTTGGCTTCAAGCCAAGACGAACATTCCCTTAATTGCGTCTGCCACCGCATTCCCAGGAATGCGGTGGCAGGCGCCATTAAGAAGGATTATAAGAATATGAAAATTAACAATATTCGTCTCCTGAGGAATAAAGGGGTTTTATTAGAAACCACAAACTCAGAAGATGCAACTAGGATAGGGAATGTTTCAGCTTTAAAGGAGGTTGGTATATCTATCGAGAGGCCTAAAATGTCAGATCCAACAGTGCTTGTATACGGGGTGCCCAAGGAGTTTACAAAGGACGAAATCCTGGAGGATTTATATTATAAAAATTTTAAAGATTATGAATTTACTCAGGATGAGGTAAAAGAGGAAGTAACATTCAGATTTAATTCTGGATCTGGAACTAATGCAACTAATTGGGTCATTGGTTTCAGCCCTCGATTATATAAATGCTTGTTTCCTAATGAAAGAATTTTCCTTGGATTCGGTTCACATAGGTTTCGGAAATTCACGGTGGTGAACAAGTGTTTTATGTCTGGGTTTTAGACATGGTGCACAGTCATGTTCACACAGGACTGTTTCTTGTGGTCACTGTGCTAATGGGGGTCATGTTTTCGCTGAGTGCCCTCACAAGGAGGATCCTCCACAATGTATTAATTATAAGAGAAGAAACAGAGATTGTAATCACTCCGCAAGGGACATTAAGTGTCCTGAGTACATGAGAGCAGTGGAATTAGCAAACATGCGCATCAATCATGGATAATAACTCCTCTGATTTTACCTGTGGAGCTTTGCAAGGACATAGAGATTTAAAAATTTTGCAAATAAATGGTCAGCGCTGTCGGGCAGTTGCTGATGAAATAAGGGTGATTGCCTTGGAGCATTGTATAGATATTGTTTTTATACAGGAGCCATTTTATTCCTCACAAGTGGGAGGGGCAGCTCATAAGATTATGGGTTTTCCTTCTTCTACTAGAATAGTAGCAGCTGTGAATGTTCCTCCAAAATCCGCTATTGTGATTTTTAATCAAGACCTTGTTGTAACGTCAATCACAGGTTTGTGCTCGGCGTGTATGACAAGCATTATTGTCTCTTCACAAGTTTCTTCTTTCTGCCTAGTGTCACTGTATTGTCCTCCATCGAAAAATATTCAGATAGCGCTTCATAATTTGTTTAAGATATGCATCCCATAATCTCATTGTGACTGCTGATTTTAATGCAAAATCACATTTTTGGCACAGTGGATATACTGATGTGAGAGGGAACCAATTTGAAGACCTCTTATTATCTCATAATCTTGTTGTTCAAAACCTTCCAAATAAGCCGTTCACCATTTCAACTGTAAATGGAGAGTCTAATATTGACGTAACTGTGACATCTCTTCGTATGTGCGATTCTACTTGAATTGGGAAGTCAATTCTGGTTTAGTAAATAGTGATCACCGTGCAATTTCATTTGATCTCTGTTTCGAAGTAAGGGAAAAGAGCTTCGCTACGAGTGATCTGTCTAGATTTTCTATGGACCGTGTTAACTGGAACAATTTTAAAAATTATTTGAGTACAGTTTTCGATAGTGATAATTGTGAGATACTTGGAGAGAGTTTAAATGATATGACAGCTTATGAATATGTAAACTATGTACAGTATCATATTTTCCAGGCTTGTGTGCACTCCACGAGGAGAAAAAGGACTAAAAAGTTGTCTGTGCTGTGGTGGACTCCTGCTTTGTCTTCTCTGAGGTCTCAGGTATGCTAGGCTAGGAAAGTATACCAAAGAAATAGACATCTCTCTAGTGTTGATGTGGAATCATTTAAAAATGCCTATAAAGAGAGAAGAAAGGCCTTTCATAAGGCTATTGCTGAGAGCAAGAGAACTTGTTGGCAAAATTTGGCTAATGAAGTTGGTAACAGAGATCCCTGGGGTCTCGTGTGTAAAATTTCTCGTAATAAGTTGCTTTGTGGAGAAATATACAACGCTGTATTGAACAATAATGATGAGACATCGGATTGGTTTTCTACTGTGGAAACGATTGTTAGAAGACTATTTCCTCAGGATCTTCCTCAAGATGATTCACCTGAACAAACGGAGATACGCCGGATGAACTCTGAGTTTACAGGAGCAGGTGACGCTGAAGCTGAACTCTTCAGTTTGGTGGAGTTGGGTGCAGCAGTAGCTAAATTGAGCGTTAAGAAATGTCCAGGTTTGGACTTAATTGAAAATCAAGTAATCATTAGGTTTTATGATTACTTTCCTCAAATTATGTTAAATTTGTTTAATAAATGTTTCACTGAAGGTACTTTTCCAAGACCATGGAAGATGGCACTGCTAAAGATATTGCATAGGCCTGGTAAGCCCAGGACTGATCCGAGAGCATACAGACCAATTTCTCTCTTGGCGAACATGGGTAAGGTTTATGAAATGCTCCCAGAATTTCTGCGATGTTAGATGATAAGCATCTGTGTTCTGCTGATCAGCATGGATTTAAGAAGGGGCACTCTACAGAGGACGCCATAATATCTCTTTTAAAGTACATTAAGGATTCTTCTGAGAAATATGTTCTTATGGTCTTTATAGACTTCGAAGGAGCATTTGATTCGGTATGGTGGGAAAGTGCCCTTCGATCTCTAGTGCTTGCAGAGTGTAATAGTTACATATTTAACACTATAAGGTCATACTTTCAGGACAGATTTATTACTGTGCGTGCATGTCATCTGTCATATAGTGCCAGTGTCTCGAGAGGCTGTCCTCAAGGTTCGGTTTTGGGATCTCTCTTTTGGAATGCAGTTTTAGATCAGTGGCTTGTTAAGGAGAGTACAGAGTTTGCTAAGATAGCTTATGCTGCTGACCTTGTGATTGGAGTTTCTGGGCGCTACAGACTTATATTGGAAAGAAAAATACAGACAGTTTTAGATGATTTAATAGAGTGGGCCAATTTGAACAAATTGAAGATCTCTGCAAGTAAGACCTGTTTTATGGTTTTTAAGAAACAATTTGATTACGGCAGACCTCCAAGAGTTCTTTTAGGTGGAGTTCAAATTCCTTATGTTGCTAAAACTAAGTATTTGGGATTAATCATAGATGACAAACTTTCCTTTTTCCCACATGTTTCACACCTAAATGTAAAAGTAAGACACTTTACAGGCTCCATTGCTAGGATTTCTCGTAAGGAGTGGGGATTGAATAAGAGGGTGTTGTCATTGTAAAATAAGACTACTTTTCTCCAGATAGTGGCATATTCGGCTATTGTTTGGTTTTCTGTGGTAACTAAAAGTAGGATTCGATTGAAACTTTTATCGCTTCAGCGCTCTATGTTATTAACTTTATTGAAAGTACCTAGAACAGCGTCTACAAACGCCCTACAGGTAATTGCTGGTACCATGCCATTGGATTTATTTATTGTCTACAGAGGGTTTTTGTACAAATTGAAAAAGAGTACATCAGTAACGTTTTTGGATATTACAATTGATTTGGAGAATAATATTAAAGAAGAAAAACAACGAATATGGAACAAATTAATGAATTTATGGCAGACCAGATGGGAAAGTGGTGATGTTGGAGCTGTGACGAGGAAATATATTCCCCAGGTGAACTATGCATAAAAATGAAAAAATCCCCCCAATCCACAGGAACAAACGAAGCTAGAAAGATGGGCAGCGAAGACACTCCATGGCAGATACTACAATGATCTCCATCTGGATCACATTGATAAAATTCCTTCCACTGTATGGCTCACGAGCGGGACGCTCTTCCCCGAGACTGCAGGATTCATGCTCGCTATCCAAAACCAGGTAATCAATACCAGAAACTATAGAAATTACATCGCCAAAGAGCCCGAACTGTCCGATGACACATGTCGACGATGCCACCTGACCTCAGAAACGATCCAAAACATCACCGCAGGGTGCGAGGTGATCACCCAGACTTAGTACACTCATAGACACAAGTGGCTACTTTATCCAGGTAGCCAGGATAAAGGCTACCTGTCTGATTGACATAGTGGTGCCGAACACTGGCAACCTGCAGAAAACCAATGGGGAAATATTCAGGAAGTACAAGAACCTAAGACAGGAGATCAGAGAGATGTGGCATATGCAACATGTAACGACCCTCCCGATCATCGTGTCAACCACAGGTTACAGCCTGACAGCAATAGGTCGCTTAGCGAATACCTACAAAAAAATCCAGAAAGTCACAATCCTGAACACCTGTAGGATAATCAGAGAGTTCCTCGACCAACAGTAATACCAGACATAACAACAACCACCCTGTGTACTTGGTAGCAATACCCGTCACGTGGTGAAACCCCCAATTAGGGAGAAATAATATAAGAGCAATAATAATAATAACTGTGGTACTACACTTAGGGAAGTGGAAAGTGAAAAAGACCTGGAGGTAATTGTGCGGTCAAATATGAAGTTTGCTGAGCAGTGCAGACGAGCTGCCAGGGCAGGTCATGGAGTCTTGTCAATGATATATAGAAATTTTTTCTAGCTGGGACAGGGAGGTGATTATCCCGTTGTACAAGGCAATGAAGCCATACCTAGAGTACTGTGTACAGGTCTGAAGGCCTCTTCTTAGGAAGGATGTAGAGTTGCTAGAACGAGTACGAAGTGCAACAAGATTGGTGAGGAGAACAAAGGGGTGCTCTTACCAAAAAAAGGCTGATTGTTTCTGGTACAAGATGGTAGTGACACAGTATGTCATCTTGTATTGCGGGGTTCTGGGCGATGTATTTTCTGTAGTTCCTGATATCGATTACCTGATCTTGGATGGCGAGCATGAATCCTTTGGTCTCGGTGTAGAGATTTCCTCCCGTGAACCAAGCGTTGGAAGCGATCTTATCTATGTAATCTTGATAGAGGTGATTGTAGTATCCATGTAAGAAGCACAGTGGTATCATCACCGTCCTCGCCACAACGGGTGGAAAAGGCCAGTGTTCGAATCCCATCGATGACGAGAGGAAATAATATGGGCTTTTTTCACCGCATGGCTGAGTTAGTCGGACTCAGTCGTATATAGAAGGTTTTGTCACCGGAACCGGAGTTTTGAGTTCAGGAGAGCAGACGAATCGACCAGAGAACACGTGCAATTTACAGACAAAATACACGAGGATAATTTAAATTGCATTTACAGGTTACCCTAATGAAATTGTTCAGTTTAGTGTTTTTAGGTCATCGTGCGTCTACCATGGACTTGTCTACTTCAGCTCTCTTTCTGTCTTTGTTTCTTCTATCTGTTCGAATGTGGTCTTCTTGTTGAGGTTATTTGTTGTGTTCCATTTGTCTACCTTTCTCGTGACTTGGTAGATTGTTGTTGCGTTTTTTTTATTTTTATTTATTTTTCTTAATCGCCTTCTCTTGTTCAATGAGGCCAGTTAACCCCTCCCTCCTTCTTTGCATGCTATGATTAGTGTCTGTGGATGGCTGATTTCGGATGGTTTTTTGTTATTATTATCGTGCTTAATCTCACAATCGTCTCCCGCTCAGTGTTCTGATCCGGAAGGGGTCCGTTAATTGTGGATTCAAAAAAACAAACCAAACGCAAACTCAAAGTATTATAACTGGGCCACCCATTCTTTCTAATATACAGGGTGATTCACTACCAGTGCGACAAATTTGCAGGAGGTGTAGGGGGCACAAAGACGAATCGGAATCACATAGCATTGCAGGGTCCGAAATGCCTTCGTCATGCGATAGAGGACGTTGAACGGGAGGTCGCGTGAACAGCGATCCCGCTGGAAGACAGCATTTGCGAACCGGTTCCCGAGGCAGTAGGATGGACGAGTATTCAAACGTTGAACTGTCCGACATGCACCTCGCGTATGGAGATGCGGACTGTAACGAGCGCGCCGCTCTGCACTTGTACCAGGAACGTTTCCCGCACAGGCGTGCTCCTCATCATACGATTTTCGCACGTGTGCACAGAAGGTTACGTGAGACTGGTTGTTTCACGAGAGGTACCATGAATCGGGAGCTAACGACGAAGACGCCAGACAATGAGGAGAATGTCCTACGTCTCGCAGAAGGCAATCCGAGTACGAGTACTCGAGCGATAGGCCAACGATTGGGTATTTCCCAATCCACTGTATGAAGGATACTGTCAACAAACCAAATGAGTTCATTCTAGGGCTTGCATAAAACCGAGAAATTTCAAAACCGAGTTTAACCGAAGTTTACGCTTAAAACCGGTTTTAACACCGATTTTCTCAGACTTATGGAAAATAATTAAAAGCTTATAACACAGGTATTTATTTTATGTTAGGTAGATTGTACAAATCGTAATAAAATCTTTTAAACAAAATCTATCACCTCTTATAGTAAAAAAAATAAAAAATTAAAATGCTCCAAAAAAGTAACCGGCTTGAGATTATACAAAATTACAATTTGTCTCCTCGTATAGTAAACAAAAAAAATAAGCCCCTATAATAATAATAATAATAATAATAATAATAAATAAAAATAATGTGAAAAAAAACAGCTTGGGGAAATTACTTTACTATTTATTGCTTAACTTTTTTCTGAAAATGATCCTTTATATTAAGTATAAAGGATCATTTTCTTTATACTGTGTATAAAGGATCATTTTCCTGAAAATGATCCTTTATACATAGTATATTAAGCATTTTTCCTGATAGACTTGACCTTATTTTTGTGTTAAAGAGACCAGTGATTGAAAACACTCTCTCAGATTGGTCACTTGTTGGTTTAATGGTCAGCAATGCTCTATAAATTTTCTCTAGCTTTTCACTTCTACTGCTAGTTGCCTCCAAAATTTTAAATTCTTTGCTGTTTCCAGTTCACTAGGATATTTTGATGGCTCTTCAGTTAGTCTCTTTATTACACTATCATACTCTCGCATGAGTGTATCTCCAACATCGGAACTAGACGAGTCTTTGTTTTCTTTTAAAAGAACAGTTCGTTTATTTTCAGTTTCTTCATTCAACGCTAAGACTCCTTCGGAATGTTTTGCAAATAATCTCTGATAAATCTCTTCATCATGCTTTTTCCAAACTTGCTTACTTGGAAAATCAAAAGTTCTTGAACGTGAATCTTCTTTCCTAAACCTTTTGGGGTTGCGTAGATAGCTCAGCAAAGCCACGGTTTGGCAGTTTCGTCTTGCATTGTAACGCTGAAAAAGGCTTTGGTGAAACTTTAAAGCAAATGGGTTTTCTGCTCTATCAAGCTTAGCAAGCAGAAATTCTATTGAAGACTCTGCTTTAAGTAAGTCTGTATCTTCTGAGGTTATAGCCTTCAGAATCATTTCAACTGGTTGCAAAGTTTCACTTAGCAATTGAAGTGTTTTCCAGTCATCGTCAGACACAGCTTCCGTTAACAATACTGCACATAGAGCATTTGGAATGCAATTTTTCAATTTCAAAAATTTCTCAATCATATAGAATGTGCTATCCCATCTAGTCTTGCAATCTAATATAAGTTTATATTCTTTCCCATTAAATTTTGCTTTAACAAAATTTTGTAATATGTCATTTTTGGTAGGCGATTTTCGAAAAAGTTAACAAATTTTTCTGACTTTGTTAATAGTTTGTGCAATATTAGCCATTGGATTGAAGAAATAAATGAGCTCATCGGTAAAGTCGGTTTGATAAAGCATGCCTTGCTGTCTTCCTTCAACTTCTTCATCATCACTACTTTCTCATTATTTTCATTTTCTTCATTGTCTTTGGGAGACTCAGACTGTGGCACCATAATTGATTGCTTTTTTATAAAGTACATCTATAACTGATAGATGTATACAATGGGCTGTACATTGTTGATGATTAGGCGTAATTTGCTTGCCAAACTTAATCATCATTACTGCTCCATCGGTGGTGCAGGCAACAATATCCTCATCCAAGTTCAAACCAAATTCCTTCAAGTGTCCATTCACAATTTGCTCAGTTCTTCTGCTATCATGTGAACCATTAATCTTAATAAGACCTAACGACCAACGATTGTCTTTTGAATGCACATTTATATTCATATACCTTTTATTTTGTATAGACGTATATTCGTCTAGAGTCAATGAATACCGTGCACCCAAAACCAATGAATTTTTGAAATTCTGAATGAGTTCTTTCTTAGTTTTATAATAATTCAGAACCATATTTTTAATTCCATTCACTGAGTCTGGTGGTAATTTATCGTATTTATTTCTCTGAAGGTGAAGGCTTGATTGTATAAACTCACTCTTGGCAATTGAATTAAAAGAAAATCCATCTAAAGCAGCTAATTTTGAAATCTCTTCTTCCATAGATTTTTTAACGATAAAGTTTTCTAATGTTCTTACCATTTTTACGGGAGGTTCACTGTTATCTTGTTTAATGTCAATCTGATGCATTTTCTTTAAATGCAACATCAAGGATGATGTAGATCCTCCAGACGACTTCATTATCTTCTGACATTTCAAACATTGTGCTTCCTCTTTGCTTTTTCGAGCAAAATAATTCCATACATTTGATTTCATCTTAGACATATTAAGAGTAATAAATATTAATTAGTAGGAATTTATATCACCGACAATTTTAAATAAAAATATTGAAGATAACAAAAGCACAATACTATGCGTCACTCCCCCAAGCACTGAATGAAGAGTCTAAACGAGGCAAGTTAAATTTTCACGAAAGAAATATTTTATTTATTTACTCGCAATTTTTCCCCCCAATTAAATCTATTGTATTTTCAAAATTAAATAAAGCTAAATTTGGTGAAGCTGCTTTTTGGAGAACATTTGATCGCAAATTTAATAGGAATAAAGAAGCAAAAAACTTTCTACGATTGAAATTTGATGCAATATTCAGCGAATCTGTTTCTAGCGGGTAACCATCAATAAGGCGCGTTCCATAACTTGCCTGGCGAACAAGATAGATGGAACGGAGAAATGTTGAGCATTTTCTTTTACGCTATCGCTCCGACTCACTCAGTCGTAAATAAGTACACCTGCATCGTGCCATGATACAGGTAGGAAGATAAAAGGTACCCCTCCTAGATCTGGGCCACTTGTTCATGAGATTCGTACCTTAAAATAAAATAAAAAACATGTTTAAAACGTAAAGCAGTTGAACGATCCAGACAAACGAACAAACAAAAGAAAATGTGCGTAACAAAAAACTATATTTGAGGGCTGACTAAAAAAAATATTCGAATCCGGTTTTAGAAGCTCGGTTTCAGTTTTAACAACTCAATATGAAAACCGATTTAACCGGTTTTATAAAACCGGTTTGCAAGCCCTAGTTCATACCATCTGCAACGCGTCCAATCATTGGAGCCTGAGGATTATTCACTCCGGAGGACTTTTGCTACTTGGTTTCTTCAACAGAAGCGGTTTGCAAATGCTGACTTCCAGCGGGATCGCTGTTCACGCGACCTCCCGATCAACGTCTTCTGCCGCATGCCGCATTTCGGACCCTGCAATGCTATGTGATTCCGATTCGTCTTTGTGCCCCCTACACCTCCTGCAAGTTTGTCGCACTGGTAGTGAATCACCCTGTATACCCGATGTAAGTATTGTCGGTAAATTACGTGTTCTCTTGTCTATTGTCCTGATTTGCTGTAAGAAAAAAACCTTCCTATGTATGCCTGAGACCGACTACACCAGCCACGGTTTAAAAAAATTCCCATTAAAGTTCCTTGCTTCATCGATGGGATTCGAACCCGGGCGTTTTCTACCCGGTGTATTTGTATGGTTACCCGTTCTATGGTAGCTCTCAGAAATAATTTCTCTCCACCTAGTATAACTGTGCTGAATACAAAATTCTGTAAAATGGGCCTGACGTGTAAATTAGTGTGTGTTAGTGAACGTACTGTAGTTTTTGTTGTTTATGTCAGACCTCTGGCATAATTATGGCAAACCTTTAGCCATAATTATGAGAGCGTCCTTGGACTCAGGGGAAGTTCCCACGGACTGCAGATGTGCAAATGTATCCCCAATTCACAAAGGGGGAACGAACGGTGACACGAGTAATTACAGACCAGTTGGTTTAACTTCTGTTCCGGGTAAAATAATGGAGTCACTGGTTAAAGATGCATTGCAGGATCATCTAGACAAGACTGCAGCAATAATTCAAACACAGCATGGGTTTGTTAAGGGAAAGTCTTGTCTGACAAATTTGATAGGATATTATGATGTGGTTACAAAGGAACTGTGTGCAAAAAATAATTTTGATATATATTTGGATTTCAGGAAAGCTTTTGACACTGTTGCGCATGGAAGACTATTGTACAAATTGGAGCAGAATGGTATTAAGGGTAAGTTGCTACAATGGATAAAAGGATGGTTAAGTGGGAGAAGACAGAGGGTGGTAATCAATGGGTGCTGCCCTTCGTGGACTAATGTTATTAGTGGAGTACCACAGAGTTCGGTGTTAGGTCCACTGTTGTTTTGTATATTTATCAATTATATTGATGAAGGTATATCGGGCTTAATGTCGAAGTTTGCAGATGATAGAAAGGTTGGCAGTGTTTTTAATGACAGTAATGGCAGTGTGCTACTGCAACAGGATCTAGATAATTTGGGCAGATGGGCTAAGAAGTGGAAACTGAAGTTTATCCTTGACAAATGCAAAGTGCTGCATATGGGTAGAAGTAACCCCAGAGAAACGTACCAACTGTGTGGTACTACACTTAAGGTGGTAGAAAATGAAAAAGACCTGGGAGTAATTGTGCAGTCAGATATGAAGTTTTCTGAGCAACGCAGACAGGCTGCCAGGGCAGGTCATGGGGTTTGTCAATGATATAGGAATTTTGCTAGCAGGGTAAAGAAGGTGATTATCCCTCTGTATAAGGCAATGGTCAGGCCACGTCTTAAGTACTGCGTACAGGTCTGGAGGCCTCATTTTAGGAAGGATGTAGATTTACTTGAGCGTGTACAGAGAAGGGCAACAAGATTGGTGAGGGGAATGAAGGGATCCTCTTACCAAGAGAGGCTTAAGTTCTGCAAATTGCAGTGACTGGAGACTAGGTACCTGCGCGGTGATCTGATTGAGGTGTATAAGGCCTTGAACGGGTTGAGCACGCTGAATTCTGATGGGATCCTTCCACTTTTTCAGATTACGAACCTAAGGGGGCATAAATTCAAATTAAGAAAAGACAGATGTAGAATAGATGTGCTGAAATTTGCCTTTAGCCAGCTGGTGGTTAATTGCTGGAACAAACTTCCATCTGTCGTTGTGGAAGTTGATAGGTTGAATAAATTTAAGGAGGAACTGGACAGGCATTTGGAGGGAATAGTGTGATTTTTTTTTTTTATTTTGGCTGATGCTGCATGAGCTCATACACTTGCTTTCTTGCATCATGTGCTACTACTACTACTACTTCTACTACTCTGCCACTAGAGAGCAGCCATCACCTGGACAACTGCTGCCCAGTGCCCATCCACCGACAAGAGGAGCCGAGCTTGTGTCCGGTCTCAAACATCATCCACTGGAGGTAGTGCTAAACGAGTGGATGCTTACCCCTTACGCACAAAAAAAAAAAAAAAAAAACCCACCTTATGTAATTGCAAACTGACCATGGCTTCCAATGGCATGATATCATTCCCACAAGAGGTAGTCCAATACTTGTGTGGAAAAAAAAAAATTATATATATATATTTATATTCTACTCGGTGTGTGGAGGAGGGTAACAATACCACTCTGCTAACCGCGCAGACTAATTGTGGACTAACTATTGCAATTATTTTCAGGCCACCCAAATAATTAAATTCATCTGCCATGGTGTGTCTTATGTCTGTTAATTGTGTGTGTTCTATGGTCGATTTGTCTGTCTGTTTGCCGGACGAAAAACCACAGTTTCAGTGGAACTGCGTAAATATTTATGGCTCCGACTATGTTCCCGTCATTCAGTGTTGATTTTATCAGGCTTTCTCGGTCTCCGATAGTAATTATTCGTCATTAGGACCTTGAACGTTTGAAGGTATCCTTGCGTTCTAACTGGTTGGCTTCCATTAATCGTAGATAATTCTGTGTCTCCGTTATGGAGTCAATCTCTTCACCGGTGTTCAGCTGGTATTTTTGTCCGAGTGGATTTCCTTCATGAAATTCATGGGCTTTACATTTGTCTATGCCAATTTGTATCCTGATGGTGGTGCTGAACTCTCTTCGGTGATCTTGAGTAGCTTTTGGAGTCGATTCTCTGCTGCTGCTGCATAGAGTTTAATGTTATCCAAGTACATCGAGGCTTGACGTAGACGAGTGGTCAGAGCAAGAGTGCAGTAGTACACGCTCTTTGAGTGGACCAGGGTTCAAGTCTGTGACTACTAAATACGATTAACATTTGTCTTGATTAATTTATTGTAAACTCCACTAACCTGTTCGTCGTGCCGGTGTTATAAATATGAACATCATGTGTGATAGGGTGTACAGCTTTTTTCTTCCCTTCTTTTATCTCCGTACTTGCTGTCATTGACTCTGCGTTGTAGCACAGTGGCATTGTCACTGTTTTCCCAACACCGGATGGTAAAGGCCCGGTTTCGAATCCCGTCGATGACGCGATGAACTTTAATAGTCTCTTTTCCCTCCTTGGCTGAGTTAGTCGGTCTCAGGTGTAGATAACAAGGACATTTTTCCCCCCCAGAGACTGGGATTTTTCTTCCAGCAAAATAGGAAATTCGACCAGATAATACACGCAATTTACGGACACAATACACATGGGTATATGCAATTACTTACAGATTGACCCTAATGTAATATATATACAGGGTGTCTCAAAAATACACAGCATAACTTCATGAATGAGTTCCTCATATGTAGACAATAAAAATATTTTATATCAACATAGTTCCGGAAATGCTTGGTACCCGAGTTATTAACCTGAATGTCTTATCTCCCGCAGGTGATTTTCTTCATCACAAGGTACTGACAGAATCTGGTGGTTTTCCATTCCGACCATGTACTCAAATCAGGAGCAAGCGGATATGCACTCCGGAAATTCTCTGGCGGGTCGTAGTTTATACCACGAAAGGTTCCCAGAACGAAGATGTCCAGAGAGGAAAACGTTTGATGATATCCATCGCTGTCTTTGTGAACATGGGACCTTTACACCTCGTGCTGCCGACAGAGGACGACCAAGGTCTACAACTCCTGAAGTAGAGGAGGGGATTTTGGATGTTGTGCATGCTTGTTGTAGGGCCATTCTTTTTGTGGGGCCATTTAAAGTCATTGGTGTATTCAACTGATTTGATTTGTATTTTATTGGCGCATTAGCAACTAAGGCTATAATGCGCCATATATTCAACTCCGATAGCTGATGTGGAAACTCTCCGCAATCGAATTGTGGCAGGTTGTGAGACAATACGAAACGTGCCAGGAATTTGGCATCGTCTTTGCGAGTCTATGAGAAGTCGATGTGAGGCCCTTATTCAGGCAGAAAGTGGACATTTTGAACAATTACTGTAAGGTGATGTTAAGAGTTAAGTGTCATAGACAGACCTTCCAAACTCGGAAACCAAGCATTTCCTGAACTATTTGATATAAAATATTTTTTATTGTCAACCTATTAGGAACTCATTCCTGAAGTTATGCCGTGTATTTTTGAGACACCCTGTATATATACATATTAATATATATATATATATTTTTTTTCCCCTGTTATTGAGCATGCTGGACAGTAGGTTGAGTGCTGGACAGAACTATAATGGGCTCATGGCATCTCCTTGGAAGATTCCTCTTCTGATGGGTATCGGTCTTGTCGTTGTGGTCTCGATCTTGACCGTGGTCCTACATTTTGTCAGGTTGCTTCTAGGAAATGTGCCAGTGTCAGGTTTAACTTTGTAGATCTTCAGTGTCTCTATCAGCCAGCTATGGGACATGGAGTCAAAGGCACTGTAGTAGGCAATGGAAGCCGTGTTCAGTAGTAATAGTAGTAGTGGCATGTGATGCAAGAAAGCAAGTGTATGAGCTTATGCAGCATCAGCCAAAAAAAAATACACCATTCCCTCCAAATGCCTGTCCACTTTGTGCCCGTTGCTTTGCTGCTCTAGTTAGGGGCATGATACTTTAAATTAATAAAATCAATTTGTAACGGTTTTACGTATTCATCGTAAACTAATTAATTTATTTAATTAGTTAATTAATTAATTCATTTAGGTAACATCGTCAGAAACACGGCACAATGTGCCGTGTTTCTTGTAGGCTTTCTCCATAAGTGCAAATTCAATGGTGAATTTTTCCTTGGGTGCTTTTCTTATCTACTGGTATCACTTCTACTGCTGGGACATGGTGTTGTGGTTCTCCAAGTGATCTTATATCTTTTTAGTTATGCAGCTGGTTAGGTTCTTGTACATTGTTGGAGACAGTTTATTGGTCTGTATTTTCCCTGGTTTGTGATGTCTTTGTCATTAGCCTTACGGTAGGTGACTTCTTGTGTCAGAGACCCATGGACTGGGTACCTCATTAATAAAAAAAAACTATTATATTAGGTCTTTCGAATATTTAAATTCATATGCTGTGCTGTGTGTTTTATGTCTGTTAATTGCGTGTGTTAATGTTCAATTTGTCTGTTTTGCTGGACGAAAAACTGTAGTTTCTAGAGGAAAACCCTTGCCATCTACGCCTGAGACCAATTAACTCAACCACGGAGTGAAAAAAGTTTATTAAATTTTCTCGCTTGACTTTTCAACCCGGTGTGGGGCGAACGGTAACGATACTGCTGCGCTACACGCGCAGATGGTACCTCATTAACGGTGTGAACTGTTCTGCTATATGCTTGTGTGTGCAACTGAACTTTTTGTACCAGTAATTGTGTTTGTTATCTGTTTCTGTGGTTTGCCAATTGTGGAACTTCCTGATAGACTGTTTTACTTTTCCATCCCGAATCTTCGTTTCTTTTTCTTGGTTTTTTTCCTTTCTAGACCTATCCACTGGTGTACAGCTGTTATAACTAAGTTTTTCGTTTATAGTTCGCGCCAGAACTCCTGTAGTGTTTTCTAATTGGGAATGGTCCCTTGTATTCCTTCTCCTCTTGTGTGGTTTTCCAGCAGAAGACTCTCTGGTTTTCATCAAATATCTTCTTGTCTGTTTTTCCTTTGGCACCGTCCGTGTGCCAGCGAATCACTTGCTGAGTGCCTGGAGTTTCTTCTTCTTTTTCTTCTTCTTCTTATTATTATTATTATTATTATTATTGCTGTTATATTATTTCTCCCTGATTGGTGGTTCCATCTCGTGACGGGTATTGCTTATCTAGTACACAGGGTGGTTGTTGTTATATCTGGTGTTACTGTTGGCCTTTGGCACCATACCTGTGGTTAACACAATGACCGGGATGGCACTAACTTGTTGCATATGCCACATCTCGTTGATCTCCTGTCTTAGGTTCGTGTACTTAGACAGGGTAGGAAGGGGGGAGGGGTTATGCTATTAGTTAAGAAACACATAAAAACCAAGGAAGTGAAGCCAGTCGACATCGCTGGACAGTGCAGTGTTGAGTCAGTTTGGTGTGACATAAGCATTGGGAGATCAAAATTGAGAGTAGGAGTGTGCTATAGGCCTAATGACTCTGATGAGTATAATAAGAAACTGTACAGGGAAATAGAGTGAGCCAGTAAATCAGAGAGTCTTATAATGGGAGATTTTAATTTCCCAGATGTTGACTGGAATTTGGGGGCTGGTCACACACACACACACACTAGCAGGGCTTTTGTGGATTTATTGGATGGTTGTTTTCTACATCAGCATGTTCGGGAGGCAACTAGAGGGAGTAATACCCTTGATTTGATTATCAGCAGTGATTCTTCATGCATTAAGAATCTGCAGATAAATGAACCACTAGGTGGCAGTGATCACAGTGTGCTGAAGTGGGATCTGCTCAAACAGGTAACTACCATTAGGGGTAAAGAGAAGGGTTATTGCTTCCGTAAAGGCGACTACGATGGACTGAGACAGTATTTAAATTCTATACAGTGGGACCAACTGATGATGTTACCAACAGCAAATTCAAAATGGGAAGCATTCAAAGAACTTATTAGCATTAGCATTAGCATTAGTAGAGGCATTTGATGCAAGAAAGCAAGCTTATGCAGCATCAGCCAAAAAAAAAAAACCCACTTCCACTTCACCCCTCTGTTCGTTCAAAATACCTGTCCAGCTGGAAGCTGGAAGCTGGAAGCTATCTTGGAAGCTACTAGGCTTTACATACCAACTAAGAAATATTGTTCAAGGTTTAGGCCAAAATGTATGTCAGATGAAGTAATGAGGCTTATGGCAGAGAAGAAAAATGCATGGGATACTTACAAATTAACACATGACCCAGAAGCCTATGATAGATACAAGTTGATATGCAACCAAGTTACAAAGGAGGTTAGGCAGGCGAAGGCAGATTACGAGAAATCCTTGGCAAGGGATGCAAAGAAAAACAGCAAAGTGTTCTTTACTTATGTAAACTGTAGAAGGATGGGGATGAATCAGATTGGTCCACTTGATATTGATGGGTCAACTGTTGATGATCCTGTTCAGGTAGCTAACAAACTAAATGAATATTTTGCATCGACATTCACACATGAGGAGTTATTCAGCGAGGGGAATGCCAGAGGTGTATTCAACTCTAGCAGCAAGCTACAGAATCTTGAAATAACTGGGAGTAAAGTGGAGGAGAAATTGTTGAAGATAAACACAAGAAGGGCACCCGGGGTGGATGGGATCTATCCAGTTATATTAAAGGAGGCAGCAAAGGAAGTAAGCAAACCCTTAGCCATAATTATGAGAGCTTCCTTGGATTCAGGGGAGGTACTCATAGACTGGAAATGTGCAAATGTGACCCCAATTCATAAAGGAGGATCAAGTAATTATAGTGCTGACACAAGTAATTATAGACCTATGAGCTTAACTTCTGTTCCAGGAAAATTAATGGAGGCACTGGTTAAAGAAGCACTGGAGGATCATTTAGAGAAGACTTCAGTTATAGCTTGGCCACAGCATGGTTAATTGGTCTTGCCTGACCAATTTGATTGGATACTATGATGCAGTCACAAAAGAACTGGATGCAGGGAATAGCTTTGATATTATGTACTTGGATCTTAGAAAGGCTTTTGATACTGTTGCACATGGAAGACTGCTACACAAATTGGAGCAGTGTGACATTGGAGGCAAATTGCTGCTATGGATAAAGGGGTGGTTTGGGGGGAGAAGACAGAGAGTGGTAATCAATGGACACTGCTCATCGTGGACTAATGTTATTAGTGAAGTCCCTCAGGGCTCAGTGTTGAGTCCATTATTGTTTTCTGTATTTATAAATGATATTGATGATAATATATCAAGCTTAATGTCCAAGTTTGCAGACGATACAAAGGTTGGCAGGGTTGTCAAGGACACTACTGACACTATGCTGCTGCAACAGGATCTGTAAAGGTTGAGCAGATGGGCTGAGAGGTGGCAAATGAAGTTTAACATTGACAAATGTAAATACTACACATGGGAAATAGCAACCCCAGAGCAACGTATCAACTCTGTGGTACTACACTGACAGTGGTAGAGAATGAAAGGGACTTGGGGGTGGTTGTGCAGGCAGATATGAAGTTCTCTGAGCAGTGCAGACGGGCTGCAATGGTAGCTCATGGAGTATTGTCAATGATATACCGGAATTTTTCCAGCAGGGATAAGGAGGTGATTATTCCCTTTTATAAGGCAATGGTTAGGCCACACCTAGAGTACTGTATACAGGTCTGGAGGCCTCATTTCAAGAAGGATGTAGAGCTGCTGGAACGAGTACAGAGAAGGGCAACAAGATTAGTGAATGGAACAAAGGGGTGCTCTTACGAAGAAAGGCTTAAGTTTTGCAAATTACAATGTCTGGAGACTAGGCACCAGCGAGGTGATCTGATAGAGGTGTATAAACCCTTGAATGGTTTGAGCATGCTCAATGCTGATGGGATTCTTCCTCTAGCTCAGAATAATCACCTGAGAGGGCATAAATTCAAATTGAGGAAAGACAGATGTAGGATAGATGTGCGGAAATTTGCCTTTAGCCAGCGGGTGGTTGGTTGGTGGAACAGACTTCCATCCCTTGTCGTGGAGGTTGATAGCCTAAATAAGTTTAAGGCTCAGCTGGACAGGTATTTTGAACGAACAGAGGGGTGAAGTGGTAGTGGTTTTTTTTTTTTTTTTTGGCTGATGCTGCATAAGCTTGCTTTCTTGCATCAAATGCCTCTGCTAATGCTAATGTTAATGCTAATACTTCCTGAATTTTTCCATATGGGTTTTCTGCAAGTTACCAGTGTTGGGTACAGCTATGTCAATCAGATAGGTAGACTTTTCCTTCTTGTCTACAAAGGTCCGGTCTGTTGTGCGGGATTGTCCTATCCGTTATTATTGGCCGGTCCCAGTACAGCTTGTGGGCTGTAGTCTCTAGTACTGCCTGGGGTTTGTACTTGTAATATGGTACACTTTCTTCGATCAACTAGTATTTCCTTGCTAGCTTCTGATCTATTATCATGGCTACCTGGTTTTATTATTATTATTATTATTATTATTATTATTATTATTATTAAAGAGACGACAGTGTTGAAATTCGACTAAAATAATTTGGAAGCGTTTAAATTTTCAATGAAATATTTTCTCTATTAAGTGAACGAATGTCGCGCCCTCTATGGAAGATGCTTGTTGTAAGTAACAAAGAGCGAGAAAATGGCCGTTGTTTTCGTGAGGTATTTTACTTTGAATGTTAACATTTTTAATAGGTAAGAAAGTGAGAATATATTGATACATTTCTTTGCAAAGTGTAATTTATAATCTGTTAAAGTGATTTGCGAAAGAAATATTGTTTTTGATTGGTGAGTTTACGTAATTGAGCCATGTTTCAAACTTGGCAGCAATGGGGTGCCAATCGACCGAACATTACTGGATCTTATCAGCCAAGTTATTTGCCGCCGACTGCGATAGGTACAGCTGCTGTGGGTATATCTGGTGTTGCCACTAGCACTGCAGCAGCATGGCCAACCCAGCAGACCGCAGCTTACGGTCAATATGGCCAGTATGGTATTCAGCCAAATCTGCAACAGTGGCGGTGGGGCACTCCTACAACTTGGAGTACTTCCGGCGGAATGCCGACGGCTCAGGGACAGTATAATGTGCAAGGATTGGGAACTGTAAGTCAGCAGGCAGCTCCTGCAAGTACTGCCAGTCTGACTTATAGTCAGCCAGCATCCACAACCACAACCTTACAAACAAGTCAGCCAGCTGCAACTACTTCACAATCTTTAGTAACTGGAACTTACACTACTACTACAGGGAGCTATGGATCTGTTCAGGTTGCTAGTGGTAGTGGACCCCCACCACCACCACCACCTCCACCACCTTCAGATTCCCAGCAGAGTGATGCATCTAAAGAAGCAGAACCCAAACCAGATGGATCAGTTGACAATAATGATGTAAGTACATTTTTAATGCCAACTTCATGTCATAGTGAATTCATTGATTAAAATAGTAGTATTAAATTCTCAATCCATAGACATTGATTATTTATTAAAGCAGATGCCACAACGTGATGATAGCCACTAGTGGCATCGGTTATAAGTTCTTTGAAATTGTGTTTTGGCTTAAGACAGAGGTAATATGCATTGAATATCTTTGGCTATGATTTGTATCTTCAAGTTTGGGAACTGCAGATGATTTTTCATAAGCAGCAAAACATAACATAGAGGCCTCTGACACGTCAAAATCAACTGAAGAAGCCTGGTGACCAAGAAGACCATTTTAATGCATTTTGTTGTCAATTCCATTGAAGTCTATAGGCTGTTCCCTTTTATTTTAACCCAAGGGTACTCGTGTGGCATCATTTTAATTTTGGAGATAAGGTGAGATCCTCCTGTATACCTTTCCCAGCTGAACTCCAGATTATGGGTACACCTTGCCACTGCGTTGCAGGTTTGGCCAAATTCAGGAAGGATTCAAGCAAAAGAAGTGTGGGTTTTTAATAGACTTTCATTTTTGGCTAGTGAAAATAGGTTAGGTTAGCTTATGCCAGTAATTTGGGACAGATTCAAGCAAAAGAAGTGACTTCCTCTGAGATCTACCCATAATGTGGAGTATAGCTCCTTTCCCCACCAGTATTCATTAAATCAGTGGTCATCAACATTTTTTTTTAGTGGGTCAATTTTTGTCAATTTGATACTGAGTTTTCAGCTAATAGGTCAGTATTCATATTCAGATAAATTTTTATCTGTTTATTTAATAATCCTTATATTACAATATAGAATTTGTCCAAATTACATACATATATACACCGTAATAATCTTATATCTATAAAACAAAAACGTAGACATTTTTATAGTGTTTTAGTATCATTTAATGCGTATGAATTCACAAACTGTAGCAATGTAATGTTACACGATGTGATTTCTCAGGTGGGTTAACAAAATGTTCTCACTGGTCACCAGTGAGAACATAGGTTGGGGACCACTGCTCTACTTGATCGTGTGGTATTTTCTGATTTTATTTTGATTTATTATATTTTATTATACTTACCTGTTGTATGATTTTTCTGAAACTTGCTCTTCTCGATTTGGGGCAGGGTTTCCAGATGAAAAGCCAGAAATTACCAATGTAATAGAAAATATATGAGTGAAAATGTGCATGCAGTTTGAAAAATTTGGAAACTGAAAAGAAAGAGGGATATATTATATAACTTCTAATTAATGAAACACTATTTGCAATTCAACACACCCAAAAATTAAATTTTTCTAAAGAAAAACTGATATTGTGCAAGCAGATGCATTCCATTTAGGCAGTGTTATGAGTCAAAGGTTAACCCTAGCATGACCACGTAGCAACCACATACGTATGGCTGACAAACACTCATTGGTTGGTTGCTAAAAAAAGCATACTGGTGCTTTGGCAACTGATTAATGAATTTTTCAGCCATGTGTATTTTTTTTTGGGATTAAAGAGAGCATGAACAGATGACAGGTAATCCATTAATTCCAAACAGATAAGATTTGTGAAAGTCGTGGCTCCAACACTTGTTTATGTGAAACGTTAGGTTAGTGGGGGGGGAGGAATTGCACTGTCGGGTTGGAGCTTTTCAGTAAATCAGAAATGACCCAGGAATGCCTGAGAGGATTCGCAACTGAATGCTGAGAAGACTACAAGGCTGTACGGATGCAAGGACAGCATTTTGAACACCTTTTGTAACATCTCTAAAATCCTGTGGTGTTGAAATCAAAAATTAAAAATGTATTATCTTATGTTTAATAAAACCACCCTGAGCAAAGGATTCACAGCTTTTTGCTAAACTAGTGCTCCCATAGTTATTGGTGGATCTTAACAGAAAATGTGCATTATCTCGAAAATGGTTAATTTGCAGCCCGACGTTCACCAGGACTTTTTTGCTTATTTTAGTTTGTACTTTTCACCTTTAAATTATTGACAATCATTTTTGAAACACCCTGTATATCCTTACAATGAGGCCTCCAGTCCTGTATGCAGTACTCAAGCTGTGGCCTGGCCTTTGCCTTATACAAAGGGATAATCACTTCCTAATCCCTGCTTACAAAATTCCTGTATACCATTGACAAGACCCCATGAGCAGTGCAGACAGCTTGTCTGCACTGCAGAGAACTTAATGTCTGACTACACAATTACTCCCCAGTCTTTTTCAGTCTCCATTACCCTGAGTGTAATACCACACAGTTGGTACTTTCCTCTGGGGTTACTGCTACCCATATGCATTACTTTGCATTTGTCAGTGTTAAACTTCAGCTGCCACTCCTCAGCCTGTGCCTAACTTTTCTAGATTCTGTTGCAGTAGAATACTGTCATTACTCTCATTAACAACCCTTCCAAGCTTTGTATCATCTGCAAACTTGGACATTAAGCCTGACATACTTTCATCATTATCACTGCTAAAAATAGAGAAAGCAATGGACCCACCACCAAAACCTGGCAGACTCCCCTAAAAACATTAGTCCACAAAGAGCAGTGTCCATTCATTACCACTCTCTGTCTTCTCCCACTCAACCATCCCTTTATCTATAGCAGCAACTTGCCCTTAATTTGAACTGCTCCAATTTGAACACAGTCTTTTATCTGCAACAGTATCAAAAGCTCTCGTGAAATCCAAGTATATGATATCAAAATTATTTTTTGTATTAAGTTCCTTTGTGACCACATCATAGTATCCAATCAGATTAGTCAGACTAGATTTTCTCTTAACAATTCTCTGCTATTTGAAGTAAAATTGTGGCTTTGTCTAGATAATCCTGCATTACTTCTTTAACCAGTGACTCCATTATTTTCCCTGGAACAGAGATTAAATTAACAAGACTGTAATTACTCATGTCACCCTTTGATCCCCCTTCATGAAATGGGGATACATTTGATGGGGATAAATGGGGATACCTTCCCACGAATCCAAGGATGCTCTCATAATTATGGTTAAGGGTTTGCTTACTTCATTTGCTGCCTCTATTAATATAATTGGATAGATCCTTTCTATGTTTTAACTTCCACAATATTTCTTCCACTTTCCTCTCAGTTTCTTGCAAAAACATTTAGTTCCCTTAAGTTTGAACTTCTGGTCTCCACTTCAATAGAGAATTCCTTGTGTTAAATATAGATGCCATAAGGCCTCCGTAGCCGAGTGGGCAGGAGCAGGAATGCAGCAGCACACACTCTTTGAGTAGATCGGGGTTCAAGCCCCTGACTGCTGAATACGGTCGATCTGCCAACCTGCACTGGACCAGCGTGGCAGATTATGGTCCATTTCCCTCAGCATAAATTGTTGAGGAGGCTTCCGTCCTGCAGTGGGTTGATAATGGCTGCACTTCACTTCATAATCATTCAGTTTGTCAGCTACCTGAACAGGATCATCAACAGTTGAACCATCAATATCAAGTGGAAAAACTGATTCATACCCTTCCTTCTAGAGTTTATATAAGTAAAAAGTCTTTGCTGTTTTTCTTCTCATCTTTTGCGAAAGATTTCTCGTAATCTGCCTTCGTTTGCCTAACCTCCTTCATGACTTGATTGCAGGCTAGTTTATATTTACATAGGTTTTTGTGTCGCCTGATAATTTACGTGCATCCCATGAATTTTTCTTTTCTGCCACGTCTCATTAGTTCATCTGACATCCATTTAGGCCTAAACCTTGAACGGTATTTCCATGATTAATTCCTTGAATGCTCCCCATTTAGAATTTGCTGTTGATAACATCATCGCCGACCGGGCTAGCCAGGTGGGTAAAGTGCCTGCCTGGCAACCCAAAGGTCGCGGGTTCGATTCCCGCCTCGGGCTTGGATCAAAGTACTGCAAAAACCTTGGGAGGTGCACTATGGCCACAGAAGCCGATGCGCCAACAACTACCAAACCAAAAAAAAAAAAAAAAAATAACATCATCAGTTTTTTCTATTGTGTAGCACTTAAAAACTGTATGAGACCACTGTTGTTACCTTTGTGAAAGCAAAACTTTTCTTTTTATCACAATAGTAACTACCATTGTGATAAAAAGTAGAGGCATATGATGCAAGAAAGGAAGCTTATACAGCATCAGCCAAAAAAAAAAAAAACCTTCCTCTTTCACTAATCCATACATTCCAAATGTTTGTCTAGTTCTGCCTTGAATTTATTTAAGCTATCAACTTCCACAACAACAGATGGAAGTTTTTTTCAGCAATCAACTATTGCTGGCTAAAAGCAAATTTCCACACATCTATTCGACAACTGTCTTTCCTCAGTTTCAGTTTATGCCCCCTAAGGTTTGTAATCTGAGCAAGAGGAAGAATCCTATCTGCATTGAGCCTGCTCAATCCATTCAAAGCCTTATACACCTCAATCAGATTGCCTCGCAAGTGCCTAGTCTCCGGATGCTGCAATTTGCAGAACTTAAGCCTGCCTTTTTTAAGAGCACCCCTTCATTCCCCTCACCAGTCTTGTTGCCCTTCTCTGTACTCATTCTAACAACTGTACATCCTTCCTAAAATGAGGCTTCATGACCTGTCAGCAGTACTTACGATGTGGCCTGACCATTGCCTTATACAAGGGAATAATCACCTCCTTATCCCTGCTAGCAAAATTCCTGTATATCATTGACCACACCCCATGACCTACTCTGGCAGCCTGTCTGCACTGCTCAGAAAACTTCATATCTGACTGCACAATTACTACCAGATCTCTTTCATTCTCCACCACTCTGTTGGTATGTTACTCTGGGGTTACTGCTACAAATATGCAGTACTTTGCATTTGTTAATGTTAAACTTTAGTTGCCACTTCTCAGCCCATCTGCCCAACTTTTCCAGATCCTGTTGTGGCAGCATACTGTCATTACTGTTATTAACAACCCTGCTAACTTTGACATTAAGCTTGATATACCTTCATCAATATCATTGATAAATATACAAAACAACAATGTGTCCAACATTGAACCCTGGGGTAACACCACTAATAACATTTGTCCACAAAGAGGTGTGTCCATTGATTACCTTCTTCTCCCACTGAACCATCCTTTTATCCATTGTGGCAATTGCCCTTAATGCCATACTGCTCCAGTTTGTACAGTAGTCTTCCATATGCAACAGTATAAAAAGATTTCCTGAAATCCATGTACAGCCAGGCCTCGCATAACGCGATTTCGATTAACGCGATTTTCAGTTAACGCTATTTGAAAAATTATACCACTTTTCACTTTACACGATGCAAATTTCCAGTTAACGCGATCTTTTTTTTTTTATGCGCTAGTTGAAAAAGATTTGAATCGCATGTTAAGCTTATCATGAGTCGTACGGTCAATAAACAAATGTTTGCCTGCTGCCCGCCTCGGTGTGTTCCATCAACCATCGGAAGAAGATGTGTTACTTGTTTGTCTCCTGCTAATAAAGTCAATGCACACTTGCATAAAAATTCAAATTTTTAAATGAACCAGATTAAAATGTTACCGCGGAGGAGATAACGGTAAAAGAATTAGATGAAATCTTTCGTATTGCATAGAACCTCAAACAAAAGGTTCGAGGTTCTCTGCGATATTTATTTCGGCAGGGCCCGGAGAAGATTGTTGTCGGCTATCGGAAATTGATTGATGAAAAGAGAAAGTCAACACTGTTCAAATATTTCTGCAACAGTCATTTCTTCGTTGTGTATTTTATGTCAGAGGTTCCCAAAATTTCTCGGTTCACGGCGCCCTTAGTGTCTCAGTAATTTTTTCAAGGTGCACTCAGACCAAAAGAAATACCTAACAGTTCCGTTTAGTAGTTAGGTCCAAACAACTTAATAAGAAATGTTGAAACTGTGAAGTACCTCGAGCTAGTAGTTCGCGCGGTGTCCGACAGATGTTGAGTATCGCTGTGTTTCCCTCGAAAATTTTAAATATTCCGCGGCACACAGTTTGGGAACCACTGTTTTATGCAATAAACATTTAATTCCATAATTATTTTCATTATCTTTTACATTGTATACAGTTAAAAAGTTATTTAAAAGGTATTTTTAAAATTCTTTATGGACATTCCAGAAGGTCAAGGAGACCAATTATAATTTTTCCTATTGATTATTATATTCGATTAACGCATTTCCATTTTGCGCGATGCGCTCGCGGGACGAATTAATTGTGTTAATTGAGGCCAGCCTGTATATGATATCAAAATTATTTTTTGCATCCAGCTCCTTTGTGATCATAGTAGCCAATCAGATTGGTCAGACAAGACTTCCCCTTAACAAACCCATGCTGTTTGTGAATTATTACTGCAGTCTTGTCCAGATGATCTTTGAATGTTTCTTTAACCAGTGACTCCATTATTTTCCCTAGAAAAGAAGTCAGACTAATAGGTCTGTAATTACTCATGTCACCTTTTGTGAATTGGAGATACTTTTGCACATCTCCAGTCCGTGGAGGGGTTGATCAATGCCACCTAGTGATTCCTTTATCTGCATATTCCAGATGTGTGAATAATTGCTGCAGATAATGAGATCAGGAGTATTACTCCCTCCTGTTGCCTCTTGAATTTGCTTCTGTAGAAAACAGTCATCCAATAAATCCACTAAAATCTTACTATTGTGCAAATGATCATCTCACAAGTTCCAGTAATATCTAGAAACTTAAAACCTTTCATTTTAGGACATTCTGATTTACTGCCCCACTATTTCTCTGTACAGTTGTTTGTTGTACTCATCTGAATCATTAGGTCTGTAACACATTTATACTCTCATTTTTGCTTTCCCAGTGACTCAGCATTGCACTGGCCACTCATGTGAGCTGGATGCACTGCCTTAGATTTTGCATTTCTTAACTAACAGTATAATTCCTCCTCCCTTCGTATCCTGTCTGTGCTTTCTGTATGCATTGTATTCCCCATATTCAAATTCTGCACGCATTGTATTCCCCATATTCAAATTCTGCACGCATTGTATTCCCCATATTCTTATATCTGTGTGACACCACATCTCTGATATCCCAATAATATCTGCATTTGATGTCCAACACTTCATTTCATCAAATTTATTTACTATGTGCCTAGCATTGGTGTTCATGCAAGTGTACATGCACCTGTTGTGCTTAGTTACCCTAACACACTCTATATACAGTAAACCCCCGCTATTCGCAGGGGTTACATTCCTGAGAAATGCCACGAATACCGAAAACGCAAATACTGAGTTATGGCTCCCATAGTAATAAAGGGGTTTCGTTCCAAAGTATGAAATATATATAAGAAAAACTAGTCTAAACTTTTGTCTATGTATGTATTATATGTACCTTCATAATATGACTGTACATAGACAGTACATAGCTAAATGCAAGCATATGGCATCGAAATGAAAATAAGAAACAATTTAATATTATATGTAATATTTATTAGAAATTTCAAACAAATCTTTCAATCCAGCGCCTTTGCTATAGCTAAAAAACTTATCCCGCCAGTGCTGTCACCAGTTTCGCTAAAGTGTTGATAAAGGAGTTTTGCCTTTTCACGAGTGATGAGTGAACTTAACAGAATTTTATTTTGAGTTCGGTCTTCTATCCACAGATTTAAAGCTTTTTTCCATTTTTTCTAATTTAACATCACGAGTTACAGAGCAAATTTTTGAAGCAATTAGCGCGTTTTCACGGACACTACGGCGGATTTTTTCTTCCGATTTCTTGTTTGATTGTACCGTTGACTCATTGATTTTATAATGTTTTGTCACTGAGGAGACACTTTCACCATTAGAAATTTTGTCTAATAACTCAATTTTATTCGCTAATGTCATCACCTTCTTTGATATTTTCACATTTCTTTTGTTATTCGTAGCCACATTTTTGTACGGGTTAGAAAGAAAGTGAATAAAGTCACTTTCTTTTGTTAACACACTTGAAAAAGTCTGTTTTACACTGTAAAACGATAGATTTATCACTTTTGTAAGCATATCAATTTATAAATTGATAAATTTATTCAATTTATAAGCATATAAATTAAAAGCAAATGACGAAACCTTCCATGACAAGCGCATAACACATACTGAACAAGGATTAGCGAGAAACATCCACGCTTGCGATTTTGTCACCCCTCTCCCCCCACCCACTGAGCGCTGTTTTGACTGGGAAAGATAATTTTTGCCATGCCCATGTTTTTTTTATGGCGAAAAATATTCACGACGCTTTAAAATTCACATTTTTTTAGGTTTCATTTTATATTAAATCACGCGAAACCACGAATACAGATACCGCGAATAGCAGGGGTTTACTGTACTTGTTTCATGCTGCTTCCAGGAGCTCTTGGAATCCCTGGCATCTTGATTTCCAGGATGGAATCAGCAGATCAATTTACTTTAGAATCTGCAAATTTTGCTCCTGAGACATAAATTTTTATTTATTATTTATTTTTTTGTTGGTCAATGTAATTTGTCTAATTCTTACTTTTATCCAAACTACTCACCTTCACAATGCCAGACTGAACTTTGTTCCAACAATCAATTACTCTCTGACTGATTGTTGGAAAAGGCTAAAGCATAATGTTGAAGCAAGAGTTGAACATTATTTGGATATCAGAGGCAGGTAAACATATAGTGGACATTGCACAAGATTTATCCATGCCACCGACTATGGTAAGATCTGTTCCACAAAATGTTACTTCCATGGTGCAGCCAAAGTAAAAAGAACAAAAAGCAATGCTATGGAAAGAATGTAAAACCTTTTGCCATCTGGATTGAGGATACTAATAAACAACATATGCGATTAGTATGAGGATAATACGGCCTCCGTAGCCAAGTGGGGTCAGGAGCGGGAGTGCAGTAGCACACGCTCTTTGAGTAGACCGGGGTTCAAGCCCTTTCTGCCAACCCGCACTGGACCAGGTGGCAGATTATGGTCCATTTCCCTCATCATGAATTGTTGAGGAGGCTTCCATCCTGCAGTGGGTTGATAATGGCTGCACTTTACCTTTATGAGGATAATTATGGACTATGAAGGCACAAAGTTTACATGTGTGTATAGCAGGAATGTGAAAAATTGAAAACGAAGAAACTTAATGATTGGTTAAAATGCTTTTAATGCAATTTCCTGTTACAAAGAACTTGATGAAGAAAAAGAGAGCAAATTTAACAGGAAATTGCAAAAAATACATATGGCACATGAATTGCAGAAACAAACTAGCTTACACGAAGTTAATTCTAAGGAGAAAAATATTTTAACAACTCAAGACCATGAACTGTGTGGGAAAGAGAGAGAGGGCAAGATATGTAGAGTGAGAGAGGGTTCAGCAGTGAATTGCTTTTCTCCTCATTAATATCTTTATATAATTTATTAAAAATGATGTGATCTTAAACAATATCTGTGCTTTTTTTACCTACAGAAATAATTTTTTTTTTTTTTTTTTTGTCCTTGGAATACATCTTTCAAGAAATACAAGTCAGTATGTACAGAAGTTGATTGACCCTACTGTTGGTCATTTTCATTGTTCATCGCAGTAGTAGGAACATAACCATGATGAATAAACTCTTACTGTTTAGTGAAAAGCAAGAGTAAAAGGATGCTGAATTTAAACTGCCCATAAGGATTTTTTTGTACTCAAATTTTCATTACATATTGCATGCGATTGATATTTTATAAGTATTGAAGATTCTTTTTTAATCTCTGCCACACCTCACAGCTAAACCTTTACACATCAACTGGGAGGGGTGCACAAAAGCAATTATACACAATCCATTCAACAGAGTACATGTAACTTTATCCACTGGCAGAAAACATACATATCAAGATTCCAGCTGTTATAATATTAGTAATACAAGATAGCAAACTTATACAGTATCAGCCAAAAAATTTTTTTCAATTTCACCTGTACATCCCTCTCCAATAGCTTGTCTAGTTCTTCCTTGAATTTATTCAAGCTGTCCACTTCCATAATAACAGATGATAGCTTGTTACAGCAATAAACCACCATTCGCAAAAGGCAAACTTCACACATCTATTCTGCAACCAACCTTCCTCAATTTGAATTTATATCCCCTCATGTGCATAGTCTGAGCAAGAGGAAGAATTCCATCAGCATTGAGTTTGCTCAAGCCATTTATAGTCTTAAACACCTCAATCAGATCACCTTTCAGGTGCCTAGCTCCCAGATGCTGCAGTTTGCAAACTGAAGCCTTTCTTGGTAAGGGCATCCGTTTATTCCCAATCTTGCTCTACTTCTCTGTACCCATTCCAGCAGCTCCACATCCTTACTAAAATGAGGCCTTTGAGACCTTTACACAGTACTCAAGATGTGGCCTGACCATTGCCTTATACAATGAGATAATTACCTCCTTATTCCTGATAACATTTACTGTACATCATTGACAAAAAACCAGTCGGCTCTCCTGGCAAGCTTGTCTGCATTGCTCACAGAACTTCATATCTGAATGTACAATTATCCCAGGCCCTTTTCATTTTCTGCTACCCTGAGTGTAGTACCACACGTTTGGTAAGTTACACTAGGATTACTGCTTCCCATATGTAGTGGCGCCTCCATAGCCAGGTGGGAAGGAGCAGCAGTATGTAGCACATGCTTCTTGATTAGACCGGGGTTCGAGCCCATCACAACCAAATACGGAGGATGCGGAAAGGTCAGGGAATGACCACCGCATATCCCGGAGCAATATGGCCTTAGTTGCTAATGCTCCTAAAAACCAAATAACAACATAATACCCATATGGTAGTACCTTGCTTTTATCAATGTTAAAATTCAATTGGCATTTCTCAGCATATCTGCCTATTTTTTCTAGATCATGCTGAAGCAGCTTATCTTCATTACTGTCACTATCCACCCTGCTAAACTTTGTATCATCTGCAAATTCAGATATTTAGCCAGAAATACCTTCATAAGTATCATTAATAAATATTGATAACAACAATGGGCCCAGAAACAAACGTTGTGGAACTCCACTAATAACATTAGTGCATAAAGAGTAGTGTTCACTTATAACCACTCTCTGTCTTGTCCTTAAAGCCACAATATTCCAATTTGTACAGTATTCTTTTGTGTGCAACAGTATCAAAAGCTTTTCCTGAAATCCAAGTATAGGATATTAAAATTATTTTTTGCATCCAGTTCCTTTGTTACAATATCACTATATCCAATCAAATTGATCAGACATGATTTCCCTTAATGAACCAGTGCAGTGACTGAAGTATAACTGCACTACTGTCTATATTGTCCAGCATCACCTCTTTAACCAGTGACTCCTTTATTTTTTCTGAAAAGAGGTTAAGCTAACAGATCTGTGATTACTCCTGTAACCCTTTAATTCCCCTTTGTGAACTGGGGATACACTCACTCTTTCTAGTCCACGTGGACTGGAAATGTGTGTATACTGCCTCTGAATCCAACGATGCAGTGCACTCAATTATAGTTTATGGAAGTTGGATTACTTCCTTTGCTGCTCCTTTAATATAATTGGATAATATTAAGGGAATCATTCCATCCACCCCAGTGTCTTTCTTATACTTAATGTCAACAAAATCTCTTCTACTTTCCTCTTTATTATTACAAAATCATTTGGTTCCCTTGAGTGATAAACTTCTGGATCCACTTCCCTAAACGATTCCTCATGTTTGAAATATAGATGCAAAATACCTATTCAGTTTGTCAGCAATCTGAGCAGGATCATTGAGTTAAATCATCAATTTCAAGTGGAGCAATGTGATTCATCCCTTCTTTCTAGTGGTTACATATGCAAAGAAGTCTAGCATTTTTCTTTGCCAAAGATTTCTCATAACCCTAGCCAACAAAAAATATTTTTTGTCATACTTCCACAATGAAAATATGTGATTCTGGAGGAAATAAGCTGATTCCGAAAATCACCATAAAAAGTCTCTTTCCCGTCTACATCAAAAGATGTACCAATGTTTAATGTTAAAAATAAAGGGATATGTACATATAATTCAAGTTTGTAATACAAGTATAAAAAAAATATAGTTTCTTTCTAACTTATTTAACTTCTGAAAAATATCATAAATCATTGTGAAATAGTTATACAGCCACTTCCCAGCTTATGTAATACTTGACTTACGGAAATTTGATTTTACGTAAGTTTTTGCTGGCTGGTGCAAATTTAAAAAAAATTGTGGAAACGTATTTTGCATCCTGTAGCAATAAATGGAGGTTTGTGTAAATATCGTAATGTGAACCGAATAACACGTTTTTTTTTGGTAATTTTTCCAAGACCTTGGAAGTTAAAATTTTCGCTATATCACTAAGCTATTTATCTCTCTAAAAAGGCATTTTTATCATGGAAATTGCACTACACTTTAATCATTCCATATGTTCCATTATAAGAATCAATTTTAAATGCCTTTGTGACATTTTTCTAAAACACATTTCTGTAGGTCACTACCATAAAACAATAAAAACAGTTTGCACTTTCCGGTTTATTGGGCTTTTCTGTTAGCACAATCTATTATAAATGGGTAGTAAACTCAATCTTATTACATTTGTGATAATACCGACAAGAATTTTCTCTTCGTTCCTATTTACTTATTACAATGGTGAAGGGAAAGGGACCAACGGAAAATGCAGGTGCTTACAGCGCTAGGAAACGAAACAAAATTGATTTAGAAATGAAGGTGATTAATTAAGAAGTACGAAGCAGGACAAAGTTTGCCCTCTATTGCACGGAATTAGGTCTCGCTGCTTCAACAGTGAATACTATTTTAAGGGACAGCGCGTATAAAAGAACATGTTAAAGGATCAGTGCATTTAAAATCAACAGTGATCACAAAACAGCTTTCAGGTGCTATATCGAAGATGGAAAATCAGATTCAGAAGCAAGTGCCCCTGAGACCAATGGCCATTCAAGCAAAAGCAAGTATTTATGAAGATATTAAGGATAAGTATGGTGAACCCCAAGCCAAGTTCGTGGCAAGCAACGGTTGGTTTAATAGGTTCAAGCATCATTCTGGTTTCCAAAACATTAAAGTATGCGGTGAAGTCACCAGTGCCGATTCTGCAGCAGCAGAGAAATTTTGTGATGTGTTGGAAAAAACCCTTTCTAAATCCCCATTATTATAGGATCCCAATGACCTTGGTACTGTTTTTCCATCGTGGAAATACCTTGATGAAACTGCTCACCTTGTTCATTATTCACATCGCCCAGATTTTTGGGGAGATATTTGAGATGGGAATGTAGAAAATTAATTTTTAACAACATTCGACAGCCCGCGTTTTTGTAGCACTCGAGTAAATTAGACACCAACATTTCATAGTTTTTTTTCCTATTACCCAAAAAACTTTGTACTACTGCCTTAAATGATCATCTAGCTGCCATTCAACCTCCTTTAACTGGGTTTCCTAATTTGGGATCCTATGAAAATTCCTTCCTTAAATTTGGCATATGTTAAATTAGGAAACACACTTCTCAGGTATGCAAATCCATTACCTTCTTTATCTAGTCACATCATGAAGTTTTTTGTCAATCCAAGTTTGGTGGGCAGGGGTGGAAGAAGAATTTTGTTTTATTGCACTAGTGCAGTGGTTTTCAACCGGGGTGCCACAACAACATTCGAGGGGTGCCACGTCATTTGGGTTTAAGTTACTTAAACTTGTGTTATTTTTTTTGATTTATATATTTATTTCATTATAAAAAGGTGTACGGTATCTTTTTAATTTTGTGGTGATCTATAATTGATGTTTACTTAGTACCTCTATATAAAAAATAAAATTACTATATACAGTATATATAATTTGTATTATGAATTGTAATTTTGTTTATAGTTATATTATTGTAATAACTAGCATATAACATTTTTTTTTTTTAATATTAGACATATACGTAGAGAGAGAATTGGATCTAAAACGCAGAAAATTGAGTAGGGGTGCTGTTATTTAAAAAAGGTCGAAAACCACTGCACTAGAGGAATATATTTTACATTACATTGTACTGGTATGAACTCTTTCTCCTTGTCCCAATGTTGCACAGCATAATGTTCTGTTGCATGCAGCTGTTTCACAAACACAAAAAACAACGTTTTGTGAAACCCTCCTGCAAACCAATAACCTTAAGATCACTGCATATGTTCCAACCATAATCCTGGTATTTTATAGCATGTAGAACCTTAGACGTGCTTTCATGACTTTCTTTAAGTCCAACTGAATGAAACAAAAAACTGAAGGAAATTCATTGCCAATATGAAGCAGAACTGCTTTAAACTTAATTTTGAGACATATATGAATAAATGGCATTCATGTGACTTATGCGCAACATCTAGTTTTTTCAGAAGTCCAATAATGTCTTTGCACAAAAACACATACTGTCCTCCATCACAAAATATTTCAAAAACTTTTCATGTCTTTTTCGAAACACTGAAATCTTTGTTCCTGCTGTGAGTACATTCCACTGCTGTAACTTAGAACCTGACAGTTCGGCTTGTTCTTTTTGGCAAATTTAAGTCTCAAACCAAATCATTCATTCAACTCATTTTGTTTGATTAAAGGTACCTCACTACCTGAACTTACTGGCTGATAGTTGACATCTTGTGAAGTGGTAGGAGGGCTGCAGCCTCCTACTCTCAAGGGGCTGTTTATGTTTGGAAGATAGATTTAAAACCATGAGAGAACATGTCACAGTCAGTTAATACTTGGAAAACCCTGGCACAGTCTACAAAAATTCTCACCAAAAACACTAAGTGTGCTCTCTTCAAATTGTAAATTGTTGCATCGGAATTGGAACCTAAGAATGATAGGTAGAAGTCTGATTATGATTATCACAAGAAAACCGATGCCAGAATCAATTGCTAAAATTAAGAGAATTAACTTTTATCTGTTAAAATAAATCAGTATACATTACTGGCTAGATTATACGAAATTGGCATGTTTTGGTAAAACCTAACTCCCTCTATATTTACATGTGGATTTTCGAAATCTACGCATAAAAATTGATTAAAAACAGCATTTAAGTTCTTGGAGGTACAAATTGTGTTGGTTAGTGTAATCTGCCTTGGCTTGCCTAACATTCTTTGTGACTAGATTACAGAATTTTATATCAACCACAGGCTTCTGTATCACCAGATAATTTATATGCATCCAAATTATTTTTCTTCTCAGTAACAAGTCACATCAGTCCATCTGATATCTGTTTAAGTCTAAGCCTAGAATAGTATTTCTTAGTTGTTATGAAAGGCCTAGTAGCTTCTATGATTTTCAAAATCCCTGAATGATTCATTTTGCATCTACATTCACACATGAGGAATTCTGTAGAGAAGTGGAGGACAGAAGCTTATTGAACTTTAACACGGGCTTAATGATTTTGTAATAAATGACAGCAAAATGGAGGAGAAATTGTTGAAGTTAAACATAAGAAAGGCACCTGGGGTGGATGGGATCTATCCAGTTATATTAAAGGAGGCAGCAAAGAAAGTAATCAGACATAATTATCAGAGCATCCTTATACTCCGGTGAGAGCACCATGGGCTGGAGATGTGAAAATGTATCCCCAATTCACAAAGGGGGATCAAAGGATGACATGAATAATTACAGATCTGTTAGTTTAATTTCTGTTCTGGGAAAATAATGGTGTTACTGGTTAAAGAAGCACCCCAGGAACATCTAGACTAGTCCTGAGTTATAGTTCAAACTTAGTATGGGTTTGTTAAAGCAAAGTCTTGTCTGACCAATTTGATTGAATACTATGATGTGGTCATAAAGGAACTGGATGCAAAAAATAATTTTGATATATACTGCACTTGGATTTTAGGAAAGCTTTTGATAATGTTGCACATGGAAGACTACTGTTCAAATTGGAATAGTTTGGCATTAAGGGCCAGTTGCTTGTTTGTATGTTTGTTTGTTTGGTTTTTAGGAGCATTAGCAACTAAGGCCATATTGCTCCGGGATATGCGGTGGTCATTCCCTGACCTTTCCGCATCCTCCGTATTTGGTGGTGATGGGCTTGAACCCCGGTCTAATCAAGAAGTGTGTGCTGCGCACTGGTGCTCCTTCCCACCTGGCTATCGAGGCGCCTAGGCCAGTTGCTACAATGGATAAAAGGATGATTGAGTGGGAGAAGGCAGATAGTGGTAATCAATGGACCCTGCACTTCTAATGTTGACTGATATTATTGGTTGAGTCCCCCAGGATTTGGTGTTGGGCCCATTGTCGTTTTCTGTATTTATCAATGATATTGATGAAGATATATCAAGCTTAATTTCCAAGTTTGCAGGTGATACAAAGATTGGCAGGGTTGTTAATGATAGTATGCTACTACTGAAACAGGATCTGGAAAAGTTGAGCAAATGGGCTGAGAGGTGGTAACTGAAGTTTAACATTGAAGAATGGAAAAGGCCTTGGGGTGTGCAGTCAGATATGGAGTTTTCTGAGCAGTGCAGACAGGCTGCCAGAGTAGCTCATGGGGTTTTGTCAATGATATACAGGAATTTTGCTAGCAGGGATAAGGAGGTCATTATCCCGTTGTAATATTAATTATATTGTATTTGAACCGAAATCATGCCTCAGATCAGAGCAGCAAGGCAAAAAGGCTTGAGGTAGTTCGGAGTGCTGTGGCTCAGTATATAGTCGAGGTGAGTGGTCCTCTAGGCACCTTAGATCACATCTTGGTGATGGTCTCTTCTCCAATGGAGCCTTTCTCTCATGGCCATTCCCAACCTTGTGTTGTTTGGCATTACAAGAATGCAAAATAGTATGATCTCAATTTCTACTCTCTTCTTTTCCTTTGTAAGAATAGGGGAGAGCTTAGTGTGGCCATTGTCCTCTGTATCAGAGCATTATGAAATGTACTGCTTGTTTGAATTTTGCAGTGCTATCAGGAATGAAACATGATATTGTCAAGGGGGGGGGGGATGTCTGTGTGCTTGATGATAGGTGCCAACTTGGCATTGTTATGAGCCTTTATGAGAGCTTAAAGAACAGGGTGTATGCTTTCAAAGGATTTAAAGTGGTACCGCATCAAGCTCTCAGCTGCTCACATCAATGGTATAGCTTGCACTTGATAATCAGCCAACACAGCAGCAATTCCCAAGGCAGAATGTGCTGGCCCCACAGGACTAGATGTTGTCACTGACTCTATTATCAGGGAAATATATTCTGCAAAGAGGATAGATAGGTCACTCTCAGTGTGCTAGTTGCCGTATTTCAGGACTTGCACATGTAGATGTTATACCCAGGGTTACTAATAGTACCACGATTGTTTCATGATGGTGGGACTGTTAGTAACCCTTGGTATAACCACCATGTGCAATCTTGAAATACTGCAACTAGCACACCCATGTGCAAACCTATGTAAACAGGTGTTGAGGAATGGCGCCCTTCTGTGTTACCAGGAAATACTAGATGGTAGATTACTCTTATCAGCCGGTTCAGTACCACCACTTTGCTAATTGGAGGCATGAAGTGGTGGAATCCATGTTTAGACTTCAGAGCAAAGCTCTGGTAAACCCTCCCCCATCTTACAGTATGATTGATGTCTTTTGAGTTTATGATGGATGAGATCCAATCTTCCTTACATTTCAGGGGTACAGCTGAAAAATGGTGTTCACAGGCCGGCCACTAGTTAGTACACCGGACCGAACCTATTGGTAACTCTAAATTTCTGGATCAGCTAGTGTATAATCTCACTGCCTCTACTCTGCCTGTACTGGAGGAAGTCCGAGTTGTGTGTATGCTGGGGGGGGGGTGGCATTGTTGAGGCCACATGTCAAACAATTGGGTATTACCATTATTTCCACTACAGTCTGCCAAATGCCATATACTTTTCTAACTGAATCTCAGTTATCGGTTGAATCAACCACTACTCGTGTCACTTGTCCAAATTATTCGCTGTATGATTCCTTCTGCTTCGATGGTGGTACTTGGGCATATGTCTGTTCTGATATTCCCTGTCAGAGACTTAGTAATTTGGAATCTCCTCTTTTTGATTTTCTCTGGCTTAAAATCTCTCTACTACATTTTGTCAAATTCATCTGTTGCCTCTGTCGTTCTTCCATCTTCACCAATCACTTGGAACTCTTTGAAACTTGACTTTCTCCAGTCCAACTTTTCTAACAGTGAGGTAATTTACTTTGGTGATTTTAATGTTCACAACTCCAGCTGGTTTTCATTTTTTGGTCACACGAACCCAGCTGGTCAAGATGCTGAGGCTTTTGCAATTACTAATGACCTCACACATTTACTTAACAAAATACCAGCCAATTCTAATCACATAGCCAACACTTTTTTTTCTCACAAACAACCCTTCTAAGTATATAGTCGAGGTGAGTGGTCCTCTAGGCACCTTAGATCACATCTTGGTGATGGTCTCTTCTCCAATGGAGCCTTTCTCTCATGGCCATTCCCAACCTTGTGTTGTTTGGCATTACAAGAATGCAAAATAGTATGATCTCAATTTCTACTCTCTTCTTTTCCTTTGTAAGAATAGTTTTAAGTCTTCTGATGTCAATATTTGCTCAGCTGGTGGCAGTGCTATTATTTGTGTAGTGATGAAATTTTTTATTGCACACTCCACCTTAAAATCTCATCCTTTATTTAAACTTTGGTTTTCAAATAAATGTGCTAAGGTTGTTCAAGTGAAGAATGTTGCCTATTGTAATTGCTTTGTTTCCACATCTTCGGTTTCATTTTCTGCCTACACCAAAGTTCGCAACAATTGTAAAGCAGTTATTAATCAGTCCAAACTATATTTCGAACAGGCTAAGAGTAGAAAACTTGTTTCTTGTCCAAGTGGTAGTCGAGCATTCTGGTCTCTTGCCAAAGCTATTGGCCACAACTTTTGCCCAACCCTGTTACCACCACTGTCAAAACCAGATCGTTCTGTTGCCACTTCAGCCTAGGATAAAGCTGATCTGCTAGCATCTTATTTTTCTACCAGTTCATGAATTAATGATCTTGGTAAACCAATTCCCACTATTCGCTGCGGATGATGGTAGATGACTCTGTTTTCTAATTTCTCCACTAAGGATGGTGTTCTCCAAGGTTCAGTTATTTCTCCCACTCTTTTCTTCTTGTATATTAATGACCTTCCATTGATCAGAAATCCTATCCATAGTTTTGCTGATAATAGCACGTTGCATTCCAGTTTGAGAAACCTTGACCTGCATAAACAGCTTCGACTTCTCAAATATCCACTAGCAATTCCTTAAATGCTGATCTCCAGATAATTCTCCAGTGGAGCAAAGATAACTTAGTTGATGTCAGTCCTGTCTTATATATCACAAAAAAGGATTCTTCTGCTCCTATACTTATCTACGATGACATTTCAATTTCTAGGCAAGATAGTATATCTCTATTGGGGATTATCATGACTTCTAATCTCTCTTGGCATAATATATATTGTTTGCTCAGTATCTAAAAAACTTGATTTTCTCTTTTTCTCTGGGTGTTACTTTTCTTATGAACAGCTGTTCACTCTGTACAAATTGCAAATCTGCCCTACCATGGAATATTGTTCCCACATCTCCGGCCCCCAAAACCTTTCTATCTTTTAGATCCATTCAAAAGAGGGCAGTTAGGTTAATTAATTTAATTACCAGTCTTTAACAGTCATTCCACTCTGTCCCATAGACATTCTGTTTCTGCTGCATGCCTTTCTATAGATATTTCCACATGTACTGTTCTTCTGAATTGTCTTTTATAATTCCCACTTTCTCATTCAAAGCAGTCTGAATGCATGCCGCAGCCATCAACATCCTTTTGTTGTTCAACTTCAAACTCACAGAACCAACTTTTCTTCTTTGTTTATTCATTAAATTCCACTTTCTGGAACAATCTTCCTTAATACGTATTTCTTGAAAATTGCGATTTATACAAGCTGAAGTCTACTGTCAACAATTATTTTCTTTCATCTTCTCAACCTCCTAAGTACTTAGTACTGCATGGTACTAAGTACTTGCTATAGGTTCTAATACCTCTTGTTTGGAGTTTACATAAAAAAAAAGAGAGTGAGAGAGCAGATATCTTCTAAAAAGACACAAAATGTGATATTATTGTAGATATTATAAAATGTGATATATGTTATTAGTGTTGGCACTAATGACATTAAGAGTAGGAGATTTACAGACTTAAAGTACAGGTCAATATTGAAGAAAAGTTGCATTAGGCTTAAATTGGAAAGTGTCTGCAAACCTGCCAGACATGAAAGGAAGGAGTATAGGATAAGAGCCTTGTCAATCAATTTGTCCCTGGAGAGACTGTGCAAGGCTCATAGGGTAGAATTTTTCTCAGTGTGGTCTGTTTTTGTTATCAGAGGAGAGTGCTTCTACTGGGATGGGGTACACTTAAATAGAAAGTGTTGCGAGAATATTTGCTGATGCTATCGAGGTAGTGTTAGGTGCTTCGGAAAACTGCTAGCTTGGGGTGTTTGCAGATTAATAGATTAACAAGAGCCACAGGCATAGATGAAAGTGATTCTTGCACTGCTTCTATTAGAATTAGCAGCAGTCTGGCAAGCAAGATGCTGAGAGTCATCATGGAACAAGTAAATACATGGTCTGTGTTACGGTAACTAAGAGTAAGAACAGGTTCATGTATACTTGCATGGACTCCGATGCTAGGAGAATAATTAATAAATTTGATGAATTTGAAGTGCTGATCAAGACATCAAAGGCAGATATTGTTGGAATAGCAGAGAAGTGGTGTCACAGAGATATAAGGAATGCAGAATTTGAATGTGGGGATTTCAATATGAAAGGACAGACAGGATAAGAAGGGAGGAGGGGATTAGGCTGCTAATTTGGATGCACAAAATCAAAGGCGATGCATCCAGTTGATGTGGGTGGCCAGTACAAAGTTGAGTTGGTTTGGTGTCACATTAGCAATGGGAAAGCAAAAATAAGAGTAGAAGTGTGTTATAGGCCTAATGACTTTGATGAGCACGATAAACAACTATACAATGAAATATAGTGGGCCTGTAAATCAGAATGTCTTAAAATTAGGAGGTTTTAACTTTCTAAATAGTAAGATATATATCAGGTTATATTAAAGGAGGAAGCAAAGGAAGTAAGAATCCCTTAGCCATAATTATGAGAGCATTCAAAGTTTCAGGAGTAGTCTCTATGGACGATGAGCGAATGTATCCTCAGTTCACAAAGTGCTAGCAAAGGTTGAGATGAGTAATTACAGACCTCTTAGTTTAAGTTCTGTTCCAGGAAAATAATGGAGTCACTGGTAAAAGAAGTAATCCAGGATCATCTTGTCTGACCAATTTGATTGGATACTGTGATGTGGTCACAAAGGAACTGGATGCAAAAATTAAGTTTGGTATCATATATTTGGATTTCAGAAAAGCTTTTGATACTGTTGCACATAAAAGAATATCCCTACTTGTATCAACTCTTCAGATTACAACAGAAGAAGCATGGTCGCCTGGTTTCGAATCAGCCCAACCATGGTAACAACATGGAGATGAGAGAACCCCCACACCAAAACAGGAATGGATGGACCTTTGCTCAGGTGGTTGCCTCGAGTCATCTTCATCAATTGAACCCTCAAGCACAATCTTATAGCCATAACCCCCAAATGGCTATTTCCACCCAAGACATTTTGACAGTGGAACACCAAGGGAACAGATTACCAATACAGGAGACAAGTTTCTACCCCTCGCCAACTGGTTTGGGCCACTCAGCCGAGAAGACTGTACAGACCAGAGAAAGAATATTTGTTTCGAGACTGGGTCCTTCAACGCAAGCAGAAAGTATCAAGGCCCTCTTTGCCCATGAACATGGAATTAAGATTGATGCAAAGGCTATCAAAAAGAGGTTTCCGACCTACTCTTCCTTTATCATCTCCTGCCCAGTGAATGTGAAGCGTATCGTCTTGAATTCTAGCTGCTGGCCTCTAGGTACCCTCATTAAGCTGTATCAAGAGAGGAGTAGACCGATCATGTACAACAGACCCAGACAGGACATACAGGCATATCAAAAAAGAGGCCATATGCAACCAGGTTCACAAGGCGGAAAGCTTTTGTAGTTCACGCAGAATGTATGCAGCATAAAAAACAAGCTTCACTCCCTCCAGACCCTTCTTTTTCTTGATGAGTTTGACATCATTTGTCTTACTGAAACATGGCTATCGGCGGATAGGCAGCTTGATCTTGTGCCTTTTAACATTCCCTACAAGCACATTGGGAATTCAAGAAACACCAGACAAGGTGGTGGTGGTGTAGAAATCTTTTTTAATGGTCGTTTTCAGCCAATAAGGACAAGAGTAAGCCAGTCGAACAACTTTGATGCAATCTATACAACGCTAAGGAGTCCTCTTATTCAAATTCAGTGCTGCCTGGTTTACATCCTTCCAGATCACAATGAAGACTCTAGATCTGAGCTGCTCACCTGGTTGGCAACAAATTTAGTACCTAAAACTCCAACTATAGTTGTGGGCGATTTCAACTTGTCGATCCCTAAGCACGAAGATGCCCTTGTGGGTCTTGAAGTCACTCTTCGGATCCTTGACCTTACACGGTTCTTAGCGCCAGCTACTAGAGGAGGCCAAGTGCTTGACCTAATATTCCATAACCTACCAGACATCAAGCTCCTGCCCAGCAATTTCCAATTTCAATTGGATCACTGCCAGTTGCATGCCAGTTATCCATGCATGGCAATTCCACTGAGTTACCTGATGAGTATGCTGAACTGCCTAGGGTTGCCTTCTCTATGAAATATCTCAAGCCGGACATCATTTTACAGTGTTTGAGTGGATTTGACTGGGGATGCCTCTATTCTGAATCGATAGAGGATGCCACTATGGCCTTGTCCAAACAATTGAAGTTAATTGCACTCCGTGGTGCATCCAAGAAAATTAGGATTTGTAGCAAGTCGAATCGGTGTTTTAATAAGGAGACCAAATTGGCCTTCATCAGGAAGCAGAAGGCCTACCGGAAATGGCAGAAATCTCAACTTTCCTCAGACCTCACTATATTTAAGAAAGAAAGAGCTTACTTCCTAAAAAAAGTCCTAAACCAAGCTGTTCTTGTAGGTTTAAGAGGGGTAGAAGGATTCTGTCACACCAAACGAACCATCATATCATTGATCAAAAGCTTGTCCAGGAATGGGTACAGTGCAACCTCCTGCAGGCAAATTTTCCAGATCCAGATTCCCCTCTTTCACAAGAGGACTGGTTACCTAGGGCACAGATGAATGATATTGAAATATCTAGGGAGACTCTGACTGATGTCATCAACAAATTACCTAACAAAGCTACTGTAGGACCAGACGGTTTCCCATTATTCATAGTAAAAATATGTAGCACGTACATTGTGTTGACCTTTTACTCCACATTTTCAGCCAAATCTTACAATCTGGAAGAGTTCCATCAATTTGGAGATCTTACCATGTCAAGCCCATTCTAAAGAGATTAGGAAACCTAAATCTCCGAAAGTTCTGCGACCAATTTCCATCAGTTGCTCTTTACTTAAAATCTTTGAAAAAGCTATTCAGCCAGCAATTGCCCAGCACTGCTTTGGTCACAGGTCTGAGTACCTTCATACCGTTCTGCACAAGAGATCAACAACTACAAATCTTCTAGATACCCTCTTCAGAATCCAACAAGCTATCAATAACAAATCCCAGATTGACATCTTCCTGGACATTAAATCGGCATATGATAGAATATACCTACCAGCTCTCTTTACTATTCTGAAGCACTACTTCAGCCTGGCAGATACCTTGCTACAAATCTTGAAATTTGTCCTACTTCTCAGACATCTGTCTGTTACTCTGTCAACAATTTCCAGGTAACTTTCGACGTCACAAGAGGCATCCCGCAAGGGAGTGTGCTTTCAACAATTCTCTTCGCAGCAGTTTTGGAACCTTTCCTAGCATGTAATCCTAACTTTGTCTCCTATGCCGATGATCTGAAGTTCTACGTGAGTCAAACCATCCTGATCAGATCCTGGATATTAACCAACAGGCCTCTACACAAATAATGAAACTGGAAAACTATCTAGCCTTAATTGGGTTGCATCTGAACCCTTCCAAATCTGCTCAACTACAGATAACAAAAAAAAAAAAAAAAAAAAAAAAAAAAAGAGTTAAAAATGATATTCATATTTTCGTTGGTGGGGAAAGGGTGCAAAGAGTAACTTCCCACACACAGACCTAGGCCTCACCTGGGATGTTGGACTCACCTTCCAGCCTCATTTTGTCAGGATGAGACAGAAGACGTACGCGGCACTTTGGCCAGTGCGTCAGGAGCTCGTTGGTGTGCATCAGCCAGCGCTGCTTTGTCGGTACATCCTGAGGTGCATTACCCCTATCCCTCTCTACGCATCTGAAATTTGGTCATCTGCTCTTGCCTCCCACCTAAAAAAGTACCTCAATCTGGAATATTGGTTGCTCAGATGGATGAACACGGTGGTGGGTCACCCCTTTACTATCTCTAGATCCATCCTCCAAGCTAATCTAGGGACCACTCCCTGGAGACTTCTCATTACCACAAGAATGTACTCATGCTAGCTTGGCTTATCACAGGCCAAATAGATGCCCAATCTGTATCCACATTAATCTCTGGCACAAAGAAGACAAGAGGTGAATGCCGCGACTCCTGCCACCCTCTCCAGTTTACACTTATAAACATTGATTCCTTTAGGGGCATGTTTCCGGCCAACTGCCTCCAAATCTATAATAAACTAGGCATCAACCCTGATAAGTTCTGTGAAGACAAGCTCTACAGAAAGGAATACCTCAAGAACTGTTATCAACTATTGAACCTGTGACGACTGCCTACATCTGTACTTTATGCCTGCTGCATTTTTATTTTTATTTTTTTCTATTTATTTGTTTAATTTTTATATTTTTTTAAATTCGGATGTCTATTGCTATAAACTGTTTTATTTGAAGCGTATGCGAGTTCAATTATGTAAATATCTCGGGTCGAGCACATATGTACTTTTGTATACTGTACATGTCGTTCCTCGCACCTCAGTATGTAAATCTCTCGCCCTCCTGGCACACTCATCCCGGGGTGACCCACAGTTTCATGTGGTTAATAAACGGATAATAATAATAATAAAAAGACTGCTGTACAAATTGGAGCAGTGTGGCATTGATGTCAAGTTGCAGTTATTGTTATTATTAGCAGTCATATGGTGCAAGGGAGCCTGAGGCTTATGCTTGCATGTTATACCAGGTTTAACATACAAGTTGCAGATGATACAAAGGTTGGCAGGGTTGTTAATGACAGTATGCTACTTCGACAGGATCTAGAAAAGTTGAGCAGATTGGCTGAGAAGTGGCAATTGAAGTTAAAAATGGAAAGGACTGTATACCTGATTATCTCTTTGTATAAGGCCAAGGTCAGGCCACACCTTGAGTAATGAATACAGGTCTGGAAGCCTTGGTTTTGGAAGGATATAGAGTTGCTAGAACGAGTATGGAGAAGGGCAACAAGATTGGTGAGGAGAACGAAGGGGTCCACTTACTAAGAAAGGCTTAAGTTCTGCAACTTGCAGGGTGTGGAAACTAGGCACCTGTGAGGTGATCTGATTGATGTGTATAAGGCCTTAAATGGTTTGAGCAGAATTAGTGCTGATGGGATTCTTCCTTTTGCCCAGATGACAAACCTGAAGGCCATAAATTCAAATTGAGGAAAGACAGTTGTAGAATAGATACACAGGAATTTGCCTTTATCTCATGGGTAGTTGTTTGCTAGAACAAATTACCATCTCTCATTGTGGAAGTTGATAGCTTAAATAAATTCAGGGAAGAACTGGACAAAATTTGAGAGATTTTAGAGTGAATGGATGGGTGAAATCGGAAGTGTTTTTTATTTTATTTTATTTTTTTTTTGTCTGATGCTGTATAAGCTTGACTTCTTGCATGAAATGTCTCCACTATTCCTAATGCTAAGCCATTCAAAGCCTTAAACACCACAGTCAGATCAACTCACAGATGCCCAGTGTCCAAATGCTGCAATTTGCAGAACTGAAGCCTTTCTTGGTAAGAGCAACTCTTTCTTCCCAAATTTGTTGCACTTTTCTATACCCTTTCCAGCAGCTCTACATCCTTCTTAATTACAACTCACAGCACTCAAGATGTGGTCTGACCTTTATCTTATACATTGGAATAATAAACACCTTATTCCTGTATATCATTGAACACCCATGAGCTATCCTGGCAGCTGTTTGTACTACTCAGAGAACCTCATATCTTACTGCACAATTATCCCCAGGCCTTTTCATTTTCCACTACTCTGAGTGTAGCACCACACAGTTGGTATGTTACTAAGGGATTACTACTCCCCTAATACAGTGCCTGGAGTTTAACATTTCTCAATGTTTAACTCCAGTTGCCATTTCTCAGCCCCTCTGCCTAATTTTCTTAAATCTTGTTGCAGCAGAATACCTTCATTACTCTTCATCACTGTCACCTTTGCATCATGTGTAGACTTACATGTTAAGCCTGATACACCCTCATCAGTATCCTTAATAAATACAGAAGACTACAGTGAGCTTGGCACCAAACTCCACTAATAACATTAGGCCATGAAGAGCAGTGTATATTGATAACTGCTCTCTCTTCTTCCACTCAACAATCCCTTTATCCATAGCCATAACGTTCCCTTAATGCCATGCTGCTTCAATTTGTACAGCATTCTTTTATGTGCAACAGTATCATAAGCTTTTCTGAAATCCAAGTACAGTAAGTCCCCAACATATGTAAGAGATACGTTCCAGAACTTCTTACGTAAGTCGAGTTTTAAGTAACACTGGAATGACTAATAAAATATTGCTACTATATCCGTGATATATCAAAATTACAAAAACCACATAATATCCCTAGAAGAATGAAGAAAAGTAGTTATATAATTTTCAATTTATTTGTTATATATTTTTATATATTATATATATAAAAAAATAGTTATATTTTTAATTAGTTAAATTAAAAACTTTATCTGGGGACAGCCGTGAAATAGCCGGAGTGGCACATAAGAAAATAAAACATAAAAGGAAGAAAAAATGCATGTTATTGTACTGCAAAAACTGATATGTACAGTACACTCGATTTTCCGGGATAGATGGTAAAAAAAATTCCCGGTTAATCCAAAAATACATTCCATCCCCAACATTCGTAAGAGATATGTTATAGGACTTCTTACATAAGTCGAGTTTTATGAACTCTGGAATGACTAATATAATATTGCTACTATATCCCTGATATGCCAGAATTATAAAAACCACATACTATCCTCAGAAGAATGAAGAAAAATAGTTATATATTTTTAATTAGTTTATTTTATCCTGGGGACAGTTTTGAAGTGTTCAGAGTGGCACATCATCATTCTTCTCTTTCTTGGTGATTCCTTTCTACTTCCTTGCACCATATGGCTAATAATAATAAGAAGAAAAGAAAACATAAAAGGAAGAATAAATGCATGTTATTGTACTGTAAAAACTGATATGTATTTCGTAGCCCGTTGGTTATAATAGTTGACTTCATTGGTGCCGATCTCTTCACTGCTGCTCATATTGTGTCTAATGTAACGTAAGTCCGAAGCCACATAAGTCTTGGACTTAATGTATCGAAAAATGTTCAGCAACCTCGTAAAAAGTATGGTGATAGATAAAAAACGAAAAAAACTTACCACACACTGCTCGCATGTCCAATACGATGCTTCCCTTTATTTTTTATGATGTCGATTTTAAGTCAAATAGCTTTCCTCTATTTTTTACAGTGTCGCGTATGGTTTTGTTACCAACATTATTATGGTCATTAGAGATTTAACGGATGCACTGTTTTCAAATATTTGAATAATTTCAAGTTTTTGTTTTATTGAAAGCACAACTCATGCGTTTGCCCATCATTTTCACAATTTCTAAAAAAAAAAAAAAAAAAAAAAAAAAACCGACATCCCTGACATAAACAACGAAACAAAATTTGTCCTTTTGCGGTGCGACGAAATACAACAATCGACGCAATGCACTAAAACAAACTAAACATTTGCATTACGACGCGACTTACTAAACAAACTAAACTAAAGATAATAGGTACACTAATCTCCCAATGACGACTTATAATGGCATTTCTTGTCGTTTATTTATGACTTGCAAAACATCTGTTTATACCTATTCTAGTTGTTGCTTGAATTTTATGATTTCTGATTGATTTTTTTTTTTTTTAATTTGTAGTCTTGATGTGTCCCGGTTAATCCGATCCCAGTAAATCTAGAGTCTGCTGTATTTCGTAGCCTTGGTTATTATAGTTGACTTCACTGGTACCGATCCCTTCACTTTATTATTGTGTTAACTGTTGACATTGACAAATCCAAATTCTGCACGATACTTGTTCATGTTTGATCATTTTCATACATCTTTATTATTTTAATTTTCTGATCCAAATCAATCGCTTTCCTTTTCTTGGTAGATTTACTAGTACCGCTGTCACTTATTCTCTTAGACGGCATCGTGATAACGGTCAAAATGAAATTTTCTGTAACGAACTTCATAGGGTTAAGGCGGAAACACACTATTATCACCTCATTCGAGCTCACATGTTCACATTTTACTAAAGCACATTTCTGGAGGTCGCTACCATAAAACAATAAAGACAATTTGCACTTTCCAGTTAATTAGGCTTTCTGTTAGTTCAATTCATTATAAATCGATAGTAAACTCCCTCTTATTGCAGTTGCGATAATACAGATAGCTAGAATTCTGTGAATTTTTTACATTATTATGGTGAAATATGTGTACCCCTTCACTGAAATCGTCAATATATAAAAAAAAAACAAATTTTCAGAATCTTCTCTTCATCCTATTTTTTTAGTTTGTTACTCCTTATCTCACTTGTGCAATTTGTGCATGCTGAGTTCATCATTATTGATTGCTTATTATATTTTTTTACTGTTTTAAATTTTACAATCCTAAAAAAAAAAGATTTCAGTGAAAAATGTATAACTCGGGCTTACTGTATATGATATCAAAAAATATTTTTTTGCCTCTAGCTGGTCAGACAAGATCTCACCTTAACAAACCCATGCTATGACTGAATTATAATTGCCCTCCTACTAGATGGTCTTGCATTTCTCTTTCAACCATCGACTCCATTATTTTCTCTGGAACAAAAATTTAACTAAAACTCTGTAATTACTCATCTCACCCTTTGATCTTGCACTGTGAATTGGGATAAGTTCTCACAACCTCAGTCCATAGAAACCTACCCTGAATATAAAGATGCTCTCATAATGATGACTAAGAGTTTATATTCTTTGCTGCTTCTCTCTTTTTTTTTTTTTTTGGATAGATTCCATCCACTGGTGCCTTTTTACGTTTAACTTCTACAATTTCTCTTCCATTTTCCTCTTAGTTATCACAAAACCATTCAGCTATAGAAATAGTGTTCAAAGCTTAGACCTTTTAGGTCCAAGTCTTGAACAGTATTTCATAGTTGGTAGGAAAATCCTAGTAGCTTCTATGATTATTTCCCTGAATGCATCCCATTTAGAGTTTGTTGTTGGTAACATCATTAGTTGGGCCTACTTATAGAATTTAAAAACCGTCTGAGACCACTGTAATCTCCTTTGCGAAAGCAAAATCCCTTCCCTTTACCGTTAATGGTAGGTAGTTACATTTTCAGGTTAGTCCCACATCAATACACTGTGCACTGCCACCTATTGCTTCTTCTATCTGCAGATTCACTATGGCCCCGAGTGCCAAGCGATATTTTGTGCGATACATAGCGTTATTTCTCAGCGGATTAGTTATATTTATTTTCCAGTGTCTCTATTCTTCCTGTTTTTCATAAGTGATTCTTTACTTAAAAGCTTTGAAGTAGAATCCAAAAAGGAAATACACCTTTCTTTCCTTGTGTGTATATATATATAATCGTACTAACCTAACTAAATCTCTAAACCCCTTGGTCATTGGTGGCACCGCTCCTGCCTCCACGTGGTGGGGCTGGTAACCTGGGAGAAGAAAAACACTATCCTGGGGCAAAAAGGAGCAAAGATAGACATAAATAGACATGCCACTTATGGATCTCATGATCCAGATCTCTCAAACAGAGAAGACTTAAATGCAGGTAATGCAAAATGGCAGAAAAAAGAAGGAACAGAAACCCCTGCTCCTCTTTTTTGATACTGCATTCTTTGACTGACAATCCTTTGAGTAAGCTCTCCCCATTCTTAATACAGAAATGTCTTGAAAATGTGGCAGGCCCACCAAAAATGGTTCAAAGATTAAAATCCGGAGACCTCCTAGTGGAGATGAACGAGAATAAGCACTCGGAAAAACTTAAAAATATCGACTTTTGGTGGAATTCCCACAAAGGTTACCCCGTTTCGCCACCTTAAACTCCTCTAAAGGGGTAATAGCCGAGTGGGATCTCCTTGTATTACTCCTACCCGAATGGTCATTCTTACATTTAAAACACCAATTTTACCAACAACTGTTAAAGCTGGATATTTAAGGTGCAAAATTCGACCTTATATTCCAAACCCAGTCTGGTGTTTTAAATGCCGAAAATTTGGACACTCACAAGCAGTCTGCAGGGGTGTAACCACTTGTGCCTCCTGTTGTTCAAAAGAGCATGTTCACACAGACTGCCCCACTCAAATACAAAACGGCCCAAACTGTAAGTGGAATCATTCAGCATTTTCAAAGGAGTGCATCCAGTGGCGGACTGAAAAGAATATACAAAAGTACAAAGTGGAACACTTTGTACTTTTGTATTTGTTCCAGCAATCAACTCATTCGGTAAACACACCATTGACAATACCGCCAGATAAAAATTCTGTACAACAGCCAGTTAATCAAACAAGCTCTGAAAGAAATAATCAAAAAACCAGTACTGATACCATGGACATAAATAGAAATTCACACCGAGATGATCCACTTCTTGAACTTCATGCAGAAGAGGAGGACATGGACATCACTAGACCAAATTTCCCAAAAAGGGAAAAAAGACTAGACAGGCGCAAACAGACCACATCCCGTAAGCAAGCAAACACACCCGATAATCCTCAATAATGCATAGAATCATTCAATGGAATTGTCACGGAATCCGAGCTAACTTAGACGATGTTTATGACTTAATTACCGAATATAAGCCTGCTGTTCTTTGTGTACAGGTAACAAACCTGACCCCTAAAATAACTATGAGCATAAAACATCATATAATGCTTAGAAAGGATAGGAACGACTCTAATACAGCACATGGAGGTGTAGCATTGCTAGTAAACTCCAGAACTCCTTTCAGACCAGTCCCACTGCAAACAACTTTAGAAGCAATCGCTGCTAGAGTTATGGTTAAGATAGCAGTAAAAGCAGATTTGAATGATTTAGTTACCCAGCTGCCACCACCTTTCTGTATCTTGGGTGACTGGAATGGGCATCACCCCCTATGGGGTTCCTCTCACCTTGATAAGAGAGGTCAGTTAATTGAAAAATTTCTTGAAAGGCACAACTTCCCATTATTAAACAATGGGACTCACACATACGTGCATCTTTCCTCAAGGTCAACTTCTGCAATTGATCTTTCAATATGCTCGCCAAACCTCCTTCCTCTTATTGATTGGACGGTCACTGATAACCTGCGAAATAGTGACCACTTTCCAGTAATATGCACACTATCGGCTAACTCTCCTCCTCCTCAAACTGAGATAAAAACTGTTTGGAAATTCGACAAAGCTAACTGGAAGAAATATCAAGACATATCTAGATATTCAGACTGTTAGACCCTCACCATTGACTCTGCCGTAACTTACATAACTCAGCAAATTATAGCAGCTGCAGAAACCAGTATACCCAGATCATCCATGAAAACTCGCTCCCATCCAAAATTGTGGTGGAATGAAGCCTGTAGCAGTGCCAAAAAAGAGAAGAATAGATACTGGAACTTATTTCGTAAATACCCAACCACAGTTAATCTCGTACAGTTCAAGAAAGCTAGAGCTAAATCTCGTCACATACAACGAATAAGCAAAAAAGAGACATGGTCCAAATATGCCTCCTCTATAAACAGAACCACAAGTATCAGAACCGTTTGGACTAAAGTTCGAAGAATTAATGGAAAATATCCACCTATAACCACTCCGATAATATTTCTAAAAGGCAAAGAAATCTGCAATCCTCTTGATATTTCTAATACATTAGGTGAAACCTTCGAAAAAATCTCCGCTGTAACCGCATTTGAGCCAAGTTTCCAGGCACATAAAGTACAAACAGAAAAATATAATCTCAATTTCAGTACTTCACGACAGCATCCATATAATGTACCCCTTACCATGGCAGAGTTACGTAGTACACTTGCAAGATCCAAAAATAGTGCTGCTGGCCCTGATGGAGCGTACTATGCCATGATATATCATTTGAGTGAAGAATCCCTTTCTGCTCTGCTAAAACTGTATAATAGAATCTTTGGCAAAGACTACTATCCTACCAGTTGGCATCATTCTATTGTATTAGCTTTCCCAAAACCAGGAAAGGACCATTCAGATCCAGCAAATTACCGACGGATAGCGTTAACTAGTTGTATAGGAAAAGCATTAGAAAAAATAATTAATGCCAGATTGACATGGTTTTTAGAGACTGAATGCATTCTAAGTCAAAATCAATATGGATTTCGAAGAACTAGATCAACACTTAACCTTATGGTCAAAGCTGAAGGAAACATCCGAAATGCATTTCTCAGGAACGAACACCTAGTGATGATATGTCTTGACATCGAAAAAGCTTTTGATACAACCTGGCGGTATGGAATTCTTCACGATCTCTATGAATCCGGTCTTCGTGGTCATCTTCCAAAATTTATCCAGAACTTTTTGAGCAATAGGACCTTTCAGGTACGATTTCACTCTGCTCTCTCACAAACATTTGTGCAAGAGGAGGAGGTCCCTCAGGGTTCTGTGCTTTGTGCCACGCTCCTCTCTCTCAGGATTAATTCCATTACCAAATGTATTCCCTACACAGTTGAAACTTATCTGTATGCCGATGATCTGGCAATCTCAAGCCACTCACAAAACATGCGTTTCATTGAAAGGCAGCTTCAAGGTACAATTAACAAGCTTGTTCATTGGGCCAAAAATAATGGATACAGACTTTCAAAACAAAAAACAGCAGCAATTCATTTTTGCCGTAAACAGAATTTACATCCAGATCCCGATTTACATCTTGATTCTCATCCAATTTCTTTTCAACAGAGTATTAGCTTTCTTGGACTAATTCTGGATAAAAAACTTAGTTTCTTAGAGCATATTAAGCATATTCGTACAACCTGTCTAAAGAAGCTGAATCTCCTCAGGGCAATTTCCGCTATGTCATGGGGTGCAGATCGGTACATGCTGCTGCACTTATACCAGTCGCTCATAAGATCCAATATGACTCATAAGACTATGGGTCACCTGCATATGCCTCAGCTAGAGAAAGTGTATTAAAATGGCTCGACCCAGTACATCACAATGCTCTCCGAATTGCACTGGGAGCTTTTCGTACATCGCCAGTTCAGAGTCTCTATACGGAAGCACACGAACCACCCCTATTTCTTTGTCAGCAAGCTCTGTTATTAAGTTATGCAGCTAAAATCAGAAGTTTCCCACATCATCCTATAAAGCAGTATTTATTCACCCCAAAATGGCATAATTTGTACCAAAATAAACCTTTGCAGAATAAACCATGTGGCATTAGATTACAAAGCATAACTATGTGCTGGGAACTAAATATGAATGACATAATTCTAGATATTAGCACGGCTATGCCACCATGGCAAATACCCTTGGCCAATGTTGACCAACATTTCCAACAATGGGGAAAGAATGTACTTCCAAATTTCAGTATTCAGCAGATCCATGCAACTCACTCTTTTCAGTTCTCTAGTTTTACCCAAATTTACACTGATGGTTCCAACACAGATAGTAAAGTTGGAGCAGCTGCAGTTCTACCAAACATTACAATATCCCAGCAGCTCCCTTTGGAGTACAGTATTTACACCGCAGAACTATATGCTATCCTGATGGCTCTAGACAATGTAAAACAGTCATTATATCCTCAAACTATTATCTACACCGATTCCTTAAGCGCTGTATTTGCTCTTCAGTGTAAATTTCCTTCCAGTCATCCGTTTCTGCAACAAATTCAAACCAAGTTAGTGCAGCTTCTTGCAAACAGGCAAAAATTAATTTTCTGTTAGATACCTGGGCACTCTGGAATCAGAGGAAACGAACAAGCGGATCTTGCAGCCAAGAACGCCAGTCACATAAAATCAGACATGCAGATACCTTACACAGATTTAAAACGCATCATACATAGCAAAGTTAGAAAAAAATGGCTATCCTTTTGGCAGGGAGAAAAAAGCAATAAGCTTTTTCAGATTAAAAATGATCACAAGAAGTGGCTATCAAGCCTAAGAGGCAATAGAAAGGAAGAAGTAGTACTTGCTAGAATTCGAATAGGACATATTCACCTAACTCAGTTATTTACTCACTCAGAATGACCCTCCACTATGCAGCAACTGTCAAACTCAACTCACAGTAAACCACTTGATCATTGAATGCCCATTATATCTGAGAGAACGAAAAACAGCTTTCTCTTCACATCTATATTCTTCTAATAAACTTACCTTACAACAGATTCTCGGAGATCGACAAGATATTAATGATGTTTTTACCTTCCTCAAAATGATAAACAAATATCACCTGATCTGAATCCTTTTATTTAATATAACAATCATATAACAAATAAGATTGAAATAGGTGCATTATGGCCTTAGTAGCCCTTGCACCAATAAATCCAACAAACAACAACAACAGATTCACTATAACCACTAGTCAATTCAAGTTCTGGTGAATATCTGGAAAGTTAAAATATCCCATTATAAGACATTCTGATTTATTGTTCCACTCTTTTTCTGTGTAGTTTTTTTATTGTACTCATCACAGTCATTAGGCCTATAACACACTCCTCTTCTCAATTTTGTTTTCCAGTGCATATGTTATACTAAACTGACTCAACATTGCACTGGCCACCCATGTCAACTGAATGTGCCTGAGATTATGTGCTTCTTATCTAAGTGCATAACCAATTCCCCCACTCCTGTCATGTCTGTCCTTTCTGTTTATATTGTAATCTTCATATTCAAATTCTGCATCCCTTATATCTGAGTGACACTATGTCTCAGATTCCCACAATGGCTGCATTTGATGACTCGACTAGCACTTCAAATTCATCAAATTTACAAATTTATAACATGAACAACAAGCCCCAATAACATTACTTCAGCTGTAAGCTTAGTATCTGTGACCTGAACTACTGGTACCACTTCCATCAGTAGTTCTTGAATATATGCCATCAGATCCTGAATCTGACATTTGTGATTTAGAGCTGTGTTTTGCATCTGGGTGGGACTTGAAAGCCTTGAAGGTAGGACTCAAGCAGACTGTGGGTTTCTTGGTAGTTTATTGTTATCTCTTAAATGGTTCAAAGAAAATGTTAGTGAGTTTACAGTATTAAGCACATGGTAGTGACCAATAAACCAGGTTAATATGATCATAAGACCAGTTCCAGAAATTTCATTTTCAGTCCTTCCACGAATGGCTCATGAAGGGGTGCAACGGAATTTTTTTAGGAGCCTTAGCTTTCCCAATTACTCCACATATCGTCCTCCTATCTAGGGGAAACTCTAGATGCCTTCTTTTTTAACTACTTTCCAATTTCTTTTTCTGAGAAAAGTTCAAAATGTTTAAGCAACATAGCAAATACATATATTGCCTCTTGTACTCTTCCTCCCAGCTCTCTGCTGCGGTCTCATTTAATAATGCAAAAGATCTTTGTGAACATTTTTGTTTGGCTGAATGGAAGAAGTACATACTGCTTCCATTCCTGGATAATTTTTATTCTGAATCAGAATCATTTTGATTCTTGAAGTTAAAAATTAATAAATAAACAAGGATTTAAAAGATTTGGATTCATCTCTTCAGAAACAATGAGATCTGAAGGAGGGATTCCAGCAGAGAAGAGAGAGAAAAAGACCATTAGAAAAAAGTACAGTGAAAGATATATTCAGTATAGATATTCATTCAGAGGAGTGACCTGTTCCATAATGTGTTGTTTGTGGAGAAACATTTGGCCTCAAAATTTGAAGAGACATTTAGTGGAAAGACATCTGTTCCTAAAAGATAAGCTTATTGAGTATTTCAAACAACTTAATTAAGCATGAAAACTGATCAAAAAATGTTTGCTTGCTTTTTCAAATGTTGGTTCACTGTCCTTTGGGCATCCTTTTTTAGTCTCTTTGCAAATTGCTGTATGTAAAAACCCATACACAATGGGGAAAACACTGATAAAACCAGCAATGCCTGCAGAGAGATTTTTGGCAATGAAGCTGTAAATAAGATTGCTACAATTCCACTTTCAAATCATACAGTTAAGTGTCGTTGAAAGCATTTCTAGTGATATTGAAGCTCAACCCATTTCCCTTCTGAAAAAATCAAAACTTTTCTCTCTTCAATTAGATGAATCCTTGGATATTGTTTATACAGTAATGTCAGAAGTGTCGTCATTAAAATGAGTGAATTCTAACTGCTGGTTAGGACAAGTAATGCTGACATAATAAGGTTTATGGAAACGTGGTGCCACCTGGAGATAGGGGATTATGGGTTTCACTACGGTATGTATAATGTATTTAGGAAGGATAGGGAAGATATACCAAAAGCAGCCTGAGCGTGACGAAAGCTTTCCCAGATTCAGACGTTTCACATGCTAATACAGAATCTGTATGGTACTAGATAGTTGGAATCTAAGGTATAGTGTAAAGTGTGTTAGTTGTCTGATGGCACCGGGGGTTCCCCCCACCTTCGCATTGTATTCTTTGTAAGTGACACAGAGCTCTGTGGAGGCCAGAGATTTAAAAAGCTCTGTGGAGGCCAGAGATTTAAAAAGCTCTGTGGGGAGTCGCTTGTTGTGTAGTGTTATATTCTGTTGTTTCTCTGACCATTTAGCCGTTGGGACCCACCGTTGCCCACACTTTGCCACGAGGAGGCAGATCAGGCACCCAGTAGATTATTTAAGTACTCTGGCAAGCTCCACCACCTAATTTCCAAGGATTTCAGTGGCAAGACCTATATATATATATATATATATAAAGGTGGGGGGAATGAACACTAGAATTTGGTAAGGCTGAAAGAGGTTTACGAGAAAGCAGTTGAATTTTTTGACGACGCTGATTTGAATTTGGCGGCATTGAAACAGGTAGAAGGATGGGGACAATAGAGTAGGCATCCCCAAAGAGGTCAGTGGGGACAAGCCCACCCTTCCCTCCCTGGGAATGGGGTTTTAAAGGGAACCGGGTTAGAGTACCCAGTTCAGATTTCCAGATGGCGTGTTGGCAGCAAAGCTGCAGTATGTCTTCATCGGTGATGGTTGTCAAGCCCGTCTTGTTGAATCTGGTGGGAAAGTCAAACTTCCCATCTCCCTCTGGGGTTGGGATAGGTTAGCTGGCAGTGGGGAACCCACTAGGAGAAAGGGGGAGAGACATTTACTTCGTTCATAATTTGCATTTTCACTCTACTTGCGTTCTTTTTTTATAGTTTAGAATATATATATATTTATTTTTATTATTATTTTTTTTTAAATTTTTTTTGTTAGGTTTTATATGTGTGTATATATATATATATATATATTTTTTTTTTTTTAGTTTGGTCATATATACAGTATATATATATATATATATATATTATTTTTTTTTTTCCCACTCACTCATTCATCTCTTTCCCACACCACACAGTGGTGTTTAATGTAATTTAAATACTAATGCTTAATAATTAAGCTAAATAAGAAAGAATATAAAAGATTAAAACTAGGGTTGGTGTGAACTTAACTGTAACCTTTAAGGTTCGTGTTCTTTTTCTCACACACACTTACACTCTCATTCATTCTTCTGGCTTTCATTTCGTTTGTTTGACTCTTGCTTTCTGCACTGCACTCTCTGGGCACCTCAACTTACTGTTATTCTTCAGTTGTGGTGCAGGCCAGGGGAGAATGTAGTGATAGTGTTTGTGTTGTTAGTAAATGTTTGTTAGTACAGTATATATAAAGTGATGTAAGTTATTATTAACTTTGTATTCTTTCAGCCAATTACATTTGCTTATCCACTCGTTCCCATTCACCATAACACTCATTCACTCTCTTTCCCCTCGTGCTGGGTCCATCTTTCTTTCACCAAAACTAACATTTATTCCCTTTTACCATAATTCCTAATTCACTCTTTTACTCAGTGACCAGCCTCATCCTTCTTTCATTCTACATTGCATCCCCTTGCTACCAGCTTAATGATATTTTTCAGCTAATCTGCTTCCCTGGCTGCCTGTACATCTCCCTCCCCCACATGGTTACATATTTGGTGTGGGGACCCAGTTTCTAACTCATGGCAGGGTAGTCCTGGGGGGTTACCCGGGTCAATCCGATTTTGTCACGTCAGAGTGCAGAATACTGCTGTCCTGACAGTTATTAGGTCATCATGGTGGGAGATGTGGGCGATTTTAACTATTCATTATTATTTAATTGCTGGGGCCTGAATTGCCATTCTTTGGATAGTTCTGCGCATTTCGAATACTTTGTGCATGAAGGTTGTAAAGGCTTTATAATTTTCCTCTTCTATAATGAATAGATGTGCTCCCCTTGGAAAGGGGCCAATCTGTGCTATTAGCTGTGTTCTGGGGATGTCATAAATTATACATTCATATAGAAATTTTAAAATTAACTAAATGCAGCAAGGCATAATACTTTAAGAGTTTAATATCTATATAATATCGGCATAGATACACCATAGGTAACTCTTACGAAACTACGATGGTAGTGTGGTAGGCATCATTTGCTCTATCTCATATTGTGCTGTTCCTTCACAACGAGTTGCCATGGTATTGCACTACCTCGAATAAGTAACACTTCACTAATAGAGAAGACTATTGTTACTTATTCTCAGTGGGCACTACAAAGATTCTTATAGAATGTGTGCTCGGTCTTCACTCTTACCACAGGTGCAATTTGGGTCATCAATCAGCCATAAGGAGGTTAGTTTTGCCTTTAGGGAGCCGTGACCTATCAATATGAATGTTGTAAAAAGCCCAGGGGCATACTACTTTCAAATGATACAGTTAAGTGTCGTTGAAAGCATGTATATTGAAGCTCAACCCATTTCCCTTCTGAAAAAATGAAAAATTTTCTCTCTTCAATTAGATGAATCCTTGGGTATTGTTTATACAGTAATGTCAGAAGTGTTGTCAATAAAATGAGTGAATTCGAACTGCTGGTTAGGACAAATAGGGCTTATAGAAACGTGGTGCCACCCGGAGATAGGGGATGATGAGTTTCAGTACGGTATGTATAATGTATTTAGGAAGGATAGGGAAGATATATCAAAAGCAGCCTGAGCGCAACGAAAGCTTTCCTGGATTCAGACGTTTCACATGCTAGTATGGAATCTGTATGATATCAGATAGTTGGAAGCAAAGGTATAATGAGAGTGGGAGTATTCTACGTGCCATTAAAATAATACTCCATGATGAGGATTACAAGTTGGATTAATAATGAAGTTGCCAGATTACTTGAGCAGAAAAAGATGGCATGGAAAAGTTAGAGCAATAAAAATACTGAAGCCTTATAACAGCTACAAATTGATCTGTAATAATGCCACAGAAAAGATTAGGCTGGCAAAGGCAGATTATGAGAAATCGCCGGCAAAGAGAGAAAGGGGGGTAAGGAATTTTTCGCATATATAAATGCAAAGAAGAGAAGGACAAACCAGATTGCGGACCCTTATGTAATGGATGTAGGATAGTATTAAATACCCCAGCTCCAGTTGCAGATGAACGCAACAGTTATTTTGCGTTGATATTTCCAAAAGAAAAACCTTCACATCAATGTGAAATTATGGGAGTGAAGTTGAAGAATATGTAATTAATGATATTGAAATTTCACATGATTATTAAATGAAAAAAACGTTTGAGCTTACAGGCAAGTAAGGCTCCTGGGGTTGATGGAATATACCCTATAACCTTAAGGGAGGTGGCAAGTGAGTGCATTGAACCATTGAGGCTTATGAGAGCATCACTAGACTTGGGAGTGATTCTGTTGGATTGGAAAAGTGCCATTGTGTCTCCGATACATAATGGCTGTTCTAAGAGTTAAGTGGGAAATTATCGGCTGGTTTGTCTAACTTCAGTAGTAGGGAAAATCATGGAAAGAATGATCAAGGGTGGAATTCAGGATTATTTAGATAGAAAGGGAATTCTGAAAGATACTTAGCATGGTTCTGTAAAGGAAAAATCATTTTTAACTAATATTGTTAGCTATTTTTTTTTTTTTTTTTTTTTTTGGTAGTTGTTGGCGCATCGGCTTCTGTGGCCATATTGCACCTCCCAAGGTTTTTGCAGTACTTTGATCCAAGGCGGGAATCGAACCCGCGACCTTTGGGTTGCCGGGTAGGTACTTTACCCACTCGGCTAGCCCGGTCGGCGTTAGCTATTTTGACAGGGTCACTCAAGAGCTTCACATAGGGAATAATTTCAACATTGTTTAATTGGATTTCATCAAAGCATTTGACTCAGTCCCACAAGAGCGATTACTTTATAAGCTGGAACAGGTTGAAATCGCAGGAAAAATCCTTAGATGGTTAGCTGGACAGCTTCAGGGCAGGAGGCAGAGGGTTGTGATAAATGGTTATTCCTCAGATTGGGTTGATGTAAGAAGTGGAGTAGTTAATGATCACCACCAAGCAGAGCTTCTTCAGAGTGACATAGATAGACTTTGGGGATGGTCATTAAATTGGCAGCTTTTCTTTAATCCAGCAAAGTGTAAGGTATTGCGCCTGGGGAATAGTAACCCCAAAATAACTTATACACTTGGTGGAGTTGATCTAAAGTCAGTAGTGGAAGAAATTGACTTGGGAGTTACGATATATAGTCAGACATGAAAGTTTTTCGTGAATTGTAGACTGGTTGTAAGGAAGGTCCATGGTGTCCTGTTGATGATTTTTCAAGCAATTGCTAGTAGAGATAAGGATGTCATAATCCCATTATATAAGACTATTGTTAGACCACATTTGGAATACTGTGTTCAAGTATGGAGACTGTATCTAAAGAAAGACATTGTGCTTGCTGAAAGGGCTGAAAGAGGAGTAACTCACCTGGTGATATCGGCAAAAGGGCATCCATATGAGGGAAAGACTTTGAATATATGTGTTGCAGAGCTTGGAAACTAGGCACCTTGGAAAAGACTTGATTGAGGTATTTAATGCTCTGAGTCATAAGGAAAATGAGTGAGGTAGAAATTTTCAGTTATAAATAATTCTAGAACAAGGGGCCATAATTTCAAGTTATAGGGTAGATGTTTAGACTGGATTGCAGGAAGTTTTATTTTAGCTGGTGAGTTATAAATTACTGGAATAAGTTACCTACATGGGTGGTAGAGGCTGACAGTTTGAATAAATTCAGAGGTCAGTTAGGAATTACCTACAGGACGAGGAAAGCATAGGTTGTCTATTTCTTTTTCTCTTATTAATTATTATTATTTTTTAAAATTTCTTCTTTTTCTTCGTATTATTATTTTATTTTATTTATTTGTTAATGTTAGTATTAGTATTAGCAATGGGCACATTGTGCAAGGAAGCCTATGGCTGGTGCAGCTTAAGTCATAGGCTTCCTTGCACAATGTGCCCATTGCTAATACTAACACTAACATTCTGAACAGTGCTATTTTAATGGTATATGTCAAAGTGGAAATAATCGATAATGTTTTAATGGTTTGTAGTATGCCAACAAAAATGAAAAGCTCAGAAATACTTTGCATTATAAATGATTACTTTTCAAATAATTGCCTTGATTGGAAATGCATCATTGGTCTTTGTATATATGGCTGTAAAGGCTCGCACTGTGGAGTCACTGCAAAAGTTCACAAAGTTACACATGGTGATTTTTAAGCCACACATTGCATGATACATTGCGAACAACTTGCTGGTAAAGTAATGATCCTGGAACTGTTTCATGTTCTCGGCTTAAAATCTCTCTACCTCATTGTGTCAGATTCATCTGTTGTCTCTACCGTTCTCCCAACTCCATTAATCACTTAGAGCTCTTTGACTTCCTCTCTTTGCAGCTTGACTTTCTCCAGTCCAACTTTCCTAACAGTGAGGTAATTTTCCTTGGTGATTTTAATGTTCACAACTCCAGCTGGCTTCCGTTTTCTAGTCACACCGACCCAGCAGGTCGAGATGCTGAGGCTTTTGCAATTACTAATGACCTAGCACAGATTGTTCATTTACCTACAAGAATACCGGACAATCCTAATCATACAGCCAATACGCTTGATCTTTTTCTCACAAACAACCCTTCTAAGTACACGGTCGAAGTGAGAGGTCCTTTAGGCACTTCAGATCACAACTTAGTGATTGTCTCTTCTCCAATGGAACCTTTATCTCATGGCTATTCCCAACCTCGTGTTGTTTGGCATTACAAGAATGCAAAATGGGATGACTTGCGAGACTTCTTTTCCTTGGTGGGATTACTGTTTCAAAACTTCTGATGTCAACGTTTGCTCAGATCGTGTCAGTGAAATTATTCTTGCAGGAATGGAATCCTTTATCCTACACTCCACTTTAAAATCTCATCCTTTATCTAAACCTTGGTTTTCCAATAAATGTGCTAAGGCTGTTCAAGAGAAGAATGTTGCATATCGTAATTGGCTTGTTTCTAATTCTTCAGTTTCATTTTCTTCCTACACCAAAGATCGCAACAATTGTAAAGCAGTTATTAATCAGTCCAAACTAAAGTTTGAACAGGCTAAGAGAAAAAAACTTGCTTCTTGACCTAATGGTAGCCAAGCATTCTGGTCTTTTGCCAAAGCTATTGGCCGCAACTTTTACCCATCTCTGCCCCCACCTCTGTCCAAACCTCTGTCTGTTTGTCTCCTCTTGTCTCTTCAGCCAAGGATAAAGCTGACCTGCTAGCAGCCCATTTTTCTTCCAACTCATGTATTAATGATCTTGGTAAAACACCTCCCATCATTCCCAACACGCTCCATTCAGTGCCTCCTGTGGTCTTCCATCAAAAGGATATCAGAAGGATTTTGATGAATCTTGATGCTAAGAAAGCTCCAGGTCCTGATGGTATTTCTCCACTTGTTTTCAAAATCTGTGCTTCTGAACTTACTCCTATTGTTTGCCGCTTTTTTTCACTTTCTTATTCCAAAAGTGTTTGGAATAAGAAATAAGAATAGTGCTTGGAAATTTGCCCATATCCAGCCAGTTCCTGAAAAGGATGAAAAATCCCTCCCATCCAATTATGGTCCCATTGCAATTACTTCTACTCTTTCTAAAGTAATGGAGAAATCAATTAACCGCCAACTCTTAAACTACCTAGAAACCTTCCGTCTGATCAACGATCGCCAGTATGGATTCTGTCAGTGTCGATCCACTGGTGATATTCTGGCTTATGTTACCTATTTATGGACTAATTCAATGGAAAGGTTCGGTGAAACACAAGTAGTTGCTCTTGACATCTCAAAGGCTTTTGGTTGTGTTTGGCATAAAGGTCTTCTAAACAAGATAGCTTCCATCTTATGGTTTGCCAACTGTTTTTAGTAATTGGTTATCCAGTTTTCTCTCTGATCGCTCACTGGGGGGTGATGGTAGATGGCTCTCTGTCTTCTAACTTCTCTACTAATGCCGGTGTCCCCCAAGGTTCAGGTCTTTCCCCCACTCTTTTCCTCTTGTATATTAATGACCTTCTTCCATTGACTGGAAATCCTATCCATAGTTTTGCCAATGATAGCACATTACATTCCACTTTCCGTTTTGAGAAACCTTGTCCTGCTCAATCAGCTTCAACTTCTCGAAAATCTGCCCTTAATTCCTTAAATGCCAATCTTCAGGTAATTCTCCAGTGGGGCAAAGACAACTTAGTTGATTTCAACCCTTCTAAAACTTAGTCTTGTCTTATATCTCGCAAAAAGGATTCTTCTGCTCCTATGCTTATCTTTAGTGACACTCTGATTTCTAGGCAAAATGATATATCTCTTTTGGGAATACCCTGACTTCTAATCTCTCTTGCCAGAAGCACATTACAAATATTGCTTCCTCTGCATCTAATAAACTTGGTTTTCTCTTTCGCTCTCGGCGTTACTTTTCTTCAAAACAGCTGCTCACTCTATATAAATCGCAAATCCGCCCTGCCATGGAATATTGTTCCCACATCTGGGTTGGTGTCCCCAAAACCTCTCTCAGGCTTCTTGATTCCATTCAGAAGTGGGCAGTTAGGTTAATTAATGATTCATCTCTAACAAAATCTCTCCACTCGCTTTCTCATAGATGTACTGTTTCTGCTGCATGCCTCTTCTACAGATACTTCCATGGGCACTGTTCTTCTGAATTGGCTTCTATAATTCCCACTCTCTCTTTCAAAACAGTCCGAACACGTGCCGCCACCAGCCAACACCCATTTACTGTCCAACTTTAAACCCACAGAACCAACTTTTCATCTTCCTCATTTATTCATTCAACTGCCGTTTTCTTGAAAAACCTTCCTTCATATGTATTTCCTGAAAATTACAATCTACAGAAGTTCAAGTCCAATGTCAACAAATATCTTCTTTCATCTTCTCAACCTCCAACCCAAGCACGGTACTAAGTACTATAGGTTCTAATACCTCTCGTGTTTGGGGTTCACATAAAAAAAAAAAAAAAGTGTTGTATGACTATTAACATAGTGAATTTCATCAAATCTAATGTGCTAAATAGCTGAGTATTTAGAGTTTTTTTGTTATGAGATGGGTGTGTTACTCTACTATTGCAAATGGAAGTTATATATGGTTTTGCATGGAAGGATGTTACTTTGTGTCTTTGACACTTGGAGAGGAAATTAGGTGTTTCTTGGTTCTAGAGAAATTAGGGCTAGCAGAGTTAATCTATAACACAATTTGGCATATTTATAGATATTATTTCACTTTTTAATATACCAAATTTGCTATTACAAGGTCCAAAGGCTTCTATCTTCCATTTTGCAACTATGATAGAAGCATTTAAAAAGAAATTAACTCTTTGGAAAAATAGGATAGAGATGGAGTATTTGTTATTTTTCATCGTTTTTCCAAAGTCGTTGACAAAAGAGGGTCTTTACATTAACAGTATTGCCAAGCTTGTTTGTTACTTTAAAAAAAAAAAACATAAACAATATTAATTTTACTGAAAGAAAAAAAAAGTTGCAGTCATAAAATATAAATACAAAATTAATAGTCACTTCCATTTTCCAGTACAGACAATGGTGAAAAGCATGAAATTTGAAGATGCAAATCTATTTCTACATGTATGTTACATATGAATGTAAAAATATGCAGCAGATTTTATTAATACTGCTTTAATAAAAGTTGCAGCCATAAAATATAAAGAATGTTTTAGGCACTTCGATTTCAGAGTAATAAAATCATTCAGAATGCACCTGGCAGTGAATGAACTCTAGTTTGATGCTGTAGGGATTGCCCTGCCCCTGACAGGTGACCAATACTTCGTTTTTTCATTTATGTAAAAAGTATTTACTTTATGGATTTCTGTACTTTGTCACATTTTAAGTTTTTATTTTTAATAAGATTACATATATATAAATGCTGTATTTTTTACAAGTTATTTTTAAAAATACAAAAAAAAAAAAAAAAAAAGAATTTCTATTGAAGGTGAAAAAGAAAAGCCATTGCCATAAAATATAAACATGAAATTAATAGGCTTCCGTTTCCAGAAAAGACAATGCTTAAGAGTGGGAAATTTCAATTTTCTGCATGCTCATATGTTTCTACTTATATACAGTATTACTTATGGATGCAGACATATGCAGCAACTTTTATTAATTCTGCTTAAAGTTAAAAAAAAAAAATGTTGACTTTAAAAAAAAAACTATAGTTGGTGACAGAGTTTCTCAATCTTTTTTTTTTTTTTTTTTTTTTTTCAAAAAAACAGTTTTTCTCTGTCTTTCTTTTCACTAAAAATGAATAGCAAAATATGTTAATTTAAAATTTTTAAAAATATTTGCAAATTATTTTTATTAAAAAATTGACTGTCAGGTGTTCTAGGTGTACATTATTCTCCAGTGTGCAATCGTTTCATAATACTTGTGTGCTGGTAAGCTGATTAACAACATTTTTCAAGTAAGATTCCAAAGAAATATGACATAAAATTTGGTTTTCCATAAATTGTGAAATCTGAAAAAGGTATAAATTGTAAAAACTGAGAAAGGTAATTGTAAAATCTGAAAGATCAAATGTGTTACTGCATGTGTAACATATGTTCTTGTGTTACTGTATGTTGTATTTTTCATTATCAAGCACCAGCAAATGCAATGTAATCAGACATTTGCAAAAAATATGCATCGCATGAGGGCATTGTGTAGTGCAGTATTTCTCAACATTTTTTTTAATTATCGCCCCCTAAAGGGCTTTTTTAGACAATTATTTTCCTAATTGTCCCCATGAAATTTTAAACAAGAAAATACTTTATACTTACTCTTTATTCAGTGGGATCCCTGAGCCTGAGTAAGTTTAATTGTAATATCTTCTCTTGAACATATATCAATTCTGTTTCTTTCCTTTGTTAATATTTTATTTACTGAACTAAAACCACTTTCAACCATATAAGACATTGGAAAACATAGAAGTACTTGGCCATTTCAGACCACATTATTGAATAAAGAAGTTTAGTTGTTTTTGATCCCCACAACTCAGCCGAACCACCTTTTTCGAATTTATATTTGCATTCTTTGTTACATTTTAATTCAGTGAGTCCTTGAATTTCTTCACTAGCAGATGTGGTATTGCATACATTGCATCACTTTAAAAGAAAATAAATCTGAAAATCTTATTTTTCATTTCACCTTTTAAAGAACACCAATGATCTGAATAATTCTTAAGGTCATTCTTGGTGAGAATCATTGATTTCAGCTAACTCTTGCATACCATGAAATTGTTTTCTCATTAAATTGCTTTCAAATATTTCCAGTTTTTCAATGAAGACTTTTATTACGTGTTTGCAGTCTATCGCCATAATTAATTTCCCTTGCAGTTGAAGTGATACATCATAAAGTTTTCGAAAAATCCAAGACACATAGTATATGTTGTTTTTGTGTTTGCTGATCTCCTTTGCTAAATCTCTAAAAAACTAATTATCATATCAAAAAGTTTACAAATCTCATTAGCATTAGTAGAGGCATTTGATGCAAGAAAGCAAGCTTATGCAGCATCAGCCAAAAAAAAAATTAAAATAAATAAAATAAAAATAACCACTTCCACTTCACCCCTCTGTTCGTTCGAAATACCTGTCCAGCTGAGCCTTAAACTTATTTAGGCTATCAACTTCCACGACAAGGGATGGAAGTCTGTTCCACCTACCAACCACCCTCTGGCTAAAGGCAAATTTCCACACATCTATCCTACATCTGTCTTTCCTCAATTTGAATTTATGCCCTCTCAGGTGATTATTCTGAGCTAGAGGAAGAATCCCATCAGCATTGAGCATGCTCAAACCATTCAAGGCTTTATACACCTCTATCAGATCACCTCGCTGGTGTCTTGTCACCAGACACTGTAAACTGCAAAACTTAAGCCTTCCTTCGTAAGAGCAACCCTTCATTCCATTCACTAATCTTGTTGCCCTTCTATGTACTTGTTCCAGCAGCTCTACATCCTTCTTGAAATGAGGCCTCCAGGCCTGTATACAGTACTCTAGGTGTGGCCTGACCATTGCCTTATACAAGGGAATAATCACCTCCTTATCCCTGCTAGAAAAATTCCTATATATCTTTGACAATATACCATGAGCTATTCTTGCAGCCCGTCTGCACTGCTCAGAGAACTTCATATCTGCTTGCACAACCACCCCCAGGTCCCTTTCATTCTCTACCACTGTCAGCGTAGTACCACAGAGTTGATACATTGCTCTGGGGTTGCTGTTTCCCATATGTAGTACTTTACATTTGTCAGTGTTAAACTTCATTTGCCACCTCTCAGCCCATCTGCTCAACCTTTCCAGATCCTGTTGCAGCAGCATAGTGTCAGTAGTGTCCTTGACAACCCTGCCAACCTTTGTATCGTCTGCAAACTTGGACATTAAGCTTGATATACCATCATCAGTATCATTTATAAATACAGAAAACAATAAAGGACCCAATACTGAACCCTGAGGGACTCCACTAATAACATTAGTCCACGATGAGCAGTGTCCATTGATTACCACTCTGTCTTCTCCCCCTCAACCACCCCTTTATCCATAGCAGCAATTTGCCTCCAATGCCACACTGCTCCAATTTGTGCAGCGGTCTTCCATGTGCAACAGTATCAAAAGCCTTTCTAAGATCCAAGTATATAATATCAAAGTTATTCCCTGCATCCAGTTCTTTTGTGACTGCATCATAGTATCCAATCAAATTGGTCAGGCAAGACTTCCCCTTAACAAAACCATGCCGTGTCCGAGCTATAACTGAAGTCTTGTCTAGATGATCCTGCAGTGCTTCTTTAACCAGTGCCTCCATTAATTTTCCGGGAACAGAATTTAAACTCACAAGTCTATAATTACTTGTGTCAGCCTTTGATCCTCCCTTGTGAATTGGGGTCACATTTGCACATCTCCAGTCCATGGGTACCTCCCCTGAGTCCAAGGAAGCTCTCATAATTATGGCTGAGGGTTTGCTTACTTCCTTTGCTGCCTCCTTTAATATAACTGGATAGATCCCATCCACCCCAGGTGCCTTTCTTGTGTTTATCTTCAACAATTTCTCCTCCACTTTACTCTCAGTTATTACAAGATTCTCCAGCTTACTGCTAGAGTTGAATACACCTCTGGCATTCCCCTCGCTGAATAACTCCTCATGTGTGAATGTCGATGCAAAATATTCATTTAGTTTGTTAGCTACCTGAGCAGGGTCATCAACAGTTGACCCATCGATATCAAGTGGACCAGTCTGATTCATCCCCTTCCTTCTAGAGTTTACCTAAGTAAAGAACTCTTTGCTGTTTTTCTTTGCATCCCTTGCCAAAGATTTCTCATAATCTGCCTTCGCCTGCCTAACCTCCTTTGTAACTTGGTTACAGATCAACTTGTATCTATCATAGGCTTCTGTGTCACGTGTTAATTTGTATGTATCCCATGCATTTTTCTTCTGTGCCATATGCCTCATTAGTTCATCTGACATCCATTTAGGCCTATACCTTGAACAGTATTTCTTAATTCTGCCAGTTGGTATGTAAAGCCTAGTAGCTTCCAAGATAAGTTCTTTGAATTCTTCCCATTTTGAATTTGCTGTTGGTAACATCATCAGTTGATCCCACTGTATAGAATTTAAATACTGTCTCAGTCCATCGTAGTCACCTTTACGAAAGCAATACCCCTTCCCTTTATCCCTAATAGTAGTTACCTCTTTGAGTAACTCCCACTTCAGAACACTGTGTTCACTGCCACCTAGTGGTTCATTTATCTGCAGATTCTTAATGCATGAAGAATCACTACTGATAATCAAATCAAGAGTATTACTCCCTCTAGTTGCCTCCCAAACATGCTGATGTACAAAGCAATCATCCAATAAATCCACAAAAGCCTTGCTAGTGTGTGAGTGACCAGCCCCCAAATTCCAGTCAGTATCTGTGAAATTAAAATCCCCCATTATAAGACCCTCTGATTTACTGGCCCACTCTATTTCTCTGTACAGTTTCGTATTATACTCATCAGAGTCATTAGCCTTATAGCACACTCCTACTCTCAATTTTGATCTCCCAATGCTTATGTCACACCAAACTGACTCGACTGCACTGTCCAGTGATGTTGACTGGCTTCACTTTCTTGGATTTTATGTGTTTCTTAACTAATAGCATAACCCCTCCTCCCTTCCTATTTGTCTATCCTTTATGTAGACGTACTCCCAAATTCCAATTCTGCATTCCTTATATCTGTGTGACACCACGTCTCTGATATCCCAACAATATCCACCTTTGATGCTTTGAGCAATACCCCAAATTCAACAAATTTATTTACTAAACTCCTAGCATTGGTGTACACGCAAGTATACAAGCACCTGTTTCTATTCTTATTTACCCTAACACAACCCATGGGTTTACTTGTACCGCAATGACTCCCAGCAGTCTCTGAAATATCCTGCATCTTGTTTTTCAGGCTTCTGCTCATTCCAATAGAAGCAGTGCAAGAATCACTTTCTCCTCTGTCAGTGGCTACTGTTAATCTATTAGTCCTTGTATCCCCCCGATCTAGCAGTTTTCCGACTCACCTAACGCTGCCTCGATAGCATCAGCAAACATTCTTGCACCCTTTCTATTTAAGTGTGTCCCATCCCTGTAGAAGCAGTCTCTCCTGTTAACAAGTACAGACCAGGCTGAAAAAAATTCTACCCCTTGAGCCCTGCACAATCTTTCCAGGGCCGAATTGATCGACAGGGCTCTCATCATATACTCCCTCTTATCGTGTCTGGGCAGAATTGCAGACACTTTCAAATTCAACCCTTATTCACGGCTTTTTTTCATCAGTGACCTGTACTTGTTAAGTAATTCCGCCGGTCTCCTACTCTTAATATCATTAGTGCCAACGTGTACAACTATATCACCTTTTGTGCCCTTAAAAGATGATATCCACTCTAAAATGTCATCAACCTTTGCCCCTGGCAGGCATACCCTGGTCCTGTTCCACCTATCCTTTTTACAAAGCATGTTTCCCGTTTCCCTGAAAATAGTCACCAACAACTACTAGTTCCTTTGAGACCAGCGCATTCTGACTTGGGGGTTGCCGCTGTGTTGCGCGATGACCAAGTGCAAGCTCTGGCATTGGTGTGGGCAGCTGAGAGCTTGATGGGCCCCTCACTTGTAATCCTTCGAGGGCATCCACCCTGTCCTTCAAGCTCTCATATAGGCCCATAACAATTAGGCAGTTTCTTTTAGAAAGCCATCTGACTTCTGTATGTAAAAAAAATCCTCTCATACTGTTCATCATTATCAACACAAAATTTTCTGAAAAGGCGATCGTATTTGCTACGTGACTTTATTTTATTGATGGTTTTATTATTATTATTATTCAAGAAAGCCTGAGGCTTATGCCGCACCAGCCAAAAAAAAAAAAAATTTGAGTTACCCTGCGCGCGCGCGCGTGTGTGTGTGTGTGTGTGTGTGTGTGTGTGTGTGTGTGTGTGTGTGTGTGTGTGTGTGTGTGTGTGTGTGAGAGAGAGAGAGAGAGAGAGAGAGAGAGAGAGAGAGAGAGAGAGAAAGTAGAAGGAAATCACCAAGAAAGAGAAGAATGATGATATCCAGCTGAGGACCCTGGGTGTGCCAAGCCCATACCCACCAGAGAGATTGATAGATTGATAAAGAACTGGACTAATATTTTTTGCAACCAGATGATGTCGGTGCACAATGCAGTGTATTGCAAGAACTTTGGGACATACTTCCTTTAGGTTGGTTATAAAACCTTTGTCTTCTTTGGAGGTAGCACCATTAGTGGCACAGGACACCAAATTTTCCAATGATACTTATTTTTCATCAAACCATGTTTTTACAGCAGCAAAAATGGATGTGCCAGTACAGTCAGTTTATATAGATTTTATAAACATTTCCTGTTGCAATTTATAGTCATCATCGAAATAATGAATGTATGCCATTAGAAGGGCCTTATTGTCAGTAACTGTGGATTCATCAATCTGAATAGAAAATTTTCTCGTTTTTAGTTTTCCAGTTAGCTGCTCTGCAGTATTAACTGACATGTCATCAATTCTTCTTCAAATTGAATCGTTGCTCAATAGCAGTGCTTTTAAAATACTGGAAGGATTTTGATGCATCACTGTTGAAATTAGTCTCTCTAATGTGGGTCTTATAAGTCTCAGCAACTGTATGAGCACTACCAGTTTTTGCAATGATTTTCACAATTTTGTAAGAACCAATCATTTCATCATCATTTATTTGTGTGTTCTTTTTAAATAAGGAAGTAACAGTGTACTCAAATTTCTGTTTTAAAATTTTAAAATATTCAATGTTTACCAACTTTAGGCAGGATGTTTCCTTTTTGAGTGATCTTGAAATAGCCTCATTTCAAAAAGAACTATTACACGTCTTGAGTCTTGATTGCTGTCTTGAGTCGAATGGGCTTTCAATAAAACCATAAGCTAGATATTCATTCAGATACTGTCGACACTTTTTCTTTTCGACACTTGCCATGATTTATGATGGATTGAATAACTACAAAGATTTAAATAATAAAATATAAAATATTTTTATTTAACTTTCATAGCCCATATCACTCACAAAAGTGCTGTGGAACAAAAAAAGATTTCTACAAGCAAACAATAAATCAATACTCATTGTTGCTTAGAAAGCAGATACAATAGACTGAAACATTTCTTCAACCCATCCATGCCTCATATATTGACCAATGAAACAAATAAATAAACCATGCCTTCCCCCAAGGTCACAGCTGTTGGGAAGGTGCAAACATCAAGGATTGCAGGGACATTACCTGTGGAAGAACTTAGGCATTTAATGCCTATGAAAAGCAAAGGTGATTGAATTAAATCACGTCCACTATCTTCATTTTATCAAAATTTCTCACTCACTCCTATTATAATCCTATTATAATATACCTGTATGTTAAAAATCAGCTTGTCTCAGGGGAAAAGAAAACCCACTAAGAGAAATTAAATATTAAGGAATAAGATGTCGTCGGGTAGGGTTGAACTTTGGAGTGTTACAAATCATTGTAATATCCATAATTTTTTTGCCACCGTTGAGAACCCCTGGTGTAGTGCATCAAAAGAAATTCAGAAAATAAATGCATCATTTCACATTGATGATAATGTTATATGTGCTGAATATTTACATGTATCTTTTGTTGTAAAACAAAATTTTCTTCTGAGGTCTGCAGATCATGCAGCTGCGTTGTTTAGAAATATGTTCCCCAATAGTAAAATAGCAGAAAAATACAGTTGTGGAAGAACAAAAACAGTAGGTGATGAAATTGCATGGAGAGGGAAAGAAGAGATAGCGATGCCCTGAAGAATGGGCTATTTTCGACTACTACAGGTGGCAGTAATCAAATTTATTCCATGCTGTATCCAGTTGTGGTAACCTTCTATATTAATAAAAAAAAAAAAAAAAAATCTTTACATGGAAAGCTATTTGCTCTCAGCAACAGCATTGGAAGGTGACTTTACAGGGTACGGTGTTCAACATCACTTTCTCAACAACCTGAAAGCATATGGGATTTCTTCAAAAGAAATGTCTGTCATTTAGTATTATAATGTAACTTTTTTTTTTGTAAGCCTAAAAACTTGCATAGTATGGGTATTAAAAGAGATTGAGCACATGGTGGTAACAGGTTGTTTTTGCCATCTTATTAATTATGTGCTGAAATCAAAGCTGCATACCTTACTGTGAAAATGGATGAATTTTGGGCATTTACCATTATCTAAGAAAGAAGTTTTGAAATGAAAGAGATTTAAACAGTTTCAACTGATTCATACCACTGAAGTAAAAAAGACAGCCAATGTGTAAAACACATTGGCTGTCTTTGTTTAAATGTGTAACTAGACTGGTAGAATAGCAGTAACCGTTAACAATAGTAATAAAAGTCATTTGAGCACTTTTCAGAGTTATCAAATTGAAAAATATGACAGATCACCAGTGAGTGGTGTGCTGACCTATGTTCAAATCCATTGATAAACTTGAGAAAAAGACCTGAAATCTCTTAGTAGCTGTCATCACCGTTATAATAATGAAGCTAAAATATCATAAAATATTAATAAAATTTAAAAAAGAAAAGTTTTCTGAATGCAAAAATGACTTATACTGTCATGTTAAAGGTTAATAAAAATGTTAACAGTGAGGTTAATATTAATAACACTTGATCTTAAGCACTTTTACTAATGCATGAAATAAGGAGGCAAACAAATAAACACAACATACCTAAGTTCTGTCTGATGACTTTGCAAACTTATACAGCATCATCCAAAAAAAAAAAAAAAAAAAAAAGTGCTACAACACCACTTCTCATTTTACCTGTCTATCTCCTTCTAACAGTTTATCTTGTTCTTCCTTGAATTTATTCAAACTACTCATCTCTACAACACCAGATGAGATTTTGTCAACCCTCTCTGGCTGAAGATAAATTTCCATGTGCCCAACCACAACCATCCTTCCTTAGTCTGAATTTATGCTCCTTGTGTGGTGTGAGCTTATTCAATCCATTTAAGGCCTTAAACATCTCATACGAGGTATTAGTACTTAACACCATGTATGGATTGAATGGTGAGAAGATGAAAGATACATTTTGACATTAGACATTTAAAATTACAATTTACAGATATTCAAGTCTGATGTCTAATGAATATAGAAAACAGCAGTGGGTCCAACACTGAACTGTGAGGAACTCCACGAATAACATTAGACTGAGAAGAGCAGTGCTCTTTGATGATCACCTTCTGTCTTATCCCACTCAACCATTCCTTTATCCATGGCAGCAACTGCTGACCAGGCTAGCCGGGTGGGTAAAGTACTTGTCTAGCAACCCAAAGGTCGCAGGTTCGAATCCCGCCTCTGGCTTGGATCAAAGTACTGCAAAAACATTGGAAAGTGCATTATGGCCACAGAAGCCGATGTGCCAACAACTATCAAAAAAAAAAAAAAAAAAAATGGCAGCAACTTTTCTTTAATGCAACATTGCTACAATTTGTATAGCAGTCTTTTATGTGCAAAAATATCAAAAGATTTTCTGACATCTAAGTATATGATGTTAAAATTATTTTTTGTATTTAGTTCCTTTGTTGTTGTTGTGTCATAATATCCATTAAAATTAGTCACAAGATTTCCCTTTAAAAAATCCATGCTGTGACTACAGTATAATTGCGTTCCTTTGTAGATGATCCTGCATCATTTCTTTAACCAGTGAGACTCCCATGGAACAGAAATTGAGCTGACAGGTCTGTAATTATTCATGTTTCCCTTTTGTTCCCCTTTGTGAATTGGAGATACATTTGCACATCTCCATTCCATAGCAACTTCCACTGAATCCAGGGATACTCTTATAGTCGTGGCTAAAAGTTTGTTTATATCTTTTTCTGCCTCTTTTAATAGAACCCTAAACCACAGTGCCTTTTATACGTTTAGCTATAAGAATTTCTCCTCCATGTTTTTTCTCTCAGTTATCACAAACTCATTCAGCTCCCTGCCAGAATTTGATTCATTTCTGGCATCCTTATTCTTAAAAAATTCCCCATGTTTGATTGTAGATGCAAAATACCCAATCAGTGTGTCAGCAACCTGAGCAGGATCATCAACAGTTAATGTATTCACATTTAGTGGATCAGTGTGATTCAAGCTCTTCCTCTATTGTTTACATAAGTAAACAAGTCTTATACTTTTCTTTGCATTCTTTTCCAGAGATTTCTTGTAATCTGTCTTAGCTTGCCTAACCTTCTTTGTGATTAAATTGCAGACTAGTTTGTGTACTTTTTTTTTTTTTTTTTGAAAACCCCCTAACACAAGAGGTATTACAATGTATAGTACTTAGTGCCGTGTACGGACCAAAGTTTGAGAAGATGAAAAAAGATACTTATTGACATAAGACTTGAATTTCTCTAGGTTGTAATTTTCAGGAAATAAGTATGAAGGAAGGTTGCAGAAAATGGAAGTTGAATGAATAAATGAGGAAGAAGAAAAGTTGGTTCTGTGAGTTTGATGTTTGATGTTAGTAAAAGGATGTTGACTGGTTTAGAGTGAGAATTATAGAAGCCATTTCAGAAGAACAGTATCCATGGAAGTATCTATAAAAAAGCATGCAATAGAAACAACATCTATGAGACAGTCTGTTAGATACTCAAAATTTCAAAAATTTCAGTTTCAGTTTGATCACTGCAAAACTTCATTAGTGACATTTTAATATTCATACTCTGGCTTCTATAAGTTGCTGCAAATTATGACATTTTTCTTATCACAGGCATATAGTTTTATGTGCTCAGTGGGACAAGGAAATTTTTTTAGAGCCTTGAGATGTTGAGGTTGACACAAAATGTACCTGTTGCAAGATCATGTGCTCCAAAATTGTAGCAATACATATTCCTTTTGTGTTAAGCATCAGACATTTTTAAAACAGGAAAAGGCCTTCTGTAAATGCATGGTATAAGCTAAGCACATGCGTTTATGGATAAGCAATAACAATTTCCTTTATTTCATTAAGCAGTTTCCTTCATTATTTTATTACTCCATTTATTATTCATTCATTTTTTGGCTACTTCTGCCTTAATTCTGTTTCAGTAGCTAAGAGAAAGACAAAACAGTTTTTGTCTTTCTCTAAGTTGTTTGGACTGAAAATATGTCTGTAAAAATGTTCTTTACATGGGTTCTGTTTTCTGCTGCACAGCTTTCAATGTATGATATTTTTTTTAGATTTATTGATGACTCAGTATTTTCAGTTTTCATTGTCTTCTTGTGTTAATGGCTTTGGTAAGAAGGGAAGGATTCGATCTGCTTATACACATAGAATTTTTTCATCAGAAATTTTTATTGAGGGACAGCCTTTCAAGCCTCTCAGATCTTCACCTGGTTTTCTGCCTAGTGATATTTTTAATAACACTCGGGTTTTACCTGACAGATACCCAAAGGGTGTCAAAAAAACGCTTTTTATAAATTACACAGAAATGCCAACTTTGTTTAACAAAATATTTGAACTACATCTTGAACACCCTCCCTTTTTCCCCATTCTCCTTTGCTTAATTTCTTTTATTTTAATTAAAACACATAAAAAATTAATTTTGTCATTTGAAATTGTCATACTCAAGAATATGTCAAACCTATATTTTCTTGTTGTTTTTATTTTCTCTTTGCACTTTTTTTTTTTTTTACAGTGGTAGGATGCATTCAAAAAGTGTTTTCAGCTGCAAGGTGATTACCATTCACATTGGCATAACTCTTATCTGAGTTATCAGATAAGGGTTATGTCAATTTATCAACCTTTTTTTTGCAGTTTTGTTTTTATTCTTCTCTGGATATCTGCATTTTCTTACATTTCTTTTTTTATCAATTATTTTCAGTTTTGTAATAACAGCAGGTTCTGCCTCTATATTTAGATTATTATTTGCAGAGGTTTGTACTTTGCAAATAATACTTCATTACAATCACTTCAGAAATGTTTTTTGTAAATGGCTCTTCATTGCTACTGCTTATAACAAAATAAGTATCTAAATCTGCATCAGCAGTTTCTGATTCGTATCAACTAGCCATTGTTTTCTTAACTTAGAAAATCGACTTCTGAATCACTCCTGAAAATGTCTCTATTTTAATACTTTTTTGTTCATGGATACCTTCAAAGTTATCCAGAAAGATTCCTTAATGGTAATGGAAATATGATGTAAATTGATTTACTATACTTTAAACGTTTTTAGCTCTGTATTAGTTGTAGAAAAATGTGAAATTCCATCGTGCCCACGAAAATTGGAAGAATAAACAAAAAATAATTTAAAATTTTTAATTTTTTGTTGCCACTTATATTATTTAAATCTTTCCGAGCAGAGCTGTGATAAATCCATGTTCTGTATTAAAAACATATTTTTAACTAATTTTTGAAAACTGAAAAATCACTTTAGACCTGTTGGAGAGCAAATACAAATTTAAAAACTTCCATCCTTCAGCTTATGCTTTCATTTGAAGAGAGCATGTCACTTGCAGCAGCACTCACTGCATGAAAACTGATCGTGTGCATATAAACATTTTGATTATTGATGATGCATGAATGTCACAAAGCCTGAGAGCATTATCAATTAGATGAAAGCACATGGCATAAAGCAAAATTACTGTCAATATCTCTTCTTGACATGTTTTTTTTTTTTTTTTTTAATGTAAAACCCAAACACGAGAGGTATTAGAACCTATAGTACTTAGTACCGTGCTTGGGTTGGAGATTGAGAAGACAAAAGAAGATATTTGTTGACATTGGACTTGAACTTCTGTAGACTGTAATTTTCAGGAAATATGTATGAAGGAAGGTTTTTCCAGAAAACGGCAGTTGAATAAATAAACGAGGAAGATGAAAAGTTGGTTCTGTGAGTTTGGAGTTGAACAGTAGGACGTTGGCTGGTGGCGGCTCGTGTTCGGACTGTTTTGAAAGAGAGAGTGGGAATTATAGAAGCCAATTCAGAAGAACAGTGCCCATGGAAGTATCTGTAGAAGAGGCATGCTGCAGAAACAGTACGTCTATGAGACAGCGAGTGGAGAGACGAATCATTAATTAATCTAACTGCCCTCTTCTGAATGGAATCAAGAAGCCTGAGAGAGGTTTTGGGGGCGCTACTCCAGATGTGGGAACAATATTCCATGGCAGGGCAGATTTGCGATTTATACAGAGTCAGCAGCTGTTTGGAAGAAAAGTAACGCCGAGAGCGAAAGAGAAAACCAAGTTTTTTAGAAGCAGAGGAAGCAATATTTGTAATGTGCTTGTGCCAAGAGAGACTACAAGTCAGGGTAATCCCCAAAAGAGATATATCATTTTGCCTAGAAATCGGAGTGTCACTAAAGATAAGCACTATTAGGAGGAGAAGAATCCTTTTTGCGAGATATAAGACAAGACTGAGTTTTAGAAGGGTTGAAATCAACTAAGTTGTCTTTGCCCCACTGGAGAATTACCCGAAGATCGGCATTTAAGGAATTGGTAGCAGATTTTTGAGAAGTTGAAGCTGATTGAGCAGGACACGGTTTCTCAAAATGGAAAGTGGAATGCAGTGTGCTATCATCGGCAAAACTATGGATAGGATTTCTAGTCAATGGAAGAAGGTCATTAATATACAAGAGGAAAATCGTGGGGGAAAGAACTGAACCTTGGGGGACACCAGCATTAGTGGAGAAGTTAGAAGACAGAGAACCATCTACCATCAGAGAGAAAACTGGATAACCAGTTACTAAAAACAGTTGGCAAACCATAAGATGGAAGCTTGTTTAGAAGTCCTTTATGCCAAATACGATCGAAAGCCTTTGAGATATCAAGAGCAACTACTTTTGTTTCACCGAACCTTTCCATTGAATTAGTCCATAAATGGGTAACATAAGCCAGAATATCACCAGTGGATCGACACTGACGGAATCCATACTGGCGATCGTTGATCGGACGGAAGGTTTCTAGGTAGTTTAAGAGTTGGCGGTTAATTGATTTCTCCATTACTTTAGAAAGAGTAGGAGTAATTGCAATGGGACCATAATAAGATGGGAGGGATTTGTCACCCTTTTTAGGAACTGGTTGGATATGAGCAAATTTCCAAGCATAAGGAAAAACACCTTTGGAATAAGAAAGTGAAAAAAGCAGGCAAAGAATAGGAGTAAGTTCAGGAGCACAGATTTTGAGAACAAGTGGAGAAATACTATCGGGACCGGACCTGGAGCTTTCTTAGTATCAAGATTCGTCAAAATCCTTCTGACATCCTTTTGACGGAATACCACAGGGGGCATTGAATGGAGTATGTTGGGAATGGTGGGATGTGTTTATTAATACATGAGTTTTTAATTTTATGAATACCAAGATCATTAATACATGAGTTGCAAGAAAAATGGGATGCTAGCAGGTCAGCTTTATCCTTGGCTGTTGTGACAACAGAACCATCTGGTTTGGACAGAGGCGAGAGCAGAGATGGACAAAAGTTGCGGCCAATAGCTTTGGCAAGAGACCAGAATGCTCGGCTATCATTAGGTCAAGAAGCAAGTTTTCTACTCTTAGCCTGTTCAAACTCTAGTTTGGTCTGATTAATAACTGCTTTACAATTGTTGCGAGCTTTGGTGTATGCAGAAAATGAAACTGAAGAATTAGAAACAAGCAAATTATGATATGCAACATTCTTCTCTTGAACAGCCTTAGCACATTTATTGGAAAACCAAGGTTTAGATAAAGGATGAGATTTTAAAGTGGAGTGTGGGATAAAGGATTCCATTCCTGCAAGAATAATTTCACTGACACGATCTGAGCAAATGTTGACATCAGAAGTGTTGAAACAGTAATCCGACCAAGGAAAAGAAGTCTCGCAGGTCATTCCATTTTGCATTCTTGTAATGCCAAACAACACGAGGTTGGGAATAGCCATGAGATAAAGGTTCCATTGGAGAAGAGACAATCACCAAGTTGTAATCTGAAGTGCCTAAAGGACCTCTCACTTCGACCGTTTACTTAGAAGGGTTGTTTGTGAGAAAAAGATCAAGCATATTTTCTGTATGATTAGGATTGTCCGGTATTCTTGTAGGTAAATGAACAATCTGTGCAAGGTCATTAGTAATTGCAAAAGCCTCAGCATCTCAACCAGCTGGGTCGGTGTGACTAGAAAACGGAAGCCAGCTGGAGTTGTGAACATTAAAATCACCAAGGAAAATTACCTCACTGTTAAGTTGGACTGGAGAAAGTCAAGTCGCAAAGAGAGGAAGTCAAAGAGCTCCTAGTGATTAGTGGAGTTGGGAGAACGGTAGAGACAACAGATGAATTTGACACAACGAGTTAGAGAGATTTTAAGCCAGAGAAGATGAAAGAGAGGAGATTCCAAATTGCCAAGTCTCTGACAGGGAATATCAGAATGGACATATGCACATATACCACCTTTGAGGCGAAAGGAATCATACAGCGAATAATTTGGGCATCTGAGATGAGTAGTTGAATCAACCGATAACTGAGATTCTGTCAGAAAAAGTACACGCGGTTTGGCAGACTGCAAGTGGAAATTGACATCATTGAGATTAGAATTGAGACCATGTATATTTGTGAAATGAATTAGGAAGTGCTTGGGAGGTTTAGATCTTTTCGCAGATAAGCTTGCTCTATTAGTTTGACAATTCATGGTGTATTCAATAGTAAGAAAAGCGGGTGGGTCATGCTGTATGAAGTAATGAAATTTTTTGATATGGTGTATATATGGTAAGAATATACATGTTGATCAACACATATATATAATTGGGTGTAACTTAATCATGAAGTTTTAATTATACAGTAATTGACATACATTTCTAGATATTTCTCTGATCAATTCATAGAAACCATTTTCAACAATAGGTATTAGAAGTTTCAGCTGTGTGGTCGGAGTAGATGAAGCACAAATCGTTGTTAATCGTTTGGGATCAAATTGACGCTGTGTGACTGATTCTGGTAAAACTTCCTCTGTAAGCAATCTAAATGTAATTTCATCCATGCAAACATAACTTTGTTTGAATACAAGTTTGTCCATGTTTTCAGCTTAGACTTAAACATGCTCTCTGAACAGTTACTAATTTTTTTTATATTGATTGCTTTCTGTAGTCACTCATAAAACTAATGACTTTTTCATTTGCAAAAGGAAAGGGAGCAAAGCTATGGAATATATACATGGGGGGTAAGCCACTTTTTTTTAATTGATGATTTACACCACTGATGCTCTCTGGCTTGTGTTTGCCCTTTATACCATATTTTCCTGTGTATAAGTTGACCTTTGAAACACTAAAAATTAGTCTAAAATTTTAAGGTCAACTTATGTGCCATGTATAAAATCTAAATTTGAATTAAAGGCACATGCTATGTGTTAGATGACATAAATATATTTACACATATATTTATATAAATAAATATATTTACAAGTGGGTCCCCCGAAGAACTGATTTGAGGGAAGGAAACAAGAAGTCCGATGGTGCAAGGTCAGGTGAGTAGGCTGGATGGGGCAGTATTTCATATCCACAAGTGGCCGCTTGTGTTGTTGCAATTTCAGAAGTGTGAACTGGGGCATTGTCTTGAAGCATTCTCACACCTTTGGACAGCATGCCACGCCTACACGTTTTGATTTTCTCCCATAATTTTGTGAGTAAGTTGGCATAATAGGCACCTGTAATTGTTCTACTTATCGGCAGGTAATCAGTCATTATTACGCCTTTCTCATCCCAAAACATTGTCGGCAAGACCTTTCCTGCTGATGCTTGGGCCCTTGCCTTCTTGGGGGGGGGGTAAGGAACCATGATGTTGCCATTCCATGGACTGCTTTTTACTTTCAGGGTCGAAATGGTGTATCCATCTTTCATCCTGAGTAATTAGACGAGAAAAAGCTTTCCTCAATTTTTTTTCCTGGCACAGGGTTAACAACTCTTGTGATTTCTGTTGTCGATCGGCCTTCTGGAAACCAGTCAAGAATCAGGGAACCCATCTTGCACTCAGTTTCCGTAAATGGAGTTGGTCATGAAGGACTGCTTTAACAGAGCCCACACTAATCTTCACCTCCTGGGACAATTCACGTTCGGATATCTGGCGATCTTCCATGATTAACGACCCCACTTTTCTGATCGTGCTGTCATCAATGGCTGAATGGGAATGACTTGGAATGGGCTCAGATTCTACTGATGTCGGACCACACCTAAACTGTCTATGCCAGTGCTTCACAATGCCATAGGATGGGGCTTCATCCTTATATACAGCAGTCATCTCCTCATGGATTTCTTTAGGAGATTTCCCCTTCAAGAACAGATACCGGATTACCGCTCTGGCTTCAACTTTTTTTATGATGCTACTTCGTCACACATTCAGCTCTGTAAGAGAAAAATGAGTTAAGACACAAGGCTGAAATTTTATACCTTTAGTACAGAGATATGCGTGATGCTACACACAAAATATCAACACTCTGCGATATGTGGAAGAAGTGAGGGCAATTCTTTATTGAACCACCCTCGTAGATATGTGGAACTGAAACAGGAATTTAAAAGTTCACTTCAATTTTTTACATTTGTGTACTTTTCTCGGCAAACAGTCTTTTTCTGTGATCTGGTTTTTAGGAAGATATCGTTTGACAATGTAATAATTTCATTTTCAAGTAATATATTTTTTTATGTCTTCAATTGTTTTAAAATCACTGAATCTGGTTTCAAAATCATCCACCACTTTCTCAATTTCAGAAACATATTGCTCACTATTAAATTCAAAAACAGGATATTTTTGCAAATGATCTTGCATATTTGCAAAATGATCGAATTTTTTTCCCTTTGAAATCCTTAGCCATTGCCAAAACTTGATATTTATATGCAGAAATACTACTAATCATGTCACCCACATTTTTATTTTTTCCTTGTAATTCCAAATTCAGATCACCTAATTTACTTGTAAAATCTGCCAAAAATGTCAGATCACACAACAGCTCCATGTCTTGTAGCTACTGATAATCATCTCCCATTTGATCCACAAATTTTTAAATTTCATTCAGCAAATTTTGAAATATCTGTAGAAACTTACTCCGACTCAGCCACCTCACGTGTGTGTAATATCATATCTTATTCATATTCATCGAGATGCGTTTTGAAAAGTCTCCTTTGAAGAGATTGTCCTCTGATGTAATTTATGATTTTGAAAGCTACGTCCATAACACTTTTAGTATTTAATCTTTTTCTGGCTAACACTTGTGGGTGGATAGTACTATGGTAACTCAAAAAATCTGGGAATTCATCATCCTTTTGGCACAATGCGATCAGTCCGTTAAGATGCCCTGTCATTGCTTTAGCTCCATCTGTTGTTATTGATACGAGCTTAAAAATAGTGGTAATTTAATTTTTCCAATAAAATTTTTGAGTGCGTTAAATATATCAAGACCTCTAGTTCTTTCTTTTAACGAAACCATACCCAGCAGTTCTTCTCTAGTGGCAAAATCATCGAAAACAATATGAACAAAAATGAGCAATTGAGCTGTATCACTGACATCTGTAGATTCATCCAGTTGTGAAGAAAGGGACACACAGTTAGCAATATCAGCACGCAATTGTTCGCCCACGTTTTTACTAATTTTTTCAATGCGTCGTGTCGCAGTATTTCAAGATAATTGCAGATCTTGAAGAGCACTTTTAATTTCTTTTTTGTTCTTAAAATTTTCAAAAAGGGAATCTGTTATTTCTAAAAATGCATTTTTGATGAATTGATCATCAGAAAATGGTTGACATTTTTTTGCAAGAAGGTGAATCACTTTAAATGATACTACTTACTGTAGATTGTAAGTTAGGTGTCACGAAGAAATTTTGTGCAAATAATCTGGATTTAAGTTCTTTTAATTTATTTTTTCTAAGGTCGCTATTAGGCAGTATTTACCATGGAGTGCATTGAAGTGCCTTTCTAAATTTCCCTTTTTGGGTATAGGAACGGAAGCGTTGCAAAGCAAACAACATTTTTCTTTTTTTCATTACAAAAATAGTATTCTCGTTCCCACTCTTGATGAAAATAATACGTTTTACCCTTTTTCGTAGTATTCATTTTAAATCTAATCAAATCCAGTTATTAATATTAAGTAAGCCAAATAAGAATTCGACACATGCACTATGCTCTCCACAACGTAACTGCCTGAATTTTCACTAGACAAGCCTAGCGGCCGTGCAGCAACAAGAGTAGTCACGTAGTTCAACAGATTTGTAATAAGCATATGCAGTGGGGCGCATAATAATAACAACAACATTTAGATTTTGACTAATCTATTTTTATATATATTTAAAATTCATCGTGATCGACCGAAATTAAAGCCGCGATCGACTTGTTGACCCCCCTGCTGTATACAAATAAACTTTTATAAAATTTTAAGATTTGTTCTGAATTACAGTGCAAGTATGTGTGCTTTTAACAATGAAGTCTAAACTTTTAATTTTCAGCACCATTATATGTGAGTTTACAGAATGCTGGGGATGTTGGAATGTTGATTTTTTTACAATATTCTGAAAATTACGGTACATTGAAGGAATTGTCTCGCATTTAGGTTACAGTGAATGCAACCTAAATGCAAGACAATGCCAACTGTGATTTTCCCTTAATCATATTCTTAAACTATGTTGTGTTAAGAGAAAATCATTCTGAACGATAGACAAAATCAAAATCATGTGTGTTGTTTAGAATGTCACGTCTATCCCAATGTCTGTGGATTACACTTAATTGTTGCTTCCATGATGAAATCCCTACCATTGAAGTCAGACTAACTGGTCTGTAGTTACCAGCTTCACTCTTAGAATATCTTTTATGTGTTGGCAATACCCTGGTACTTCAATTCAAAGGAATCACTCATAAGTCCAGTGATGTCCTCATAATTAACTTCAGTGGTTCAATGCTCTCTCTGGCCACCTCCCTCAAAATTATTGGGTATATGACATCAACTCTAGGAGTTCCCATTATAGTGCAGCACTACTTTATGAAGAAAGATTAGCAAAATTTAATTGAGATAGAAGACTGCAGTGATGACATTTGGAACGAAAGATAATTCAGCTCAGTGGTTTAGTTCTCTCTTTTTTTTTTTTTTTTTTTTATAATATTCTGGTTTTAAAATACTGTATACAACTGCTGAAGTACTACTCACTTTCACAGATTTTGATCAATTAATGAATAATATAGATTTTATCTACAGTGTTATTGGGACTGATGGTTTGTAAATCAAAAAAGTCAGTTAAATCGAGGAAAAAGTATGCATACTTATTTTATGTTAAGAATTTTATTTTTACATAAAACGTGTATACATTCACCAAATAAAATCAGTAATTTTCTGATATCATAGTCATTTGACTTTTTTATAAATGCCACATCACTGATTGAATCAGTGATTGTTGAATCAGTGATTGTTGTTGTTTCATCAGTCTGAATCAGTCTGTTGTTTAGTATAATGTAAATGTCTCTAGAGCATTTTTGGCTCTGGATTCAATTCAATCTCTTGATATTTAATCCATCTTTCCATCATGATTTGTACAGTTTCTGCATCATCCATATTACAGAAATCACTGACAATTTTTTGGAAAACGTTGATTTCAGTGCTATTTGTTGTCTTGCTCTAAATCTTTGGTATCTTCAGTTTGCTTAAAATCAGTTAATAAACCATGTTATTCATTTATCATTTTGCAGTTCAGGACTATTAGATTTGCCAGTTTCGGACCAAAGTTTTTTCCAAAATATAATAAATGTTGAACTTGAAATTTCATTTCATGCTGCTGCTGCTGTATCGTAAATCATAAACACATTTTTGATGTTGATGACTTGATGATTGTATGAGAACTATATTTGTGTCTTTCTGTTTTTTTTTTCAAAAACTGAACTCAAAATATTTTTTGGGTCATCACTTTAGACATGATCCATAGGCTGGATCAGAGACACTACATTCAGTGATTAAAACATGTCATTTATGTCCCCTTCTTTAATTTTCTTATGATTGAGATAGGAAGAAGCTTTATTCAGAAAGAGAATAGCTTTTTCAGGTAAGTGTATTTTCTTTGGCTTCCTTACTGAAGGTACAAATTCATCAAAAAACCATTCTTTGACTGCAGAGTCCATCCATGCTGATTTTTGAGTGGTAGTAAACTGCTAAAGATGAACATTTTATATTTTTAAAAGCTCTGGGATCAGTCGATTTATCAACAACGAAAAGTGGCAATTTGTAAGTTCCAGTTGTTGCTGCAGTGGCTACCATGATTCTCTCTTTGAATTTTTACCCTGGTGCTATAGGGCTCTGTTTTTGCCCTCATTTTTATAAGTAAGCAGTCTAATAATTTAGACTGCTTTGTCCATATTGCAGAGTTATTTTTCAATAAATTTTTTTGAAAAATTAATTGAAATCAGCCTTAAATCAGCAAATTTTTGAGTAGAAGGCTGATCAGCAGACAATCTCTCCCTGTTGATACTTATTAAATGAATACCATGACATTTTTTTCTAACATCCAAGCCATCCATCGCTAGTAAAGCTTTCTACACCACCAGTCTATTGGTGTAAGACCAAGGTTTTTTCTTTGATGCTGCTTTTATGGGTCCACTGATTTGAGTTCCATGCCACCCTTCTTGCATAAACTACAGCCACAATGCATTGTTTACTATCTTTTTTTTTTTTTTTTTTTTTGAAGTGATTACTTACCTATCTTTGACTCAAATGGAGTGCAAAATCCTTCTAAATTATTTATCATTTTTAGGCATGTTAGCATGTATACAGGACAGATTTTCATGAAATTTTATGCCTGAGCCTTTTAAGGTTTGTCGAGATGTTCCAAATTTCATCCCAAATCGGACCAACAAAAACACCGCAGTATTTCTCTCTTTTTTTTTTTTCCTGGCCCCAAGTGAAATTTTTTAATGTGCATTTTTGTGAAATTTTATATTTGACTCTCTTAGAATGATTTGTCGAGTCATTTCAAATTTCATTAAAATCAGACCAATAGAAATCCAGCAGTTATTGTTAGTTATTTTTTCCATACAAAGTGCAGACTATCCATATACAGATAACCTTCGTATAACATGGTAGTTAGGTTCCTATAATATCTCGTGTAGTGCAAAATCGTGTTATATAGGATTAAGAACCAGCACAAAAAGGGGGATTCTGTTCCAAAAGGTAACAAAATACACCATTTCTTTAACAAAATGTCTTCTGCTCTTTTTAAAAAATCGGTAATCTGGGTTTGTTTGCTTTTGCGTGATAGATCTTTGTAAATTACATCATATGGAACTAAGCATTTTTGAAGCCCCTTTTTGAACTTTGGGCTCCTTTAAGTCAAAGAAACTGAATTCAAAAAATAAGATTCTAATTGCTTGGCTAACTTTATGCTTCCCGTATGCTTTTTAGTGTAGAATTTGGAAGTTCGGAATTTCATATGCGCTATCATCTTCTCAATTAATTTTGTTTGCCTCTGATGCCTATTAGTGTTAGTAAGGGCCATAGGTACAAGGAACATGGTACAAGGAAGCCTAAAGCTTATGCTCACCCAGCAAAAAAAAAAGAAAAAAACAAAGAAAGAAAAAGAGTAAAATAATAATAAAAAATTTAAATAAAATAAATAATAAAAGAAAAGGAAATAGACAACCTATGTGTTTCCCTCCTCCCATAGCATTAGCATTGGCACATGATGCAAGAAAGCAAGCTTACACAGCATCAGCCAAAAAAAATCCTTCCCATTTTACTAATCCATTCATTTCAAATGTTTGTTTAGTTCTGCCTTGAATTTATTTAAGCCAGCCCTGGGCAAACTTTTTGGCTGAAGGGCCACATTAGGAATTCGAAAAGAAGGCGCGCCGCACGTAAAGTACTATTTTTAGATATATATTATTTGTTCTCATGAAGAAGAAATATAACATAAAAAAATTATTCTCTAACAACCAAGAATTTAATGAAACGAATGGAACTGTTTTACATCTTAACATTTTTTTAATTTCGGGTGTTAATTTTGTAGTTGAGATTCTTAAAACTGCTTGTAAATGTTCATCAGTGATGCTTGATCATAAAGAATTTTTTTTTAGATTCATGATGGAAAATGTTTGTTCACATATGTAGATTGATCCAAAAATAACTAACCTTTTTCTGGGAAAATCTTTGAGTTCGTCGAATTTGTCCGAATTAAGAGTATTGTAAAATTTACAGATTTCCTTACGACGGTGCAATTTCCTTAAATTGGTATCACACTGCAGATCTATAATCTGAAGTTGTGGTTTACTCGGTGCACTATCTATTTCTATTGAAAATGGGTCGCACACTATTGCCAAACTTGTCTCAATTTTTCAGAAGTCCCCAAATCTTCGGGAAAAGTCATCATTCAAAGCGTTGATAATTTCACAATATTTTTCAAATTTACTTTCTGGAATCTTCAGCAACTTCATGGTTGGAAAGTGATCTACCTCGTTAATCAATAAATGTCGAAGGAACAACTGGAGTTTCAATTGAAATCCATTCAAACTTTTTACCATATCATGGGCGTATAAATTTTTACCTTGTAACACGGTGTTGAAAGTATTTAAGTGTGTCACGATGTCCAAGGTAAACACAAAATCACAAATCCAGTTATTATCAGTTAATTTGGGAAAGTCCATAATATTTTTCAGTTTTAAAAATGAACGATGTCATCTTTAGGATCCAATACTCGCCGAAGAACTTTTCCTAAGCTAAGCCATCGAATTTGGCTATGATAAGGAATGTCTGTGTACTCGGATTCAATATCTTGAACGAATTGTCTGTGTTTCAGGCCCCTCAATCGTATTAAATTTACTAGTTTAATAATACATGGTGTGACATGTTCAACTTTTAACACATTTTTACATAATACTTGTTGATGTATAATACAATGAATTGTAATTAAATTATAATCAGGATAATTTTCACAAATTTTATCCTGAATTTTCTTTAACGCTCCAACATTTTTGCCTGTCAAACTTTCTGCTCTGTCAGTTGTTACGCTTACCATTTTGTTCCATTGTAAATTATATCTTGTTAAGCATTTTTCAACTCTATTACTGTTAAATATTTTTCGAATTATACCGTTATAAAAGTGCCCGTTGGCTTGCTCCGGTTCGTGCACAATTTCAAATTCTATCTCAATTTAAACAATACAAAGATTATAAAACAATTTTCGAGTCGACAAATTCTATAATGTATTACATATAGAAATTTATTTTTCAAAAAGGCGTCACAAAAGGCATAAAATAAGTATTTTTTTTTCCGAAAATACAATTAAAGCTCGCGGGCTGCACAAAAATGTGCGGTGGGTCATAGTTTGCCCGGCCTGATTTAAGCTATCAACTTCCACAACAACAGATGGAAGTTTGTTCCAGCAATCGACTATTGCTGGCTGAAAGCAAACTTCCACACATCTATTTTACAACTGTCTTTCCTCATTTTGAATCTATGCTACCTCAGGTTTGTAATCTGAGCAAGAGGAAGAATCCTATTAGCATTGAGCCTGCTCAATCCATTCAAGGCCTTATACACCTCAATCAGATTGCCTCGCAAATGCCTAGTCTCCAGAAGCTACAATTGACAGAATTTAAGCATTTCTTCATAAGAGTACTGCTTTGTTCCTTTCACCAGTCTTGTTACCCTTCTCTGTACTCGTTATAGCAACTCGACATCCTTCTTAAAATGAGGCTTCCAGACTTGTACACAGTACTCAAGGTGTGGCCTGACCAAAGGAATAATCAATTATACAAGAGGATAATCACCTCCTTATCCCTGCTTGCAAAATTCCTGTATATCATTGACAAAACCCCATGACCTACTCTGGCAACCTGTCTGCACTGCTCAGAAAACTTCATATCTGACTGCACAGTTACCCCCAGGTCTCTCTCATTCTCCACTACCCTGAGTAGTGGAGAATGAAAGAATTGGTACATTTCTTTGGGGTTACTGCTACCCATACACTGTACTTTGAAATTTGTCAATGTTAAACTGCAGTTGTCACTTCTCAGTCCATCTGCCCAACTTTTCTAGGTCCTGTTGCAGCAGCATACTGTTATTAACAACCCTGCCATCCTTTGTATCATCTGCAAACTTTAACATTAAGCTTGATGATATAAATTCATCAATATCATTGATAAATATGCAAAACAACAATGGGCCCAACACCGAACCCTGAGGGACACCACTAATAACATTAGTCCACGTAGAACAGTACCCATTGATTACCACTCTCTGTCTTCTCCCACCCAACCATTGTTTTATCCATTGTAGCAATTTGCCCTTAATGCTATACTGTTCCAATTTGTATAGTAGTCTTCCATGTGCAACAGTATCAAAACCTTTCCTGAAATCCAAGTATATGATATCAAAATTATTTTTTGCATCCATTTCCTTTGTGACCACATCATAGTATCCAATCAATTTGATCAGACAAGACTTCCCCTTGAGAAACAAATGCTGTTTCTGAATTATTACTGCTGTCTTGTCTAGATGATCCTGTAATGCTTCTTTCACCAGTGACTCCATTATTTTCACTGGAACAGAAGTTAAACTAACAGGTCTGTAAGTACTCATGTCACCCTTTGTGAATTGGAGATACATTTGCACATCTCCAGACTGTGGGGACTTGAGTCCAAGGATGCTCTCATAATTATGGCTAAGGGTTTGCTTACTTCCTTTGCCACCACCACCTTTAATATAACTGAATAGATTCCATCTACCCCAGGTGCCTTTTTTATGTTTAACTTCAACAATTTCTCCTCCATTTGCTCTCAGTTATTACAAAATCATTTAATTCCCTGTTAGAGTTTGATAAACATCTGGCCCTCTCCTCCTTGAATAATTTCTTGTGTGAATGTAGATGCAAAATACTCATTTAGTTTGGCAGCTATCTGAAAATGATCATCTACAGTCAACCCATTGATATCAAGTTGACCAATCTGATTCATCCCCTTACTTTTAGAGTTTATATAAGTAAAGAAGTTTTTGCTGTTTTTCTTTGCATCCTTTGCCAAAGATTTTTCATAATCTGCCTTCACTTGCCTAACCTCCTTTGTGACTTGATTACAGACTAGATTGTATCTACCATAGGCTTCTGTGTCACCTGACAATTTATATGCATCCCATGCATCTTTCTTCTTTGCCACGAGTCTCATTAGTTCTAACATCCAGTATTTCTTAGTTGAAACAAAAAGCCTTGTAGCTTCCAAAATTACTTCTTTGAATGCTTCCCATTTAGAATTTGCTATTGGTAACATAATCAGTTGTTCCCACTGTATAGAACCTAAAAAATATCTGAGACCACTGTAGTTGCCTTTATGAAAGCAAAAACCATTCTATTTAGTCCTGATCTGATGGTAGTTACATCTTGAAGTAGACTTCAAGATGTAACTACCACATCAGTACACTGATCACTACCACCTAGTGGTTTCTTTATCTGTAAATTCTTAATGCATTAGTAATCACTGCTGATAATCAGATCAAAAGTGTTACTCCCTCTCGTTGCCTCTCTAACATTCTCTTGTCACCCTTTGTGAATTGGAGATACATTTGCACATCTCCAGTCCGTGGGGACTTCACTCGAGTCCAAGGATGCTTTCATAATTATGGGACACAACACAGCAATCATCGAATAAATTCACAAAGCCTTGCTGGTGTGCGAGTGACCAATCCACAAGTTCCAGTCTATATCTGAGAAGTTAAAATCCCCCATTATAAGACACTCTGATTTACTGGCCCACTCTATATCTATAAATTGTTCATTGTAATCATCAGAATCATTAGGCCTATAACAAACTCCTTCTGTCATTTTTGCTTTCCCAGTGCTTATGTCACACCAAACTGACTCAATATTGCACTGTCCAACTATATCAACTGAATGCACTTCCTTAGATTTTATGTGTTTCTTAACTAACAAAATAGCCCCTCCTCCCTTCCTATCCTGTCTATCCTTCCTGTTCACATTGTACTCCCCAAATTCCAATTCTGCATCCCTTATATCTGGGTGGCACCACGTCTCTGATATCCCAACAATATCTGCCTCGGATTTCTTAACCAGCACTTCAAATTCATCAAATTTATTTACTATACTCCTAGCATTGGTCTACATGTAAATATACATGCACCTGTTCTTATTCTTAGTTACTCTAACACAGCCCAAATATTTACTTGTTTCAAGACCCCCCAGTAGTTCCTGAAATCCCTAGCAACTGGCTTTCCGGCCTGTTGCTCATTCCGATAGAGGCAGTGAAAGAATCATTTCTACCTCTGCCTACGGCTACTGTTAATCTATTAATCTGTGAATCCTCCCAAGCTAGCAGTTTTCCGACCCACCTAACATTTCCTCGATAGCATCAGCAAATATTCTTGCACCCGTTATATTTAAGTGTATCCCATCTCTGTAGTAGCAATCTCTCCTGTTAACAAGCACAGACAATGCTAAGAAATATTCTACCCCAGGAGCCCTGCACAATCTCTCCAGGGCCAAATTGATTGACAAGGCTCTCATCATATGCTCCCTCCTATTATGTCTGGACAGTTTCAAATTTAACCCTAGCTTGCAACTTTTTTTCAACATTGACCTATACTTGCTTAGTAAATCTGCAGATCTCCTACACTTAATGTTATTAGCGCCAACAGGTACAACGATATTAACCTTTTGTGCCCTTAAAAGATGATATCTGCTCTACAATGTCATAAACTTTTGCACCCTTTCAGACATACTCTGGTACTATTCCATCTGCCAGCCGGGCTAGCCAGGTGGGTAAAGTGCCTGCCTAGCAACCCAAAGGTTGTGGGTTCAAATCCCGCCTCGGGCTTGGATCAGAGTAAAATGCAAAAACTTTGGGAGGTACATTATGGCCACCAGAAGGTCATGCGCCAAAAACAACAACAACAACAACAAAAAAACTATTCAATCTATTCTTTTTGCACAAAATATTTCCCGTTTCCCTGACAGTTGAGTCACCAAAATAACTAGCTCCTGTGGGCGTGGGACCAGTGCAGTTCTGTCCTGAAGGTTGCCGCTGTGTTTCGTGGTGCATAAGAAGCATTGTACTAAGTACTATAGGTTCTAATACCTCTCGTGTTTGGGGATTACATTACATACAAAATAAGAGTGTGCTCTGGTGTTGAGTTGGGCAGCTGAGTACTTGATGTGCCCCCATTTTTAATTTCTTCAAGGGCATCCACCTGATTCTTCAAGCTCTCGTAGACACCCATCAGAATGCTGAGTTGGCACCTAATTTCTTCACATTCTCTGCACCTAGCACACCCAAAGACATCCTCCACGGCTAGATGTCTTGTTCAAGAGAGATCCGCAAACATGTCACACCTTGCTCATTTTTTTAGACTGTGATGCATTGAAGAAACCTGCCCTTCGTTTCTCCCACAAACCACACCACTTTCGCTACTTGGTGCAAGTTGCTTTGCTGCTCTAGTCTGGGGCATTATTTCCATTTAAATACAATTTAATTAACAAAAAGAATTAAAAGGATTTATAAATTTTATTGATTAATTGCCAGTACTATACTAAGCTAACAGGTTCCTACTACAGTGCAATCTATTACACTATCTAGTTTTCTGTTATGCCTTACGCTATGGGTGCCTCCGTAGCCAGGTGGGCAGGAGCAGCAGTGCGTAGCACACGCTTTTTGATTACACTGGGGTTCGAGCCTGTGAGCCACCAAATATGGGGGATGCGGAAAGGTCAAGGCATGACCACCACATATCCCCGGAGCAATATGGCCTTAGTTGCTAATGGTCCTAAAAACCAAATAACAACAGCATTATGCTATGAAGTTCAAGATATACGTAATGTTATTCCGTATCGATACTACACAATGGCGGCAAGTTTCGAACAGTACAAGTTTTACTGATACTAAGTAATAACCCACAAAATTTTTATCTAAGTTCAAAATAAACTAAGTATTGTAACTAGGAATATAAAGCTACTTCTAGAAAATAAATTAACATGCCAATTTAGCAGAGCTGGAACTAGGAAATTCTATGCCTGGGGCAAAAGTGTTATAAGTATGCCCTCATTATATGCATGTAGTCAATCTTTCAGTAGCTTAGCTAGAGTTGTCGATACCTGGGGGGCAACATGTCTTCCTGGTGCCCCTGATTGTGATAGATAATTCCTTCAGTTTGCACCCCTGAAGCTCGGTGCCTGGGGGAAATTTCCCCTCTGCAGCCCCCTTGCTATGCCTCTGCAATCTTTAAGAATTTATAAAAATTATTTCAGCAGTCTACGATTTTCATATATTTATTAATAAAATAATTTAAATAATACAATGAATATAACAAAACAAAATATCAAAGAAAAAGAAACTTACAAATATTTGTTTATATCTACAGAGAATTTAATTCTAAATAGCCTACAAAGAAAATACATATAAACTACAAAGAAATTAGAAAACTAGATAGTTTATGTTTATATATCTAGTATAAAATCATAGAAACAAAATATTGTCAAATATAGTACTTTTAACATTATAGCTTAAACTAAAAATATGCAATGAAGGTGTATTATTTTAATTGAATTTTTCTCAATTTGAAGGACCTTTCACAAGAAGCTACCGTTACAGGCAGGATGAGAAAAGTTCATAGCGCTATTTCTACATTTAGATAAGATTCTATTAGACAATACTCAAACAAATTGGAGTTGTAAAGGGGTTGTTTCTTGGTTGAAAAATTGTTTGTCCTCCAGTGATAACAACTGGAGGATATTTGCTACAATTGCCTAAAGGCAGGAGATGAAAACAAAGCATACAAAGTTGTCTCTCGTAATCCGTTTGTTATATGGAAATTTTCTTCATTCTACAGAAACTTTTAAATGTAATTACCAAAAGGAATTCAAAAAATTCGCTATAAAGAAGTTTGTTAAACAACGGTTCGACTGTAATTAAATCAAAAAATGAAGCAATTTTAAAATATATAACTGGTCGGATGAGCTCTTAAAATGCTGCACCTGGGGCTAGTGTCCCACTTGCTGGCTCTCCAATTTAGTCAATAAAATGGTAAAAATTTAAAAAAACTTCTATTAGCTGGAGCTGTAAAAACTTCGCCCGCACTGAGCTAATAGGTAATTATCCAGCTGACCTTTGAATTTCCCCAAATTGTCAGCCTCCACCACCTATGTAAGTAACTTATTCCAGTAATTTATAACTCGCTGACTAAAATAAAATTTTCTGCAGTCCAGTGTAAACATCTCCCTACGTAATTTGAGTTTATGGTCCCTGGTTCTAGAATCATTTATAACTGCGAAAATTTTGTCCCCATTCATTTTACTTTTGCCTCTCAGAGCCTTAAACACCTCAATCAAGTCTCCTCTAAGGTTCCTAGTTTCCAAGCTGTACAACCCACATATTCAAAGTCTTTCCTCCCCACCTGGATGACCTTTTGCTGATCTCACCTGGTTCATTACCTGCCTTTGTACTCTTTCAAGAAGCTCTGTCTGTTTTTAGGTCTGATCTCCATACTTGAACACAGTATTTCAAGTGTGGTCTAACAATAGCCTTGTATAATGGGATTATCTCTAATAGCAAATGTTTTGATAAATCATTGATAGGACACCATCGGCCTTCTTTGCAACCTGTCTATGCTCAGAGAACTTCATGTCTGATCATATTGTAACTCCCAAATCAATTTCTTGTACTACTGACTTTAGTTCAACTCCACCAAGTGTATAAGTTATTTTGGAGTTACTCCCAGGTGCAAGACCTCGTGCTTTTCTGAATTAAAGCAAAGCTGACACTTTTCTGACCATTCCTGAAGTCTATCTAGGTCACTCTGAAGAAGCTCTGCTTGGTGACTATTAACTATTCTATCAATCTTTACATCATCTGCAAATTTAGACATCACACCGTCTGTCCCTTCATTGATGTCATTTAAGGAAATCAAAAACAACAGTGGTCCCAATACTGATCCTTGGGGATTTCCATCAAATCCGCTTCGCCAGCCTCATTTTCTCCCAGTAATACTTGAACGTCTTCAATAATCATATATATATATTTATTAGTCACGTTGCTCTGTGGATATTGTGTATAAATGGTGTTTTCCAAGGTCGATTTTCTGTTTAACCAGATGAAAACCCTCATGTTTCCTGGAGGAAAAACCATGCTACTCTTGCCTGAGACTGACTAACTTAGCAATGCGTTAAAAAAGACTCATAAAAATTTTCTCCTGTCATTGACGGCATTCAAAGTCAGGTTTTCCTACAGTGTGGGGAAGACGGTGATTCTAGTAGCAACAGGGCTTCAATAGTCATATCATCAAAACCTTCCCCTCCTACAGACTTAGCAAGTTCTACTATCATGCTGATCTGTTTTCTGTCGGTTCAACAATATTTCCTGAATGAACTGACCCTGGGCATTCATTTTTCCAACATGCATTCAATGTTGACAGTTTTACTTCTTTGAGCAATAAAGTTAAGATTAAGATTAGTCCACAATCGAAAAATGTTTCCATGCCGCCATCATTTCAATAGATTTGGAATCAGTTTTTTTTCCAAAATCCATTGTAACAATTTTCTGATGTAATGAGTTGAAGGTAGATATAATGCCTTGATCTAATGGCTGAATTAAAGATGTAATAGGTGGTAGGAACATTATTTCAACATTTGGATAACTTAAATCTTTTGGATGGCCTGACACATTATCCAATAGTAATAAAAGTTTGAAATCTAGATTTTTCTACTAGTTCTGTAGCACAGAACCTAAAATGACAATTTCCTAACAAAATGAAATGTGGGATTTCTCAATAATTTTTTTGTATAATGACTAGTGAGTCAACAATGGGCATTCACAAAAAGAATGGAAATGTTGAAAAATTACATCTAACATAATAGCAGGGTTTTCCTGCACAAAGGCTGAAAAATACTGTGTTATGCGAGGCCTGCCACAATTTTCTAACCATGTTAGAGCGAAACCATGTTATCTTAGTACCATGTTGTGCGAGGATTGCCTCAATTTATCAATCATGTTAGAGTGAAACTGTTGTAAAAGTACCATGTTATATGGGGGTTGCCTGTATTATATATTAGCTGAAGCACTGGATATTCCATGAACTTTTATATTTAAGCTCTTTAAGATTTGTTGAGATGTTCAAGATTTCATTCAAAATCGGACCAATAGAAATACAGAAAAATCCCCTCCCCCCATGTAATAGCTCGACTTACAATGGATGGATTTATGTGAAATTTTATATTTGACTCTCTTAGAATGATTTGTTGAATCTTTCCAAATTAAAATTAGACTAATAGCTATTATTATTTTTTTTTTACATACATAAAGCAGACTATCCATAGTGAAGCACTGGATATTGTTTGTTTCAGAGTACTGATTGCAGCAATGAATGGGCAATGTGGTGGAAGTGCAGAAAAGAAATTTTCGCAATTTGTGCATACAAGTTGTTGCTTTTTTGTTAATACTTTTTTTTTTTTTGTTATAAATCATGAATTATTATTATTTACTAATGTATCTGAAATGTAACATGCTGCATACATTAACTAACTTGTTTTTCCAATCTCTTATAGTTATCAAGCCCGCATCTAATTGAACTGCAATTGTTTTTAGAGCCTCACTTTTATTGAGTCTTTCTAGAGCATCAACTTAATTTTCATAGAAACAACTCTATTTTTTTTGTCACTCATATTTCATTAACTTACATAACATTTGATTAAATTACCTAGATTAATTACAGTAATAAATAATTTTATTGGTGCAAACATGGTTTTGAGACAAACACCCAACTGGCGCTCAGCAAGCGTACATCTCAACAGGTGGACACAGTGTACAACACAAGGCTACTAGCTGCAAGCATACCAGACTAGTGCCCATAGCAATGTGCCTGTGGGCACAGACAGTGTGTTTTAAAGAGGGAAGGGGAGCATCAGTTAAGCAGGTTCTACTGTACCACATAAGGGTGGTCTCACTTAGAATGCAGGTGGCCGCTTACTTGGAACCAACAGCGACATGCAGCTGAAGTTTCTCACTGGGTAAAATAGACAGAAAGCAGTGACCAGTGCAACATCTCACTATGCGATGGGGTAGGTTTTACAGCGCCACTGTATTGCAGAATATTAATCCCTTTAGCTCTCAAGAAAACTGGTACCGTAAAATTGCCGATCAACCCCTCCTTCAATTCAGTGGGTGTCTCGTAATTTTCAGGTGAAAACTTATGAAAAGATAAATAATTATGGGGAAAAGAGAGGGAGCAGGTGGTTTATTAATGCCCATCGCAGGACATTTCGATAAAATATTCGTTGGAATGAGCACTGAAATAATTGAAAGAGGAAGGGAATAATATTTTTGCAGGCGAAGAATTTAAAATTTATCAAAGGGGAAAAAAAAGATGTTAGTTGTGAAGTGTTCAGAAGCTATATATAAATAAATGTTATGTATCAATAATAGTTGAGGAGTATGGAAAAGAAAATAAACTGGAAAAATGAGAGGAGGTAGCATAGCCACAAATCTAAAAAGTAAAAATCCTAATAATAAAAGACAAAAAATAACATATTTTAAACGTAAGAGAGAATTATATACATAAGTATATTGTCCCATGACAAACAATCCTGGTGTTTCTTCCAGTGTCAACTACCAGAATTGCACCAAAAAAACGATAATATAGTTTTTTTTGGTTTTTTCTTTGGTGCAATCTTTCTTTTTAAAGACTAATCTCTGCCCTATACAGGGTTACCAGACTTCTTCGTTTCCAAGGACATGTCCTAGTTTTTAGGGCATCCTCGGACGTCCCACGGATTTTACAATTGCACCCTAGTTTTTTATAAATAAAAAAAAAAAAATCATCTCATCGTAAAATGAGTTTTCATTAAATATTCTGTGCTTTTGCACCTTCGGTCAGTACAACAGAATAAATAAAATCAATGCGCTAGTTGCATTAAGTGGACTGTATTATCTCAAAATTACACAAATCAAATTATGACTTTGCTACAACCTCTCTCGCTCTTGTACTCAGTGACACTCGGACGAGATCAGAAACCTCTGTCGTCTCTCTCGAATTGGGAGGTGCATTATGGCCACAGAAGCCGATGCGCCAAAAACTACCAAAAAAAAGTTTTATAATTACTTACTTTGCAATCCAAACTTTCTGAAAATGATTGGTAGTAACAATAAATATTGTATTGTAATTTTTAGTAATAAATATAATTTTTAAAATGTCCTAGTTTTTTTTCCTATTTTGTCCTAGCTTTTGAATTTTAAATCTAGTATTATATATATATGTACAGGGTGTTTCAGTTAAACGTTTCAGAACTTCTAAGAGGGGTAGGGTACATCCTGACAACTCGAAATCATATAGCAATGTGGGGTCGGAAATGCTTTCCTGAAGCGGTGTTGTACACAGAAGCACGATAAAGAAAAGAGACCGTAAGTGAGAAATCGTTTTAATAATACATGAAAAGAAGCAAAAGGTACATGGATTAAAGTAAGTGTTTGAAGTTTCTTCCACGGGCTACAATGCACGCCTCACATCTCCGACGCATGGACATCCGAACATTCTGGAATACTCCAGGCGAATTTCGAATTTCTTCGGCAGCTACTGCGATTCTTGCAACCAGCTCCTCAGCATTGTCAACAGGGGTGTCATAAACTAGCGATTTCATATGACCCCAGAAATAAAAATCAAGACATGATAGGTCGGGTGACCGAACAGGCCAACGCACGGGACCACCACGTCCGATCCACTGTTGACCAAATGTGACATCCAGGTAGTTACGAACATCTCCCCTATAATGGGCAGGGGCTCCATCGTGTTGGAACCACATTGTCTGTTGCGTCGATGCAGAAATCTGTTCATATCTCAAAAGTTGTGGCAATACTTGCTGCAGAAAGATCAAGTAGATAGGTCCGGTTAGACGATACGATAACAGGTAAGGTCCGATGAGGTGATCTCCCATAATACCGGCCCATACATTGACCGAAAATCGAATCTGTGCTGCACGACGTCGTATTGCATGCGGGTTCTCGACCGCCCAGATATGGTCGTTATGCGTGTTGAAAATTCCTTCCCTTGTGAAGGATGCCTCATCGGAAAACAACACTTCAGCAGGAAAAAGGGGATTTGTAGCACATTTTCCAAGGTACCACTGTGTGAAAGCAATACGAGGTTGAAGAAACTTCGAACACTTACTTTAATCCATGTACCTTTTGCTTCTTTTCATGTATTATTAAAACGATTTCTCACTTACGGTCTCTTTTCTTTATGGTGCTTCTGTGTACAACACAGCTTCAGGAAAGCATTTCCGACCCCACATTGCTATATGATTTCGAGTTGTCAGGATGTACCCTACCCCTCTTAGAAGTTCTGAAACGTTTAACTGAAACACCCTGTATATATATATTAATTTCTATAGCTAATTACAATATTATTATGTTTAATAATTTTTTAAACATAATAGTATTAAACATATTAAACATAATATAAAATTTAAGCTCGCTGCTTACTGCATACATAAATCTATAAATTGTTGTAGAATTATATTTTGTGATGTTTTTTATTTTGAATTGCAATTGTGAGTTTTTGTTATAAATTTTTAACATTCCTGTTTGAATGTAGTTTTTCTGTTTTATCCTATATTGGTTGTCGAATATAAACCTTTGAAATCAAAGCTTCATTGAAATCAATGTCCATGTTGAAATAAATGTGTGGTGTCGACAACCAGCGAGCTTAAATGAAAATTCTTTTAAGCTAGCATGGGGATTAACACACCCAGCACTAATCAATCCTGATATGTTTTTGCGGACACCACTGTCTATGCGCGACTTGGGGGGGGGGGAGTAAATCACTTATTTCTGTTAATGGATTAATTTTGGATGATTATCTGTGATTTATAGGTATAGAATGGTAATAGAAATCATATAGTGTATGATTTCTATAGCTAAATACAATATGTATTTTTTAATTAATTAAGTTTCATTTAATGTTAACTGCAGATGGAAAATCTAGATTAATTAGGAAGTAGGATATATAAAACCGATGTATGCTAGAAGTTACTGTCATTTTTTAGGCCATGATTTAAAATATAATGCATGTGCATATTTTAAGCACCATGCAGGCTGCAATTTGTTGTAAAAGAAAAACAGTAAGAAACTTAAAAAAATATATATTTATTTATAAAAAAAACCAATGATAACATTTAATGTGATTTTTTTTAGAAACAATAAATATAAATCTAAAAACTGAAGTAATGAAAAGTTAATTTTACATATTCCAAAACCATTTCTTCCTTGTCCTACTGATTAATTTTTGCTTTTTTTTTTCAAGTTTGAAAACAATAAGGAACTGATGGGTATACCCAATCCCCATATAGTACACAAAATTTTGAATAATATAATTTATGTAATGAATTGGATAGTTATAAAGGGCAATTTTTAAATATATCAGAACGAATCAAGAAACGTTTCAAATTCAAATAATAAATGTTATTAATATTTTTCCTTGCTAACATTTCTCCATGGTATTCCTTTTTATGTACATCGCATACCCAGTTAGTTGACACTTTTGTTCCATATTGCGCATTTTACATAAATCCATAAATGGCTGAAATCAAAATTTCAGTATCCATGCCTAAAACTTCTGGATTACAGGTTTTCTTTACATCACCACAAATTCTTGCTTTTTACGGCAACAGTAGTGCTAATAATTGCCTAAAGGCCAGAGGTGCGAGCAACGCATACCTAGTTGAGTGATATACTTACTTCTCTGGGAATCAGCAAACTTAATTTGTTGAGGAAAGCTGGGGGATTAACACAAGAAGCGATGCCGCTGTCCACACAATGTTATTGTATGCACTTACATTGTTCATTTAGATTACCCGTAGCTGCTGGTACCAAGTAAGCATGCCACCTGTGTTCTACGTGAGAGCACCCTAACAGTGGAGTTGAACTGACATTGGGGAGCTGCTTTACATTAGATACATACATGTACCATTTATCAAATGTGCTGTATAATGAACAGAATATTTCTTTGTTTAATCATGCTGTCATAATGAAACCTGAATGATTGATTGTAGAGTTGCCATTCTTTATCATACTCATTCATTACTGCTCCTTCAATAAGATTTGAGTCATAATAGTGTCATCTACATTTGATGGACTTTAAATGCATACTCAATCATGGACGGCACTCTGTTATGACTCAAATATTACTTGGACTTGCATGCCTCCTTTGCAGGATGTAGGCCATTGTCTTCAGAAAACAAAGAATTTGACTCATTAAGAGATAACTGCCGATTATTACACCATGATTATTGCCTTTCTTAATGGCATCACATTCCGAAACCTTTTCTAGTTCCTAGGTGATGCACATCACTCCTCAACCCAGGAAAATAGGAGATGATGTCATAAGACATCAATTGGGCCCCTAATTGGCCATCAGAGCAGCTCAGTAAAAGAAATGTAGAAGCTGCACAGTACATCTGTGTTCTTATTTCTATTTACACCTTTATACTTTATTTCTGTTTATCATACTTTTAACTTTTTTTTGAGATCCCCCATTATGTTAAAACTTTTTACATCAAAAGCATGACAGCATTCATAAGCATATTCAAATACTGCCGATTTCCGAACATTTCCCTTTTCTACATGTTTATAATGGTGACAATTCTAGTTTCACGTAACCTTCCTCTCTTACAACTGCATGTGCAGCAGTGCGTATCACACGCTTCTTGATTAGACCGGGGTTCGAGCCCGTGACCACCAAATATGGAGGATGCGGAAAGGTCAGGGAATGATCACCGCATATTCCCGGAGCAATATGGCCTTAGTTGCTAATGCTCCTAAAAAAAAAAAACAAAACTGCATGTTGTATGTAATGTCTCTTCTGCTAGTCAGAATATTTAAAACAATAAACAAAAGGCAAAATATTGCCTTTTGTTTATTGTTTTAAATACCACATCTAATCCATATTTTCATAGAACCCTTCCCCCCATTCCTTTTATGGGAAGGGAAGACAGCCATTTATTGGAATGGAGAGAATCCCATGGTATGTTATTATGACCACTTCTTTTCAATTTGTTTCTATTCTGCACTTTTTTATTTGACTTTGAAGTAATTTGTTTATTCCTGTAATTATTTGCATATGGTTTTATTGGCCAGCCACGTGGAAACCCAGTTTTAGTAAGGGTTATGGTGGTTATTTACTCTACAAGTTAGCATTTTGATGATGCTCTTTTTAATATTCATTGGGTGGTTTTAATTAAAATAAATGTAGCATCCAGTTTTTTCCCCTTCTACATCTGGGTAATAATAGAATTTTATACCCTTTTAAACGGCAGATTTTAATTTTCTTCTAGTTCCTTTTTGAACCTTAGAGTTTTATATTTATTGTTCGTGTACTCAAAAAATAGTGTTAATTGTGGTTCCCATGTCAAAAAAAAAAAAAAAAAAAAAAAATCCACATATTTTATCCATGTAGAGGGTCTTGTATATCAAACCAGTGTCTCTTCAAAATCTTCCATGAGTGGTGAAAGTGGGTTTCCCCATCTGTATGTAAATTTTTCCCTCATTGAAATAACTAGATTCTAAAGTATGTATAAATATAGTGCAAGCGCATCAGAAATACATAGCTATATCTGAATAAATCAGAATATTAGTAAAACGGCATCGTTTTAAATTATATCTCATATTGTGAATACCTTCACAACGAGTTGCCATGATATTGCACTACTTCGAATAAGTAACGCTTCATCTAAGGAGAAGACTAATGTTACTTATTCTCAGATGGATACCACCACCCAGACGGCACCGTTTCAGGGCTATTTTGTATTTATGTGGGATAATAACTCGACTATCCAGTTGTCCCTATTAGACTTAGAAAAGCAAAAAGGTAGAGGGAAAGTAATAGTAGGAGTGGAAGAGGAAAAGAAATGGTGTAGAAGAATGAAAGGGACAGTAGCTCCTTCAACTCACACTGCTCATAAACTCCTTGAATAGGCAATGCTTCCCCAGTGGAGAAGGCTGGTGTTACTTATTCTTGGAAACTCCGGACATCATCAGGCTCCCCCGGTGCCGTTTCAGGGCTCTTTGGCCCTTCTTCGGTGGGTGGGTAGGTACCTGAGTGATGCAATGATGGCAAAACAGTTATGAAGTATAACTTCACACTATGAGAGATGCTTGATGGTGTATTATGTATTTAGACTCTAAAGCGTTTAGGGCATAAGCCTCAAGCTATGGGGGGGGGAGTCTAGACTATGTATAAATATAGTGCAAGCACATCAGAAATACATAGCTATATCTGAATAAATCACAGAATTTTAGTAAAATGGCATCGTTTTAAGTTATCTCATATTGTGAATACCTTCACAATGAGCTGCCATGATATTGCACTACTTCAAATAAGTAGCACTTCACCAATGGAGAAGACTAATGGTACTTATTCTCAGATGGATACCACCACCCAGACGGCACATTTCAGGGCTATTTGGCCCTTCTTCGGTGGGTGGGTAGGTACCCAAGTGATGCAATGATGGCAAAACAGTTACGGGTACCTACCCACCCACCAAAGAAGGGCCAAATAGCCCTGAAACGGCACCAGGGGGAAACCTGATGATGTCCGGAGTTTCCAAGAATAGGTAACAACACCACCGTCTGGGTGGTGGTATCCATCTGAGAATAAGTAACATTAGTCTTCTCCTTAGGTGAAGTGTTACTTATTTGAAGTAGTGCAATATCACGACAGCTCGTTGTGAAGGTATTCACAATATGAGATATAACTTAAAACTAGCCTTTTACTAATATTCTGATTTATTCAGATATAGCTATGTATTTCTGATGCGCTTGCACTATATTTATACATAGTCTAGACTCTCCCATAGCTTGAGGCTTATGCCCTAAAACCTTTAGGTTCTAAAGCTAATTGTAATAACTTAATTATCATAATATTAGAAAGTAACTTATTCTTTTGTGGAATTTTGACTTTCCACCTGCTTATTTGTTTTTTCTGCCTGTTTCTTCTATCTCCCTGGATATAGAAGCCATATTCGTAAATATGGCTTATATATCCATACTTGACGTACATTCACCATGAAAGTTTATCAAATTTTTCTTTCTTGATAATGTTGATGAAACAATAAAAAAATTTTTAGTGGAAATTTATGATGGACTCTAACCATTTTGTAAGTTTTGTTCTGGACTGTATTTACTGTTAATGATCAGTAACAGTAAATGGTGTAGTGTAACAATTTATAGTGCTCTTAATAAGATAACCTGCATGGTAAACAACTCTTTTAAAGCCACGTTTAAATAATTCGGATTCAGTCTTGCCACAACAAGGTTGAGTTGTAAAATAGTAGGCAACACTGAACATTTTAGGCCCAGTAGTAGCTTGCTGCTGGGATTTGTTGAGCCCTAGTTTAGTTAGCAGAGCCTCAAGGTTTATTGATCAGATGGCTGTGAGAGTTATATGACAAGAAGTGGTTAAATAAGCAACTGAAGTTAATTCTCCTTTATCACTTTGCCACATGTGATGGTCTTTCTATCACCAATGGCATGGAGCTGCTGCCCTACATGTTATTCATAACAAAGTTTATAAAATTTAATTTTAATATATCGAATATATTGCTCATCTCTCTTTTTTTTTTCTCCAAGGAGTTGTCCATTAAAAGATTACTTAAATGTTGAAACACTGATATCAGTTCACTGATATTTTGATGAATTGATATTAGTTTTTAATACCAGAATTTATATCAGTTAACAGCCAGGTGATCAACTGCTAATTGAGTTTGTATTTTTTAATAATTGCTCACATACACAACAGATAACACCACTCTGCATGGTTTAGTATTTTGATGTTTGTAAACTAATAGCTGTTTTTAGCTCATTGTTTTACGCTGATTTCAGAAATATATATATATTTTTTTTTTCTATCACGTTCCTTTTTTTTTTTTTTTTTTTTTTTTTCTCTCTCAAAAATCACATAAATAGGTGTCATGTTTTTATTAAGTTTGGAGTAAATGCTAGGAATTTCTAAACTAAATGTTCACATGTTGGCAACACTGCCATCAGTCATTTGTTTCTTGATCTTGAGAACTCCATGCAGTAGTGTTTATCAGTGCAAGCTCAGTTTATTTTTTGTTATATTTGTGGAATACTGTATATGTAATCCTCAAGCAAACACAACATATTACAGCATTTGTAAAAAATGCCTATTGTGCTTATTTTGGAGTGAAACTCAGTGAACAAGATAAACAGAGAGAGCTCCACATAAGGTTTGCTGAACCTGTTTTGAAGCATTGAGATTGTGGAAAAGTGGTAAAAAGACGGCTATGCCATTTGGAATTCCTATGATTTGGTGGGAGCCTACAAACCACTGTGATGACTTACTTTTTGCTTAGTTAATGTAGAGGGATGCAGAGAGTAAGAAGGGGCATTGTGTATCCTGCCATTAGTCCAGTTCCACATGGCAATAATCTGCTGATTCCACAACATCCATTTATATAGCAGCAGTGAGAATCTTCTGAAGTTGAAACAGAAGTATACAAGCCTGGAGACATTGAGTCCAGCCCTCAACTTTTCTCACCATTAACTTAATAATGTGGTAAGAGATTTAAATTTACCAAAGGAATTTGCAGAACTCCTTGGTTCTAGACTTAAGTCAAAAAATATTCTAGCACATGGGATGTTTTCTTATGTACATTCACAGAGAAGAACTAATACCCTACTTTTCTGAGGATGATTCTATGGTTTTTTGCAGTAATATAAATGACTTACTGAACTATTTAGAAATTATTTACAATCCTGCACAATGGAGACTTTTTATTGGCTCATCAAAGAGGAGTCTCAAAAGTGCATTGCTCCACAGTGGAAATAAATATGGGTCAATTCAATAGCTCACCCTGTGCATATGAAAGAAACATGAGAACTTAAAGAAGTTGAAAATATTAAGTATGAGGGAGTTGGTTGGTTGGGCTGTGATAGGCATGTTACTTCGCCAGCAATCTGGTTACACAAAAATGCCTTGCATTTTCTATGAATGGGACAGTTGGGCAAGGAGTAATCATTGGGATGTCAAAGGCGGATCAAAGAGGGGCAGTTTGTTGCCTGGATCAAAGAATATAGATCATATACCACTGGTAGACCCCAAAACTGCCCTCCTTCCATCCTTGTATATCATACTGGATTTGATGAAACAGTTTGTAAAATGTTTGTTTAAGGAAGTTTCTTTGCACTAAATTCCTATCGACCAACCAAGAGAAGCTAAAATAAGGTATTTTTTTTGGACTTCAAATTCGCAAACTGATGAGGGCCCAAAATTTTGAGGAAACTCTGAATAAAAAGAGAAAAACAAGCATGGGTTAGCTTCTGGTCTGTTGTTGAGAACTTCTTAGGGAACAACAAGAATCCAGAATTCAAGTACATATATAGTTGAAAATATGTTGGCAAACTTCAAGAAGGTGGGCTGAACCATGAGTGTCAAGGTACATTTTTTACACTCCCTCATCAACTGCTTCCCAGAAAATCTGGGAGGTGTTAGTGAAGAATAGAGTGAGAAATTTCGACACTAAAGACATGGAGATGAGGTACTAAGGAAGGTGGAATGTCAAAATGATGGCTGGCTATTGCTGGATGCTGAAGAGGGACTGTAAATTAGAAGGATCTGCAAGAAACTCAAAGAAATGAAAATTTGTTGACCCTTCGTAAATCAGTTTTTTAAAAGAGAGGTGAATGTTCAGTAGACTTTAACACACTGCCCTTTTTCAATAGTGTTTTCAATATGTATTTAAATATAAAAGTCTGGTAAAAGTAGCATTTTGTCATAATTTCAGTGCACAAATTCTGCCAAAATTAATAAAAATTTGTGAAAAATCAAATTTTCTTTCGTGATTTTTGAAGAAACCTGACGTGATGAAAACAAATGGAAGTCATTTTTGAAATCAGCATTAGAAAATAAATCAGAAACACCTATTTCTGAGAAAACAGCAGTGAATTTTTTTCAAAATTCAAGGTAGTGTAATCTTTCATAAATCTCTTTCGATTTACATTTTCTCATTTGACCACAACAGAAACATCACATTTGGTTTATTTGAACAACTTTCTTCTAATTCTGTAGCTTGCTCCAAAAGATGAAACTGAAATGGAGAAATTAAATCAGCTAAAAGCTCAAGCAGAACAGTGGAAAGCTCAGCAGTCTCAAATGCAGGGCGGCTGGAATTATCAAGTTCAAAATCAGTGGCCCCAAGGTACTTGGCAACAAGGAACATGGAGTCAAGGAACATGGGGACAAACATGGCAGCAGCAGCAGTCACAGCAGCAGCAACAGCCACAGCAGTCCCAGCAGCAGCAGCCCCAACAGCAACAAGGACAGTGGAAACAAGAATTTTCACAAGAACAAACACAGCAACAGCAGCAAACTGAAACCTCAGAACAGAAAACCTCACAACAAAAAGAAGCACAACCACAGCCTCCACCAACACCACAAGACCAACAGCCCCCACCACCACAACAACAACAACAACAACAGCAGCAGAAGGAACAGGATTTGTGGAGGCAGGGAACTACAGAAACATCCGGACAACAGGTAAGATTATTTTTGTTTTGTTGGTTTTGTGTTTGTGCATATTATTTTTACATCATTAGGAGGGTTATTCTTTAGTTGAGTCCCAAGAATATTGCCATTAATCTGAAATGAATAATCACAGGAATGCAAAATTTGATGTATAGCTACACCCATTAATGTATTGGAGGTGGCAGCATAGTACGGTTTTTGTTTTAAATCAACATTGTATTCAGCGCTTTATACAGTTTTTATGATAATATATCTAAGACTCTGTTACTTAGTGGTGTGTGTGTGTGTGTGTGTGTGTGTGTGTGTGTGTGTGTGTGTGTGTGTGTGTGCGCGCGCGCGCGCCCCCTAGGGGCTCACACCTGGTGAGTATTGGCTTGGCACACTCAGGGTCCTGAGCTTGATATCATCATTCTTCTCTTTCTCCATTTATGAGATTTTTTCCACCTCACGACATGTATTGGTACCAAATACATGGGGTGATTGGTTGTTTCCAGTTACTATTATTATTGTTACTGTTGGTTGAGAAACCTCTTACTACCCTACATGTGTTTAGGATTGCAACTTTCTGAAGTTCCATGTAAGTGTTCTGTGGGAGACCTCTTATTGCTATGTTCTGATGAAGACTCTTTGGCACCATGCCAGTGGTTGACACAATGATTGAGATGATCGTTACTTGTTCCATATGTCACATAGCTTTGACTTCCTGTCTTAGGTCTGAGTACTTGCCGATATTTTCCTCGTATGTTTTCTGGAAGTTACTCGTGTTGGGTACTGTTGGTCAGGTAGGTAGCCATTTCCTTCTTGTCAGTAAGGGTTTTGACTGGTCTGTTGTGTGGAATTGCCTTGTCCATCATTATGTCCCAGTATAGTCTGTAAGTAGAGGTCTCTAGTATGGCCTGAGGCTTGTAATATGGTTAACCTTCTTTGATCAGATGGTATTTTTGTGCTAGCTTCTGATGTATTATCGTAAACATCTGGTTCTGTCTGAGTCATATCACTCTCTATCCTGCGCTGATGTGCTGGATTGTTTCTGGGGCTTGTGGAATTGTCGACTTGTGTCATCTATTATTCCTGGGGTCTTTAGTGATGTATTTCTTGTATGAAGGAGTTTACTTATGCATGGGTTAATGCTCACACACACACATCATTTATATTACCAAAGTAGTTTTAGTGCATAATTTTAATTATATTTCATATTGTGAATACCTTCACAATGAGTTGCCATGGTATTCCACTTCCTCGAATACCTAACGCTTCACTTTTGGAGAAGGCTATTGTTACTTATTCTCAGCAGATACCAATACTCAGATGGCACTGTTTCGAAGCTTATTTGCTTCTCGTCAGTGAGTAGGCAGGTACCCTGGTGTTGCAATAGTGACAACCGAGTTATGAAGTATAACTCCACAATATGAGAGATGCTTGATGGTTTAGTCTAAAAGACATTTGTTGGCTAAAGCCTCAGAGTATGAAGGAGTTTGCTTATGCATGGGTTAATGCATAAGTAAACTCCTTCATACTCTGAGGCTTTAGCCAACAAATGTTATGTAGACTAAACTATCAGGCATCTCTCAAAATATGAGATTTAATTAAAATGATGCATTAAAACTACCTTGGTAGTATAAATGATGTGTGTGAATTAACCCATGCATAAGTAAACTCCTTCATACTCTGAGGCTTTAGCCAACAAATGCTTTTAGAGTATTTCTTATAGTTCTTAGTGTTGATTACTTGGTGTTGGATGGTGTGCATGAATCCTTTGGTCTCAGGGAAGAGCCTTCTGTTCGTAAGCCAATTGTTGGAAGCTACCTTATCTATGTAGTCTTGATGGAGGTCATTGTAGTGTCTGCCATGGAGTGTCTTCTTTGCCCTTCTTTCTGTCTTTGTTTCTTCTGTCTGTCAGTCTGGTCTCCTTGTTGAGGTTGAGTCTTATATGCCGTTTGTCTGTCTTGCTTATGGCTTATTTGTTGAGGTCAGTTTCTCGATGGTTGACTTTGGGTGTTGTTGTTGTTGGCATATCTCGGTCAATCTCATAATCTCCTCCAACTTTGTGTTGGTCCAATATATGATCCCAGAGGGGTACTGTGTCAACAAGTAAATGTTTATGGTTGTGACCATGTTCTTGTTATTCAGCTTTGATTTTATCAGGCTTCTTAGTCTCTGATGGTATTTCTCCGTCAGGTGGACTTTGATCTCCTTGTGTTCTAACTGGTGGACCTGCAGAATCCCAGATATGTCTATATCAAGGTTTCCCAAACTGGGTTCCACGAAACATTCAGAAGGGGGGGGTATCAAGTACAGTAGACTGTCGAAATAACTGCACCCCAAATAACGCATATTTGAAATGATGAATCATTGAAATTGGATGTATACATACAGCACAGATGTCTTGCAGTGCCGAAAAAAGAAAACGGCTGTCGTGTGATTACTGTATTTGCTCACCGTTTTCGAAGTGAATTCTGTACTGATATCGTGGATTATACTACTGTTTTACATTTATTTTAAATTAAAATCCCCTCACTATGGCTCCTAAAGTCAATAAACCTCATACAAAAAAGAACAACATTAAAGCTTAGTGACAAGTGGCCCCTAATGATACTATGGCTCCTAAAGTTAATAAACCTCATACAAAGAAGAAAAGAACCACAACATTAAAGCTTAGTGACTGACTTGATATAATCCCAATGAATGTTATTTAGGGGGCACAGCTGTTATGGCTAACTTTGCTACCCCACAGGTTTTCCCCAGAACTTCTCGAGTACCTTCTTTTGGGGGGGGGGGGGTACGTTGTCTTCTTTCTCCTCTTGTCCAATTTTGTTGTAGAAGGCTCTGGTTTTCATCAAATATCCCGTTGTCTTCTGGGCCAGAAACTGGCACTCAGCAAAGTCTCTTGCTGAGTGCCAGGAGTTTCTGCTTGTGGTGTCAAGCAGAAATTATAGCCTCATTGGAAAACAGGCATCTAGCTTTGGGTTGTATATCACAAAACTTTCTAGCGACGACTGGTAAACTGACTTAAAATAAATAAATAATATATACATAAAACACTAAAACAGAGATAAAATAAAAGTGTTAAAATATTATAAAATTCTGACTATTGCTGTTGTAACCAACATACACTGGTATTCAAAGAAAGTGTATCACCCCTTTAAAAAATTGTTATTGTTGTCCGAATAACATAAGTATATGACAATTATTTCTTACAGATTGTATCAGATAAGATTGACCCGCATAGGTGATGATGTAATATTGCATCAGCTGTTACTTTACGCAAGGAAGGATGTTCTTCCCATCATATTGCTTATAGTGTCTTGTAATCAATCGACAGTGAGTAGATTTCTTTCCAAACTCAAGAATACTGGTTCTGCTGATAGGAAAAAAGGAACCAGATGCAAACGAGTCTCTATGCCAAAACAGGACTGCATTTTGAACTTATGCCTTAAAAACCGTAAATCTTCTTCGTCTGAGCTGAAAAGAGAATGGGAAGAAAATACAGGAGTGGTAGCAAGTGCAGTAACAGTCAGAAGACGCATCTTCAAAAATGGACTTGTAGCCCTTCGTCCTAAGAAAAAGTCCTTCCTCACAAAAAAAAAAAAAAAAAAAAAGTCCCGATTAATTTAGTGTAGTTAAGGAACATGTCAAATGGACCCCCGAGCATGGGAAGTCAGTTATTTCCTTGGATGATAAGAAATTCAATCTGCATGGCTCTGATGGGAGACAAACAATCCACCACAGATGTGGAGAAGAATACCATCCAGACTGTTTGGTATCTACAATGAAATTCCCTACCAGCCAAATGATATGGGGGTGCATTTCATATCACAGAATAGGTCACCTGCAGTTTATAAAAGGTTCCATAAATGCCAATGGGTTCCTGGCTATATTAGAAGGAAAATTGCTGCCAACCATTACAGACCATTTCAACCCACAAAGTAACTGCATCTTTCAGAACGACTCTTTTTGTCATGGGGCAAAAAAGTGCAAGTAGGCACTTCTGTATTTACTTTAGCTTCATTTCTGCATTAGAGGTTCGACAGTAATGTGTTTACATTTGTTACAGATAAAAAAAATGGTTGGAAGAATGGTCCATTACAGCTGCTAGCTGGCCAGGAAACAGCCCAGACCTACCTTCTGTAGAGAACTGTTGGCATCGTGTGGAATCTACAGTTGTCAGAAAGAAACCAAAGACCCCTTGTGAACTTCAGGAAGCTATAATTCGTGTTTTGAACCAGAACTATCAGTTGATTATCTTCAGTCAGTGCCTCGACGGTGTGCTGCCGTCATCAGGACCAGAGGCGGATCAACTAAATATTAGTTTGCATCTGGTGAACTTTTCATTTTGTTTTCCATTTGAAATGATAAACTGAAGCAAATTGAGAGCTTCTGATGACATTTCAGCCATAATTGTCATGTTTACCAAAACTGTTGTAAAAGGGGTTGCAAATGCTCATTTTGAAATATTTTGAGAACACCTGTCAAATGTTACTTAGCTTTGCCTTAACTATTAATAAATATCTTTTGTTTATATTTCCATTTGTGATGCTAATCTTTAATGTAACATACTATCGTGAAAAAGGGTTAGAAGTGTGAAATTCCTTGGTGATGCACTTTCTTTGAACACCAGTATATTTACTGCAATACACCTTTACCTACTAAGCTGATGAAGAGGCACTTCATCTTGTGTCACCATGTCCTTCTGTATATTTTATTAGTTTTATCAATATTTTATTCTATTTTAATGCTTTTATCTTATTGTATTTTAATGCTTTTATTTTGTTTTATATTTTATCTCTGTTTTAATATTTTATGTAGATATTATTTATTTATTTTTAGTCAGTTTGTCGGTCGTTACTAGAAAGTTTTGTGGTGTAGGTCTCATGTTTGCTGTGGATGTTGTCTTTCTTGAGAATGCCCTTCACTTTCTTTCTCTTTCCTTTGAGGGCAGTTTTCACCTTAGGAAAGAGAAAGAAGTTCTCTAATGATAGATCAGAAGAGTAGAGTGGACAGTTGATATGTACAGTGCTGTGTTTCATCAGAAATATCTTCGCAACAAGTGTGGAATGAATGGGGCATTGTTGTGCAACGAGAACTAGCTGCCTTTCCCTTGAAATTGCCACCTCACCCAGAAATGCACTTCAATAGTATCTGAAGCACCTGTGTGTAGAACACAACACTAACGCTATCCTTTTCAGGCACAAATTCCTTGTGAAACATGCCCTATTTGTTGAAAAGCTCAGCTTTTCATGATTAACATGATCAGCATCATCTTAATGCTGGACTTCATTAAATGAAACTTTTTGGACCTCGGTGATGATTTTGAAGTCCAATCCAGCTCAGACTCTGAGGCATACTGAAACACCTCATGCTCAGACTCTGAGGCGTACTGAAACACCTCATGCTCAGACTCTGAGGCATACTGAAACACCTCATGCTCAGACTGAGTCATACTGAAAGACTCATCTCTAGTGACAAATCAGTTGAGGAAATTAGGCTTGTCTTGACAAGTCTGGATGAAGTCTTTGCATGATGACACTCTTTGTTGATTCTGCTCATCTGTGGGCCTGTGTGGCACAAATTTCCCACAGACCTTCCTTTTCCTTAACTGTTCATGCAGAAGAGTCTTTTCAAATATCCTCATTTTGAGAGGTTGATGGATGCCCACTTCTTTCTTGGGTCATTACAAACATATGCACCTCCATCTTTGAAATGCTACACTATTCAAATACACAGTATGACTTAATGTTTCATCACCACAAACAGTTTTTAACATTTCATACATTTCTGTTGCAGATTTTCCCAATTTCAAGTAAAATTTGATATTCGTTCGTTGCCCCCTTCTAAAATCATGACACAGAACATTCTTGATACTATCAAAACTGGTTGCTTCTTACTTGCAGCTGACAATCTGTGTACCTTTATATGTTGGAGGAAGTTTGAACTACAACTTTCCATTTATTTTCACACTCACTGAACTAACCACAACAGCATTAGTCTAGGAATGTTATTGCCAAACCTCATATATACATGCATACTTGCGAAAAGATTAAACATGGATTCCAAATTGTGAGGTGTACCTTTGTGGTGGGGTGCCACACTCTTTTGGGAAATGTGAATGAAAGTTCAGATTAACAAATTAAAATTTTCACCATGTTGAATAACATGAAAGGGACACACACTGAAAATTACTGAACTAAAGGATCCCTCTCATGTAAAATTTATAAACTGCTGTTTTAAAATGTTACAAGAACTGAACACTTGAATCTTGCTAAGTAAGTATTCTTACTGGTGGATTTTGTATGGCATTAGAAGGCAGAATTAGTATTGTGGAATTATGGCTGAAATAGGCTTTTAGACCAAAAACACATTAGATAATGTGAAGTGATAGAAGTTTTACTCTGACCATTTTGTTTTGGTTATGTAGCTTGCCTTTACTGTTGAAAGTTGGGGTGAACCCCTAACTTTTAAAGTCGTATATACAGTGAATTCCGGCGGCTGTTTATTTGGGACAAATCTTAAAAAACAGAACCCAGTTGAGAAAATAGCCAGGGTTTATTAATGGGGCAGTCTCCTTCCCCATTAAGCCGGAGACCTGCCCTATTAATAAACCCTGGCTATTTTCTCAATTGCCCCATTAAGCGGGATAGGAGACCGCAGCACTGGAGATTACCCTACGATGGTCTTCGGTTGGATTTCTGGAGGTCGCAACCATAAAACAATAAAAACAATTAGCAGTCACCTGTTTATTGGGCTTTTCTGTGTTAGTGCAACCTATCATAAACAGATAGTAAACTCGATCTTATTGAATTTGCGATAATACCGACAGCTGGAGTTCTGTGGGTTATTATGGTGAAATGTGTTTACACTTCCATGAAATCTTCAATCATATATAAAAATTAATTTTCAGAATTTTCTCTCGATTTAAAAATAGAAAGAGAACCGCCAGTGAGAACGGAGTAACTTGTTACTCCATTCTCACTGGCACTTATTATGTTACTTGCAATTTGTGTGTGCCGTGTTTTTTGTTATTGATTGCTTATATTTTTACTATTTTAAATTTTAACCCCCCCACCACAAATGTCAGTGAACAGAAATGTTCACTGACATTAACTAGTTAGTATGTACATATTACAGTACATATTAATTATTCCGATTTTCACGTATATTCTTCCGATTTTCACGTATCATTTAATTTATTAATTGATAAGGTAATAAAGGGTAAATTTGTGCTTAATATATTTTTACTTTTATAGCCTGTGGATAATATTCCTCCTATTTTCGCTAATTAGAATAGCTGTTTATAGAATTAAAATTCAATTCACAAAAGTGATCACAATGACCGGCACTTGCTACACATCGTATAGTGAATGGTACTTTACTATGGTGAGTCCATCATAACATGATTTTATTGTACAGTGAACCAATTGTAAAGCGGGGGTCCATTGTATTTTTAACTATTTGCGTGGAACTTTGGATAATTGGGACAGCCGCTTAATCGAGCCAAAATGCACTACTCCAGATGTGTTACAAATAACCGGAATCGACTGTTTGTTTGAATTATTTGTTTATTACTTTTTAGACACATTAGCATATATGTATAAAGCATCTATTGTCGTCACTATGTGTTTCTGTCTTCTTGCATGTAATAACTTGATTCCTAGTATCCACTAGGAGTAAGTTATTACATGTGGATTTTCATATTTTTGGCTCTGTTAGGAAGATTTGTCATGTCTTCCCAAATTTCATCAAAATCAAACCAATTGATCCATCCAGCAATTATTATTTATATTTTTTCCTCCCTTTATATATCAGTAATTTCATAGTATATCAATATATTGTATATTGTAGCTGAAGCATGTCATGTGTTATTGTACACTGATAAAAGGAATGAATGGGCAATATGGTGGATGCATATAAATGAAATGTTTTCGCTTTGCACATGAAAATCATTGTTTTTTTTTTTTTTTTTTTTTTTTTTTTGTTATAAATCATGAATTACTACTATTTGCTAATGTGCCTGAAATGTAATGCCCTGCATACATCAACTAACCTGTTCAATTTATGGTTGATGAAGTTAAATCCATGGCAAGTGTACAAGCAGATTCCAGGAGCCCTGGAACTATAGGGGAATAAAGTTAGTCTCATTCAATGAAGATCTGGGAAAGAATTGTTTGTTTGTTATTTGGTTTTTAGGAGCATTAGCAACTAAGGCCATATTGCTCCGGGATATGCGGTGGTCATTCCCTGACCTTTCCGCATCCTCCATATTTGGTGGTGAACGGCTCGAAACCCGATCTAATCAAGAAGCGTGTGCTACGCATTGCTGCTCCTTCCCACCTGGCTACGGAGGCGCCTGAAAGAATTGTGGATGGAAGGATAAGGCAGGAGATGGAAATAGGAAAGGAACAGTTCGGTTTCATGCCGGGAAGAGGAACAACAGATGCGATCTTTGCTTTAAGGCAGGTGATGGAAAGGTACAGGGAGATGCATGTAGAGTTGCACATGGTGTTCATAGACTTGGAAAAAGCATATGATAGAGTGCCCAGACAAGAGGTATGGAGATGCATGAGGAAGAAGGGTGCATCAGAAAAGTATGCAAGGCTTGTGAAGGAAATGTACGAGGGAGCAGTGACTCAGGTTAAGAGTAGTGTAGGTATGACTGAGGAGTTCTCTGTAGTAGTTGGACTGCACCAGGGATCAGCTTTCAGCCCACATCTGTTCGATCTGGTAACGGATGTGTTGGTGAGAGACGTGAAGAGTAGAGCACCATGGAGTATACTGTTCACAGATGATATCGTACTGTGCAAACCATCCCAAGGAAAGGTAGAGAAGAAATTGGAGGAATGTAGGAAAGCATTGGAGGAGAGTGGCATGAGGATAAGTAGAACAAAGACAGAATATATGGCATTGAATGGAGAAGATGAGAGTTCTATAAAACTGCAGGAGGAAAGCTATCAGTTTCGAAATTTAAGTATCTGGGATGAAACTTGAGAGGGATGGAGGATTGAGTGCAGAAATACAGCATAGAGTGCAATGTGGATGGTTGAAATGGAAAAAGATGAATGGAGTGCTGTGTAATAAAAAAGTAAATTGCAGAATGAAGAGAATATTGTATAAAACTGTAGTTAGACCCACATTGATGTATGGTGCTGAGACATGGGCGATTACAAGAGCCCAGGAGAAGAAGATGGAAGTGGCGGATATGAGGATGCTAAGATGGGCATGTGGTGTGACGAGGAAGGACAGGATAAGAAATGACTAAAAAAATGCAGGAATCTAAGTTGAGGTGGAACGAAGAAGTGAGGAGTATGTGGGGAAGAGGTGCAAAAGCTTGGACATGTGGAACGAAGAAGTGAGGAGTGTGTGTGGGGGAGAGGTGCAAAAAGTTGGAAGTGATGAGGAAGAGGGGAAGACCTAAGCTGAGATGCAAGGACAAGGTGGCAGAGGATTTAAAAGAGAGAGGAATGGAGGAAAAGAATTAAGGATGGAAATGCCAACCTCATATAAATGTGGGAAGAAGGTGAAGATAAAGAAGAAGATATAAATGAAATGTTTTTGCTTTGCACACGAATGCTAACCTCATAAATTTGCCAATGTGCCTGAAATGTAATGCCCTGCACACACACACATCAACTAACCTGTTCAATTTATGGTTGATGAAGTTAAACCCATGGCAAGTGTACAAGCAGATTTCAGGAGCCCTGGTTATGATTATATTTGTAATTTGCTTGTATTATTGTATTTGCAATCCATTTTGTTTTGTGCATTCGCAAAAAGGTTTGTAGATGTTTGAACACCTATTAAAAGCTAACATTCACTACAATAAACTGTTTTTAGTGATTTCACGACCTGCTTTTTGCTTTTCATCTTCACACGTGATGTCCAACTTATTAATGATGTATTTTGATCATTAAGATGATTACTATACATTTTTGCCTTCTCTTGTCATCCGCTTACCAATCCTGGAATTTCAGTATCTTGTTCTAAAAATCTCTCTATTGCTACTAGAGTGATAGATTGGTTATCAGTAAGTTACTTGAAAATTCAAGATAGTTATTACTGATTTGTGAAAATCCATATTGTTTAATTGTGAATGGTTTGAAATAACATGAGATTTTCGTGCTTGATTGTGTCAAATTTTGACAATTGTGTATTGAAGTGAAGTTACAACGTGTGTGTGTGTGTGTGTGTGTGTGTGTGTGTGTGTGTGTGTGTGTGTGTGTGTGTGTGTGTGTGTGTGTGTGTGTGTGTGTGTGTGTGTGTGTGTGTGTGTGTGTGTGTTATTACATGATATTTTTTTTCTGTTTTCGAATATTAGTTGAACATTTTACTTGCTTGATGTGCTCTGGATGACTTCCTTTTTGTAATGAACTTGTTAACAGATGTCAAAATTTATGTATGCCCATAGCTGCATCATCTTCATTACACATTTATTTAATTTTTAATAAATAAATATTCATTTATTTGTTGTACTAGAGAATTACATGACCATTACCTGGTAACAATATACCCATTACAACTGTGGCCAGAAAGGTTACAGCAGATGACATAATACATAAATAAAAATAAATTTAGTTATTTACTTTGAGTCACACACAAATTACGTGTCAGAAGATAGATGGCGTCATGCTGTATCGGGAGTCTTCTTCTTGCTGAATTGGGAATAATCTGAGAATAAGCATATATCACCTTGTGATGATGAATCTCTATATATTGTAATCTCTGAATTGCTATACATTCCTTCTAGCTCTGGATTTATGAGTCAATGTTTTTGAATTGTTTTTACCCTCCCCCCCTTCTCCATCTGACAACCACAATATTTTCTCTTTTTTTTTTCATTTTTGCAAAAAATAAATAAATAAACACACATTAAATGGCTGTACCGCATGTAATACTGCAGTACAGCCAAGCTACGTGGGTTTACATTGAATAAAAAGAATAATAACATAAAATAGCAAGTGAGGCTTTAACCAAGGAATAAAATATATAAAACTATAGCTTCACCATTAAATTAAAAAAATTTAAAAAAATTCTGCAAGTTTCTTCTTGTTAATGAATTGCACACGAGGTGTGCTTATCTGAGGTGCATAAAATATATGGAATGTGCAAAACTTTCCTTGTTCTCTGTTATATGTAGGTTGTACATATAACAGAGGTTGTAATTTTTATTTCTTTATATTTTGTTTTTTTATTGTTCCCCTGTGTACATATAGTGGAAAGCTAATTAATAGTGCCCTTTAAAAAAAATTCCAAAGAAATAGTGTAACACTCAGAAGACATGCAAGATTTTCCATCTGTTATAAAATCTGAAAATCAGTTTTATAACAGTCAATACTGACTGTTATAAAACTGTCAGTATTGTACGTAGATGTGATTTCTCAGTTTCAGGTGGCAGAAAAAATGATGTAATCAGACATTTGCAAACAGATATGCCCAAGAACAATGTACACTGTATAGAAAGAAAGAAATTAAAAAAAATTAATACAGCATTTCAGAGTGAAGATGATACTGTCATAAGTGCTGAAAATAGCAAAAAAAATATAATATAATATATACACACACACACACTGGTGTTCAAAGGAAGTGCATCATCACTTAAAATTGTAATTGTTGTCCGAATAATGTAAGTATATGGCAATATTTCTTACAGATTGCATCAGATAAAATTGACATGCATACGCGATGACATAATATTGCATCAGCTGTTACTTTCACCTATATAAGCATGCTCTGCAAGGGTTGCAGTCATTTCTTGCTTGTGTCAGGATAGCGAGTTAAGTGCAGTTATGCCACAAAGAAAGAGTGCTATTGTTGCTTTACGTGAGGAAGGATGTTCTTCCCATCATGTTGCTTAAATAGTGGCTTGTAATCAGTTGACAGTGAGTAGATTTCTTTCCAAACTCAAGGATACCGGTTCTGCTGATAGGAAAAAAAAAAAAGGAACTGGACGCAAACGAGCCTCACACCAAAACAGGACCGTGTTTCAAAGTGCTTATGCCTTAAAAACTGTAAAGCTTCTTTGTCTGAGCTGAAAAGAGAATGGGAAGAACATACAGGAGTGGTAGCAAGTGCAGTAACAGTTAGAAGATGCCTCTTCAAAAACGGACATGTAGCCTGCCGTCCTAAGAAGAAGCCCCTCCTCACACAAAAAATGAAAACGGCCCGATTAATTTGGTGTAAGGAGCATGTCAAAGGGACATCGAGCAGTGGAAGTCAGTTATTTTCTCAGATGAGAAGAAATTCAGCCTGCATGGCTCTGATGGGAGTCAAACAATTTGCCGCAGACGTGGAGAAGAATACCATCCAGACTGTTTGCTATCTACGGTGAAATTCCCTACAGTCAAATGATATGGGGGCATTTCATATCACAGAATCTTCAGAAATTGATCTTGTCAATGCCTCGACAGTGTGCTGCTGTCACCAGGGCCTGAGGTGCGGTTCAACTAAATATTAGTTTGCACCTGGTGAAGTTTTCATTTTGTTTTCCATTTAAAATGTTAAACTAAAGCAAATGAGGACTTTTTATAACATTTCAGCCATAATTGTTGTGTTTACCAAAACTTGTTTAAAGGTTGCAAATGCTAATTTTGGAATATTTTGAGAGCCCCCCGTCAAATATTACTTAGCTTTGCCTTAACTATTAATAAATATCTTTTGTTTATATTTCTGTTTGTGATGCTAGTCATTAATGTAACATACCATCGCAAAAAAAGGGTTAGAAATGTGAAATTCCTAGGTGATGCACTTTCTTTGAACACCAGTGTATATGAAAATAAAATTTTAAAAAATGTGGAACAGCAAAGATAGCAGGCATCATAGGTTACATTGCACAGAAGAGGTGGTGATAACATTGAAAAATATGCCATTTTGTTTTGTTACACATGATAGTAATCAAATTGATTTCAAATTATATCTCACTATGGTGACCCTTCTTAATCATAATAATGATAATAAAAAGTTATAAAATCAAAAGCATCTTGCTCCCAGTGTAATTGTTGGAAGGTTTCTCTATAGATTATTGAGCATCTTCTGAACAAACTGAAAGTATGTGGAATTCTTCTAGAAAACTCCTGTTATGGTAAGAATAAGTGAATTATGAATTGTTAAAACTGGAGTAACAAGGCAAAAATGAAACTTTGTAAATTCTCTTTGTTGACAAATCTAGACAGCAGCATTATTTTATAAATAAAACTTTTGCTCAACATTTTGTAACAGGGTGGAATCTACAGGAGTATATTTCTTGAATTTATTGTAATGATTTGGATTTTAACAGAAAATCCAAACACATCCATGAAAAGACATCCTAAGTAAGCTAATGGTAGTATCTTATTATGAAATGTGTCTGTTGTCAGTGAAATTTAATTTCATGCACAAAGTCTTGATTTTAAAAAATCTGCCTTCATTTACCAAATATTTGGCTTTTCGAAAGTCAAAATGTGGCTGCAGTGTAGATGAGCTGAATAAATGTATATTGATTGTGGTTTGCTGATTCATGTATTTTCTGTAGGAATTTATATCATGAGGAAATTTTAAGTGGGCATATCTTTAATCGTGAGAAATTGCTGCCCTTTGCAGTGATATGTCTACACCGTGTATTTTTGTCTTTTGTTTAGATTATCGATTATTTGTTGATTGTGATATTGGTAAGATCTGATGTGTTGTCATTTGTCTGTCTATATTAATATTTATTTGTAAAAGTAAATTTAAAATTGTTTGCCTAGCTCATTTTGTAGTATTTGCTGTGTATTAATTTATATATCTGATATAGATGTAGTGTTTTGTGATTATTTTCGTAAGTTAAAAAGTGTGTGTGTGTTGTGGTACATCAGTATCCTAGATCATATTTTGTCAGTTTTGTGCCCATATAAATGTTTATTTTTAAACTAATTTGTGAGTTTGCAGGCTGAAAAAAACTGGGGGGGGGGTGCTCAAAAGCAATGCGATACTATTTTTCTGTGTTGTTGCAGTTATCATCTGACTATTATTTTTATCATTAATTCATAATCCAATGTGTAGAATAAGCAAATTTGACTTTTTAGATATTCAGAATTCTCCCATTCCTTCCCCTATCAAGGTGCAGAGCTCCACATCTGAAGCAAATCATGAAGAAGATGAATTTGATCGTCATCTGAATGACTGGGAACGAGAATTTGAAAAATGGAAAGAACAAAACAAACATCACCCTGATAGGGATGCTTTTGCCCGTTATGAAAAGCAATGGCAAGAATGGCGAGATCAATTGCTACTTCGACGTGATCAAATGAGAAAGTCAAAGGCTCAAAAACAGACTACCTCAACACCTGCTGGACAGCCTTCAACTGCAGCTTCCCAGTATTCTACAGCCACTTCTCAGTCATATACTGATCCATTACAACAGTCTGCTTCATTTCAACCACAGTCTACTACATTTCAACAGCAGTCTGTTCCACAAACATCAGTTGTGCAGTCATCCCTTACTCAGTCATCTATTCCACAACCAACTTCTGTTTCACAACTCTCAATCCCACAGTCATCGTATACACCAGCTCCTATTTTGCAAGCAACTTTTCAACAACCAGCACTTATGCAACCATCAGTACCACAGCCCACACCTTTACCACAAACAGGTGTTCCTCAAGTGTCAGCTCTTCCTCAGCCATCACTCTTACCAACATCAACTATCCCACAGACTCCAGTCTTGCCACCTGCATCTCTTCCACAAACTTCTGTCTTACCACCTGCTTCCTTGCCACAAACATCAGTCCCACCTCCAGTATCTCTGCCTCAGACATCTGTTCCGCCACCACCACCCCCTGCATCTCTTCCACAGACATCAGTACCGCCCCCTGCATCTCTCCCACAGTCATCTGCACCTCAGCAGTCACTTATACATCCAAGTGTCCCACTTTCAAATGAAACTTCGCAGCAATCTGGAGCATCAAATTTTTCTTCTACTAATAAAAGTGAGTTATTTTCTATTTTGTATTGTTGCAAGAATTTTATACATATTTTTTTTTTTTTTTTTTTTTTTTTGCTTTACATAATTTGAATTTGAATAACTTTTTAAAATTTGAGCTCTGTTTTAATTATCTCAGCCTTAACCATGCAAAACTAAGGCTAAGACAATGCATAAAAATAAGTTATGAATTAGAAATTGAAATTTTAGGTTCTGTAATTAGTTTTTATATTCAGATAAACTCCTAAGGTTGAAACATTCTAAAAGTGAGAAAAAGTTGATTATTATATAGCCCAGTAATTTTTAACTCTGCCCTCAGTATTGTGGATATTTAATTGTGAAGCAATACTAATTGAACCACAGCAACAAAAAATTAGGATATTTGTTAGAATTTTGTCAATGTAAATTTTAGTATTCCTTTATGGTCTTTACTTTCCATATGCATCAGTCATTGTTAGAATTGGAGAACAGCCATAAAAAAATAAAAAAAATCGCTGCTCTCTCTCTCTCTCTCTCTCTCTCTCTCTCTCTCTCTCTCTCTCTCTCTCTCTCTCTCTCTCTCTCTCTCTCTCTCTCTCTCTCTCATTGTGTACAGTAACTGGCACAAAAAAAGTTGAACCATAATAATTTTTGGCAATGGCATCATCTAATATTCACTCAATAGTTCATGGTTTTGACTTTATCTGTTGTTTGCTGCTTGTGTTGGAGTGAGATGAATCGGTAATGTTTTGGATAATAGGACTGCTGTTGCTAAATATATTTTTGTAATATGAGCATGTATGTAGTAATATATTCCAGATGTGACCAAACCATGGTTCTTTGACACTTGCCTGCATTTCCAAGAGATATAGACTGGAAAAAATTCATGCATAAAAATAATATTTTGATTAACAGACAGAAAAAAAAAAAAAAAAAAAAAAATTGTATGTAGCATCTTGATGTCTATTTGTTTTAGTACCAGTTATAATTTTTCAAGAATTTGTGCACAGTGTTTGTAACTTTTATTCATATGGAAATACACTGTATTGCCAAAAGTAACTAAAAATCTCCATGTTTGAATGGACGTTTATTGATAGAATATTTGATGTGTTTGCTTGCTTTTTGGTCTTAATTATAATGTATCCTCATCTGTAGACTCTGAACCAATTTTTGAAGGATGGGGCAGTATTTTAGTTTGTTTATTCTTCAGAAACCACTGTTGTAGATGTGTTTGGCTTGACGTGAAGTTGATATTCAGCTCACAGGTGTGCTGTGGGGTTAAGTTCAGAGCTCTTGGCAAGTGATTGAAGATTTTGCATGTCCATGCCTTCAAACAAAGTCACTACAGGCTGTGCAGTATGACATGGTGCATTGTTATGCTGATACAGAAAAGGAGCTCACCCCATACTGTTGCCACAATGTAGGAAGAGTGGAATTGTCTGGGATACCACATGCCACTTATTTCCAGAAAAGACAACCAACGTTCACAGCTCAAATGACCAAATAACAGCTATAGACAGTGACGGTACCTAAATAACACTTCACAGTTGGGATGACACCCTCTGGTAAATAGCCAGTTAAAAAAAGTAAAATAAAATTTAGTTTAAGATTTAGGCAAGGTCCTTAACTAAACCATTCAAGCTTGAATATTTATGCATGCTAATGTATTCAGTATGCAACAATGACTATTGTTTCCAGCTTCTTTCCTCTTGAGAATTCACATGAGAAGAGCACATGATGCAAGAAAGCAAGCTTATATAGCATCAGACAAAAAAAAAAAAACACACAGACCCATCTCATTTCATCCATCCACTTGCTCCAAATGTTTGTCCAGCTCAGCCTTAAATTTATTTAGGCTATCAACTTCCACAACAAAAGATGGAAGTCTGTTCCACCAATCAACTACCCACTGGCTAAAGGCAAACTTCTGCACATCTATCCTACAACTGTCTTTTGTCAATTTGAATTTATGCGCTCTCAGATGATTATTCTGAGCAAGAATCCCATCATCACTGAGCATGCCAAAACCATTCAAGGCTTTATACACCTCAATCAGATCACCTCACAGGTGTCTAGTCACCAGACACTGTAAACTGCAAAACTTAAGCCTTCCTTCGTAAGAGCAACCCTTCATTCCATTCACTAATCTTGTTGCCCTTCTCTGTACTCGTTCCAGCAGCTCTACATCCTTCTTGAAATGAGGCCTCCAGACCTGTATACAATACTCTAGGTGTGGCCTGACCATTGCCTTATACAATGGAATAATCACCTCTTTATCCCTGCTGGAAAAATTCCTGTATATCATTGACAATACTCCATGAGCTACCATTGCAGCCCGTCTGCACTGCTCAGAGAACTTCATATCTGCCTGCACAACCACCCCCAAGTCCCTTTCATTCTCTACCACTGTCAGTGTAGTACCACAGAGTTGATACGTTGCTCTGGGGTTGCTGTTTCCCATGTGTAGTACTTTACATTTGTCAATGTTAAACTTCATTTGCCACCTCTCAGCCCATCTGCTCAACCTTTCCAGATCCTGTTGCAGCAGCATAGTGTCAGTAGTGTCCTTGACAACCCTGCCAACCTTTGTATCGTCTGCAAACTTGGACATTAAGCTTGATATACCATCATCAATATCATTTATAAATACAGAAAACAATAATGGACCCAACACTGAGCCCTGAGGGACTCCACTAATAACATCAGTCCACGATGAGCAGTGTCCATTGATTACCACTCTCTGTCTTCTCCCCCTCAACCACCCCCTTTATCCATAGCAGCAATTTGCCTCCAATGTCACACTGCTCCAATTTGTGTAGCAGTTTTCCATGTGCAACAGTATCAAAAGCCTTTCTAAGATCCAAGTATATAATATTAAAGTTATTCCCTGCATCCAGTTCTTTTGTGACTGCATCATAGTATCCAATCAAGTTGGTCAGGCAAGACTTCCCCTTAACAAAACCATGCTGTGTCTGAGCTATAACTGAAGTTTTGTCTAAATGATCCTGCAGTGCTTCTTTAACCAGTGCCTCCATTAATTTTCCTGGAACGGAAGTTAAGCTCACAGGTCTATAATTACTTGTGTCAGCCTTTGATCCTCCTTTGTGAATTGGGGTCACATTTGCACATTTCCAGTCTATGGGTACCTTCCCTGAGTCCAAGGAAGCTCTCATAATTATGGCTAAGGGTTTGCTTACTTCCTTTGCTGCCTCCTTTAATATAACTGGATAGATCCCATCCGCCCCGGGTGCCTTTCTTGTGTTTATCTTCAACAGTTTCTCCTCCACTTTACTCCCAGTTATTTCAAGATTCTGTAGCTTACTGCTAGAGTTGAATACACCCCTGGCATTTTCCTTGCTGAATAACTCCTCATGTGTGAATGTCGATGCAAAATATTCATTTAGTTTGTTAGCTACCTGAGCAGGATCATCAAGAGTTGACCCATCAATATCAAGTGGACCAATCTGATTCATCCCCTTCCTTCTAGAGTTTACATAAGTAAAGAACTCTTTGCTGTTTTTCTTTGCATCCCTTGCCAAGGATTTCTCGTAATCTGCCTTCGCCTGCCTAACTTCCTTTGTAACTTGGTTGCATATCAACTTGTATCTATCATAGGCTTCTGTGTCATGTGTTAATTTGTAAGTATCCCATGCATTTTTCTTCTCTGCCATATGCGTTATTAGTTCATCTGACATCCATTTTGGCCTAAACCTTGAACAATATTTCTTAGTTGGTATGTAAAGCCTAGTAGCTTCCAAGATAAGTTCTTTGAATGCTTCCCATTTTGAATTTGCTATTGGTAACATCATCAGTTGGTCCCACTGTATAGAATTTAAATACTGTCTCAGTCCATCGTAGTCGCCTTTACGGAAGCAATAACCCTACCCTTTACCCCTAATGGTAGTTACCTCTTTGAGTAAATCCCACTTCAGCACACTGTGATCACTGCCACCTAGTGGTTCATTTATCTGCAGATTCTTAATGCATGAAGAATCACTGCTGATAATCAAATCAAGAGTATTACTCCCTCTAGTTGCCTCCCGAACATGCTGATGTAGAAAACAATCATCCAATAAATCCACAAAAGCCCTGCTAGTGTGTGAGTAACCAGCCCCCAAATTCCAGTCAATATCTGGGAAATTAAAATCTCCCATTATAAGACTCTCTGATTTACTGGCCCACTCTATTTCCCTGTACAGTTCCTTATTATACTCATCAGAGTCATTAGGCCTATAGCACACTCTACTCTCAATTTTGATCTCCCAATGCTTATGTCACACCAAACTGACTCAACACTGCACTGTCCAGCCATGTCGACTGGCTTCACTTCCTTGGTTTTTATGTGTTTCTTAACTAATAGCATAACCCCTCCCCCCTTCCTGTCCTGTCTATCCTTTCTGTAGACGTTGTACTCCCCAAATTGCAGTTCTGCATCTCTGATATCCCAACAATATCTGCCTTTGATGTTTTGAGCAATACCTCAAATTTATTTACTAAACTCCTAGCATTGGTGTACACGCAAGTATACCTGCACCTGTTTCTATTCTTAGCTACCCTAACACAACCCATGTGGTTACTTGTACCGCAATGGCTCCCAGCAGTCTCTGAAATACCATGCATCTTGTTTTTCAGTCTTCTGCTCATTCTAATAGAAGCAGTGCAAGAATCTCTTTCACCTCTGCCAGTGGCTACTGTCAATCTATTGGTCTTTGTCTCCCCCCAAGCTAGCAGTTTTCCGACGCACCTAACACTGCCTCGATAGCATCAGCAAATATTCTTGCACCCTTTCTATTTAAGTGTATCCCATCCCTGTAGAAGCAATCTCTCCTGTTAACAAGTACAGTCCAGGCTGAAAAAAATTCTACCACTTGAGCCTTGCACAATCTTTCCAGGGCCGAATTGATCGACAAGGCTCTCATCGTTTACTCCCTCCTATATTTTATTTCTGTTTTATCTTATGTATATGTCATTTTTATTTTAATAAATTTATTTTAACCAGTTAGTTGGTCGTCGCAAGAAACCGACTAAAAAAAAAGCAAAAATGCGGGTAGGAGTATAGTAAATAAGATGAATTTGAATTGCTGGTCAAGACATCAAATATGTATATTGTTGAGATATCAGAGAAGTGGTTTCACACAGATATAAGGAATGCAGAATTGGAATTTGTGGAATACAATGTTACAGAAAGGATAGGTAGGGAGGAGGGGTTATGCTATTAATTAAGAAACAAAATCTAAGGATGTGCATCCAGTTGACATTGGTGGACAGTGCAATGTTCAGTCAGTTCAATGTTCATGTGACATAAGTATTGGGAAAGCAAAAATGCAGGTAGGAGTTGGTTATAGGCCTAATGACTTTCATGAGTACAATGAACAATTATACAGAAGAATAGAGTGGGCCAGTAAATCAGAATGTTTTATAATGGGGGATTTTAACTTCCCATATATTGACTGAAATTTGTGGGTTGGTCACTTGCATGCAAACAAGACTTTTGTGGATTTATTCAATGATTGTTTTCTACAGCAATATGTTCAAGAGGCAACCAGAGGGAGTAATATTCTTGATCTAATTATCAGCAATGATTATTCATGCATTAAGAATTTACAGATAAAGGAACCACTAGGTGGCAGTGATCACAGTGTGCTGAAGTGGGATTTACTCAAAGAGGTAACTACCATCATTGGTAAAGGGGAAGGGTTTTTGCTTTCATAAAGGCGACCTCTGTAATAAATTGTACATCAGTACATTGTAGTGATGTACAATTAACTTAAAGATTTAACTACCATCAGGGATAAGGGAAAGGGGTTTTGCTATTGTAAAGGTGACTACAGTGGTCTCAGAGATTTTTTTAAATTCTATACAGCAGGACCAACTGATGATGTTACTAACAGCAAATTTTAAATGGCAAGCATTCAAGGAATTAATCTTGGAAGCTACTATGCTTTTCATACCAACTAAGAAATACTGTTCAAGGTTCAGGCCAAAATGGATGTCAGATGAACTAATGAGACTTGTGGTAGAGAATAAAAATGCAAGGGATGCATATAAGTTATCAGGCGACAGAGAAACCTATGATAGATATAAGATAGTCTGTAATCAACTAACAAAGGAGGTTAGGCAAGCAAAGGCAGATTATGAGAAATCTTTGGCAAAGGATGCAAAAAAAAAAAAAAAAAACCAGCAAAGACTTCTTTACTTATATAAACTCTAGAAAGAAGAGAATGAATCAGGTTGTTCTGCTTGATATCATGATCCTGCTGAGATAGCTGCCAAACTGAATGAGTATTTTGCATCTACATTCACACATGAGGAATTCTACAGGGGAAATAGAGGACATAAGCTTATTAAATTCTAACAGGGAGCTAAATGATTTTGTGATTACTGAAAGCAAATTAAGAAGCAATTGTTGAAGTTAAACCTGAGAAAGACACCTCGAGTGGATGGGGTTTATCCAGTTATATTAAAGGACGTTGCAAAGGAAGTAAGCAAACCCTTAGCCATAATTATAAAAGCTTCCTTGGAATCAGAGGGAGGTTCACTGGACTGGAGATGTGCAAATGTGTCACCAATTCACAAAGGGTGACTCGAGTGATTACAGACCTGTTAGTTTAACTTCTGTTACAGAGAAAATAATGGAGTCACTGGTTAAAGGAGCATTGCAGGATCATCTAGACAAGGCTGCAGTAATAATTCAGACACAGCATGGGTTTGTTAAGGGCAAGTCTGGTCTGACCAATTTGATTACATACTATGATGTTGTCAAAGGAAATGGATGTAAAATATTTTTATACCATACTGTTGGATTTCAGGACAGCTTTTGATACTGTTGCAAATGGAATACCTGTACAAATGGGAGCAGTATGGCATTAAGGGCAATTTGCAACAATGGATAAAAGGATTGGGTGAGAGAAGACTGAGAGTGGTAATCAATGGACAGTAGATCCAAGGTTCGGTACTGGGCCCATTGTTGTTTTGTGTATTCATCAATGATATTGATGAAGGTATATCAGGCTTAATGTCAATGCTTGCACCCATCCCCCCAGGTCTCTTTCATTCTCCATTCCCCTGAGTGTAACCCCAGAGAAATGTACCAACTGTGTGGTGTTACACTCAGGTGAATGGAGAATGAAAGAGACCTGGGGGTAACTGTGCTGTCAGATATGAAGTTTTCTGACCAGTGCAGACAGGCTGCCAGAGCAGGTAATGGGGGTTTTGTTAATGTTATACAGGAATTTTGCTAGCAGGTCCATTGTATAAGACAGTGGTTAGGCTACACCTTGAGTACTGCGTACAGTTCTGGAAACCTCATTTTAAGAAGAATGTCAGTTGCTAGAACGAGTACAGAGAAGGGAAATGAGACTGGTGAGAGAACAGAAGGGTTCTCTTTCAAAGAAAGGCTTGAGTTCTGCAAATTGTGGCATCTGGAGATAGGCATCTGTGAGGTGATCTGATTGAGGTGAATAAGGCATTGAATGGATTGAGCAGGCTCAATGCTGATGGGATTCCTCCTCTTGCTTAGGTTACAAACCCGAGGGGGCATAAACTAAAATTCAGGAAAGACAGTTGCCGAATAGATGTGCAGAAATTTGCCATTAGCCAGCGCGTAGTTATTGCTGGAACAAATTTGCATCTGTTGTTGCAGAAGTTGATAGCTTAAATAAATTCAAGCTTGCTTTCTTGTGTTATGTGCCTCGACTAATGCGAATGTTAATCACAAAATGCTGTGGAGGTTGGTGATAAAGTTTAAAAATAGGGATTTGGTTTTAACGTTTAGTGGTTGCTTTATTTAATTAGTAGATTCCCTTCCCAGTGACATGCTTTTTTATTTATATCACTGTTTAATTTTTCTGTAATAAAAATTAAGGTGTGGTAATGGGATGAGAAAGGAAGGAAAGAAAGAAAGAATACTTTTGTTGGTATTTCATTAGTCATAAATAAAACACAAAATTGTCTTGCCTGAAAAACTGATTTATTAAATTAACAATGCATGCAGTGCTGGTAGTTAGCAATATTCATCTTTTATGCATTTCATATTAGTATGAGTATTGACAAATGAAGAAAGGAATTTGGCTGATGGTGAATTAGGTTATGCTTATTCAGCAATTAAAAAAAAAAAAAAAAAAAACTCACATCTATCCTGCCACCATCCTTTTCCAATTTAATTGTCTTTCTCTCATGTGTGTTTAATTTGTCCAGGAAAGAGTAAATATACCATCAGCATTTAATGTACTAAATCAAGAAGTCTGCATTCTTCCTAAAATTTATCTTCTATACCTGTATGTAGTATTCAAGATTGGCCTAACTGGAAAAATACAAGAACAAAATGAATACCCCGACAGAATTTCAATATGTGCTTTATGTAATAGGATAATCATTTTGTCCTTGCTGGAAGGAATTTCTCCAGCAGGGACAAAAACGTCCCTGCTGTGTCATTGAAAGAAATCTGTGAGCTCTCCTAGGAGTCTGTACCGCTCAGATAACTTCATGTCAGACTGCATTTATCCATAGTTTTTCTTCTTTTTTCTCATTCTACACTACCTTGAGTGTGAAAACCCAGTTGGCTTGTTATTCTGAGATTACTATTACCAAAATGCAGTAACTTGCATTTATCAGTGGTAAATTCTGTCAATTTCTCTAGTCTTCTTGTGGTATTCTTGTTATTAACCACTTTGCCAACCTTTCTATCATCAGCAAACTAACTAACTTAGATATTAAACTTGATATGCCTTTATCAGTATTGTTAATAAATATTGTAAACAGTAAGAGACCCAACACTGAACCTTGAAGGATTTCACCAGTAACATTAGTCTAAGAAGTCAGTACCAATTAATAACCACTCTGTCTTCTGCCACTCAACCATCCCTTTATTCCTAGCAGTAATTTTGCCACTATTGCTGCAATGCTCCAATTTGTATTGCAGTTTTTTTGTGTGGAATAGTATTATCAAAAGCTTTACTGTTCATTAAGTATGTGATGCCAAAACAATTTTTTTGCATCCTACTTCTTTGTACTGTGCCATAGCAGCTAATCAGATTGATCAGACAAGATCTCCCATTAACAGATCTGTGCTATGATTGCCATATAACTGCATTCCTGTAAAGATGAGCCTGTGTGTTGAGAGAGTAATTACTTCCTTCATCCTTTGAGAATAGGAGAGGCAATTGCCTCCTTTCACCAGTCTGTAGAAAACTCCTCTGAAGTGCTTTCATAATTATGGCTAAACATTTGCTTACCTCTTTTATTGCTTTTCTTAATGTAACTTGATAGCTTCTAGTAGCTCCAGGTGTCTTATTTACTTTTAGCTTCAGGTTTCTTTTCCACTTTCCTCTCAGTTATCACAGTCGTTTAGCTTCCAGTTAGAAAATTTCCATTCCTAAAAACTTCTTTGGAGATATATGTAGATGCAAAATATATATTGTTTTCAAACCAATGCAAACAGATTCATTGTTTATATAATGCATTGTTGATTAAAATAACCACAGTGTGATGTGATGTGTTGTCTGCTTATAAGAGTTATGTAACTGCATTCATACAACAACAGGTGATGCATTTTGTGTGCACGCACTTTTGAACAAACATGCTACCATACATCCATGGCTCTTTTACATGCTAATCATTGGCTTCATGGTTAAGAATGGCTTTTTGAACACTTGTAATATATATCAGGGTTTGTTTTTTTGAATCGTATATAATAATTTTTGCTTATATTTATTATAAGCTTTTCCTGAGAGATTTTTCTCTCTCATTTAATTTGATTAAATGTAAGCAGATTTTTATTTTTAAGTTAGAAAATATGCCTAATAAGTATTTCTGTCTTTTTTCTTAGCTCCTGAGGAAAATGCTTTCCTTTCTCAAGAACCTAAATATCATTGGCCTACAAGTTATGCCTATCCAGGCCCTCCACCACCAATACCTCAGTATAGACCTCGAGGATTTTATCCTACACAGGAGCCAATGCAGAATTCCATGCAGCCACCTTATCAAGCTGCATTTCCCAGTGGACCAAGAGGATTATTTCCACCACCCCCACCACCACCACCCCCTCATCATCAAGTTCCATCTACTACTCAGTTTCCAAGAGTTACACCACCACCACCTCCTCTACAGCAGCAGCAGCAGCAGCAGCAGCAACAGCAACTGCCACAGCAGCAGCCACCACAACAGCAATCACAGCAGCAGCAACAACAACAGCAGCAACAGCAACCTATGTCAATGATTATGGATGACGACTCTCAAAGTGAACAGCAGAAACTAGATCCCAAGGAGCAGAAGACTTTACTTCCGACACCAGGTTCTAATAACAATCAGTTAAATCAGGAACAAAAATATCCTCCATTTCCTGGTAATCAGCTTCAGAAGCAACCACTTTTTCCTACAAATGTTGCTTTACAGAAGCAGTCTCTATTTCCAAATAATAATCAGTTCCAAAAACAACCCCTGCTGCCTAATTCTCAGTTTCAGCGTCAAACATTAATGCCACCTCTTAATAATCAAGAGCCAAAGCATCCATTACTACCAACACCTCCAGTTGGAAGTGGTGGTAGTGGAAGTGGCGGTGGTGGTGCTGCTGCTGCTGGAAGTGGTGGTAGTGGTGGCAGCAGTAGTGCTCCACAGTCTGGTTTGATGACTGGCAGTACAATTCCATCTGAAAAAGGATTTCCTCACCAACAGCCACAGCAAATGGATTCTGGTCCATTCATGCATTTACCTTTTAATGAAGAAGAAAATCAAGATCCTCGTGGTCAAGTAAGTATATGGAATTCAAATACAGTGTTCCCTTGATTGATGATCATAATTAGATTCCATGAAAATGATTGTAAACCAAAATTATTGTTGAGTATGTGAGATGCTTGTTAAAGGCTTAATTCTTTTAAAGACCATCAGAAGTTGATATTTTTCACAGAAAATCTGACTTTATAATACAGTACTGCACAGTTTTGAAAATTTCATATTAGTAAATAAATATTTCTGCTAACTATTAAATATGAGTACATGAGTACTGCTTTACTGCTCTGACCATATTTCAGAATATATTTATTTGTTATTAAAATATGCAAATAAAATGTAAATAACTAATTAAAATATACAGAAAAATATTACTGTAAATAACTTTAATTAAAATATACAGCAAAATGTTACTGTAAAATATACTGAATTAAGAGCATTAAAAATATAATGAAATAAAGTATAAAAAAACACAAGTTTTTGGCATCTGTATGTTGCCTTTATCAATCGTAACTTGCAACTAAGTACTTGTAAATGAGTACATGAAAAAAATATATACAGAGGTGTCAACATAAAATAATGAGGGGAAGGAAAGGAAAGAGCAATTCTTGACTCCCTTGAGGTTAGCATAACTTCCATACTACTTGAAAGAAGGGGAGGAAGGTGGCAGGAAGAAATGTGGGAGAGAAGACTAGGGACAACATTAATCCAACTTGCACAGTACTACAGATTCAAAGATGAGGTATATTAGCATACGATAATTTTTGTTCAAAGTGTGTATAGTGCTACGTATGTGGGCAGATTCCAACCAGCAGAGAATCTTCAAATCTCTTGCGCCGTCAATAATTTTAACATCATTTGGCTGGAAATCACGATGTCCCTTCTGCTATTTGTGCACAATTGTCACTGATTGGTTAAAATCAGCATTCTAGTCTTTCAAGTGGACTTCCAGATGATGGATGGCTTCACTGATAATAGCTCATATTTTTCTCCGCATGGTACACTGTAAACCACCCCACTTGATGGTATAGGGGTTTTTAAAAGGGGGATACACTTTTTTATAGTTTCTTACCAGGAACTTGCACAGTGTTAATATTGTAACTGCCCAAAATCCTAGCAATATCCTGTGATATTCCTGGGTAGAATGGAATGAGAGACATACCAGAAGTGCTGTTTAGAGTCAGATATAGGGTTGTGTGATTGGAGGGAAAATTTTCTGAGTTAAAAATAATTCCAGTAATTTAATTTTTTCTTCAGGAAAGTCATCTCTGGAGGGCTGTTCTGACTCGCATCTTTCTGCTTCATATTGACAATATAACCATGCCCTATCCACGAGTGTATGGATAGTACTGCTGTGGTGTGAGGGGGCCACGAGATGATCTGTAATTAGTATATTGGTCTGTGCGCATTGATTTATTATATACTGAAGTTGTTAAGCAGGAGCCTGCCCTCTTTACCTTCTTTCGTTACATCAAGTAAGAAAGGGTGCAGTCATTCTCAATTTCTATTCCAAATTTAGAAAATTGGAACATAAATCGAGGTAAACTAAAAATTCTGCCCCCCCCCCCCCTCCAGGAGAGAATACTGAATATATTATTGATATATCTCTTCCACAGGGAATTGGAAGGACTTAAATTTCAAAAATTTCCATGGCTAAATTGGAAATTTGTGGAGAACTGGTGAATCTGTAGTTGATCACATTTGCTTGTAAATGACATAAATAAAAATAGAATTATTTAAACATGCTGATTGATGAGGCTTTAAACATATATATTATATATATTATAATATATATAACATATATATTATTATAAGTGTTGTTCTATTAATAAAATAATGTTCATTTCCAAATGTTTTACAGTCAGTTGCATGGTTGGTGGGAAAACTAGTATATAATGAAACATCATCATAAGATATGTCTGTAATCATCATTGATTTCTTTTCTTTTGAACATTGTATGAACTCCTGCAGATTGTTTAAAAAAATCAGTTTAGCCTACTAAAGGTTTTAGCAGTGATGATATATATTTTGCCATATTGTAGGAGTCCCAATACTAAATTATAGGACATAAGGGAACCTGGGATTTGTGGATCTCTGGGAGTCCAAAAAATTGCCTGCAGTTGCATTCTCTAACATGCAACCTCCGACACATTCTCTCTCTCTCACACTCATATTTTGGACTGTTCACACCATCACCTGAATAAGGAATTCACTTTCCCCTCTGATCCATTCAGTGAGGGAAGGATGTATTACTTTATTATACATTGTGTTATCCCCAAGGTGTTCCAACACTGTTGTTTGGTTTGGATAGATTGTTTTTCCCTTTTAGCTGAACTCAGGAATTCAACAACTTTGTAGCAAGCCTTTGTTGCTGTTGGCTCTGGAAGTTCTTTGAGGCTAGTTTCTACCTCAATAATATATTTCAGGATCCTTTTGCTGGTTGGAATCTGCCTACATACATAGCACCAGATGCACTTTGAACAGAAATGGTGGTATGTTTAATATCCCATCTTTGAACCTGTAGTGTTGCAAAAGTTGGGTGAACATCACTCAACATGGCCTTACTTTCCATGCTTTCTGGCTATCTTCCTCCCCCTTTTGAGTAGTTGACAAAGTGACTCAAGGTTATACTAACTTCAGGACAGTCAGGAATTACGCTTTCCTTCCCTGCTTCTCTATTTTTATTTAGTGTTGACGCTTCTACTTTTTTTTTTTTTTTTTTGTAATGTATTAATACTCACTGCCTCCATGTGAATGTTACAGTTGATAAAAGGTGAAAGCTTTTAGATTTTATTTCATTATATTTTTAATTCAGTAATTTTGAATATTTTACAGTAATATTTTATTGTACATTTTAATCAAAGCTATTTAGATTTTATTTGTGTATTTTTAATAACAAATAAATATATTGTGAAATCTGGCCAGAACAATCGAGAATTATTCTTGTATCCATTTCCTGACCTCTGAGGTTTTTTAATAGATTAATTGACAAAGCAGCTTACCTTTATATAAAAAGATCATTGATTGACAATCTTTTTGCATTACTTTGAAGCCATTTTCATGTTTTTAAATAGTTTGTTTTGTTTTGAGAGAAAATTATATATATATATATATATATATATTTTTTTTTTATGCTTACTTTTCAGGCCATGACTATTGATTTATTTTAATCAAATCACAAATTTATGAAAATCAGAGAGAGAGAGAGAATATTTGGAATTCTTTTCAGAATACTGAAAAGGCAAAGTATGCAAAGAGAGAGGTGGATTCCAAATGCTGATAATAAAAATTCATTTAAATTTCTCAATGAAATTTAATTTCTAGTTTAGTGCAGACTTTAAAAAAACTCAGTTTTTCCAAAAGAAATCGTGCTTTTTTTTTTTTTTTTTTTTTTTTTTTTTTGTGGAAAAAAAAAAAATAAATAACCTAGTTTTTTGCCTATGTTGGCAAAAATCTCTATTTTTCCCACTTACAATTATGTGATCTCAAGTTTTTGGAAGTCAAAAATTGAGGCTGTGTTTGGTCATCCTTCTTTCCTTAGTTTGTAAGATGGAATCAGCTTTCTTTGGTTGACTAAAGTTCTGTGGCATAATTTTTGATTCTGCACTTTTCAAAATCATTGAGAACAAGTTAGGCTTCTTTTAAAAGTATTCTGGCTGTTTAAAATAATTTACTTTTGGTTATAGATAGGTCAACTATTCTGAAATACTTTTTCTTGCTTTTAATGTCTTTGGCAAATGCTTCAATTGTGTGGTCACCTGCTGCAAACACAGTATTGCAAACTATTTTTTCAGTAGAATTTTTCATTTTGAAGTGGCTGAATTTTAAAGTGAGAGGTTTTTCTGCCCACTGCTGAAGACATCAAGTCACTTGTTATCTACTAGACCAAATACAAACTCATAGACTGGTTTGCTTGCCACTTCACTGGGTTATTATTTGCCTTATCCTTATGAGAATTTGTTTATTTGAAAGTTTCTCATATAAATTTTAGATTTATATGAGGAATCTTCAAATAAATCTAGCCTGTGAGGTTTTAGCCCATATTATGCCATACACTAAAAAGGATTGAATAATATGTCTTTTATATCAGTGCATCTCTTTTGCTCATTAATCAGCATGTAATAGATGCCGTTTTGTTGTGCTTGGGAAAAGATTATATTGTGAACTCTTTTGTGTTTAAGTGTCATCTGCTTTATAATTTTTTTTTTTTTTTTTTGTACTCTTCTCTGGAATTCTACAAGGGAATTGCCTTTTTATTTTTTTATAGAATACATAAAAATGCAGCAATTTATACACTGTTCAACATTGATGTGCCTAGTTATACTGCAGTTTTGGATATAATTTGAGTGTAAGGGATATAAAATTCATATAAGGCATGCAGAACTGGCCCTGGGTGCCAAGCGATTGTGACTGAGCGATTTCTCTGGGCTTTCACTGCGATTTTCAAAAGGTGAATTCTAGTTCTCTTTTACGTTCTTCTCCTTAATAAATCCTTTTATTTAAAACAGCTCTTTTATCAAAAGTACTGATCGAGAGCAAGAAAGGAAAGTAACCTTTCTCTTTTTTCATATTTAATAGACCACTCCTAATTTCGCTTGGTCACACCAGGCACTGCTCCTGCCTCCCCATGGCGGGGCTGGTAACCTTGGCAGAAAAGTTCATCTGCCAGGGGCTAAAAGGAGCCAACATGGAACACAATATGTTCCCATCTTTAGAGCCGACAAGCTGCCGGCCAGAGACAGTAAATGACCATGATTTGTTACAACCAAAGAGGTTGAAAACCAATCCCTCGGCAAGAGACATACCTGCATTTCTAATAATACATTTTCTATCAGAACAGCCTCTCAGTAAGCTATCCCCCTTTCTAATTCAAAAACATCTGGAAAGTATTGCAGGGTCTTCCAAGACGGTTAACAGACTGAAATCAGGGGACTTACTTGTTGAAACTCCAACAGCAGGCATTATGAAAAACTGCTAAAAATGACAAATTTTCTGGTATCCCAGTGAAAGTAACCCCACATGCAACCCTAAATACATCAAAGGGTGTAATATCTAGTTGGGACGTGATGAATGTGACGGAGGAAGAAATTAAAGAGCTTCAGGAACAAAATGTAATTGCTGTAAAAAGAATTATGGTCAAAAGAGACAATATACTCATACCTACCAGAAATATAATTCTCACCTTTAATAGTTTAAACCTCCCCTCATCAGTAAAAGCAGGATATCTACTTTGCCGCACTCATCCTTTCATACCCAGTCCCATGCCAAAAGCATGGGCACTCTCAAACGACATGCAGAGGGAATCCAGTTTGTCCAAACTGTGGATCCTCCGAACACGGTCAAAGTGATTGTTCCGCGAAAGAAATAACCTGTCCCAACTGCAAAGGTGACCATTCTGCCTACTCTAAAACACGTGAGAGACGGAAAATGGAGAAAAAATTGTCAAATATAAAGTTGAAAACAAATTTAGTTATCAGGAGGCAATAAAATTAATTGCACCCAGTATACCAAACCATACCTATGCCACTATTACAAAACAAATATCAAACCATTGCCACTCAAACTGATGTTACCTTTCCATCAAACATATCAATCTCTGACTGGGCTCGGACTGTCCTCTCTCAGCAACAGTTCATTGCCCTTAAGCACTCAGACCAAGCAAGTAATATGCCTCTTACAATACCAACGAAATCTTCTCTTCCGCCAGTGATTGCTACTACTTCAAATAATCATAGTTCGACTTCAAAAAAGATTGTTCAAGACACATCGATGGATGCAGAGAACTCATCAAAACCGGAAGATCCTATTCTGGAAATATTTGCAGAAGAAGACATGGACACTGGTCGCCCTACCTTTCCAAAAAGAGACAAACTGAAGCCTGAACACCATAACACAGCCACGCCAGGTACAGCTTCTTCTAAATTCAAATAATGCCTAATTTTTTGCAATGGAATTGCAGAGGCTTTTGTTGCAACATTGATGACATTCGGTATTTAATTAACCGCTACTCTCCATTTGGTCTCTGTCTACAGGAAACCAATTTAACTCTTCAAATTTCCATTTCCTTAAGAAACTACTCAATTTATCGAAGAGATCGGAATACTTCTGATTCTACTCATGGTGGTGTAGCTATTTTAATTAACTCAAAGATTCTAGCTAGGCAAATCACTCTCCAAACCCAAATCGAAGCCGTTGCTGTGCATCTGATTACTCAGATTGCATTAACGATAGTCTCAATCTACCTCCCACCAAATCACACATATTCTGATAATGATCTTGAAGAACTTTTAAGACAGCTATCCTCCCCTGTCTGTTTGCTAGGGGATTTCAATGGCCAGCAGCCTTTTTTTTTTTTTTTTTTTTTGTACTCTTCTCTACAAGGGAATTGCCTTTTTATTTTTTTATAGAATACGTAAAAATGCAGCAATTTATACACTGTTCAACATTGATGTGCCTTTATGGGGATCATCTAAATTAGACAAATGCGGCCGACTGATTGAAACTCTATTGGAAAATCAAAACCTCACTCTTCTTAATAGTGGCTCGCACACTCATATACAGTTACCTACTGGACAGACATCTGCAATTGACCTATCAATTTGCTCCCCGATCATGTTTTCAGTCGTGCAATGGTCCGCTTTGGATGATCCCATGGGCAGCAATCATTTTCCAATTGTTTGTAATCTGATGACTACACAACCACCATTAGAACAACCCTGCAGGAAATTGAAATTCTCTAAACCCAATTGAGTCAAATTTCAGTCAGCAATCACTCTTGACGAAAAAACTATTCAACTAAAGCCCATAGATGAAGTTACTGATTATATTACATCCCATCTTTTAGTTGCAGCTAAGTACTCAATTCCATTATCAAATCCCCCGACCCGATGGCATTTCAACTACTGGTGGAACAAAGAGTGCAAAAAAGTGAAGAAGGCAAAAAATAAAGCATTTAATTTATTCCGTCTATCTCCAACCACAGCTAATCTAATTAGTTAAAAGAAGCTAAGAGCAAAAGCGCATTACATTCAAAAGCAAGCCAAGAAAGAATCTTGGACTCGGTTCGCTTCTACTATCAATAGAAACACTGACTCCAGACTAATATGGCAGAAAATTAGGCAAATTTCTGGGAAGTTTCCAACCATTCCTTCCCCAATTCTTTCCTGCAATGGGCAAGAAATCTCTGCTCCTCTAGATATAACCAATGTCTTGGGAAAAAACCTTTGCTCAAGTCTCAGCTGCATCAAATTACACTGCAAAATTCCAGAAAATTAAGGCCGCCACCGAACAGAGACCTATCAACTTTCGAGCCTCACCATCACTTCCATATAATCAGCCTCTTCAATATTGTGAACTTTTACAGGCCATCAGAACAACAAGAAACAGTGCCGCTGGGCCAGATGGCACATACAGTCCATTCTGGTTATTTGGGACACATCGGGACTAGTGCATTTTGGCCCGATTAAGCGGCTGCCCCGATTATCCGAAGTTTCACGTAAATAGTTAAAAATACAATGAACCCCCCTTTACAATTGGTTCACTATACAATCAAATCACGTTATGACGAACTCACCATAGTAAAGTACTGTTAACTATACGATGTGCAGTAAGCGCTGGTCATTGTGATCACGTTTGGGAATTTAATTTTAATTCTATTAAACAACGATTCTAATTAGAGAAAATAGGAGGAATATTATCCACAGGCTATAAAAGTAAAGATATATTAAGCACAAATTTACCCTTTATTACCTTACCAATTAAAAAATTAAATGATACGTGAAAATTGGAAGAATATACGTGATAATTGGAATAATTAATACGTACTATAATATGTACATATGAACTAGTTGACATTTTTGTTCACTCACTGACATTTGTGGGTGGGGGTTAAAATTTAAAACAGTAAAAAGATAAACAATCAATAACAAAGGGCATGGCGCACGTAAATTGCAAGTAACACAATACGCGCAAGTGAGAACGGAGTAATGAGTTACAAAGCTTTAAAAATAGGAATGAAGAGAAGATCTGAAAATTAATTTTTTTATATGATTGAAGATTCCATGGAAGTGTAAACACATTTCACCATAATAACCCACAGAATTCCAGCTGTCGGTATTATCGCAAATTCAGTAAGATCGAGTTTACTATCCATTTATGATAGATTTCACTAACAGAAAAGCACAATAAACAGGTGACTGCTAATTGTTTTTATTGTTTTATGGTTGTGACCTCCAGAATTTTGACTGAACCACGTGGTACTGTCGGAGACAGCCGCAGGGTAATCTCCACTGCTGCGCTCTCCTGCCCCAATTAAACGACATTCTGTCCCAATTAAGCAAAGTAAACCCTGGCTATTTTCTCGATTGGGTTCTGTTTTTTAAGATTTGCCCCAAATAAATGGCTGCCCCGATTAACCGGTGGCCCAAATAACTGGAATCCACTGTATTATGTTATGCTGCAGCATCTCAATGACAAAAACTTAAGACTGCTTCTAGTCTTTTTTTAACCAGATCTTCCTGGAAAATATTTATCCAACCTCTTGGCACCATGCTGCAGTTTTGGCATTTTTGAAACCTGGAAAAGATCACTCCAGTCCTAATAGTTACAGGCCAATCTCTCTGTCAAGTTGCCTCGGTAAAATTCTTGAAAAAATGATCCACAGTCGACTCATTTGGATCATTGAAACTCAACATCTACTGAGTAATCGTCAACATGGCTTTCACCAAAACTGGCCCTCCTTAGATCTCATGATCAAGGCTGAATCTGAAATTCACAATGCCTTTGTTAAAAATGAACACCTTGTTATGGTTTCCATAGATATAGAGCATAGGTTCCCAAAGTGGGCTGTACCGCCCCCCCAGTGGGCGCTGAAGCGTTCTGGGGGGGTGATGGTGGGTTCAGAAGCAATTGGGGGGCCGTTCAGGCGGTCTAGGGGTCGGTGGCTCCTTATCCATATTTTTATCTCCAGTGGACCCAGTTCAAAAGTCATCTAATAAATTCTATAATTTTTACCCTATGGACACAGCTGAAATTTGCTATAGGTGAAGCCAGAACTGTTTTCTTCGATTTTTCCCACTTCAGTTTTAAAAACCTTCTATTTAATTTCACGCAAATGACAAGAATGGGACATCAAGTGTGTATTTTTTTAGGCCTTTTTCTAAACCCACCCTAATTAGCCTAGGGCCTTTGAAATGCAACAACGCGAGCTACTGTGAGTTGACATAAGAAGCAATAAAGCGAAACAGTAGCAACAACTGTAATGCTAATGACGTAAGCTTGACCAGTCAATTATATCTCCGCGTCTGTTGATTCGTTTGAGACAGATTAAGCACGAATTTTAAACTAATGCTGTAGCCCGTTTCATCTTCAAAGCTTCCAAGGCTGTTTTGCCCGATGTAATAATTCATGAATTGATACGTGATCGTACATTTTTGCTATTTAGGAATAAGTTTCATTATTTTTTGTGTGGTTTGCCAACAATCATCAGTCGAAAGTGTGATAGATAAGTGGAGTCATATAAAGTGTAAATTAAATCTTTTATTTTGTTAATATTGTTGCAAATTTTATTACTTCATTATGTCTGAATCTAAGAAGAAATGTCGACAGTACAGTATTGAGTATTTGAAATATGGTTTTATTCAGTCTCCTACGAACCAATTATTACCTATGTGCTTGATTTGCCAAAAATTATTTTCAAATGAAGCAATGAAGCCTTCTAGGCTACAAGAGCATTTGATTAAAATGCATGCTGATGAAAAGGATAAAGATTTGTCCTATTTTGAAGTACTAGAAGAAAAATATTTTAAACGTCCAACTATATCAAAACTTTTTGCATCGTCCAGTAAACAAGATAATGACGGATTACAAGCTTCTTATAATATTTCATTATTAATCGCAAAAGTGGGAAAACCACACACAATTGGTGAGGAATTAATCTTGCCAGCAGTAACAGAAGTAATAAATACTGTGCTTCATAAGCCAGCATCAGATATCAGGAAAATTCCTTTGAGCAATAATTCAGTGCAAAGAAGAATCGATGAAATGGCTGAAGACGTTGAAAAATCATTGTGCGATTATTTGAAGACATACCAATTTTCCATTCAACTCGATGAATCAACTCTCCCAAATAACGAAGCACTACTCTTACATATATACGATTCGTAAAAGAAGAAGTTTGTCAAGAATTATTATTTGCTAAAAATTTGGAAGCAGATACAAAGGAAGAATCTATATTTAATACCATGAATAAGTTTTTTCAAGAGAAAGACATACCAATTCGTAATATTTTATCTGCTGCTACTGATGGTGCTCCAGCAATGACAGGGTGCCACAAGGGTTTCATAGCACATTTGAAACAAGCAGTACCAAATGTACTTGCTATACATTGTGTTCTTCATCGCCAACATTTGGTTGCGAAGAATTTAAGTGAACGCCTGCATATGTCGCTCCATTAGGTTATTAGAGCAGTCAATAAAATTAGAAGCAATTCATTGAGTGACAGATTGTTTAGCCAGCTCTGTAGTGAAAACGATGAAGATTTCAATTATTTGCTGCTTCACACAGAAGTTCGTTGGCTTTCAAAAGATATTTATCTGAATCAATTTTACAATTTGTTTGATTCAGCACTAGAGTTCCTAGAAAACAGAGACGACGAATTGCGGGCCAACCTGATTACATCCAAAAATGTCATCGCTTATTTGACAGACCTCTATAAAATATTTAATGAAGTCAATCTACAATTACAAGGTGATGAATTGAATTTAATTAAAACAAAAAATGTTATTGCCGCTTTTGTGGGGAAACTTCCTCTGTTCAAGTGGAATCTAGGCCGAGGGGAATATAGCCACTTTTCAAATTTATCAGCAGTGTCTCTCAAAAAGGAAGATTTACTTACATACTGCCAACACTTGGAGGTTCTTCATGCTGATTTTAATGAGCGATTCAAGGATATTCTAAACAAGAATATACCAAATTGGGTTCTAGATCCTTTCTCACAGTAAACACGGCAGGATCATCAAATTTAGAAGAGGAACTCATAGAACTCACAACAAATGAAAAACTAAAAATAAAATTCAAAAGTGGATACCAAAAGTTCTGGTTTCAGAAATCAATACCGACACTGCACCCTGGATTATGGGAAATAGTGAAGAAATTTTTAATTGAATTTCCATCTCCTTATTTGGCTGAGCGTGGGTTTAGTGCTATAGCAAATTTACTATCTAAGAAAAGGAACCAATTGCATATAACTGAGGGTGGTGATTTACGACTGTTTTTAACGAAAGTTGAACCCGATATTAACAAACTTAAAAATGCATCAGGCTAATCCTTCACATTAATTTGTTATTTTTACTTTGTAAGTTCGAAATAAACAATTTTCTAATACCATTTGATGGTGTTTTAATTATTACAATAAGATTTTTACTAATGTAATACAATCTCCTAATATGTATTGCGAATTTTCATATTTAAACCATTGTATGAAACTTCACATTAATTTGTTATTTTTGCTTTGTATTTTTACTTTATAAGTTTGAAATAAACAATTTTGTAATATATATAATGGTGTTTTAATTATTACAATAAGATTCTTATTAATTCATTTGCAATCTCTTAACGTGTATTCCGAATTTTCATATTTAAACCATTGTATGAAACTGCATAATGTTATTCGAGCATACACTACAATCTTTACATATGGGCTATGTTTTATCAAAATTGGTATAGCAATAACTGTGTTCAAGATGAAGCACACATTGCTTACTACTTTTTCAATAATTTAATGGCATAATGGGGGGGGGGGGGTTACAAAATTTGTGTCTTGCAAAGTGGGCAGTGGCCCGAAAAAGTTTGGGAACCTATGGTATAGAGAAAGCATTCGATACTACTTGGCATTCTCAGTGACCTTCATACTCTTGGTCTGCGAGGCAACCTGCCCATGTTTATTAGAAACTACCTTAAGAACCGAACTTTCCAGGTCCGATACCAAAATTCCATTTCTGCTACATTCTCGCAGGAAGAAGGAGTACCACAGGGGTCGATATTGAGTACAACCCTGTTTGCCCTTAGAATTGACTCCATTACAAAAGAACTCCCAAATACTGTAGAGGCGTATCTTTATGCTGACGATCTTTCTATTTGTTGCCATTCTCAGAACATGAGCTCTTTCGAAGGGTAATGGCAGATGTCCCTCAATAAAGTACAAAAGTGGGCTGAGCTCAATGGATATTGTCTTTCCCAACAGAAAACGGTTGCAATCCACTTTTGCAGTCAACGCAAATTGCATGCAGATCCTGAACTGCAGATTTCAAATTCCACCATTCCGATTGCCTGCAATATCAGATTCTTGGGACTAATCCTGGACAGTAAACTAAACTTTCAGTATGTTAAATTAATACGTACTACCTGTCTTAAAAAAATCAACATGCTAAGAACTTTATCTGCCCTATCTTGGGGAGCAGATCGTACAGCTTTGCTGCTCTTATATAGAGCACTGATTAGATCCCGTTTAGATAATGGTGCTCCAGTTTATGATTCTGCCTGGAGTAGTGTACTACGCTGGCTTGATCCTATTCAACATAATGTACTGCGGATTGCAATTGGTGCATATAGGACATCTCCAACTCAGAATCTATACATTGAAGCTCATGAGTCCCCTCTGCATCTCCGCAGAAAAATGCCATTACTTAAATATGCAGCCAAAATACAGAGTTGCTCTTTGCATCCTATTCAGCCATACTTTTTTAACCAACCACTACTCAATCTCTACAGAAATAAACCAAGTAAAATACGACCGGCTGGCCTACGGCTCCTTGAAACATCAAAGAATTGGAATGTTCCTCTCCACACTAAACAAAAGATAAAGAATTACTGTCAACCACCATGGATCCTGTTTCCTCAACTGACCTGTGATGCTTATTTTCTTCAATGGGGAAAGAATTGTCTACCGGCACTGACTGTGCAACAACTCTATGCTAGCCATATTCAAAGCTATACTGACTTCTTGCCGATATATACGGATGGTTCCAAATCTCTTTCAACTGTTGGAGCAGCAGCAGTGTTTCCCTCTGCTATCATATCAGCTTCTCTTCCACTTGAATACAGCAACTTTTCAGCAGAACTATATGCAATACAATTAGCCCTAGAAATTTTAACTCTTCACCCATCCACAAAATATTTAGTTTATACCGACTCTCTCAGCTCAATTAGAGCAATGCAGAACCCATCTCATAAGGATCACCCTATTTTAAATCATATCAAGAATTTAAGCAAATTCTTGATATGCCTGTTGAAAATTGAAGATCGCAAAAAAACTAGTAAACTTTTGCTGGATTCCAGCACATTCAGGCATTAAAGGAAATGAACTGGCTGTTATTTCTGCTAAAAATCCATCAACTTTAGACTTAACCTCTGTCTTTATTCCAGCCTCTGATTATAATATCATAATTCAAGCAGCATACCATGCACAGTGGACAGAGCTCTGGCATAACCAAACAAGTAATAAACTTTTCCAATTGAAGCAAGACCCAAAATTTTGGCATTCAAGCATTTAGACAATTTGGCGAGAAGAAGTGGTACTTGCGCGGATTAGAATAGGCCATACCATCTTCATCTACTCACAGACGATGACCCTCCTCAGTGTCCACATTGCTCAGAACATCTAACAGTCAAACATTTTGATCGACTGTCCACACTATCAACAACATCGAACTTTAATATTTCACTCTCTGGCTAACATCCAAGAACCGATGATGTTAAATCATATCATTGGAGAGGAGGCAAATATTAATGAACTTTTCTGTTTTTTGAAACAAATTAGAATTTATGAATAAATATGATTAGTTTGAGCCGAAATGAAATTGAACTGGCCTCATAATAATAATTTTTTTCAGCATTCCTGTGAATAGGCATATTATAGCCACAGCAGCTTGTGCACCATTAAACACCCATACCACACACACACACACACACACCTGCAGAACCATCTGTTGCAGTTGTTTGCAAAGTGTGGACAACTGTGCTATTGTCCTCTTTTGCAGCATATTTCCTCTATTAAACGAAGGCGAGTAAATTTGTATAAACATGTTCGTCAGGGCTGTTATTGTAGACATTCAGTTTCACCTGCCTCTGCCCACTAGAGAGATGCAGTGAAAATTTCATTAATGAAATGTTAATTGCATATGGGCCTTTCAAAAGTAAACTTTTTTTTTTCTCCCTCTGAGAGGAAATTTTTGTGATTTTCATGAAAAATGTGAAATCATTTTTGTGAACAACAGCGTGTGGCATTTTTTTCAAGGATGAAATCACATGGCATAATGCAAAGTGTGTATGAACTGTCTAACAGTTTGTGTTTTTTATAAGTTACTGCCACTGACCACAGTTATTTTTCTCTGTAATTATATTGAAGTACTTGAAAATTCACTTTTGTCATTTATGACTCAATATGTTATGTTATTTTTGGTTTTTAGGAGCATTAGCAACTAAGGCCATATTGCTCTGAGATATGCGGTGGTCATTCCCTGATCTTTCTGCATCCTCCGTATTTCGTGGTGACGGGCTCAAACTCCGATCTAATCAAGAAGCGTGTGCTACGCACTGCTGCTCCTTCCCACCTGGCTACGGAGCCGCATTTATAACTCAAAGTAGTACATTCTTGAGAGGAGGAGGAGTAATAGTTATGGTATTTGCCATACATATAGTGCAAGGAAGCCACAGGCTTTTGCTGTACTGGCAAAAAAAACACACACACACACACACACACACACACACACACACACACACACACACACACACACACACACACACACACACACACACACACACACACACACACACACACACAAGTAGATAAGAAAACAAATTATATATTTCTCTCCTCTCACAGGTAATATCCAATTGACCTTTGAATTTATTCAAACTGTCAACCTCAACTACCTGCAAGCGCAACTTTTTCCAGCAATCAAGAACTTGTTGGTTAAAAGAAAACTTCCCACATTCTGATCTAAACCTCAACCTCTGTAATTTAAATTTATGACCCCTAGTTCTCAAATTCTTTATAACAGTGAGAATTCCATCTTCATTCATTTTACTAATCCCTTCCAGAGCCTTGTAAACCTCAGTGAGGTCACCTCTGATATGCCTGGTTGCCAAGCTCTGTAGCCCATATAGTCAAGTCTTTCCTCATACAGCCATTCTTCTGTTGATCTCACCATTCGAGTTGCCTATTTTTGGATTCTCTCAAGAAGTTCAATCTCTGTTTTTTTCAGTTGAGGTCTCCATATTTGAACACAGTATTCAAAATGTGGTCTTACAAATGCTTTTACAGTGGGATTATGACCTCCCTATCACTACAGGATAATGTTTGATAAATCATCAATAGTACACTATGGGATTTTCTGACTGACTGTTTACACTGTTCTGAAAACTTCCCATATTGTAACCCCCATATTGCCCATCTTGTAATCCTAGATCCTTTTTCTTCAGTGTTTTTAATTCAACCCTACCAAGTGTATAATTTATTTGTGGGTTGCTATTCCTCAAGTGTAAGACTGCATTTAGCAGCATTAAAACATAGTTGCAACTTTTCAAACCATCTTTGAAGTCTGTTCAAGTCATCCTGAAGTAGTGCTGCTTGGCACTTTTCATTAATGACTGCCAATCTTTACGTCATCTGCAAATTTTGATATCACACTTATCTCTTCATCAATGTCGTTTATGAAAATGAGAAACAACAGTGGTCCAAGAACAGATCCATGTGGGACCCCCACTCCTGACATTACATTAATATGAAGAATATTCATTAATCACAACCCTCTGCCTTCTGCCCTGCAGCCAACCAGAAGTCCATCTTAAAATCTTACCAGTAATCTCAAGCTTATACAGTAATCTCTCATGAGGAACGAAGTCAAATGCTTTGCTAAAATCCAAATAAAATTGTTTCCTCAATCCATCTCATGAGTAACAAAAAAAACTCAAAATAGCCTACTAAGTTAGTTAAGCATAATTTACCCTTAACAAAGACATGTTTTGTATTCTTCAGAATGCCATATCTATCTAAATGTTTATGGGTTACACTCTTAATCATTGCTTCTAATTTTTCTACCACTGAAATCAAACCAACTGGTCTGTAGTTACCAACTTCAATCGTAGAATCGCTTTATGTATTGGTGATTCATTGGCACTTCTCCAATCCAAAGGAATCTGCCTCGATTCCAAAGGTGCCCTCATAATTAACCTCAATGGTTCTGTACACTCACGTGCTCTCCTTCAAAACTACAGGGTGAACTACGGTCATAATAATAATAATAGCTAAACAGAATATGAAATTCCTTGTTTTCATTGTAGACTGAAACTTACCTTAAACTGCAAAAAGTGTGCAATAGTGTGTTGTGGGTGGGAGGGGGCAATAAGCTCACCATACTACATCAACAAAGCTGTTTTCAGACAACAAATAAATCATAGAGTGTCATTGTATTAAAGGTACACTTAGGAGCATTGATCTAATTAGTAATTTTGCTCTGCATATTGCAACAGGTGCCTTCTCCACATAGTTACCTATGTAGAGCTTATAGACAGAAGCAAATGAACCACCAGCATTCATTGAAAAACAAAAATTTGTACTCTTGCTGCATAGAAATTCATTGTTTATCAGCTCCTTCAGTGATTCCATCTCTTGGCAACTCCACACATACTACATTATTCAAGCCGAAATGGAATTGACCACATGCTACAATCTACCACTACTTAACAGATGCCTCAACTGTACAATCTTAATATTTATAATGTAATAGAGATACGATGTTGATTAGCACCACAAAATGATTACAACAATTCCTGTGATATCTCCTAACTTGGCTGGATTAAGCATGCACTGTTGCACAGCTGCTTTTAATATATTCATGTAGTCAACTGAATGCAATTGGATAGTCACATATCAGTATACATACATTTTTTTGGGAAAAAAAAAAAAAAAAAAACATATTGTAATAGCAGCAATCTTCCCAATGATCATGCTTTCTCTTTTGCAACATTCCACGAGAATGTGACATACTGCCAAACTATTTCCAGTAGAACTGGTATGATCTACGCATGCTCTCTCTCTCTCTCTCTCTCTCTCTCTCTCTCTCTCTCTCTCTCTCTCTCTCTCTCTCTCTCTCTCTCTCTCTCTCTCTCTCCAAGCTTTGAAACATATGAACCACGCGGACCAACCAATACTCTGCCATATTAAGCAGTGAATATTAGACATATCAAATAAAAGCCTCAGTATTAAAATTTACTAGATACTGAAATATATAGAGTAGCCAAAACAGCCATGCACAATTTTCAAAATCAGTTTTTATCATAAGGTATCACCTGAAGACTATAAAAACTATGGCATTCGACAGAAGCCGAGTCAACTGGCAAAACTTCTGACAGAAGCAAGCGTCAAACTGAAAATTGAAACCTTTTCTACTAGCTCGTGAGAGTGATGAAGGAAAGAAGCTGACCTAATTAAACTAATAAGGCTTATTCTTGTTACTTTGATAAGTATCAGCTTTGTGAGTTACTTATTAATAGTCAAATCCCCCCAAGTACAAGAGAGTGCTGGATAGTTTTCAAACTATTATAGAAAGAAACAACGTAATCTAGTTATATACATATAGTTTATTCAACTTATATATCTTCCAACTCCACACACTTTCTACAGCACTGTTCCAGCATATATAAACCTCTCAAATAGAAATCGAAAGACTGCTTCCCAAACCAGGCTTCTATTGCTTATGTGACACATCATTTTTTTGAAAATCAAATACCCCTTATGTTTTTTTAGATTGGGAAGTGGTAGTCTGAGAGTACAGGAAAGATCTGGTGAATGTGTCGGGGGGGGGGGGGGGTGGTGATGATGAAGCTGGAGGCCCAGTTCTCCAGTTTGGTGTGTGCCATAGAAATGTCTTGCAAAACAATACTCCTTGTGCAAGCGTCCCAAAAGACAGCTTATGGCCTTATCAGATTTAAGTGCAGAACTTCTTTGACTGGAGTGAGCCATTGTGCCTTCACTCCTTTAGCCATTCTTTGGTGTCTTGATCAAACATGAAACAACCATGATTTGTGCATGCTCACAATTCACAAAAAAAAAAAAAAAAAAAAAAAATCATTGTTACCTTGCTCAAGTGGTGAAGAATGGCAGTTGAAGAAAGATATGCTGAACACAAGTCTTAATGCAGATCTTTTGTTCTGCATTAAGAGATTTGGGGGTTGTACTTGGCAGAAAGCTTCCACATGCCCAAATGTCACAAATAAGATATACAATGCATTCCCTCAACATGCTTAGTTTCAGCTATCTGTTTAGCAGAAATTTCATCAGACAGTATCATGGTGTGAATGGCATCAACGTTTTCAGGCACTAATGCAGGAACTGGTCTTCCTATCCTCTCTGCTTATTCAGTGTAAAAAAAATCCCATTTTAAATTTTGCAGCTGAATTTTTGATGGTTGAATAGCATTTACATTATTCTCCTAACATCAATGTATCAGCATGAATCTCCTTTGGTGCTTTCCATTTGTAGAAACTGGTATTTTATAACCCCTCTAAGTTCAGTTATGCTGAAAGTGACATTTTGGACTGACATCCTTTCTTCAACCTGTAAAGAATATAAAATGAATATTAGGATTTTTAAAATAAATGTGCCTATCCTATTATTAAAAGCTTGGGGAGAGGGTCAGTATTTAATGAGAAATAAATGATCATTTAAACATAATGGCTTTCTCTCCTCCCCCCATATTGATTTAATAAAACCTTCCTTTAATTCTCTATCATTTCTCAAAATTGGATCTTTTTCTTTCCTTTTTTTTTTTTTTTTTAATTTGTCACTTTCTTACAATACTTAATTTTAACTGTATACCTTTAAGAAATAAAGAAGATTCACTTGCATTACTCATTTCAGAATGCTGATGCTTTTGGATTTGATCAGGATGATGATCAAGTGATGCAAGATACTCCTGAGAACCTAGAAGGAAATCAGGATGGTTTTCAGATGTCTCCATATGAGTCATTTAACACTCCTTATGGCTCTGGTCCTGATAGAGAGGTAAGAAGTGCATAAGTAGTTATGCTTCTAAAGGAAATATTAATAATAATTCTTTTCATTATTCTTAATTTTTTTTTCTAGTTTAGTATCAATTCATGTAATTTATTCATAGCTTTTTATCAGATCCACCAGTTTTACCAACAGTTGGATGTATCAAATTTAGAATGCTGCAGGTTATAGACATAGCATAATTTTGTTATCACTGTTAAAAACATAGTTGGTATTTAGACAGCTAGCTGCCTTTGGGTTGTACTTGTATTAGAAATAGTAAAATGATGCAAGTAAGCTAGTTTTATGAAGTGTCACTCTCATTTAAAAATAATAATAAAATTTGTTTAATAATAAGATCACATACGTCTCTGTTTTTATAAGATATTCATGGGGCTGTAGATAAATTATTCAGAAATTGACTTTTTGAATTAATATTTAAGAAATTACCTTTTTTATGACTAATTTTATTTTTCTATTGGCAAGTTTCTTGAAGGGCAATTTTTTAGTGGAATGTTGTTTGCAGGGCTAAATGTCAATTTTTCAACTTGAATTTTTTTTAGTATTAGTTAATCAGTTTGCTCAATCTTTGAAAATTTTTATTATCTTGTAAACCATGGCCACGAACCACTTCTCCAACAACAATTATTATAACTTGCATTTCATGAACTGGCTCAAAGAAGGTGGACCAAACTGGAAAGTATGGGAAGTGGCTATCCCTGTGAAGAAAGCCTCTGAAAATGTAGGTAGAATAGATTGGAAAATAGGCATCTGGGATAGTGTGCTGGTGGACCACAAAGGGAACTAGTAAAATACAAATATATATAAACATAAAATGAATTGTAATACTGCATTTGGAATAACCATGTCCAAATATGGAGACTTCATCCGAAAAAAGACACTGAACTTCTTGAAAGGTCCAAAGATGGGCAACTCCCATGGTAAGATTGACTAAGGGATGTATGTACAAAGAAAGACTTCCCTTGTATGGGCTACAGAGCTTGGCAATCAGGCACCTTACAGAGGACCTGATTAAGGTTTATAAGTCTCTGAGAGGTGTTAGTAAAATGAATGAAGGCAGGATTTTCACCGTTATAAAGAATTCCAGAACTAACGGTCATAAATTACAGGGGAAGAGATTTAGACTAGATTGTAGGAAGTTTTCTTTTAGCTAGAAGTTGTTAATTACTGAAACAAGTGGTGCCTCCGTAGCCAGGTGGGAAGGAGCAGCAGTGCGTAGCACACGCTTCTTGATTATACCGGGGTTTTCGAGCCCGTCACCACCAAATACAGAGGATGCGGAAAGGTCAGGGAATGACCACTGCATATCCCGGAGCAATATGGCCTTAGTTGCTAATGCTCCTAAAACACAACAACAACAACTGAAACAAGTTTCCTTCATAGGTAGTTGAGGCTGCCAGTTTGAAGAAATTCAAAGGTCAACTGGATAGTTACCTATGTAAGGAGGGAAGCGCACAATTTATATTTTCTTATCTGCTTTTTGGTTTTTTTTTTTTTTTTTTTTTTTTTTTTTTTAAAGGCAATACAGAAAAAGCTTGTGACTTCCTTGCACTGTGTGGCTAATACTATTCTTGATGGTAGGTGAAACTCCACTAAGAGGTATAAATATAAACGGAAGGGGAGTAACAACAGGCTAGATTACAGGAAGTAATGCCTTTAATTAACAGACAATTATTTGTCAGAGTTGCATGAGGTCATGAGCTTCAGGAGAAGAATAACATCATCAGTTGGTCCCACTGAAAAGAATTTAAAACCTGTCTGAAACCACTGTAGCCACCTTTACAAAAACAAAAGCCCTTTTGAGCTAGTTCAGCATCACAATCTCTTTGAATATGGTCAGTACGATGTGTACAGAAAAGACAGGAGGAGTTATTCTCTTAGTTAAGGGGCACACAGAATGTAAAGGCAGTGCACCCAGTCAATGCATGGCCACTGCAACAATGAATCAGTTTGGTGTGACATAAGTGCTGGGAAACCATAAATGAGAATAGGAGTGTGTTATAGGACTAGTGATTGTACTGATTATAATGAACAACTATACAGACAAATTGAGTGGACCTAGAATTCAGAATTGGGGAATTTTTCCTTTCTGAATATTGAATGGAGTTTATGTGTTGCATGTTCGGGAGGCAACATGAGCAAAGCAGTGCTCTTGATCTGATTATCAGCATTGACTAATCATGCATTAAAAATCTACAGATAAAAGAACCACTAGGTAGCATTGATCATAGTATATTGATGTGGGATTTACTTAAAGATGGAACTGCCCTTCCCTGTTAAAAAAGCCCTCTCCTGTGAAGAGCAGAGGGAAGGGCATTTGCCTTTGTAAAGCTGACTACATCGGTCTCAGACAGTTTTTTAAATTTTGTGCAGTTGGACCAACTGATGTTATCAAGAGAAAATTCTAAGTGTCAAAATCTCTGAATTTTAAAGATTTTTTAAAGCTACTAGACTTTTTACTCCGACTAAGCAGTTCTGTCTTAGAACTAAATAGATGTCAGATGAACTGGTGAGACTAGTGGCAGAGAACAGAATGCATATAAATTATCAGGGGATAGAGAAATCTGCAGTAAGCTTAAACTGGTCTGTAGTCAAGTGATAAAATGGGTTAGACATGCTAAGGCAGATTACAAGATGTCTGGCAAAGAATATAAAGAAAAGTGAGAAAGACTTTACTTATGTAACCTCTAGAAGGAAAGTGATGAATCACATTCAAGTGCTAAATATAAATAGTATACCTGCTGATGATCCTGTTCAAGTAGCTGACAGACTTTGCATTTGTACTCACACATGAAGTATTTTTTAGGGATAAAATTATAGAGAGTTAATGATTTTGTAATAACTGAGAGGAAAGTAGAAGAGATTGTTGAGGCTAAATGTAAATAAAAGAGGGCGGCCAAACTAGCCATAACTGTGAGCGCATCTTTGTATTCAGAAGGTATGCTAATATATCCACAAAGGAGAATCAAAGAGAGAAATAAGAAATTAGAGACTGTGATTCTGACTTCTGTTCCAGAAAAAAATAATGGCATTACTGATTAGAGAAATAATGCAGGACCATCTAGGCAAGAATGCCATACTAAAGCAGTCAGCACGATTTGTAAAGGGGCAGTCTTGTCTGACCAAATATGATTGGTACTATGACACAATAACAAAGGAACTACATGCAAAAAATACTTTTGGCATCATTATACAGTGGACCCCTACTTTCCAATATTAATCCATTCCAGAAACACCATCGTATCGTGAAAATATCGTAATGTTGAACCCAATTACACATTGTTTTTTGGTAATTCGTTCCAAGACCTTGGAAGTTGAAAATTTTCCTATATAACTAACCTGTTTATCTCTCTAAAAGGTGATTTTTATAATGAAAATTGTACATATTGATTTTAAAAAAATCATTAAAACTAATATATTGAATAAAACACAACACAAAAAAAATCACTTCAACTAAAGGATGCAAAAACAAAACACACGGCCAACACGTTGACAAACATTGCTATTGGCTGAGAGGAAGGACCACATGGTCCATTTGGAGACAATCATAAGCCCATCCCATCGTAAAGTGAAATAAGTAGGTGCTGATTAACATGATGACTGGTTAGTGGAACCAACCACTTTAATTCCAAAAAACAAATTCAAATCATTAAAATGCACTACACTTTCATCGTTATCATACGTTTGGTCATAAGAATCAATTTTGAGTGGCTTTGTGATATTTTTCTAAAGCACATTTCTCGAGGTCACTACCATAAAACAATAAAAGCAATTTGCAGTTTCCTGTTTATTGGGCTTTTCTGTTAGTGCAATCTGTTATAAACGGGTAATAAACTCGATCTTATTGCATTTGCGATAATACCAATAGCTGGAATTCTGTGGATTTTTATGTTATTGTGGTGAAATGTGTTTCCCTTTCCATGAAATCTTCAATCATATACAAAACATAAATATATCTTCAGAATCTTCTCTTCATTTCTATTTTTTAAGCTTCATAAACTTGTGCAGAGCAACAAGTTTACGAAGTTATTTCACTTGCACACATTGTGTTAGTTCAATTTGTGTGTGTGTGTGTGTGTGTGTGTGTGTGTTATTGATGGCTTCTTTTTTACTGTTTTAAATTTTACACCTCCTTTGCTAACCCATGGAAAATATTCTTCCAATTTTTATGTATCATTTAATTTTGTTAATAGGTGATGTAATAAAGTGTAAATTTGTGATCTTTTCTTTTATAGCCTGTGGATAATATTCCTCCTATTTTCGCTTATGCAAATTACCATTTAATAGAATTAAAATTCAATTCGCAAACATGATCACAACATGTTTGCGAATTGAAAACATGTTGTGAACATAGGGAAGGGTCTATTGTATAAGTAATTTGATCGTGTAGTGAATCAATCATAAAGCAGGGGTCCACTGTACTTAGATTTTAGAGAATCTTTTGCTCATACTGTTCCACATAAAAGACTGCTGTACAAATTAGAGCAGTGATGCATTAGATAAGTTACTGCTAGGGTTAAAAGGGTGACTGAGTGGAAGAAGACAAAGTGATTATCAATGGGCACTGCTTTTCTCAGATTAATATTATTTGTGGAGTCCCCCATGGTTCATTGTTGTTTTCAGTATTTTTCAATGATGAAGGCATGTTAGGCTTAATTCCAAAGTTTTCAGTTAACGCATACACTCAGTGATCACTGAATTGTGACCACCCATTTGTGATGGACTTTGTCGCATAGTCTGCAGTATTGAAAAGTGAAAAGGCATTGTACACTAGAGCAGCAGTAATTTTAATCTGGTTAATACATGTCAAAAAGTGGAAGCACCCAACACATGTGGAAGCTCATGTGTTGGGTGCTTCCATATCAGAACAGCATGTCTTGTCAGTTGCTCATGGATTGCTATGGTTAAGGTGCACAGAGAATGGTTTTGAACAGGTCAAACTATGTCCCAGTGACAGAGCTGTAGAGGATTATGCAAAGTGAATGTTCATAGCGAGCGATGGATGCAGCAGATTGTCCAAACTCAACAGCAAGTCACTGTGACAGTTGACATCTCAGTACAATATGGGGATTCAAGATTAATATCCCAAATGACAATGTGCCACACACACTCAGATATATGAGGTTCCACATCAGCTGACCTAAGAGACACCTTCTCATCACTGATCATTGACTGCGAATGCTGTGGTGTCAGCAACTCGCTAATTGGATGCTGGAGGACTGGAGACGAGTTGCTGGTCGGACGAGTCCAAATACATGATGCAACATGCTGACAGATGCCTCTTTGTGTGGTGTAAGCAATACGAGTACATGGACTCATCATGCATGGTGCAACCTGTCTAGACAGGTGGTGGTTGCTTAATATGAGGCATGTTTAACTGGCAAGAACTAGAACTTCTGGTGCATATGGACCAACGCTTCCTTGGTGAGGTCTATCAGCAGCAGCTTTAGGAAACCATTTCACCCTGCCATGTTGCAGTTTTTTCTCGACAGAAGCAGGATCTTCCAAGACAATAATGCTCTGTGTCATCGCATCGGGCCTGCACTGTGCGTGAGTAGTTTGTGGAACACAGTGAAAATATCATCCATCTTGATTTGCCTCCAAATTCACCTGACCTCAATTGAACATGTGGGATGTTTTGGAATGAGAAGTGAGGTGTATGGACACACCACCATCATCTATTCCAACTCTGGAAAGCCTTGCAAGCCGCATGGCTGCAGTTTCCTAAGGACTCTTCAGATATCTACTGGAATCAATTCTGGGGCAAAGAGCAGCCATTTATTCCTGTGAATGGTGACCCAGCACGGTATTAGGTAGGTGATCATAATTCAGTGATCACTGAGTGTAAGTTGCTAAGATGGTTAATGATAGTATTCAGGGTGGGCTACTACAACAAAATCTATAAAAATTAGGCAGATGGGCTGAGAAGTGGCAATCGAAGTTTAATATATGCTAGGTACTGCATGTGGGTAGCAGTAATCTCAGAATATCAAACCAATTGTGTGTTACTACATTGTGGATAGTGGAAAATGTAAAAGACCTAGGCATAATTGTGCAGTGACATATGAAGTTCTCTCAGCAGTGCAGAGATATAAGGAATTTTGCCAGCAAGAATAAGGAGGTGATAATCCCATTGTATAAGGTAATGGTTAGGCCACATCTTGAGTACTGCACACAGGTCTGAAAGCTTCATTTTAGGAAGGGGGATCTCTTGGAACAGAGAAGAATAATGAGATTAGTGAAGGTAAGGGAACAAAGGGGTACCAAGAATGGGTCTAGTTCTGCATATTACAGCTTCCGAAAATTATAAAGCTGCAAGATCTGACTGAGGTGATTAAGGCCTTGATTGGATTGAGTAGGATTGGATTGAGTAAGATAAATGCTGTTGGCATCCTTTCACTTTCTCAGGTAATTCACGTGAATGGGCATAAATTTAAATTGAGAAAGGATGGTTGTTCGAAAATTTGCGTTCAGCCAGTTGGTAGTTGATTGTTAGAACAAACTTCTATCTAGTGCCATGGAAGTGGGTAGTTTGAATAAATTTATGGAAGAACTAGACAAATTAGCACTAGTAGAGGCATATGATTCAAGAAAGCAAGTTTATAACAGCATCAGCCAAAAAAAAAAAAAAAAAAAAAAAAGAAAAAAAAGAAAAAAACATTCCCATTTCACCCATCGATTTGCTCCAAATGTTTGTTTAGTTTTTCCTTGAATTTATTTAAGCTGTCAACTTCTACAACAACAGATGGAAGTTTTTTCTAGCAATCAACCACCTGTTGGCTAATGGAAAATTTATGCACATCTCTTTTACAACTGTTTTCCCCCAATTTTAATTTTATGTCCCCTCGGGCGATTAATGTGGGCAAGAGAGAATCCCAATAGCTTTGAGCTTGCTCAAACCATTCAAGGTCTTATACACCTCAATCAGATCACCTCACAAATTATTAGAGGTTGGTCGGGTAATGGTGAGAATTTTTTTTTTTTTTAATCAATGCTGTATAAGGTTGCTGGGTTAGTTCTTGCATTGATTGCCACTACTAATACTAATTCCCTTAGTAATTTGATTCCAGATTAGTTTATACTTATAGCAGGCTTCTGTATCCCTTAATAATTTATAATTACCCCATCAAATTTTCTTATCTGCCAATAAATTCATAATTTCAAAGATATTCATTTTTATCTAAGCATTGAACAATGTCTTTTATTATAACATGCTTAGTAGTCTCTATAATTGTCTTTCTGAACATGTGATTACACATTGTGGTTTTCCAATGTCAAACAGTCACACTGAATAGAATTTTTAAAAAATGTCTCTGCCCATTATAAATCACGTTTGCAAAATCAAAATCCCTTCATTTGGCAGTTGAATATCTGCCAGATCTCTGGAATCTGCTTTTTTTTTTAATCTACTCACTCTCGTAACTATAATATAGTTTTGTCTAGTTTTTTTTTTTTTTTTTTTTTTTTGTCTCTTTGTAAAAGAATAGTAAAATTATGGCTCCACTGTTAAATTCTGAATATTTTAAAAATTTGCATGTTTCAGCTTTTTTGTTAATGAATTCTTCATCATATATGCTAGGCTATGTTGCATGCAATATGCATAAGCCTGTAGCATTTTGTTGCCCTTTTTTTTATGTGAGTGATGTCAGCAAGTTTTACCTTTCATGCATCATTGCCAGAATTAACTCTCCAGCTGATAAGCAAGGTGCTGCGGAAGTTGAGGGCTGTCGAGATTTAGAAGGGGTTTTTTCCAGCACATCACAAAATTTCTCTGCAGCTGCAGAATTGGCACTGGTAACTTCACTGCATACTTTAATGTTTTGGAAACCAGCACGATGCTTGAACCTATTAAACCAATTGTTGCTTGCCACGAACTTGGCTTGGGGTTCACCATACTTATCCTTAATACCTTCATAAATACTTCTTGCTTTTGCTTGAATGGCCATTGGACTCAGGGGCACTCGCTTCTGAATCTGATTTCCCATCCATATTATTAATAGCTTTTCTATTTTTGATATGGTGCCTGAACGCTGTTTTGTGATTACTGTTGATCTTAAATGCGTTGATCCTTTAACATGTTCTTTTATACGTGCAGTGAGGCCTAATTCCATGCAATTCCTGCTTTGTACTTCTTAATTAATCATCTTCATTTCTAAATCAATTGTGTTTCGTTTCCTAGCACTGCCAGTACTTGCACTTTCCTTTGGTCCATTTCCTTTCGCCATTGTAATAAGTAAATTGGAATGAAGAGAAGATTCTGAAAATTTATTTGTTTTTTATATGATTGAAGATTTCAGTGAAAGGGAACTCATTTCACTGTAATACTGTAATGTAAAAACACACAGAATTCCAGTTATCGGTATTATTGTAAATGCAATAAAATAGATTGTACTACCCATTTATAATAGCCACCAGACTTATTTTTTTAGGACGGTATGGCAACCAGAGTTTTTTTTAAGGACTCCTGCATTCTTTTCTTTAATTTCAAAGTTTTGGTTAAGGAGGTTCATATGCCCCTGATATGAACTGCAAGGCCTATTGATGGTAGAGCGTTGCTATTATGCACTAGTGCTGCTTTTAAACTCAGTTTAGAAGAATCTATGAAGAGTCTCCAGTCTTGAGGGTTGTGATCAATATTAAGTGAGTCTGTTAAACCATGATGTCAGTGCAGGAAAGAAGGTTATTTTCCATTTTAAAAAACTGGATTAAAACTTTTTGGCGGCATTGGTATACAGACCCTTTAACATTATCTTGAAGGAGATTCCATTGTTGCAGTCTTGAACCTAAAAATTGTGCCTTAATTTTTGGTAAATTAAGATCTCTGATAAGATATTTAATTCATTTTTCATAATTTTATGTGACTGCAGAGGGGAAATTGTAAATAAAATCAAAATCTGTTGATGTGGAAGGTTCAGGTGATTTATCTCAGCCATCACTTGAGATTCTAAAACATATTCAACTGGTGACTCCTGAATGGGATGTCTTTCTGGGGGGGATGATACTAGTCAAATAACAGATGGTATATTCAGATAGCTTAAGGCCCACCTTTTCTTCTTGGAAACCCCTGCTGAAAAGGTGGTACCACACGAAAATAACAGTCTGTTACGTGATCTTAGTCTCTCTCACTGTTTTATAGTTATAGAGAAAGGCATTGAGCATCCTTTGTGATTTAACCAGCTGGGGAGATTAGAAGCACAAATATTGCTGGAGATATGAGGTGTCCCGCTTTGTCTTGTTCCCCAGTCTTGCAGCCAAAATAACAGTGGTATGCTCTTTTTATTATTAGATAATGGCACACTTCTGTAATGCAAATGATGCTTCACCATATGCATAACAAAAATTATCTCCCCTATTTACACTTTTTCGTGGCATTTTAAGTTTTTGCGTAGTCGAAAAAAAAAACAAATGTAGCAAGTGACAAAGGAGGTTAGGCAAGCCAAGGAAGATTACAAGAAGACTCTGGCAAAGAAAGTCAAGAAAAGCAGAAAAGACTTCTATGTTTATATTAACAGTTGAATGAAAAGGGTGGAATCACACTGGGATACTTGATGTCAGTGCTCAAGTTGCAGACAAATTGAATGAATATTTTACATCTACATTCACACATGAGGAATTCTGTAGGGAAGAGGATGCCAGAAGTTTATCAAACTTTCACAGAGAGCTAAATGATTTTGTAATAACTGAGTGCAAAGTGGAGGAGAAATTGTTGGAAAGACACCCGGGATCTACCCAATTATATTAAGAGAGGCAACAAAGAAGGTAAGTGAACCCTTAGCCATGATTATATGAGCATCTTTGGATTCAGGGGAGGGACCTGTGGACTGGAGATGTGTTAGTGTATCCCCAATTCACAAAGGGGATCCAAGGGTGACATGAGTAATTACAGACCTGTTAGCTTAACTTCTGTTCGAGAGAAAATAATGCAGTCACTGGTTAAAGAAGTAATGTAGGACCATGTAGTTATACTTCAGTGACAGCTTGGGTTTGATAATTGGAGATCTTGTCTGACCAATTTGACTGGATATTATGATGCTGTGATGAAGGAACTGGATGCAAAAAATAATTTTTATATTGTATGCTTTGATTTCAAGTAAGCTTTTGAAACTTTTGTATTCAAAAGGCTGCTGTACAAACTGGAGCAATATGGCATTAAGAAAAGTTGCAGCTATATATAAAGGGATGGCTGAGTGGGAGAAGACAGAGCATGGTTATCAATGGATACTGCTCATCTTGAACTAATGTTTTTAGTGGTGTCCCATGGGGTTGGGTGCTCTTTATTTATTACTGATATTGCTGATGGTATATAGGTTTAAGGTCTATAAGTTTGCAGATGATACAAAGGTTTGCACAGTGGTTAATGACAGTAACAAAGGCAGGCTGCTGCAACAAGATCTAGAAAAATTAGGCAGGCGGGCTGAGAAATGGTAATTGAAGCTTAACATTGATAAATACAAGGTCCTGCATGTGGGTAATACAGTAATACTGCATGCAGTAATTCCAAAGTAATGTATCAATTGTGTTGAACTACACTCTGGACAGTAGAAAATGAAAAGGACCTGGGGGTAATCGTGCAGTCTGTGAAGTTCTCTGAGCCATGAAGACAAGCTGCCAGGACAGCCCATTTGGTTTTGTCAATGATATTCAGGAATTTTGTTAGCAGAAATAAGGAGGTGATTATCCCATTGTATAAGACCATGGTTAGGCCACATCTGGAGTCCCCATTTGAGGAAGGATGTAGATCTGCTGGAACAGATACAGAGAAGGGCAACAGGATTGGTGAGGCGAAGAAAGGGGTGCTCTTACCAAGAAAGACTTCAGTTCTACAAATTGCAGTGTCTGGAGACTAGGCATCTGTGAGATGAAGTGTTTAAGACTTTGAATGGCTTGAAGAAACTCAGTGCTGATGGGGTTCTTCCTCTTTTTCATAAAATACATATGAGGGGATATAAATTTAAATTGAGGAAGGAGATGTTGCAGAATAGATATGCAGAAGTTTGCTTTCAGCCAGCAGGTGGTTGATTGCCTGTAGCAAACTATTATCCGTTGTGGAGATGGATTGTTTTAATACATTCAAGGGAAACTATAGAGACTATTGTAGCGGATTGATAAGTGAAATGTTTTTTATTTATTTTATTTTTTTTTGCTGATGCTATTTAAGCTTGCTTTCTTACATCATTTTTCAATTAATACTAATACTAATTATATGCAGATGGATGTACAAATGAGGAAAGGCATGTTGAAAACAATTGGCACTTTATTCATATATGCTGATGTCTAAAAACTGAGTTTAGATCTTCTCTTTTTGGTGAAGCTTTGGAGATTCCTAACAGCCAAGTCCAAACAGCAGGGCATTTGTTATAAACAAAACTTTGTTTCAGCATTTCTGAAGATGGGAATGTTTGCAACAGCACCTCCCTTGAAGTAATCATATGTTGATGTAAATAGACATTCTGAACAGAAGTCTGCATTCAGAAAAATCTTAGGAATGGTAATTTTTAAGACTATACTGTTCTGGAATATATTTCCATGGCAGTATTTTAATATAAAATGTTATAAGATGTAATTTAATGTATAAAATGCAATAAGAAGTCAAAGGAGCTCTGTATAGCTCTATCTTCTGTGATGCTGCTCTTTTTTTCCGTATCTGTTCCAAACAAATTTGCAAGTATAGTGCAAATGTGCATCCAAAAAAGAAGTATATTTTAAATTAATGGAATGATTTATAAAGACAAAAAAAAGTATAATAATTTCTTAGTCATAATGAGATTTCAAATATCCACTTTTTTAAAGAATTGCATATTTTAAATAAAATTTGGCAAGGCACAAATTCTGTATTGTGTTAATTAACATTCCCTTGAGAAAATTATATCAGCTCCCACCCTGCTTTCTGCAAATTAAGATTAAGAAATAACCATGATGCTTGATTATTTATCGAGATTATTAAAAAGGGGGAAACCAGTGAAATCAAGCTTATTAAGAATTTATTAAAACCCGTGAAATCAAAATTTGCTATTTAATAGGGAAGGCCAGGGAAATTGAGCTTATATTACTGGTGTACAGCCCATATGTGTACACATCTGGGTTGTAAGCTTTTAAATAAATAATCTTGATTGTCATGCATGGAAAATAGAGAGGGGTAAGTTCTGCTATTAACCCTATCTATGTCTATTTGGGCACAAACCTACCCCAACTGGGTTCAACAAATAAATTCTATAATTTTTAATCTATCCAGACAAACCAATAACAAACCAAAACGTCTAAATTTTATGGACAAAACGTCTTTGTCCATAACATTCATAAATGTTATGGACAAAGACGTTTTGGTTTGGGAAAGGACTCAGGAGTAAACGTCACACAGACCTTTACTCCCAAATCCTTTTCTGCTTAGAACAACTAGTCATTTTACATATTTGGCCTTGGATGTTCTTTCTTAGCCAAATCTATGAAATATAACATATATATGACATTTATCTGCACTTGTTAAATTAGTAAATCCCAATAAAAATAAATCTATATTTGCTAGATAATATTACAAATTTTAAAACAAAAAGAATTCCAAATTTTAAAATAATATTTGATTATTATAATCTGAACTAAGCATGAATGTAATATGCATTTTATGGCTCATAGGCCAGGGCATGTTCAGGCTCATGCAGACCTTTACTACCAAGTCCATTCTTTTGACTGTGTTCGGGTTACCATTCCTAAGGTACAGGATGTTACATTTAACACAATTAAACTGTAATTGCTGTTTTTCTAATAATTTGTGTAACTAGTCTCGATTATTTTGAAGAAGCATGGTGTAGTTATGGTCATTACCACTCTCCCTACTTATGTCTAAAAATATATAAATCCATACACTGACCATTGAATAAAATTTAAAATTTAATATGACTACAATCTTTACACAAAAATATTTACAATAAACTATTGCGGAATGCTAAAAACTGTAATAAAAGATCATTTACAATAAAATTTGCTAAAATATAAAACATTAAAAGCGCTAAAAACCTGAAGCTTTCAGGAGCGTCAGCTCCCTTCTTCAACAGTGATATGACTTCCTGCAACATCTCCTTAAGTAGCAGGCTCACGGTACCTCCACACGTGGTATTTCTCCACGTGGTTCAATCGGCACATGGTCAGAACTGGAAGCGGAAATGTCTCGGGAACGTGGCAAAGAAAATCGTTCATCCGACCTTAATATAATTGTTTCAAAGATAGGATTAATACGTATACCTCTATCTCTATTCATGATATTCCTACTGGATGAACTAATCCGTAAACCCTCGAGCCATTTACGCTCCCAGTATCCATGTGCACGATCCAAAATAATAGTGTCCTCCGGGGAGAGTTGATGCTGCTTCTCCCAAAAATGTTCGGCCACAGCAGACATGTTGTATTCAGCGGTTCTTATGGCATTTAAATGTTCCCCCAGACGATCCCTGAGCCGTCGTTTTGTTTCCCCCACATAACACTCCCCACAATCCGGGCATTCTATTCTATAAACCACTCCACTACTAAGATCTTTTGGTATGCGGTCTTTGACCTGAGACACAGCTGTGCACAGCCTCCGCCCGGGAAGCTGTACACAGCGTGTCCCATAACCCCGTAAAATTCTTGCCAGATGTTCAGTAAGGCCCGGATAGTAGGGGATGTATGCGGTCGCTAGCGGAACAAACGACTCCTTACGTTCGGACACTCCTCTACTATATCTATCCAGGATCCTCTGGGGGTATCCGCACTTTCTAAGTTCTGCCGTGACACGATTAATTTCTTTTTCTTTATCCTCAGAAGTGGTACAGTGTGATCTTACTCTGTCAAATAAAGCTTTTGCTACACTATTCTTGTATTGTCCAGCTTGTGCTGAATTGAAATGGGTGTATTGACCTCTACACATGGGTTTTTTAAAAACTGACGTCTTAAGTCTAAAACCCACCCTGGAGATCAATACATCAAAAAATGACAGGGTACCACCTGTTTCCACCTCTGAGGTGAATTGTATAAATTGGGAGAAGCTATTAAGCCAGCAAACGGCATCATCCTCCCCCCCTCCCCTTCTGGACCAGGGCAAAGGTATCATCAACATATCTTCTCCAATTCCTAATAGGAAACGAACACCCACTAAAAACCCTACTTTCCAACTCCTCCATGACCAAATTGGCCACGGTGGCACTAATGGGTGAACCCATGGCAGTACCGCGAACCTGCTTATACCAAAAGATCTTAGTAGTGGAGTGGTTTATAGAATAGAATGCCTGGATTGTGGGGAGTGTTATGTGTGGGAAACAAAACGACGGCTCAGGGATCGTCTGGGGGAACATTTAAATGCCATAAGAACCGCTGAATACAACAAGTCTGCATTTTTGGGAGAAGCAGCATCAAATCTCCCCGAAGGACACTATTATTTTGGATCGTGCACATGGATACTGGGAGCGTAAATGGCTCGAGGGTTTACGGATTAGTTCATCCAGTAGGAATATCATGAATAGAGATAGAGGTATACGTATTAATACTATCTTTGAAACAATTATATTAAGGTCGGATGAACGATTTTCTTTGCCACGTTCCCGAGACATTTCCGCTTCCAGTTCTGACCATGTGCCGATTGAACCACGTGGAGAAATACCACGTGTGGAGGTATTGTGAGCCTGCTACTTAAGGAGATGTTGCAGGAAGTCATATCACTGTTGAAGAAGGGAGCTGACGCTCCCGAAAGCTTCAGGTTTTTAGCGCTTTTAATGTTTTATATTTTAGCAAATTTTATTGTAAATGATCTTTTATTACAGTTTTTAGCATTCCGCAATAGTTTATTGTAAATATTTTTGTGTAAAGATTGTAGTCATATTGAATTTATATATTTTTAGACATGAGTTTTCCCGACCTCAGAGGCCTCTTTCAGGATCTCCCTACTTACTTATCATTTGAGATTTTTGGCATATGTGACCTTATCAGTGTCATTTAAAGAAAGTTACTAACAAGCAGAGGCTCCTGTGCTCATTTGTGAGGACCCCACATCACTTATGACTGTAACCTACCCAATTTCCTCACCTACTTCATCCCTTGGGTTGCATGAGTATCTTGTCTGTAATCCCAATTTATCCCAGTTTGAATAATAATCATTCACGAGCGACAAATCAGATAAAAATTTACACTGGCAGTATTTTTCTCCATTCTACTCTAGTCACAAACCTTTTATGTTATTTAAATTTTTTTCTGAGAGTTCTTATTGATAAAGTAGGTTAAAAGTGATTTTTTTTTATTTATTTTTTAGTCTGATCAGTTTTTTCAAGATGATTGGGGATTTAATGCAGATAGGGGTAGGCGGCGTGGTCGAGCAAGAGGAGTTGAGAGAAGTCGTGGGAGAGGTAGAGGGCGAGGTCGTACTCGTGGATGGGTGAGTAAACATTTAGTTTCTCTTTAATTTTGATTTATATATCTAGATAAATTGTGAATTAATGATAATAGCATTCTGCTATGAATATTGCATATAAATATTTCAGGAAAGGTTGTGATATGATAAAAATACTTATAGTGATCATAGTAGATACATATTGAGAACCTTCATGGTTTGCCTAGTCTTTGTTCCTGTTTGTTGTTCTGAACTGAGTTGCCCAGTTACTTTGTTAGCAATATGAAATTGTATTTTGCCAAAGAACAGTAATAATTAAGAAATGTAGGTAGTAGAAACCAAGAAAATGAAAGTTATACCTTCTTGCATCAAAGGAAGGGAATATTCTAAAATTCCCTTATTTTGTGGTGTTTTGGGTGGGGTGGAGCGGGGTTTCAATAACTCTTCAGTATAGCTGAGAAGGAGGCCAGTCTTTGTTAGCGATAATTTATAGGTTATGAATAAACCATTCTTTAATCTATGATGGGATAAAGCATGCTTTATCCTATCAACATCTGTATCTATGTGTTTAGCCTCATACATTCTGTTTCAACTTTGAAACAGAATGTATGAGGCTATATTCTGTTTCAAAGTTGAAACAGAATGTATCAACTTTGAAACAGAACTTTGGTGTTATCCATTCCAAAGTAACAGAACACTTTGGAATGGATAACACCAAATGTGATGGTCACCTGTATTGGCAGAACACGAAATTTGTATAAATTTTATTTTGTTCTTCTAGTTTCTTTACAAAAAAAGCACATGCGCACGCACGCACGCGCGCGCACACACACACACACACGCACAATTCAAATTAATTAGTATAAGTGGCAGCAAACTTATATAGATTAGTAAAAAAAACAAACTTCCTACATCCATCCTCTCTAAGAATTTGTCTAGCTCTTCCTTAAAATTATTCAAACTATCCATTTCCACAACACCTGATGGCAGTTTGTTCTAACAATCAACTATCAGCAGGCTGAAGGCAGATGATTACACATCTGTACTGTAATCATCCACCCTCACATTAATTTTATGTCCCTTCATTGTGATATCTGGAAAAAAGGAAGGCTCCATCAGCATTTTGCTTGCTCATTCAAAGCCTAAAACACCTCAATCAGATCTCCTTGCAGGCACCATTTCCAGATGCTGCATATGCAGAATTTTGTGCTCTTACCAGTAAAAACTTCCTGGTAAGAGCACCCTTTTGTTCCTCTCACTAAGCTTGTTGCTCTTCTCTGCACCTGTTCCCCATCCTTCTAAAATGAGGCTTCCAGACTGTATGCAGTACTCAAGATGTTTATCTAACCATTACTTTATACAACAGGATAATCCCTTATCCTGTTGTATAAAGTAAAGCAGGGATAACACCTTATCCCTGCTACCAAATTCCCCGGATATCGTAGACACCCTTCACGACTACCATTCCAGGAGACCTCCCATGAGGTCTTGTGAAATGGTAGCCTGTTTGCACTGCTCAGAGAACTTCATGATGCCGACCGGGCTAGCCGGGTGGGTAAAGTGCCTGCCTGGCAACCCAAAGGTCGTGGGTTCTATTCCTGCTTCGGGCTTGGATCAAAGTACTGCAAAAACCTTGGAATGTGCATTATGGCCACAGAAGCCTATGCGCCAACAACTACCAAAAAAAAAAAAAAAAAAAACTTCATGTCTAACTGCATAGGCCCCGGATGCCAAGCGTTCTCCTTTAAAGGAATCACTCTTCTTTTAAGTTCCCCGTTAGTTTCTCTTAAGTTCTTTAAAAAAAGCACAGTAGACTTCATCTTACAAGTTGTAAGTTAAGTCAGGAAAGAAAAGACAACTTTCCTTTTATTTTTATTAGAGTTACTAACCCAGCTAACCTAACAACCGCTTGGCCACTCGTGGCATTACTCCTACCTTCCCGTGGCGGGACCGGTAACCTGAGTGGGAAAGCCAACTCTCAGGGCCAGAAGGAGTACAAAATGGACAAAGAAACCTTACCCTCACTTGATCAGTTGAGATCACCTACTGATCAAGACCAACCCGATCATGACTCTTATCAAAATAAAAGACAAAAAACAGATCTATGTCAACAAGATCACCCAGCCTTTCTCTGTATCAGATTCTCCTGTTAGCAAATTATCCCCATTTCTAATCTAGAAATGCTTGGAAAATGCCGCAGGATCACCGAAGATGGTAAAACGATTACAGTCTGGAGATCTGCTGGTAGAGACAATGAAGCCAAAACACTCGGAAATATTATTGAAACTGACTATTTTTGGTGGAATTCCCGTGAAAATAACGCCTCATGCCACTCTGAATACATCTAAAGGAGTTATAGCAGAGTGGGATCTGATTAACATCTCAGAGGATGAAATTATACAAGAATTGATAGATCAAAGAGTAATACATGCAAAAAGAATATTAATCTGGAAAGATGGAGAATTAAAGCCAACAAGGAATATAATACTGACCTTTAGTACCCCAAACTTATCAACAATGGTTAAAGCAGGGTATCTGAATTGTCGTATATGTCCACATATACCGAATCCCATCAGGTGTTACAAATGCCAGAAATATGGACACTCCCAGGTAGCATGCTGCGGCACTATGATTTGCCCAAACTGTGGTTCAACAGAACACACTCAAGCTGATTGTACCGTAACCTCCTTCACCTGTCCCAATTGCAAAGGTAACCATCCGGCATATTCAAAAAATTGTGAAATGTGGAAAGTGGGGAAAGAAATTCAAAAATACAAAACAGAAAACAAAGTAACGTATCAAGAAGCCAAAAAGCACATCATGCAGTTTATGCTGAAACGCACATATGCACAAGCAAGCCAACACAATCATTCTATTGCTACTCAAACTGACATTGCAGTCCCTCCAAACATTTCTTTTGCAGATTGGGCCAGGTCTGTGCTTAATGCTAAGCCACAACCTGCGAAACACAAGCAACTGGAACAAGGAATTAATACTCCAATTTCAGTTCCTCCTAACATGCCTGAAACTACGAAAGCAGAAAAAACAGTACCAACAGATCATGCTCAGACCAAGAAACAATTCCCTATACATATGGATGTTGACAACAAAACTGACCAAGAAGAAACTATATTAGAACTTCATCCAGAAGAACACATGGATACAGAGAGACCGGTTTCCCCCCAAAAAAGACAGAAATAAAACAGATCGTTACAAACAAACTGCTTCAAAAAAACAGACAGATCAAAACATAACTCCTAAAAGCAAGTAATGGAGCACATACTTCAATAGAATTGCAGAGGCATACGAGCCAATACTGATGATATATATGACCTGATGAATAAGTACAATCCAGTGAGTGTTTGTCTGCAAGAAACAAATTTAACACCACAGGTAACTCTCTCAATTAGAAACTTCACAATGTACAGAAAAGAAAGGAATACTGCAAAATCCGCACATGGAGGAGTAGCAATACTAGTTAACTCTAAAATCCCAGTTTGATATATCTCTCTACAGACTGACTTAGAAGCTGTTGCTGTGCGTATTGTGCCTGGAATAACACTAACTCTTGTTTCAATATACCTCCCGCCAAACAGACTTTTCATGCTTAAAGAACAAGAAGAACTTATAGCACAATTGCCAGAACCTTTCTGCCTTTTTGGAGATTTCAATGGGCATCACCCGTTGTGGGGATCTTCAAGCATGGATAAAAGAGGACATATGATAGAGACATTACTGAATCAACAGCAGTTAACCTTGCTAAATACTGGTCATCACACTTATGTCCATCTACCCACAGACTCCACTTCAGCAATTGATCTGTCAATCTGTTCTCCCATACTGTTCCCCAGTATGGAGTGGTCAACCTTATATGATCCACACAACAGCGATCATTTTCCAATTATATGTAAAATACAAACAAAACAATCTCACTCTCCAGATTACAGAGTAAAATGGAAATTCACAAAAGCGAACTGGACAAAATATTCAGTCTGTGTTTATTTTGATGATCAATTTATTAAAACACAACCAATAGATAAAGTCACAGAGCATATCACCGCACAAATTTTGGCAGCAGCTTCTGAGGCAATTCCTCAATTCTCTGCAAACCAAAAAAGACATGCAAAACACTGATGGAATGAGGCCTGTAACAGTGCAAAATGAGAAAAAAATAAAGCTTGGAACCTATTTCGTAGATTTCCTACAACAGCCAACCTCATTTTATATAAAAAACAAAAGGCAAGGGCATGAGAAATCAGAAATCAAGCCAAAAAAGAATCGTGGATAACATTTGCCAGTACCATCACGAAGGACACCAGCAGTCGGCTAATATGGAAGAAAATCCAACAATTAAATAATAAGTGCATTCCCTTTTCTGCTCCAATCTTGATTAAGAATGGACGAGAACTGTCCTCCCCAAAGGAAAGAGGCAATTTCCTTGGAGAGACCTTCAGTAAAATATCATCAGCTTCTGCGTACGACAATTCTTGAAAATCAAAACCCTGAAAATCAAAACCTCTGCAGAAAAATATAAATTAAATTTCAACACCACCCAATCCCTTCCTTATAATCAACCATTCATCCTATCTGAACTCCAAGAAGCTCTGAACAGATCAGCAAACAGCTCAGCAGGACCGGACGGAATCTACTATGTAATGCTTTAACATCTAAATAATACAGCTTTAAGATTATTACTAGTATTCTACAACTGGATATTTCTTGAATGTGTTTATCCTTCCTCATGGCATCATTCTGTAATTCTTGCCTTTCCAAAACCAGGAAAGAATCAATCGCTTCCACAAAACTACCAACCAACTTCCCTAACCAGCTCTTTGAGTAAAACACTAGAAAAAATGATACATAGGAGATTAAAATGGATAGTAGAAAGCAAAATGCTGCTAAATATCAACCAATATGGTTTCCGACAAAACAGATCCTACTTGGACCTTATGTAAGAGCCGAAACTAACATTCAGAATGCATATGTTAAAAATGAACATCTGGTAATGGTGAGTCTAGATATTGAAAGGCATTCGATACCACATGGAGGCATGGCATTCTTCGAGAGCTGTATATATACCCTAGGGTTGAAAGGACACATACCTCAATTCATCCAGAACTTTCTCAAGTGCAGAACTTTTCAAGTTCGTCACCAGAATGTACTTTCACAATATTTTATTCAAGAAGAAGGGGTGCCTCAAGGGTCCATACTTAGTCCTACCCTCTTCGCAATTAGACTAAATACCATGACACAGAATATTCTCAAAACCGTAGAAATATATATGTATGCCGACGATCTTGCTATATCATGCCATTCACCAACCATTAACAGCATAGAGAGACAGTTACAACTTTCCATAAATAAGTTAAGAGACATGGACTGTACAAAATGGTTATCGTCTGTCAAAGCAAAAGACATTTGCAGTTCATTTCTGTAAAAAGCGCAGATTACATCCAGAGCCTGAACTTAAATTAAAGAACCAACCAAACCCTCTTGCCAGCAATGTCCGCTTTTTAGGTTTAATATTAGATACTAAACTTAATTTTGCCATGCACATAACTTATCTCAGAACTCTCTGCTTGAAAAAACTCAATATACTCAGAGCCATCTATGCCATGCCATGGCACGGGGTGCAGATAGATGCACTCTCCTGCATTTGTATCGTTCGCTCATCAGGTCCTGTCTAGATTATGGTTCAATAGTATACGACTCAGCTAGGAAAACTGCACTTACAAGACTGAATACAATACAGTGCAGTGCTGTTCGCACTGCTCTTGGAGCTTTTCGAACATCCCCGGTCCAAAGTCTCTATATAGAGGCAAACGAACCACCACTCCACCCCAGAAGGAAAATGTTACTCCTCACCTATGCAGCCAGGATTAAAAGCCTTCCAGATCATCCAAATCAACCGCTACTTTTCAATCCTGAAAGGGTAACATTCTATAACAATAAACCCACTGAAAATAGACCAACTGGTATTAGACTACAAGATTTGATGCATCGCTGGAATGTTCATTTTGAAAACACGCTCAAAGAAACCAAAATATCTAATCTGTCTTGGTCCTCAAACCCACCTTACTGTGACACCTATTTCCAACAATGGGGGGAAAAAGTCCATGGAAAACTGTTCCATCAAGCAACTGCACAAAGGACATGCCGTGAGCAATGCGCAGAGCTGCTTAATATGTACTGATGGCTCAAAATCAGATGATGCCATAGGTGCTGCAGCAGTCTTTCCTACATTTACAATATCTGTATCTCTCCCGGCTGAATGTAGCAGTTATACTGCAGAACTTTATGCAATCCACCTAGCTATATACAATATCAACACCTGTCTCAACACTAATAGTTTAATATATACAAACTCAATGAGTGCACTTTCTGCAATAAGTAACAATTTCTCAACCTCACATCCCATAGTAAAAGAAATCCAAGGCGCCTCCGTAGCCAGGTGGGAAGGAGCAGCAGTGCGTAGCACACGCTTCTTGATTAGACCGGGGTTCGAGCCCGTCACCACCAAATACGAAGGATGCGGAAAGGTCACGAAATGACCACCGCATATCCCGGAGCAATATGGCCTTAGTTGCTAATGCTCCTAAAAATCAAATAACAAACAACAAACAAAAGAAATCCAGTTTCGTCTAAATCATTTGAGGAATCTGAATCATACCGTAAGTTTCTGTTGGATTCCAGGGCATGCTGGAATCACAGGTAACGAAACAGCAGACCAGGCAGCCAAGCACCCAAAGAGCAACGCACCTCCATCTTACCAAGTACCCTATATAGATTTACTAAAACATATCCGACATATCTGTAGGGACCAATGGTTAAACATTTGGAAGAGACAGACAAACAATAAATTATTTGAAATTAAACAAGTAATACTGGCAAGATTGCGCATAGGGCACACACACACACCTGACCCACTTGTTCCTGCTCATGGGTGATGACCCTCCTGTATGCATGCATTGTTCATCACAACTTACAGTTTGACATTTTCTGTTAGATTGTTCGTATTATTCCCATATCAGAAATACTACCTTCCTTTCTCTGACACAAATGCAAGAACCTTTATCACTAACCCACCTGTTGGGAAACAATGCCAATCTGGATGAGCTTTTCGCTTATCTCATACAAATTAGACTTTATGAATATATCTAATAACAAATAAGGCAAACTCCGGTACCATTCCAAATATTTGAATAGGCACAATTTGGCCTCAGTTGCCCTTGTGCCGAAAAACCTCTACACCACCAACAACAACAACTAACTGCATAAGTACATCCTTTTTTATCCTCCACTACCCACATTATGGTGCCGTATAGTTGGTATTTTCCACCAAGTGGACAGAAATCATGGGATACCTACCCAGTAACGGGTAGGCCCACCTTTTGCCCAGATAAGGGCAGTCAGGCTGTGAAGCAGAGTCCACTAGTTTACAAAAGTGTTCAACAAGTATTTCCATCCATATTTGCTGCAACACTGTCCATAATTCCATCACATTCCTGTGTGGAGGATCCAAAGCTCGAAGGGACCTTTCCACAGCATCCCAAAGATGCTCCATAGGGTTCATGTCTGGCGAACAGGGAGGCCATTCCATGGTGGTAAAATCTGTGGAATGCTCTTTGATAGACGTTCTACTCACCACCGCTCTGTGGGGAAGTGCATTGTGCTCCTGAAAGAGTCCATTGCCTTATGGGTGCAAAATGACCATGAAGGGATGGAGATGGTCTGCAAGGATGGACCGTTCAGAGATGCGTCTAGATATACCAGAGGTCCCAACATGTGCCAGTTGAACATGCCCCAGACCATTACCGGCTGTCCACCTGCCTGAACAGTTCCTTGTTGACTTGACGGGTGGATAGCTTGATGCAGTTTCCACCAGATGTGCACCCTCCCGACCAGGAGACCAGTCTCCAATCACCCAAGATCCAGTGCTGATGTTCTTTCACCCAGTTCAGGCGTAGAGGCCTGTGTCATGGTGTTAGCAATGGGGCTCTAGTGGGTCGGCGGCTCTCATAGCCTGCTGCAGCTAATGATTGCCTGATGGTCTTGGAGATGTTTCTGGCACCTCCCTCGTTGAAGTTGGCAATGATAATAGTCTCTCTCTCTCTCTCATTGACTGAAACAATGCGAGACAGATGTCGACGGCCACATTCATCTACCACATTTCTGAACACTGAGATGTTATTCCGGAAATGGCATGTTTCTGATACACTCTTGATACTGTCAAACTGGGATAATGCAATTTCTCTGTTACGTCCACGATAGAGTTACTCATGCGTTGGGCACCCACTATCATCCCTCTTTCAAAGTCGGTTAACTCACGATATTTATCCATACTGACATTGAATTACCATCTACATGAGTGCAGTGTACCTATATATCTGCCAAGCGGTGGGTTCGTCCACTAGCGAGAGGGGTGACAGCATCGCGTTTCCCAGGAACCAGATATCTCTTCAATTCTGTCCTTTCAGTGTACTCTGCAGTTACCACTACCCCTGTACTTATCAATGTTAAACTTCATCTGCCACTTTTCGCCGACCGGGCTAGCCAGGTGGGTAAAGTGCCTTCCGGGCAACCCAAAGGTCGCGGGTTCGAATCCCGCCTCGGGCTTGGATCAAAGTACTGCAAAAACCTTGGGGGGTGCATTATGGCCACAGAAGCCGATGCGCCAACAACTACCAAAAAAAAAAAAAAAAAAAAAAACTGCCACTTTTCACCCATGTCTAATTTTTTAAAAATCTTGTTGCAGTAGCATTCCCTGATTACTGTCATTAGCCATCCTGTCAACCTTTGTATCACCTCCAAACTTAGACAATTAGCTTTCGTCATTATCACATATATTAAAAACAACAGGCATAACACTGAACTGTGGGGAACTCCACCAATAACATTACTCTAAGAACTCTGTCTTCTTCCACTCAAGCACCCCTTTACCCATAGCAGCTATTTGCTCCTAATGCCACATTGATCCAATTTGTATTAGAGGACACATGAGGTGATATAAATAATTTATAAGTTAAGAAAAGGATACTATTGTAGTTTTTTTTTTTTTTTTTTTATGAAAACCCCAAACACGAAAGGTATCAAAACCTATAGTACTTAGTACTGTGCATTGGTTGAAGGAGAAGTATTGGGGGGGGGTGGGGGGGGTGCCGGAAACTTTGCTCTAGACACTTAACATGGGTTTAACCACTTCAAGCCTCCAATAAGCAAAGTGGTGGTATTTCACAGGTTGATGAAAGTCATCTACCACATCACATGAAAATAAATTATAATCTGATATTGTTAATATGGTTTGAGGAAAAAATTCCAGATGAATGGACACAAGAATTTTATTGAGAAATACTACGAAAAGTCTTTTGGTCATAATTTTATTTTTAAATATAGTAAACAGTAAAATTATAGCAAACCTTTTTATTATTCATATATTATTATTATTTTTTAATACCATAGTTGCAAAGCTTTTCTGTTTTTCTTTACTCTTATTGACTGGCACTGCAGTGACCTTTTTGTATTGCACTCTTCAGTAACTGTAACCTAATTTATCAGATATGTAACCACTGAAAAACACTGAAAAAACTATTTGAAGACCAGTAGTCTCGATTAGGAGTGGCCAACTTAATTTGTAATGCAATCTACTTTTTTCCTTCAAAAGGTGCTGCGATCTACCATCTCAAAAATTTCATTGCACAAGGTGCACAAATCAAGGGATGACTGTATATTTAAAATTCGTTGTGATTCACCAAAATAAAATCCCCAATTGACTGGTAGATCGCGATCGATTCGTTGGCCACTCCTGGTCTAGATTAAACTGTTATATCTGACAACAGTTTCCTTATAGCATCACGGTTGCTGTGACTGCTTACTTGTTACACTGCACTGGAAAGGGGCACCTCCGTAGCCAGGTGGGAAGGAGCATCAGTGCGCAGCACACGCTTCTTGATTAGACCGGGATTTGAGCCCACCACCACCAAATACGGAGGATGTGGAAAGGGCAGGGAATGACCACTGCATATCCCAGAGCAATATGGCCTTAGTTGCTAAAAACCAAATAGCAAACAACAAACGAGCACTGGAAAGGTTTGGTTTTGATTCCTCCCTGGTCAGGAAGGACTTTGTTGCCCTGTAAACTTAAGCTTTTCATCACCTTACATGTCCTGACATTTATTCTACATAGCAAACCAACAATTAAAAAAATATATTTATAAATTCAAGGTATAGGTGAACTAATCAATGAATTTGGCTCTGTTATGGGCACTTCAAACTTCATTATTATACATGATTTCAATTATAATTTATAGTTTATAATTTAAGTACAATGTGCATTATAATGTACGATTATTGTGCATATGTATTCTAGTAGTGTATAAAACACAGCAAGGATATCTAAATTAAGAATATGTTAGAAGAACTGTAAGCCAAATAAGAAACAAATACAATGATAAACCAGTAAAATTTGATTACTGTTGTTAATTCCTTCCTTATTGCAAAATAAGAAAGGAATTAAATTGTGAATAGTGCTGTAGAAGGAAATGTTCCTAAAATAACGCCACTCCGAATTTTGAAAAAAAATTCACTGTCATTCTCTCAGAAAAGGGTTTTTTTCTGAATCATTTTCTACGGCCGATTTCAAAAATTACTTTTGTTCCCCCCCCCCCCCCCCCCCCCCATCACATCAGATTTCTTCAAAAATAAGAAAATTTGATTTTTCACAAAGTTTTTATTAATTTTGTTAATTTTTTTTAATTTTCCCAAATTTTTATTGATTTTGTTAATAAAAATTTGTGAAAAATTTTATTAGTGTTGTTTCCCAAGGTTTGGTACTGTGCCCATTTTTGTATGTGTATTCATCAATGATATTGATGAAGGTATATCAGGCTTAATGTCCAAGCTTACAGATGGTACAAAGGTTGGCATGGTTGTTAACAACAATAAAGATAGTTTGCTACTGCAACTGGATCTAGATAAGTGAGGCAAATGGGCTGAGAAGTGACAACTGAAGAACATTGAGAAATGCAAGGTACGAACTGTGTGGTACTACACTCAGGGAAATGGAGCGTGAAAAAGACCTGGGAGTAATTGTGCAGTCAGATATGAAGTTTGCTGAGCAGTGCAGATGGGCTGCTAGAGCAGGTCATGGAGTCTTGTCAATGATATATATATATATAAGAATTTTGCTAGCAGAGACAAAGAGGTGATTGTCCCCTTGTATAAGGCAATGGTCAGGCCACACCTTGAGTACTGCATAGAGGTCTGGAAGCGTCATTATAGGAAGGATGTAGAGTTGCTAAAACAAATACAAAGTAGGGCAACAAGATTGAAAGGAACTAAGGGGTGCCCTTACCAAGAAAGGCTTAAGTTCTGCAAGTTGTGTCCTCTAGGCTCCTGCGAGGTGATGTGATTGAGGGGGTCTAGTCCCCCCCCACAACGAGAAGGCCTTGAACGGGTTGAGCAACCTCAATGCTGATGGGATTCTTCCTCTTGCTCAGATTGAGAACCTGAGGGGGGGGGGGGCATAGATTCAAATTGAGGGAAGATAGTTGCAGAATAGATGTGTGGAAGTTTTCCTTTAGCCAGCAGGTAGTTGATTGCTGGAATCAACTTCCATCTGTTGTTGCAGAAGTTGATAGCTTAAATAAATTTAAGGCTGAACTAGACAAACATTTGGAGTGACCGGATGGAGGAAATAAGAAATTTTTCTTTTATAAGCTTGTATATATAAGCTTGCTTTCTTGCATCATATGTCTCAACTTATGCTAATACTAATTTGGCTTACTCCTTTGTTAAAAAATTTTTAATTTACATTCTGCTTGTGCTACATTTAGAAAACATGTAATAAGAAATAATTTGTAGCCCCTGATATATGTCTTATTATCTCTTTTATGCTTGGCTTTATTTCCTCCTTTTCTACTATTTGCTAAATTAAAATATTTTTTTTCATGTGAGTGCCTAAAGGGGGTTTCTTTTAAAACTAGCTGGAGTCTATCTTGCTTATTTTTACAGATCTGCAGGCCTCATGTTAGGAAAGATGTAGAGCTACTGGAATGAGTACAGAGAAGGGCAATGAGATTGGTGAGTGGAACAAAGGGTTGGTGCAACCAAGAAAGGCTTAAGTTCTGCAAATTGCAGCTTCTGGAGACTAGGCACCTGCGAGGTGATCTAATTGAGATTTATAGGGCCTCAGATGGTTTCAGCAAGCTCGGTGCTAATGGGATTCTACCTCTTTGTCAGATTACTCACCTGAGTGCACATAAATTCAAATTTGAGGAAAAGCAATTGTAGAATAGAAATGTGGAAATTTTTCTTTAGCCAGTGGGTGATTGATAGTTGGAACAGACTCCCATCTTGTCTGACCAATTTGCTTGGATACTATGATGTGGTCACAAAGGAACTGGATGCAAAAAGTAATTTTGATATCATATACTTGGATTTCACAAAGCTTTTGATACCGTTGCACATGGAAGACTGCTTTACAAATTGGAGCGTTATGGCATTAGGGGCAAGTGTCGACAAAGGATAAAGGGATGGTTGAGTGGGACACGACAGAAATGGACACTGCTCTTCGCGGGCTAATGTTATTAGTGGAGTCCCCTAGGGTTCGGTGATGGGCCCATTGTTGTTTTGATATTTATCAGTGATATCGATGAAGGCATATTATTCTTAAAGCCCAAGTTTGCAGATGATACAAAGGTTGACAGGGTTGTTAAAGATAGTAAAGACAGTTGGCTACTGCAACAGGATCTAGATAAGTTGGGCAATTGGACTGAGAAGTGGCAACTAAAGTTTAAAATTGACAAATGCAAAGTACAGCAATACCTCGCTTAGCACAGCTTCAAACTGCACGGGCTTCACTATAACATGGCTTTCAATTAAATTTAAGTTGAAAATTTACTGTACATATTAAAACTGAATCAGTAGCGTTGACAAGTACTCTACATATATGCTGCGTTGTCGTAGCTTGGGTACGGGTACATATATGGTGCAATGCCAAATATATTGTCTCATATATGCTGCTCCTATGCCGGTAGTCCCCCCCCCCCCCTCAGGTAGTCAACAGTGTCCAGTATTCTTAATTTCATCCTGATGAGATGACGTGATAGCTTTTCAAACTTTCCATTTCACAATTTATTTTTTACATAACGATCAAAAATATATCTTAGTTAGAAATCATTGCCAACAACGTGCGTTATGTTCGGCAGCATATATTTTGCACCATTTGGCAAATGATTTCATTGGTTTTGAATCACAAGTTCAGACAATTGCCAAAGACATTGTGAAGATCGGAAAAGACTTGGAATTCGAAACTTTGGACACTACCAATGTACATGACTGCATTGACTCACATGCAAATAACCTAGATGATACAACTCTCCTTGAAATTGATGAGAAAATTGCATATGAAGGGAAAACAATTCTGAAGTGGTACCAAAAGAATTTTCAACAGAAGAATTGAAAGTTTTTCAGGGCTTGACATGGCCTGCGAGGCAATTATGAAGGCCCCAAGTGCCAAGCGATAGGGACCAAGCGATTTTCTTAAGCGAATTATAAAGTGATCCTTCCAAGTGATTTTGTTCTCTTTCATTTCTAGCCGCTCTTATTCTCAGTTCATTGTAAGTAGAACTTAGCAGATTTTAAGTAGAACCCAGGAAGGAAAATCACCTTTCTTTTTTAGGATAATTATCCATTTTCTCACTAACAAACTAATCCGCCAGCCGCTTGGTCACTAGGTGGCACTGCTCCTGCCTCCCCGTGGTGGGGCCGGAAACCTGAAAGGAAAAATAATCCTTTCAGGGCTAAAAGGAGCAACAATGGACTTGACAAACCAGGCTTCTCCTGGAATTATGGATCAAACTGATCACAATCGGCAGCAAGATGATCTTAATCCATCTACTGCCAAAAGACAAAAGAAAGATGTGACCAAAACCATCTCGCCACTCTTTCTAATTGTTCATTCCCTATCAGACCAACCAGTTAGTAAACTTTCTCCCTTTGTTATACAGAGGTGTCTAGAACGTATAGCTGGTCCACCGAAAATGGTTCGCCGCTTGAAATCAGGCGACCTTCTGATAGAAACGACAAATCATCGACATTCTGAGCTTCTTCTTGAAACCAAAACTTTTGGAGGGTTTCCCATCAAAGTCACTCCACATGCCACTTTAAATTCATCTAAAGGGGTTATCGTGGAATGGGACCTCCTAAATAGCTCTGAAGAAGAAATCGTACAAGAGCTACAAAACCAGAATGTCACACATGCCAAAAGAATCCTTATTAAAAAGGATGGAAACCTCGTTCCAACCCGCACCATCATACTTACTTTCAGTACTCCAACTCTACCATCATCAGTCAAAGCCGGGTACCTGAATTGCCAGGTAAAACCATACATCCCCAATCCATTAAGATGCTTCAAATGTCAAAAATATGGCCATTCCCAAACAGTATGCAGAGGACAAGCTATTTGTGCCACTTGTGGCTCAAAAGAACATACCAGTAAAGAATGCAATACACAGTCTCCTCGCTGCCCAAACTGCAAAGGAGACCACCCTGCCTATTCCAGAGACTGTAATATATGGAAAAGAGAAAAGCAAGTTCAAAAATATAAAACTGAACATAAGATAACATATCAAGAAGCCAAAAAGCAGATACCACTACCTCCAGCAGTGAGATCATATGCAGCAGCAGCAGCAACAACACCAGCAACTACAGTGCAGAAAACAAAGGTAATTGCAAATAATGCGTACACTTCTACAATGGAATTGTCGTGGCTTTCGAAGTAATCTAAGCGATATCAAAGATCTAATTTCCGTATATGCTCCTGCAAGTATCTGTTTGCAAGAAACAAACCTAACCCCGCACATAAGTATTTCAATCAAGAACTACAATCTATATAGGCAAGACCGAAAAACCAATACAGGTCATGGAGGAGTCGCCATTCTTGTTGACTCTAATGTTCCATCCAAGCATATTCAGCTACAAACACCCCTAGAAGCAGTCGCAGTACGCATCGTGACTGGAATTTCCTTGACTATGATTTCTCTCTACCTTCCACCTAATCATGCGTATACACTGCAAGAATTTGAGGATTTAATTGAACAATTACCATCTCCTTTTTGTTTGATGGGGGACCTTAATGGGCATCATATCATCTGGGGATCACTTCATACAGACAAAAGAGGACAGATGATTGAAAAACTTATAAATAATAGGAACCTAACACTCTTAAACACAGGTACTCACACCCATGTCCACTTACCAACAGGGACTACCTCTGCAATTGATCTCACCATCTGTTCCCCAGCTCTCTTTCCTCTCCTTGACTGGTCTGTTTCCGATGATCCCTATAGCAGTGATCATTACCCAGTTGTTTGTCACCTACTAGCAAATGATGTACAGCAACCTATAAGAGGTATAAAATGGAAATTTTGCAAAGCAAACTGGGAAAAATACCAATATGCTGCTTCCTTAGATGAGAAAATCATAAGACATACTGATATCAATAATGCTGTTACTCATATCACAAATCAAATAATTTCTGCAGCAAACATTGCAATACCAAAGACAGCTCACCAGTCTCATAAACATTACAAGCAGTGGTGGAATGAAGAATGCTTGGAAGCAAAGAAAGAAAAAAATAAGGCTTGGAATCAATTCAGAAAGTATCCCACCACCACTAATCTCATAAAGTATAAGAAAGCCAGAGCAAAAGCACGCTATATACGCCGGAAATCTCAGAAAGAATCCTGGATATCTTTTGCAAGCAAAATTAATAGAAATATGGACAGCAGAATAATATGGAACAAAATTCGACAAATTTCAGGCAAATATACAACCGTCCCTAAACCGATCATAAGCTGGAAAGGTCATGACATAACTGATCCAGAAAAAATTGCAAATCTACTAGGAGAAACATTTGAGGAATTGTTAGCAACAACGTCATACAGACCAATCTTTCAAACATATAAAGCTCAAATGGAAAAATACAAAATTAATTTTCATGCAGCTCATGAGATTTCATACAATCAATCCTTCACTATAAATGAATTGCATAAAGCCCTAGCTAAATCTAAAGAAAGTGCAGCAGGTCCGGATGGAATCCACTATCAAATGATCAAACACCTCCATAAAAATGCTTTATACATGCTGTTACTGCTATATAATAGGATATACCTTGAGGATACATATCCAGACTCTTGGCGACATTCGTTTGTACTGGCCTTTCCAAAACCTGGGAAGGACCATTCAAATCCATATAATTATCGTCCCATCACGCTCACTAGCTGTCTAGGTAAAATTTTAGAAAAAATGGTGAACGCTCGGTTAACGTGGTTTCTTGACTTCCATAACCTCCTTAGTCCTAGTCAATATGGTTTTCGGAAAAATAGATCCACAATAGACATAATGACAAAAGCTGAATCAAATATTCGCAATGCTTTTCTCCGAAACGAACACCTTGTAATGATATGCCTTGATATTGAAAAGGCGTTCGATACCACGTGGAGATATGGTATCCTTCATGAATTGCACAAATTAGGTCTTCGAGGCCATCTACCGAAGTTCCTTCAGAATTTCATGACTAAAAGAACTTTTCAAGTCCGCTACCATCATATCCTGTCTCTAATATACAATCAAGAACAGGGGGTCCCCCAAGGCTCAGTCCTCAGTGCAACCCTTTTCGCTATCAAAATAAACCCAGTAACAGAAGTTATTCCAGCAACAATTGAAACCTACCTATATGCTGACGACCTCACCATATCATGTCACTCACAGAATATGCGGACAATCGAGAGGCAGCTCCAATGTGCTATTAACAAAATAGAATCCTGGTCCATCTATAATGGATATCGAATTTCAGTACAAAAGACAGCGGCAATACACTTCTGCAGAAAACGAAAGATGCATCCTGATCCAGAACTAAGGATAAGCAATCAACAAATTCCACTGAAACAGAGTATCCGGCTACTAGGACTAATCATGGATCAAAAATTAAATTTCCTAGAACACATAAAATATCTGCGTACAATGTGCTTAAAGAAATTAAACATTCTACGAGCTGTATCAGCCATGACATGGGGAGCAGATCGATATTCACCTTTGCATGTTTATCGTGCAATGATAAGATCTAAATTAGATTATGGTTCTCCCATTTACTCCTCAGCTAGGAAAAGTGTGTTAAACTGGTTAGATCCAATTCATCACAATGCATTACGTATTATTTCAGGAGCCTTCCGTACCTCACCTGTGTATAGCCTATACACAGAGATCCATGAACTCCCACTCAGTCTTCGTAGACAAGTTCTTCTTATGAACTATGCTGCGAAAGTTCAAAGCCTTCCTGGACATCCAACATGGCAATATCTGTATAAACCGAAATGGGAAAATTTATATACGAACAAACCTAATATCTGCAAACCTGCAGGTATCCGACTAAAAGAAATACTCTCACAATTGAACTTAAGTATGAATAAAATCTACCAAGATACCCCCACAGCCCTTCCACCATGGAAAATCAGTTCAGTAGACTGTGACATGTTCCTCATAAAATGGAAACAGAGCAATATCCCAAGCCAACATATAAAACAACTCCATTCCTCTTATGTAACGCAATTCTCTGACTATTCTCATCTGTATACTGATGGATCCAAGACGGCCACACACGTTGGTGCTGCTGTTGTATTGCCAAACAACATAATCTCACAGTCTCTTCCAATAGAGTGCAGTATCTTTAGTGCTGAATTGTTTGCAATAAGTCTCGCCCTAGATCACATTGCGAAAACTTCCCTCGTAAAAAGTATTATTTTCACAGACTCATTAAGTGCAATATATGCTTTACAGACAGAAGATCATCCATCTCATCCGTATGTAAGAAAAATTCTTTCCTCCTTATCACACCTTCGGGAAAACAAACAAAGAGTCAGATTCACTTGGATTCCTGGACATTCTGGAATACTCGGCAATGAACGTGCGGATGATGCAGCAAAACATCCATCTAACAAAAATTCTCACTTGCATAAAATACCGCTCAATGACTTTAAAAACATCAATCGAAAAGCCTCTGAAAATATATGGACGCAGACCTGGAAATCTCAAACAAACAATAAATTATACCAAATCAAACAACAGCAGAAATCCTGGAAATCAAGTTTTCGGTCAAACAGACATGAAGAGGTTATCCTCGCCCGGCTTCGCATCGGACACACATATTTAACACACTCTTACCTCCTAATGAAAGACGATCCTCCACAATGCCCTCAGTGTCTGACCACACTAACAGTGAAGCACATCATCATAGAATGTCCACGATACCAAATTGCCCGCCAATCAGCTTTCAAATCGCATTCAAATGAGCCATTAAGCCTTGAACTCATTATGGGAGAAAAGTCAAACATCAGTGAACTCTTATCATACCTCAGCTTAATAAACTTAACTAATCATATCTAATATGTTAAATCAGTAACAATATAACAGGAAATAACAAAACTTGAACAGGCGCAATATAGCCGAAGTTGCTTTTGCGCCATTAAACCCCAAACAACAACAGCAATTATGAATGGAGATCCAAATGTTGGATGTAGCATCAAGATATGGCAAATTTTATAAGATGGGATTCAATGCTACAAAGACTTGTATGCCGAGAAAAAGAAGAAATAACTTCACCAAACTTCATTTTTGAAATACCCAAATAAACAATAAAGCTCTCATCTCTCATGATGTTACCTTTTCATTAATAAAATTTTTGCAATATTTTTTATTTGAAATTCTTTTAATTGGCTATAAAGCGCAAATTGTTTATAGATTTATTATAATTTGTTTATATAGACTGTTTCTCTGGTATGTATTCGTTTGAAACCCATTATAATTATACCTCAATCAGCATGGTTTCACATAACATGGAACAGTTTCAGTACCAATTATCAGTGCTATGCCGGGTATTGCTGCTGCATATGGGCAGCAGTAACCCAAGCGAAACGTACGAACTGTGTGGTACTACACTCAGGGTGAGTGAAAAAAACCTGAGGGTAATTGTGCAGTCAGATATGAAGTTTGCTGAGAATTGTAGATGTGCTGCAGGTCAATGATATAGAGCACCGGTGGGCAACAGCCGGCCTGCGGGCCGGATGCGGCCCGCGACAATGTTGAATCCGGCCCCCTCGGTAAATGCATAAATATGGAAAATCCATACCTGACTACACTCGACGTAAACGTTCGGCTTAATTCAGTTCAATCGGGAATCGCGGCCAGTACAACAGTAACCAAGTGATTCTACGCAGCATCAAAGAGTTATTTCCTAATTATTATTGTAGCATCGATCGAACGAAGTTCCTTTGTGTTTGACTTCTTATTGAAAAAAATAATATTGGTGCGAGATATTTTGTTTTATGCCTTTTCTAATTATCACAATTTTTAATTTAATATAATTTATAGCCCATAAAATGAGCCAATTAAAAAAAAAAAGAAAAATTGATGCCGAATGCCGCATTTTCAATGATAATTGGACATTCAGATATTTTTTTAAAAAATACATTAATAATTTGGTAATTCAAGTAATATAACATTTTTTAGGTTCTGATTTTTTTTATTAAATCGTTCAATCTATTCCGGCCCGCATCATGATGCGAAAATTTCATTCGGCCCGCATCATGATACGAAAATTTCATTCGGCCCGCTGACGAAAAAGTTGCCCACCCCTGATATAGAGGAATTTTGCTAGCAGGAACAAGGAGGTGATCATTCTGTTGTACAAGGCAATGGTCAGGCCACACCTTGAATACTGTGTACATGTCTGGAAGCTTCATTTTAGGAAGGATGTAGAGTTGCTAGAACAAGTACCAAGAAGGGCAACAAGATTGGTGAGTGGGAACAAAGGGGTGCTCTTACCAAGGCTTAAGTTCTGCAAATTGCATTGCCTGGAGACTAGGCACTTGCAAGGTGATCTGGTTGAGGTGTATAAGGCCTTGAATGGGTTGAGTAAGCTCAAGGTTAATGGGATTCTTCCTCTTGCTCAGATTAAGAACTTAAGGGGGCATAGATTCAGATCGAGAAAAGACAGTTGTAGAATAGATGTGCAGAAATTTGCCTTTAGCCAGCTGGTAGTTGATTGTTGGAACAGACTTCCATCTCTTGTTGTGGAAGTTGATAGCTTAAATAAATTTAAGGCTGACCTGGACAAGCATTTGGAGTGAATAGATGGATGAAATGGAAAGGGTTTTTTTTTTGGCTGCTTCTACATAAGCTTGCCTTCTTGCATTGTATGCCTCAACTAATGCTAATGTTACACATGAATTGGTAATTTACAAATTGTAAACACACTCTCATTTGTGCTTCATCAATAATACAGTTTCACAAAGATTTTAGAAAAGCGTTTAACAATTTGGCTAAGCCATTTTTACATTTTAATCAGGTTTGTGGGTAAATAATATATATATAAAATTATATATATTTATTTATTTAGTTTTGTTTTTATCATATTTTCTTAACTTCTCCTGTAGGGAATGGACAGACCAGATGATACTGATGATATGTGGCAACCAGGAGGTAAGGGAATGACTAAGAATGATATTTTTAATGACTTACCTGAAGGTATGGGTGAAGGTTTTGATAAAGATGAAAGTTACCCCGGAGAATTTGATGACAGGTATGATATTTTTAAAAAAATATTAACAGTGTAATTTTTATTTGATTAATGTTATGGTTATTAGTTATTAAATTGATTTACTGGGGGGGGTCTCCATTTAAAGTGGAATCCAGAAAATTCCACTTAAAATGGGAACCAATTTTTCCTCGTTATCCGAGAATAATTGATTCCAGAAAATTCCACTTAAAATGGGGACCAATTTTTTGTATGTATTATTTACTTGTAAAAAATGTATTGAAGGAACTGAAAAAGGAGACGATTATTTTATTAAACATTTTTTATTGGAACCAGTTATTCAGCCCTCTCCAAGGCCAGAGTATACCGTAACACAACTACCACCTTTGCTCCTTGGAGGCTAATCAAGTTAGGATTACTTTTGGACCAATAACATAGGAAGTTGACTGCTGTTTAACTTCACTTGATGCAAAAATCACGGCAGTTCTGAAATTGGAAATTTATTGGGCTCAGTGCAATGTCTCTGCACTCCAATGAACACAATAAAATTTTTTGGTCTGAAGAGATCAATGAAATATTGATCTCTTCAGGATAGTGAATATTGAATAATCTTGGCATCCCAATTTCTCTAGTCCTAAACCATGTTGCACCATGTGTATTGTGTTTGCACAAGGGTGAACAAATGTTTGCCAGCTGATTTGCATGTTGTGTGGGCTGAAAACCCAATATAACCTACGAGGGGAAAACCTAGTCCCTGTGTCTGATTTCAGCTAACTACAGCACCCAGTTGAATCCTTTATAAGTTACTTTAGTCTATGACAAGACTTGAACCCAGATATCTCTAATCAAGCGAAAAGTGGCAAAACCATGATACTGTCATGGAGGACCACAGAGATTTTTTTCTGTTGAGTGCAAATATTCCAATCACTGTTGTCATGTCATAACTGCAGTGGAATACACCAACTGTATATGACTCAAACTTTATTAATACAAATTAAAATATAATAAAATAAGACTGGATAAAATTTGGATGTAAAAATAAAAGACACTGACAATCTTGAGTTAAAAGTGATAAAATGATATAATTAAAATGTAAAATTAAAATATACAAAATATTTTAAATTAAAAGCAATAATAGTGATAAAACAACACCATAGCTTTCAAAGGTGACTGCCTCCTTTGTTAACAGCAAAACTAATGTCATGGCACATCTTTAAATAACATCAGCAATATCACAGCACAAGGTACTGCAGGAGTATGGAAATTATCCTGTTGTCATCATTGTTTCATTGGAAAGGCTGTGAAGTTCCACTGTGCTCTTTATCAAACAGCTGACCCTGTCTCATAGAATTTCGTTAGCAACTTACATCAATGAGCCAAAACATTATGACCACCTACCTCGTACCTGGCAAGGCATGGACGCTATAAGATTTCTAAATGTGTCTTGTGGTATCTGGTACCAACACATAACCAGCAGATCCTTTAATTCCTATAAGGTCCAGTGGTTGAGACACCGCAACCACTGGACCTTACAGTGGTTGAGACACCGCAGATCAGAGTTTCTGTTCCAAAGCAAACCACAGATGCTCGATGGGATTGATATCTGGGGAATTTGGAGGCCAGGGCAATACCTGAAAGTCTTCCTCATGTTCCGCGAACCAGTCTCTAACAATCCGGGCAGAGTCGCATGGTGCATTATCCTGCTGAATGACGGCACCGCCAGAGGGGAAGACCATTGCCTTGAAAGGGTGTACATGGTCAGCAATGACATTTAGGTAGGTAGTAGATGTCTGAGTGCCCAGCACATAGATGGCTGGACCCAGGGTATCCCAGCAGAACATCGCCCAAAGCATGACACCGCCGCCACTGGCTTGTTTTTGTCCCGTGGTTCATCCAGGTGCCATCACTTCGCCAGGTAAACGACGCACACGTACCCCGCCATCCACATGGTGCAACAGGAAACGTGATTCATAGGACCAGATGACCTTCTTCCAGTCACTCAAGGTCCAGTTTTGATGCTCCGTTCCCATTGTATGCGCTGTCGCCAGTGAATCTTGGTTAGCATGGGCACTCGGAGTGGCCTGTGGCTGCGCAGCAGGGTTCGATATACTGTTTGTTGTGACACATACTCCTGCCACCAGCATTCCAATTGCCTGCGAGTTGCGGAACAGTCGCCCTTCTGTTGCCATACCATCCGGGAGAGCCTTTGCTCACCTCACACATCGATGAGCTGTGGTCGTCCAACACCTCGCCGGAGGTTCATGGGGTTTTCCCTCCTCTGACCACTTTCTGTAAATACTAACCATGGCTGACCGTGAGCACCTCACAGCCGTGCCATTTCGGATATGCTCTGACCCAGTCATCTGGCCATTACAATTTGACCTTTGTCAAACTCGCTTAAGTCTGATGCCTTTCCTATCTGAAGAACAAGAGTAACACTGATTAACGGAGCTCAGTATCAAGTGTTTTTTATACTGTGTCCCGACCCACACAGTTCACCTGCAGTTGCTTCAATTTGCATAACAACTCGCTGGTCATAATGTTTTGGCCCATTGGTGTGTGTGTGTGTGTGTGTGTGTGTGCGCGCGCGTGTGTGTGTGCGCGCGCGTGTGCGTGCGTGCGTGCGTGCGTGCGTGCGTGCGTGCGCACACACAGAACATACCCAAAAAGGAATTGTTAATTGGGGCCCATTCTGGGTGAATGTACTTGTAAGAGATAAAGCCATCATAAATTAATGGATTTTTGTATACGAAAACTGGTGAAGCAAAAGAAAAAAAATGAAACTCAATAATGAAATTTTCATATTTACGAAGTGATATTGCAGGGACACTTGTTCCATTGAAAGTTTTAAAGCTCAGAGATGGGGATAGTCTAAATGCAGTACTGAAGATGTTCTTCAAATAGGCCTCTGGGGTTGGGTATACTCATACTGTGATTTTTTTTAGTGTTTTCCACCAACCATGGAATAAAACGAAAGAAGAAACCAAAATTTTTTAAAATATTTAATATTTACAATAAATTATTTACAAACAATATTACTAATAGTAATTTTAAAATAAAATAAAACAACTGTGATATACAAGATAATAATAAAATGCCGAATTTAAAATGCAATAAAATATACTGGTTAAAATCGCTAAAATACTAACTGAAGCTTTCAAAGGCTTCTGCCTTCTTTCTCAACAGTGTTTCTCACTGTTGAGAAAGAAGGCAGAAGCCTTTGAAAGCTTCAGTTAGTATTTTAGCGATTTTAACCAGTATATTTTATTGCATTTTAAATTCGGCATTTTATTATTATCTTGTATATCACAGTTGTTTTATTTTATTTTAAAATTACTATTAGTAATATTGTTTGTAAATAATTTATTGTAAATATTAAATATTTTAAAAAATTTTGGTTTCTTCTTTCGTTTTATTCCATGGTTGGTGGAAAACACTAAAAAAAATCACAGTACTGAAGATGCTTTAAACCAAAGAAAGTGGGTTTCACATTTGTTTCCTCGGAATACTAAGAACCGATGTAGAACATTGGACTTTATGAACTCAGATAAATATCTAAAATGTCAGTGTGCACATTATATTCTGAAACAGTGTGCCAAAAAAATGAATTATTATAACAAAATTATAATAACTACAATTCTTCCCATATGTAAATTTCAAATAAGATATAATTATTGACTAGAAAATGAAAGGTTCTAGGTTTTATTATAACTGCAGTGTTGCATTTCTGTAACATAATGGTTTTTCCTATAACTGCAGTCTTCCTATGACTGCATTGTCACAAATCCCCCTCCCCAAATATTGGGGGGGGGATGTTTAATTATTTTTCTTGTAATATAGAGGTTGGAATGAATAAAAATATATTTTTTAATAGAAATTTTAAAAAATGTACAGTCGATTCTGGTTATTTGGGACACATTGGGACTAGTGCATTTTGGCCCAATTAAGTGGCTGCCCCAATTATCTGAAGTTTCATGTAAATAGCTAAAAATACCCACGGTGTGTAGTAAGTGGCAGTCATTGTGATCACATTTGTGAATTGAATTTTAATTCTTATTAGCGAAAATAGGAGGCATATTATCCACAGACTATAAGAGTAAAGATATATTAAGCACATATTTACCCTTTATTACTTTACCAATTAAAAAATTAAATGATACGTGATAATCAGAAGAATATACGTGATAATCAGAATAATTAATACGTACTGTAATATGTACATACTAATTAGTTGACATTTCTGTTCACTGACATTTGTGGGTGAGGATTAAAATTTAAAACAGTAAAAAGATAAGCAATCAGTAATAAAGTACATGGCACACACAAATTGCAAGTAACATGATACGTGCAAGTGAGAATAGAGTAACAAGTTACGAAGCTTTAAAAATAAGAATGAAGAGAAGATTCTGAAATTTAATTTTTTTATATGATTGTAGATTCCATGGAACTGTAAACACATTTCATCATAATAACCCACAGAATTCCAGCTGTCGTATTATCACAAATTCAGTAAGATCAAGTTTCTATCCATTTACGATAGATTTCACTAACAGAAAAGCCCAGTTAGCAGCTAATTGTTTTATGGTTGTGACCTCCAGAAATCCAACCGTACCACGTGGTTCAGTTGGAGACAATAGTAGGGTAATCTCCAGTGCTGCAGTCTCTTGCCCCGATTAAATGGCGTGTTGTCCCAATTAAGCAAAGTAAACCCTTGCTATTTTCTCGATTGGGTTCTGTTTTTTAAGATGTACCTAAATAAACAGCTGCCTCAATTAACTGGTGGCCCAAATAACCAGAATCCACTGTATTTAAGAGTTAATGTAACGTTATATAGTAGAAAAACACTTTAATGAAATAAAAATAAAATTTAATATTGTAACCTGGGGTAACTGCCATGATGAGCTTACAGAAATGCATTTGGGATTTCAAGGCAGCCAGGTAAAGTTTACAAAAGTTTCCATTTGAAATTACATATGCCTTTTATTATAGTATGCTTTTCTGGTCCTTATTCTTGTGTAGCTTAAAATTAAAAAGAGTGAAAAAGTCACATTTGAATTCCTTATCTGGTGCATCTTAGGAAGTGCTGAGTGGGGATTATCTCCCTTTGTTTTCTTATAGAATGACTAGGATGTATATCAAAAAAGAAAGGTGCATGAATAAGATCTTTTTTTCTTTTAATCCACAAGAAGGCCTGGAAAAGCTGCTGTAAGCTGTTGCGCCTCTGTACGCTCACCAAAGCAGTTGTCCATTGTAAAAAGTTTAAATTTTATTTTACTTTTTTCACGTAGTAAAATCTTTTTACTATTTACTACATATGTCTGCTTATGCCCTTCAAAGTTTGAACATTTGTATATATTTTTCCATTTGTGTGTTCTAGAGCAGTGGTTCTTAAACAGTGGGTTGCATAAAAGATTCTAGGGGTCACAGCAAACATTGATAAACATGAGTAAATTAAATATTTATTATAGAACCATTGGAATTATTACACACTACAACCTTTCATTCTATATTTTTTAGTTTATTTCAGAAGTAAACGTCAAGCATGATTATACAAACAAAATTTCAATAATCATTCATATAATTAACTAAGATCTGACACTAGACTCTAGTGTTAGGATTTATATTCTCTAGTGACTAGAGTATGGGTAGTTCCCGACTTTTCGAATAATTCATTCCTAGTGCGCACTCATAAAGCGAAAACTTGTAAAGCGGGAATTGATTTCCCATAGACATAATGTTGAAAACAGGGGTTATGTTCCCAACAATGAAATTAGTTAGCTAATTAGTTTATGTATAAACAATGATTGATTTATCCAAAGAAATGAAAGCAGCCTATAAAATCAAGCAAATTATAATTTAAAGAAACAATTATGACTTACAAATGTTAATGTTTATGAAGCTTAAAAAAAAAAAAAAAAAAAAAAAGAGAAGATTCTGAAAATTTGTTTTTTTTATACGATTGAAGATTGCAGTGAAGGAGAAACTCATTTCACCATAATAAAACCCATACAATTCCAACTATCGGTATTTTCGCAAATGCAATAACATCGAGTTTACTATGCGTTTAGGCACCTCCATAGCCAGGTGGGCAGGAGCAGCAGTGCGTAGCACATGCTTCTTGATTATACCGGGGTTCGAGCCTGTGACCACCAAATATGGAGGATGCGGAAAGGTCAGGGAATGACCACTGCATATCCCCGGAGCAAGATGGCCTTAGTTGCTTAATGCTCCTAAAAACCAAATAACAAACTACATGTTTATAATCGATTGCACTAACAGAAAAGCCCAATAAACCGGAAACTGCAAATTGTTTTTGTTTTATGGTCGTGACTTCCAGAAAGAAATGTACTTTAGAAAATTATCACAAAGGCATTGAAAATTGATTCTTATAACAGAACATGTGATAACAATGAAATGGTAGTGCATTTTAATGGTTTAATTGGTAACTAATACAATTTACATTTAAAAAAATGACATTTCAGAGATAACTCTAAAAAACTGTATTTTTGGGTTCACGTTTCGATATTTTCACAATATGATGGTGTCTCTGGAAAGGATTAATATCGTAAAGCGGGGTGCACTGTATTGTATACCTACAAGTGTGGTTTTAAATGTGGGATTTACGAATGTTTAACATTCATTTCTTGCAATTAATGTTCATATTTTCAATTTTGTTGATACTTGATACCTGAAAAAAAAAAAAAAAACGTAAACCTGGGAACTCTTGCAACATTTTTGAGTGTAATTGCTTAGTGTAAGGCTATGTCTGCTTATATGAATATTCGGTCTGTCCATTGTAATTATATAATTTTAATTTATATTTTTGTGTATAACAGTGTCATTCAAATTTCTTGCAGGCCACCTTTTGGATGGAATAATAGAGAATTTTTTGGTGAACATGTTGAACGGATTGGAGCACCAAATAAACCAAGTGGACTTCTAGAAGATAATGAACAGTTTCCATTTGGGCAGTTTCCAGAACCTGAAAAATTTGAGAGACAGGGCTTACTTCCGCCACCACCTTTACCTGGAAAATTTCATAAAGAACCACTTTTCCCACGTGTTCCGGCGGAAGGAAATAATCGGTTTGAAAAGAGTATTCCACCCCCACCACGTGGCGGACTTTTACCCCGCGAGGATGAACAGTTTCCACCACCAGGACATATGCAGGATCCAGGTTGCTTTGATAGACCAGGATCTGGTGTACCCTTTAAGGGTGAGCAATTTGAACCCCCTGGAGATGGTAATTTTGATAGGTTTCCTTTGCCACCAAGTAGTCGGCTGTTTGAAGGAGGAGATCGTCTTGATCGCCCTCCAGGTTTACCTCCATTTCCTAGACCACCTTTTGAAAATGAAAGGTTTGGAAGACAAGATAGGCCAAAATTATTCAGTGATAACTTCGAGAGCAGAAGAAGATTTGGGTTTGGTGAAGGACGATTTCCAGATCAGAGGTAAATTTTAAATTACAAAATCACATAGTTTTGCTATTATGATAGACAAACATTATTTAGTGAAAACGTTTATAGCAGAAAATGATTTGGTTTTGTTTAAGATTTTCAGACCTGAGATAAATTTAAAAATATAATTTTATGAGATCATATAATAGTATTGTGACTGTTATTATGGCTGAATATTTTATCATATATTGTGATTATAAGTATATTCAGATGTGAATATACTTATAATCAAATGAAATGAAATCTGAGTTTGAAAATTTTTTATAACTAACAGTTTAACAGAATCTTTGCGTTAATTTTTTCTTTTTATAACTGACATTTTGGTGGCTTACAGTTAGGAAGTTTTTTTTATTTTATTCTTATATACGTTGGAAGTTTTAGTGAATTCCACTACTGGTAGAATTTCTCACAACTTCAATCTTTTGCTACATTTTTAATTAGTTAAATGTACTTTACAATAAATTAATATTCAAAATACAACACAAATGGACATTGAATTAATGCTTTACACAATCTGAAATACAGTATAATCTCTTAAATCTGGCATGGTCGGGAACCAGCACATGCTATATTTTTTGAAAATTCATTCTGGTGTTTGAAGGTTATAAGTATTTAGAAGTAATTTATTTTTATTTATTTTTTTGTTTCAAATAATACAATAGGTCTAATTTCCTATAATAACCACAGAGTGCCACCATTAAGCCAATATGTTAACCAATACCATTGAATTGGTCAGGTAGGTAATGTATTGCAATTGCCCAGTAATTTTTAATATGAGGTATAAATAATGTGATATGAATTTGGCATTCAGATCATCTAAAAATTAAATACATACTGTTGTGCTATTAATTAGTGTACTGTGAATTAGTTTTGAATATCTCACAAAAGGAATGATTTTATGTTTTGCTAGTACATAAATGTTACTGTGACATAAATTGTCTAGGAAAAATATAAAACAAAAAGAAACTGTTATTTCAAAATTATTAATGGAACATATAATGCATAAATCTGACCTGGTGTCCCTTTTTAAGCCTCGACAGCCTATTTTCCCTTTTCCCTCGTAATGATCTGATCAAATACTCTTGAAGAAACATTAAAAAGTGCTGGATTTTTGTTGTTTTACTGTATACATTATATACTGGCCATTTTACTGTAAAATTTTATACTATAAGGAGAGATAAAAGCAAGAGATAAAAGATGGCTAATTATAATTATATCCCAATTATTACCAATTACAGTTCTTGCTCATTTAATATTAAGAATATCAGAAGATTCTTTTTAAGGTGGGTTTCTTTAAAAAGAAAAAAAAAAAAAAAAAAATGCAAAATGGCACAATTTATACAGAGATTTGTGATATAGTAATGTGGATTTTGTTATTTCTGAGATTGCTGTAACTAGGTTTGATTGTATAAGGAATATAGTAATAGTAATAGCCATATAGAGCAAGGAAGCCACAGGCTTTACCTGCACTGCCTGGGGGTGGACTGATTAGTTAAAAAAAACAAATTATTTGCTTACCTTCCCTCATACAGGTAACTATCCAGGTGACCTTTTAATTTATTCAAACTGTTAGCCTCAAAAGTTGCCTAAAAGAAAACTTCCTACAATATAGTCTATAAACCCCTTCTCCTGTAATTTGAATTTATGCTCCTGAGTAATTCCCTATAACAGTGAAAATTCCACCTACATTCATTTTACTAACCCCTCTCAGAGCCTTATGAACCTCAATCAGGTCACCTCTGAGGTGGCTGGTAACCAGGCTCCAGCCCACATAATCAGAGTTTCTCATATAGTCATTTTGCTGATCTCACCATGCAAGTTGCTTGATTTTGGTTCCTTTTAAGAAGCCCAATGTCCAGTGTTCTCTCCAGGATATCGAATGGGCTCACCGCCTGGTGAATTTAACTGACCACCTGGCTAAAATTTAAGCGATTCTCACAGTACCATATGGTACTGCTCACTGATCTTGATCAGTATTAATTCGAACATAATATGCAATCGAGCTCAATGCGACAGGAAAATATAATGTTAAATTATGTAATTAATGTTTGCTCTGGATCGCTTGAGTCACATTTATAAATAACAGAAAATTTTATAATATTGCAAAGTATTACACTTCCTCACCTGACTACTTCATAATGCCACCCGGCTGACAAACTTTTCTAGGGAGAACACTGATGTCCTTTTTCAGATGAGGTCTTCGTACTTGAACACAGTATTCCAAATGGAAGCCAGCTGGAGTTGTAAACATTAAAACCACCAAGGAAAATTAACCTCACTGTTAGAAAGGTTGGACAAAATGGAGAGCAAAACGACTTCCAATGTTTCATCTGCAATATTTGCTCTCATGCCTTTCATCCCTTTGTTTACGAAAATCAGAAACAGCAGTTGTTCAAGGACCAATCTTGTGGGACCCCACTCCTGATGTTACAACAATATGAAGAATATCCACAAATCAATTAAACACTGTCTTCTTCTTCTTCCATGCAGCCACTCTGCAATCCATCTTAAAATCTTTCCAGCAATCCTAGCATGTTCTGTACAGTAACCTCTAAAGGGACTGAATTTGCTAAACTCCAAATAAACTGTCACAATTGTTCCCTACTGAACTGCAGTAACTGTGTCAAAATATCTTACCAGGTGAACATGATTTTCTCTTAACAAAACCATGTTGTTTGTCCTTCAGAATGATATTTCTGTTAAACGTTCCTAGATTGCACTCTTAATCATTGCCTCTAAGATTTTCCCTACTACTGAAGTCAGATTAACGTCACTCTTAAAACTACCTCTATATATTTGCGATACACTGGCACTTCTCAGGTCCAAAGGAACCACTCCCATGTCCACTGATGCATTCATAATTAACTTCAATGGTTCACGCTCTCTGGCTATCTCCTTCAGAGATACTGGGTATATGCCATCAACTCCATGAGCCTTTACTTGCCTTTAGACTTGAAAGTTTTTCTAATAAACAGTCATATGCCTTACTTGTGCAGCCATTTGCCATCAGTACAGACCGATGTAACATACCTATTAATTTAATCAGCAACATCAGCTAGCTGGGTTTTCAAAGTCTTTTCTACATCCACCGCACAAGGGTTTGATCTAATTTCTTTTCTTCCTCTTTGTATTCATATACGTGAAAAAATCCTTGTTGCTGTTCTTTGTGCTCTTTTAGCCAGTGCTTTCTCATACTAGTCCTTCTTGATTAGACCGGGGTTCGAACCCGTGACCACCAAATACGGAGAATGCAGAAAGGTCAGGGAATGACCACTGCATATCCCCGGAGCAATATGGCCTTAGTTGCTAATGCTCCTAAAAAAAAAAAAAATCCTACTTTTTGAATTTAATCTGCTTGCATTGAGAGAGATGTTCAAAATATTAGGCCCAATGGATTATCACAGTTCCCTTATGAAGTTTTCCATAATGTTCCATTATACTTTAATTTGTTTCCAGCATCAGTGTTCGGAATTCATTATTTGTCAAATATTCACGAAATCTTCAATTTCATTGTCTAAATATCAGTGCTGGTAATTAGTATTATATAATAATACACATAATCACTATCGTATTGATTATACATTGTTACATTGTTTAAATCATAGGTGGTTAAACTACATAAACAAGGTGTTGATTACAATAAACAATCTTTTTTTCTGTGTGTGTTAGTATACATCTGATCAGGACTTTATAAAAGCGATAAAATTACAGGAATGACAACATTATCTTATCTGCAATTTCAATAAGCGAAGTGTGCTGTATTTATTTAGCTCATCAGTAACCTGAACAGATTGCACTAGTTATGCCATTCATATGTAATGGCCCAATGTAGTCTATTCTTTTCCTTCTAGTGTTAACATAAGCAAACAATTCTTTGCTTATGTTATTTGGTATGGATATCCTCTACACTGTCAAATATTTGGTATGGATATCCTCTACACTGTCAAATCTTCGACCCTTCAGCTTGATTTTCATTCTTGGGAAGAGGAAGAAGTTGTAGAGAGCTAAGTTTGGCAAATAAAGGGGGGTGGGAACGATTGTCATGTTCTTGGATGCCAAAAACTGCGCCACAGCGAGAGATGTGTGGGCCAGCGCATTGTCACGATGGACCCAGTTCTTTTTGCGCCTCTTCTCGGATGTTTCCTCCTGACGGCTTCCCTTAACCACCTCAGGACATTGCAGTAGAACTTTACTTTAAGATAGCCTGGCCAGGAGGGATAAATTCCTTATGGATCATTCCATCATTGTCCAAAAAACAGACCAGCATGGACTTCACACTGCTCCTCACTTGTCGGGCTTTCTTCAGTCAGGGTGAAGGTGGGCTCTTCCACTGGGATGATTGTTGCTTATCTTCTGGGTCATACCCCAACTCTCGTCACCAGTGCTGACCGTAGAAAGGAAGTTTTGATCACTCCTGGCCCATTCTTGAAGATCTGGTTTCAGGGACTGATGGCAGTCATTGTGAAACAGGTGGGTATATGGGATGTGTTTGGGTAACTAAGAATAAGAATAGGTGTATGTATACTGCTTATATACCAATGCTAGAAGTATAGTAAATAAATTTGATGAATTACAAGTGTTGGGTTCGAGCCCGTCACCACCAAATACGGAGGATGCGGAAAGTTCAGAGAATAACCACTGCATATCCTGGAGCAATATGGCCTTAATTGCTAATGCTGCTAAAAAAAAAAAAACCAAACAAACAAACAAGTGTTGGTCAAGACATCAAAGGTGGATATTGTTGGGATATCAGAGATGTGGTGTCACACTGATATTAGGAATGCAGAATTGGAATTTGGGGAGTACAATGTGTACAGAAAGGATAGGAAGGGAGGAGGTGTCATGGGTGTGGTCCAGTGATCGGAGTGGCCAAGATGTCTGGAAACAACAGTTGATGACCTGTTCGTGTGTAAAGTGTTGCCTTAGCAATCTTTGGACACAACAGTGGATGTGGGGTGGTGCACCATCTTGCATGAATATGGAAATCCTGATAAGGCACTCACGTAATTGCAGCTCTGGTATTGAAAAATTTGCCATCATTTCATAATATCGCTGTCCAGCGACGGAACAGGTGTGGGGTCCAGTCGGTGTTACCTTTTCAAAAAAATATGGCCAAATCACGAATGTGGCTGTAAATCGCACCACACTGTCATTTTTGGAGAATGCAACAGGATCTCTTGGATAACTCAGGGGTTTTCTGTTAGCCAAATGCAACAGTTGTGCGTATTCTCTTGTCCATTTAAGCAGAAGTGGGCTTCATCACTCCAAAGGATGTTCCATGGCCAAGTGATATCCACTGTCATTTGTGCCAGAAACTGAAGTACATATGTGAAACGAATATCTGCATCACAATGATTTAGCTGCTGTAGCATGTGCATCTTGTAAGGATAGTACCCCAACATCTGACGCATTACTAGCCTTTCAGTGGAATACTGCATGTCCACTTTACGAGAAACGGCTGTCACACTTGCGCTACCACATGAAGATTGACTTGATAAATCCATGACAGCCATAGCCAAATCTTCAACACAAGAGGAGTCCACTCGTTTTCGACCTCTACCTGGTTGAACACCAAGATGTCCTGTCGCTTCAGATTTCACAATCATTTTGACGCTGGAATTTTCTGATAGCCGCAGCTGCATTGTCGCTGTTCTGATAGTACAGCTTCACTAATAGTGCCTTTTCCTGCAACGTTATTGGCATTGCTGCTGTAGTGCAGGCAAACATCTACTGTATGATTTTGAAGAGACTGCTTTGCTTTTATACAGTACAGTAGAGCTGAGTAGAGGCACTGTAGCAATAACTTGTGATTATGCAAATAACTCACGTTATTTGCATAATCGTAACTAAGATAGTTACATGTCATACAGCGACAAATTTTGTAACCCCCCCCCCCCCAATAAATGGCAAGTGCATTCTTTATTGTATCTGTTGTCCAAATTTCTCTTCAGTACGAGCCTTAGAACTCGCTCCAGAGCCCTCTACATAGGGATACTTTAATTTTAACAACCCTGTACTATTCTTTTTTCTATTATGAAGAAATTTTTAATATCATCACATTCAATAATATCCAAATAAAATTAAAATCAATTTCACTTGATTCATTTATGGATGTATTAAATTTTTTTAACATTATTGAGTTTAATAATATGCATAGTGTTTGAATCTGTATAAATCATACTGTCTAGTACAGCAGGCCCCCGTTATAATGCAGTTCGCTTTACACCGATTCGCTATAATGCTGTTCTTATATTATAACCCATATCTGACTATAAACGCTCTTTTACAGATTGCATTTTTGGCATATTTAACGAAATCGTTTCATTTGATGGAGTCGATAGCTTGAAAATGAATAGCAAAACAGCATTAAAACGTTTCCCATGCCGACTTGAGAAATTTTCCCACCCTCGGTGAAATCTTCTCGCACGCTAATTTAATTGCAGTACAGTGACTTGTTACGTAGTTCCGAGATCTAACATTTTAAAAAATGATCAAGTATATTGCTTGTAATATTTGCGTTATATGCATTTATCCGAAGTCTAGTCATCACTCAGTACCGTATTAGACATCGTGCAAAATGGACAGGCTACTTGAACATTGTATCATAATTAATGCAACCAATGCAGTTACATTTTCGAAGAGTTAATACTGGCCGATAAGAATGAAAAGGCAACAACGTCTGAGCGCAGTACGAAGACTATAAATGTAAGAAAAAGACTGAATTTGGAAATTAAATTAGACGTTTTGAAGCGAATCGATTCCGGTCAAAGACATGCGGATGTGTGCCATAATTTAGGACTTGCAAGTTTAAATGTAAGAACAATTATAAAAAAAAATAAAGAATTAATTTTAGCAGTGGAAGATAGCTGTTCCACTGCAAGCAACTAGGGCTAGGCCGGCTATTAGGATTGAAATGGAAAGACTTAACTAATTTTATTGAAGATATCCAATGCAGAATTCAGTTGTTAAATATTATTAAAAAACAGGAGAGAGAGAGAGAGAGAGAGAGATTAGCCAATATGATGATCTGAAGAAAACTCACCTAAAAAAAATAAAAAATAATAAAATAATGTGGAACCATTTAAAACTAGTAAGGGCTAGTTGAATAGATTTAAAATCCAGGGAGAAGCCTCAAGTGCAGAAGGAGCCGAAACTTTCAAAAAAGAACTTGTTAAATTTATTGAAGAGGAATATTATGTGTTATACTTCTCAGCAAGTTTTTAACATAGATGAAGAAGGACTTTTGTGGAAACGAATGCCTAAAAGAAGTTTCATATTGAAAGAAGAAAAAAGCATGCCAGGTTTCAAAGCGGCAATGGATCGGTTGACTTTATTGTTGGGTAGTAACGCTGCGGGGGATTTAAAATTAATACCCCTTTTAGTTTATTTGGTAGAGGGCCAAAGTTCAACCCAAAATCGACACATTTTTCATGATTAAATCAATTTAGATCAATTAAATTTGTGATTTTAATTGGAATTGTAAGTTTAATTTTGATACATAAGTAGTTACCACATAATTATATACGTATGTAATGCAGAATATTTTATATGTACAAATATTTGAATATTAAATATGTTTACCGACGTTTGTGCATATTTTCACTACCGTTTATTATTGATTAGGAAATATCCTGTGGCACTGACCGCAACTCACAAATACATATGTTACCCTATGGGAATGCGGCGCTCGCTTAGCACGGATTCACTTAGCGCTCTGTTTTTACAGAACGAATTATCAGCGTTAAGTGGGGGTCACCTGTAATATATAACAGTTCATTATATATTTATTGTAAACTAAAATAAGCAGCATATAATAGCAGATGATGAATTATTTTGAACATAAATAATTTCATTGGGATTTCTAAGGTGGTGCATTATTTTTGAACATGACTGTACATCAGCTTTATGAATGTTATACTTAGCACATTAAAATACTTAATATTTTGTGGTTAACAGTTATCAATAATAACTATATTTTTAGGCCTGAACATTCAGATGATAAGTTTTCACCACACCATCCTGTTGAAAGAGAATTTCCTTTTCCTGATCCAAGTAGAAGACCACCATTTCCTGATTTTAGAGAACAGTTTCCATCACCCATTCTGCCAGCTCCTTTTCCTCACGAAGGCACATTTAATCTCCGTAAAGTTAAAACTATCGATTATTGCCATAAGCCAGCAGCTTTAGTTTTAGGAGAAGACTTTCTGTCTAAATTAGGTTCTACTTTTGATAATCATTCAGGATTACCAAACAGAGGTAGGTTTTATTTTTACTGAACAAATAAAAGAAAAACTTTATAATAAAAGAAAAAATAGCTTGCTGTACTATTCTTTGAGGGAAAATCTTTTTTTATGGGTAATAAGAATACTAATTTATCCTTACATTATTATATTGTACGTACAGTTGTCTGCACCTGGTTCTGTTTGTTTTTCACACAAAGAACACACAGTATGGAAAAATGCTGTCTATTCAATACCTACCTCTTTAATAATGCATTTTATTTCTGCTACCTGTTTAATAATAAGTTTCCAATTTAACACATGAAGTGCACAATTATCTTATAGTCATTTATTTCTCATTTATACTTTTTTTTTAGGTGTGTGTGTGTGTGTGTGTGTGTGTGTGTGTGTGTGTGTGTGTGTGTGTGTGTGTGTGTGTGTGTGTGTGTGTGTGTGTGTGTGAATTCTAAAGTAAGTAACTCAGCCTGTAGAAGTTTAAAGTCAGGTAAAGGTTTATTTGCATTTTATATTGCTCCTATAAACAAGACCTCTAACCAGTTTTCTAGTTGTATGAACCAAACTAATATAGCATAGTCCAGAAAACTAGAAAATGACTTTTTGTTTTACTGATGACCACATAACTTGGCCATCGTGTGGCATAAATAGGTTCAGTGAAGAGGGTTTAGTGTCAAACTGTGTTAACTACTAAACTGCATATTTTAGGATAATTTTAGTTTTACTTATACAAATAACAATGCAAATCATGTTATGGAGCTCTATCTCTCTGATTAGTACTTTGCAAGTTAGCTTGGGCTATATGTACATTTCCAGTAAACCAGGAAAATATCAAATGACTTTTTCTTGGTTAATTACAAAAACAATAACTACAAAATCATTTTATAGTTAACATTGTTCGAAACTAAACCCTCATACTGTATGATTAATTTTCACATCCTTCTCCAATTTTTTTTTTTTAAATTTACATTGGTATACATTCATCACGCTAAAATATAAAAGAATTCTGTCTATTGAACAAAAACTTCAATTCCTTAGTGAAGCATTAAAATCTGGTAGTGTCAACTTTAATGAGATTCTACTTGACTACGTGGAACAATAGGGAGAAGCTTCTCTCACTAGTAAGGCGATTCTTCGAAATTTACTTAGCACCATTTGAAGGGAAACTAAACCATGGATAAAAGTGAACTTTTTCATTTTCCCCTTTTTGAAAAATAATATTTCTAATTTTGTCAAATCTTACACTGCATGTAATTTCATAAATATGAATTTTTGTAGCCTTTTCAGAGATTGTGAGTGGCTGCCTTGGATAATTGGGACTATTTATTTGTGACTGTATTATATGTCAATAAAAGTTATGGTGTAACAGTTGAACATTATTGTGCATAATCACGTAGAGAATTTTATTTTTAAACTACTTACAGTATGTATGATTTTTTTATTTTGAAGTGCTTGTATTGTTGCATAGCCACTTATGCATATTTTTCATTCTTTCTACCCCCCCCCCCCCACTCACACTTGGGTTGAGATTAGAAAGTATAAGAAATAGGCAATAAGTATTGAAAAAGTGAAGCAGGGGCTGTCAAGGTCTTATTTTTTATTAACTTTCAATGCAGCTGGGTAGCAGATAGTATTCCCCAATTTGGCAGTCAAACTGCCAAATTCTTTTAGAGATTTGCAGTTCATAAATGTACACTGAAATAGTTTTATGAGATATTTAAAGATTAAAACAGGTCGCTAGGTGGCCCCTTTGTTTATTCCTAATGCCAACTCACAGCAAGTTGGCAGTTACAGAGAGAAAATGTGTGTGTTAGTTGACTGTCTGATTATATTCAAATTTTTGTTTTTCTTTAATTTGTGTAAATATCTTGTAAATGTAATTTCTGGAATTTTATGAATGTAATTTTGTGAAGTTCTTATACTTTCTAAAGCTAATTTTGCTAAGTTACATTCTTTTAGTATCTTATAAGCTTAAATTTTAAAAAAGATAAGTTCAGTAGTAGATAAAGCTTTATCATCTACTTAATTGCAGTTGCTACAAGATCAACCTTAAATAGCCATAGGCAATTTCCATATAAGCCATCACTAGTATAGTTTATGTCATGTATTCCAAGATCAGTCTAGTGGATAATCCTAGTTCAGCTGATGAATTTTGTCTTTGTTCCCTCTTAAGCAATTGGTGAAAACCATTGTTACAGATACTGTAAAACATTATTCAAAGCAGTGGCCAAAGCCATTTATCATACATAGCATTGAACAAACTAAATTTGTTACTAAATGTATAGACAATGTTGTAGAGACAATGGTGCAACACTAAGGAGGTGGATGAGAGAAAGACTTTCCACCTAGAAATAGGAAGTTAAGGGATAGAGGGCCACCACCACAAACAGGGGCATACGGTTTGTGGTGGTAGAGTCCACCAAGCAAAACTTTTGGGTGGGAGGTGGGGAAGGGAAATATGTAAAGAAGGGGAGTAAAGCCATAGGGCCAGAGAACCCTAAGTGGGTTCTCTGGCCCTATTGTGAACCCTAGGTGTGCAGTTGGGTGCAACTGCAAACCTGTCATACTTTAACTTCCAGAAGCACACACTTTTTTCTTCTTTTTTCTGACGTATCTAAGGCCAGAATGGAAAACAGCACATAATACAACTTACATTTATCATCTTACACAGACAGAATGTAGCTGTCACCTAAATATGAACTACCTAGACAGTCACTTTTTTTGATACTAATCACAAACATTCACCATGTGGTTTATACAATAGGTGACCAAGCATTCACACGCATTCATACAACTTAACCTGCAGAATGGGGATTTTTTTTTTAAATGTGCAAATTCAGGGTACAATTTAGATGGTAATGCCTATTAGACAGTCTTGTACTCATCAGATTTCACTCACTACAGTACCCTGAATAGGACAGCATGTGTTTTTTTTTTAAAGTTAAGTGGACACATTTCTCACCCAGTATAGCAGGCATATTGGGGGACCGTCTTACATACATTCAGCCCCCTAACACACACACACACACGCGCGCGCGCACACACACACACACACTTATTTACAGTCAAATGTCATTTACTCATTATTTCACACATCCAAGCAGACATGAGCTCTAAGTCATGTCCAAAACTTGGATGCACAACTTACAGTGCATACTGTGAGCATAGAGTGTCATGTACACCTGTCATTCATACTACTTATGTGAGCCTTTGCCCCCTAACCAAGATCACATCACTGGAGCTCAGCTACAGCCATCTCACACATTTGGATATTCAGCCATACATAAAATAGAGACACTGGGGGGGGGGGGGGGTCAGTTTTTCTTTTCCATCAGGGATGAACACAGGCATAAGCCTTCAATCACATCCAACAACATGGGTGCATTGGACCAACTTCTAATCCACATGTCTTTACATGGTTATACTTGCAATCCTCTGCACACAGCCAAGTCCACCAGAACTCAGCCACAGCAAGACATGCATACATTCAACGATGTAGACATTGACACATTTAAACCCACTTATACTAATAAACTTTATCCATTCATTCTATAGCATATACTCATTCATAACAAACACAGGTATACATCAACCATAAAGGGACATAAATATAACATACATACTACTAATAACATCAAAAACATATCTACTACTAATAACATCAAAAATATCTACTATGTTCGGACTGGGTGGGAAATATTCCAACAGGTCAGTCTCATTTGGGGTTGTCTATACCAATAAGTGTCACATCCAGGTAGGTGTTCATGTCTAAGCAAGGGGTCCTCATGTGAACAATAATGCTTTCTTTACCTCCCTCAAAATCTGCCAATTTGTTGTGGTTACATTAGCAGCCATTGCTCTTACAAACACACCTTGGTTCTATTTTACTGTCTATTACAAAAAATGTTACTGCTTTTCCTATTAATGGAGTCTTTCAATTAAACTACATCCTTCTGAACCAGAGCAGTCTGCACTAGATCATTTTGCCATCAGATCTGAATTGGGTATGCATCACCAGTTTTGTTTTTGTCTAAGGCTGTTTCTTCAATAGCTGAAATTTGTCTAGTAATGCACTAAGTTTTAATTTGAGATCAGTATGCTCATAGGGAACAAAACACAACTGTAATTGGTGGCCAAAGCCATTTTTCTTAAAGTAGTGTTGAGCAAACTAAGTCTGTTACTTATTGCAATGATCATGATGTTGAGGCACCTCTGTCACAGGTTGCCTTGGCATTCTACTACTATAAATAAAATGCATTTCTCCAATGAAAAAGTGCACTGATGTTTTAAAGTGTTTTCCACAGCCACTTGGGTTTCAACTCTGTTTGGAGCCACCTGTTTCACTCCAAACTCTGTTCAGAACTCTTCCTTTCATCCATCTTTGACCTCATTTTCCAGTATAAGAAGTTTACAGCTTTTTTTTTTTTTTTTTTTACCTCAAGGCGCCTCCTTGGCAAGCTAAGGCGAAATCCAGCGTTCTCCCCAGCCAGAAACTTTACTCCGTACAACACCAGGCTCGCCTTCATGGGGTGGTGGACGGGCAGCATGGGATCCCACAGCTAAATGGCTGGAGGAACCATAGACAAACATAACCCAACACTACACTATACAGACTAAACTAAAACTTTCACGGTCTCTGGCCTTTACAGAGTTTGTACTGCGTCATAGAGTATATATACTATGAAGAGCTAGAGGGGCCCCCCCTGATGCCACTTGAAAGCCAACACTATACACTGTACTCCCCATGGTAAAATTAAGCATTGCTTATGTCTGAGTTAACCACATTTCTGTTATCCCTACCATGTCAACCAGTATTTCAAATTCATCAAATTTATTTTCACTGCTCCTAGCAGTAGTGTATATGCAGGTATATACGCTCCTGTTCTTATTCTTAGTTACCATAATACGGCCCACGTTAGTTGTTCCATGGTGACCCACAGCAGGGCTTGAAATCCCCAAGACTGCATTCCAGATTGCTGCATGTTCCAATAGAAGCAGTGCAAGAATCACTTTTACTTCTGCCTGCGATTAATCTCTTAGTCTGTGTATCCCCACAAGCTAGCAGTTTTGCAACACTGCCTTGATAGCATCAGCAAATATTATAGGCAGATTACTTCCATAAATTTCTTAGAATGTGATATTTATCTGTGAATTGATGGTTTGCACACACCTGCTTCCAACCCCTCCCTATTTCCAAATATATACATTTTATTTTAGAAAATTTTACTCTGTAATTATAGTTAATAAAACTATTAATTATGTTATTGAATATATATGAAATAATCAATATTCATTGTAATCATTATATTAAACAATACCTATTTTAATTTCTTTAGATCTTGGAAGATTTCGTCCACCACCACCACCACCTGGTGGAATATTTTCTCAGTCAAGAGTTGAATCATTTGATTACAGTCATGGACAGAAGCCTGTTTCAAGAAATATCTATGATGGTAGTCTGAAAAAAAGGGAACCACTTCCGATTATTACTGATATAGGTAAAAGCTTTGAGATAAATGAATAGATTACTGTGTGCACTGGCTACTCTGTAGAACAGTGATATTCAGTCTTTTTTTTTTTTTTATTGACAACAATTGACAAAAATGAATTTACCATATAGATATTAATATTTTGATAAGATAAATTTTCAATAAAGCCACTTTTCTATGGTTTCTACACCCCACCCCCAATTTCTTTACCTTGTGTGTGTCCATAAGGGCACCATTTGAACACCACAGGCTCAGAAAGAAAATATGATTTCTTTTTCTATGTAGCTTCTAGGAAATATACTCTAATATTATTTTCTAGATCTCACTGTGAATCATGTTCAGTATATCATTTGTACCTGTATATAGTATTATATCAATAATACTGTACGGGCAGTTCCCGCTTTACGAATTTTCGCTATTACAAGTTCTTTTTTTTTTTTTTTTCCCCCCCAAGTATCAACACAATCGAAAATATTGCAATAAATAAGTGCTAAACATTTATAAATATGGCATTTCAAGCCATGCCCATGGCTATACAGTACTACTGAAGTATTGTATAGCTACATGTACTGCTGTGCGTGCATTTGTTCAGGCAGTGTCTCACTGACTCACATAACATAAAGCAGTTACCATGCTGATTTTAGAGAGAGTGGTTGTGCTGTTCTTCATTTTCACTGTCTTGTCTTATTTCAAATTTATCCCGCTTATTAACACTGTATAGTATGCCAAAACAAAGCAATACTACAGCGAGTGATATTAATAAAAAGAATCAGTGAAGAAGAATAACACTGGAAACAAAATATGAGATCACATAAGCAAATGTGATCTCATTATTCTTCATCATCATCGACTGATAAACTGTCTTTAACGTTTGTATGACATAAATAATTTCTGTATTATTATATTTTTCTTGGTTTTAAAAGCTATGTTTTCATTTCTTTAGATAAATAAATATTGTTGAAGTATACATTATTGGTTTGTTGACCTTTATTTAACATTACTATGGTGAATGAGAATGTAACTCCTGTTTTTAACATTACGTCTATGGGAAATGAATTCCTGCTTTATGAGTTTTCGCTTTATGAGTGCATGCCAGGAACAAATTAACTTGTAAAGTTGAGAACTACCTAGTACAGTATTGATATACATTTGGATATACAGTAGACATTTATCTGCAATGGTATTTAAACAATAGAACCACATTATATGCTGCATTGTACACAGTTATATTCAATTAATTTTTATATAAAGAATGAACAATTCATTAGTACATACATTTTTAATGTGTGAGTTCTCTTGAGTTCCTATGTGTGTTTACATTTTCAGGGATTATTCAAACATAGCATGTCTGTTTATGTTCAAATTGTCTTGAAACTAAGTATGAACTGCCATTTGTTACCCATGTTTTGATTATAGCACAGGCATACGATGCAAGAAAGCAAGTTTATGCAGCATCAGCCAAAAAAAAAAAAAAAAACACTCCCATTTCACCCCTCTGTTCATTCCAATACCTGTCCAGCTCAGCCTTAAATTTATTTAGGCTATCAACTTCCACAACAAAAGATGGAAGTCTGTTCCACCAATCAACTACCCGCTGGCTAAAGGCAAACTTCTGCACATCTATCCTATCTATCCTACAACTGTCTTTTGTCAATTTGAATTTGTGCGCTCTCAGGTGATTATTCTGAGCAAGAATCCCATCATCATTGAGCATGCCAAAACCATTCAAGGCTTTATACACCTCAGTCAGATCACCTCACAGGTGTCTAGTCACCAGACACTGTAAACTGCAAAACTTAAGCCTTCCTTCGTAAGAGCAACCCTTCATTCCATTCACTAATCTTGTTGCCCTTCTCTGTACTCATTCCGACAGCTCTACATCCTTCTTAAAATGAGGCCTCCAGACCTGTATACAGTACTCAAGGTGTGGCCTGACCATTGCCTTATACAAGGAGATAATCACCTCCTTATCCCTGCTAGAAAAATTCCTGTATATCATTGACAACATCTGCCTGCACAATTACCCCCAGGTCCTTTTCATTCTCTACCACTGTCAGTGTAGTACCACACAGTTGATACGTTACTCTCGGGTTACTGCTTCCCATATGTAGTACTTTACATACACTTGTCAATGTTAAACTTCATTTGCCACCTCTCAGTCCATCTGCTCAACCTTTCCAGATCCTGTTGCAGCAGCATACTGTCATTAGTGTCATTTAACAACCCTGCCAATCTTCGTATCATCTGCAAACTTGGACGTTAAGCCTGGTATACCATCATCAATATCATTAATAAATACAGAAAACAACAATGGACCCAAACTGAACCCTAAAGAACTCCACTAATAATATTAGTCCACGAAGAGCAGTGTCCATTGATTATCACTCTTTGTCTTCCGCCACTCAACCATCCCTTTATAAATACCAAACCCTGCTCATTAAAGCCCTAACCACACTCTTATGACCTCCAGTCTGGGCAGAACCAAAATGAGTATACTGAGCCCTACACAGCTCCTTCCTAAACACCCTTGTTTTTAATTGTCGGCCCACCCTGTAAATCCAGACATCCAAAAATGACAGAGCATTCCTCCCCCCGCTCGCCCTTGTAGGTAAACTTTATAAGTGGGGGGGGGGGCACTATTAAGCCAATTGAGAACCTCTGGCCCACGTCCCCTATGCAGTTAGCGAACATATCGGCCACATTCCTCTTCCACGCCTGCAGGGGCAGTGGACCAGAGGAACTGAACATCCTATCCTAAAATTCTTCTATTGCTAAATTAACAATGACTGCGCTAATAGGTGAACCCATAGCCACGCCCCGGATTAGCGAAGTTCACCTATTAGCACAGTCACTGCTAATTTAGCAATGGAAGAATTTGAGGATAGGATGTTGAGTTCCTTTGGTCTGCTGCCCATGCGGGCGTGGAAGAGCTATGTGGATGATATGTTCACTATACTACGTAGGGGATATGGGCCAGAGGTTCTCAATTGGCTTTAATGAGCAGGGCTCGGTCACACTGCTCTGCTTTGGAGGAAACAATCAAATAGGTCACGGCCGACCTTATGAGATGTAGCTACCCCCAGAATGTGATTGCAGGTTGTTGTGGACATGGTACTCAGAGGGATGAGGGGGGTACCTGGCTCCACAGCGTACATTCCCTACTATCCAGGCGTTTCGCAGCCAATAGCCTGCATTTTACGGTTGTACCAATTACGTTGTGTGTGCAGCTTCCTGGTCGGAAGCTGCACACGGTGATGGTGGCGTTTAAAGACCCTGTTGCGGGAGCTGACAACAGTGGGGTTATCTACAAAATCCAGATTGGGGGGGGGGTGTGCCTGGGAAACCGGACATGGTATAACAGCCGAAGGAGCTGTAATTACAGATAAGGTAGAAGGTTTCTGAAACTGGAAGTGGCTGGAGAGCCTAAGGATTTGTTCCTTGGGTGATCATAGCTTGAATAGGGATGAGGGTTGTAGGATTAATGCAATGTTTGAGACCGTTATCCTGGATAGGTATGAGCGTTTTAAGGTAGTACAGCCCCATGCCACTTCTGGTGCTGATATACAGGAAACGGAGTATGTGCGGGTACCATAGTACACCCTGAGTCTGCTGGGAAGGCTTAGTACTTTATAATGAATTGTTGATGCAGTACTACTTACGTTGAGGAAGTCAGCAGATGCTGCCAAAAGCTTCAGTTTTATAGTAGTACTGATTTAACGCTTTTAATGTATAGTATCTTAAAGTTTCATAGTAGTACATATGCATTAACGTTTTTAATGCATAGTATATTTTGTTTTAAAAGTTTTTATATGATTTGATATGAATTCATATGATTTATTGTATTTTAAATTATATTTTATAGTTGATTTTATTTATTTATTTATTTATTTTGGTTGTAATTTTATTTTATTTATGAAGTTATAATTGGTCAGAGTTGGCGGCATCAGTTATGGAATTCATTGGTATTATGCTGCTTTCAAATAAATATATTTCCAAATAATTAATCTGCCACTGATTTAAAAAAGACTACAAAAGATCACATCAACTTGTTGAAATGATCATTTCAAAAGGTGTTTAGATCTTTAATTGTGTGCCCATTATGTATAGTGCAGGCACTTTGCAGTTATTTGTTAGTAGAAGCAAAACTGACTCAAAGGTTTAGTGACTTCAAATGTGTTAAGTATTTCTTGCCAACCAAAAAAAAAAAAATAATAAGTGCCAGACTCTGGTGTACAGACAAGCATGAGGAATTTATGCTGAATAAAAACTTAATAATAATACATAAATAGGCATCTGAGGTTTTAACAGTGGATAAAATAAAAAGTAAAGAGTTCATTGAAACTGAAAATAACAGGTGATAAAATTTGACATTGGTGCATTAAATACTTTTCTCTACACTTTATCATGAAGCCAGACATCAAAGTCAAGATCAAAATGAGTGGCTCATATGAAAACTCTTCAGTTGTCAACTGAAATGTTGACGAATAAAGAATTCAATCAGTTTATTCTGATAGGTAGATTGAAGGGATTTAGTGGCTTTGGTATTCTTGGGGGGAATTTGCCACTGAAGATCTGATATGTCAAGGAAGTTAAGTTACCTTGGCCAATGATAAGGGTCACAAAACACTAGATAGTTTGCGTTGCCATTGAACAATAATTTATTAAGAGGCATTATTTCAATTTGTTGGTATGACTGATACAATAGGATACATCAGATTGGCATATAATAACCTGATTTAAAAATATTTTTTATCCATGTTTTTCACTCAAGTGGTCTAAAGTAATGCAAACACTGTATGCCAACTTCCATAGTAAGAGTAGTTTATGGTACTGTGTTAACAGATTTGCCAAATGAGCAGCTATGCTAAAAGAGAGACAAATGTCACTTTTTTCTTTCTTTTTTTGCATGGATTACAAAGATTAAACTGCAAATGACTTCCATAATCTGTATGCTCTCTCTTTAAAAGGTATATGTAATAAATACATAGTGCTTGTCTTAATATACAGCTCATCAGGTTGCATGGTGTAAAAAATGAAATTCAGTGATCTTTGTTATGTTCAATAAATTGCAAAAGCTTTCATTCACGTACCTTGTGAATTCCTTAAAAACAAATGGTAATTTTTTTAAAATCCTCAATACAAAATGTTTTTTTTTCTGTGCAGCTCATTTATTATCATTCTTGCTCTGAAATTCAATGTACGTATGTGTGGACACTTAAAAACGCACAGCACTGTTGCAATGTAGCAGTCACATTTCAAGAAGCAGCAGAGCTGCCTTTTCTGCTATGTTTCATTCATTTGTGGAAATGGTTGGAGAAGACATGTTTCAGTTGAACCAGCTGGAGTGCCATGGTCAGCTGACTTTGGTCTAGAAGCAAAAATTTATCTGGAAAGTGGTTTCAAGAGAATTTAGTCTAAAAGCTTTAGTAATAAGCTGCAAATAAAGATAGGCCCGAAATCTCTTTACTCTTGTGCTTGGGACACTTGTGGACAGGAGTAATTTCCAGTAGCAATGTCATTCTTAGGGGGCGGGATGAGATGCATAAGCTTGATTGACAGTTTGGACATAGAGATTTGCCAAGGTATATAAGGGGAAAAAGCTACTAATTTTGAGGCAGTAGTTGAATGCATACTTCAGGTGACTTAGAGGAAGACACACAGCACCTACTTTGGGAAATCATGTTTTGTATCGTTATTGATCGGTATTTTCATTATGTGGCATGAAATGATGCATGCACTACATAGCCATTACAGGTATGTGAATTCCCTCTTGACTATGCATGAAATTTTTGGGGAAGTATAGAAATCTAAAATTCAAAGATGACACATATATTATACTTACGGTGGTAAATTTTTATTCTAGTTCTGTTCAGTTTTGTTGTAATAATGTTGATTAGTAGTTGGTTTCTTGAATTACACAAGCTAAGTTGCATGGTTGAATTTAGATTTTCGGTTTCGTTGTAGACATATTTTGAATAATCTGTATTAAATTTCATATGAAACTCTATATTAGTCATGGAACAATAGCAATTTCGAATACTCTATTATTGAATTAACAAGGTTATACTTCATTATATGTTGGATATACTTGTCCAAGTGGCACTTGTAGATTATTATAGCTCTAATGAAACCATGATTTGTTTTATTGTCATAATATAATATAAATGAAATTAAAATGTGCTGTTAGTAACTTTTTTCTCTCTTTTTCCTTCAATAGCTCTGTTTGAATATGCCGATCGTAGAGATAAAGAAAGCCCAGGAAAAGTTTTAAAATTTGACTCACGAGATAAGCCAAAGGATTCCCAGAAAGAAAGAGAACAAGGTAAAGAGAAAGATATTGAACGTGACAGGAATAGAGATCACGACCGTGATAGAAGTAGAGGAAGAGACCGAGACTGGGATCGAGAACGAGATAGAGAAAGGATAAAGGATAGGGAAAGAGAACGAGATCGTGATAGAGATCGTGACCGTGCCAGAGACAGCAGGGAAAAAAATAGAGAGAGAGAGAGGGACTGGGAACGAGATAGTCGAAAGGAAAGAGACTGGGAGAGAGATAAAGATCGTGAAAGAGGTAACAGAGAATCTGAAAAGGATAGAGAAGAACCGGAAAGAGAGAAACGTAGTCGCTGGGAACCTAGCAGACAAGATCATGACAGAAATGCTTCAAGAGATAGGCATAATGAGGACATGCATCCAAGGGCACACAATGGAGAAAGGTAGATAATAAATGACACCTTGAGTTAAACTTTTGTTATTTTTATTGTTATTATCATTATTTTTGTTTATCTACACCGAACATTAGTAATAAATATCACTTTGTTAAAATTGCAAAATGCCAAAATTTCAAGTTGCTTTGTGTAAATTTTATGCTCCACATCAAGTAATTTTTGTAAATTTCAGCTTGTTACTCTAATAAGCAGTAGGATCATTCCATGTCAAATGGCCTAGGGGTCCCTGCTCGACCATCTTCAATTTTGTTGAAACTTGGTGGGTGTGGATTTTTAAACAAGTTTCAAATGAAGCTGTGCAAAATTTCAGTTCAAAATATAGTATGCTTGAGTCACCAGCAAAGGTGCTGGTGCCTCAGCTTTTGTGGAGGTCACTTGTGTTATGCGGAATAAATCACAAAAAATTTTCAAAGTTTTAAGTGTTACTGTTGCACAACGGTGAGAGGTAGTGCTCTGAAACTTTGTATACCTAGTTAGCTTTTGGCAGAGAATGCAAAACTTTTTGTGTCAAGGCTCTCAGAAACTTTCATTTTTTATAATGCAGTCTAAAACTGGCACCAAAAATTTGTCGCAACAAATTTAAGCAAGATTTTTGAAAGTCATAACTTTGAAATAAAAACCTTTGGTACATTTTTCTTTTGACATTCCACTTACCATCTGCATGAATTCAGCCTAACTAAATATCAACTCTTATACTTGTTTTCTGGCTGAGATATTTTCCTTCAAAGATTGACTCAAAATTTTAAAGTCAAATTTGACCTATCTCAAGGGGGAAATATCCTAATGTGGGACACCATCAATTCTTTCATTTGTGCCACCACTGGAAAGAGCAGAGTTTCAGCTACACTGATTTTGTGTCTGTTTTGTCTCATCTGTTTTGTGTCTTTGCACTTAAGGCCTTAAAATTAAGCCTGAACATCAAGTGGTTTTATGTGATATTGTTATTATAGCATTAGTAAAGGCACATGATGCAAGAAAGAAAGCTTATATAGCATCAGCCAAAAAAATTTTTATTTAACCCATCCGCTCGCTCCAAATGTTTGTCTAGTTCTGCCTTTAATTTGTTTAAGCTCTCAACTTCTACGACGACAGAAGAAAGTTTGTTTTATCATTATCATTAGTAGAGGCATATGCTGAAAGAAAGAAAGTTTGTGCAGCATCAGCCAAAAGGAAAAAAAAAAAAAAAAAAAACACTCCCATTTCATCCCCCCCTCCTCGTTCATTCGGATACCTGTCCAGCTGCGCCTTAAATTTATTTAGGCTATCAACTTCCACAACAAAGGATGGAAATCTGTTCCACAAACCAATACCTGCTGGCTAAAGGCAAACTTCTGCACTTCTGTCTTTCCTCAGTTTGAATTTATGCCCTCTCAGGTGATTATTCTGAGCAAGAGGAAGAATCCAATCAGCGTTGAGCATGCACAAACCATTCAAAGCTTTATACACCTCTTATCAGATCACCTCGCCGGTGCCTAGTATTTAGACATTGTAATTTGCAAAACTTAATCCTTTCTTCGTAAGAGCAACCCTTTTTTCCATTCACTAATCTTGTTGCCATTCTCTGTACTCGTTCCCACAGCTCTACATCCTTCTTGAAATGAGGCCTCCAGACTTGTATACAGCTCAAGGTGTGGCCTGACCATTGCCTTATACAAGGGAATAATCACCTCCTTATCCCTGCTAGAAAAATTCCTGTATGTCATTGACAAGACACCATGAGCTACTCTTGCAGCCTGTCTGCACTGCTCAGAGATTTCATATCTGCCTTCACTATTATCCCCAGGTCCTTTTCATTCTCTACCTACACTGTCAGTGTAATACCACAGAGTTGATACGTTACTCTGGGGTTACTGTTTCAAATTTGTAGTGCTTTACATTTGTCAATGTTAAACTTCATTTGCCACCTCTCAGCCCATCTGCTCAACCTTTAAAGATCCTGTTGCAGCAGCATACTGTCAGTAGTATCCTTAACAGCCCTGCCAACCTTTGTATCATCTGCAAACTTGGAAATTAAGCTTGATATACCATCATCAATAACATTTATAAATACAGAAAACAACAATGGACCCAACACTGAACCCTGAGGAACTCCACTAATAACATTAGTCCAGGATGAGCAGTGTCCATTGATTAGCACTCTCTGTCTTCTCCCCCTCAACCATCCATTTATCCATAGCAGCAGTTTGCCTCGAATGCCATACATCTCCAATTTGTGCAGCAGTCTTCCACGTGCAACAGTATCAAAAGCCTTTCTAAGATCCAAATATATAATATCAAAGTTATTCCATGCATCCAGTTCTTTTGTGACCACATCATAGTATCCAATCAAATTGGTCAGGCAAGACTTTCCCTTAAAACCATGCTGTGTCCGAGTTATAACTGGAGTCTTGTCTAGATGATCCTGCAATGCTTCTTTAACCAGAGCCTCCATTAATTTTCCTGGCACAGAAGTTAAACTCACAGGTGTATAATTACTTGTGTCAGCCTTTGATCCTCCGTTGTGAATTTGGGTAACATTTGCACATCTCCAGTCTATGGGTACCTCCCCTGAGTCCGAAGGAGCCCTCATAATTATGGCTAAGGGTTTGCTTACTTCCTTTGCTGCCTCATTTTAATATAACTGGAGAGTTCCCATCCACCCCGGGTGCCTTTTTTATGTTGATCCTCAACAATTTCTCCTCCACTTTCCTCTCAGTCATTACAAAATCATCTAGCTCACTGCCAGAGTTTACTTCACCTCTGGCATTCCCCTTCCTGAATAACAAAGTTATTCAGGAAGGGGAATGCCCCCCCTTGTGAATGTAGATGCAAAATACTCATTTAGTTTGTTAGCCACCTGAGCAGGATCATCAACAGTTGAACCATCAATATCCATTGGACCAATCTGATTCATCTCTTTCCTTCTAGAGTTTACATAAGTAAAGAACTCTTTTCTCTTTTTCTTTGCATGATTTGCCAAGCATTTCTCATAATCTGCATTTGCCTGCCTAATCTGCTTTGTGACTTGGTTACAGACCAGCTTATATCTATCATAGGCTTCCATGCCACCCATTAATTTATATGTATCCCATGCATTTTTCTTCTCTGCTATATGTCTCATTAGTTCATCTGACATCCATTTAGGCCTAAACTTTGAACAATATTTCTTAGTTGGTATGTAAAGCCTAGAAGCTTCCAAGAAAAATTCTTTGAATGCTTCCCATTTTGAATTTGCTGTTGGTAACATCATCAGTTGGTCCCACTGTACAAATTTTAAATACTGTATCAGACCATCGTAGTCGCCTTTATGAAAGCAAAAACCCTTCCCTTTACCCCTGATGGTAGTTAACTCTTTGAGTAAATCCTACTTCAGCACACTGTGATTACTGCCACCTAGTGGTTCCTTTATCAGCAGATTCTTAATGCATGAAGAATCACTACTGATAATCAGATCAAGTGTATTACTCCCTCTAGTTTGCTCCCGAACATGCTGATGTAGAAAACAATCATCCAATAAATCCACAAAAGCCTTGCTAGTGTGTGAGTGACTAGTCATCAAATTCCAGTCAGTATCTGGGAAATTAAAATCCCTCATTATAAGACTCTCTGATTTACTGGCCCACTCTATTTCCCTGTACAGTTTCTTATTATACTCAACAGAGTCATTAGGCCTATAGCACTCCTACTCTCCATTTTGATCTCCCAATGCTTATGTCACACCAAACTGACTCAACACTGTACTGTCCAGTGATGTCGACTGGCTTCACTTTCTTTGATTTTATGTTTCTTAACTAATAGCATAACCCCTCCTCCCTTCTTATCCTGTCTATCCTTTCTGTAAACATTGTATTCCCCAAATTCCAGTTCTGTATTCCTTATATCTATGTGACACCATGTCTCTGATACCCCAACAATATCTGCCTTTGATGTTTTGAGCAATACCTCATTCATCAAATTTATTTACCAGACTCCTAGCATTGGTGTACACGTAAGTATGCATGCACCTGTTCCTATTCTTAGCTACCCTAACACAACCCATGTATTTAATTGTACTGCAATGACTCCCAGCAGTCTCTGAAATACCCTGCATCTTCTTTTCCAGGCTGCTGCTCATTCCAATAGAAGCAGTGCAAGAATCACTTTCACCTCTGCCAGTGGCTACTGTTAATCTATTAGTCCTTGTATCCCCCCCCCCCCCCAAGCTAGCAGTTTTCCGACCCACCTAACACTGCCTCAATAGCATCAGCAAATATTTTTGCACCCTTTCTATTTAAGTGTATCCCATCCCTGTAGATGCAGTCTCTCCTGTTAACAAGTACAGACCAGGCTGAAAAAATTCTACCCATCGAGCCTTGCACAATCTTTCCAGGGACGAATTGATCGACAAGGCTCTCATCATATACTCCCTCCTCTCGTGTCTGGGTATTATTGCAGACACTTTCAAATTCAACCCTAATTCCTGGCTTTTTTTCAGCAGTGACCTGTACTTCTTAAATAATTCTGCCGGTCTCCTACTCTTAATATCATTAGTGCCAACGTGTACAACAATATCACCTTTTGTGCCCTTAAAGGATGATATCCGCTCTACGTCATTAACCTTTGCAGACATACCCTGGTCTTGTTCCACCCTATCCTTTTTGCATAACATGTTCTCCGTTTCCCTGACAATAGAGTCACCAACAACTACTAATTCCTATTGGACCAACGCATTCTGCCTTGGGGGGTTGCCAGTGTGTTGTGTGATAATCAAGTGCAAGCTCTGGCGTTGATGTGGTCAGCTGAGAGCTTGATGGGCCCTCAATTTATATCCGAGGCAATCCACCCCGTCCTTCAAGCTCTCATATAGGCCCATAACAACGCTGAATTGTCGCCTGATTTCCTTACACTCCTTACTCAGGGAATGACCACCGCATATCCCGGAGCAATATGGCATTAGTTGCTAATGCTCCTAAAAACCAAATGATAACAAATGATAACTTACATTCCTTACATTGTGCGCGCGCGCGCACACACACACACACACACACACACACACACACACCCACCCCACGGCTATATCATGTCCTGTACCCTGTTGCTCCACAAACATCAAGCAAGCAGTGCATTTTAAAAGCATGTGATTCAGAGGGAAACTGCCCCCCCACCCCCAGTTCTTCCCTGAGCCACAGCACTCCCATTAGCTTGAGCCTTTTACTTTGTTGCTCTGGTCTGAGTCATGATTTTGATTTAATTTCAATAAAATTTCGATTTCAGTACAAAATTATAACCCTAAACTTGCATCCCAACACAGTTATAACACTATATATCTATATATATTTTTCAGTATCGAGTATTATCTTCGAGTTCCGTTTATATAGCTTCCGTATCAAGTTGTATTAATTATGTTATGTTTGTAAAATCTAAGTCGTTATATGTATTTAGTTAAAAAGAACAATTTAATTGACAATGAAGTATAACAAGATTAATAGATTTTACTGATTAATTGACAATATTATATAATATAATATACTATACTATACTATACTAAGCTAACGCTATCTGGTTCGGGATATAACGTATTGTATAACATTGGTGGCAAGTTTAGCCATGTTTAGCTGATTTATTGGTCAATAAATCAGCTAAACATGGCTAAAAAACTTCTCGTTCAGCGGAGCCGCAAAACTTGTAACACATGGATTGGATACCCTCACTGATACTAAGTAATAACCTACAAAATCTCTATCTAAGTTAAACTTTAAACTAAGTATCATGACTAGGAATATAAAGCTACTCTAGAAAATAAGTTAATATGCCAATTTAAGCTAATAAAACAGAAAAAACTTCTCTATTTCCAGGAGCAGTAAAAACTTCACCTGCAAAAGGCTACTCTTGTTCCCAATCAACCAAACTCTGGCTAAAGCCAAACTTTTGCAAGTCTGTCCTACAACTGTCTTTCCTCACTTTGAATTTATACCCCCCTCCCCTCTCTCTCTCTCTCTCTCTCTCTCTCTCTCAGGTGATTATACTGAGAAAGAGGAAGAATTCCATCAGCATTGAGCATGCTCAAACCATTCAGGGCTTTATACACCTCAATCAGATCACCTTGCAGGTGCTTGCACAATTATCCCCAGGTCTTTTTTCATTCTCTGCCACTGTCAGTGCAGTACCACACAGTGCCACCTCTAAGCCCATCTTCTCAACTTTTCTAGATCCTGTTGCAGCAGCATAGTGTCATTAACAACCCTGCCAACCTTCGTATCATTTGCTGACTTGGACATTAAGCCTGATATACCATCATCAATATCATTAATAAATACAGAAAACAACAATGGACCCAACACTGAACCCTCAGGGACTCCACTAATAACATTAGTCAACGAAGAGCAGTGTCCATTGATTTCCACTCTCTGTCTTCCGCCACTCAACCATCCCTTTATAAATAGCAGCAATTTGCCTCCAATATCACACTGCTCTAATTTGTGCAGCAGTCTTCCATTTGCAACAGTATCAAAAGCCTTTTTAAGATCCAAATATATGATATAAAAGTTATTCCATGCATCCAGTTCTGTTGTGACCACATCATAGTATCCAATCATATTGGTCAGACAAGACTTCCCCTTAACAAAACCATGCTGTGTCCGAGCTATAACTGAAGTCTTGTCTAGATGATCGTGCAGTGCCTCCATTAATTCTCCTGGAACAGAAGTTAAACTAACAGGTCTGTAATTACTTGTGTCAGCCTTTGATCCTCCTTTGTGAATTGGGGTCACATTTGCCCATCTTCAGTCTATGGGTACCTCTCCCGAGTCCAAAGAAGCTCTCATAATTATGCCTAAGGGTTTACTTACTTCCTTTGCTGCCTCCTTTAATATAACTGGATAGATCCCATCCACCCCGGGTGCCTTCCTTATGTTTATCTTCATCAGTTTCTCCTCCACTTTCCTCAGTTATTACAAAATCATCTAACTACTGCCATAGTTTAATTCACCTCTTGCAATCCCCTCCACGACTAACTCCTCATCTGTGAATGTAGATACACAATACTCATTTAGTTTGTTAGCTACATTTGCAGGATCATCAACAGTTGAACCATCGATATCCAGTGGACCAATTTGATTCATCCCCTTTCTAGAGTTTACATAAATAAAGAACTTGTTGCTGTTTTTCTTTGCATCCTTTGCCAAAGATTTCTCGTAATCTGCCTTTGCTTGCCTAACCTCCTTTATGACTTGGTTACAGACCGGACTTATATCTATCATAGGCGTCTGAGTCACCCATTAATTTATATGTATCCCATGCATTTTTCTTCTCTGCCATATGTCTCATTAGTTCATATCTGACATCCATTTAGGCCTAAACCTTGAAAAATATTTCTTAGTTGGTATGAAAAGCCAAGTAGCTACCAAGATTAATCCTTTGAATTCTTCTCATTTTGAATATTCTGTTGGTAAGATCATCAATTGATCCCACCATATAGAATTTAAATACTGTCTCAGACCATAGTCGCCTTTACGAAAGCAAAAACCCGCCCCTTTATCCCTGATGGTAGTTACATCTTTAAGTAAATCCCACATCAGTACACTGTGATCACTGCCATCTAGTGGTTCTTTTATCTGCACTCTCTTAATGCATGAAGAAGCACTACTGATAATCAGATCAAGAGTATTACTCTCTCTAGTTGCCTCCCAAACATGCTGCTATAGAAAACAGTCATCCAATACATCCACAAAAGCCTTACTAGTGTGTGAGTGATCAACCCACAAGTTCCAGTCAATATCTGGAAAGTTAAAATTCCCCATTATAAGACATTCTGGTTTACTGGCCCACTCTATTTCCCTGTACAGTTGTTCGTTATACTTATCAGAGCCGTTAGGCTTGTAACACATTCCTACCCTCATTTTGATTTCCCAGTGCTTATGTCACACCAAACTGACTCGACATTGCACTGTCCAGCCATGTCGACTGGCTTTACTTCCTTGGATTTTAACTAACTTAACTAATAGCATAACCTATCCTCTCTTCCTATCCTGTCTATCCTTCCTGTACACATTGTACACCCCAAATTCCATTTCTGCCTTCCTTATATCTGCATTCCTTGTGTGACACCACGTCTTTGATATCCCCACAGTATCTGCCTTTGATGTTTTGCCAACACCTCAAATTCATCAACCAAACTACTAGCATTGGTGTACATGCAAGTACAGGCATACCTCGGTTAACGTTACCTCTGATAACGAAGCCTCGATATAACGAAGTCCGCAATTTCAAGCCCCATTTAACATAAAAAAATATTCCATTTTTGTTTAATCACCTGAAATCTAAACAAACTGAAGAAATTACGGAAACCTTTGGGGCTTCTCGTGGTTGGTTCGAGAAATTTAAAAAACGGGCCAGGATTCATAGTGTAAAATTAACAGGAGAAGCTGCAAGTGCAGATGTTGAAGCTGCAAATAAGTTTCCAGAAAAACTAAAGGAAATAATTAAACGTGAAAATTTTCCACCAAATTTGGTGTTCAATGTTGACGAAAGCGGTTTGTTCTGGAAACGGCTACCAACAAAAAGCTTTATTTCTATTGAAGAAAAATCAGCTGCTTGGTTCAAAGCAGCCAAAGACCGTTTAACGTTACTCTTTGGATCAAATGCCTCTGGCGATTATAAATTAAAATTGTTATTAGTTTACCATTCAGAAAATCCGAGGGCGTTAAAAGGTAACATAAAAATGAATTTACCTGTAATATGGAAAGCAAATAGAAAAGCGTGGGTTACCAAGGAGTTATTTACTGATTGGTTTGTTAACCACTTTTGTCCTGGAGTAAAACAGTATTGTCAAAAAAACAACTTTGAAGAAAAAGCTCTTTTGTTGTTAGACAATGCTCCGGGACATCCTACTGATCTTAACACGTTGGACACATGCATTCCTGTCAAAGTTGTGTTTCTTCCAGCAAACACAACTTCCCTGATTCAACCATTGGATCAGGGAGTAATAGCATCATTTAAAGCTTATTATCTGCGTCGAACTTTAAGCAATTTAACTGAACTAGAGGATAAAGAGGAAATGACAGTTAAAACTTTTTGGAAAAACTACACCATTAAAAACGCAATAGAAAGCATTGATAGTTCTTGGAAAGAAGTCACTAAGAAATGCTTAAATGGAGTTTGGCGCAAAATATGGCCAGAAGTTGTACTAGAAGAAGAAAATAACATCCAAGAATTAGAAATGAAGTTATCCAGATGGCTCAATCAAATAGGTTTCGAAAATGTCGATGAAGAGGATGTTAGAAATTTATTGAATGCAGAAGATGATGGTTTTTCAGTGGAAGATTTAGAAAACCTTGTTAGCAACGAAGACAAAGATAATGAAGGCGAAGTTAAAGAAGTACCTGCCGAAAAAGTATTAACAACCAAAGATTTAAAAAGGTGCTTAAATGATCTTGAAAACGTTTTAAATTTTTTTAGTGAAAATGATCCTGATTTAGGAAGAAGTGTTATAGTTAAGCGATCAGTGTTAAATGCAATAACTCCGTATAGGCAATTGTTAAATGAAAGAGAAAAAAAGCATAAACAATCAACTTTAACCTCATATTTTAAAATGTGATTTCACTTTGTATGTAAGTTGACTGTTTATTTAATAAAACTTTTCTTTGTTCGAAAAAAAGCTTTTCATTTTCTTTACGTAGGAACGTATCCCTATTCTGGCGATAGTATTTTTACCTCTGAAAACGAAGTTTCGCTTAACGAAGTAATTTCGTGGAACGCATCCTATTCGTTAATCGAGGTATGCCTGTATACATGCACCTGTTACTATTCTTAGCTACCCTAGCACAGCCCATGTGTTTACTTGTACTGCAATGACTCCCAGCAGTCTCTGAAATCCCCTGCCTCTTGTTATACAGGCTGCTGCTCATTCTAATAGAAGGGGTGCAAGAATCACGTTCACCTCTGCCAGCAGCCACTGTTAATCTTTTAGTCCATGTATTCCCCCCCCCCCCACAAGCTAGCTGTTTTCTGACCCACCTAACACTGACTGAATAGCATCAGCAAATATTCTTTATTCTTTCACCCTTTCTATTTAAGTTTACCCCATCCCTATAGAAGCAATCTCTCCTGTTAACAAGTACATACCAGGCTGAGAAAAATTCTACCCCTTGAGCCTTGTACAATCTCTCCTTGGCTGAATTGATCGACAGGGGCTCACATCTGGTGAGTATGGGCTTGGCACACCCAGGGTCCTGAGCTGGATATCATCATTCTTCTCTTTCTTGGTGATTCCTTTCTACTTCTCTCTCTCTCTTTCAGGGTAACTCGGGAATATTTTTGCTGGTGCAGTATAAGCCTCGGGCTTCCTTGCACCATATGGCTATTAATAATAATAATAAGTCTCTCATCATATACTCTCTCCTATTGTGTCTGGGCAGAATTGCAGAAAATTTCAAATTCAACCCTTTTTGTCTATGTCATGAAACTTTGCCTTTGAGAAAATTTGAATTTTTGCAGCATTCATGTTGAAATCCTTTCCAGAGAAAAATCATATGGTGAAAAAAAGTTTCCAACCAATTGATTTGTCAGTGGTAGACTACCTGAAAGACCCAACAAAGGTAGACATTAAACCAGGCCAGAAGCTGTGCCCATCATGCCGAAAAGAGTCTAATAGCCAAAAAGCAGCAACAGGAACATAAACAAACTTGATCTATGGTCAAGATTAGACCATGATGACAAAATGCATGTGACTGAAAACACGAACACAAGTTTGATGGCTATTGGTATTTCTCCTGAAATTTCAGCGATTGGCTAAGAGAGAGATTCACAAGGCTATGCCAAAAGGAAGGCAAGTCAAGGACAGATGTATTTGCCAGTAAAATTGCATCCATAGGTGGCTTGGATCCAAATGACATCATGGAGCCAAGTCCCAGTCATCAGTGTGGAAATTGCTTAGATTACAATGAGCTGCTGAAAGAATTGAAATCAAAGTTGATGGTATCAAGTCATTCAGAAATACTTCAAATATTAACATTAGCTTCAGTTAGTTAGTGCATAAAGAAAACAATGGAAGAATTTAGTGTCTCAGCAAGAATGGCCAAGAAAGCTAGAAAACAAAGCAGAGGAAGGAATCATGGCCATATCTTCAAAAAAGCAAGGAAAAAAGCTTTCTGAGCAAGTAAAGCAAAAGGTGCTGGAATTTTTTGAAGATGATGCTTTCTGAGCAAGTAAAGCAAAAGGTGCTGGAATTTTTTGAAGATTATGAATTTAGTCAGATATGCCCTGGAAAGAAAGATTATATTTCCATTAGAAATGCAGATGGAATAAAAATGCAAAAGCAACTACTAATCAGCAACTTGAAGGAAATGTTTATAACTTATCGAGATTGAAATGGATCTGACATTGGGTTTTCCTAATTTTGTGAACTTCAACCCAAGTGGTGTGTCACAGTTTGTGCATCAGGAACACATTTGTATGTGTATGCACAATCCATCAAAATGTCAAGTTAATGCTATCAGCAAGCCCTGTTGAATGTGATTACAAGGTTCTCATTGGTAAAACAGTCTGTGATTTGGAGTCAAAAGATTGTTTGCTTAATCAGTGTGAAAAATGTTCAAGAATAGATGAATTAAAAAAGTTTGTAGAGAATATTTTTGAAAACAATGAACTAGAAGATATTATTGAATTCAAGCAATGGATACACACTGACAGAGATACACTGGACACATAGCAATTAACAACAGAGGATTTTTTTGAAGAGTTGAATACAAAGATATTTAACCTTTCCTGTCATCACTACATTGCCAAACATCAAATCTACCATTTGAAGTCAACAAAGGAAAGGCTAATGACAGGAGAATTGGTCATCTTGATGGATTTTGCAGAAAATTATTCATTTGTTGTGCAAGATGCTGCTCAACGGTTCCACTGGGAGAATAGCCGGGCTACATTGCATCCATTTATCATTTATTACAAGGACGTTGAACTTCAGAATATAAGTTTCTGCATAATCAGTGACTGCCTTTGACATGACACAATTGCAGTGCATGCTTTTCTAACCAACTTAGTGGAATAGTTGAAGTTTCATGACAGAAATCATGCACATTTACTACTTCAGTGATGGTTCTGCAGTCAATACAAGAATTTTATTAACTTGTGTCATCATCAGAAAGATTTTGATATCAGTGCCGAATGGAATTTCTTTGGCACTAGCCATGGTAAATCTCCATGTGATGGAATTGGTGGAACAACAAAACAATTGGGAGCATGTGCAAGTCTCCAACACCCAGTTGAAAGCCAAATCCTGACACCAAGAAACATGCTTGAATTTTGTGACAAACATGTGACTGGAATAAAATTCTCTTTTGTTTCTAAAGAGGAAATTGAGCAAGTAAGGCCATTTCAAAAGAAAAGATTCAAGACGATCATACTATTGCTGGAACAAGAGAAAATCATCACTTCATTCCTATTGATGCAAGACAGATTTGTGTTTGCAGAGTATCAAATGACACACCATCATTTGTAGCTCATGTAGATCAGACTAGGGAAACCAATATTTAATATGTGCCAACTGTTAATTTACAACCTGGCCAATACATTGCCTGTATTTATGACAATAATTGGTGGGTTAGAAATATTTGTGAAATTTCATTTGAAGAACATGATGTATTGGTAAATTTCATGCATCCTCATGGAGCAGCTCGCTTATTTCACTGGCCTGCTAGAGGAACATCCTGAGCAACAAATTATTGCCAATCTTCCAGCTCCAAAAACAACAACAGTGGGATGACAATAGAGCTTGCCTGATGTAGTAATATCAACCATCAATGAAAAATTCAATATCTTCACACTCACTTGCTTATTTCAAATTGTATTGTGTTTTAAATAAATTTTGTTGCAGTTATAACTTCTTTCAAGCTTAGAAACCAATAGAACATCATCTTTATGCTTGGAATCCTGCATAAAGACCACTTTTCATGCTTGGGAACTTGCACTAAAGAAACCCATGCAATTTCTTTTCTTACCATTCGCACCCAAATTGTAAAAAATACAGATCTTTTTGTGCATTGGCAATATATCCTTTCTCCTTAAATCAAAGGGCAGAGTAATTGCAGAAAATTTCACTCTTGTAAATACAATAGGTCTGTCCTTATTGAGATGCGAAACTTCACGATCAAATAAGTATGCAAATATTATGTGGAAAATATAAAATGTTTAAGGCCATTTTTTAGGCCTTAATAGCAAGACACAAAACTGAAAAACCATGATTCTTGTTGCTTAAAACCTTCTCTTTCCAATGGTGGCAAAAACAAGAGAATTGAAGGTGTCCCACATTAAGGTATTTGTCCCTAAAGATAGGTCAAATTTTGAGTATATCTTTGAAGGAAAATATCTCAGCCAGCAAACAAATATAAGAGCTCATATTTAGTTAAGCTGAATTCATGCAGATGTTGAATGGAATGCCCAAAGAAGAAGGTACCAAAGGATTTTATTTCAAAGTTATGAATTTCAAATGTCTTGCTTAAATTTTTGGCGCCAGTTTTAGACAGCATTGTAAAAAATGTGAAGGTTTTTGAGCCTGGAAACCAAAGGTTTTGCATTCTCTGCCAGAAGTTAACTAGGTATACCAAGTTTCAGAGCACCACCTCTTAATGTTGTGCAACAGTAACTTAAATTTTTTTGCGATTTGCTCCAGGTAACACAAGTTACCCGGTTACCCGAGCTGTACAAAAAAAGGTGCTGGTGCCTCAAGCATACTATATTTTGAAGTGAATTTTTGCAGAGCTTCTTTGGCTGTTTAAACACCTATACCAAGTTGCAGGGACCATCTTAAATTAGGCCACTTGACAATCACTTGGTAGATTTTCACACCTGTATCAGTTTAGCCATTGAAATAAAATACTTTTTGAGACCAGAGGTCTAGAAAACTATCTTATTTAAAGTTTGCTGCTTATTAAGTGCAGATATTTGACCAGTCTACACTGTTCTCAGTATGAATGGTGTTAGGGAGGGAGGGAGGGGGAGACAAATTTTTGTACCACACTTTCATGTTGTATCTCCTTTGGTATAGCCCCACCATTGTGGTAGCCATCCAGCAAAAGTGTAATTTTATTATTTTACAATAAGTGATAACGATAACCAGTCGTATTTACGGCTGAAAATTTAATTTTTATTCTCATTTAACATTGTTGGATTCAATTTCAGTGTAATTTCCAGATTTTTCCCAAATTGGCATAATCAAAAAATTTCTGACACCTTATTTGAATTGTAATATTTTCTTTTCATCTTTAACTTGCTGTTTATCTAGTGTAAAGTATAAATTTGGTCATGATATTTTTTTTCATAAAGTAGTTTTCTCATGAAGCTGTAGACAGAAATAGTTCCTAATTCCCCTTTTCATTGATTGATAAGAAATCTTTTGGAGACCAAAATATTGTTTTGCAACAGAAGAAGTCAATATTTTTCTGTTACGATACGGAGAGTAAGAAAGGAAGTTGTATTTGGGGGGGCGGGGGATGATATCTGGTAATATTCACTGACATTTTAACATTTGTCTGACCTAGTTTTAGTGATAAATTTAAAGTTTCAAACGAAACATAAGTTAGTGTACATAGGGCATTATATTAAAGGCACATTTGATTCCCCCCCCCCCTTAAATTAATTTTATTCTTTCCCCAATTTTCTGTGGTTAATAGAAGTGAAAAGTAAATATAGTTATCTCCTTATGAATTAATTACTATGATAATTACTTCATCATCATCAGCCATTTTCAGTCCACTCCAGGATAAAGGCCTCTCCAGCGACTTTTCAGTTCCTTCTGTTTTGTCCAATGGCCATCCATTTACTAACCATTGACTTGTGAATTTCATCTATCCATCTCCGTTGTTGTCGTCCATGTTTTCTTTTAGCTCTTCTTGGGTACCATTCTCTTATTTTCTTAGTCTGTCATCATATCTTCGAGCTATGTGTCCTGCCCAAGTCCGTTTCATTTTATTTTTGTTAAGAATGACTTTTATTTGTGTTTGCTGCATAATCCACGTGTTTCTCTTCTTATTTAGTCTGAGTCCTAATATAATTTATTCCATTCTTCATTATATAGTTTCAGCTTTTCTTCCATTCTTTTGGTGAGTGCCCAAGTGAAACTTGGGCACTCACCAAAAGTGAGGGGATATAATTGTGAGTGCCCACTCACGATTATATCCCTTCCTGTTGCTTGTTTGTCATTACTTTTGTTTTAGCCATATTCATCTTTAGTCCAAAATCCTCACTGACTCTGCATAACTGATTAAGATTTTCCTTTAATTCTTTGGTATCATGTCTTATGATCACAATGTCATCTGCAAATCGTAAATGGTTTAGTTACTCTCCATTCATATTGATTCCTTTCTGCAACCAGTGTAATTTTCTGAAAGCTTCCTCAAGGGCAGCAGTAAATAACTTCAGAGATATTGTCTCCTTGTCAAACTCCTTTCTCAATTTTAAATTTGGTACTGTCTTTGTCTAGTCTAATAAAGGAGGTAGCATTCTCATATTTTCTTCCAAATCATGATATATGGGTCATCTGTGCCTTGTCTTTCCAGTGCCTGAAACATTGCCTTATGCTGTATGGAGTCAAAGTCCTATTCATAATCCACAAATGCCAGACATAATGGTGTTTTATATTCATTTGCTTTCTCCATTAGCTGCGATATTACGTGAAGCTGATCCATAATTAAAAATCCTGTCCTAAAGCCAGCTTGCTCTTTGGGTTGATTCTTATCAATATTCTTTCTAATCTGTTAGTAATGACTCTTGTGAACAACTGGTAGATGTGGGACAACAAGCTAATTGGTCTATAATTTCTGATTTATATCCTTTCTTATGCAGCAAAATTATGATTGCATTATTCCACTCCTTAGGCTGATGCCTTTCCTAATGTATTTTTTGAAGAGTTTTGACAGTTTCTATGTCATGTCTCTTCCTCCTAATTTTAACAACTCTACAGTAACCTCATCTTCACTCAGGCTTTTGATTCTACATTTTCCTCAATGCGTATTCTACGTCAATAGGAAGAATATTGGGTATGTCGTATGTGTTTCTAATTTGTGATCCATCTTCCCCACTGCCGGCATCATTCCCTTGCTCCGTTCTTCACACAAGTATATTGTACAGGAACTCCCCGACTTTACATAGGTTTTTGCCAGCCAGTGCAAACTTTAAAAAAATCGTTGAAACGTATTTTGCATCCCTTAGGAATAAATGGAGGTATCATGAAAATATCATAATGTGAATCCAGTAACACAGTGTTTTTCTTTTTTTTTTTTTTTTTTGTCATTCGTTACAAGTCCTTGGAAGTTGAAAACTTTGCTATATTAGTAAACTGTTTATCTCTCTAGGTCATATTTATAATGGAAATTGCACTACCTTTCATCGTTATCATATGTTCCTGTTATAAGAATCAATTTTGAACACCTTTGTGATATTTTTCTAAAGCACGTTTCTGGAGGTCGTGACCATAAAACAATTGCACTTTCCCATTTAATGCGGTTTTTCTGTTAGCGCAATCTATTATAACCAGGTAGTAAATTGACCTTATTGTATTTGAGATAATACCGATAACTGCAATTGTGTGGGTTTTTACACTATTATGGTGAATTGTGTTCCCCTTCACTGAAATCTTCAATCATATAAAAAAAAAAAACATATTTTCAGAAACTTCTCTTCTTTCCTATTTACGTATTACAATGATGAACAGAACACGACCAGCGAAAAGTGGAAGTGGTGGTAGTGCGAGGAAACGAAACAAAATTGATTTAGAAATGAAGATGAAAATGATTAAGAAGTATGAAGCAGGACAAAGTTTGTCTTCTATTGCAAGGGAATTAGGTCTCGCTGCTTCAACAGTGAATACTATTTTAAAGGACAGTGCATGTATAAAAGAACATGTCAAAGGATCAACGCACTTAACATCATCAATGATCAGAAAACGGCGTTCAGGTGCTATATCGAAGATGGAACAGCTGTTAATAATATGGATGGAAAATCAGATTCAGAAGCAAGTGCCCCCAAGTCTAATGACCATTCAAGCAAAAGCAACAAGTATTTATAAAGATATTAAGGATAAGTACGGTGAACTCTAACCCAGGTTCGTGGCAAGCAATGGGTGGTTTAATAGGTTCAAGCATTGTGCTGGTTTCCATAATGTTAAAGTATGTGGTGAAGACGCCAGTGCCGATTCTGCAGCTGCAGAGAAATTTTGTGATGTGTTGGAAGAAAAAAATTTTGATGAAGGTGGCTATTCAACGTAGCAAATTTTTAACGCTGACGAAATTGCTCTGTATTGGAAAAAAAATGCCGGATTGAACATACATTGCCGAAGAGGAAAATACAATGCCAGGTTTCGAGGCGTCAAAAGATAGGGCCACACTCTTACTTGGGGCTAATGTGGCGAGAGATTACAGATAAAAACCACTGCTTGTGTACCATTCTGGAAATCCTTGTGCATTTAAGGGCATCAATAAAGCCACCCTACCTATGCATTTCCGATCGAACCAGAGAGCATGGATAACTATCTCTCTTTGTGGATTGGTTTAAATACTGCTTCATTCCCGAGGTTGAAAAATATTGTAAAGACAACGACGTTCCTTTCAAGATTTTGCTTCTATTAGATAATGCTCCTGCACATCCTGCGCATCTAGATGACATTCAATTTGAATGTGAGTCATATTTTTACCGCCAAACACAACTTTTCACTCATCCAACCTATGGATCAGGGTGTTATTTCAAATTTAAAAGCATACTATTCACGCACAACATTTGCTCAAGCATTGTCTGCAGTAGATGATGAGAAAAACTTTACGTTAAGAGATTTTGGAAATCTTACAATATTTACCACACTATCTTAAACATTTAGAAGGCCTGGGTGGAAATTACTAACAGTTGTTTAAATGGTGCATGGAAGAAAATATGCCCATGGCACATAAAAGGATTTGAAAAAGACGAATCATATGAAGAGGTTACAGATAAGATTGTAAAGGTTGCAGAGCTACTTCAGTTGGAGGTTGATGCCAAAGACATGGAGGAGTTAAGAGGAAGAAGAGAAGGAATTATCCAATGAAGAACTTATTGACTTACAGGCAGTGATAGTGAAAGAAGAAAATTCTGTCGAAGCTCAAGATGAATGAAATGAAGAGCTGAGACGCTTCATCACCAGAGAGATGGCAATGGCATTTCGTGAAATTTTTTCGGCAATGCCGAAGTTTGAGAATATGGTCCTGACAGCAAATGATTCTTGAAAGTTAACAGAGGGGTGAATCAAAGTCATCCAAGAAATTTCCGATGAAAAGAAAAAAGCCGCTGTCCAGTCATCCATTAATATGTTCTTTCGTAAGATTGAGCGGCCGACTCCTTCTAAGGCTCCACAGCCCTTAACCTCCGCAGCAGCGTACGTTTCAGCTGAAGATGTCGATTCTGGCAACAATGCTTGAGAGGTAAAACCTGCTGACGTTATGCCTGTCTTCTCTCTCTCTTTTTTTTTTTTTTTTTTTATAATTTTGCAATTTTGAAATTTTTTAAATTGTACACTTTTGTAATTTTCTCTGTGCATCAGATGAAAAATTAAATAAATGTAATAAATAATTCTATTTATATGTTCGTCGAACATTTATTTTTTGATTCAATCAATTCAGCGAGCACAGTTGCGACTGCTGCACAAACATGGGGGAAATTCCCCGACTTATGTAGAGTTCCACAGAACGCAACCTTTAAGTAAGTTGGGTAGTTCCTGTATTATATTATTGTTTGTTTATTCCCATGGTAACACCAGAAAATGCCTTTAGTTCATTCAACAACCTGGTCAGAAAGTCAATTTTTCAATTTCTTTATCAGAAGGCTGTTATGAGGTGTTGATGCTGTGTCTAAATACCTCACTTCTCATGCAGAATGTAAGATTGTTTGTGCCTTATAAAATGAAGACAAATAACTGCTGCCTGCTGTTAACACTTGAATATAAAAATTAGAGTAGTTTCTCATTTATGTGAAATTTAAATAGATGGCAGTATAATAATTATACAACACAGTAAAACATTTTTTAATCATAAACACTTAACATAGCAGCTGTGATGGTAATGATGATTTTCTGTAATACCACTGTGTTAACAGAAAAAAAAAAAACATCATTACCATTACAGCTGCTATGATATGAAGCAGAATTTTACAATTTGTGGCCACCACAACATTGGACTGCTGAGGGTTAGAGTGCATTCCTTTTTGCATATTATTTGCCAGTGTTTTGTTAATTTTTCTGCTCTGATGTTTTTCAATTTGCTGGTTCTGAGGTGTGTTTTGGTAAACAGCATTCTTCAAATATTCCCACAGAAAGAAACAAGAGGTGACAATTCTAAGCTTCATTTACCTGCATCACTAGATCCTCTCCATTTTTCTTATACAACCATGCTGATTATATGCAAAAAATGTTGGAATATGAAATCTTTACGTATAACAAAAAAAAAAAAAAAAAATATTTTAGTTATTATAGTAATTTCAGTGATGTAATTTTCCAAATTATTTTGTTGAATACTAACCAATACAAGCCATTGTTAATGGATTTAATAAAAAAAAAAAAAAAAAAAAAAAAAAAAAGGTATGGGAGAACTATAATTATTTGCACATTCATTGACAAATTTAATTGGTGATAATGGCCGCTTTTCTGGCCATTATATCTGTACAGCATTGTAGAACTGTTCTGGCTCACTGTTTTACTGAATAAAATCATCACGGACAATGTCCTGTGAATCAAATATGACAAGCAGAATTTCCACATTTCATCGAGATTGTCTTACTTTTTCCAGCCTTGGACAGTCTTCAACTTAAAAGACTGGATGTATGTTTCAGGGTCACAGGCACACACCAATGATTCCTCACCAGTGAAGAAACAAAGTATGAGTCAGCAGAAGCATAATAACAAAAATCCTGACATGCAAAAATTTGGCTGAAACATGAACCGTGTTAAAAGGTGTATTAATGATTGACATGTCTAATAAGAAATACAAATTTCACTAGCTAATTTATAGAGCAGCCAGAATCAGCTTAGATAGACAAACAACCCTTCTCTAAACTTTGCAAAACACTGAAAGTTTTCAAATTACATAGCATCTTCTGTGAAAGCTATTTTTAATACTTCATGGTGGCTGTTGCATTTCTCTCTAAGTTGAAACAAAATTTGCTGCTCAGTAAAATCACTCATTTTAAAATGTGATAAACACAAACATTTAATGCATTATAATTTGGATTTACTATAAACAAGTGATTTGTTCATTACTATAAAGAGAAGTCATCAAATATGTTGGGATAAGTCAATTCTCTAGAATGTTGTTATTTCAAAATACAAAGTCAGTCTTCAAATTTCTTGATCATACATAGCATCCTTTTTGAAGAGATGCTCAAGACAGGAATTATGGGTCTGTGTACAGATTACTAATGCAGTGTATATGTTTATGATCACACAAATTGTGTATATTTTATGAATTACATGGTGACAGTCTGATATAAAAGTGCAATTTTGTGAGTAGATGTCACTGACATACTTAGAATGCAACAGCCCAACCATTCTTTCACACATCTGCTTCAATGATAATGGGTGTCCTTTCTGTTTTTATGGCAATGTTAACAAGCACAGTTATCAGAAACAGAAGCAAAGATAATCTCTATTTCATGGAAATGTACATTCTACATATCTACAATGGGTATATTGATCTACAACAAAACTTATGGAGCTGTTTGTATAGTTATTTTTTATTTTTATAATTATATTTTTTTATCCTTAATATCAGGAATTTTTTTGCATTTACAGTTTTTAATTTCAAATATGCAATGTTGAATATCCCAGCAAACCATGCTTTGAAGTTTAGTGGGTCACAACACTCAAAGCTATTACACAAAATAGTTGTAAAAAGAGTATTGACATTACATGAGATAGTGTGGAAAGTTAAATATATTCAGTTTTTGTTACTACTATTTTGTTCTATAATTGGATTGACCACAAACTAGTCAGTTATCTCTCATATGTACTGTAGTAAAGATTTCCTTTGGAAATTCTGTTTGTCATTACTGACTGCATCCCTACATTCCCTTCAGTTAATTGATTGAAGATGTGTAGCACTTTGGATATGGTTCTACAGTGGATGTCCTCGTTGCATATTGACATAATTATACTATTATGTTATTTATTTTGGAAATAAATAAGTACTGGATAAATTAGAGAAATAATGTATTAACAAATTATGTTCTAACCTAAAATTAATTAATTAATTACTTACTAATTATTAATAATTATTAAAAATTAATTACTTGTTTTTATTTGTGTATTTTCTTTACTATGTGCTCTTTTCTGGAAATAGTTTTTCCAGAACCTTTTCTAAAATATTTTTAGCATTTTCTACAGATCTGTTTTTATTTGTACTTCCAGAAATTTAGAAAATCGCAACCTAGGTAATCGAGATAACACATTTACTCATTCTGATTCTCGAAACTTTGGTGGTAGTCATTTTGGACCACATCCTGATCCTTTCCGAATGCCATCGGAACCCAAGATTGAAACTGTATCCATTAAAGATCTCATAAATCCACCTGCACGTTACCAAAGACCAGCTCAGCTGGTTATTATTCTCCGTGGTCCTTCTGGATCTGGAAAGACATATGTTGCCAAGCTAATTAAGGTAAATTATATAAATTGCTTTTATTAATTCACACAACTAAGTTATATTTTTAAAAACTAATTGTTAGAGGTCTCCCAGTATGCATATAGAAGGCAGAGTGGTTAGTAGTCATTATGGTGTATATAAAATGAAGGGGGGGATATTATCATAGATATTATCATATAGATAATATCATAGAAAAATTTCATAGATTTTAGCCTATTGTGCATTGGGTGGAATAGTGACACAACTCAAAAATTGTCGAATTCGATTTAATACAATAGGAGGTGCAACTTGAGTGCAACAAACCTTTCTAGCATTCTGTTATAAAGGTCTATTGCACTCTTCAAGCTGGAAATGTTTTTTTTTTTATCTATTATTATTGCCCACAATTGAGATGAAACTTAAGTTTTTTTTTCTTTGTTTTTTCTTTTCTGACAAATTGCATTTTTGTAAGTTCTCACTTTTCCATATCATGTGCCATATTAGGAAAATAATACAAAGCCAAAAAAATTTAATAAAGTGAAAATGCACTTATAAAATGATTCTATACTGTCATTTGTAATCTGCGTGGCCCTTCAGTAATATATTCTGTCATCAATTTCATATTAGTTGAGTAACTCTTCATTTAATTTGTGCACATCTTATGCAGTTAGAACAGTCACATATTATGAATGTGCTTACCGTGACACATGATAAAGGAACACACATACTGCATTATAAATAATCAAAGTGCTATACTTTGTATATCATGTTCCTTTATCATATTTTTTGAACTTTATATATATACACAGTCGAACTTCCCTATAACGAATTCGATAAATCCAACGAAAAAATTTGTTATAGAGAAATTTCGTTATACAAAGAATATCTTTTTTATTAGAAATTGTTATTTAATTAGAAAATGAAAATGAATCTATATTTATTTTTAATGTATTTTATTTCAAAAACACTTATTTAAATTACATTGACACAATTTTTGCCGGCAAGTATCACAAATTTAAAAAAATCTAATTTTCGTTTGTACAGTACAATTAAAAAATGTGTGATTCTCAAAGAAAACCTCACATTTGTTCAGAGCATTAAAAACATTATCAGGAACATTTTTACAAAACTGTAGACCCATACGAACCATTTTAAAAGCATTAATCATTTCTTCGCGAGTTGGGTTTTCTACGGGTTGTTCTGATGTCTCTTCAGCATCATCGTTAATTTCTTCGTGATCAGGTTGTGTCTAACACTGTTCAGCAGTATTTCATCTTCATTTGGATGTTCTGTTGTAGTCAGATCTTGATCTACATAAACATAACTATCCAGTGTTATTTCATTTTTGATGTTTCCAGATGATTCTAATAATGTCCAAAAGTTTTTCAGTTGTGAAAGGGGCAGTTCATCTTGTTCATCCAGTTGATGTTCGACTTCTGTATTTAATACAAATCCTGCTTTCGAAAAATAATTTTGAATAGTGTATTCAGTGACATCGTTTGTCCAAACTTTTGCCAGTTCAGAGATGCAATCTCTAAGGTTAATTGTAACCTCCAAGTTTGTATTTTCTGATAACGCATTGACAATCTTCATTATTATTCTCTTTCGATAATGAAGTTTAAAATTTTTAATAATGCCTTGGTCCATTGACTGGAGTTTTGACGTCACATTTGGTGGTAAAAACAATAACTTCACACTTTTAAGTTTGGCAGAAATACTGGCAGGATGTGCTAGACAGTTGTCAGTTACCAACATGATTTTCCTTTTTTCTTTTGTTATACGCTTGTCTAGTTTTAATATCCAATCTTCAAAGATATCACTTGTCATCCATGCTTTTTTTATTAAAGGTGTAGTCAACTTCCAAAGATTTTGTGCCTCTAAAACATCTTGGGTTTTTTGATTTTCCGATGACTAAAAGTCTTAATTTTTCACTTCCTGTCATATTTGCTCCAACTAGCACAGTGATTCTTTCTTTGCTTTGTTTTCCACCAAAACATTTATCATCCTTAAAAGCAAGTGTTCTAGTCAGTAAACATTTAAAGAATAAACCCATTTCGTCAGCACTAAAAACATCCTTAGGTTCATATTCTTCCAAAATCTTCTTTGAGGTATTGTTCCTCCAACCGTTGCAATCTTCTTCGCTTATTAACACTTTCTCCACAAATAACCTTTTCCACAATTCTGTGGCGTTACTTAAATTTATCTAGCCACCCAGTGCTCACATTAAATTCTGTATGTCCCAGGGACTGTGCAAATTTCAGAGCTTGTTGCTTAATTATTAGACCCGATATTGGTATATTCTTTTCATATATCATTTGCACCCATTTTAGAAGAGTTTTATCAACATCTTCATATATATACAACTTAATTCGCTTCTTGTCTGCTCCTCCTTCAATTCTCTCGATTTTTTTAAAATCGTAGATAAGCTGCTTGCAGGTATGCCATATTTCTCCGTAATACCTTTTTTATTAAAACCCTGGTCAATATCTTTACTTTATCATTAATACTTAAATACTTAAACACTTTCTCTTCGACATAGTTTCCCCGCCGACCGGGCTAGCCAGGTGGGTAAAGTGCCTGCCTGGCAACCCAAAGGTCGCGGGTCCGAATCTCACTTCGGGCTTGGATCAAAGTACTGCAGAAACCATAGGAGGTGCATTATGGCCACAGAAGCCGATGCTCCAACAACTACCCAAAAAAAAAAAAAAAAACTTTCCGCAAATGTAAAAATTACTGGGCTGCAGCTCTTGCTGATACATACACCGCAAACTTCGCTGCACTGGCCATATAGTGAATTGTTCGTACCACCTACTCAATGACATTCGCTTGCCGATTCAACAGTATCACTTGACTTTTCCTATCAATCACTTTGAAGAAATATACGACTTTCATTCATGTATATTCACGAAAGAAAATTTACAGTTAATGTATGCTGTATGTTACTTTTCAGAAAAAAAAATACAAGTGCATATAGCCCATGTGATTGATGACAAATTGTTCTAAAAGAAAGAAATTTAAAAAAAAAAAAAAAAAAAATCGTGAAAACCATCTACTGGGAGTCCAGTTTGATAAGAACGGGTATATCATATAATGATTGACAGGAAGGTCACATGCTATGGTTGAGGTGAGAAGTGAATGTCACTCAGTAGGCGTTACTAAAAACCGACTATGGTAGCATTCTTGCCACCACAGCACGCTAAAGGTTACTGTAGCGAATTTCGTTTTCCCCCGAGCCAATATCAATTTACAAATCTATCCTATTTATTGTAAAGCTTATGGCCACTTTTAAGAGAACCCATTTTCGTTTCAAGGTGCAATGTTTTGAGAAAAAATTCATAATATAAAGAATTGTTAAATAAAAGTTCGTAATAGAGATGTTCCACTGTATATATATATATATGAATATGAGTTAAGTTAATAGTGGTAAGAGTTTTTAAAGGTAAAATATGATATACTAGCTTATCAGGTAAACCAAAAACCTTATCGGGTACCCAACGTGACCTGGAAAAAAATATAAATACATGCCACAACATAAGCAATAAATTATAAAAATATATAAAAAATACATAAAAAATACCATTAAAATGTTAATTATGGCAATAAGATACATTGAAAGGGACTTTTTCGAGGGCTAACCCTTTCAATGTATCAACCATAATTAACGAGCTATCCGTTTCTGTAGTCATCGTCCAGCATAACTATGTCCAAATATATGTAAAATAGTAAGATAGAGCCAAAAAGTGACGAGAATAAAATTATGTTGATTAATCCCAAATTTAGCAGTAAGCTGGCAAGATGACTGTTAGCCCGACGGATAGCCAACATTTAAATTTAAATTAGAGATGAGCTATAATTATTATTAGGCATATGTGCGTAGCTGATAGTAAATGCAGTCACGGTAGTCTAAGCAAAAGTAACAGTGGAAGCTAGCACTAACAAAGGCGAACGGAAAAAGGTAGAAGGATAGATATAGTACCTCAATCCCCCTCGAATACTCTAATAGTTCATGAGGTATGAATAAATAGGGATAAGAAAGTGAATGTTAAACAGAAAAGAAAAAGTAAAATAATTAACATAGGATGCAACCTTATAGTAAGGTATCCTGGTTATGGCAGGCAATGCACAGATGTATAGAATGTGCTAAGATTAAAATGAGAATGCTTACCACCGTATAGCCAAAATACTAAAAAACCACGTGTATTAGTACGTGTAGCATATATAACTACCGATCGTAGCCCCCTCTAGGAAATGTAATAGCTAAGTTAAGTGCTAAATTAAGTATAATTACATGTAGCGCCCTCTGCAGTTTTTTATATACTGCATAATATTACACATAGAAAGGCCGTCAAATAAGTATCTCTCGAAGTCGCAGTAGAAGTTAACAGAATAAGTTCCTACCCATAGAGCAAATATAGGTACGACGTTTTTAATGCGTGTAAGCTATACAGGGTGTTTCAGTTAAACGTTTCAGAACTTCTAAGAGGGGTAGGGTACATCCTGACAACTCGAAATCATATAGCAATGTGGGGTCGGAAATGCTTTCCTGAAGCGGTGTTGTACACAGAAGCACGATAAAGAAAAGAGACCGTAAGTGAGAAATCGTTTTAATAATACATGAAAAGAAGCAAAAGGTACATGGATTAAAGTAAGTGTTCGAAGTTTCTTCCACGGGCTACAATGCACGCCTCACATCTCCGACGCATGGACATCCGAACATTCTGGAATACTCCAGGCGAATTTCGAATTTCTTCGGCAGCTACTGCGATTCTTGCAACCAGCTCCTCAGCATTGTCAACAGGGTTGTCATAAACTAGCGATTTCATATGACCGTGAAAATTCCTTCACAAGGGAAGGAATTTTCAACACGCATAACGACCATATCTGGGCGGTCGAGAACCCGCATGCAATACGACGTCGTGCAGCACAGATTCGATTTTCGGTCAATGTATGGGCCGGTATTATGGGAGATCACCTCATCGGACCTTACCTGTTACCGTGTCGTCTAACCGGACCTATCTACTTGATCTTTCTGCAGCAAGTATTGCCACAACTTTTGAGAGATGAACAGATTTCTGCATCGACGCAACAGACAATGTGGTTCCAATACGATGGAGCCCCTGCCCATTATAGCGGAGATGGTCGTAACTACCTGGATGTCACATTTGGTCAACAGTGGATCGGACGTGGTGGTCCCGTGCGTTGGCCTGCTCGGTCACCCGACCTATCATGTCTTGATTTTTATTTCTGGGGTCATATGAAATCGCTAGTTTATGACACCCCTGTTGACAATGCTGAGGAGCTGGTTGCAAGAATCGCAGTAGCTGCCGAAGAAATTCGAAATTCGCCTGGAGTATTCCAGAATGTTTGGATGTCCATGTGTCGGAGATGTGAGGCGTGCATTGTAGCCCGTGGAAGAAACTTCGAACACTTACTTTAATCCATGTACCTTTTGCTTCTTTTCATGTATTATTAAAACGATTTCTCACTTACGGTCTCTTTTCTTTATGGTGCTTCTGTGTACAACACCGCTTCAGGAAAGCATTTCCGACCCCACATTGCTATATGATTTCGAGTTGTCAGGATGTACCCTACCCCTCTTAGAAGTTCTGAAACGTTTAACTGGTTATGGCAGGTACCCTGTATGCAACTTACTCCATGGGCAGTGCCTACTATTTACATAATTACATATCCAATGAAATTTATCTAAGCCAAAGAAACACCTACGAAAATTTACAAAGGCTATGTTATATTAGCGCCGGTTTAGGACTTTATCTATAATACTCTGTGCGTTAAGGTTATAATGCCCTTTGTTGTTTGCTATCAATATGGCTTTATAAAGATATCATGTAATAATGTGGTGTGGGGAGCAATTTTTTAATAACTTGGATCTGAATTCAATGAGTGTATCTATAATATAATCAGTCTGGTTACATATGTATAATCGTTTGATACTTTGTGCGATTATGATATTGCGATGTATCCTTTTTGAGATATTCGAGTTCCGGTTAGTGAGGTCAATAGCATTAAAATGAAAATCTTTGCGTTTATCATACAGCTCGGTGTGTAGTACGGTATTATCATCTATCCTTATATCCAAGTCCAGGAAGGTAGCAGATTTGGAAATATTAGTGTTGGTGCATTCTAATGTTAATTCAGGCGGATAATATTTAATTGCTTCTGTCAGGAAGTCGGGCATGTTAAAAACTATCAAATCGTCAATATATCTGTATAGAACCATATTGTGTTTAAAATTATATTCAAAGTGGTGTAGTTGTAGATTAGCCACTAAACAAGAGCTACATGCACCCATCGGTATACCTGTGTGTTGCCTATAAAGATTACTGTGTTAAATATGTAGCTATTGAAGATACAAAGGTTAAAAAGGTCATCCCAGTAGTGTTTTTCACAGGGTAAGATATTTTTGTATTTATCATAATAATCGCAGAACGCAGTTTTTAGGCTGTTATGAGAGATGCTAGTAAACAAGTTATTAAAGTCAAATGTATCGATATGTTCTATTGTATTGATGCCGGTGTTGCTATTAATGTAATTTAATACCGGTCTATTATTGAGAATAATATTTGAATGACCTATGTTATCAAAAATAATTTGAAGTAAATTAACGAGTTTGCGATGCGGAATCTTAGCGTAGCTATCCCTACACAAAGTTATAAATCTAAAACCAGTAGGATTTTTATGAAATTTAGGTACACAGTACAGTAATACCCCGAAGTTACGAGATAGTTGGGTCCGACGAAAATCGCTTAAGTCGAATTCACGTAAGTCGGGGTACAACTTTGCATATAAATACATATAACTTTTGTTTAATTGGAACCAACGGCTAACAAAAACACTAGTTTAGAAGAAAAATATTAATAAAATTGCAGTTCTTTATACATATTAATAGAAAATATGTATTAAAAAATAAATGACTTACGTAAAAAAGTTATTTCGATGTCGATGGCTTCATAAAATTAACAAATTCGTGTGACGACACAGAGACCTTTTTTTCATGCAGAATTTCTTCGTAGCAAGCTAATAATTTTTTTATTCCTTGCTTTGTAGCTATAACGCGTTCTTCGTTGTAGTCTATGTTTTCTAAAATTTTTAAGCCCTTTTCAATTGAGCTGAGACCTGTAAAGTTTGCAATTGTCATGTGCTTTTTGCCGTTGCCCCATTTAGGCCTGTAGCACGTGCAATATCACATGGTCTTTCATTTCGGTCAAAGCGTTTCACAATTTCATATTTTTTCTCTATCGACAGAGGCTGACTGGCCATAAGCGTTACCGGGGAAACCCCGGTGGGCCTGTGTGGTTTTGGCCATAAACCATAGTATGAGGCCACTATAAATTTTTGACCCAGTCCGCCTCTTTTTATCGATAATTGCTTTCCTTTTTCTCTCTGAATCTGCAGTGTCTTCACCAGTACGCTTCCTTTTCACACCTTTTAAGTATTTTACTCATTTTTTGGGAATAAAGCACAATTACAAAATGAGGAGGCACGCTTGATACACATAAACAAAGCTGCGCGCATGTAGCAACTGAATAAACAACACCATAAAGGCAGAGATGCACTATTAACACCTCACATTTCTAGGGGTTACTACCATAAAACAATAAAAATCCAGTTGCGTTTCTGCTAGTGGAATCTGTTATAAACTGGTAGTAAACTCGATCTAATTGCATACCGAGAGCTGGAATTTTGTTGGTTTTTACGTTATTATGGTGAAATGTGTTTCCCCTAAAACAAATACATTTTCAGATCTCTTCATTCCTATCGTGCTGCGTTCGGTTAGGGTGATTTTGCGTTCGACTGCCATTTCTTGTAAACACAAAGGCGAATCGTGCATAAGCCAATTCGGTTCATGTATTATAAGATATCATTACCGTATTTATAAATAGTGTATGATCGAATTCGTGTAGTGTAAACACGTGTTATACGAGGACTGACTGTATACGGCTCGACCGACGCGATCCATTTCTCTCGTGAAAACGATGTAATTTCCGACAAATGTTGAGCACGAATTCGAATGCACATATATAAATATGACAGTTGGAATACAAATTCTTGTATATGTGTGCAGCTCATGCGCAGTAAAGTTGAATTTTGTTCATCTTTCGCTCTCACTCTCCGCCGTCGCACTGTATATCAATAACATATGAAAAACGACCTTGAAGGTAGTGGGCGGCAGTATTGCCAAACAAAAAAATCAAGAACCGCGTAACTCCGAGTTCGCGTAAGTCGGGGTATTACTGTATATGTACGGGTATATGGTGATATGGTTAGTAAGCTTTAATGTTTTATGCCAAGCACGTATTTTCTTAGTAATAGAGTTCCGTTTGTCCGTTACTGTTTTGTAAGTGCTACTATTGTTAAGTTCATTTAGTAATGCGGTAGTGTAAAATTTTTTACCTATAATACTGTAATTATTAGAGGCTTTATCAATAGTAGTAATTATAAACTTATTTTGTATCAGTTTAAGCTTCTGCTTAATTGTATCTATGTTAAAAACCTTAGTAGGTGGTAGTTTCTTGCATATGGACTTTATCTGTTTCTTAGCCTGAAAGGTGAGAGTAAGCCACTTGTGGAAGGCTTCCAAGGATATGTTATATTTGTAAGATAACTTTAGGCTGAACTTCATTATATCTGCGTGTAGTTGTTTAATGATGGCGTTGGTATTAATATCAGTATTTCGTCAAAATTTAAATCCAAATGAAAGAATCTCACGTAGTTCAGGATAGTCTATAATGCTCAAATCTCCGGCGATAATGTGTTTATGGTGTGCGTCCACAAATGTCTGATATTGCGGTAAATGGCAAAAGCAAACAGCCTCAATATCGCTATTGACGAGGTTAGTAGCTGCTTTTTTATAATTACAGACTGTAAGTTCAAACGGTTTGTTATAGCTGAATCTGGTGCGTATCTGTGCATTTGTAATAGGCAAATCACTTTTATATACGTTAATGATTTTATCTAGGCGGACATTATCAAATAATGCGTGGCTGAATTTAATGTTGATATATTCATATGTAACCTTAGTTTTTTTATTACTATGACTATTTAATATTTATTATAATATTTATATTTATTATATCATTTACTATTTGCTTTTTCATACTTGGATATATATATATATATATATATATATTATGAACCAGGACCAGGTTTTTGTTTGCCACGGGTAAAAGTTGATGACATTGCAGAGCAGATATCATCTTTTAAGGGCACAAAAGGTGAAGTGTACATGTTGGAACTAATGACATTGAGTAAGAGATCTGCAGATTTACTCAACAAATACAGGTCAGTGTTGAAAAAAAGTAGCGAGTTAAGGTTGAATGGGAAAGTGTCTGCAATTCTGCCCACACACGATAGAAGGGAGTATATGATGAGAGCCTTGTCGGTCAGTTCAGCCCTGGAGAGATTGTGCAAGGCTCAAGGGGTAGAATTTTTTTCAGCCTGGTCTGTGCTTGTTGACAGGAGAGACTGTTTCTACAGGGATGGAATACACTTAAATAGAAAAGGTGAAAGAATATTTGCTGATGCTATTGAGGCAGTGTAAGGTTGGTTGGAAAACTGCTAGCTTGGGGGAGGGGGATACACAGACTAAAAGGTTAACAGTGGCCGCAGGCAGGAGCAAAAGTGATTCTTGCACTGCTTCTATTAGAATGAGCAGCAGCCTGGAAAACAAGGTAGTGGAGATTTCCAGGACTGCTGCAACAAGTCATCGTGGAACAAGTAAATACATGGACTGTGGTAGGGTTACTAAGAGTAGGAACAGGTGCGTGTATACTTGCATTTACACCAATGCTAGGAGTATAGTTAATAAATTTGATGAGCTTTAAGTTCTTGTCAAGACATCAAAGGTAGATATTGTTGGGATATCAGAGACGTGGTGTCACCCAGATATAAGCAGTGTAGAATTTGAATTTAGGGCGTACAATGTATACAGGAAGGATAGACAGGACATGAAGGGAGGAGGGGGTTATGCTGTTAGTTAAAGAAACATAAAATCTAAGGAAGTGCATCCAATTGTTGGTGGACAATGCAGTGTTGAGTCTGTTTGGTGTGAAATAAGCACTGGGAAAGGAAAAATGAGAGTAGGTGTGTGTTATAGGCCTAATGAATCTGATGAGTATAATGAGCAATTGTGCAGAGAAATAGAGTGGGCCAGTAAATCAGAATGTCTTATAATGGAGGATTTTAACCTTCCAGATATTGGCTGGAACTTGTGGGTTGGTCACTCGCACACTAGCAAGACTTTTGTGGATTTATTGGATGACTGTTTTCTACAGCAACATGTTCGAGAGGCAACCAGAGGGAGTAATACTCTTGATCTAATTATCAGCAATGATTGTTCGTGCATTAAGGATTTGCAGATAAAAGAACCACTGGGTGACAGTGATCACAATGTACTGATGTGGGATTTACTTAAAGATACTACTACCATCAAGGCTACAGGGAAGGGCTTTTGCTTTTGTAAAGGTGATTACAGGGATCCCATATAGTTTTTAAATTTTGTACAGTGGGATCAACTGATGATGATGTTACCAACTTTGAATTCTAAATGGGAAGCCTTCAAGGACTTAATTTTGGAGGCTACTAGGCTTTTCATTCCAACTAAGAAATACCATTCAAGGTTTAGGCCTAAATGGATGTCAGAGGAATTAATGAGACTTGTGGCAGAGAAGAAGAAGAATGTTTGGGGTACATATAAAGTATCAGGTGACACAGAAGCCTATGGCAGGTATAAACTAGTCTGTAATAATGTCACAAAGGAGGTTAGGCAGGCATAAGGCAGATTACAAGAAATCTTTGGCCATGGATGCAAAGAAAAACACAAAATAGTTCTTTACGTATGTAAACTCTAGAAGGAAAGAGATGAATCAGATTGTGCCACTTAACATAGATGGGTTGACTATTGATGTCATGCTCAGGTAGCTGATAAACTGAGTATGAGTATTTTGCATCTACATTCACACATGAGGAGTTATTCAGTGAGAGAAGTGCCAGAAGTTTATCAAACTAACAGCGAGCTAAGTGATTTGGTAATAAATGAGAGGAAAGTGGAGGAGAAATTGTTGAAGTCAAACATAAGGAAGACACTTGAGGTGGATGGGATATATCCAGTTATATTAAAGGAGGCATCAAGGGAAGTAAGCAAACCTTAAATTATAATTATGAGAGCTTCCTTGCACTCAGGGGTGGTCCCCATGGATTGGAGGTGTGCAAATGTATCACCAATTCACAAAGGGGGTTCAAAAGGTGACACAAGTAACTACAGACCAATTAGTTTGACTTGTGATCCGGGAAAAATAATGGAATCGCTGGTGAAAGATGCATTGTAGGATCATCTAGTAATAGTTAAGACACAGCATGGGTTTGTTAAAGGGAGGTCTTGCCTAACCAATTTGATTGGATACTATGATGTGGTCACAAAGGAACTGAATGCCAAAAATAATTTTGATATCACATACTTGGATTTCAGGAAAGCTTTTGATATTGTTGCACATGGAAGACTGCTGTACAAATTGTAGAGGTATGGCATTGAGGGTAAGTTGCTACAATGGATAAAGGGATGGTTGAGTGGGAGACGACAGAGTGGTAATCAATGGACACTGCTCTTCGTGGACAAATGTTATTAGTGGAGGTCCCCAGGGTTCGGTGTTGGGCCCATTGTTTTTTTGTATATTTATCAATGATATTGATGAAGGTATGTATCAGGATTAATGTCCAAGTTTCCAGATGATACAAAGATTGGCAGGATTGTTAATGACAGTAAAGACAGTATGCTACTCCATCTGGATCTAGATAAGTTGGGCAAATGGGCTGAGAAGTGGCAACTGAAGTTAATGTAACATTGACAAATGCAAAGTACTGCATATGGGTAGCAATAACTGAAGAGAAACGTACCAATTGTGTGGTACGTTTCTCTTCCACTTTCCACTTCCCTTTCCAGGGAAGTGGAAAGTGAAAAAGACCTGGGGGTAATTGTGCAGTAAAATATGAAGTTTGCTGAACAGTGCAGACGGGCTGCCAAGGCAGGTCACGGAGTCTTGTCAATGGTATATAGAAATTTTGCTAGCAGGGATAGGGAGGTGATTATCCCGTTATACAAGGAAATGATCAGTCCACACCTGGAGTACTGTGTACAGGTCCAGAGGCCTCATTTTAGGATGGAGTTGTTAGAGTTGTTAGTAGGCACCTGCGAGGTGATCTGATTGAGGTGTATAAGGCCTTGAATGGGTTGAGCAAGCTGAATGCTGATGTGATTCTTCCTCTTGCTCTGAGGGGGAAAAATTTCAAATCGAGGAAAGACAGTTGTAGAAGAAATTTGTGGAAATTTGTCTTTAGCCAGCAGGTAGTTGATTGGTGGAACAGACTTCCATCTTTCGTTGTGGAAGCTGATAGCGTAAATAAATTTAAGGCTGAGCTGGACAGGCATTTGAAACGAATGGAGGGGTGAAATCGGAGCTTTTTTTTTTTTTATTGCTGATTCTGCATAAGCTTGCTTTCTTGCATCGTATGCCTATGCTAATGAAATATTGGAATAGATGTAAAAGCTATGTCAGATGAGATTAATGCCATCAATTGTAGATTGAACATTACATCAGTCTGTAATCTAATTACTATTGTAAGAGTATAATTCATACTATATAGGTATTCAAAGTATATTAAAACTTTTGGCCTTATGACTTGCTGAGTACTTTTATGCCAATGTTTTAATACACTTCTGAATACCTATATAGTACCAATTATACTCTTACCACAGTAATTATATATATATATATATAATGTATTAGAAGAAGAAATGCATAACGCATAATTTCTTATGGGTTTAGGTAATTAACTGTATAATATCGGTGAAGGCACCCACAATATGAGATACAATGAAAACGATGCCTTTACCTTACATACGTGGTTCAAATTTATGGGTGAACTATGGTGTATCTACGTCGATATTATTTAATGGGAAGAAAGGTAGAAGAAGAAGGTGTAAGGGTAAAAAGTATAGAAAAAGTTATTTAAACTTACTGAGCTTGTTGAGGTTGTAAAGCACAACCTTTTAGTAAGGTTGAGCTTTACAACCCCAACCTTTTAGTAAGGGCTCTGGCTTTTCAAGAGTTAGTATAAATAGGAGATGAATATCAAATGCCTGTAATGCAGGGGAAAAAACAGGCAAAAAATATGTATGTTGAATCAGGCCTAGAAACGAAACTGAAAGTTTAAATAAAGCACACATTTCGTAGAGCGGTTGGATATAACCAGTAGCTAAGTGACTTAGCTACTGGATAAAGCAGTTTATAGCAGCATGGCGGACTTGGTAGAGAGCTGTGAAGAAGTGGAAATAGATATGAGAATAGTGAACTCTATAGTCTAATTTTGAATAAGTAAGAGTGTAGAGTGTAGATTTTGAATAAGAGTAGTGTTAGAAAAGAGAGATTATATCTATAACGTAGAAATGTGTTTTGAATAAAAGGACAAATAAAAAGTATTGAACATAGCCATAATAAAATGAATTGAAAGTAGATCAAGTGATGTGGCTACTATATACTTAGCAAAAAGGATGTTGTACTATCTTAGTATATAAATCGAAATCATACCAATTAGGGGGATATAGCTTACACATAAAAACTTTTTATAATATCCAGGAAATGTGTAATTATATATACTGTGCTGCCACTTTATTAGGTACACCTACCTAGTAGTGTGTTGAGCCGCCTTTAGCCTTCAAAACAGCCTGAATTTGTCTAGGCATGGATTGAACCAGATGCTGAAAACGTGCAGGAATGTAGTACCATGCAGGCATGAGTGTGTCACGCATTTCTTTAGATTTGAGATGAGGTGTAAGCACGTAGCGAACAGCCTTTTCCAGCTCATCCCAAAGATGTTCAATAGGATTGAGATCCAGGGACTGAGCGGGCCACTTCAGCAAAGAAAAGTCATTGTTGTGTTCCTGGAACGAATCACTACTACTGATTCAAAGTAGTAGTGATTTGGGCTTTGTGCTCCTGCACACTATCCTGCTGGAAGTAACCATCTGACTGAGGATAAACTGTCAACATGAACGGATGCACTTGGTCAGCAACGATGTTCAGGTACGATGTGGTATTCAGACGTTAATCTGTGGGTATCAGTGGACCCAACGTGTGCCAAGAAAACATTCCCCACACCATAACACTGCCCCACCACCTTGCACTGTAGTCGTCAGACATGATGGGTCCATGGATTCATGTTGTTTTTGCCAAATTCTGAGCCCTCCATCAACATGATGCCCCAGGAACTTCGACTCGTCAGACCAAGCAGCTGTTTTCCAATCCTTGATAGTCCAGTGCTAGTGTTGCTGTGTCCACAGGAGGCATGCTCTCTTGATATTCATTGACAACAAAAGTACACGATGTGGCCGTTGGCTGTTGTAGCACATTTGCGAAAAAATGCAACTAGTGATCCATTGCGATATTTTGTTCTGCGCACCAAGGTTGTATTCTGACGTGTTGTGGGACATTGTGGTCCATCTGTTTTCTTGCACAATTCTAGCCATCCTCCTCCTCCTCTGACCTCTTTCATCAACAAGTGATTTTCTTCCACAGGAGTGCCGTTGAGAGGATGTTTTCTGTTCGTTGCACCATTCTCGATACACCCTTGAAACTGGTACATGAAAAGTTCAGGAGAACTTCTGTTTCAGAGATGCTTTGTCCAACACATCCTGAACCTACTACCATGCCATGTTTGAAGTCCGTTAGATCACTCCTTTTCCCAAAACTCGCTACAGTTTTTACACTTAACTGATACTAGAAAGGTTGTTCTGCTGCATTTATATCCACAACTGTGGTCATGTGACTTGCAACTTTGTGGGACAAACCATTTGTGTGCACCACAGGGGTGTACCTAATAAAGTGGCAGCACAGTGAATGTAAGCATAAAAAGCAATATAAAATCCTGAGATGGAGAGGCTAGATTAAGACTTAAAGTTATAACCGATAGTCCAAAATGTAGTGAATCAAAACTGAAGTAATATCAGTAATCATTTCTGTAAAAATAAATAAGTAAATCAACTGTTGATAGAGTAGCATAAATCCAAAAGTAATTTCAGATGTGCATCCACAACTGAAAAAGTTGTGATAAGAATCCATGGGAGGTTTTGATGAGGAAATCTAATTTAAATCCAGTAATGAAAGAAAAGGATATAAATTTGAGGATGCATATAATTAGATGACTGTAGATCCAAAGATGGGGTAATTAGACATCAAATCAAATCCTAAGGAGACTATAGAAAATAAAAAATATTTTGTGATATAAATAGTCATAGAGATTCATGGAGTTGAAGAATCCAAAAATGAACAAGTACTGCATAAAATTTCAGTAGTAATTAATATGCACAATAGTAAATGAAAATAGTATAAATCTAGAGCACATAAATCCAAAGGTCTGTATTCAAAGGTGGAATTGAATGATATCAAAACCTTTTTGATACCTTAAAAGCAGCTTTAATACTTGAAAGATCCAAGATCCAAACAAAGCAATTTACTTACTTTTATTATCCGTGTTGAAAAACAAAAAGGAATATCAATAAAGTCTCAACAAGGGAAGTGAATTATCAGTAATTTCATAAAGGATTGTTAAAATATATATCAAATGAATACATGAAAGAAGTAGATACTTAAAAGTAGAAACTTTAGTGAGTAAAGAAACAGCATAATCATTCTAATGAAAAAATTCCTTAGGAAATCATATATAGTTATTACTCACCAAGTAGTGGAAATCTCATCAAATAATATCACAACTGTAAAAATACGAATAGAACTGACCAGTTCATAGTAGATTATAACTGAATTTATTCTTGATCAAATGGGAAACTACATTGAAAAAAGATAGGGATGTCATTATTAATTAACTAATTGTAAAGAAGTTTAAGAGCTTTGGTGAACAGTAAATGGTTACTGCATACGTTAGCTGGTCTAATAGTTTGAGTACATATTATATTTTTGTGTGTTTTGTTGGAAATATTAGAGTGCCAGTTAGTAAGGTAGATGACATTGAAGTTGAATTTATTTCTTTTATCATATATGTCAATATTATATGGAAGAGCCGCATTGCTAAGAGTTATATAGAGGTCAAGAAAGTTGGCTGAGTGATTAGTAGAGTTTTCTCTATTCAATTTAAGTTCATTGGGTTAAATTGCTTTGGCTTAATGGTTCAGTTTGTATTTAAAATTAGGATGTCACCTACATATCTAAATGCTAAAAGGTTATGATTAGGGTTGTTTGTGGTGTATTCTCCTTTTCATAATAGTGTAAAAATAGGTTGGATACTAAACTGGAAATTTGGGAACCCATGGGCACACACACCAATGGTTTGTTTATAAGTTAGTTTGCCATTGAAGATATATTACCAATAAATACACAGACCACTTTAAATATACCTCCATGAGAACTTTGTTTAATGTTCCATTTTAGAAGACTATGAATTTTTTTTCATTGAATTTAGATGGCCAGCCATCTAAGTTCAAAGAAGCTTGATGGCCAGCCTGGCAAATTGCCATTTTTGTGCCTCCGCGATGCCCGAACTCTTGGAGGCTGTTGGCAACAATATGTACTCAGGCAGATCATCAGGAGAACTTCAGAATGAGAGGATCCATGAATAAGCTGACTAGAGAGAGAGAGAGAGAGAGAGAGAGAGAGAGAGAGAGAGAGAGAGAGAGAGAGAGAGAGAGAGAGAGAGGGGGGGGGGGGACATACCTGTCAGAATTGACCAAAATTCCAACACCATAATGCCATCCTTGTCTGTGTTTGTGTTATTAAGTAAACGGAGATTGACATAATTGTTCCATGTATCATCACTTATATTAAATTTATCTTTGTATCTGTGATAAAGTTGTTTTAGCACAAATACTAGAAGGTTATGTGAGTTCGAGGTGAAGAGGTTGCTGAAATCAAAAGTTTCTGTGCTGGTTATGGTGATATCAGATTTGAAAGTGTTGATGACAGCTTGGTTATTCTTAATGATCAAAATAGATGTAAGATTGTTGAAAATAGTATTGAGTAATTTGAAAAATTGTGTACCTGGGAGGTAGCCACCACTGTTTTTGGAACTAGTAATGAATCTGAAGCCTCCAGGTTGTTTATGGAATTTGGCAATCATATACAGAAAGGGTAAGGTTTAGTTCTGTAGTTTAGTATATAGTTTTTTATGTAAAGCTATTAGTTTTTTAATTGTGGAAGCAGGACTGAGATAGCAGGAAGTAAAATTGGAACTGTTTTCTATTTCATTTTTAAGTTGATTATAGTAAAATTGCTTGGAAAGTTGTTGGAAGCTTTATCCAACAACTTTGGATAATATCCAAAGGTGGTGATGATAAAATTGTCTTATACTTCTTTTATATGGTGTGTCATGTCTCTTCCTCCCAATTTTAACAACTGTACAGTAACTTCATCTTCCCCCGGGACTTTCTGATTCTTCATTTTCTTCAAAGCATGTTCTACCCCATCAGGAAGAATATCGGGTATGTTGTATGTGTTACTAATTTGCAATCCATCTTTCCCACTGCTGGTATCATTTCCTCACTCCTTGTATAATTCTCTGTAGTAGTAGTAGTCGTCTTCTGCTATTTGAATTATGCCTTTTCTGTTATTTATAAGTACACCATTGCTATTCTTCAATTTCAGTATCATTTGTCGTAAACAGCCATTTTGTATTAATAATTTTACTTTACAGTTCCTTCACCTCCAAATTGGTTTTGCAAATTCAGCCCATAATTTTCTTAATTCATCATAACTTTTAGGATATTAACATTCTTTTGCCTTTTTCATATCTACAAAGTACATTACTTCTTTTTTTCTACTATCCTTACCCTTCTAGTCCCTGGCACTTTGTGTAACACTCACCTCCAAACTTTTTTTCAGATTTATTTACATTTACATGCTAATATATATATATATATATATATATACAGTAAACCCCCGCTATTCGCGGTATCTGAATTCACGGTTTCGCGTATTCGCGATCGCCGATTTAATATAAAATGAAACCTAAAAAAAAAATGTGAATTTTAAAACGCCGTGAATATTTTCCGCCATAAAAAAACATGGGCATGGCTAAAATTATCTTTCCTGGTCAAAACATTGCTCAGTGGGGGGGGGGGGGGTGACAAAATCGCAATCGTGGATGTTTCTCGCCAATCTTTGTTCAGTATGTGTTATGCATTTGTCATGGAAGGTTTCGTCGTTTGCTTTTAATTTATGTGTGTTGGGGGGGTGACAAAATCGCAATCGTGGATGTTTCTCGCCAATCCTTGTTCAGTATGTGTTATGCATTTGTCATGGAAGGTTTCGTCGTTTGCTTTTAATTTATGTTTATAAATTGAATAAATTTATCAATTTATAAATTGATATGCTTACAAAAGTGATAAATCTACCGTTTTGCAGTGTAAAACAGACTTTTTCGAGTGTGTTAACGGAAGAAAGTGACTTTATTGTGGACAAGTTCTTTCTAACCCCTACAAAAATATGGCTACGAATAAAAAGAGAAATGTGAAAATATCAAAGAAGGTGATGACATTAGCGAATAAAATTGAGTTATTAGACAATTTCTAATGGTGAAAGTGTCTCCTCAGTGGCAAAACATTATAAAATCAATGAGTCAATGGTACGATCGATCAAAAAATCGGAAGAAAAAATCCGCCATTGTGTGTCCGTGAAAACATGCTAATTGCTTCAAAAATTTGTTCTAACTCGTGATGTTAAATTAGAAAAAATGGAAAAGGCTTAAAATCTGTGGATAGAAGACCGAACTCAAAATAAAATTCCGTTAAGTTCACTCATCATTTGCGAAAAGGCAAAACTCCGTTATCAACACTAGCGAAACTGGTGATAGTACTGGCGGGATGTTTTTTTTGCTAGCAAGCAAAGGCGCTGGTTTGAAAGATTTGTTTGAAATTTCTAATAAATATTACATTTAATATTAAATTGTTTCTTATTTTCATTTAGATGCCATATCCTTGCATTTCACTATGTACTGTCTATGTACATGTCATATTATGAAGGTATATACAGGGGTGTTTCAGTTAAACGTTTCAGAACTTCTAAGAGGGGTAGGGTACATCCTGACAACTCGAAATCATATAGCAATGTGGGGTCGGAAATGCTTTCCTGAAGCGGTGTTGTACACAGAAGCACCATAAAGAAAAGAGACCGTAAGTGAGAAATCGTTTTAATAATACATGAAAAGAAGCAAAAGGTACATGGATTAAAGTAAGTGTTCGAAGTTTTTTCCACGGGCTACAATGCACGCCTCACGTCTCCGACGCATGGACATCCAAACATTCTGGAATACTCCAGGCGAATTTCGAATTTCTTCGGCAGCTACTGCGATTCTTGCAACCAGCTCCTCAGCATTGTCAACAGGGGTGTCATAAACTAGCGATTTCATATGACCCCAGAAATAAAAATCAAGACATGATAGGTCGGGTGACCGAGCAGGCCAACGCACGGGACCACCACGTCCGATCCACTGTTGACCAAATGTGACATCCAGGTAGTTACGAACATCTCCCCTATAATGGGCAGGGGCTCCATCGTGTTGGAACCACATTGTCTGTTGCGTCGATGCAGAAATCTGTTCATCTCTCAAAAGTTGTGGCAATACTTGCTGCAGAAAGATCAAGTAGATAGGTCCGGTTAGACGACACGGTAACAGGTAAGGTCCGATGAGGTGATCTCCCATAATACCGGCCCATACATTGACCGAAAATCGAATCTGTGCTGCACGACGTCGTATTGCATGCGGGTTCTCGACCGCCCAGATATGGTCGTTATGCGTGTTGAAAATTCCTTCCCTTGTGAAGGATGCCTCATCGGAAAACAACACTTCAGCAGGAAAAAGGGGATTTGTAGCACATTTTCCAAGGTACCACTGTGCGAAAGCAATACGAGGTGCATAATCCTCCAGTTGCTGTGTCTGGACACGCTGCACGTGAAACGGATGCATGTCTTGTTCTCGGAGAATCCTCCAGACGCTGCAATGGGAAACCCCGACTACGTTTGCTAGACTTCGTGTACTCGTTCTTGGATTCCCCTGTACATGCTGCATCACATTCTGTTCGACGCTGGAGTCCGTGCTGTTCTTACCCTGTCCCTGTCAGCTCTTTCAAATTAACCTCTCTCAGCTAACCTCTGGTGCAGTCTTGCAAAGAAATTATGACTGGGAATACGCCTCGTCGGATATCGTTCCGCGTACAAACGCTGTGCGGCTGGCCCACTACAATTTGCAGCCCCGTACGCCAAATGCATATCGGCTAACTCTGCGTTCGTGTAATCATCCACCCTACTAACTTGGCGTTCTTGTTCAAGAAATTCGAAATTCGCCTGGAGTATTCCAGATTGTTCGGATGTCCATGCGTCGGAGATGTGAGGCGTGCATTGTAGCCCGTGGAAGAGACTTCGAACACTTACTTTAATCCATATACCTTTTGCTTCTTTTCATGTATTATTAAAACGATTTCTCACTTACGGTCTCTTTTCTTTATGGTGCTTCTGTGTATAGTTAATAAATTGAAATAAATAATAAATAATAAATAAATAAATAAATAATAAACTGAAACACCCTGTATAATACGTACATAGACAAAATTTTAGACTAGTTTTTCTTATATATTTCATACTTTGGAACGGAACCCCTTTATTACTATGGGATCCATAACTCAGTATTCGCGTTTTCGGTATTCGCGACATTTCTCAGGAACATCCCCCCCCCCCCCGAATAGCGGGGGTTTACTGTATATATATATACACACAAACTTTTTTTAGCAGCTTTTGAAGTCAGTGATATAAACTGACTCATGTTAGCATTTCATTCAGAATTATGTTTGTGCAAATCTGCCTGTGATTGTGAATATTTGAAAGATCCACATTTGGCTTATGAAAGGTATGTCAAAGCCCTCATGAATAAAATCATCAGAAACTCTTGCAATGATTTGTCTGGTGTCATATAGATGTTAATCTTGAATATCTCTTGTTCAACAGAACTTGTGTTGTGTCCCTTGTACCATCATGCAGGCAGTTACATTTTGGGAAGGAGATGTAGTGTGTTCTTAACCAAGCAAGGATTATGTTGTGGGCCTTATAGGTATCCTCTATTGTGCTTTTTAATTCTTCCACATACAAAGAAAGGTTTTGAGTTGTTGGAATTAAACTTTGCATTTTTCAGTTAATGTTTTTAATCTAGCTTTGACTGTTTTTCACAGCATTTGCAGGGTCTCCTTTGATGATAGAATAACTACAGTAGCCACTATGAACATTTGTTAGTAGTTAGAATCATTAAATGCCCAGAGAAATGAGATCAGTTGTATACATTTTCTACTCAACATAAACTAGAAAGTTTTTGTTGAACCCAGTTTGTGTTTTAATTAATTTTACCTTATAGTTTTTAGTGTACTGGATCACATAAATGAGTTTAGGTTTGAAATGAAGAATTTTCTTAAGTTATATTTGATTGTATGAACATCTGCCGGTAGAGGTAATTTTTGGTGCCAAAACCCAGCATCATTGTTTGCTAAAGTGACTGTCCTAATGGCACCACTTTTGTAAGAGATTTTACAAGACAATTTTCCCTCAAACCCTGAATGATTTCCACATAGTGTTGTTCATTGAAATTTTGCAATAATGAACAATGTCACTGTCAAAAAAACCCCGTATTCTTAACATTGGATGTAATCTAGACCTCTCTCCCACCCCGATGAAATCATTCCCATGAAATGAAATCATTCCATGGGGATGATTTCTTGATGACTTGCTTTGTTGTTGGTCATAACCATAAACTAGCTTTCATCACACAATTCAGCAGATGATGGCAAACAGAGGAAATAATTTCTTTTTGCTTGTATTTATAGACAAAAGAGTAACTTCACAGTGATCTGCCTCATGATTTAATCTCCCATTCAAATATGCCAGTATGTTCCATATGACTAAGGCCATATGCTTAATGATACTTTGCTAGTTTTTTTGGATGATTCAACACACTTTATCTGTATTTTAAAGTATCATTTTAGTCTGGCAGTAGAGTCTGAATATCCACTAGTATTAGTTGTTCCCATTGTTGCTAAAAGCAGTTTTTAGCATTTCATGAGTAAAATTATTTTCATATTGGTAGGAACAAAGTGAAACAAGGAAGCAAGCTTGTACAGCAACAGCCATTTAAAAAAGGAGGAGCTGTGTATCCACTTTAGTTTCTCTATCCCTTGTAATAAATTTATCCAAACTAATCCCTTCCACATCACCAGATAGAAGTTTGTTCCAATAGTCAGCTACTCTTGCTGAAAGCTAATTTATGAACATATATCCCACAACCATTATATATATCCTTTCCACTTAAATTTATATTCCTTTGTGTCTTGTGTGAGAAAGAGGATGCCATCAGCATTTAGTTTTCTCAACCCTTTTAATGCCTTATACACTGATTCAATCAGACCTCCTGGCAAATGCCTACTTTTCAGACCCTGCAATTTACAGTACTGAAGCCTTTTTTAGATAACAGTTCCTTTCAGTGACACTGATTAATTTTGTTGATCATCTCTGTACCCATTTCCAGTGGATCTACATCCTTCCTAAAATGACACTCATTACTCTTTGCAGTATTCAACATGTAGCATAATCATTTCCTTACAGAAAGGAATAATTGCCTCTCTGTTCCTGCCGAAGAAATAAAAGCTGATTGTCTGTCATCGGAAATATATTATTGGGGTGAGATAAAACAGGAAAGGGATCTTGAGTGTCTGGAATACAAATAATATAAACGTTTTGCAATGACTAACTAAACAGCAAATAAAATTTTTAATGAAAGAACACAAAGTGATTAAATTACATAAAATGAAATTAGATAGTTCATCTACCAGGTGCTCTTAAACTTCGCAGTTCCCTAAAATGATAAATAAATTTTTTATACCAGAAGAGACTTTAAGAGCATGTTCTTGAACTGTTGGTGCTAAATACCTTCTCATACTTCCATGAACTCAACTACCTAATTTATATGTGCTCCCAAGCCATTTTTAGTTTAATTAATTTCCACATGTTCATCATATACTCAGTTCTGCCATAGGTGAATTAAGTTATAAGAATTGTATTACATTGTATGTTCAGATTTAAAATTATATAGTTACTTGAAATGATGTTGAATATATTTTTTAAACTGATTACAAATTGTTTTGTAGGATAAAGAAATAGAAAATGGTGGTTCAGCACCAAGGATGCTCTGCTTAGATGATTATTTTATGGTTGAAACAGAAAAGATGGCAAAAGACCCTGAAAGTGGAAAGCGAGTGAAATCAAAGGTAGATGCATGCAAAAAGGTACTGATGTGATATATAGAGATATATATATATATATATATGGCATCTATATATATACACTCACACACATGTAATCCCTATGTAACATGAAAGATGGGTTCCTAAAAAAAAGTGTTCCATTATATAAAATCATGTTATGCGAATACCAAAATGTCAGGAAACCATGTAAAAGGTGGCAAATGCATTCAGAAAAAGTTGCAAACTATGATCACTCTACAGTAAACTGTGTTTTATGATATTACCTGTATTTTTATTCTGTTATAGCATATATAGGCGTACCTAGCAGTTACGACAGGTTTGATTCCGGGCCTTTGTCGTAAAGCGGATCACTACCTTTTTTCACTCGCAGATGCATGTGATGCTCGAAAACCACACAGAATTAAACACAGCACTTACCATTAACACTGCAACTAAATATTAATGCAACAACTTACAAAATTGAGAAAGAAAGTCTTTCCACTCTGCATTTACCTAAAGGCTTGTAACCTTCAAACATATGTAAACACATGTTTGGCAGCATTAATGGGATGAAAAATTAGTAAGAGTAAAAGATAGGAAAATTTGAAAAGTAGGGCATTGCAGATACAATTAGAGGGGATTGATCATGTTAAAACCTTTATTTTGACAAAAGAAATGATAAAAACCTGCTTCTGCATGACCTCAATACATTCATTTTGTCTGTACACCTTATTAAGCGTACAGTATAAATTTATTGAAGCAAATCTGAGGTGGATGACACAAATTCAACATCATCAGGATCTTCTTCATCCACAGCTAAATTCTTCCTTGCTGGCGATTTGGATGGACTTTTTGTAGGCCTAGTTGATGCTCGAGAAGGACTTTCACTTGATGTTGTTGAAGGCTGATCTAAGATTTGAGAGGATGCTGGTATTTTTTGAAAGTAAGGACTCCAATGAAGTTTGAATTGTGGCTCTTCTTTTTTTTCTCTGTAGATTTCTCTATAACAGGCATAATGATCTAAAATACCAGCATTTACTTTGGAGCTTCTTTCAAAATTGGGATCCACCTTTTCAAAAATGGACAAATGGACTAAAAGCCTGAATGCTTTTGAAAGTTTCTTGCAAGTTAGTTCTTTAGGAATGGAATTCCATACATCCCCAGGATAAAAATCCTCTTCATTCTTCCTAAGCTCTTCAAGTTCTAAAAATCTTCATTATTTTTAGGGGTTGTGAATGTGACCCAAGCAGTTCAGTAACATCTTCAGGCTCCACTAATTGCCTTGCCATATCTACAATATTTGTAGTAGCCACCTCAACATGATTTTCAAAATCACCAGTAGTAAACTGGGTACACACAACTTCTTCCAAACGCCTTTTAAGTGTTTACTGTTTCACTTCATCCCATGCATCCCTAATAGCCTTGATGCCATCCAAGATCGTGAAGCTTTTCCAGAATTCTTTTACTACATTTGCTCTAGTCTTATTTTCAGATTCCCAGTGTATTGCATCTACAGCCGTAGCAAATGTTCTCCTTAGGTAATGTGATTTAAATGCAGTAATAACACCTTGGTCCATTGGTTGAGCCAGGGAAGAAAATTACTTGAACATTTGGGTTAATATCATTTAATGACATAAGGTGGCCAGGTGCATTATCCAAAAGAAGTAAAATTTTGAATGAAATTTTCTTTTCTGTACAGTATTCCCTAACTGCAGGCAAAAAGTAATTTGGAAATCACTCTTCAAAAAGTGATGCAGTAACCCATGCTTTTAAATTTGATTTCCAATAAACAGCAAGACTGGATTTTGCATAATTCTTTAAAGCTCTTGGGTTTTCTGAATGAAAAATTAGCATAGGCTTCAATTTAAAATCACCTCTAGCATTGGAACCTAACAAAAGGGTTAGCTTATCTTTTGCTACTTTAAATCTTGGCATTGACTTCTCTTCCTTTGCTATAAATGTTCTTGAAGGCATTTTTTTCCAGTAGAGGACGGTTTCGTTCAACATTAAAAATCTGCATTTCAGAATAATATCCTTCTGAAATAATCTTGGCTAGCTCATCACGAAAATTAGCTGCAGCTTGTGTATGTATTGAAATTTAATGTTATGGAGGTTGCTCCTGTGCTTAAATCTGTTAAACCAGCCTCTACTGGCAGCAAATTCAGCATCCTTAGCTGCCTTCCCTCTCCAGGCTTTCATGTCAACAAAGAGATTTAGGGCCTTATTCTGGTTAATCGCTTGGCTTAAAGGAACACACTGGCTAGTTTGATCATCTATCCACACCATTAACAGTTTTTCAATATTGGCAATAATATTGTCATGTTTACAACTTATTGTGCACTGACTGGTGTAGCACTTCACTTAGAATTTTCTATTTGTTTTTAAGAACAGTAATAACTGTAGTGCGAGGTAAACTTAGTCTATGACCTATCTCACTGTTTGATTCACTATCATCACTCAATTTAATGATTTTACTCTTGGTATCTAATGTTAGATACTGACTGCTTTTCTTCTTTTCAATTTTCCTATTATCTGCCATTATAACTGTTATATTTTGTAAATATATATATATTTATGCATAATAATGCATAAAAGTTTGTACAGTAATCAACACAGAGATAAACAGCATGCAACAATTCCAAATACAAACTGAGTCCACCACATGGAGGGCGCTTATAATTTTTATAAAATAATATTATTGAATTAATATTATTATAAAATAATATAATAATAATAATTATAATTATTATAATATCCCATATTATAATAAACCTGAGCCACACTGGCGACATCTCATTCCTGTATTATAATATAGGAATGATCAGGTTTCTCAGGAACAGAGCATAGTATATAATTAAAAAGTGTTGTAAATACGGGTCATTGTAAAGCAGGGTACACCTGTATTTAGCTGGAAAGTATAGTGCTATACAGTATACAGATACTGTAAGCATTTTGTACATGTATACAGTGAACTTTGCAAACAAGTCTATTGAAATTAACAGAAAAAGGTAAAGCTGTGTGCCTTAGCTGTGGGTAAAGCTGTGTAAACTTCAGAGTTGAAAGTTTACTAATTTTCTTTTCCCTTTTATTTTTTATTTTATTTTATTTTTTAATCAAAAGATTGTTGCTTTGACTGATTACATATTTCTTTATATATTTGACAGTAGCAACCCAAGAAATCTTTCACACTTCTTGACACTAAAGCTGCATACCTCATCAGATCATTTTCAAAAATTCCTCTATAAGAGATCCAATGTGAGAGTATAGTGGTTCTGCATGTCACTTCACTTGTTCGGAATGGCCTAGGTTTGAGTCCTGTGTCCAATTAATAGAATTTCTAAAGGCTACATCGCTTGCGTCATCAACATTTCAATGTACTACATGAAAATCAGCCTCTGAACACACTCTACTATACAGTGATGTTATACGAACTAATTTGCTGAAACAACACAACAATGACAACACTACTCTACGAGAGAAAATGCTTTCTGTAATCTTTTTCAAGTCAATATGGGAGACTATCTTCTACTTCCTTTGTATGTATTTCTGAAAATTACAGTTAACAGAAATTCAAGTCTACCGTCATCATATAGCTTCTGTCTCTCAGTCTTCGTTATGTAAAAGGTATTAAGTGCCACAGATTCTAATACCTTTCATGTGTGGAACTTCAATTTGAAGGGGAAAAAAAAACCCAAATGAGTAGTACATTGTTTTGCTGCTTGTCACGTTCACTCCACAATGACAACAGTCTTTACAACTTTTCTCTAGATATGATGACCTTGTGTGATGTATTCTAGTAGCACCAGCTGGTGTTACCCTATTAAACTGTTCTTGCTTTATTCCAAATTCCTCAAATGGTTTTTTTTTTATAATTATCATTAGCCATATGGTGCAAGGAAGCCTAAGGCTTATGCTGCACCAGCCAAAAAAATATATATATATTCTGATTTATCCCGAGAGAGAGAGAGAGAGAGAGAGAGAGAGAGAGAAGTAGAAGAGAATCGCCAAGAAAGAGAAGAATGATGATATCCAGCTCAGGACCCTGGGTGTGCCAAGCCCATACTCACCAGATGTGAGCCCCTGGGGTTAATTATTCTTACTTGCTTCGTGAAGATTGCGTGTACAATATTAAAGGTCTGCTCCTCTTTTTCTAAACATTCATTCATTTTCTTTTGACCTTGCAACCACCCTAAATGCTCTGACTCGTGATGTAGGTGGAAATCGGTTATCTACAGTTATGTACTATCAGTACTGTAACTGAAAATGCGAACTTTGTGTTCAGGTTTGTAATAAGTCAGTTGCTTAAGCTAGTGGAAGTTTTTTCTTTCTTGCTTATGGGAATTGGAATATTACCACCAATGTGTAAACACTTGTTTATTTCAAAATCATTTTCAAATCCTATACAGATGTATATTAATAAATAATGGGAAGGGCTGTATGTGTAAAGGCTCAGGATAGTTTCCAGGAAAAAAAGAGACCCTTGCGAGCAGAAAAATTGTGTGTAAGGTACCACTTTGAATATGACACTACTCAAACCCATGTTAAAAAGAGGAATTCTTTTTGGTGAAGTTACCATGGCTTTCATTTTGCATATTAAAAATATTTTTTTTTTTGTGTTAGAGTGAATCATGTTATGCAAGGATTACCTCTGTGTGTGTGTGTATTTAAATTCAAAAATTTATATCCTGATTTTATTGTTATTTGTAACATATTTAGAGGTATTGTTAAAGGTGCATTTTTTGTGTTATGTAAGCTTCTTTATGCCTTGGAATTAATATTAAAAGTATTAAATTACTACATGCTTATGACAAGTTTTATTTTACTTTGAGCAATTTAATTGCAGGACTTAATTCCAAAACTTGATTTTAATTGCACATTTTTTTTTTTTTTTAATTGCAGGAACTTGAGTATGAATATGAAGCAGATATGGAAGAAGCATACAGAACCAGTCTCTTTAAATCTTTTAAAAAAACAATCGATGATAGATTTTTTCCGTTTATCATTGTTGATGCAGTAAATGACAAAGCACGCCATTTTGAACAGTATTGGAGCTATGCAAAGCAACGTGGATTTCAGGTATTTTGTTAATACTAACATTTGTACTGTATGAAGAGCCCGATGATTGAAATATTTTGTATCCTGGAATTTGTCCTGAAGCACACATGAACTTGTCCTCCATATGTTTTAAAATATTTGAAAATAACTAGAATTCTGAAGTAGATGTAATATGATAATATATTAATTCTGTGAGTAGCTGAATATAGTATTTAGTAAAAGATGAATTGAGAGTGATTGCATCCAATAATCACATCTACATCTTGAGCTTTTCAAAAAAAAAAAAAAATTAAAATAAATAATAATGAAAATAGTAAAAATTATTAATAATACAACTAAGTTAATAAACTGATGATCAACTCAATTTAAAATTTTACCATGATCAAGTTGTGCAGCTCAAAATAAATTTGTATTTCTGTCAAAACTCGGAAGATAAAATTAGTTAACTTACAATGTTTGGATATTTTTCAGTTGTGATAATTTGAGATAAAACTATTCTCTGTTACATAACTATATTATGACGTAGGTGACATAGTTATGAAAATCAAATATTTTTAATATTATATATTTTTCCATAAATACTATGAAAATGATGGTTCATTTCAGTTTGTTCTAAAACCTTGTGTCTGAGTTCACTGTTCTTGTAAATAGTGAACCGGTTCTCTGAATACAGTTATTTTAAAGTTATAGTTAAATAATCCCCTGCAATCCATTTTAACTACATCCCAAAATGTATCATAAACAAATTATTATTTGCTTTTTTTTTTTTTTTTTTTTTTTAAATATTTATATTTGACTTAATTCAGCATGCTTTAAGTTAAAAATTGGTTAATAAAAAAAATAAATAAAATAAAATAATGAGAGGTAATGGTTTCATGTTCAGGAGAGAATGAGTATAAAAATTGGGTCGAAGTGGTTTTGAACAGGAGAGAATTTGAAAGCACAGAAACGCAATACACTAATGATAGCTGATGATTATACTAGTGATACACTAATGATAGCTGATGATTATACTAGTGATACACTAGAGATGGCTGATTGAAGTGGAATGATGTTATGCAAGAAATATGTAACCGGAAGATCATATAGAAGTAGATATTAAAGAAATTTATGGGGAAAGCTAAAAGCCAATTGAAATAAACAGTGGAAGTGGATTTTTAGTAATTGTGGGTGACTGGAATGTTTTATTTGGGGAAGGAGAAGGAAATTTTATGGGAGATTATGGGTTGGGTATGAGAAGTGAAAGGTTACTGTCGAAAATTATGACATCTAATATACACACTCTGTGACATTTAAATTGCAGCATGCCCAGAAGGAATGATTAGTTAATGCAAATCAGCAGGAGGATTGAATTGCACAAAGATTTGCAAATGATTGAAATACAGGTCCAATTGGATGGAAAGTTTCATTTGATATAAAAATGAACATAGAGATCGTGGAGTTCAAGGCTATATGTGTGTGAAGCAGTTAATAGGCTTCTGTCTTGCGGAACTGATTTCAGAGTTTAAGTAGAGCACAGAGAACCAAGACATCATATTCAACACTGATATCAGAGACTTTGACAGGCAGTGGATTATCAGCCTTCAAGAGGAGGCTGGATGGTTGCTTCATTATACAGGGTGATTCACTACCAGTGCGACAAACTTGCAGGAGTTGTAGGGAGCACAAAGATGAATCGGAATCACATAGCATTGCATGGTCCGAAATGCCATCGTTATGCGGTAGAGGACGTTGAACGGGAGGTCGCATGAACAGTGATCCCGCTGGAAGTCAGAATTTGTGAACCGGTTCCCGAGGCAGTAGGATGGATGGGTATTCAAACGTTGAACTGGCTGGCATGCACCTCGCGTATGGAGCTGTGAACTGTAACGGGCGCGCCGCTCTGCGCTTGTACCAGGAACGTTTCCCACACGGGCGTGCTCCTCATCATACGATTTTCGCACGTGTGCACAGAAGGTTACGTGAGACTGGTTGTTTCATGAGAGGTACCATGAATCGAGAGCGAACGACGAGGACGCCAGACGAGGAGAATGTCCTACGTCTTGCAGAAGGCAATCCAAGTATGAGTACTCGAGCGATAAGACAACGATTGGGTATTTCCCATTCCACTGTATGGAGGATACTATCAACAAACCAAATGAGTTCATACCATCTGCAATGCGTCCAATCATTGGAGCCTGCGGATTATCCACTCCGGAGGACTTTTGCTACTTGGTTTCTTCAACAGAAACGGTTTGCAAATGCTGACTTCCAGTGGGATCGCTGTTCACGCGACCTCCCGTTCAAGTTCAATGTCCTCTACTGCATGATGAAGGCATTTCGGACCCTGCAATGCTATGTGATTCCGATTCGTCTTTGTGCCCCCTACACCTCCTGCAAGTTTGTGAGGCGCCTCCGTAGCCAGGTGGGAAGGAGCAGCAGTGGGAAGGAGTAGCACACGCTTCTTGATTAGACCGGGGTTTGAGCCCATCACCACCAAATACGGAGGATGTGGAAAGGTCAGGGAATGACCACTGCATATCCCGGAGCAATGTGGCCTAATGTTGCTAATGCTCCTAAAAACCAAACAACAAACAAACTGCAAGTTTGTCGCGCTGGTAGTGAATCACCCTGTATAGTGGAAACTGTGTGCCATGACAATACCAAAGTGCACAGGTGTTGGCAAGTGTCTGTGGAATGGTACATTGTGTAGTCCTGAGCATGGCCCAGGACTACACAATTGGGAGGATCATCTGATCCATCAACAGGTTTACACTGAATCTACAGCCACACTAACTACCATCCAATGAGCTATGCCATCACCTGTCAAACCATTGCACACTGACTATATGAATCTGCCATGCATACTGTGCATTGTGTTGATTATTCCTGACTGCTGCCCATCACCAAGTTTCTGAAATAGTGCTACTCACGAGCTGCCTGTGATACAGAATGGTTTCAAGTGGTCTTCAGTGAAAAAGCCCGAATCTGCTTCCAGCCTGATGATTGTGGCATACACAGGCACTGACAACATGGTGAATGATCCTAGAGCCATTCCATTGTTCTATGCCATACTTCATGCCTTGCTGGTGTTATGGGGTGGGGAGTGATCAGTTTTGATAGTTGGTTGTTTGTTCATAAATGGCAGTTTGGATGCTCACGAGTATCTCATCAAGGTTATGGAATCTTGCATTCTCCTTTCTTGCTGAGATACCTGCACCATTTTCAGCAGGACAACACCCAAACACATACTGCAATGGTTTCCTCTGAGGATCTTTGGTGTGGATGCACTGTCTTGTCCGGCCAGGTCCTTGGATTTTCCTCCATTGAGCGTGTGTGGGCCATGATTGGTCCCCATGTATAGAGCCACCCACACCCAGCACAGACCATGGATATTCTGTGGGACCAGATGCAAGAGGAGGCTTGGTGGGAAATACTGCTATTCCACACCTGTATTACTCAATGTTTAGCTTGCTGACAACATAAATCCAACCATGGTGGATTTATGTTGTCATATTGATCTGTCCAGTTGTATGTATTTTGTGCAATTAAAAGTGAAAAAAACACACTTGCATTATCATTTGCAGCTTTTATCATGTGGTTCTTAACTCCTTGGTTGTCATTACTCAGAGTATCCTCTCTTTATTCCTGTACCTTCAGAATGCTTCAATTTCATTGTGACAGAATGTGTATTAAGACAACATAAAATAAAGAGATATATTGGGAAAATGATGTGTGACTGATAGGTTTCTGTTAGATTATATGGTAGTGATGATTATATATAGAAATAGGGTAAAGAATTTAAATGCATATACAGAGCTATACATATATTCAGATCATAATGTTTGATAATGAACATCAATTTAAAGTTTGTGTGTAGAAGTAGAATAGATGATGGAAATGGAGCAAATATGAACTGTAATGGAAGGTATATAGAAATTGAAGAAAAAGTCATTACTGGAAAGAGGTGATCAGAGTATAGATAGTTCTTGGATAAATTTGAGAAATAACATTAAAGGCAGAAGAAGAAATAGGATGTAGTCAGGGTTGTAAAGGTTATGAAATCTATAAATTGTAGGAGGCATTAGAAATTATAAACATTGACAATAGCGAGAGGAAGTAAAGAGAGATGAAGCTATTACAGGTGAAGGATAAAGCAAGAAATAAGTGGTGTTGTGTGTGTGTGGGGGGGGGGGGGTTGTAAAGAATTAGGATTGGAATGTACAGGATTTAGTGTGTGAACAGGTAAGAAATATAAATCCAGTGGGGGAGGGAGATGATATAAACATTTGGGCCATTAAGCAGCAAGAAGAGGGCAACTTTGATAATAAGTTACACTGAATCAAGATACTTTGGGGCTTAGTTAAATGCATTATTGAAAGAAATGAAGGCAAATACATCAGTAGGTATTGATGGTATACTAGTGGATTTTAAAGTTTGGGGAGATGAATTTAATTCGAGCAAAAGGAGTAGCCAGAAGATTTTAAGTCTACCTTAATGTGATATCCATATAAAATTCATGGAGTTAAATGTAAATTTTGGACCATAAGTTTCATATTCTATGCAGCAAAGAAATTTGGTTATATATGTGTCTTTATTCAGTTTTGCTTTCCGATAAATTATGAGTTGGGATTAATGAGGCTCTGTATTACTAGTTTTGAGAGTTAATTAGCAGACAAACTAATTTTATAGTGTTACCATTTTAATAATAATACATACAGAAAACTGGGATTTGAACACAAACCCTAATGGGTATCCATCAGATATAATATAAAGACTTACCACATTAACTAGACTTACTTCATTAGCAGATATTTTATGCCTTTGGATGTATTAAGACTTACTCATCTAGCAATCAAAAAGAAATAAACCCGTTTTGCAATGACTGCCAAATGAGTTGCCTTTTAAGCACCATTTAGTACTGCAGGTTCGATCATGAACTAATAATAAAAATAAACTTATAAATATAATGGAGAATTATCAATACAAATGTTATCACTACATTCAATATAAAATAAAAATAAATATAAAAGGTTAAACTAGCCCTTGTCAAATTGATAATATTGATTTATCAACTAGACAAGGGCTGGTGTAACCTTTCTGCAGAAAAGTGTTCAGTAGTCCGGAAAAATAATTGATTTATTTATTTACATTCTTCCAACCACATGTAAGTCTGCCTATAATATAGTGAAGAAATCACTTTAAATTCTATTAAATTATATAATAATTTTATGCTGCAGTTTGGAAATAACTTTTTATAGGCTGACACCACATTCAGAAATTAAGAATATGTGAATTGCATTAAACTATTATAAGCAATAGAATTTTGCAGTTGAATTTTGGAAGAATGTAAATAGGTTATTTTTTGAGCTATTGAAGGTTGTTATGTGGTTGAAATGTTATACAAGTCCTTGTCCAATTGATAAAATTTATTAATATTAGTTTTAGCTTATTTTCTATTGCTTAGATCAATAATGGTCATATTGATAGTTCTCTATCATATTTATAATTTTATTTTTATTATTAGTTCATGTTCTAACCTTAGTGAGCACTAGACAGTGCCTAAAATAAGTAACTCATGCAACAGCCATTGCAAAATCGGTTTATTTCTTTGTGGTTGTTATATGAGTGGGAAGGTTTAGCTTGGTAAGTCTCTGTGTTATGTCAGATGCATACTACTTGTCAGGCTCTGTGTTCTAATCCCAGTTTTATGTATTTATTATTATTTGAAATGCTATGGCTACAGAATTACTGTTTTGTCACTAATTAGTTCTCAAATGGGTAATATGGGGCCTCATTAACAACCACAAAATTTATAAGAAAGTAAAACTGATATTGGAATAACAGAAATGGATGTACATTCCAAAGACCCTGTTAAGTAATGTAGGAGGATGAATGAGATTATTAAGATAGTTATTAGATTAATATGTACATAGGCATGAAATAGCTATTAATGTGTTGAACAGACCTGCATCATTAGTTAGCAAAAACCGGAAATAAATCTGCATATTTGATCTCATGCTAAATTAGACAGGCATTTAATGTGTAAATCTACTAAATTGTAGTGCATGTGTGTATGGTTAATTGATTTACAATGTTATATATTGCTAACTAAATTTAATAACAAGTTATAAATTGTTAGTAGATTATGAACTGTGTCATTATCTTATTATGTACATATCTATTACTTGTAATGGATCTCATTTTAATTGGATTATTTTATGTGTGTGTGTGTGTGTGTATGTTTCAGGTATACATAGCTGAAATGGAGTGTATGGATCCAGTGATTTGCCATAAAAGAAATGTTCATAAACGTAGCCTGGAAGAAATTAAAAAGGTTTGTAGTCAGAGTTTTTATAACTATCTTTGTTTGAATACATGTTAATTGTTTTAATTTTTATTAATCTAGTGTAGAACAATTGTCTTGATCTATCTGAACATATGTACAGTAGAACTTCACTTGTCCATCACCCTATTTACCATCAGTATCTATTAACCATCACTTAACCCCACTATGCTGTAATGCATTGTGATATTGGCACCACATGTCACTCAATCTTTGTTTACAACTCAATGTATATGGTTGTACTTTAACCTCTTGTATCATATTTTAATAATTTTTATTTAGTAAACCCATTGAAATGACAAAGAAATGCAAGAGAGTAGCATTGGGATTATCACAAAATAATGAAATAATCAATTGTCTAAGAAAAGGTCAAAGTGCTACAAGTATAACATCAATTTATGAAATAGGAAGAACAACAGTAATTGATATAAAGCATGATGCAGACAGAATTGAAAACCATCTGTCAAAAATGGAAAGCACTGACACTAATGTTAAAAGTCGTAAAAGAAGGAAGCTTGCTATCAATTTAGATGGAACAGCAGTTCCAGCTAAATCATATCCGGAACTTGGAGTATTTTTACTTCAACGCATAACTTAATCTATGGTTTGTTTAACAACATAGCCAAGGAATTCCATTGTTGGGACCTATAATAATTGAAAAAGCCATTGAAATCAATAAAAAAACTAGGTGGAGATCCTTCGTTCAAGGCTAGCATCGAATGGTTCGACAAATTTAAGTTTCGCCATGGTATTCGACAGTTGCCGATCCAGGGTGAGAAGCTAAGTGCGATAGCACAGCAATTTCTGTTTATCATGAAAAACTACAGATAGATGATCGAAGCTTGGTTAAAGACCAAATATACAGCTGAGATGAGACTGGCCTAAACTGGAGGCCACCATCTCAAAAGACACTGGCCTCAATGATTGAACATGTGGCACCAGGATATAAGGTGCAAAAAGATCGCATCACTATAATGGTATGTGCTAATGCCAGCAGTAATCATAAATTGCCTTTGGTTGTTATAGGAAAACTAAAAAAGCAAATTATTATAATAAAGAAATTATTTGTGACTTACAAACATTAAAGAATGTTTATTCTTCATCATCATCGACTAAATGCACACTCGTTGATCACTTATTATTGGCTCGGCACTCGTTGGTTTGTTGCACAAGGAGTAGTCTTCTTCAGAAATGCTTCAAGAGGCATTTATTTCTATTTCCAAGATAATCTTCTCTTTTCTTTATAAATTTCAATAGCATACATAAGCATTTTTTAATGAAATGCACAAATTGCAACTAACACAATTTGTGCGGAGTAAAAAGTTTATGGAACTAAAAAAAGGAATGAAGAGAAGGTTCTGAAAATTTATTTGTTTATGCAATTGAAGGTTTCGGTAAAGGGGAAACACATTTCACCAATGTAAAAAAAAAAACCACACAATTCCAGCTATCGGTATTTTCTCAAATGAAATAACATGGAGTTTACTAGCTGTTTATAATTGATTGCAGTAACAGAAAAGCCCAATAAACCAGAAAGTGCAAATTGTTTTTATTGTTTTATGGTTGTGACCTCCAGAAATGTGCTTTAGAAAATATCACAAAGCTGTTCAAAATTGGTTCTTATAACAGAACATATGATAACGATGAAAGTGTGGTGCATTTTAATGATTTCAATTGGTAACTAATACAATATACACCATAAAAATGACCTTTTAGAGAGTTCAGAGAGTATATAGCGAAAATTTGTTCTGTGGTCATGGAACGAATTGCCAAAAAACAATGTTATTGGTTTCACATTATGATATTTTCATGATACAATGTCTCTGCAATGGACTAATATCGTAAAGCGAGGAACACTGTATTGTATAGCTATGAGCGTGGTTTGAAATGCGATATTTATGAATGTTTTATTTTTTTATTTATTATTATTTTATTTTTTTTTTTTGCAATTAGTTCATATTTTCGATTTTGTTCCTTCTTGATACTTGGGGGGTGTGGGACTTGTAAAGCAGGAACTGCCTGTATTTAAAACAAACACGAATTTTAAGATTCATAATAAAGACTAATTGAAATTGTGTTTATTATTAAATAGTAATGTTTTTAATTACAGAGAAAGAAATTGTATTTATTATTAAATAGTAATGTTTTTAATTACAGAGAAAGAAATTGTGTTTAGTATTAAGTGTATTGTAGCTTATACAAGCATATTAATATAAATAATATGTAGGTATATACTTATATTATTTTTTTATCTCTAATATTTCTTTTCTTTTTTGAATCTATCTTTTTATCAAGTTATTGAGAATTTTAAAAAATAGGAGCTAGATTTAACTCATCACTGATATGAAGTGTTCATTGTTTAACGGCCCCAGGGGTTTCTTCATCTCCGCTATCACTGATATAGGAAGTAACCTTTATAACAAGGAAATTTTGTCCATCCCTTGATGCTCGTTTGACTGTATTTTATTTTATTTATTTATTTATATTTTTTTTAGGAATTTAAATTATAGACAGAATTTTGTAAACTCTGGTCAGAAGACAGCAGTTAAAACCTGATCATCTGCAAATAGCAGTGTCTCTTTATTCCTTGTTTTAGAGGAATAATACCACGACCAGTTCATCTCTAATGCCTTAATGCTTGTTCTACTTTTCTTGTGTTAAATCTTCTTATGTCCTCTGTGATTCTCTTTCTAATGACTTTGCATAACTCAGTATACTCAATTTTCTCCTTATCAGTGTTTATCTTGCTCTTCATTTGTCGCCTTCGGTCCATCATGACAAGTGTTTCCTGACTAATTTTTATTTCTTTGGATTTCTTTTTACCTATAGGTTCCTTGGGCCTTACCACTTTCAGAATGTTATAATATTCCTCATCGATATCTTGGTCCTGAGCAGTCTGCAGAAGCTCAAACTTGTTCTTAAGTTCCAGTACATTCTGCTTTTTCTCCTCTTCTGTTATCTCAAAGACCTTCGTATTATTTCCTCGAGTCAAGTTTTTCCCTTTCTTTTCTTACACCTATATCAAGTGTGCAGGTTACCATTCTGTGAGCACTTCCATTTTAAGAGAGTACCTTTGAAAATGTTAGGAATAGGGGGGTCTTGTCATGATGTACCTCACAACCAGAAAAGACATGCTTTGTACTGCCTGATCAAAGATGTGGGGAAATGATGGAGTCTGCTCTGGAAGCCAAACATGTTTTTTTAGCTATTTTATTTAATGCAAATTGAGAGAGAGATAAGAGAACCATAGGCATCTAAATTAACTACACAGCCACAGGCCTATTTGTGAATAATTCTCCACTATATATAATAACAATATTATAGTATATTAATATACTAGGAGGTATCAAAAAGTTCCTACCCTTACCTAGAAATAATAATCCTAGAAAGATGAAACTTCACAGGAACTTTAAAATCTTTTTCTCTGTACTCTTCATGTTTAGAAAAACATTTCTCCCATGTATGGATCAATTATTTAATGCCTTGATCATTGAAGTCTGCACTTTTTGCCTGAAACCATGATTCCACTTCATTGATGACTTCCTGAGGTGAATCAAAGCTGTGTCCACACAATGGTTCCTTCATTTCTTGAAACAGGAAGTGTGATGGTGCTAGGTAAGGAAAATAGGGTGATTGCTGCAGTAGTTTGAAGCCACACTGGGCAACAAAGTTGGTGGTGGCAACGGCCATGTGAGCTGGTGCATTGTCTGACAGAACACGAACACCTTTAGCTAACATTCCACACCTTTTCGCCTTCAAAGCATCGTGTAACTTTTTCAAGATTTCTCCAGTAAGTGTGGAACCGTGAGATAGGTAATCTGTCATGATAACCCCTTTTCTGTCCCAAAATACAGACATCATCATCTTCTTCACAGATGGAGTGGTCTTTGCCTTTTTGGGGAGGACAGTGATATGGTTGAGGGACAATTCATTTCATTGCAAATGCAGTGGGAATTAGGTCTGCCCACAGTATTTTACGTCACCATCTGCACATGTCTAAGGTCTCTGCACAATGGGTTCCAAGATTGCTGATGCCTTTGCAAAAGCACTGTCTACCATGGGAGTGGCACAGCTTCAAGCAAAACAACACGAAGCTTCTGTGCGGGCGGGTCGTTCAAATGCATCGGGCCGACCGGGCTAGCCGAGTGGGTAAAGTACCTGCCCGGCAACCCAAAGGTCGCGGGTTCGATTCCCGCCTCGGGCTTGGATCAAAGTACTGCAAAAACCTTGGGAGGTGCAATATGGCCACAGAAGCCGATGCGCCAACAACTACCAAAACAAAAAAAAAAAAAAAAAAAAAAAAAATGCATCGGAACTTTCGTTCCACGCAATAAATGAACAACATTCATTCAGCTTTAATGAAACAAAAATTATAAATATTCAACACAACTATCACAAACTACTTATTGCAGAAACCTTAGAGATGAAACTACATGAAACTTCAATCAATATCCGTAGGCCATTCCTATTGTCCGATGATTGGTCACTTATATGTGTGAAGAACAAACACTACAACATAAGACAAAAGTTTCGGATTAATTGTGAGTTACTCTATTTCTGTGAACATGACGTCCGAAAACTTCTAGTCCGACTTAAGGAATGTAGAAAATAATCCCTCCCTCCCCCCATATCCAATTTTATTAGACCCCTAAATTTAACGCAAAAGTCCAGCTATAGGACCAAAAGAAATAAGATGTCCCACCTGGTTTACAAAATAGATATCGCCATCCTCAAGAATTATTAGTGAGTTGGACTAGGAGAGTTGGAAAAGAAGCTTCCTATATCTAAAACAAAGGTAATCCCTGTTGATTTATAATATAATAGAATAAACTAAACTAGTTAATATCAGAGCTGCAAGCCACCTAAAATTTTGGACCGGTTCGGTTCATGGTCTTGTTCAAAAGGCAATTTCGACTAGTGGTTTGGTTCTGTTTGATGTTCGGTTCAGTCAAGTATATCGTCTTAAAATCAATTCGTATAGTTTCTTAGTTCATTAATTAATAGTACTAACATCACATTATAATAAAATATTACTATAAAATCTTATTTTAAAAGTAAATTATATCAATAATATATTAGACAAATAATAAAATTGCATGTTAATCATTTTAAATCTGATTGAAAAAGGAGCAGAAATGACCAAAACATTAACTCTGAATATTAATCTCTTCTCGTATTCAATACTCATAAACGTATACAAGAGAACGTTTAATTTGGAAAGAAAATAATTATTCAAACAAAATTTTTAATATAATTTAATAATACTAAGTAAGACAGATATTTCCAGATTATATAAAAAATCACAGAAAATAATCACAATACTGAATTACAAGCAAAATATTATTATTTACTCAGATAATGGACATAAGGAATTAATGTATCAAAATAATTTTAATTTGAAAATTGATCATGAAATCTTAAAAACAACATAGATTACATAGGTAATTTGAAATTAATTATTTAATTTTAAAAATAAGATATCCTCCATTAACCTTGAGCCTAAACAACTCCTCTTATCAGTCAAAATGATCTTAAATGTCAAAAAGCATCTTTCCACACTTGCTTGTGGGGCAGAAACTTGGAAGATTACTTTGGCTAGCTGATAAAACCCTGGGTGACTAAACTCTTGCTTTCCAATATCCTAAGAGACGCTTGTTTTTGTTGGTACCTCAGGGTTCTGAGTTGGATATCATCATTATTCTCTTTCTTGGTGATCTCTCTCTCTCTCTCTCTCTCTCTCTCTCTCTCTCTCTCTCTCTCTCTCTCTCTCTCTCTGTGTGTGTGTGTGTGTGTGTGTGTGTGTTTAGGTAACTCAGAAATTTTATTTAGGCTTGTGCTGCATAAACCTCAGGATTCCTTGCACTATATGGCTAATAATAATAATGTCATCAGAATTATTCAGAAGAACCATTAAATCAAATTTCTTTGTTTCCTCTATCTGTCTCTTTTTCATTTCTTTTTCAAATAACAGCTTTTAGATGTCATCCATGGTTTCACCCATTACAGTAATACATTCAATTGTATCTGAACTTTGTTTCAGGATTTTTTTCTGTAGACTGTACTCGGCACAAACTATCATAAATGTCACATAAATGTTCCTTAGCCTTCTATTTTTGGATATTATCTAGTAATATTTGGTACCTGGGGTCCAGATACATACAAGGTAATAAAGTCTCATTTTCCATCAAATTTACTTCTCCTAGCATGAGAGAGGTTATCAAAAAAAAGATGACAATTCATTTTCAATTTTTCTAACTTCCATTTTACATTTCATCCATGTGTAGTTAAAAATCAGTCATTGTGAGTTCCTCTGACTGTGAGGAGGAACCCTTGTGGCCCACAGGGTCCTTCCCTGACTCATTTCTTAGTCAAAGCGAAAAAACTCTTTCCCTGCCCCTGAGATGGGCTGCTAATCCTATGCAGTGCTTTTCATGTCTTCTTAGTAACCATTCTAGAAGCCTAGCCATGAACAATGGAAAAAGAAAGAGGAAGGAGTATAGGTTTCCTACTCACTGGATTTCCCCATGAAAATTTTTGTTGACCTGTAGGCTGTAGTCGATGTTTGAACCAAAAATCAAACCACTTTTCCAAAAAAGGTTGGTTTGGTTCATGGTTTAGAAAAATGGGGACGGTTCAGTTTGCAGCTTTGGGTAATATATAGTTTGAATACATATAGTCATAGGTTAGTTTATTTTTGTATTTAGTTAAGTATTTATAAAGCTACAGCTTAATATTTGGGTATTTGTTATCGATATTTTGACCTGAATTTTGTGACCTAATTTGGTAGCTTAAATTTAACTCCACTAGTAGTTTAAAGTTTTGTTGGCAGTTTAATTTCTGTAACAGTTTGTTAATTTAAATTGTGTAATATATTATAAATTTAAATTTTCTAAAGTATTTGAAAGGCTACAGCTTAATGTACAGATAGCCTTTGTTATCAAAATTTTGGTGGGAACTTTTTAATTCTCCATCGGTAGCTAACTTAAATTTAACTTCCTTAGTTGTTAAAGTTTTGTCAACAGTTTCATTTCTGTAATATTTATTTAGTTTAAATTCTGTAGTATATCGTAAATTTAAATTCTATAATCATTCTAAAGTTTAAATTAGACGTTATTAATCGTTGCTGTAAGATCCACTTATAATACAGATCCCAAGGATATCAGACCCTGATAGAAATGCCTACTGGCATTTTCAGTATGAGTCGTCACAAGTTAATTATTTTTATAGCCCACGGCATGTATTCCAAGGTTGGGCTAGTGGACAAACCTAGCTCAAACAACAGTTCTTTTCTTCAACATGTAAGGAGTGTACCCATCTCAAATTAGAAATTGGTGCATTACCAGAAGCATTTGAAATGGGTACTCTCCTTACATATGGTACAAAGAAAAGAATTGTCACTTGATAAGTTCCCAGAAGCAAATATAACTGGAAACTTGTCAAAGACTCAAGTATCTCATGATCCGTGAGGTTATGCACCTCCTGATTCTGGTCCCAGATAAGAATAGTCGAGGACGTCAAAGCGATAGTGAACATCTCAGTATTGCGTCTAACCACTATTAAGAATTATGTACTGGGGAAAAAAGCCAGAAAACTAAATTACGTGACTGTTTTAGAAAGGATGAGTAAAATGTAAGTATATTAGTAGAATATGATTACTATAAAACAGCTACGATGCTCAATACATTCTACGTTGTATTTCAATCTTGGTAAAAGAATAAAAGAAATTTACCTCAATATGATACATAGAACACTTCCTAATGACACTCTCCAGCAAATAAACAAATATAAAATTAATGCAAAATGATTACAGTAATAAAATTAATTTTAAAAAAAATATATATTTTTTGAAACAATTAAAACAGTTCAATGCAAATTTTGAAAAAAAAACTTTCCTTCCTTAAGCTGAGAGGGGTTTTCGACCAATTAGAGTAAAGAAAAAAAATTCTTGATCACTGGAATGGATAAAACAGAGTATGTGGGAGCCAGATCTTAAATAGAGAGATTATTTGTCTTCATGCATGCAAGTAAAAGGCCAACCGGGCCAGCCGGGTGGGTAAAGTGCCTGCCTGGCAACCCCAAGGTCGCGGGTTCAAATCCCGCCTTGGGCTTGGTTCAGAGTAGAAAATGCAAAAACTTTGGGAGGTGCAATATGGCCACAGAAGCTGATGCGCCAACAACTAACCAAAAAAAAGAAAAAGAAAAAAGCAAGTAAAAGACCGTAAATCGGAGATTAGATGTGGATTATGAACATTAATAGAATTCTCTTGTAATTTAATATCGATGGTTTCTGCAGTTAATAGTCCTTTGCAAATGGCAGAAATTGGCTCCTTTAAAGGATCTGCCCACAACACAGAAAAAAGATAAATATGCACACCTTAACACATGCACATACACCACACTCCAAGTAAAATGGTACAAAATAGTATGAAGAGACATTGTCTGAAAATTTCATGCAATGTAGAGCTCATTTTGTCTGCTTTACAGAATGCAAAACTTTACTCTCCAGGTGGAAAGACAGTCGGCTAACTACCTTGCTCAAAAATAAATTGACATTCCTGATGTTAACATGTCTGCGTTAAAGAATGACAAAAAACGGGGAAACTTTTGTAAAGTTGGCAGTTCAGACTACCAGGGTAGACCTAAGAAGAAAAGGAGGCAATTAGAGTTAAAAAAAAAAAAAAAATTATTAACAGATATTTTAAGAAAATAATTAAAAAATCGTTGCAGAATATAAAGATTAAAATTTTTTACATTCCTAAAAAAAATCCAGGGAATATTTTTGGAAAGTTGTGGAAGATAGCTATTAGCAGTGTGGAAAAATATTTTGGCATTGAATTAAAAATGTCAGTTGGATAGGTGGGTGACACCCTGAATTGAGATTTATAACCTTAACTGAAGTATTATTTTTTAGAACAACCTTTGCACTTTTTTTTTTCTATGGAAGTAGAACCAAATATTTTGGGTGTGTGGCTTGTTTGTAAATTTTATTGTGAATATGTAAAAAAGGGAAATAAAGTTGAATTTGGAAATTATGGAGCAATTTCACTGCTCAGTGTACTGGATAAAATCTCTGCAGGTGCCTTAGAGAAAAGGGTAGAAGTATTATTGAATGTAACCTTTGGGAAGAACAATCAGGTTTCAGACAAAGCAGGTGATGCTGGGATCAAATATTCACAAAAGACAAATTATTGCAGGTTCATGGGAATGTAAAAAAGATCTTGTAATTAGAATTTGTTGAAAAAGTGTATAAGAAATCTGCTTTTTTAAATTTTAGAAAGATGCAGCATCAGGGATATTCTTTTAAGGGGATTAAAAGTTTGAAAAATGGTTTAAGAAAACTGGGAGTGAAGCATGGCTGCTCCTTATTGCCACTTATAATTTTCATGGACTATTTAATAAAACATTTGACTTACTGATAGAGTTTAGTCCGGGAGTTGTAAAAATTCAGTCTTTATTATATATGGATGTAGTGGACATGAGTTTCACAAAAACAAGTTACAAAAGTTGAGAAAGAAAAGGAAAATTTAAAGTTTAGACTGAACATTGAGGATTAGAACACAAATTAGTTATTTTGCACATTTAAGAATCATTGGTGATGAAGATAGAATGTGATACGTGGAAATGAACATTAGAATAAGTAGAACAAAACATGTAGGGAGCCTATTAAAAAAATTATTTGGAGGTGGAGGGGAAATTTGCCAAAAAAAACACAATTTGTTGTTTATAATAGTTTTTAAGCTCATTTTAACCACAAGACCTCAGTGAAAGGCGAGCATTAAAAGGATTTATTAAAACTTAGAATCTTCATAAATGCAAATTTTATGAAAAGTAAATGGAAGAACAGATGCAAGCCAATGGCAAAGACCAATATTTGAAGCAAAACTGAATTGCAATAGTCTGATGGTGATGACAGAGAAGCATTTATAAGAAGCGGGCCTACCAAAAGTCATGTCATGTAGATAGGGGAAAAGGGGGATTGGAAGGGGGAAATTAGCTAAACTCATTCTTGAGTAAATATGGAACTAAAAATGAGTATAAATCAATAACAACGTAAAAAAATACATGCCAAGACGTAAGTCACTCAGTCGTGTCAAGCAACCATTAGAAGAAGGAGGAGGAGGAGGAGGGCTTACTGAGGCAAAGACTAAAGATCTAACAGGGAATTGGATAGCAAGGAAGAGCATAGTGAATGGAAGGCTGATAAGCCAGAACTGGTTTGTATTACCATCTTACCTGTACACTGCTGGATATAAGCAATTTGGGAGGTGCTGATTTTAGGTTTATATGAAGGATGTCACCAAGTGACATCATTCATATAAATTATAAGTTATACATAAAGAAATATATAAAAAAAATTTTTTAATTTTTTCAAAAATTGAAAACAAGGCATCCTGCAATCGAGAAACTTTTGAAATGTAGTTAGCAAGGCAAGACATTCTAAGCTTTGAGTTTAAAAAACATATGAATGCATGACTTTTTAATTTTATATAACATGGTTTCCATGCCATTATCTGTTGCAAACAAACAGTATTATGACCTAATGATGCTCAGTACAAAGCAGCCCAAATCACAAAGATTTGAATTTGAGGAATACTGGTGTTTTCACACAGAGTTGTAGAGCAGCATTTCACAACAATTAAAAATTGTAAAAGAAGGCATAAAATTCAGCAATGTAGTAACTAACCTAAGTATGTATAAATAGTATGCCCAACAGAATGGATCTGATTTCAGTTATAAAATTGACGACTTGCTGCTAATAGAAATTTCAGCTTGCTCCTAAATTTTTAATCAGATTGTCCAGCCCTGCATTAATGGTGAAATACTTAACCCTGTCAGCTTTATACATAGATCTACAGTTCCTTCAGTTATCAGGGGTTTCAGGTAATGACTCACTTATTAGCAGTTATACCTCCTGATGGAATAAAGGGTTGCTTTTATGTCATCTTCATGGAACAAAAGCAACCCGTGGACTAGGAAGTTATAACTTGTTTGGAGGCACATTATTTACATCTGATTTTAGGAAATTAATTCCTTAACTGACAAAGACCAATGAAATCATAGCAGATTCAATATTTATGATTGTGTTGAAATTGATAATTTATATTCTGATGTTCATGATTTTGAACAGTTCAGTGGTAATTGGATGTGAACTGAAATCACAAAACTTGCAAAAGATGCAGGATTCCACGAAGTTGACAAAAATTATGTTAGTGAATTGTTTGAATCACATGCACTGCGATTAAGAAACAAGGATCTGACAGGGATGACAATATAATTGAAGTCTCCAAAGAAAAGAACTACAATTATGAGAGGCATGTGAAAAAATTAATGAGGCTTGTTGAGTATTTTTACAATAATCTCTCTCTCTCTCTCTCTCGTTGAGTATTTTACAATAATCTGTCTCTCTCATTGTACTGTCAAGATTAAAGCTGTCTACAATTCAATCTGAAAAATTGCAACAAATAAAGCAAACGCTTGTTTATTCTTCAAATCTGTCAGTTTTCCTAGGGTAATTCCCCCCCCCCCCCCCCCAAACCCTTTCTTCATGTCTAATGGTGATACGCCATTTAACTGCATTCATATTCAAATATCTTTAGGTAAAGTACCTCAATCTCACTAGCAAATAGTATATACTTCACTTTTTGCCATTATTAATTTCTATTTTAATTATTATCAGTTAAATTTTTAATATCATTTCTTGTGTTAAAGCTGCAGTTAGACCATATTTTCATTGTGGATTTTGTGTAGTACAGTAAGACCCCCATAACTTCCTTTGCTGCCTCCTTTAATATAACTGGATAGATCCCATCCACTCCGGATGCCTTTTTTATGTTTATCTTCAACAATTTCTCCTCCATTTTCCTCTCTGTTATTACAAAATCATCTAGGTCACTGCCAGAGTTTAACTCACCTCTGGCATTCCCCTCCCTGAATAACTACTGATGGGTGAATGTAGATGCAGATTTCTCATTTAGTTTGTTAGCCACCTGAGCAGGATCATCAATAGTTGAACCATCAATATCCAGTGGACCAATCTGATTCGATTCATCCCTTTCCTTCTAGAGTTTACATAGGTAAATAACTCTTTGTTGTTTTTCTTTGCATCCTTTGCCAAGGATTTCTCATAATCTGCCTAATCTCCTTTGTGACTTGGTTACAGACCAGCTTATATCTATCATAGGATTCCGTGTCACCCATTAATTTATATGTATCCCATGCATTTTTCTTCTCTGCCATATGTCTAATTAGTTCATCTGACATCCATTTAGTGTGTTGGTATATAAAGCCATAGAAACATTCCAAGATAAATTCTTTGAATGCTTCCCATTTTGAATTTGCTGTTGAATAGAATTTAAATACTGTCTCAGACCACCATAGTCACCTTAAAAAAAAAAAAAAAACAACGACTTAGATATAACGACTTAGATTATACGTTTGTAAAATCTAAGTCGTTATATGTATTTAGTTAAAAAGTACGATTTAATTGACAATGAAGTTCAACAAGATTAATAAATTTTACTGATTAATTGATCATATTATATACTATACTGTACTAAGCTAACGATATCTAGTTCGAGATATAAAGTTGTATCGTATAACAATAGCGGAAGTTACGAACGGTAAATCTATGGACACTTAACTATTAATGAAATTCCAAAATCTGGCTGTCTCAATTCAGAATAAACCAGACTAGGTCTATAAGCTACTTATAGAAAACAATTTAATATAACAAATAGTTAATAAAACGGCTAAATATAGTTAAAAAAACTTCCCGTTTGCCGGCTCTGCAAAATTTGTGAAACACGTGGATTGGATGGTAATCCTGCACTTTAGTGTTGTCAGCCCGCAATTCACCATATAGAGGATATTGTTGTATTAAAAAAAGTAACAGTAAGTTTTAATTAGAAATTTTTATAATATTTTATACATTTTTTAAATTCTGTTTTGATTTACTGTGTTAAGTAGTAAAGTCAGTAAGAACTTACTAATATTTTAAAACACTTATGTATAAAATTTCAAAATTCTACAAAAACTTTACTGTTTGAAATGTTACACAAAATATAAATTTAATTCTAATACTTAATATATTCTCTGTGTGATGCTTGCCAAGGTGATCAGTAATAATTCTCTCTCTCTCTCTCTCTCTCTACAGGTTAATGTTGAGCAGGGTAACAGAAAAAAAAAAAAAGTATATTTGTAACAACACTGGATAAAGTCACTATCCAAATGTTTCATTGTGCTTTAGTCATTGGGTATTAGCAGAACAGTTTGTATACTGTTGCCCTAGACCTGGTGGCTTATACACAGCCATAATTCCAGAAGGGGATCAAAGTTGTTTGTAAAAATCCTAGCTGCAGAAATAGAGTTAATTAAATTACCTCTGGGCATGCATTTTCTATGGTTTCAGGCTAGGTGTCAGCTGTTGCCCTTTGCAAAATTGGAAGGTTGTGGTATGCAAAAAATGCATGCAGTGACCCTCTTTGTAGCTGAGAAAATTTTAAAGTCATATGGTGGATAGAAATATAGCTTTTTGCCATTGATGGATTTGGAAGACATGAGTTCTGAAAGTATTATCAGATTTACATTTCTGTGAACAAGAAGATAAAAATTCTGTGGTGTTATATGTATTCCAACAATAGCAATGTCTACTTTCATTTACCATTGTTCCAAACATAAACTGGCTGCTAGTCATCCTTGAAAGTAATGTCGCTGCAAGTCGAAATGCATGCTAACATATCCCTACCAAGATTGCTTTTACAAGCCACATTTTAAAAGCAGTCTCTGTCACTCATCATCTATACACATAGTAGAATTGTTAGCAGTGTTGTTTGCTCAGGAATAGAAAGGAATTATTTCTAAGCAGCCATGCTATATGCGTTTAAATTTAGATAAGAAAATAACCAACAGATGCCATCACATCAAGACCAACACTCATCATTATGTTAAACAAAAATATAAAATAATAGAAGTAGACATTTTACAGATTAAAATCCATATCATAATAAAGTAAAAATATGAGAGTGATTAGAAATAGGGCGAGTAGTGAAATTATTACAGTATATAGAATATCTGTATAAAACAATTTTTTTTTTTTTTTTTTTTTTTTTTTTTTTAAGTCAGGAGGAAAAAAATTATATCTTCCCATTAAAAAAAATTGGAATTTTTTCATAGTGATAACTTTTTCGGTGATAAAATAGTTTGTCCATCTTCCATACAGTGAAATGATGTAAGTCTTGCATAGTTCCCACCCAGAGATGTAACTTTCATATTTGCATAAGGGTTTGCATAATTCATAAAAGTGCTATTTTTCCCATTCAGTTCATACAAATGTGTGTGGTCTGTATTATATACTTTTTTTATTCATACCATTATAAGATAAAGTTTTATTGCCTCTAATTTAGGGGTAAGCCTAAGTGATCTGTATCCACAAAGTCCCCAGAAGTGTACCAGTCTGTCTTTCTGTTCTCTGTGCTAATTCACCCTGTAAATTAGGGCATTTAAAATTGTATTGCAAAAAATGGCTGATTTTTTCCTAACTACATTCACTCTTAACCTACTGATTTACTTAAAATGTCAGGTTAAAATGTATACATGCAACCCCCTTATAACAGTGTACTTCTATAACATGGTTTTGTTCTATCATGACTGATAAATTGCGGCAATCCTCCCACAACATGGTACTTCTACAACAAGGTTTTGCTCTAACACAGTTTGAGAATTTCTGGAAATCTCACATAGCAGTGTATTTTGGAGCTTTTGTGCTGGGAAAACCCTGCTATTATGGTAGATGTAATTTTCAACATTTGCATTCCTTTTTTGTGAATCCCTGCTATTGACTCATTAATTGTTATCATCTTCGTGATTCTAAAGCACAGTTCTGGAGGTCACTTCCGTGAAACAAAACAATTTGCTGCACTTTCTGGTTTATTGTCTTTTCTGTTAGTGTAATCAATTATAAACAGGTAATAAACTCGATCTTCTTACATTTGCTATAGTACTGGTAGCTGGAATTCTGTGGGTTTTCATATTATTATGGTGAAATGTGTTTCCCCTTCCATGAAATCTTCAGTCATATAAAAAACATAAATAAATTTTCAGAAACTCATTACTCCGTATCATGTTTGTTGCAACTTTTTCATGTTGTGTTCTTTGTTTTTAATTGCTTATCATTTTTACTGTTTTAATTTTACAACAAAAAAAAAGTCAATGAACAGAAATGTACATATTACAGTATGTACTAATTAAGCTATGTATGTAAGCATAAATTTCTTTTTGTTTTGCTCACTAGAAAATATTCTTCTGACTTTCACGTATCATTTAAAAGCCGTGATCAATTGTATTTTGTTGAGAGATCCCTGGATTACGTTCTGTGCTATTGAACTTGTGCTTTGTTTGACCATAAAAAATAATTGTGACTTCAAAGAGTGCAGTTCGTGACATTTAAAGAGAGCAGAAGGTACATGAAATCTAGATGCTGCAGAAGAGATTGTGCTTAGTAGCAATGAAGAGGAATAAAATTAAATGAATGTACATTATCTCACATATAAGTATCACTGTTTGTAAGGTAAGACGTTTGTTCAGTTATTGCTATTTAAGGTACTACCGTTATAAAAATAATAGTTAAAATATTAAGTTAATACTACTATAAAAATTAAGTTTCCGATAGTTAAAAAAAAAAAAAATTACATATTTTGTTAGCTTTTGGAATGGAACCCTCTTTTTATACTGGTTCTTAGTGTCGTATAACACAGCTTTGCATTACATGAGATTTTGTAGGAACGAAACTACCATGTTATACGAGGATTACATGTAATTGGTTTTTATTTATTTAGTATCATTATACATTTTTTTATACCTGTTTTCTTCTCTTTTAATTCTTTTATTGTCAGAAAAAAGAAGCAAAAAGGAAAAGATATATTTTTCCCTTTAAAACAATCTGCCATCTGTAAAAACACCAGAAGGAAAGCCCGAAGTTTTTTTATGTAATATTTTTGTAAATTATGTAGTTAAATTAACTGAGAATCCAAGGACCTGAAATTATTTGATTATGAACTAAGGAGGCTCATCATCACTTAGCCCCATTTAAGCACCTCCTCCCCACATAGGATGGAAAAGATCTGGGTTTGAATCCCATTGGTGATGTGAGGAACTTGAGATTTTTTTCATAGTGTGGCTGAGTTGGTCATTCACAAGCAAGGGTTGGTCTGTGCTTGTTAACAGGAGAGACTGCTTCTACAGGGATGGGATACACTTAAATAGAAAGGGTGCAAGAATATTTACTGATGCTATCGAGGCAGTGTTAGGTAGGTTCGAAAACTGCTAGCTTGGGGGGATTCACAGACTAAAAGGATAAAAGTAGACACAGGCAGAGGTGAAGGTCATTCTTGCACAACTTCTATTAGAATAAGTAGCGACCTGGAGTGAGGGGTGCTGGGGTTTCAGGGACTTTTTTTTTTTTTTTTTAATGGGAACCCCAAACACGAAAGGTATCAAAAACCTATAGTACTTAGTACCGTGCATGGGTTGAAGGAGAAGTATGGGGGGGGGGGAGGGGGATGCCGGAAACTTTGCTCTAGAGACTAAACATGGGTTTCACCACTTCAAGACTCCAATAAGCAAAGTGGTGGTATTTCACCGGTTGATGAAAGTCATCTACCACCTGAAACTGATGGCAGTCATCATGAAACAGGTGGGTATATGGGATGTGTCAGGGTAAATAGGAATAGATGCATGTATGCTTGCATATATACCAATGCTAGAAGTATAGTAAATAAATTTGATGAATTTGAAGTGTTGGTCAAGACATCAAAGGTGGATATTGTTGGGATATCAGAGACGTAGTGTCACACTAACATTAGGAATGCAGAATTGGAATTTGGGGAGTACAATGTGTACAGAAAGGATAGGAAGGGAGATGTCATGCTGTTAATTAAGAAAAACATAAAATCAAAAGAAGTGCATCCAGTTGATTTAGATGAACAGTGCACTGTTGAATCAGTTTGGTGTGACATAAGCACTGCGAAAGCAAAAATAAGAGTAGGGAGTGTGTTATAGGCCTAATGACTCGAATGATTACAATGAACAATTGTACAGAGAAATAGAGTGGGCTAGTAAATCAGAATGTCTTATAATTGGGGATTTTAACTTTCCAGATATTGACTGGAACTTGTGGATTTATTGGATGATTGTTTTCTGCAGCAGCATGTTCGAGAGGCAACCAGAGAGGGTAATACTCTTGATCTGGTTATCAGCAGTGATCATTCATGTATTAAGAATTTGCTAGTATGAATCAGAGCTGTAATACTCAATATGTTCTACGTTGATAATAATAATATTAGTAAAATAATAAGAGGAGTTTACCTCGATATAGTACGTAGAACACTTCCGTATGATACCCTCCAGAAATTAAAACAGAAAAATCGACAACTTACCGGTAAATTAGAGTAAAATATAAATAATTAAATAATCAATTTAACACAATTCAAATCAATTTAAAACAATTAAAAATCAAATTAACGCAATTAAAAGAATAAAACGAAAATATTCAAAACGATTTTCCTTCCTGAAGCTGACAACGCTTTTCGACCGTATGTCTTGATCACAAGAATGAAAATTACCGAATCGGGTTAAACCTGAAACTTAAATAGTGATTATTTGTCTTCGCGAAGAAAAGCGAAGGAAGCTTTTCTCAGCTTCAGGAAAGAAAATCGTTTTGAATATTTTCGTTAGATTCTTTTAATTGCGTTAATTTGATTTTTAATTGTTTTAAATTGATTTGAATTGTGTTAAATTGATTATTTAATTATTTATATTTTACTCTAATGTACCGGTAAGTTGTCGATTTTTCCGTTTTAATTTCTAGAGGGTATCATATGGAAGTGTTCTACTTACTATATTGAGGTAAACTCCTTATTATTTTACTAATATTAAGAATTTGCAGATAAATGAACCACTGGGTGGCAGTGATCACGGTGTACTGAGTGGGATTTACTTAAAGATATAATTACCATCAGCGGTAAAGTAAAGGGTTTTTGCTTCCATAAAGGTGAGTACAGTGGGATCAACTGACGATATTATGAAAAGTAAATTCTAAGTGGAAAGCATTCAAGGAATTTATCGTGAATTCCGGGTAAAATAATGGAGTCACTGGTGAAAGATGCATTGCAGGATCATCTAGACAAGACTGCAGAAATAATTCAGACACAGCATGGGTTTGTTAAGGGTAAGTGTTGTCTGACAAAAGTTTCATACCTATTAAGAAATATTGTTCAAGGTTTAGGCCTAAATTGTTATCAAATGAACTAATGAGACTCGTGACAGAGAAGAAAAATGCATGGGATGTGTATAAATTATCAAGTGACTCAGAAGCCTATGTCAGATATAAGCTAGTCTGTAATCAGGTCACAAAGGAGATTAGGCAGGCGAAGGCAGATTACGAGAAATCTTTGGCAAAGGATGCTAAGAAAAACAGCAAGGATTTCTTTACTTATATAAACTCTAAAAGGAAGGGGATGAATCTGATTGGTCCACTTGATATCGATGGTTCGAGTGTTGATGCTCCTGCTCAGATAGCAAACAAACTGAATGAGTATTTTGCATCTACATTCACACATGAGTTATTAAGGTTTGAAAATGGCAAAGGGTATCAAATTGTAGCAGGGTGCATAAACTGAGAGTAAAGTGCAGGAGAAGTTAAACATAAGAAAGAAACCTGGGGTGGATGAGATCTATCCAGTTATATTAAAGGAGGCGGCAAAGGAACTAAGCAAATCCTTAGCCATAATTATGAGAACATCCTTGGACTTAGGGGAGGTCCCACGGACTGGAGATGTGCAGATGTATCCCCAATTCAAAAAAAGGGGGATCGAAGGGTGACACAAGTAATTACAGACCAGTTAGTTTAACTTCAGTTCTGGGAAAAATAAAGGAGCCACTGGTGAAAGATGCATTGCAGGATCATCTAGACAAGACTGCAGCAACAATTCAGACACAGCATGGGTTTGTTAAGGGAAAGTCTTGTCTGACGAATTTGATAGGATATTATGATGTGATTACAAAGGAACTGGATGCAAAAAATAATTTTGATATCATAGATTTGGATTTCAGGAAAGCTTTTGACACTGTTGTGCATGGAAGACTATTGTACAAATTGGAGCAGAATGGTATTAAGGTTAAGTTGCTACAATGGATAAAAGGATGGTTAAGTGGGAGAAGACAGAGGGTGGTATTCAATGGGTGCTGCTCTTCCTGGACTAATGTTATTAGTGGAGTCCCACAGGGTTTGGTGTTGGGTCCACTGTTGTTTTGTGTATTTATCAATGATATTGATGAAGGTATATCAGGCTTAGTGTCGAAGATTGCAGATGATACAAAGGTTGGCAGGGTTGTTAATGACAGTAATGGCAGTGTGCTACTGCAGCAGGATCTAGAAAATTTGGGCAGATGGGCTAAGAAGTGGCAACTGAAGTTTAACCTTGACAAATGCAAAGTACTGCATATGGGTAGAAGTAACCCCAGAGAAACGTACCAACTGTGTGGTACTACACTTAAAGTGGTAGAAAACGAAAAGATCTGGGAGTAATCGTGCAGTCAGATATGAAGTTTTCTGAGCAATGCAGACAGGCTGGCAGGGCAAGTCATGGGGTTGTGTCAATGATATATAGGAATTTTGCTAGCAGGGAAAAGGAGGTGATTATCCCTCTGTATAAGGGAATGGTCAGGCCACGCCTTGAGTACTGTGTACAGGTCTGGAGGCCTCATTTTAGGAAGGATGTAGATTTGCTTGAGTGCGTACAGAGAACGGCAACAAGATTGGTAAAGGAAATGAAGGGATCCTCATACCAAGAGAGGTTTAAGTTCTGCAAATTGCAGTGGCTGAAGACTAGGCACCTGCGCGTTGATCTGATTGAGGTGTATAAGGCCTTGAATGGATTGAGCACTCTGAATTCTGATGGGATCATTTGACTTATTCAGATTACGAACCTAAATTAAGAAAAAGACATGTAGCATAGATGTGCGGAAATTTGCCTTTAACCAGCGGGTGGTGAATTGCTGGAACAAACTTCCATCTGTCATTGTAGTTGATAGATTAAATAAATTTAAGGAGGAACTGGACAGGCATTTGGAGGGAATTGTGTGATTTTTTTTTTTTTTTTTTTGACTGATGCTGCATAAGCTACCACCTCATACACTTGCTTTCTTGCATCACAGGCCACTACTACTACATGGTTTATTAATCCGAGATACTTGAGTTTTCACCAGGGAAATTACTCACAGTACACACAACTTATGATGGTCACACACACAAAGCATAATGTGGTGTCTAACTAGCTGATGTGCCTAAAGCCCTTCAACAACATACTTTTCACCTAAGAACTCTGAATTTGTAGTAACTTTCTTCCATGTTAACTGCTTCTGGCACACAATCCCACTTCCATCTTTTCCCCACAAATAATATTAAAATTAAAAACTGCTCATGTAATTAACTAAAAAGAGATAATTGTATAAGATGGCTACTATATTGAATCACCATACACGTGGTATAATGAGTAATAACTAGTAAGTTTAAATTTTATTAATACAAAATATTTTGTAAGCCTGCAGCTAATTTAATTATTGATGAGCTTTCCCCATCCATAATTAAATCAGTTGCAGTTCTTCAGAAAACCAATAAATATTAGCAATGCACTGTTATTTTATAGCCTTCTGTTTTATAGTGTTTCTAATGTCAAGAAAAGTCTAGAAATTAAAATAATGAAAACTTCACACATTGCAAAAAGAATGATGTTACTGGGGGATGGGGGGGGGTTTAGGGTTACACAGATATGATGTATATATTGTCTTTCCTATACTTGGATTTTTGATTTAATTTGTTCTTTATTTCTTTAGATGATTGACAAGTGGGAACCAACACCCAGGCATTTTCTGCGACTTGATATAAGATCTTTGCTTCAGGATGTAGCTATTACCGAAGTAAGTTTTGTTTCAAGAAAGGGATTTGGGGTAGCAGATTTTAGTTATAAACTGAATATTTTGGGATATTGTTTCATTCGAGTTCATTTTAAGTTCTGTAGTAACAGAAAGCTTTCACTGTGTTAAAGAAAAACAGTAATGTAATAAGAGTTTACAAATAAATCATATTGCGAATTATTCTCAGTGGAACATACATACATACATATGAAGGTACAAGGACAGAGTAGTTATAAGGTGATAGCAAGTAGTAAAGTCCAGCGGTTATTGTATGCCACATGACCACTGTTAACTGGACCTCCCCCATTTCTCACCTTAGTAGACCTATGAAGGGTACCAACAGGTGTCAAAAGCTGTACCTTTCTTTCCAGAGATCCTAAAATTGTGCCACCCCCTCAAACAGATCCTCCGCAGGTAAATTCCACTTAATCTTCCACTATTCTCGAATAGTGGAAGATTAAGTGGCACAAGCTTTAGGTCTTGAATTCAAGACCTAAAGGTCTTGAATGGCACAAGCTTTAGGTCTTGTGCCATTCTGCACAAGACCAGAACTGTCGTATACAGTTGTGCCCCTGATCTGCTGATTCAGTTAACCATGGGGGGGGGGGGGGGGAACTTAACAAGTACTACTCATGTGTCCAATACGATGCTTCCCTTTATTTTTTACAATGTCACGTATGGTTTGGTCACCAACATTATAATGGTTCTTTAGAGATTTAGTTGCTGCACCGTTTTCAAGTTTTTGTTTAATTGGAAAGCACAACTCTTGCTTTTGTCCATCATTTTCACGATTTCTAAACAAAGAAACAAAATTCCGACGTACCTGACATAAATAATGAAACAAAAATTTGTCCTTTTGCGGTGCGACAGAACACAACAATCGACGCAATGCACTAAATCAAACTAAACATTTGGGGTTTGTTTGTTTTTTTTTTTTTTTTTCTTTTTTTTTTTTTTCTTGAGCAGTAGGTGTGAAGACAGCAGGGGTTGCAAGATAATAGGTACACTAATCTCCCAATGACAACTTATAATGCTGGTTCTTGTCGCTTATTTACGACTTGAAAAATATCTGTTTATACCTATTCTAGTTATTACTTGAATTTTATGGGTTTTTGTGGGTTATGAGTCTTCACTGACCCGGTAAATCAAGAGTCTTCTGTAATTTATTGGTACCGTATTTAATGTTGGCAACGTCTTACTGTGTGTTTAATTTATCAGTTAAACTTTATTATACGTACGTATGTACAAGAAAATCACGTTATATATGGGATCAGCAGGTGTTTTCTTATATCTGCTGTTTCAGCCATCCACTGTGGGTCTTGGAACCTACAGTGGATACGAGGGTCTTACTGTACTTTGAATGTCATGCTTACCATTATCATAATCACTTTAAGCAGAAAGTGTCATGCTGAAACAAGTTTGTTAGGTCTATTTAAAGTGCATCCTCATTGATACAGAACAGATTGACCTCCCACTGTAGACAGTAGGACATTTGCTTCCCTGTAATTTCATTTATTGTATAACTACCTGTAAAGAATTCTAAAAAAAAATTTCATGATAGTTTTTTGTCACTATTACACCTGTTAGTACCCTTAGGCATGAATTGAAAAATGAGAAAAGTATCCATTCAACTTTTTAATTCACATGACAAGTAACCAGTATGAGGTGCTACCTGTCACTGCATAAAAATATTTTCTTCTTTCATCAATATGTTCTAGTAGAACACTCAGGATATTTTTGGTGGGGGGTCAGAGCCACTTTTCTGACTTAGACTGTTTTGTCTTTTCATTTTGATTGCATTTTCATCTTGTAGGAGAAGCTGATGCTTGGCAGCCACTCCTGAACCTACTCCTGTGGCATTTCAACTGGTATGCATATGGAAATTATTTGTAAAATGTAACATTAACAAGTTCATATTACATCAAGCTGTTTTTCTTTAATACAAAGAAAATGCTTTCCCTTACTGTATTATTTAGCAGCATAATGAATGTTAACTCACATTATTAAATTTATTTTCATTTTCTCTCTTTTTTTTTTTTAATGGGATTAGCATTAGCAGAGGCATATGATGCAAGAAAGCAAGCTTATGCAGTATCAGCAAAAAAAAAAAAAAAAAAAAAAACTCCCATTTCACCCCTCCATTCGTTCGAAATACCTGTCCAGCTGAGCCTTAAATTTATTTAGGCTATCAACTTCCACAACAAGGGGTGGAAGTCTGTTCCACCAACCAACTACCCACTGGCTAAAGGCAAATTTCTGCACATCCGTCCTACATCTGTCTTTCCTCAATTTGAATTTATGCCCTCTCAGATGATTATTCTGAGCAAGAGGAAGAATCCCATCGGCATTGAGCGTACTAAAACCATTTAAGGCTTTATATACATATCTATCAGATCACCTCGCCGGTGCCTAGTATCCAGACATTATAATTTGCAAAACTTAAGCTCTTTCTTCGTAAGAGCAACCCTTTGTTCCATTCACTAATCTTGTTGCGCTTTTCTGTACTCGTTCCAGCAGCTCTACATCCTTCTTGAAATGAGGCCTCCAGACCTGTATACAGTACTCAAGGTGTGGCCTGACCATTGCCTTATACAAGGGAATAATCACTTCCTTATCCCTGCTAGAAAAATTCCTGTATATCATTGACAAGACACCATGAGCTACTCTTACAGCCTGTCTGCACTGCTCAAAAAACTTCATATCTGCCTGCACAATTGTCCCCAGGTTCTTTTTATTTTCTACCACTGTCAAAGTAGTACCACAGAGTTGATATGTTGCTCTGGGGTTATTGTTTCCCATATGTAGTACTTTACATTTGTCAATGTTAAACTTCATTTGCCACCTCTCAGCCCATCTGCTCAACCTTTCCAGATCCTGTTGCAGCAGCATAGCGTCAGTAGCATCCTTAACAACTCTGTCAACCTTTGTATAATCTGCAAACTTGGACATTAAGCTTGATATACCATCATCAATATCATTTATAAATACAGAAAACAACAATGGACCCAACACTGAACCCTGAGGGACTCCACTAATAACATTAGTCCATGATGAGCAGTGTCCATTTCTTACTGCTCTCTGTCTTCTCCCCGTCAACCACTCTGCTCCAATTTGTGCAGCAGTCTTCCATGTGCAACCATATCAAAAGCCTTTCTAAGATCGAAATATGTAATATCAAAGTTATTCCCTGCATCCAGTTCTTTTGTGACTGCATCATAGTATCCAATAAAATTGGTCAGGCAAGACTTTCCCTTAACAAAACCATGCTGTGTCCGAGATATAACTGAAGTCTTGTCTAGATGATCCTGCAGTGCTTCTTTAACCAGTGCCTCCATTAACTTTCTTGGAACAGAAGTTAAACTCACAGGTCTATAATTACTTGTTGTCAGCCTTTGATCCTCTTTTGTGAATTGGGGTCACATTTGCACATCTCCTGATCAAGTTATTAAAAACCAGCCTATTGATGATGTTACCGACCATGTTACTACACAGATAATAACAGCCGCAACCAGTGCCATACCCAAAGTCATAATCGGTCCACACAGATATGCCAATATTTGGCATATCTATGTGGACATATCGTGATTGTCGAGATGCTAAAAAAGAACGGAATAAGGCATGGAATCTTTTTCGCAAGCATCCAAAAACCGAGAACCTAATTAATTTTAAGAAACTCAAAGCCAAGGCACGTTACGTGCAGAAAAAAGCAAAAAAAGACTCTTGGATCTGGTTTGCTTCTACCATCACTAAAAATAGTGAAAGTAGAAAAATATGGAATAAAATAAGGAAACTAAATGGAAAATACCTCCCAGAACTAACGCCTATTCTAAGCTGGAAGGGTAAAGAGTTTTCCTCTTCAGTGATATTGCAAATGCCCTGGCAGAATGCTTTTCTCAAATATCAGCCACGGCAGCATACGAGCCTGCCTTCAAACAGCATAAAGCTAATGCAGAAAAGTATAAACTGAACTTTCATACAACGGCTTCTCTCTCATATAACAGACCTTTTACATTACTGGACCTAGAGAGCTCCCTAAACCGGTCAGCGAATACTGCACCAGGGGCTGATGGAATATACTACATGATACTTAAACATCTAAACAATCAAGCTGTGAATTCACTACTGGCATATTTCAACCGGCTATTCTCAGAAGGTTACTTCCCTCTTTCTTGGCGCCACTCAATTGTCCTAGCCTTTCCTAAACCTGGAAAGGATCAGTCAGAACCACAAAACTATCGGCCAATATGTCTCAGCAGTTGCCTTGGTAAGATAATGGAAAAAATGATTCATGCTTGATTAGTCTGGTTTCTAGAATCTTATTTGGTAATGAACAAGAATCAATATGGCTTTAGGAAAAATCGATCAACTCTAGATCTTATGATCAAGGCAGAATACAACATACGGAATGCTTTTATCCATAGAGAACATCTCGTCATGGTCTGCCTGGACATTGAAAAAGCCTTTGATACAACCTGGCATTATGGCATACTTCAAAATCTCTATGCCACAGGACTTCGGGGCCAGCTACCACTAATCATACAGAGCTTTCTCAAAAATAGAACATTTCAGGTGCATTATCGCAATACACTGTCCCAAAAGGTTGTTCAGGAAGAAGGGGTCCCACAAGGATCAGTTCTTAGTTCAACACTCTTTGCAGTTAGGCTGATCAATGCAACAGATAATATTCCGCTTAATGTCGACACTTATCTATACGCAGACGACCTTACGATATCCTGCCATTCAATAAATATGCGCTCCATTGAACGCCAACTGCAACTCTCAATAAACAAAATAGAGTCGTGGGCATCCCACAATGGCTAGCGCCTATCCAGAACAAAAACAACTGCTATTCACTTTTGTAAAAAGCGTCAGCTTCATCCAGATCCTGAGCTAGGGTTAGGAGCCCAACTAATACCACTTAGCAACAATATCCGGTTCTTGGGTTTAGTACTGGACACTAAACTTACCTTTCAGGCATATATAATGCAAATGAGAACTCAGTGCATTAGAAAGATGAATGTTCTCAAAGTTATCTCTTCTATGACATGGGGAGCTGATCGCTTCACACTCTTACACTTATATCGTACTTTAATAAGATCTCGACTAGATTATGGAGCCCCAGTTTATGACTGTGCGTAAGACAGTACTAGCCCGGCTCGATCCAGTCCAGCATAGTGCTCTGAGGATTGCTTTAGGAGCCTTTAAGACCTCCCCAGTACAAAGTTTGTATATAGACGCCAACGAACCACAACTACATCTTAGGATAAAAATATTGCTCCTTAACTATGCAGCCAAACTACATAGCCTCCCTTCTCACCCCATCTGGACATATCTGTTTGAACCTCAGTGGGAAAATTTGTATAAAAATAAACCCAATGAAAACAAACCTGCTGGTATCCGGCTACAAGAGCTAACCAAAAATTGGAACATCTGTCTAGGAAACATCTCTCAAGCTGCAGATGTAGTACAAGCACCATGGGCAATGTATATACCTCTTTGCGATAACTATTTTCTACAGTGGGGAAAACACTCCAGACAGTTACATGCGGACCATGCATTGACCAATGCTCACAGTCTTCATATATACACAGACAGATCCAAGACTGATATATCCGTGGGAGCTGCAGTAATCAGTCCTACATCCACTGTTTCTGTACAATTACCATGTGAATGCAGTGTATTTACTGCCGAATTATATGCAATCAAAATGGCTCTAAATCTCCTTAATGATCTTTTAAATATCCAGGTCATAATATACACAGACTCTTTAAGTGCAATGAATGCCCTACAGGAAAAAACGACAAAATTCCCATCCACTTCTCACACAAATCAGATCACAGTTATATCACCTCACTAAAAATAAGCTGACTGTCACGTTCTGCTGGATACCCAGCCACGTTGGAATTCCAGGAAATGAGCATGCAGACAAAGCAGCAAAACACCCTGCTTGCTCTGATCCCATCCCAGTTCCTTTTTCTGATTACAAGCCAATCATACGGAGGATATGTACAGAGATGTGGTCTGAAAAGTGGCACAATCAGATATCAAACAAACTTCTTGAAATAAAACAAAACCCACAGCTATGGAGATCTAGTTCCTGATTAACCAGGCACGAAGAGGTCGTGCTTGCAAGAGCACGAATTGGTCATACGCACCTAACGCACCTTTTTTTACTGCTAGGAGAAGAGCCTCCTCTCTGCTCGCACTGTAGTTCCATTCTTACAGTGAAACATATTATTATTGAATGTGCACACTATGGTTCAGCTAGAATTGAATGTTTCAGATCTTTAATCAACTCACAAAAACCCTTGCAACTAGCTCATATATTTGGAGATGACGCCAATCTATCAGAACTGTTTAAATACTTAAAAATGATAAACGTATACAGTCACTTCTAGAACAATTCCTTTCATATATTGACCAACAATCGTAAGTTATAGTCGCATTTTGGCCATAGCAGCTCTTGCGCCAATAAATCCTACTTCAACAACAACATTTGCACATCTCCAGTCTATGGGTACCTCCCCTGAGTCCAAAGAAGCTCTCATAATTATGGCTCAGGATTTGCTTACTTCCTTTGTTGCCTTCTTTAATATACCTGGATAGATCACATCCACCTCGGGTGCCTTTTTTGTGTTTATCTTCAACAATTTCTCCTCCACTTTCCTCTCAATTATTACAAAATCATCCAGTTCACTGCCAGAGTTTACTTCACCTCTGGAATTCCCCTTCCTGAATAACTCCTCATGTGCGAATGTAGATGCAAAATACTCGTTTAGTTTGTTAGCCACCTGAGCAGGATCCTCAACTGTTGAACCATCAATATCCAGTGGACCAATCTTATTCATCCCTTTCCTTCCAGAGTTTACATAGCTAAAGAACTCTTCTGTTTTTCTTTGCATCCTTTGCCAAGGATTTCTCACAATCTGCCTTTGCCTGCCTAATCTCCTTTGTGACTTGGTTACAGACCAGCTTATATCTATCATAGGCTTCCATGTCACCCATTAATTTATATGTATCCCATGCATTTTTCTTCCCTGCCATATGTCTCATTAGTTCATCTGACATTCATTTAGGCCTAAACCGTGAACAATAATGTTCAGGTGGATGACTTGGTTTAGCAACTGGTTTTAAGTGGTTCAATATGTTTCCCTTAATGGTCTTCATAATTTAACGACTGCCCATTATTCTAATTCAAGATAGTAATATGTAGGTCGTATTTGAGATTTTTTCATATTTGTTTCTTGTAATTTAGATATGGATGTAATGGGAATTAATTACATTGTGCATCTTAATTGGTCAATGGCATATGATGCTACGATTGTGAACTCCACCTCTCCACTGTGCTGCAGAAATGTGCAGTGGTCCGTCTTCAGAAAAAAAGCCTGATTTAAAGATAAACATTAATATAAATTGCTCAGGTATTATTGAACAGTAATGGCAGCGTCAGTGATGTATAGGGTGGTTATAAAGTTATGCAACATTTTAAAAAAATCCAACTGCTAATCTGTTGGCCAGTTTGACATCTGATTTTCAGAAATAGAAGTATGCACGGTTGTTTGTGAGCATAAACTTGCTATGTGGGAGGCAAAAGAGAAAAGAGAAGAACAACAAGAGGAAATTATTTTTAAATAAAGGGAGTTACCACAAAGATGCTGTTGAATGAATGAAACTGAAGTGTGATGGGTTGCTAGCAGGGAAAGAATATGCCAACAGGGAAATCCCTTCACATCATTCATAAGATGTAGGAAAAGTTATTTACAGATTGTTAAATTAAATGTAAGCTAACAGCTAATTGCAAGGCATGGCATTATACAAAATTAGAGCTACTGAATGTTGCCACAAAAATTTTAAAGTGTAGGAAAACTGTTACGGTTAAATAAATGTTATTTTTCTACTGCTGAAAGCATAATGTTTTTAATCTCACTGTGCCGGTGGTAATTATTACTAGATTGTAATGAGTACTAGGGGCCTTTGCCCCTGCTTGCCAACCCTGTGCTTGCTTTTTCATGTAATATGTAGACCTAGAATGGAGTAAAGCAAATCTTTTCTACATAAAAGACACACCTGTTGAAATGCACTGATCGATATCTAATCTAATATATAAAAGAAAATAGAAAGTTTAAGAAACAACTAAAAAGTAAAATTGTACGAATGTTGAGTGAATGAAAGTTATTATTAATTGCATGTTCTATCTTAGCCTCTTCACTGGACTGACTGATGGCTATACTGTCCCTCAGGGGCCTCATGGTTATCGAAGCTGACACTGGCCATTAGGGTAACCCCCAGGCCAGCGTGGGACAGCTGCAAAAAGCATGCCCCACCATAAGAATCTCTTTCCCTATATTCTTTTATTCCTACCACCTGGGGTGGTTGAGTCTCCTTCCCAAACCCCTTTCTCCACCCTGGGTGGCCCCTACCACCCTTTGCATGGTGACCACCCCACCACCCACTTTCAACTCCCACCCTCTGGACCAGGATGGACGTCCTGTACCAGGGGTTTCCTTACTGTCCCCCACTTTCAAATCAGATGAGTGCCTCAACTGTTGCCCCCTCTGTTTTCTGCTCCTTTTATCCCACCCTCTTCCTATCTCCCTGTTATCTCCTTTCTGATAATTGGGAGGGGGGGGTAGTGCTCTCCTTGGATGCCTAGGCTACACTAGGATTCACCCCATCAGAGCTTTCTTCTCTCCTAATGTGTCCTGGCCTGCCTCCCCGGGGCGGTGATGGAAACTGAGTATGTTAGTGGCTCTCCACATGCCCCCAGGCTAAGTGGGCAGAGGAACAACACAACTCACACTAATACTTCAGAAAATGCACATTAACAAGCACCCTAGCCTTATGCAGAGTATTGTATTCTGCACAGAGTGAAAACGCAGAGTTAGGGAGACCCGTTGCTGCCAGACAAAAAACACTGTCACTATTATCGATATCTAATCAGACAGAAAATTACGTATGTAATTATTTACCTGTGCTTCTGTAGTGCACGGAATTCTCAAGGTGGAATAAATATCACAATGTAATTATTTACCTGCGTTTACATAGGTCACTTAGGAAAAGACATTTTACTTCAGGTTTCATAATGCATGGGGAATATTGTTGCATCCCAAATATCAGGACTAAAATAGTTCACTGAAATATTTACAAAGTATACAAATATTTAAAATATTTGCAAAATACTAAAGTACTGTAATTACAATTATACAGTATTCATTAATATACAAAAAAACGTTACGATGGAACAGCAAACGTTAGACAGGGAAGCACCTGCACGAGGTTGGTGAATGTTATAGAGGCAGTTGTCAATAATTAATTTCATTTGTAGTGACGTAATTGCCTCACCCTCTTCTCCCATTGACTGAAATAAATATCACTAGGAAGAAAATTTTTATAATGTATAGATAGATAATGTTAAAACAAAAATCACAATTTGTATAATCACTAAGGAACACTCAGATAACAAAATGTGAGATTGCTTAAGTCCAAAAGGAAAATCCTTTACTTTTCAATTCAGCTTAAATTAATACTTTGTAGACCCAGAACCTGTTAGAAACATTAAAATTTATCATGTAAATGCTGAAATGGTTGGCTTAGGGATACATGATTATACATTGCACTATATTACATATTACCAGCTGACAGCCAGCAAGCCATTAATATCTTCAAGCTAACAAAAGTCTGATTGCAAACAAAATCCCCTCGATGTGGACATTCGTATGTGATGAGGGAACCTCTCAGTGATGCTGCGGGTTTTTCCGGCCCCGGGTGCCAAGCGATTCTTGCGTGTTTATAAAGCGTTTTTCCTCAAAGTGACAGAGTTTTCCTTGTTTTTCTCGTAGAATTAAAATTTTCTGTTAAGTAGCTCTACTTACTTAAAAACACTAAGAAGAGAGCCCAGAAGAAGGCAAGTACCTTTTTCTTTAATTTAGCTAGCCGTACTAACTTACTAACTCTACGCTTGGCCACCAAGCGGCACTGCTCCTGCCTCCCCATGGCATGGGTGGTAAAAGCAAACCCCCAGGGCCAAAAGGAGCGATCATGGATAAAAATCATTATCCAAACTTAGAGCCTTTGAGCTCAAGAGCGGAAGCTTCTAACACTGACCATGACTCAAGTCAACCTAAAAGACTGCAAAGAGAAGCAGAATGTCATGACGATTGTCCAAACTTCCTGGTGATTCATTCTCTATCTGCCCAGCCTGTAGGTAAGTTGCCACCATTCTTAATTCAGAAAATCTTGGAGTCAATTGCTGGATCAACAAAAATGGTTAAAAGACTGCAATCCGGAGACCTTCTGATGGAAACAGCCACCTCAAAACATTCTGAGCGGCTGTTAAAAACAACAACATTTGGTGGGTTGACAGTACAAATTACTCCCCACAAAACACTAAATTCATCAAAAGGTGTCATCAGCAAGTGGGATCTAATTACAGTCTCCGAAGAAGAACTACTCCAAGAACTCAGCAGTCAGAAAGTAGTAAATGTAAAACGGATCATGACGAAAAAAGATGGAAATCTTACTCCAACAAGATCCATCATTCTGATATTTAGCACTCCAGACTTACCATCCTCTATTAAAGCTGGTTATTTAAACTGCCGGATTCGGCCATACATCCCGAATCCTGTTCGTTGCTTTAAATGTCAGAAATACGGCCATCCCCAGCAGGCTTGTCGAGGGGAAGCCATATGTCCTATCTGTGGCTCTAAAGATCACACGGATTGTTCAGTCAAAACTCCTGTTTGTCCAAACTGCAAAGGAAGCCATCCAGCATTTTCCAAAACTTGTGAGCTATGGATAACAGGAAAGAAAATTTTAAAATACAAAATTGAAAATAAAGTCACATTGTTTCCTGAGGAACGTAGACAAGTTATGTCGACCATGCCTAGTGGTCGTTCTTATGCAGCTCACACTCGAAAATTTGTTTCTACTGCAGCTCAAACGGATGTATCAGTTCCACCTAACACCTCTCTAGCGAATTGGCTGAAATTTACACTTTCAACCTCTAAAAAAGATAATCTTCATAATCCTCCAAAAAAAACTAGCAAAGACACAAATACTCCAATCATATCCCTACTCATACCCCATTGGTTCCAGTTGAAAAAGAACAATTAAAATCTCACTCAGTCTCTAAAAAAATGGAATCGCCTACCAATAATATGGACGTAGATGAGCTGCTAGGTAACAAGGAGCCCATTCTAGAACTCCATACAGATGACACCATGGATATTGGACGCCCCACATTCCCAAAAAAAGACCGGAAAAAATGTCCCACGAACAAAAAACAGTCAGACGAATCATCCTCAGCTAAATCTAAATAATGTATAACATCATACAATGGAACTGCAGAGGACTAAGTAGTCATTCTGATGACTTAAGGGATTTACTAGCTCAATTCAATCCCATTGGTGTATGACTGCAGGAAACTTTCTTGTCACCCCAAATTTCACCAAAATTCTCAAATTATGTGATATACAGACGAGATAGGAGTTAAAACTCTCCCGCCCGTGGCGGAGTAGCTATTCTTGTTAACTCTGACATTCCATCCAGGCCGATCCAATTGAGAACCACTCTAGAAGTTGTCGCAGCTCGTATTGTAGTTGGTATTTCAGTTACCATTGTTTCTATCTATATTTCACCATCTCTACCACTTCCGCATTCAGAACTTGACAGCCTGATTTCACAACTCCCAACTCCAATTTGTCTCTTTGGTGACTTTAATGGACATCATCCATTGTGGGTGTCTGCTACTAGAAGAGGCAAATTGATGGAGGAATTCAAGAACAATAATGACCTTAATTTATTAAATTCTGGATCTCCTACTTAATACACCTAACAACAGGATCTGTTTCCTGTCAGTTTGTTCACCACATGTCTTTCCTATCATGACATGGTCAGTATTAACCGATCCCTTTAACAGTGATCACTTTCCAATTATTTGCTCACTACAAACAAGAGTAACTCCGAATCCTGTTCGACGATCCAACTGGCAGTTTAAAAAGGCAAACTGGGGAGGCTATTCTGCCAAAATACTCTTAGGCAGATGTTATGTTCAAAGACAACATATTGATGAAGTAAATACTTATATACCAATCGGATTCTCACTGAAGCTAATGCTTCCATTCCAAAATCCATGCCTTATCGCAAACACAGAAATCACTGGTGGAATACAGATTGTTTAATTGCCAAACAGGCAAAAAACTGTGCTTGGAATAATTTCCGCAAGTATCCCACCACTAGTAACCTAATTGCTTATAAAAGACTAAAATTGAAAGCTAGACAAGTTAGGTGGAAAGCGAAACGGGATTCATGGATTGCTTTTGCCTCAACCATTACTAAAAACACAGATACATGGGTCATCTGGAAAAGAATACAGGCATTAAATGGAAAATTTGCTCGCCCACCTCCCTGATACTTCATTGGAGAGGGAAAGACATTTCTACTCCTGTAGAAGTTGCAAATGCATTAGCAGAATCATTTGCAAAAATCTCAGCTTCTGCCACCTATGCATCCACCTTCCAGAACATCAAAGCAGGTGCAGAACAGTATAAAATCAACTTCTTCACACACCGCTCACTGTCGTACAACCAACCGTTTACATTAATAGAACTTCAAGAATCATTAAACAGATCTTCCAGTAGCGCTACAGGTCCAGATGGAGTTCATTACATTATGCTAAAGCGTTAACATGATGAAGAGTTGAGAAATCTATTAATTTTTTATAATCGGATCTTCACCGAAAATGCCTATCCTTTTTCATGGCGCCATTCGTTCGTCATCGCCTTACCAAAACCAGGAAAAGATCCTTCCTGTGTTGAAAATTACAGGCCAATATCTCTTAAGAGCTGCATGGGAAAATTTTTTGAAAGGATGGTTCATACTATACTCACATACTTCCTGGAGTCAGAGAATCTCCTTCCAGAACAACAATATGGCTTTCGGAAAAATATATCAATGCTGGACGTGCTTATTAAAGTTGAATTTTGTATCCGCAATGCCTTTGTCATGAAACAACATCTAGTCATGGTCAATTTAGATCTTAAAAAGGCATTTGATACAACATGACATCATGGTATTATTAGGGACCTTTACCATCTGGGGCTTCGGGACCATTTGCCGGAAATAATTCAAAATTTCCTGCAATTGCGCTCTTTTTAAGTCCGATACAGAAACGCCCTCTCTCTACATCTCACATTCAGGAAGAGGGAGTCCCGCAGGGATCAGTACTCAGTCCAACACTGTTTTCAATCAGAGTTAGTAGTATGACACGAGATATCCCAAAAACTGTTCAAACTTATATGTATGCAGATGATCTTACCATTTCATGTTAATCTCAAAGTATGAATACCATTGAATGGCAGCTACAACTTGCCATAACCAAAATAGAATCCTGGACTTCACGGACGGTTACAGACTCTCAGAAAAGAAATGCACTGTCACTCACTTTTGCAAGAAGCGAGCTCTCCATCCCGAACCTGAACTACAAATAAATTCCCAGTGTTATCCACCATCTTTGACAATAGCACCATCTAGTTTTGACAGAGGTGGGAGCAGAGGTGGGCAAACGTTGTGGCCAATAGCTTTGCCAAGACACCAGAATGCTACCATTAGGGAAGAAGCAAGTTTTCTACACTTAGCCTGTTCAAACTCTAGTTTGGACTGATTAATAACTGCTTTTCAATTGTTGCAAACTTTGGTGTATGCAGAAAATGAAACTGAAGAATTGGAAACAAGCCAATTATGATATGCAACATTCTTCTCTTCAACAGCCTTAGCACATTTATTGGAAAACCAAGATTTAGATAAAGGACGAGATTTTAAAGTGGAGTGTGGGATAAAGGATTACATTCCTGCAAGAATAATTTCACTGACACGGTCTGAGCAAACGTTGACATCAGAGGCTTTGAAACAGTAATCTGACCAAGGAAAGAAGAAAAGAAATTTCGCAGGTCATTCCATTTTGCATTCTTTTAAAGCCAAACAACACGAGGTTGTTAATAGCCATGAGATAAAGGCTCCATTGAAGAAGAGACAATCGCCAAGTTGTGATTTCCAGTGCCTAAAGGACTATTCATTTCAGCCGTGTACTTAGAAGGGTTGTTTGTGAAAAAATCATCAAGCATGTTGGCTATATGGTTAGTATTGTCCTGTATTCTGGTAAGCAAATGAACAATCTCTGTGAGGCCGTTAGTAATTGCAAAAGCCTCAGCATATAGACCAGCTGGGTCTGTGTGAATAGAAAAACGGAAGCCAACTGGGGTTGTGAACATTAAAAACACCAAGGAAAATTACCTCACTGTTAGGAAAGTTGGACTGGAAAAAATCAAGTTGCAAAGAGAGGAAGTCAGAGTTCCAAGTGATTAGTGGAGTTGGAAGAACGGTAGAGACATCAGATGAATTTGAAGCAGAGAGAGAGAGAAGATCATTAAGTGCCAGACAAGAATATCAGAACAGACATATGCACAAGTATCACCTTTGAAGTGAAAGGAATCATACAGCGAATAATTTTTTGCAACTGAGATGAGCAGTGGTTGAATTGACCGATAACTGAGATTCTGTCAGAAAAATTACATGAGGTTTGGCAGACTGTAAGTGGAAATGGACATTGTTGTGATTAGAACTGAGACCACATATATTTGTGAAATGAACTAGGAAGTGTTTGTGAGGTTTAGATCTTTTTGGTGTACACATGGTAATAATATACCCAGATCCTTTACATAACTTGGCCTCTACAATGCTCCCCACATTCACACTACTCGGACTCCCTCCGGTCACTATCTGGCAGAATAGAGGTAGCAAGGTTATACACTAGCTGATTCGGAAGCCTCCTAGAGAGTTACCAATAGCTTCGGTCCGGTGTATTAACCAATGACCACCCTGCGAGCTCCGTTTTAGAGCTGTACCCTCAGTGTCAGCAGTTTGGATCCTGCTATGGTATTATCTCAAAAGACATCAGTCATACTGCATGATGGAAGAGATGGGGAAGGGTTGACCGGAACTTAGCTCTAGAGACTAAACATGGGTTCCACCACTTCAAGCCTCCCATAAGCAAAGTGGTGGTATTGCACCGGTTGATGAGAGTCATCTACCACCATTTACTCCTAATGCACGCTATTTATTGTTCCAAAAATCACAGTCAGCTGCCATTCTTATATCTGTACCTCCATCACTTCCAAAACACAGTGCTAAAGAAACTCCAAAGAAATTGTAACAGCAACCTACAATCCAAGAAACAGTCGATGTAGAAGATAAGGAGGTGCAGAACGAGTATGTCCTGGAACGTTTTGTGAAAGAAGAAGATATGGATAAAGGTCAATGTCCAGTCTTTCCAAAGAGAGATAAATCCAGGACTGAGAAAACGAAGCCCTTCAGAAGCCACGAGGTCGACCCAATAAATCTAAATAATGGGTACGTTTAAATTTCTACAATGGAATTGCCAGCAATTCGGTAGAGATTGTGGTGACATCAAGACTCTCTTGAGTAAGCATGAGCCAACTTGCTTTTGCTTACAGGAGACGTATTTAAAGGCAAATGAGGCCCTTTCTTAAGTAACTGTTCAGTTATTCGCAAAGGCAGAGCTGGGGATGGACCTGCCCACGGTGGAGAAGTCATCCTTGTGGGTAACCACACCCCCTTTTAATTTATGCCACTAATCTGGAGGCTTTAGCAGTTCCTCTTACAGTAGGGTTCCTCTTAACTGTTTGCTCCATCTATTTGCCACCTGAGAACGACATCCGTCAGGCAGACCTTGATGATCTCATTAATTAATTGCCACCCATTTTTCTGGGGATTTGAATTTTTTTTACCAATGGATTTAATACTCTGTGGGGTAATTCTGACATTAATAGAACAGGTTGGATTATTGAGTGATTGCTTGAAAACAATGACCTGGCCCTTCAAATGTGGGGTCTAACATCTTTTTCCACATGGCTACCCATACATTTACTGCCATTGATCGTTCCATCTGCTCCGCTTCCCTCCTGGCTCTGTGTTCATGGGAGGTTGAAGAAACCCTTATGGTTAGTGATCACTTCCCAGTGTTATCCACCTTTCTAATGGGAGATAATGTCACCAGTTGAGGTTACCACGTTGGAAGACTGATCACACCGACTTGAATACCTTTTGACATCGGGCAACGTTCAGTATCACTACAGTCAGCCAGGAGCCAATTAATGAGTCAGTAAAGCAGATCACAGAAAGTATTGTCCGGACAGCATCAATTACAAACCCAAGGACATCGTCCCGGTTTCCACATTTTCCAAAACCATGGTGGAATGGAGAATGCACAGCAGCTAGAAAGGCTAAAAACAAAGCATGGGAATATATTTCGTCATTACCCCATCACAGATAATTTAATAGCCTTCAAAAGTACATGTGCCATTACATCAAACGTCACAGCCAAAAGGAACCTTGGATCCAATTTGCATATTCTCTCACATGGGCTGCCATTCCCAAAGCCATCTGGGACAAAGTTCAAAAATGAAGGGCAAATACACATCACACCCTTCATCGATCCTGGAACGTAATGGATGTACAATTGCGTACCTAACTGCAATTGCAAATACTCTTGGGGAGGCATTCGCTAAAGTGCTTCAGAAACATCCTACTCCCCAGAGTTCCTTGCACTGAAACAGATCAGAAAAACATCACCATAGTTGGCTTCTAACAATCAGCTCTTTACACAGTGGGAGCTGAAAGCAGCACTCTCACTATCCAAGGCAAGTGCAGTTGGGCCAGACGACATCCATTATAAGATGATTAAACACCTTTCATCAGAATCCATGGATTGTTTGCTCTGTCTCTGTAATAGAATCTGTATTGAAGAGATGTTTCCAGACTCATAGCACATGGCAACCGTCCTTGCCTTTCCGAAACCAGGAAAGGATCCAAAAATACCAAAAAAATTCCATCCTATTGCTCTGACAAGCTGCTTGTTCAAGGTCCTGGAAAGAACGATGAGTGTTTGTTGTTTGTTATTTGGTTTTTAGGAGCATTAGCAACTAAGGCCATATTGCTCCGGGGATATGCGTTGATCATTCCCTGACCTCTCCGTATTTGGTGGTCACGGGCTCGAACCTTGGTCTAATCAAGAAGCGTGTGCTAAGCACTGCCCACCTGGCTATGGAGGTGCTGCCGAAAGTCCTTGCTTTTTGTGGTATTTAGAAGCTAACGACCTTTCTCACCTAAACCTTTCTAGGATACAGTGTTGCTTCCGAAGGAACAGGTCAACACTTGACCATTAAATCCACCTGGAAACACCTATTTATGATGCTTTCCTGAAACGTGAGCACCAGATGTCGGGTTTCTTTGATATGGTAAAAGCATATGACACATCTTGGAGATATGGAATTTTAAAATAAAAATAACTTTGGTCTTGGGGGACACATTGCCCTCTTTATAAAAAAACTTCCTTGCTGACTGGTCTTTCCAAGTTCGTGTGGGAGCCACCCTTTCCCGGTCATTTTGCCAAGAAGAGGTAGTTCCACAAGGAGCAGTGCTAAGTGTTACGCTTTTTGCTATGAAACTCAATTACTGAACAAATTCCTCCTACCGTAACCAGTGCTCTCTTTGTAAACGAGTTTAGCATCTTTTTGCAGTCATGCAATATGAGAAAGACAATTGCAGCATACCACTTCCCACATCAACAGTGACTAATGGCTTTAGGTTCTCACCACAGATCGTCTGAGTACACTTTTGTCACAAATGGAACCTTCACCCTGAACCGTAACTTTAACTCCAACATCATTCCAGTAGACCTGGGACAAAATTTATGGGGCTCATTTTCAATAAGAATTTAACATTTTTACCATATGTTCCTCAACCAAGGACAAAGTGCACAAGAGGGTTGAACCTCCTATGTGCTATCTCCTCCAATAAAATGGGGAACAGACCGCTCCACTTTACTCCGCCTTTATCGTGCATTTGTCTGAATCTAAATTAGACTATGGGTCCCAAGTGTACATATCAGCTAGAAACAGTGTACTTACGTGACTAGACCCAGTTCACCACCAAGGCATTAGCATTAGAAGAGGCATACGATGCAAGAAAGCAAGTTTATGCAGCATCAGCAAAAAAAAAAAAAAAAAAAAAAAAAACCGCTCCCATTTCACCCCTCTGTTCGTTCCAAATACCTGTCCATCTCAGCCTAAAATTTATTTAGGCTATCAACTTCCACAACAAAAGATGGAAGTCTGTTCCAACAATCGACTACCCTCTGGCTAAAGGCAAACTTCCGCACATCTGTCTTACAACTGTCTTTCCTCAATTTGAATTTATGCCCTCTCAGGTGATTATTCTGAGGAAGAGGAAGAATCCCATCAGCATTGACCCTTTCTTCGTAAGAGCAACCCCTTGTTCCATTCACTAACCTTGTTGCCCTTCTCTGTACTCGTTCCAACAGCTCTACATCCTTCTTAAAATGAGGCTTCCAGAACTGTATACAGTACTCAAGTTGTGGCCTGACCATTGACTTATACAAGGGGTTAACACCCCCTTATCCCTGCTAGAAAAATTCCTGTATATCATTGACAAGACACCATGAGCTACTCTTGCATCTGCACTGCTCAGAAAATGCAGCAGCTCTACATCCTCCAAGAAGGATGTAGAGCTGCTGCTAGGAGTACAGAGAAGAGCAACAAGATTAATGAATGGAACAAAGGGTTGCTCTTAGGAAGAAAGGCTTAAGTTTTGCAAATTATAGTGTCTGGAGACTAGGCACCGGCGAGGTGATCTGATAGAGGTGTAAAAAGCATTGAATGGTTTGAGCATGCTCAATGCTGATGGGATTCTTCCTCTTGCTCAGAATAATCACCTGAGAGGGCATAAATTCAAATTGAGGAAAGACAGATGTAGGATAGATGTGCATAAATTTGCCTTTAGGCAGCAGATAGATAGATAGATGGTTGGTTGGTTGGTGGAACAGCCTTCCATCCCTAATTGTGGAATTTGATAGCCTAAATAAATTTAAGACTCAGCTGGACAGGTATTTCGAACGAACAGGGGGGGGGGAAATGGGAGTGATGGTTTTTTTTTTTTTTTGGCTGATGCTGCATAAGCTTGCTTTCTTGCATCATATGCTAATGCTAATGACTTCATATGCTGCCTGCACAATTACCCTCAAGTCCTTTTCATTCCCTACCACTGTCAGTGTAGTACCACAGAGTTGATATGTTACCCTGGGGTTGCTGCTACCCATATGTAGTGCTTTACATTTGTCAATGTTAAACTTCATTTGCCACCTCTCAGCCCATCTGCTCAACCTTTCCACATCCTGTTGCAGCAGCATAGTGTCAGTAGTGTCCTTTACAACCCTGCCAACCTTCGTATCGTCTGCAGACTTGGACATTAAGCTTGATATACCATCATCAGTATCATTTATAAATACAGAAAACAATAATGGACCCAATACTGAACCCTGAGGGACTCCACTAATAGCATTAGTCCTCGATGAGCAGTGTCCATTGATTACCACTCTCTGTCTTCTCCCCCTCAACCACCCCTTTATCCATAGCAGCAATTTGCCTCCAATGCCACACTGCTCCAATTTGTGCAGCAGTCCTCCATGTGCAACAGTATCAAAAGCCTTTCTAAGATCCAAATATATATCAAAGTTATTCCCTGCATCCAGTTCCTTTGTGACGAAATCATTAGTATCCAGTCAAATTGGTCAGACAAGACTTCCCCTTAACAAAATCATGCTGTGTCCAAGCTATAACTAAAGTCTTGTCTAGATGATCCTGCAGTGCTTAACTTCTGTTCCAGATCCTGGAACAGAAGTTAAACTAACAGGTCTATAATTACTTGTGTTGCCCTTTGATCGTTCTTTGTGAATTGGGATCACATTTGCACATCTCCAGTCCATGGGTACCTCCCCTGTCCAAAGAAGCTGTCATAATTATGGCTAAGGGTTTGCTTACTTCCTTTGCTGCCTCCTTTAATATAACTGGGATAGTTATATTAAAGGAGGCAGCAAAGTGTGAGCAGGATCATCAACAGTTGAACCATCAATATCCAATGGACCAATCTGATTCATCCCTTTCCTTCTAGAGTTTACATAGGTAAAGGCATCTGTATTGTTACTGGTGCATTTCGAACATCCCCTGTGCAGAGTTTATATGATGAAGCAACTGAACCACCACTGTCATTCTGACGAAACTAATTGTCTTTAAAATATACGATTAAATTAAACTCCCTGCCAGACAACCCTACATGGACATCTGTTTTCGAGCCACAATGGGAAAATCTATATAACACTCATCGTACTGCCAATAGTCCATTTTGTATACATGTCCAAGAGCTTCTCAGAGAGCTCGACCTCATGGTAGACAATGTTTCCCCGTCACCAAGGCAAACACTTCCACCCTAGCATGCTCGCTTACCATCATGCAACTTCTCCATTAAAAATTGGTGAAGGCCATAACTTTATTTTCTGTCTATCGGCAACTCTGTGCTACCCACTGAACCGAATATTCTAACTTCTTGCCTGTCTTCGCTGATGGCTCGAAGTCAGAGGTGTCTGTCAGATCTGCTGCTATCTTTCCCAGTTGTACTATATCTGGGTAGATCCCCCGAGAATGCAGCATATATACAGCTGAGTTTTGTGCTATAGAGTTAACCTTGGACCACATTAAAATCCACAAGTATCAAAGATTCATGATGTACACTGACTCTCTAAGTACACTGCAGGCTTTATTGGAGATGAGGTATAATCCTTATCCATTCATGACCCAGAATCAGCCAGCAGACACTACATTCTCTGTCTGAGTGTTCATTCAACATTTGTTTCTACTGGATTCTAAGCCACCTTGGGATAAAGGGAAATGAACTGGCAGATGCTGCAGCCAAATCACCACAGAACCCCACAACACTTATTGCCTGTTAGTCCCCTATACGGACTACAGGCAGCTAATACATGCTAAATTACTCTCCTAAAGGCATGAGCAAGTCACAAACAAGCTCTATCAGATAAAGCCTGTAATCCAACACTGGCAGTCTAGTCTTTGCAATAACCACAGAGAGGAAGTTATTCAAGCTCGCCTCTGCATAGGACACAGTCATCTTACGAATGCATTTGTGCTGAGGGCAGACCATTCTCCTATATCCGAGAATTGTGGCATCGTTTTAACTGTTTGCCACGTTATAACCGAGTGTCCATGTTTTAGACATAAACATGAACACAAATTTTTATTTTACTGCTTTTAGTCATCTGGCTGAGCCTTATACACTCAGTCAGCTATTGTCTGACAATGACTACGTGTCTGCTGTTTTTAGCTATTTAAAATCAGTAAACCTTTTTACTTGCCTTTATCTTTTATTGTTATTTCTTTATTGATATATCTTTTATACCTTTTTGGTCACTGAAAGCATACATTTTTTATATATGACCTGGTTTTGGTGCATTATAACCTTAATTGCTAATGTGCCAATAAAATCCAAAACAAACAAAATCAAGTCTGAGTACAAACAAATGGATAGCTGATGAATGCAACTTACCTGATATCTGCATAATCCAACCTTAGGATAGGCAGAGACCACTTCATATCCAAGCTAGCTAATGCTTATGACATTTGGAGTAAATTGAAATAATTGCATTCCAAAAGGTAATTCATATTAGTAGCCATATGGTGCAAGGAATTCATAAGCTTTTGCAAAAAAGCCTATGAATTCCTTGCACATGCAAAGAAAAAAGAATAGAAAAATGTTTCTCTCCTCACATGTATACCACCACTTTGCTTATTGGAGGCTTGAAGTTGTGAAACCCATGTTTAGTCTCTGGAGCAAAGTTTCCGGCATCCCCCTCCCCCCATGCTTCTCCTTCAACCCATGCACGGTACTAAATACTATAGGTTTTGATACCTTTCGTGTGTGGGGTTTTCGTAAAAAAAAAAAAAAAAAAAAAAAAAGTAACTAATCCAATTAACCACCTTTGATTTCTTTAAACTGTCAACCTGAACTACCTGCGGAAGCAAGTTGTTCCAATAATCAACAACTTGCTGGATAAAAGAAAACTTCCTCCACAATCTAGCCTAAACCCCTTACTATGTAATTTGAATTTATGGCCCTTAGTTTTGTAATTTTTTATAACAATGAAAATTCCATCTTTCATTTTACTAATCCCTGTCAGAGCCTTATAAACCTCACTCAGGTCACCCCCCCCCTATGAGGTGTCTGGTTGCTATGCTGTGTAGTCCACATAATTGAAGTCTTTCTTTCTATCTTTATTCTTTTGTCAATCTCAGCATTCGAGTTGCTCATATTTGGACCATTTCAAGAAGCCCAATATCTTATTTCAGGTGGGGTCTCCATACTTGGACATGGTTTTTCCAATTATCTTCTTACAGTTGCCTTGTACAGTGGGATTATGACGTCCCTATCTCTACAGGATATTGTTCGATAAATCGTCAATGGCATGCCACGGGTTTTCCTCTCCTGTTTACTGCTTAAGAGAACTTTAATATCTGCCCATATCATAACTTCCACATCCCTTTCTTCCTCTACTGTTTTTAATTCGACCTTACTATGTGTATGTTATTTTGGCATTGCCATTTCTGAAATGCAAGACCTTTCATTTTGCCGCATTAAACAGTTGCAGTCTCTTTAAGTCATCCCAAAGGAGCACTACTTGGCAATGATCATTAATGACTCTCCCAATCTTAACATCATCTGCAAATTTTGACGTCACACCCTCTATCCCCCTTCATTGGTGTCAGTTACGAAAATCAAATGCAACAGTGATCCAAAAACTGATCCATGATGGACCTTGATTCTGACATCACACCAATCTGAAGAATATCCATTAATCATAACCTTCTGCCCTGCAACCATCCTGCAATCCATTTTAGAACCTTTCCAGTAATCCGAACATATTTCTGTTTATATGATAACCTCTCGTGAGGATCTGAGTAAAATGCTTTGGGTTTTTGTTAAAATCCAAATAGACTATGTCAAAATTGTTCCTTATGTCAGATCATGAGTAACTATGATGCCGCTTCTATGTAAATTGATTGCACTCTTAAGCATTGCCTTCAGTGTTTTCCCTACCACTGAAGTCAGACTAACTAGGTCTGAAGTTACCAATCTCACCCTTAGAATGCCACCTTTTATGTATTGGTGATACATTGGCGCTTCTCCATCAATAGAATCTTACCTGAGTCCAATGAAGCCCTCATATTTAACCTCGATGGATGAATACACTCTCTTGCTGCCTCCATCAAAATTACTGATTATATGCCATCAACTGCCATGAGCCTTACTTGTCTTTAGGCTTGAACATTTTTGTAATAAATAGTCATCTGTAATTTCGAAATCACTAATTTCATGTCTCATCCTTACTTGCACAGCCTCTTCTCAGCACGAAGGGTCTTTTTTAAGTAAACACTGATGTGAAGTACCTATTCAATTCATTAGTGACATCAACATGGTTATCTGTGACTTTCACATATCCAGTGTGTGATCCAATTTGTTTTTTTTTTTTTTTTGTTTTTTTTTTTAATTCTTTCTCATGCTCAGCCTTGGCTTCTCTAAGTTTGTATGTGGTACTGTTATAGATAAACTTGCGGCTGCTGCTGCCTTCAGTACTTTTCATCACTCTGAAACTTTGACTGCTAACTTTTCCGTCTGTGTTAGACTGGCCAGCTCCATATTCATCCTTCTTGGCATCCTTCTTGTGCTATATTTTCTTAATGGTATGTATGCGTTCATGACATCTCTTATTATTGCCTTAATGGTGTTTCATAATTCCAGTGTATTTGCTATCCCATTGCAATCTGTCCAGTTAATAGATGCTCAGTAGTGTCTCCCTTTCTGAAATTAAAACTCATGCCTTTAGCTTGAGCTATTGCAACCTCCTTCTTCCTACTAACAAATGTGCGGTCACTATCTGCCAATGGTTCTTGTGCTGTAAACCATGTGAGTTTTCTGATTTGTGACCCCTCGATGTGGGCACCTGTACGTGGTGAGGGGACCTCCCAGCGATGCTGCTGGTTTACCAGATTAGAATCACTGGGATTTAAAGCCCATACCTTGGTTCCAGGGTTACATCATTGGAATCTGGCGTGTGCAGCCGTTTGCCGCGACCCGTGGAATTCGAAAAGGGGGATCCTGGTGGTTGGGGGCCCAGCCTTAATACACCACATTTGCCCCTGCTTTGACAAGACGGGTGGTCCCAGACCGGCCCGACTGGGATCAGTCGGCAGGTGGTTCTTACTGCTAGGGTCAACTGCATTCCAATAAGTTTCCCTCACTTTGGTCCTGTGATGGGATCAAGGCTTATTGGAAACGTGGGTATGGTGCTCCTAAGCGAACTTGGCGTCCCATTCGTGTACACAGTACCTGCTAGTTCACGAGTGGGCATTCCCTCGTAGGGCTCCGTGGTGGGGGAGGTATTTAGTACAACGGAAATTTTTATCTTACTCCTATGAGTAATTTAAATCCTTCTTCTTCTGGGGCCCTAACAAGGCCCCTACCTAATCGAGATGATAGCACAGATACCACCTCCATTAAAAGAGCCAGAACTGAGGACACACCACCATCAGTGATGCCACTCTTCTTCATTCTCCATTCCACTGGAGAGCAGTCAATCGGAAAGATGTCGCCCTTCTTTATCCAGAAAGGATTAGAAGGGTTGGCAGGTTCACCAAAATCCGTTAAACTTCTGCGTTCTGGTGACCTTTTGATTGAAGATTCCAGCACCAAACAAGCGGCAAAAATCTTGAACTCTACATCCATAGGGGAATACCTATCACCGTAATCCCCCCACAAAACTCTGAATTCTTCATGAGGTGTTATATCAGAGTGGGACCATCTTCATGTTTCTGAAGAAGAGATCTGCTCTGAATTAAAAGACCAAGGAGTGACAGCTGTCAAGAGAATGTCGATACGAAAGACTGGGAATCTCGTCCCTACCAGAGTTCTTATCCTCACGTTCAACACCCCACAGCCTCCAAGTTCCATCAAGGCAGGCTATCTAAACTGCCCAGTGAGGATTTATATCCCAAACCCACTGAGGTGTTTTAGATGACAAAAATAGACAGCACAGAATTATGGGCACCCATAATAAGACATTCACACTTGGTTGCCCATTCCATCTGTATGTAGAGGCTCTTCATACTCTTCACAGTACTGTGATCTGTAGATGACCTCACCACCCTTTCTATTTTCGCTAAGTACATTATAAGAAGCATGACCCTACCACCCATTCCTGGTATATACGTTATATATACAATAGTGAAACTCCTCACCCCCAAGTTTTTCTTAGCCTTCTTAATTGCTAGCATTAATTGTTTTAATCATGAGTTCAGATTTACTCAGGTTATTGGCAACACTCATGATATTACTGTAGACACAGTTAAGACTATAGTTTACTACCCTGACACCTACCCCACTCATTTCAAATGTTGCCACCATCAGAACATCTTGCCAACGTTGGCTATTGTGTCAGCAAACAAGTATTCTTGTGATGTGTGCAAGCATCATTTTGACCCCATAGCATCATCAGATAAAAGTGTTTTATAAGCCCCCCCCCCTCACACACACAACTAGCAGTTTCCCTAATTCCCTGAATTCTGGGAATTCACTGCTTAGTGGAAGAATTTCACTGACTATTAGAAGAAAATTTATATTTCCAATACAAAATCACAGATACATACCACAGTCAAGAAGTCTACTCTGTTCCCAATTATACATAACTGTACTACTGGCAAACTACCTGACTCTTACAGACTTCTGTTGTGAAAAATTTTACAGAAAGTTGGGCACATATGAGAACTTTGATAGGAACTGTGATGAGTATGTATCATGCACAAACTTATCTTCAAATTTTGAATAAGGGTGAAGAGTAAAGAGAAGAGTAAAAATGAAAATATAGATGACAGTACATAAAGAGGGATAAAATAAATAAAGGCCAAACCAATATAAATATTTATTATTAATAACAGTAATCATATATTAAATAGCAAACAAAAGCAGTACACATGACAAACTATTGCTATTAAAAGGAGTAACAAATCTCTCCCTTTCAATTATCATCCCATTGCACTTACTTCTACTCTTTCTGAAGTAATGGAGAAATCAATTAACTGCCAACTCTTAAACCTTCCATCTGATCAATGATCGCCAGTATGGATTCCATCATTGTCGATCCACTGGGGATGTTCTTGCTTATGTTACCAATCTATGGACAAATTAAATGGAAAAGTTTGGTGAAACTCAAGAAGTTGCTCTTGACATTTCAAAGACTTTTGATCGTGTTTGGCATAAAGGTCTTCTAAATAAGTTTCAATCTTATGGTTTACCAACCGTTTTTTTGTAATTGGGTATCCAGTTTTCTCTCTGGCCACTCATTGTGCATGATGGTAAATGGCTTGCTCTCTTTTAACTTCTAATTAAAGCTGATGTTCCCCAAGGTTCAGTTCTTTCTCCCACTCTTTCCTTTTGTATATTAATGACCTTCCATCGGCCAGGAATCCTATTCATAGTTTTGCTGATGAGAGCACATTGTAATTCTTCAGTGGAGCAAAAATAACTTAGTTGATTTCAATCCTTCTACAACTCAGTCCTGTCTTTCAAAAAAGGATTCTTTTGCTGATATTCTTATCTTCGTTAACACTCCAATTTCTAGACAAGGTCATATATATATCTTGTTTATAATCTGGCACAACCACCAAGTCAGCGGAGTTTAAAATTAATCAATCAATACAAATGTTGATCGTATTTAGCAGTCACGGGCTTGAACTCCAGTCCACTCAAAGAGCGTGTGTGCGACTGCACTCACACTCATTACAGGCGCCTCCGTAGCCAGGGGAAAGGAGCAGCAGTGCGTAGCACTTGCTTCTTGATTAGCCCGGGGTTCGAGCCCATCACCACCAAATACGAAGGATGCGGAAAGGTCGGGGAATAACCACCGCATATCCCTGGAGCAATATGGCCCTAGTTGCTAATGCTCCTAAAAACCAAATAACAAACAAACATCACGCTCATTACCCTGACTTCTAATCTCTCATGGCATAAGTACATTACAAATATTGCTTCATCTGCATCTAAAAAACTGGGTTTTCTCTTTTGCTCTCAGCATTACCTTCAAAACCAAGCAGCTGTTCACTCCGTACAAATCACAAATCTGCCTTAATGTGGAATTATTGTTTCCACATCTGCGGTGGTGCTCCTAACACCCCTCTCAGGCTTCTAGTTTCCATTCAAAAAAGGGCAGTTAGCTTAATTAATGACTCATCTGTAACAAACCTCTCCACTCTCTGTCTCATAGACATTCTATTTCTGCTGCATGCCTTTTCTATAGATACTTCATGGGCACTGTTCTGAGTTATCTTCTATAATTCTCGCTCTCTCTTCGAAACCAGTCTGAACACTTGCTGCAACCAGTAAACATTCTTTTACTGTCCAACTTCAAACTCACAGAGCCAACTTTTCTTCTTCCTCGTTTATTCTTTCAACTTCTATTTTCTGGAGCAACCTTCCTTCATACTTATTTCCTGAAAATTACAATTTATAGAAATTCAAGTCTAATGTATCTTCTTTCGTCTTCTCAACCTTCAGCCCATGCATGGTACTAAGTTCTATTAGGTTCTCTATTATTTGGGGTTTTTATTTTTTAAAAAAAAATCTTAGTTCCTAATGCTAAGCAACAACTAAAAAAGAAAATGTAGAGGGTGGATTTGCCTAATTGACATCCTGATTTCAAAAAAATGATATATAAATTTTTCTGTTATATTGGAGTTTTAGATTATGGCACACTTCACACTTGTACTTATGTTGCATACGGCTAACATTATGAGGCATGAATATATAACTACGACAGTAAAGTAAATGAAAAATCACTTTTCTTGTGAATTGTAAACTTTAAACATGAATTTGATTTTGAAGGCAGATAACCATATAGAAATGTAGAGTTTTGTACAGTTATAGCCTTTTAATATAGTGACCAAACATAGTACATAAAATGTACCTTATAAAATTACATTATGTAACCAAGATTAGCTACAATAAATTTCAAGCTAATTGCATATTTTAAGGGCAGAATGGTACAGAATGTTCATCTAAAATAGAAGGTTATAATAACAGTGGTCATAATCAAATAAAGTACATGCGGAAATAGTTTTTTCCCTCAAGTTTCATACACTGCTTTCAGATTTTAATTTCTATGTTGCATTACTACCTTGGTTCCATCGAAAATGTTTTTGATTTGTTTTTTACTTACAGTACCCAAATTTTCAAGGAAGAAGTGTTGATTTAAAAAGTCTGTTTTCAGAGACATTGAGCAGCTGAATAATTTTATAATATAGATCCCACAATCAGTTGAGCAATTGTTAGTAAAACTGTGAACCATGCCATAATGTAGGGCTATCATGAAGTTATTTTCTGGAATCCTCTGGGCTAACAGATTATGAGAAATCAAACTCATATCTTCCAGTTATAATGCCTATGGTAGGTCAATTTTTGGGGATAAACTGTGTACATAAAGGCTGTGATTCGGTGCTTTAGAAAATCCAATATTCTGTCCCCAAAATATGCCATATTGAAGAGGGACTACCAAAAATTAAAAGATGGTGGAGGCATATTTCATAACTGATCTGATATATAATGTCTTTGTTGGTCACTTGAATAAAAAGATCAAGTTTCAGCTTTTCCAGCTGTCACTAAATGGGGACTTTAAAACAGAAGCAATATGTTATCAGAACAGCAATCTGAAACATAAATAAACCCTAAGAATTTAACCAAATCATGGCTATTTATAATAAGACTATCTATAGAAATCAAAACTGGGATGGAATTATGTGAAAGAAAAAAACTTATATTTAGTTTTTGTCCCATTGATTTTTAGACCAAGTCCCTGTAGATATAAATAACATGCAGCATAATGTTCAGTTTAAAGGACTTCTCATGCAAAACTAGAATTATTTGCAGGTTTCCTATCAGCTGACAAAGAGAGATGCAAACCATCAATATATGCAACAAAATTGGAGTAACCAATCAAGAAAGGAATCAAGATTGTCACAAATATTTCAGCTAAGAGCACCCACCCCTGAGAAGGGCAAAGAGAAATGGAAAGAATAATACCCAGCAAATTGGAAAAGACCACTTCTGACTAGTTAACCAAGGATCCCTGGATATTTTATAATAGTTACTAAAAAGGCCCAATAACCAATAACTGTCCTGTTACAATAGAATCAAATGCAGAATATATGTTATGAAACAGAACATGACATGAACAACTTTTGTCCTTTGATTTATATACCTAGGACACTAATTGATTGACAGTTTACTTTGGATCTACATTAACACCCATAGTGTGAATTCTCTACTCACTTAATATTTTTTTAGTATGTATGTATGTGAGTACACACACACACACACACACACACACACACACACACACACACACACACACACACACACACACACACACACACACACACACACACACACACACACACACACAGTGAAACCCCGCTTTACGATATTAATCACTTCCAGAGACATCATCATATTGTGAAAATATCGTAATGGACCCCAATAACACTGCTTTTTTTTTTTTTTTTTTTTTTTGGTAATTCGTTCCAAGACCTGAAGTTGAAATTTTCGTTATATAACACAATATACACTGGTGTTCAAAGAAAGTGCATCACCTAGGAATTTCACATTTCTAACCCTTTTTTGCGATGGTATGTTACATTAATGAGTAGCATCACAAATAGAAATACAGTAAACCACTGCTATTCGCGATCGCTGATTTAATATAAAATGAAACCTAAAAAAATGAATTTTAAAGCGCCGTGAATATTTTCCACCATAAAAAAACATGGGCGTGGCTAAAATTATCTTTCCCATTCAAAACAGTGCTCGGTGGGTGGGGGGAGAGGGGTGACAAAATCGTGAGTGTGGATGTTTCTCGCTAATCTTTGTTCAGTATGTGTTATGAGCTTGTCATGGAAGGTTTTGTCATTTGCTTTTAATTTATATGCTTATAAATTGAGTAAATTTATCAATTGATATGCTTACAAAAGTGATAAATCTACCATTTTGCAGTGTAAAAGAGACTTTTTCGAGTGTTAATTGAAGAAAGTGACTTTGTGGACAAGTTCTTTCTAACCCGTACAAAAATATGGCTATGATTAACAAGAGAAATGTGAAAATATCAAAGAAGGTGATGACGTTAGCGAATAAAATTGAGTTATTAGACAAAATTTCTAATGGTGAAAGTGTCTCCTCAGTGGCAAAACATTATAAAATCAATGAGTCAAGGGTACGATCTATCAAAAAATCTGAAAAAAAAAAAAAAAAAAAAAAATCCACCGTAGTATCTGTGAAAACGCGCTAATTGCTTCAAAAATTTGCTCTGTAACTCGTGATGTTAAAGTAGAAAAAATGGAAAAGGCTTTAAATCTGTGGATAGAAGACCGAACTCAAAATAAAATTCCATTAAGTTCACTCATCATTCGTGAAAAGGCAAAACTCCTTTATCAACACTTTAGCGAAACTGGTGATAGCACTGGTGGGATAAGTTTTTTTTGCTAGCAAAGGCACTGGTTTGAAAGATTTGTTTGAAATTTCTAATAAATATTACATTTAATATTAAATTGTTTCTTATTTTCATTTCGATGCCATATGCATGCATTTCACTATGTACTGTCTACATACATAGTCATATTATGAAGGTACATATAATACATACATAGACAAAATTTTAGACTAGATTTTCTTATATATTTCATACTTTGGAACGGAACCCCTTTATTACTATGGGAGCCATAACTCAGTATTCGCGAAATTTCTCAGGAACGTAACCGTTACTGTATAAACAAAAGATATTTATTAATAGTTAAAGCAAAGCCTAAATAATATTCAACAGGTGCTCTCAAAATATTCCAAAATGAGCATTTGCAACCTTTATACAACAGTTTTGGTAAACACGACAATTCTGGCTGAAATGATATCAGATTGCTTTAGTTTATCATTTTAAATGGAAAAGAAAATGAAAAGTTCACCAGGTGCAAACTAATATTTAGTTGAACCGCCTCTGGCCCTGAAGACAGCAGCACACCGTTGAGGCATTGACAAGATCAATTTCTGAAGATAATCAACTGATATTTCGTGGTTCCAAACATGAATTATGACTTCCTGAAGTTCACGAAGGGTCTTTGGTTTCCCTCAGACAACTGTAGATTCCACTTGATGCCAACAGTTCTCTATAGGATTCAGATACGGGCTGTTTCCTGGCCAGCTAAGAGTTGTAATGGACCAGTCTTCCAACCTTTTTTTTTTTTTTTTTTTTTCACCTGTAAAAAATGTAAACACATTACTGTCAAACCTCTAATGCAGAAATCAAGCTAAAGTAACTACAGAAGTGCCTACTTACAGTTTTTGCTGGATGACAAGGGGCAGAGTCGTCCTGAAAGATGCAGTTACTTGGCAGGTTGAAATGGTCTCTAATGGTTGGCAGCAATTTGCCTTTCAATATAGCCAGGTATTCATTGGCATTTATGGTGATATAAAATGCACTCCCATATCATTTGGCTGGTAGGCGATTTCACTGTAGATACCATAGAGTCTGGATGGTGGTACTCTTCACCACGTCTATGGCAAATCAATCTCCTATCAGAGCCATGCAGGTTGAATTTCTTCTCATCCAAGAAAATAGCTGACTTGCACTGCTCGGGAGTCTATTTGACATGCTCCTTACACCAAATTAATTGGGCTTTTTTCGTTTTTTGTGTGAGCAGGGGGCTTCTTCTTAGGCCGACAGGCTACAAGTGTTCATTTTTGAAGGGGCATCTTCTGACTTTACTGCACTTGCTACCACTCCCATATGTTCTTCCCATCCTCTTTTCAGCTCAGATGAAGAAGCTTTACGGTTTTTAAAGCATAAGCGCTTCAAAACACGGTCCTGTTTTGCCATAGAGACTCGCTTGTGGCCTGTTCCTTTTTTCCTATCAGCAGAACCAGTATTCTTGAGTTTGGGAAGAAATCTACTTACTGTCGACTGATTAAAAGACACTAAGCGATATGACGGGAAGGACATCCTTCCTCACGTAAATGCAACAATAGCACTTTTTTCTTCGTGGCGTCAACTGCACATAACTCACCATCCTGACGCAAGGAATGACTGCAATTCTTGCAGAACTGCTTATATAGCTGAAAGTAACAGCTATGCAATATTAAATCATCACCTATGCATGTCAATCTTATCTGATGCAATCTGTAAGAAATATTGCCATATACTTACATTATTCGGACAACAATTACAATTTTAACGGGTGATGCACTTTCTTTGAACACCACTGTGTTCAAACCCACAGTGTTGTTCATCATCAGCCATTTTCAATCCACTGCAGGATGAAGGCCTCTCCAGCAACTTCCCAGTTCTTTCTGTTTTGTGCAATGGCTATCCATTTACTACCCACAAACTCATGAATTTCATCTGTCCATCTCCGTTGTTGTCTTCCAGGTTTTCTCTTAGCTCCTCTTGGGTACCATTCTGTTATTTTCTTAATCCATCTGTCATCATGTCTTCGAGCTATGTGTCCTGCCCAAGACCATTTTAGTTCTTTAGTTTTGATAAGAATGTCCTTTACTTGAGTTTTCTGCCTAATCCATGTGTTTCTCTTCTGTCAGTCTAACAGTCTGATTCCCAATATAATTCATTCCATTCTTCACTGTGTAGTTCTCAGCTTCTCTTCCATTCTTTTGGTGAGTGCCCAAGTTTCACTTCCATAAGTCATGGTGGGGAGTAATATTGGTTCATTATTTTATGTTTCAGACAAATTGGGATATTGCTCCTCAGTATATGACTATATATCCTGAATGCTATCCATTCAAAATTTATTCTTCTCTTGACTTCCAGCCATTTATCATTATTACAGCTAATGACTTGTCCCCTCTTCAATTACTCCACCTTTCAATTACTTCTCCACCTTTTCAATTACTGCTCCTTCAATCATTATATCCCTTTCTGTGGCATACTTGTTCATCATTACTTTTGTTTTAGCCATATTCATCTTTAGTCCAAAATCCTTACTAACTGTGCATAACTGATTAAGATTTGCCTCTAATTCTTTGGGATCGTGGCTTATGACCACAATGTCACCTGCAAATCGTAAATGGTTTAGGTACTCTTCATTCACATTGACTCATTTCTGTGACCAGTCTAATTTTCTGAAAGCTTCCTCCAGGGCAGCAGTAAACAACTTCAGAGATATTGTGTCTTCTTGTCGAACTCCTTTCTCAATTTTAAATTTATTACTATCTTTGTCTAGTCTAATAAAGAAGATAGCATTCTCATATATTTTCTTCAAAATCATAATATGTGGGGTATCTACGCCTTGTCTTTCCATTGCCTTATGCTGTATATAGTCAAATGCCTTTTCATAGTCCACAAATGCCAGGAATAATGGTGTTTTATATTCATTTGCCTTCTCCATTAGCTGTGACATTATGTGAAGGTGATCCATGGTTGAGAATCCTGTCCTAAAGCCAGCTTGCTCTTTCGGTTGATTCTCATCAAGTATTCTTTCTAATCTGTTAGTAATGACCCTTGTGAATAACTTGTAGATGTGAGATAACAAGCTAATTGGTCTATAATTTCCAATTTCTGATTTATCTCCTTTCTTATGCAGCAAAACTATGATTGCATTATTCCATTGCTTAGGCACCACACCTTTTCTAATGTATTTTGTGAAGAGTCTTGCCAGTTTTTGTGTCATATCTCTTCCTCCCAATTTTAACAATTCTACAGTAACTTCGTCTTCCCCCGGAGCTTTCTGATTCTTCATTTTCTTCAATGCATGTTCTACCTCATCAGGAAGGATATCAGGTATGTTGTATGTGTTATAAATTTGTGATCCATCTTCCTCACTGCTGGCATCATTCCCTTGCTTCTTGTATAACTCTTTATAGTAGTCTTCTGCTATTTGAATTATGCCTTCTCTGCTATTCATAATTACTCCATTGATATTCCTCAGTTTTAGTATCATTTGTCTTTCTGTGTTACTGCTCATGACTGCAGATTTAAATCCTTTGTTTTCCCTTAATGCTTGTTCTACGTTTCTTGTGTTAAATTTTCTTATGTCCTCTCTGAGTCTCTTTCTAATGGTTTTGCATAACTCAGTATACTCAATTTTCTCCCTGTCAATGTTTTCCTTGTTCTTCATTTGTCGTCTTCAGTTCATCGTGACAAGTGTTTCTTGACTAATTTTTTCTTCTTTGGATTTATTTTCCCCTGTAGGTTTCTTGGGCTTTATCACTTTCACTTATCCATTTCACAGGGTCTTTCACCTTGTGAAAGACCTTGTGAAATGGAAGACTGTTGTACAAATTGGAACAGAATGGTATTAAGGGTAAGTTGCTACAGTGGATAAAAGGATGGTTAAGTGGGAGAAGACAGAGGGTGGTAATCAATGGGTGCTACTCTTCGTGGACTAATGTTATTAGTGGAGTCCCACAGGGTTCGGTGTTAGGTCCACTGTTGGTTTGTATATTTATCAATGATATTGATGAAGGTATATAAGGCTTAATGTCGAAGTTTGCAGATGATACAAAGGTTGGCAGGGTTGTTAATGACAGTAATGGCAGTGTGCTACTGCAACAGGATCTAGATAATTTGGGCAGATGGGCTAAGAAGTGGCAACTGAAGTTTAACCTTGACAAATGCAAAGTACTGCATATGGGTAGAAGTAACCCCAGAGAACCTTACCAACTGTGTGGTACTACACTTAAGGTGGTAGAAAATGAAAAAGACCTGGGAGTAATTGTGCAGTTACGCACATAGGGTTTTGTCAATGATATATAGGAATTTTGCTATCAGGGAGAAGGAGGTGATTGTCCCTCTGTATAAGGCAATGGTCAGGCCAAGCCTTAAGTACTGCGTACAGGTCTGGAGTCCTCATTTTAGGAAGGATCGAGATTTACTTGAGCGTGTACAGAGGAGGGCAACAAGATTGATGAGGGGAATGAAGGGATCCTCTTACCAAGAGAGGCTTAAGTTCTGCAAATTGCAGTGGCTGGAGACTAGGTACCTGTGTGGTGATCTGATTGAGGTGTGTAAGGCCTTGAATGGGTTGAGCACGCTGAATTCTAATGGGATCCTTCCACTTGTTCAGATTACGAATCTAAGGGGTCATAAATTCAAATTAAGAAAAGACAGATGTAGAATAGATGTGCGGAAATTTGCCTTTAGCCAGCCCCTCGATGTGGGCACCTGTACGTGGTGAGGGGACCTCCCAGTGACGCTGCTGAACTTCCAGACTAGCATCACTGGGATCTAACGCCCACAGCCCAGGTTCCAGGCTTACATCAATGGAATCCGGCGTGTTTGCCGTGCACTGCGACCCGTGGAAATTCGGAAAGGGGGATCCTGGGGTTGAGGGGCCCAGCTTCAATACACCACTTTGGCCCCTGCTTCGACAAGACGGGTGGTCCTGGAAAGCCCGGCTAGGATCAATCGGCTAGTAGGCTCGCCTGCGAGGGTCAACCGTGTCAATGCCACGCCCCTACCCTCATGGTCCGAGGGACAGGATTCAGGCTGGTGGCGGTGCAGGTATAGTGTCTGGGTAGCCCTGGCGTCCCACTCCCGAGTGCATTTATTGCATGCCGGGTAGTGGGCGTCCCTTTGGGCTCCGTGGTGGGTGGGGAGCCCGGACACTGAACAGTTAAAAAAACTCTATGAATCCTGATAAACTCATTTCTTCAGGGGGCCCCAACCCGGTCCCTATCTGCAAACTTAGACGAAGACCCAGATAGTACTATTAGTACAAAGAGGCAGCGAACAGGAGTACCATCAGGGCCTGTTCCAAGGTTCCTGATTATGCACTCAACCGGTGAAAAACCGATTGGTAAGGGCGCCTCCGTAGCCAGGTGGGAAGAAGCAGCAGTGCGTAGCACACGCTTCTTGATTAGACCGGGGTTCGAGCCCGTCACCACCAAATACGGAGGATGCGGAAAGGTCAGGGAATGACCACCGCATATCCCGGAGCAATATGGCCTTAGTTGCTAATGCTCCAAAAAAAAACCAAATAACAAATAACAAATAACCGATTGGTAAAATGTCGCCCTTTTTTATTCAAAAAGGGTTAGATGGTTTAGCAGGTTCTCCCAAATCAGTTAAGAGGCTCCGTTCTGGAGACCTCTTAATTGAAACTAAAAATGACAGGTAATCCGAACATCTACTTCGAACAACATCAATCGGAGGAATACCTATAACGGTGACACCACACAGAACACTCAATTCATCGAGAGGTGTCATTTCGGAGTGGGACCTTCTCGGCGTAACCGAGGAGGAAATCTGCTCCGAATTAAAACCCCAGGGAGTTATTGCCGTCAAGAGAATTACTGCGCGAAGGGATGGAAAAATAGTTAAAACCAGGAGCGTTATCCTGACTTTTAACTCTCCTAAACCTCCTGACGAGATAAAAGCTGGATACATCAACTGTTCAGTGCGTCCATACATTCCGAACCCTTTGCGGTGTTTTAAATGCCAGAAGTATGGACATTCTCAAATGGCCTGCCGTGGAGTCCTTGCATGCGCTCGATGCGGTGCAAAGGACCACGAAACAGCAGCATGTTCAGCCACAAAACCCACCTGTATTAACTGTGAGGGCGAACACCCGGCCTATTTACGAGCATGCCAGAGGTGGAAAGAAGAAAAAGAAATTCAACGGCTGAAGGCAGAGCTAAATATATCATACCAGGAGGCAAGGAAATCGGTCAAACCCCTGAATATCAACAGACCTACCTACGCCCAGAAGGTAGCAGGGAGATGTTCCGTCGGAACTCAGACGGACATGACCATTCCTCCAAAGGAGTCTTTCACTCCCATCGCGCGGTATCTCTTAAGTTCTCAAAAACCTGCACAAAAGGACCAATCAGCTGCCACTCCTATATCGGTACCTCCTAATGCTCCACAAGTAACTAAGTTAATTATGAAAGAAAAGAATAAGAAAGGGGAAGTCCCCCCTGGTACCCAAGAAAAGATGGATGTCGAGCAGAAGGAGGTACCCGAAGATTCAGTCTTGGAACTCTTTGCGGAGGAAGAAATGGACACGGGACAGCGTCCATTCTTCCCCAAAAAAGATAAATCCAAGACTGATAAAAGTAAGCCCTCAGCACCTCGGAAGCCGCCTGATGGACCCACCAAGCCAAAATAATGGCTAAATTCCTACAATGGAATTGTCGTGGATTCCGGCAAAATATGGATGACATCAAGGCCCTCCTGCAAAAGCACGAGCCAGTTTGCTTTTGCTTGCAGGAGACATATCTAAAGGCAAATGATGATCCCACCATGCACAACATCACATTTTTTCGAAAGGATAGAATTGCGGATGGCCCTGTACATGGGGGAGTGGCTATCCTTGTGGGTAACCAGACCCCAGTGCAGCCTTTGCTAATTACAACCAGCATAGAGGCTGTTGCAATTCGCCTTTCAGTGGGATTTCTATTAACTGTTTGCTCCATTTATTTGGCACCTGGGACTGACATCCCCCAGGCAGACCTTGATGATCTCCTTACGCAGCTGCCACCCCATTTCTTAGTTCTCGGGGATTTTAACGGACATAACACCCTGTGAGGTAGTGCTAACATCAACGGAAGGGGACGACTCATAGAGCGTATGCTCAATGACAATGACCTTTCCCTTCTAAATACTGGAACAAACACCTTCTTCCACATGCCTACCCGTACTTTTTCTGCCATTGATCTCTCTATCTGCTCCCCTTCTCTACTCCCTTCACTCACTTGGGAAGTGGAGGAGAATCCATACGGAAGCGATCACTTCCCCGTGATAACCTTGTTACACAGTGGGAGACCATGTCTTCCTTTTAGGTTACCACGGTGGAAGATTGATCAGGCTGACTGGACTGCCTTCCAACATCAGGCAAATTTTGATCTTAGCACAGTCAGTCAAGAGTCTATCAATGATGCAGTTAAGTACATCACAGAAAATATTGTCCAAGCAGCTGCGAATGCTGTTCCAAAAACATCTGCCCGGTTTCCACCATTTCCTAAACCTTGGTGGAATTCACAATGCACAGCAGCAAAAAAGGCTCAAAACAAAGCGTGGGGGATATTCCGCCGATATCCCACCACGACCAACCTTATAACCTTTAAATGTGCACGAGCCAAAGCACGATATATCCGCCGTCAGAGTCAAAAGGAATCATGGATCCATTTTACATCATCTATTAACCAATCTACCAACTCTAAGGTAGTCTGGGATAAAATCCGGAAAATGAAGGGAAAATATACATCCCACCCTTCTTCAATCCTAGATTATAATGGACGCGCTATTGCAGATCCAACTGCAATAGCCAATGCTCTTGGGGAAACATTCTCTAACATCTCTGCAACATCTTCGTATTCCCCAGAGTTCCTGGTCCTGAAACATAAACTAGAAAAACAAGCACTTAATTTTAAGACCAAGGGCCTCTATCCCTACAACGGTGCATTCAGTATAGAGGAACTGAAAAGAGCCCTCACTCTTTCCAAAGCAAGTGCTGTTGGACCAGATGGCATCCATTATGAAATGATTAAACATCTTTCACCAAAATCTATGGATTGTCTGCTCCTTCTGTATAACAGAATCTTTACTGAAGGGCAGTTTCCAGACTCCTGGCGAAAGGCAATCGCCTTTCCTAAGCCAGGAAAGGATCCAAAAGTCACCACCAATTATCGTCCTATTGCTCTGACTAGCTGTCTGTGCAAAATCCTGGAGAGATTGGTCAATTCTCGTTTAATATGGTATTTAGAATCAAATGACCTTCTCTCCAGCATCCAGTGCGGCTTCCGAAGGAACCGGTCCACTTTGGACCATCTTATTAGATTGGAAGCATCCATCCGGGATGCTTTCCTAAAACGCGAACACTTGGTGTCGGTGTTCTTTGACATGGAGAAAGCGTATGACACAACTTGGAGATTTGGCATTTTAAAAGATTTACATAGCCTAGGCCTAAGAGGGCATCTGCCCTTTTTTATTCAAAACTTTTTAGCCAATCAATCGTTCCAAGTTCGTGTGGGATCCTCACTCTCTCGCTCCTTTAGCCAAGAGGAGGGAGTACCACAAGGATCAGTATTAAGTGTCACGCTTTTTGCCATCAAAATAAATTCCATCACAGAACAATTTCCTCCAACTGTAAACAGTGCCCTCTATGTTGATGACTTTAGCATTTTTTGTCAGTCGTGCAACATGAGGGTTATTGAAAGACAACTGCAGAAAGCCATTGATAATCTGAATTCCTGGGCACTTGCTAATGGCTTCAAGTTCTCGCCGGAGAAGACCGTTTGCGTACACTTTTGTCGCAAATGTAATCTTCATCCTGAACCTGAATTAAGGCTCGGACAAAATGCTATTCCAGTAGCAGCAAACACAAAATTCTTGGGACTCATATTCGATAAAAAAATGACCTTTTTGGATCATATTCGTCAACTCCGCACAAAGTGCACAAGAGGCCTTAATATGCTCCGCTCGCTCTCCTCTTTATCTTGGGGTGCAGACCGATGCACCCTTCTACGGCTCTACCGTGCACTTGTGCGATCCAAATTAGATTATGGGTCCCAAGTATATTCTTCAGCCAGAGACAGTGCCCTTCGATGGCTGGACCCTGTCCATCATCAGGCTCTACGTATCGCTACTGGAGCATTTCGAACATCTCCTGTCCAGAGCTTATACGTCGAAGCAAACGAACCACCGTTATCGCTTCGTCGTAAGCAGTTGTCTCTAATGTACGCCTTAAAACTAAAATCCCTGCCAGACCATCCTACGTGGCCATTCGTTTTTGAGCCACGATGGGAAAATTTGTACAACACCCGTAAGACTGCCAATCGTCCTTTTGGTATTCGTCTCCAAGAGCTACTCAAAGAACTTAATATCAAGGTAGACAAGGTTGCCCAAACACCAAAGCAACCCTTTCCACCCTGGCATGCTCATGTCCCGGCATGTGACTTGTCCCTTAGAAATTGGGGAAAGTCGGACAGTCCATCTTCAGTCTACCTGCAGCTTTATTCAGCACACCGAGCTGAACATTCTGACTTCGCGCCAGTCTACACAGACGGTTCGAAGTCGGAATCATACGTGGGATCTGCTGCTGTCTTTACAGACAGCACTACATCGGAGCAGATTCCCTCTGAATGCAGTATATTTACTGCAGAGCTGCATGCTATAGAGTTAGCCTTGGATCACATTAGTGAATGCCAATACCAACGATTCATTTTATATTCCGACTCTCTCAGTGTGTTACAGGCTTTAATATCTGTGAGGTATAATCCTCATCCAGTTCTGTCTAGCATTCAGCAGAAGATTCACGTTCTCCATGAACGCGAATATGACATCCGCTTCTGCTGGATTCCCAGCCACATTGGGATTAGGGGAAATGATTTGGCTGACGCCGCAGCCAAATCAGCAATTCCCAATAATAACCGCTGCCTGTCAGTCCCCTATACAGACTACAGGCAAATAATACACCAAAACATACACTCCCAATGGCAGGACTCGTGGAATAGACAGACTGGAAATAAACTATATTGTATAAAGCCTGTAATTGAACCGTGGCAGTCTAGTCTGCGCAGGAATCGTAAGGAGGAAGTTGTTCTTGCCCGGACCCACATAGGACACAGTCATATGACACATTCTTTTCTGCTGAGGGCTGATGACCCTCCTATGTGTGAGTCTTGTGGCACAATTTTATCAATTAGACACCTTTTAATAGACTGTCCAGATTTTAGCAATATCCGTTCTAGCGTCTTTAATCATCTGACTGAGCCTATACACTCAGTCAGATTTTATCCGACAATGACCATGTGTCTGCTATTTTTAGTTATTTTAAATCAATAAAGGTTTTTACTTGTATTTAATATTTACATGTTACTGTTATTTCCTTATTGATTTATCTTTTCTACATTTTATACCTTTGTTATTTTTTATACTGACATGCTGGCCTAAGTAATTAGGTCAGTGAAAAATTGAAATTGTTTATATATGACCTTAGTTTGGCGCATTATAGCCTTAGTAGCTAATGTGCCAATAAAACCAAACAAACAAACAAACAAGCCTTTAGCCAGCGGGTGGTTAATTGCTGGAACAAACTTCCATCTGTCGTTGTGGAAGTTGATAGGTTGAATAAATTTAAGGAGGAACTGGACAGGCATTTGGAGGGAATGGTGTGATTTTTTTTTTTTTTTTTGGCTGATGCTGCATAAGTTCATACACTTGCTTTCTTGCATCACATGCCACTACTACTACTACCTCTTTCATTTCTTTCACCAATTCCAAAATTTCCTATAGTTCCCCTTTCTGCGCTGTTTTGTCTCTTTCCAACGTTATCATTGAAGTCCCTCTAGAAGACTCAATTTCAGTGTACATTTCTTTAACCTCTTCATCATCGTCATGGCTCAATGTTGGTGCATAAATCATTATAATCTTTAGCTTATACCTCTTAGAAATCCTGAGTAGTAGTAGTCTTGACACTTGTGGTGATGTAATTTTGAATTCCAAAATGTTTTTTATATCTTTATGGACCAGAAAGCCAACTCCACTTCACTCCTTTCACTGTTTCCATTGGTGTACAGCAGATTTCCACTTGAAAAACTTATGTGATTCATTTCTTCTTCTTGTTTCAGCCAAACCAATGATATTCCAATTCACATTTTCTAATTCCTTTTCCAGCTCTAATATCCTGTCTTCACCGATGAGCGATCTTACGTTGTAACAGGCCAAATTCAGTTTCCGTGCATGGCAGCCTGATCGTACCCAGTGATTCTTAGCACCCTCTGCTTCCACTCTGATCCTCTCGCTGCCCTAAGAGGGGGGAATGAAAGCCGCTGGGGACTGAGGGCCATTTGTTTCGTTGTGCTGTCATGTGCTGGAGGGTTTGGTCTTTTCCTCTTCACGATGACCAGGCATCTTGAAGAGAACCACTCTACACGTTCATTGCCACCTAAGCGACATAACAGGGCTTACCATCGAGAAGGTGTGCATGAGTGGATTTTAGGGAGTCAGGCCAACCGGACTTCTCCTAAATCTTCTGAAATAGAAAGATATTGGATCTATCAGTGTTTTAGACTGAGTGTCTGATAACACACAGAATGCCTGTTCCCCTCTAAATTTATGTCAAATAAGCACAACACAAAAAATCACTTCAACTAAAGGATGCAAAAACAAATCATGCAGCCAACACCTTTACAAATGCTGCTATTGGCTGAAAGGAAGGACTATGGGGTTTCATCAGAAGCAATTGTAAGCCCATCGTAAAGTGAAATAAGTAGGCCCTGGTTAACATGATCACTGGTTAGTAGAATTGGCTGCTTTGTAGAATCAAATTTCAAAAAAAACCAATTCAAATCATTAAAATGCACTACACATTTCATTGTTACCATATGTTTGGTTATAAGAATCAATTTTGAATGCCTTTGTGATATTTTTTTAAAGCACATTTCTCGAGGTCATATCATAAAACAATAAAAACAATTTACAGTTTCTGGTTTATTGGGCTTTTCTGTTAGTGCAATCTATCATAAGCTAGTAGTAAACTCGCTTTTATTATGGTGAAATGTTTCCCCTTCCATGAAATCTTCAGTCATATAAAATATATAAATAAATTTTCAGAATATTCTTTTATTCCTATTTTTTAAGCATCATTAGCTTTTTGCTCCGTATCTCACTTGTGTCTATCGTATTAATTGCAATTTATGCGCCAGGTGGGAAGGAGCAGCAGTGCGTAGTACACACTTCTTGATTAGACCGGGGTTCAAGCCCGTCACCACCAAATACGGAGGATGTGAAGAGGTCAAGCAATGACTACCGCATATCCCGGAGCAATATGGCCTTAGTTGCTAATGCTCCTAAAAAAAACCAAATAATAATAACAATTTATGCATGCTGTCTTCTTTGTTATGTATTGATAAGATAATTATCTATTTTACTGTTTTAAATTTTATAACAAAAAAAAAAAAAAAAAATCAGTGAACAGAAATATCAATTAGTTAGTATGTACATATTAATTAAGCAATGTACGTAACCTCAAGTTGATTTTTATTTTGCTAACCGGTAGAAAATTTTCTTCCTATTTTCCTGTATCATTTAATTTCGTTAATTGGTAATAAAGTGTAATTGCGCTTTATATAATTACTTTTATAGCCTGTGGATAATATTCCTCCTGTTTTCACTTATTAGAATCACTATTTAATGGAATTAAAATTCAGTTTGCAAGCATGATCACAATGACTGGAGCTTACTACATATCGTATAGTGAATGGTATTTTATTATGGAGATTCCATTGTAAAGTGGTTTGATTGTACCGTGAACCAATCATGAAGTGGAGGTCCTGTGTGTGTGTGCGTGTGCGTGCGTGTTGAGTTTTTTTTTGGAAATAGAAGGCAAAGTAATTTCCCAAAAATTCTCAAAACTGATTCCCAATTGAATTGGTCTGAAGTTTAATACTCTCTTTTGGCAGTTGCACTGACTATAAATTAACTAGTCCTCGAGCAAAATTCCTCATTAAGAACCTTCTGATACAAAGAAACTAATATCAAGATATATACAACTAACAGCCTTCAGAAAATAAGTGGGAATTTTGTGGTGTGAAAGAGCAGATTGATTTAGTCCTCTATTAATATTTTTATGAATATTTCTTGCTTACATTCACTGTTTGAAAAATAAGATAATTTTCAAGGAGAAATGAAATACGACTCAGAATCGACGTATTTTATTTATGCTAAATCTGAGGTTATGGGACAGTCAGATATCTAAATCAGGAGGGCGAGACTTTCAGTGAATAATTGGCATATTTTTGAGGAACAAAATTCGTAATTGCAGTCTACTCACTTAAATCTTATCAGGAGGCTCATTCTAAATGAGCCTCCTAACAAAGTATTCTCGTGTTATCTAACCTTTAATTTGTTACATAATTTAAACGGACTCTGTATGTGCTTACATAATGCAGATAATTCTTCAGATCCCTTAAACTTCAATTGAGCTGTTATCACGCAAACCCAAGATGTGGAATTCACTACATAAAACACATCCACTTAGTGAATAGATAGGTAGGTAGTATACAGATAACCATGTGAAATCCTCAAATTATAGTCCGTCTTTGTGGGATTAATATATTTTCAGAAGTATAAACCAAAGGGGATATGATTGGATTTAAACTAGAACATTGCAGAAATTTGAATACTATTTATACAGGTTCATAAAAATCCTATCAAGGCATGACTAAGTTCTTTGGGAAGTCAGAGCATGCCTAAGATTAATGTTATCTACTTTGAAAAATGACTTAAAGAAAATAAAATGCCTATCCTGATCAGTATTAAAATCATAATTAAACAATGTTCTGAATTCAAAACTGAAGTAATCCATCCATAAAATGCTAATTATGTATCAAATTTAACAAGTAAAAGTAGACATTTTAACCAAACAAGCTTCAATTTTTCAATAAATGATGAACAGATACCAGTCTAAAATAGATTTTGTTAATATTGCTACACCTCCTGATTCTAGCGTGACCCACTGCTGAATAAACTATATCCAGTAGTTGTATTAAAATTGCAAACTCACACAGCATTCTTTGAATTCAAAATGTTAATAATCTATCCAGAAAATGTTAATAACATAACCAACACAACAGACAGAACACAATATACTGCAACTACAGTAATAAATCACCCCACAAATAGAAAATTAACCACACAAACCAGTTTTTTCTTCAACAAATATGTAAATAGATACCATTCTTAAATGAAATTTTGCTGATATTTCAGCACCTTTTCTGATTTTAGCCTCCCTCTCATGGCTGAATAAATATTATACCTAAAATTTGAGCAAAAATTGTTCAACAACTGATCTGTATATATCCCTTAAGTCTTTTATCACTTATTATTATTTTATGCAATTTGCATTATTATAATTATATTTTATTTAAATTTAGTATTTCACATCTCTAAAACACTTTAAACAGAATCTGTATGTGGTTACATAACAGATGAATAGATGAATTTTGATAATAGATGGATAAATGAATTTTGCAATCAGTTTTTGTATCAATTTGATTCAGCATGCTATGATATATATATATATATATATATATATATATGTATATATATGTGTGTGTGTGTGCGTGCGAGGTAGAATTAATAAGTCTGTTAATAAGTGCGAAGATGGATGTGTAAATTACACAAAATGCCAAAGCTAATAGGAGAAGGATAGCAGAAATTGGAGATGTTATAGGCGTGAGAAAGAAAGAATGTGAATATCCTATGTGATATAATGAATTGAGCATAATTATAGGCTGAATTGAATAGCCAATTAAAGAGAAGGGAACTGTAAAGAAAAAAATGATTAAATTACTCTGAATATTTGTGTGCGTGCGCGCATGACAGAATACCAGAGAAAATTGTCTAACGTCTTATGGTTTTTGAAAGTACGTGGCCTCCTTTACAGAATGCAGTGTGTCATCCAAAGGAACGGTTCCGCTGTGGACCGTTGAATTAGACTGGAAACATCTTCCTAAGGTGCTTCCTAAAATGAGTGCACCCGGTGTCAGTCTTTGACTTGGAAAAAGCAAATGACAGCTTGAAGATTTTGAAGTTTCACCTCTGATTTTATTAAAGACTTTTTATCCTATCTAACATTTCAGCTTTGTGAGAGATTTACCCTCTCTCCATCTTTTTGCTAAGAAGAGGGCGCTTCACTAGGTTTAGTGTTGTTAAAGTATTATGCTTCTTGTGATCAAAATGAGTTCTGTTATGGAACAACTTCCTTCAACTATAAACAGTACCCTCTATATTGATGGCTTTAGCATATTTTCCTAGTCATGCAATATGAGGGTTATTGAATACCATTGCAATGAGATATTAATTGCTCTCATCACAAAAGACCACTTGCATACGTTTTTGCCATAAATATAATCGTCATCCCCAGCCTGAATTGAGGTCCAGATAAAATGCTATTCCAATACTACCAGACCCAGAATTCTTAAAGCATTCTTCATTCATATATATATATATATATATATATATATATTACAGTAAAATCCTGAAATCTGTTACTATCAGTTTTTACTAGTAAAAACAAGAAGCTCCTAATGCATTCAGCAAAACTAGTTTTTACCACCAAGGACTAAAAACAACTACGTCTGCTAATAAAAACTCAAATTCGGAGGGTAACTCCTAGTATTTACTGACATTTTTAGTAAAAACTAATTTTTACCATGTAACTTTTATAAAAACAAGTTCCTTCAAAATTTCAGGTAACAGTAATTTAATAGGTTTTCATGTTCAGCTAGTAAAAAAACAGTTAGCTTAGTTTATGCCACTGATTTTGGTTGGATTGTAGCGGAAAAAAAAACAGTGTCCATGATGTTTAGTATGCGTAGTGTTTTTGCTTGAATCTATCCTGAATTTCATGACTTAAATTAACCTGACCTAGTGGAAATTAAATCTTTTAAGAAAACTCCTACTACGGCCACCGTAGCCTAGTGGTCAGGTGCGCGGGGTGCATAAGTACACGTGCCTTGAGTGACCAGGGTTCAAGCCCGTGACTGCTGAATATGGTGCTGTTTCTTGTATTCTTTGTATCTTGTAAAACTCCTCTGACTGTTTGGTCGTCCCAGAGTATAAACAGAAAATTTATTTTATTTTATTTAAATGAAGGTGAGGTTTCCCTGCCTGTCTATTGTATTCCTGCCATCTATTCACTTGTGGAACGACATTCACTCTAACGCAAAATCATGGTGATTACCAGCCGACGAGCATGAAGTAGTGAGTGGAGCTAGATCTGGCCATCATTTGCTGTCGCAAATATCCATGGGTAAAGTTGTTCTAAAGTTTAACCTTCCCCTCTATTACATTCTGCAGTGTTCTTGTGGTTTCTGGTAACCGAAATTTTGAAGGAACTAGTTTTTGCTAAAAGTACACGGTAGCAATTAGTTTTTACTAAAAATGTAAAATACTAATAAAATATAAAAATGTAATAAAACTCCTAGTAATTACTAGGAATTACACTTTGGATTTGGGTTTTTACTAGCAGATGCAGTGGTTTCTAGTTCTTACTGGTGAAAACATTTTGTCGAATGTGTTAGGAACTTCTTGTTTTTACTAAGAACTGGTAGTAATGGATTTCAGGTTTTTGGAGATTTGTATATTATTGTAGACAACATTACCCTATCATCATTACAGCAATCCCTTCCACATTGGAATGTTCATATCAGCATGTAATTTCTGCCCTACGAACCAGGGAAAGTCTAATGCTCTGCCTTCCATCTACCCGCAACTCAGTTCAGCATACAGACCTGAACACCCTGACTTTTTACTGTTTTATACAGGTGGCTGAAAGTTCTTATAATTATCTGTGTGATATGCTGCTGTTTTTCCAGCTACACTATATTTTAACTAGTTTCCCATGAATGCAGCATGTGCACTAGAGTTGCCATAGAGTTAGCTTGAGATCACATAAGAATGTGTCAGTACTGCCAGCATATTATAAATGTGAATTCTTTTAGTCCCATTACAAGCTTTATCAGATATTTACTTGGTCCAGTTTTGAGTTTGGCAGATGATACATTCTCTTTATGAACTTCAATTTGACAGCTGTTTCTGCTGGATCCATAGCCACTTTGGGGTTATGGGAAATGATTTGTACTTCAACTAAATCAGCAGTCCCCCACAGGTAAACTTGGCATCTCAGTCCCCTATATAGACTATAGGCAAATAATACTGAATGCTCTAAATTCCTGATGGCAAGACTCATATTATGGACAGGCCACCAACAAGTTAGATGAGATTAATCCACCTATTAAAAATGTTATAAGCTGGTCTGTAAATCATAAAGAGCTAGTTGTTTTTCCTCAGCTCTGCCATAACACTTAGCCATCTTACAGATTCTTTTCTGCTGAGGTGTTATAACCCTCCTCGGCAGGTCGTGACTGGTATAATTAAAGAGAATGCTAACAGCATACAGGCTGTTTATCAGTTTGTACATACTTTGCACTATGATGTTAACAATTTTTACTATTCTGAATGTGATTAAAAAAAAAAAAGGATGATTTACACTTGTTGTTTACAAAATTTATATTTATCTTTTTATTCTGTTACTGAATATATGTGCAATTTTAAAAAAAATACAGTAACCAATTACTTTTGTTAGTTTATATATAATAAGTAATAAGTAATAATAAAAGGTAAACTTGAAAATGTTTGAAAGGAAAAGTCGGAAAGAGTCCCAGATTTTATCTTCTTTTTTGGCCTCTGTATGCTTAATACACTCTCATTCTATTAATTTGACCTTAGGGTTATATTGTATAGCTTTTATTGTGCATTTTTTTTTCAACTACTATTGTAATTATATATATATATATTGTAGATCTAGTTGAGTTAGTTAGAGGAGAAACTGCACATTACAGTAATTACTCTTGAATAAGTCCTGTCTTTTTAATAAAAATGTACTCTGTAACTGAATATTCACAAAAGAGAACAGCATATGAATGGTGTGGTAGTGCAACCTTGACAGCAGTGATTGAGAATAACACTGCATAAAAATTTAAAAAATATGTATTCTATTTATCTTAATTTCTTGATGTTTCTTTATAATTTAGATATGAAGATTCAGATTTTTTTTACAAAAAAATTAATCTCATAGTCCAAATTATCTGAAACAACAAACTATCTGAAAATACCCGTGTTCACAGTTACTTTGGATAATCAGAATTCTATTGTACCCATAAAGAAGTAAAGTAAAAGTTCAATCGTTGAGATGCCCTCTCTTTAGGCCATAGCTATAAGGCACAACAGCAAGCAAAAGAAGTGGAATTTCTGAAGTTTTTAAACTTGAGATGGTAAAAGCTACATGCCATTACAAAAATATCAATTAAAGGTTTAGTGAATTATGTAAGAAAGAAAGAAGAAAAATCAAAAGAAGGAATTTTGAAATATAATAATGAGAATGAAAAAGCACATGGAATTGAGGTAGTTTAAAAACCAAGCAAAAGTGGAGAAGCAACAAAAATAATATTAAGTGTGCAATCACATGTTAACTTGAAGAAGGCAGAACCAGAATAGAGTAGAAAAGATCATTGCATCCAACTTAATGAAATTGAAGAAATACGGAAAAATAAAATCAGTTGACGCTTTTGAAGTTCATCTTCATGGTCAATGCCCAGCAAATATTGTACATTTTATCTTATTCCGGACCTCATAAACAGATGATTTGTTGTGTTATAAAGATTCTTTTAATGCCTTTTTTCTTTATACATAGGGCATTTGAAAAGTTTGTGACCTGAGTATGAAGGGTTTATTCGAGCAGTCTAGTACTATGTTACTTTTAAACATAGTCAAAAAATTTTTCTTTTGACATCACTGTTGCAGCAGATGCAGGAATGCATCTGCTGTAACAGTGACGTCATTATTGGTGTGAAAATGGATGCAGCTGGATTTTTTTCAAAGTAGCAAATAGGTGAAAGTCTGATGGTATCAGGTCTAATGAATATGAGGGGGTGGGTCAAAGATTTTAAAGCCCATCTCATGCAGTACAGCCACGACAGTTACAGACTTGTGAACAGGCACATTGTCCTGGTGGAACAGGATTCATTTATTGTGTTTTCCTTGGTATATGTCTTTGATGTTTTCACACAAATGTCTCACAAGGTCTACATAATATATCCCTGACTGTGTGGCCTTTCTGAAGGTAATCAGAAAGCCCACACAGTCACTAACAACACTCCCTCAGCATCCCTCTCCCCAAAAAAAAAAAAACAATACCATCACCTAAACCAATGCCTTTCTAGCAGAAGGAATCAATTTGGCTTTCTTTGGGGAAAAAAAAAAAAAAAAAAAGTAATGGACCATGTCCATTGTTACAAACCTTGCAAGAAATTGGCTAGATCTACTTAAAAATTATGGAGATCTTCACCGGGCTTGACAACTCTAGTGCATTTTTGATCTGCTCTTCTATACTGTGTTAGCGCACGTTCAGATAAATAAAATTCCCAAGATGCTGACAATGTACCGAACTGTCACTTGTTGATCACTTAACATCAGATCATCTACCCTGCCAACTTCTTGAGTAATCAACATTGCATGTCTTCCATAGCATGTTTAAAGATGGACATGATTTAATCATAAAAATCAGCAGTCCTGGAGTTGCAACCACTGCCCACACCATAGAAACTATAAACACTGCTTGTGTAATTTTGAGAGAAGATAGTATAACAGTAAGGCAACTGAGAGAGATGTTGGGGTATCAGTAGGAAGCAATCACAATATTCTCAATGGCTATTGAATATGACACATGTTTGTGCATGATGGGTTCCAAGACTACTCACACATAAGCAACAGCAAATTTGCATGGAGGTTTGTCAGGAGCTGCAATGAATAGTTGCTAAAGATGGTAAGCAGCATTAATGTCAGATGTTTTCCTTATCCACCCTACAGCCATTTCCTTGCACCCTGCTTTGCTTTTTTTTTTTTTTTTTTTATTTACAAAGTTAAAGAAGGAGCTGCATGGAAAACATTTCCAGTCATCACAAGAAGTTGTAAAAACATTGGAGATGATTCTCAAGTCCATGTCAACAAATGGTTTGACATTCATTTTTCCACCATGGTTTTGAAGAATGGTTTTGCAGAAATGTTGGATTACATGCATATCATCAAATGGGGATCATCAAAATATGAATGATTGATAAAGATGTATTGTGAAAAATAATTACATCATTCTTTATTGAATAGCCCTCATACTTATTTTTATTTTATTTTTAAAATTTATTGAAATGTCATTTCTGCATTCCTTCATATGCAATATTTGCTTCAGATTTTATTCTCTCGTTATTTATTTATTGAATTATATTTTTAAAAAAGTCCTATTTACATTGTTTCTATATACATTACTTTTCTTAGAAATACATCCCTGACATAAATCTGCATTTAAGATATTTGCAAATTGCAGATGCATACTTCTGCCATGAATTTTAAGTATCTGTAATGCTAATTAATATTTATGTAATGATGTATTAAAAAGGAACGAAGGTCTCCTTATTACGTTTCTAATAAGGTTTCATTTAGCATATATATATGTGTGCGCTAAATGAAACACTGATCAGTTCATAAATTACTTTGCTATCTACTTATTGATTTACTTTTAATTTGCACAGCAATCTTTTTATATAGTGTTTGTCCAGGATGTTGTAAAGTCAATTAGATCCCCCCATTTTATACTTAAGCAGAATTTCCATAATTATAGGATGATGTGCAGCAAGTTAAATTCACTTGATTCAGATTTCATATTTTATTCTTAAATTATGTAATCGACTTGGTATGTTTTTTTTAACTCACATACTTGAATATGTTCTGCACAAAATGCATAGTCCATCATTAACAATGAATCATTGCTGGCCCATGTGGCTGTCACAGCTTATAAGCAGAAAATTGTATACACATTTTCTTTCTTTTTTTCTTTTTTTCCTTTTGTCTTTTTCAGGTGGAAATGGAAGATTTTATTGAGAGTTCTGACACAAAAGAAGAACAAGAGGAAGAAGAGAAAAAAGTAGAAATGGAGGAGACAGATGATCCAATGGCAAGTGTATTGATACATTGCACTTCTTAGTTATATTTGTCAATAAAGAAAAATATTGCTCCTAAATAGCATTTTGTTAATTGTATCTTTAAATTAGACTTATTTTAATATATATAAGATAACGATTTTTTCTTGCAGAAATCAGGATTATATTAAAAAGAGTCATCAGTTTCTTCAACTTTTTATATAAAATAATTTTTTTATTTTGAGTTTATTGGATGCTTCAGTTTTTTATTTTTATTTTTTAAGCAGGTATTTGTTATTGAAAATCAAAACTGAAAATCATAATGTTTAATAATTTTTATCTTTTTTATATATACACAAATTAAACACTAATTTGCTTTTTTAATGTCATTTGTTCAAAATTTAGGGGATGGTTTTGGTAAGTTTATAATGGCATTGTTAGCTGATCATTTATAGTGGTAAACTAATCCTTTTTTTAATAATTGGCATTTAAAATGTTGTGTGCATGTATGTGCATATGTATCGTTTGAGCTACTTGGTATGTGTGTATGAATGCCAGTTGTTACAGTGTTTATTTATACATATTTTTATTGAGGAGAAACCATTTGAAATGTTTAAAGTTTTTTTTTTTTTTCAGTATTTGTTGTCCAGTGCATGTTTGCTGAATCGTTAAACTGATTGATTTATTCAACAAGGATAGTGAATAATTTTGAACCATTTAGTAACATGCCTGTGTACATGCACACACACATACATACATACATATGTGTATTTCTGTATGCATATATGTGTGTTTGTTATTTTTCTGTCACGTCTAAAATGACAATTTTCGAATTATATATGTTGAATATTTTCATTATTTAATATGCGCGTGTGCATGTGAGAGAGGGAGAGGAGAGGAGAGACAGAGATTTCGTTTTCATCTATGTATTTTTATTCTATATGTTCATCTTTTTAATGATATTAAGTAAATTAATAAGTCCCAAGCTATCTTCATGAAGGACAAAAATTCTACTTCCCCTGGACCCTTGTCTGGAATATCTGCTAACTCTACTAGTTCATTGCCACAGGTTCATGTACCAAGTCGCTGGGAGAAAATGGAAACCACTGAAGAAAAATTAGGTATGTTAGGAATGGATATTTTTACTAACTTTTATAGTTTGATCAATTTAATAAGGTAAACTTACCAGAACATATACTGTTGTACTGTTTACTTACATGCACCACTACGTATGTATGTACACACTATGGATGTGTGGTTGTAAGAAGTACTAGATAACTGACTCATATGATATTTATTATTTAGCACTGGTCTAGATGTATTTTTTTATTTGAAGCTGCCCCTGCACCCTTCTAGATTTTAAAATTGTAATATATTGAAAGAATGTAATATTTCACCTATATTCACCTTGGTTTCTATAAATTTAAATAGATATATAAGTATTAGTTAAAATAATTCAAAAGGATATTAATTCTTCATAATAATAATAAATCCTGCAGTAGATGAACTATATCCTAAATCAAATTTTGGTTTTGGTTTCTAGCTTGGGAAGGTATAAAAAATAAATACATTTTCTGATAACTTTGATATTAATGGAAGTCAGATGCTCATGAAAAATTTTGAGGTTCCAAGCATTATAACTTGAATACAACTGCTAAGGGTATGGAAGATGCAGATGGATATTTTGTTATGTAAAGTACTGTTAACACACAATTCAATGGTAACATTGTCCATGTTTCACAGTAGCCACAACATATATATAGCTGCTCACATAATATGCTTAATATATGAATCTCCATTTTTGAGAGATGATCTGGAGCACATTATCACCTGTGTGATACTTCTGTATGCTGACAGTATGTGTTCGATGCTCCTATCTCGTTCAGAGTAGAATGGCTCAGTCGGATAGTGTAGTGTAGAACCCCAAATGAAGAGCTTACATTCACATCACAAAGAAATAACTGAGGCTGATAAATAAACACAATGCTTCACGTTTAACTTCCAGGACTGAGTTATTTTAAAGAAACCCAGAGTTTAGAAATTAAAAAATCTTTTAATAATTTTCATAGATATTAATATTGCTATATTATAGTAAAGTTTATAGTTATGACTTAAGGTACTGTTGGTATAATTATATATTAAAATATAGCAAAAGCTTAATAGTTCAGTACCTACCGCTTAAACTGTTTATCACAAAATTCGTGTAAAGGAGATGGATGTAATTACTACATCAGTAATTAAAATAGAGCCCAGAGGAAAACAAAATGCATTCCTTCTTCCTATGGTTGTCATATATTAATTTAGTGAAGTAAACTGCTAAGAAGGATAAAATGTAGAAAGTCAAGTGTCGAAATGGAAGACTTTCAATTTTCCAGTATATCTGCATGAGTTAAGTAAATTGGCCAATTTTTATAAAGAAATAACAGAAATTAAGTGAGTTTTTTTGAATCATCATCAGTTGACTAATTTCGAGCAAGTGAAGGAGGAGTTTTTAAAGTTGTTCCAGTTCCTGTGATGCTAACACGTATTGTTTATATGAATTTGAACTGATGCTATGTTTTATTAATTTAATATAATGTTTTATTAATATTTTAATATTTACAAATTTGTGGAATTATTTGTAGAGCTGTTAGATTTCAATCCATTGCCACTAATTTCTTTGTCACATTTCTCTTAATGCCCTCCTGTATATCACCAAAGCATTTTATTATTATTATCTTATATTATTTCTCCCTGATTGGGGGTTCCACCTTGTGACGGGTATTGCTACCAAGCAAACAGAGTGGTTGTTGTTGTTGTTGTTGTCTAGTGTTACTGTTGGTTGAGGAACTCTGACTATCCTACAGGTGTTCAGGATTACGACTTTATGGAATTAGTTGTAGGTGTTCGCTGGGAGACCTATTGCTGCTACGCTGTTATGTAGGGTCTTTGGCACCATACCCCTGGTTGACACGATGACCGGGATGGCCATAACTTGTTGCATGTGCCACATCTCTTTGATCTCCTGTCTTAGGTTTGTGTACTTCCTGATTTTTTCCCCCATTGGTTTTCTGCAGGTTGCCAGTGTTGTGTACCGCTATGTCAATCAGATAGGTAGCCCTTTCCTACTTATCCACAAGGGTTATGTCCGGTCTATTGTGTGGTATTGTCTTATCCGTTATTATGGTGTGGTCCGGGGTTCGTACTTTTATTACGGTACACTTTCTTCGAGCAACTGGTATTTCCTTGCTAGCTTCTGATGTATTATCCTGGCTACCTGGTTGTCTCTGAGTGTACTCAGTCTGGGTGATCACCTTGCATTCCGTGGTGATTGGATTGTTTCTGAGGCTAGCTGGCAGCATGTGTCATTGGACACTCCGGATTCCTTGGCGATGTATTTTCTATAGTTTCTGGTGTTGTTTACCTGGTCTTGGATGGCGAGCATGAATCCTTCAATCTCGGGGAAGGTCCCGCTCATGAGCCATGCATTGGAAGCAGTTTTATCTGTGTGATCTTGATGGAGATCATTGTAGTGTCTGCCATGGAATGTCTTCTCTGTCGATCTTTCTATTTTCGTTTGTGCATCCTGGTTGGGAGGGGATTCCTCGCTTAGGTTGAGTAGGGTATACCACTTATCTACCTTCGTTATGGCCTGGTGGAGTGCTGTGTGTGTTTCTGGAAGTAATCCTTGAAGTTAGCAATCGATGTTTTCTGTTGCTTGATGGGGTCTATCAGGCCCCTTCCTCCTTTCCGAGCAATTGTCAGTCTCTCCACAACTGACTTTAGGTAGCGTTGGCAGCTCTTGTCTTTCTCATGATATCCTCCAGCTCGGTGTTAGTCCAATCTGTGACCCCAAAGTAGTATGTTAGCACTGGGACTGCATAGGTGTTTATGGCTGTAACTGTGTTCCCTCTGTTCAGCTTTGAATCAATGATGGTATTTTTCGGTCAGGCAGGCATTAATTTCCTTGTGCTGTGACTGCTGAGCCTGCATCATCCCGAAGTATTTGTAGACCTCTCCCTCTGCCACGGCTTCGATCTCTTTACCAGTCTGCTGCTGGTCATTTTGGTTGACTAATTTTCCCTGGTGCAATCTGTGGGTCTTGAATTTTTCTAGGCCAAATTCCATCCTAATATCATTGGTGGATTCTTCGGTGATCTGGACTAGTTTCTGGAGGTGCTTCTCGGTTCCCCCATAGAGCTCGATGTCATCCCTGTACATCAGGTGGGTGAGGGTGTACAGGTTTTTCCCTTCCTTCTTTGAGGTTATATCCGTACTTGCTGCTGTTGAGCATGGGGGATAGCAGGTTAAGTGCTAGATAGCACCACAGTGGATTCAGGGCATCTCCCTGAAAGAGTGGGGATTGGCCTGGTTGTGATGTTCTTGACCTTAATGGTGTTACAGTGGTGTCTCGCAATTTGACTATAATCTGTCGCCGAATTAGAGTCGAATTGCGGGTCAATATTTTCCATATAAGTTTATGGAAAATTGTTTAATTCATTGTCGGAGAGAAATACACAGTATTATTGACTTTACTATATTCTACCATATAACAAACGAAATTACAAAATACATAATGAGTACATACATTTCATTGAGCCTTAGATGTTGGAAGGATGTTTTATTTATCTTGTTCTACTCTTTCTCTTCTCCTCTTGGCTTGAATGGGGATGAGGAATTGATCAAGGGTGGACTGTCTCTCCCTCTTTTTCAAGATAGCCTTGAAGTGATGCATAGTAGTGTTGTTAAACAAGTCTGTCATTCTAGTTACAACAGCAGTGTTGGAGTGCCATTTTAAACAAGCAGATTGCACCTTCTCCCAATGGAATAAAATTTCTTTAATGGCAGCTGTTGGCATCAGCCCTTTTTCCCTGTCTTCTTCTTCAAGTGACATTTCCTTTTCTCTCTCTTTTGCTTCCTGTTCACTGAGTGTTTTGATTTCTTCCACGGTTGGTTCGTCATTGTGATCCTCCACAAACTTTCCACATCAGCCTCATCAACTTCTCCTATGTCAAGGTTCTGTGCCGTCGAAATGATTTCTCGCATGGCCGCAGTTGCTTCTGATTCTGCAGCGGCTTGGACTGCATTGTTGTCATCCCGAAAAAAAGGAAGGAACGAGTTTCTTCCATGATACACGAAAGGTCCTCTGTGTCATTGCCTCCAAGGCAGTTTTAATAAAGAAAATGGCATGAAGAATATTGAACTCAGTCTTCCAGAACTCCTTCAGTGTCTTATCAGAAGAATGAGTCATGTCAAAAAGCTGTGAAAACAAAGCCTTGGTGTAAAGTTTTTTAAAACAGGCAATTACTTCTTGATCCATGGGTTGGATCAGTGATGTGGTGTTTGGAGGCAAAAACTGGACTTTGATGAAATCAAAGTCAATTTCAAGAATGTTTGCCAAGTCTTGGGGTGGGCACTAGCATTGTCAAGAATCAGCAGTGCTTTCAAGGGTAAATTGTTGTCAATGAGGAATTTTTTTACGCTCGGGGCAAACTCCTCAAAAATCCAATCTTTGAAGACTTTCTGGTCTACCCAGGCTTTTGCATTGGATCTCCACATCACCGGCAGTTTGGACTTGATGATTTTCTTCCCAAAGCAGCGAGGATTTTTAGAGTGGTAAACGAGAAGTGGCTTTACTTTAAAGTCTCCCCTTGCATTTGCTGCCAATAACAAGGTAAGCCTATCTTTCATAGGCTTATGTCCTGGGAGCGTCACTTCTTCTTGCGTGATGTATGTTCGATTTGGTAAGCGCTTCCAAAATAACCCAGTTTCATCCCCGTTAAAAATTTGCTGCGGCAAATAGCCTTCCTTCATGATTAAATCTTCAAATTTTTTCAAGAACTCTTCTGCAGCCTTTTTATCTGCACTAGCTGCTTCCCCATGTCTGAGAACACTGTGGATACCTGTTCTACCTTTGAATCTGTGAAACCATCCACGACTTGCCTTGAATTCATCAGTTTGATCTGAGATACGTCCTGGAATTTTCTTCTGCAATTCTTCAAAAATTAACCTAGCCTTCTCACAGATCATTGCATGAGTCACTGGATCTCCTTTCATCTGTCTTTCTCTAATCCAGGTAAGAAGCAGCTTTTCCATTTCTTCATTGATTAAATATCTGTTTCTGTCAGAAATTTTCATTGCTCCAGCGAACATCCTAGCACCTATAATCTTGTCTCTTTGTTGCCAAAAAGTTGCCACGGTTGACCCAGGGACGCCATACTCTTGAGCTACATCTGTAATTGTTCTACCTTTCTGCACTTTTTCTATAATTTCTTTCTTCTTTTCTATGCTCAACCAAGTGTGTTTCTTTCCTGAATTATTCCGCTGTTCACTTCTCTTTGGACCCATTATCAAATTTCACTCAAAAAATAATAACTGCCAAAGCACAAAATTTTTTAATTTATGAGAAATGCAGAATTATAAATTAGCACAAACAACTAGAGCAAACGTGAACTCAGACTACGATTATTAATGAGATAATGTTGTCTCATAACTGAGGAAGAACTGACGACATACCTGTAGCTATCTTTGAGGGCGGCTAACGTAGCTGAACGATTGAGCGATCTATTGCCGCTTTATCTATCATTGGTTAAATTTACTCTCGCTCTTTAATACCATTGGTTAAAATGTATGAAGCAGCCGTCACTATTTAGTGACGTTAAACGCAGTTACGTAGTCCAGCAAAGAATTCTATCGTGCCATATCATGTAGCGTTTACACTGGCCCTCGAAATCCGACTGTCGAATAGCGGTATGTCAAATTGCGAGGCACCACCTGTACATCATTTCTCCTAGGAAGTTCGTCTCTATCGGATTGACTCTGTAGATGTTCAGCACCTCTATGAGGCACAGAATCGAAGGCCTTGCTGTAATTGATGTAGACTGTGTACATGCGGCACTTCTTGTAGGCTTGTACTGTGGCATCTATGGTTAATTGCTTCTTGCGTCCTTTGCTCGGCCACTTACATCCTTTTTGCTGTTCGACCATTATGTTGTGGCTCTCCAAGTGGTCTGATATCTTCCTGGTTTTGCAACTGGTCAGGATCTTGTACATTGTTGGGAGGCAGGTGATTGACCTGTATTTCACTGGGTTTCTTGTATCTTCGCCTTTGGCCTTCAGATATGTGCTTCCTTGAGTGAAAACTTAAAAAAAAAATAAATGGAAATTTAAAAATTAGCAGTTTTCATATTTCAAATGATGTGTTTAAAGTGATATGCTAATTTTCTTTTAACTTGTTCATTCTGTTCATGTTAACCAAGTTATAGATTTAAATCCAGTGTTGGTTGGGTTGTTACAATGGAGGTATTGACTTCCCTCCTTGAGTGCCTTAATTTGCTTTCAAGATAATTTTTGCCCTAGTTTCTAGAGTTAGCACAGAGAAGGGTAACAATATTGGGTGCAATATTGTTACTTTGTTAAGGGGGTAGGCGCACCCCCTTAACAAAGGGGGTGCACCTACCAAGATAAGCTTAAGTTCTGCAAATTGCAGTGTCTGGAGACTAGGCACCTCTTCCTCTTACTCAGATTACAAATCTGAAGAGGTATAAACTCAAATTGAGGAAAGACAGTTGCAGAATAGATGTGTGTAAATTTGTCTTTAGCCAGCAGTAGTTTATTGCCGGAATAAACTTCCATCCGCCGTGAAGATGATAGCTTAAATAAATTCAAGCAAGAAATGGACAAACTTTTGGAGCACATGGATGGGTGAAATGGGAAGTGGGGTTTTTTTTTTTTTTTTTTTTTTTGTTTGCTTGATTTCTTGCATCATATGCCTCTACTAATGCTAATGTGACCTTTCTTGATCTTTATTATATGTGAGATTGTGGAGTAAATTTAATGAAAAAAATCAAATAAATAAATACAAGCAAATTTTAAATACATTACTGTATTAGTCCAATCACAATGATGAATGTTCTGTGCCCAATATAGATCAATTAATCTTGGTCTTATGTCCACCTTAGACAAATACTGTAATCCATGGTTCAGCCTAAATTGCCAGTATCTTTATAAATTGTATAAATCACCAAATAGGTGAATCTGCTATGAATTTAAAAATCAATCACTGCCAAGTCTGCTATTCACCGGCTTCTTGTCAGCTGGCAGGTTATTATCAGTGAACTGCCATGCAGTTTTTTGTAGAAAGTTTTTTGTGCGTTCAAACACACAAACAGAAAAACTTCTGTTTAAACACACTTGTGGTGCATTCTCCCAATAAATGTGTTGTGCTAACTTTATTTAATATAATTAAATAAGGTTATACTATATATATATAGTTATATTAAATAAGGAGATTTTTAATTCAAAAATTAGACAAGTAAAAGCAATAATGTTAAGTGCATTATTGCATTGAAGAAAGACCATTAGACGAATCTGAGCAATCTTCATGTTTTTAAAACCTGTGGTCACCCTTCTTACCCTCTGTTATATTACTGGTGTTTTCCTTTCTGCATGAAAAATTTTTCATATCCGGCCAATCCCTGCATTATGTATTATTTATACAGTTGCGTGTAATATTTTCCTTTCAAGTGGCTTACATGGTTAATCTTTTGCATTAAATTATTTTTGTATTATTTATAAATGGGGGAAAATTTTATTTTTTTTGCTCTTTGTTAAAATCCAGGGTGATCCTTGTAGATTTGGTATTACTGAATTCAAATATGGCAACCATATTGCTGAAACACCCACCAATTTTAGGGGAGAAGGGATTAAAGTCAAAATTTCTAGTAAAAAAGAATTCATATATTTTAAGAAAATATTACATACACTACTAAATATGAAGTGGGCCTATTAACTTTATTCTATTTACAGAAATGTTTATCTGCTAACACAACACTTATTTTGTTGTGTTTTATCTTTTATAATCATTCATTTGTGTCTCCCGTACAAGATTCCAACAGTAGTCTGCCAACATATTTGGACTCCAATTTTCCTTGTATTTGAGAAATATCTTACTGAAACCTTTAACTGCATTCATCAGAGACCACTCCCAAGTTTTCAATTAAAAAAAAGTCTAAATGGGAATGTTGGAAACAAAGCTTTAACAGCAAGTCTTGGTTTTTGGTCATTAACCTATGATATTCAAAAACTGAGGGTGATGAGAACTTTTTAAGCACATATCTGAGTTTTTGAACACATTTCCTTCGAGAATCTGTGGAAATTATTTCAGGGAGGAAATTGATGCCAACCAGTATAAAATTTCAGACATATAATCAAACATTTTTCATGTATTCATGTACTGGGCATTGTCTGTCTACCACCCTCAATCAATTTTTCTAAAGTGGCATCATAATTCAAAAAATTACAAATGTTGGCTTTTTGGCATGGAATGCAATTTTTTATTAAACAACAAATAATATCCCAAGTATGGATTCTCTCTCTCTCTCTCTCTCTCTCTCTCTCTCTCTCTCTCTCTCTCTCTCTCTCTCTCTCTCTCTCTCTCTCTCTCTCTCTCTCTCTCTCTCCTATTTGTTGTAACTGACACAAATTGAATTTTCTTTTTGTTGGGAAATCACTCTTGCCAATGGAAATTCACAGCAAAAGTTCATGAGTTATGTGGATTTAGTATTATTGTCAAATAAATGATAATGAATTGTAACCACCTTGTATATGCATAAAAGTATTAACTGCATGTTGCATATATTGCATTAGTAATTTTCTTTTCTTTCGTCTGAAACTGAAGTATAAAACTAAGGATATGAATCTAATAATCAGTTGGTTTCATATAATTAAAGTACAGTTTTATCCATTTGCCTGCACCATAAACGATAAAAAATTTTAAACTCGCTCTTCTTTTGGACACTTTCATAAAAATCATTTTATTCTTTTTTTCTACTAGTATTTTTAAAATAAAAATAATATTGATACCATAAGATAATTTTTTGGTTCCTCATATTTTATAGACCAGCTGGATGGGCTGCGTGTGACGAAGAGGAAACATTCTTCCATTGAAGATTATCTCCAGCTTCCAGATGATTATGAAGAAAGAGAGTGTCAACCTGGAAAAAAGAGGGTTAGTTTATTACAAAGTTTAAAAAATATATATTTTAATTTTTGTATATTTTATCACAGTTTAAATTTTTATCATATTTCATTTGTGTTGAGTGCTTATTCGGGTTATTTATAACGTTTTTTGATATTTTTTCAAGCAGTGAGGTTTTTACGTACCATAATTTTGTTTATATAATATTATATATATCACTTTCTAACAAATCAATCGTACTTTAAAATTTTATATGGTTTTTTTGACAGTGAAAATTAAATTAGTATTGCTTATAAGTTACTTTTTGTTAACCATCTTCAAGTGTGCTAATTAAAGATACTTACTTCCAGACCAGACTCTGTCCAGTTATTTTGTTCTGGAATGTAATAAATGTTCAGAAAATCAGAGGCTGGTCATGGTCATATGCTAATTTTTTAATAGCTTCTGTAATGCTGAAATTGCTAGCACTCTTCTTGTATGGTTGTCCCAGAGTATAAACAGAAATTAGCCACTTCAGTGATTTCAACTGTAAAGGCTGCAAGAGAAGTTGGGCCCTCTCAAAACTAGGCTTACATGATACTGAATTACAGTTTAAATGAGGAATAAAAATTCTCTTAAAATATAGTAAACTCTTGATTTAACAGACTGGAAATAACATACACTGTTGTGGAACCAGGCTTTTCATCTGTATGGGACTCATGCTTCAGCCTGATGATAAGCACCAACATTTAAAATATTTTAAATTTATAATGAATTAAATTTAACTCAGTGCTTATGGTGATTGCCTCACTTTCTTTTATCAATAACGCTATCAAATAGAAGAACTGAAATACTGAATAACTGTACCTGTTACAAAGTTTTCCATGCCATTTTAGCAACTTTGGAGACTACATGTATTTATATTTTGCGAATACATTTTTTTGTGCATAAACTTTTTTTGGAACAATCCTTATCCCCATTAAATAGTTCATTAGCATGTTGAATGTGTAGAATGCATAGAATATTTTTTGACTGAAAATAAAACTGAAAGAGAAAAATTCACAGCTCTATTCACTGACGTGCTAAATCAGGTCCTGAATTTCATATTAGGGTCTGATTTGTCTCTTTCAAATATTGCTACGTTTTTACAATGAATGTTAAGTATGTAAATGTGTATTAATATATAAAGTATTTAAAAAGAATTTTATTTTTAATAAAATTTGTCTCATTTTATAATAAAACCAAGACCCATTTCAGCTTCAGTGGTGGGTCTTGGTGGGAGGTGGGATAATCCCCTCACATAGGCCACTCACACATATACAATAACTGATTTTCATAACAACATTAGAATATCAGCATTTCTTACTGATTGTAGGTAAAATACATAATTGGAGGATTAAAAGTTGAGGCCCTCTTGTACTGGAACTTCAGTTTTTGAATTTCTTAAATGATATTAACAAAGAGATATTATAGGGCATGTGAAAATCTAAATAATATGTATAGATTGGAAAGAAGAATAATTGACCACTGCCAGGCAGCACTCCTCATGAAGAGTTGGACAGGCTTCACTGACAGTCCATTAAGTGCCAGCATTCGTTTTAATGCTGCAAAATTCCGGTTTTGCACTTGAAGATTGTGAACTTGACAGATATGAAGTTCTTTTTGTTGTGCAGACTGATGTCAAGGATAGTCCACCATGTGCTGTTGTCAAGTATATGCTTGTAAAGATAGGGAAGTCATAATTGCACCGTATAACCTAATTGTGCAGCTGGACATGGAACATTGTCCTGGTATTGAGGTAACATTGAGAGAAAAAAAAAAAAAAAAAGACAGAGAGCTTCTTAAATATGTTAAAAGATGGGCAGGTAGACCTGGAATGAACTGAAGTGAACACTGATATGAGGAGACATTCTGAATATGTGGGCTCTAGAGCCCATTGACTAGGTGCCTTAAAAGGAATCTAGAATCATTGTAAGGCTCTGAGTGAGCATAATAAAATGAATGAAGTCAAAATCTACATTTAATCTAGATCTAGCATCTTTTAATTTTCATTAAAAGAAGCTAGTGTTAGGGACAACCAAATTCAATTTCAGCTGAAGAGCATATATAGATTGGATGATGTGAAGTTTTTCTTTTAGCCAACGAGTTGTTAATTACTGAAATTAGCTGCCAGCAGATGGTTTGGTAAAATTCAATGATCATTCAATGTGAGAATTATAAAATGCATAAAGTGCAAAACTGAATTGCGCAGCTTCACTAAATAGGATGACAGAAACCTTTATTGCATATAATATATATTTTTTAAAGGTCTAAACAATAACACTAGTAAATTTAGATGTGGCCATTGCTTATGATCTCTTTGAAATGTCAAAGAACTACTTGTAACATATGGCTGTTGTTTATTATTTTCTCCCAGTGCAGAAAATGCCCAAGGCTTGCTTGCAACACTGTGGCTAATTATAAGTTATCAGTTATGAGACCATGTGATAATTGATGACTTAAAATGCTACAGGATTTTGCACGTTAGTTGTCTATTTTTTTGTAACGTGATTTTATCACAACATCTAGTAATGATACCATTTTGGATTTGCATGGCCAGTTTTACCTCAGAATCACGACAGTGATTCTGATATGGTGGGGGGGGGACATGCTTTCGGGATCAAGACAAGTTGGGCATCTGCTAAATATCATGCTAGATAAACCCATTGAATAAATGAATGGTAAAGAGCATGCCACTTACTGTTCCTGTGATATAACACAATAAACTTAGCTTTTAAATTTTGTTCCTCTGTGCAGGGTATACCCTTAAGCCTTTGGGGGGAAATTATGCAACATATGTGCCTGACGTTCCAGCCAGAGGCAATTTTCATTTAGAAGGTTAGTTGCGCTTTCCCATGACCGATATGTCTCACTGTCGCAGTGATGAGAGTTGACCAACGTCCCAAGAGGATAAACCCAACATTAAAAAAAATTAAAATAACTAAAAGTAAGAGGAAAGTGAAAGGCAAATCAACAAAGACAAAATAGCATAATTTATTGGGTAATTATGTGTTTTTTATTTCTTGCCCAATGTTATTCTGCAAAAATAAATGATCTAAATGTAAATTAAATATCATGTGATAAAATAATTTTGTGACTTAGAAAATAAAACACTGCTATGCTGTGTTAAAGGAATTGTATCAAACTGCAACAAGTAATGCTGAAAAGGTGATAACTACCACCTTCATTAAAATGAAAGTTAAAAATTAATTATATTTTTCATTTGGTGTTCTGATATTTAATTTCACTTTAATGAAGGTGGCAGTTGGCTCCTCCTCCTGCTTGTTGTAGTTGGCAACAATTTCTTTGACATAGTGTTTAATTTTTTAAAGTATCACTGTGTAGACTAAATAGTAGCTCACCAAAATCTTTTTATAATTATAATAAACATTTCAATCAGCAGTATTTGTTATAGTTGGAAAATCTGAAACCTCAAGGTTTGTATTCATATTACCTATGTATTGTTTTAAGTATTAAGAACTGGATTTGTACTCATGTATTTCCTATTAGTTTCCTTCTTTTTTTTTTTTTTTCTTTTTTCTTTTCTTTTCTTTTCTTTTTTCCCTTCAAAACTTCTAATGCTTTAATAACTGCATTGACGGCATGTTAACTCTGTCTTGCATGGTGTGCAAACATAACAGACATGGCACAAGTAACCACTAAAGTAGGACTCACAACACCTGTTCACACACACACACACACACACACACACACACACACACACACACACACACACACACACACACACACACACACACACACACACACACATTCTCCAAGTAGTAAAACTTGGAACTTTGCATTTTATGTGTTTTTAAGAAATCCAAAGGAATTTCTGGCTCAATTCACTGAAAATGAAACTATTTTCTGCTGAAGCATCAGGAATAGCAAAAACAAAACTGAGTACAAACTAATTGATAGTTGGGTGTCACAAGTCACTGGTTCAGTGATTACTTAAGAGGAAATGAACTTGCTTTAGCAGATATTCAGATTTTATCAAAACTTCTATCATGTCCCTCCATGTTGAAATTGAACAGTTATAAAATCCTGATAGCCAGGTTTTTGCTGTTATGTCTTTTTTATACGGTTGCATATAATATTTTCCTTTGGTTAATCCTTTACATAAATATTGACTTATTTTATTTACACTCACCAAAAAATATAATAAATATAAACAATTTTACATATGCGGAGATGGAGAAAACCCCTGATGCCATCAGACAATTAACACTTTACAGCCAGTATAAAATTTCAGAACTGTAATCAAACATGTTTTCATCTGTTCAGATACTAGACATTTTCTATCTACTATTCTCAGTTGATTTCTCTAAAGGGGCATCATAACTCAAACAAATTACAAACGTTGCCCTGTTTTGCATGGACTACAAATATTAAACAGCAAATAATATTCCAAGTAGGTCTCTCTCTCTCTCTCTCTCTCTGCAGCCCATATAATTTTTTTGTTCCAGGTCTTTTAATTTCACCCCTTGTTCCTCTGCTTTTAAAAATTATTTTATATATTAAATAAAATTAAATGCAATTTAATTTCTATAATTATTGAATAAGAATTTTGTAATAAAATTGAGCAAAAAGCTTTAAGAACGTTTATAACTATTATACTGGTAGTGCGATGGCATCATTATTCAGTAGCTCTTTGTGAATCCCTTCAAAACAAGTTGCCCAACTAATTAACCTCAAATAAGTAGTACAACAATTGTACAGAGAAATAGAGTGGGCTAGTAAATTGGAATGTCTTATAATGGGGAATTTTAACTTCCCAAATATTGACTGGAACTTGTGGGTTGGTCACTCGCACACTAGTCAGACTTTTGTGGATTTATTGGATGATTGTTTTCTGCAGCAGCGTGTTCGAGAGGCAACCAGAGAAAGTAATACTCTTGATCTGGTTATCAGCAGTGATCATTCGTGTATTAAGTATTTGCAGATAAAGGAATCACTAGGTGGCAGTGATCACAGTGTACTGATGTGGGATTTACTTAAAGATTTAATTACCGTCAGGGGTAAAGGAAAGGGTTTTTGCTTCCGTAAAAGTGAGTACAGTGGTCTCCGACAGTTTTTAAATTCTGTATAGTGGGATCAACTGACAATGTTACCAACAGTAAATTCTAAGTGGAAAGCATTCAAGGAATTAATCGTGGATGCTACTAAAAGTTTCATACCTATTAAGAAATATTGTTCAAGGTTTAGGCCTAAATGGTTATCTAATGAACTAATGAGACTCGTAACAGAGAAGAAAAATGCATGGGATGCATATAAATTATCAAGAGACTCAGAAGCCTATGGCAGATATAAGCTAGTCTGTAATCAGGTCACAAAGGAGGTTAGGCAGCCGAAGGCAGATTATGCGAAATCCTTGGCAAAAAATGCTAAGACAAACAGCAAGGATTTCTTTACTTATATAAACTCTAAAAGGAAGGGGATGAATCTGATTGGTCCACTTGACATCGATGGTTCGAGTGTTGATGATCCTGCTCAAATAGCAAACAAACTGAATGAGTATTTTGCATCTACATTCACACATGAGGAATTATTAAGGTTTGAAAATGGCAGAAGGTTATCAAATTGTAGCAGGATACTTAATGATTTTGTAATAACTTAGAGCAAAGTGGAGGAGAAATTGTTGAAGTTAAACATAAGAAAAGCACCTGGGGTGGATGGGATCTATCCAGTTATATTAAAGGAGGCGGCAAAGCAACTAAGCAAACCCTTAGCCATAATTATGAGAGCATCCTTGGACTCAGGGGAGGTTCCCACGGACTGGAGATGTGCAAATGTATCCCCAATTCACAAAGGGGGATCGAAGGGTGACACGAGTAATTACAGACCAGTTAGTTTAACTTCTGTTCCGGGTAAAATAATGGAGTCACTGGTTAAAGATGCATTGCAGGATTATCTAGACAAGACTGCAGCAATAATTCAGACACAGCATGGGTTTGTTAAGGGAAAGTCTTGTCTGACGAATTTGATAGGATATTATGATGTGGTTACAAAGGAACTGGATGCAAAAAATAATTTTGATATCATATATTTGGATTTTAGGAAAGCTTTTGACACTGTTGCGCATGGACGACTATTGTACAAATTGGAGCAGAATGGTATTAAGGGTAAGTTGCTACAATGGATAAAAGGATGGTTAAGTGGGAGAAGACAGAGGGTGGTAATCAATGGGTGCTGCTCTTCCTGGACTAATGTTATTAGTGGAGTCCCACAGGGTTCGGTGTTAGGTCCACTGTTGTTTTGTATATTTATCAATGTTATTGATGAAGGTATATCAGGCTTAATGTCGAAGTTTGCAGATGATACAAAGTTGGCAGGGTTGTTAATGACAGTAATGGCAGTGTGCTACTGCAACAGGATCTAGATAATTTGGGCAGATATGCTAAGAAGTGGCAACTGAAGTTTAACCTTGACAAATGCAAAGTACTACATATGGGTAGAAGTAACTCCAGAGAAACGTACCAACTGTGTGGTTCTACACTTAAGGTGGTAGAAAATGAAAAGGACCTGGGAATAATTGTGTAGTCAGATATGAAGTTTTGTGAGCAATGCAGACAGGCTGCCAGGGCAGGTCATGGGGTTTTATCAATGATATATAAGAATTTTGCTAGCAGGGAGAAGGAGGTGATTATCCCTCTGTATAAATAAAGCAATGGTCAGGCCACGCCTTGAGTACTGCATACAGGTCTGGAGGCCTCATTTTAGGAAGGATGTAGATTTACTTGAGCGTGTACAGAGGAGGGCAACAAGATTGGTGAGGGGATGAAGGGATCCTCTTACCAAGAGAGGCTTAAGTTCTGCAAATTGCTGTGGCTGGAGACTAGGCACCTGCGCGTTGATCTGATTGAGGTATATAAGGCCTTGAATGGGTTGAGCACACTGAATTCTGATGGGATCCTTCCATTTGTTCAGATTACAAACTAAGGAGGCATAAATTCAAATTAAGAAAAGACATATGTAGAATAGATGTGAAGAAATTTGCCTTTAGCCAGCGGGTGGTTAATTGCTGGAATAAACTTCCATCTGTCATTGTAGAAGCTGACAGGTTAAATAAATTGAAGGTGGAACTGGACAGGCATTTGGAGGGAATGGTGTGATTTTTTTTTTTTTTTTTTTGGCTGATGCTGCATAAGCTCATACACTTACTTTCTTGCATCACATGCCACTACTACTACTACTACTACTACTACTACTATTACATCTCTAGAAGGTAAAATACACTACTGTTTATTCTTAGTTGAGTGCCACCACCCAGACAGCATTGTTTCAGAGATTGTCTCTCCTGTTTGGTTGGCACGTAGACACCCTAGGAGTGCAAGAGATGTAACAAATTTAATTCCATAATAAATTTATAGGTATGGCTTCAAGATATTGCCCTGAGTACCAGGTGTTATCAAGTAATCAAGCAATGCAGTGTGATCTCATAGTGTACTTCTAATTTATATTTAGTTCTTTCCATTTTTAGAGTTCTTTATTGCTAGGTTTTTGCTAAAAGTAGGCAGCAGAGACCTAGAAAGGAATGTTATCTTTCTTTTTCTTATTATTCATATAACTTAATTAAGCCTACCAATTTAACTGCTGCTTGGTAAATTGGTGCCCTGGCAGGGTCAGAATGAAATGCTATGCATTCTCATACACAAAAGAATGATTATGACCCTTCTAATCTTAAGAAATCAAACATTAGCCAATCTCAGCAGGACTGTCCATTTTTGATAATGCATTCATTATCAAATAAGCCAGTGAATAAACTGTCACTTTTTCTTTCAAAAAATGTCTAGAAAATGGTATTCACTGAAGCTGGTCAGGAGACTACAATCCAAAGATCTACTTGTTGAAACTAAATAGCAAACACTCTGAAGCTGTTTTCAAGCTTTCAACTTTCGGCAGGGTCCCTCTGAAGTTAACTCCTCATGCAACTCTAAACTTCTTCAAGGGTGTTGTCTCTGAGATCTAATGGATGTCACAGAGCCAGAAATTGTACAGGAATAAGAGAATCAAAAGGTTGCACAAGCAAAGTAGATACTTATTAGAAAATATGGTATTCCAGTACCCACAACTAACATCATCTTAACTTTCAGCATACCAACCTTGCCAGATAGTGTGAAAGCAGCCTACCTAAATTGTTGAATCTGCCCATACATTTTGAATTTCTGGCATTTTAAGCATCTTATAAGATACTTTAAGTGCCAGAAATGTGGACATTCACAAACTGCTCTTCAAAGAGTTATTGTATGTCCCAACTGTGGTTTCACAGACTATGCATAAACTGATTGTAATTCCCAAACTGCAAAATGTCAAAATTTTGACAGCAACCATCTAACCTATTCCAGAACATGTGAGCAATGGAGAACAGAAAAACTTATACTGAAATACAAATTAGAACACAAAGTAATATTTTAGGATGGTGGGGGGTTGCAAAGAGCATGTCAGTCATTTGCGAAACATGCTACTGCAACACAAAAATGATAATATAGAAACACAGGCTGAAGCTGTGTTCCTATTGACTGTCCTTGCTGTGATGTGTTTCTCTGTTGTTTTATTTGTTCACATATCAGTCCCCATGAATGTTTCACCTGCTTACTGGTCTTGATTACTACTTAAAACTACATAGCAGTCTTCTAAGCAATCAGTAAGTGCCCAAGCAAGCAATACACCAATTTCAATCCCTTTGGCTGCTACTCCAAACTACTCCACAGAAACAAAAAGAAAGGAATCTAATGTGGGGTGGGGGAAAGTTACCTAGCTATCCACATGGAAATCAATAACAAGCATAAACAAGAAGAAATATTAAAGATCCATGTGGAAAATGATATTGGACATTGTGTCTTTCTTAAAACAGAAAAGACCAAAATAACCTGGGTTACTGGAAGAAAGACATTTGTCTTTTGCTAAACAAATATAGTGCATAATGTATTTCAGTGTAAATGTAGCTGTTTTAATCATATTATAGATGACATTAATGATCTGATTATCCACTAACCCAGCAGGTTCACAATAAACATAATCTGACTCTTCAATTAACACCTTCAGTTGAAAAGTACACTCTTTACCAGTGAGACAGAAACAGTATACCTGCTGCCCATCCTGGTGTGGAAATCCTTGTAGAGGCACCAATGTCATCTAAACATAACCATTAGATAGATCTAGATGCAGTTTCTGTGTGTGGTTGTAGGAATCAGTCTGGCCTTTGTATCATCGTTTAGACTATCTACCCTGTGCTTTTTGACAGATTTCAACACTAACCGTAACCATCCCTATAGAGATCACCTCAACTTCTCAGATGGGGTCAAGTAATTGAAACTGTTCTAGATACTCAGAATCTCACTCTCTTAAACACAGCACTCATACACGTGTGAATTTACCCAATGGATCAACATCGGTCATTGATCTTTCCATTTGTCCTGCAGCTCTATACCTCATCATTAAAGGGACTACTAAATGACCCAATTGTGTGGGTTATTTAGTAATGTCCCTTCAGTAGGTAGTGGTAATGATTACTTTCCAGTCAAGCGCAAGATTCAAACATCAAGTACCATGCAAACAGAAATTCACAGGAAATGAAAATTTTCTAAGGCAGACTGGATAAAATACAAATCATATATTGACACGTTGAGCACATTGCATATCAATTACTAGCTGCAGCATGATTTTATTCTGCAAATGTTGGCACATAAATGCATACTAACTCTTAGTGAAATGAGGCATATAATATCATCAAAAAAGAGAAGAATAAAGCGTAGTATCTGTTTTAGAGGTTTCTACCTCCACCAGTATAACAAATTACAAGAAACTCTGGGCTCTGGGCAAAGGCATATCATATCAGAAAACAAGCTCAGTGCAATTCCTGGGTTCAATTCACTTCAGTACTCACTAAAGACTTGTCTCCAGATTAATAGGGAATAAGATAAAAATTCTAAATGGTAATTCTCATTTATTTTCCCCTGCTTCTTAACTATAATGGGAAGGAATTATCCTTCCCCACTAAATATTGAAATGCTCTTGATATTGCTTTCTGAGTATCAAGTATCGACAGTTCGTCTTTCCAAAAAAAAAAAAATATATATATATATATATATATAGCCTTAACTGCTAATGCATCAATAAAACTCATAGAAACCCAAAATCTTTCCAAAAAATTAAATCCATAGCTGAAAAACAGAAAGTGAGCTTTTGTACAAACCATTGTCTTCCTTATAACCAGACATTCACAATATGCAAACTGAAGAGTTTCATCAGTAGATCTCACAATAGTACTGTTTGTCCTGATGAACATTCATGTAATGTTGCAAAACCTGGAAGACAAAACATTATAGTTTATTCTGTATTTTTATAATTGAATATCCCTGGAGAACACTTATCCTATTTCATGAGGCCATTCAGTTTTGCTCACTTTTCCAGAGCTTGGGAAAGATCACTCAGATCCATAAAGCAATCAGTCACTCTCATTTACTAGCTGTTGTAGTAAAATTCTGGAAAAGATGATTCATGTCCACCTAATATGGTACATTGAATCTCAGAATTTGTTGTAGATAAATCAATAGGGATTCTGTGAAATTGCTCGTTATTCTCCCTAGACTTCATGTTAAAAGCAGAATTGCATATATGTAATGCAGTCATAAGATCGAAACACTTGATAATGGTCTGCATTGATATACAGAAACTCTTTATACTATTTGTCAGTATCATATTTTCACAACCTGTGTAATCTTTGACTATGAGGCAGTCTACCACTATTTATCCAATACTTTCTACACAATAGTACAATTCAGATACACTACCACAGGGATCCACAGGGAACATTGCCAATTTATTTTCAATTAAAATACATTATGTGACAAGCAATATCCAGAGTACTGTAAAGACATACCTCTATGCAAATGACCTTACTATTTCATGCCAGTCTCAGAACATGATCTCTATAGAGTGACAACTTCAATTTACATTGAATAAACTGCTTCTGTGGACAAATAATAATGACTGTCATCTGTCCAAACAAATAAAAGCTTGCAATACATTTCTGCAGGAAGCAAGAATTGCATCCTGATCCTGAATTATGATTAGGGGACATACATTACCTGTTACCAGCTGCATCTGATTCATGGGTTTAATTCTTGCTCCACCAAACTAATCTGATAATTGAAGCTGGTTGGTGGTTTTAGGTACATCAGCAGCTTAGACCATATTGCACCATATTTAATGTTGGGAAATTGTGTGTGTTCTGTTGTACATTTATTGTTTGCTGGACAAAAAAACAGGTTTTCAGAGAAAACCATGCTACCAACTAAATGAGCCAAGTTGGGAAAAACCCATGGAAATTCCTTGTGTCATTGACGAAATTCGAACTCAGGTCTTTTCTGTGTGGTGTGGGGGGAGGACAGTGATTATGCCAACTGTACCATCCATGAGGGGTAGTAAATGAAGCATGCAATGTTACATTTCATGGCATTTAAAGCAGATAAGCTGCTAGGAAAGATAATAATGTTTAGAGTCAAAAAGAATTTTGAATTTTATATTATGCCAGTATGACACTAATATACTTCATTGGATTTTCTGTGTTAAATGGCAAAACCCAAAGCACACACCAAATTGCTTGCATGAGTGTCATATATATTAAGTACCAAAGCAATTAAGTTTTCTTCACTCGACTATGCATTGGACACACACCTTACTCATTTGTCTAACAAGAGGTGACCCTTCTTCATGTCCGCACAATTTTTCTGGCAACTGTACTATTTCCTATACTGTATAAGATACACTTATAGACACAGCATACCCAAAGTTGTTTTTAAAAGCCAAAGTGTATTGTTGTTGAACTCAGCAACAACAGCTGGTGGTTTTTTTCCCCTGCTTCACCTGAATTATCATTCAGGTAGTGCAGTAGCATCATTTTCTGGGTGCTGGTAGCACTCAGTTTAGTTTTAATAACAGTGTATATTTTCCGTTCTGTGGAAGTGCTACTCATTCAAAATGCACAAGTTGGCAACTTTTGATGTCTTTTATGCAAACTCTGTTTCGTGGTTTATGGTTATATAGAAAGTGCTGCTATTGTATTACCTATACGATCATAATTTAATAAAAATTAAATTATAATATTAACTATGACATTATTTAGTATAGTTGCATCATTACTACATAGTTAAATTTTAAGACAAACAGAAGTTTGTATGTTAGGCATCATTATTGTAGCATTTCGTGTTGTGAAATCCTTCACGAGTTGCATTCCTCTTATACTTCAAATAAGTAACATTTCCCCATTAGAGAAGCCTACTATAATTTATTCTCATTTGAGCACCACCACCACCTATACAGCACTGTTTTGAAGTTATTTGGCTTCTCATTGGTATACATGACGGTATAAGAGCTGATGAGCCTGTACTATTCATAAAATAAGTGTTTTGCAGATGAAGCATAATGTGTTGGTGCACCAAGTTTTGCAATTCATATTATGTCTTATTTGAAATGACCATAGGTAGGTGATAAAGAGAGCTATGCAGCCCCCATTTCTGTTAGTCATTCCAGGCAACATTAGGTGTATCATGTTAATTGTCGGGGTATTCCTTTTGCTATACTTTGAATATGGAAAGAAGGAATCCACAAATCATCATGACAACTGCAACTTTTGTATGGTGGATATATCAAAATTTAACAAGCCTGCAGATTGAAAAGCTGTAGTGTGTCTCAACATGTTTGTACCATCCTCTGTTGCTGTGATGCCACATAAAGAAGACCTGCCAATTCTCAATTCCCTCCCTTTAGAGAAGTCTTCAGAATTCAATGAAATGGTGAAGATTATAATTGGGATTATACTCCAAAAGCCTGTCCAAGTAAAGTGCCACATTTCCCCTATTAGCAAGAAGTGGATGACTTAGCGAAGGACTAGGGTATAACCTACTCCTTTAAAAGAGTAAATATTCTGGATCCTAGCTGCAAGGCTTCCACTTGTAGTGGGGGAGGATGCCTCACTTATTAAAGTTTTTACAAAGTTGCAGAATTTCTGTTCTCTTCTTTTAATTTGATTGATCTTTATGAAAAATTTTGTATTATTTACAATCAGTCCAGAAGAGTAGCATCTTTTCACAGACAGTTCAAGTAAATGCTTGAAAGCTCTATTTATTCACAATAGGAATATACTCCCATCACTTCTTGTTGCATCCCTGTTTAAGTTACATTGTTAATCCTTCCTCTGGGACAGCAGAGCAGTAGATAACATTACAGAAGAGAATAATCTGTCAGAATTGAGTTGAAACCTAGCACAAGCAGTGTAGCAAACAATCTCTTGATTCCAAGAAACAGTCTTACTTCCACCGCTTCATGTCCATCTGGGACTGCTCAAATAATTTGTTCAGGCATTGGATTCTCAAGGTGATTCTGTGTGTTTCCAAAATTATCTGATGCAAAAGCGAAAGGCATCATATATAGGCAACTTAACTTCCATAAGTTTGAGCAGATTTTGTTTTACAAGAATTGAAAATGCCTGGCAGTCATTTCCCTCTGTATTGAATGGCTTTCTTGGCTAACAATAAGAATGAAAATTACAAAGACCTAATAGACAATTTAATTGAAAATTATGGAATAATAGAATGCTGAAAATGCAGGGTATCATTCAAGCTCCATTACTTGCACTCTCATGTCTAATTTTTCTGACTAAATCTAGGTAGTGGTACTAAGGGGCACAGGAGGAGTTTCCATCAGGACATTAAGTGGACAAGATATGCTAAGGAAAGTGGGATGAAGTTGAAGTAATAAGATTAAAAATTCACTATAATAAATCAAACTCTCTATAAAAAAAAAAAATTGATAATTGTTTAAAGCACACCTTAAAACTTTTTTTTTTTTTTTTTTGGACTTACGTGTTTACTTAGTTTGACATATATCAAGAATGTTATTATTTTGATAAAATTTTATTTTTTTATTTCTATGGTTTATATAGATATATAAACTGTTATTAATATAAGTGAAAGACATTGCTAAAAATATCTATTGGCAAAGAAAAACTTTTGCCGGTTGGTTAATTGTCTTCACAGTACCAAAAAAAGAAAAGGTGCCCTTTTAAAATAGTAATGAGCCACTAATGCTTCCAGATCAAAATTAGTTGTCGTTTTGTTTTCCATTTGTGATATTTCTTTGTTTCAATATTCCTGTCAGTTTATATGGCATTATTGCATTTCATACTGTACTGTTTTGCTTCTTTTATGGTCCCTTTGCAAAAACTTTTTAAATATTGCAGGACATTGCATATTAGAAGCTTTTATTGTTTTTTTATTTTATTTTATTTTTATTTTTTTGCTGTTTTGCAAATATATATTTTTTCAGTTATATTCATATTCAGTTAATGAAACTAAATTTGTTTTACTATGATAAGTTTGAAATTAGAAAAATCTGTTTTTATTTTTCAAATATTACCTTTCTTTGTTAGTTTATAATAGATACCATGTTTCCTACCTTTCTTTTCTATCCATTACAAGTTTATACTTATTACTTCAGTTTATAGAATCTTTGATTAGCTTTTAAGACTCATTTAGTAATATTCAGTCTTCCTTTGCCTGACAGGTGCGTTGGGCTGACATAGAAGAACGGAAGCAACAAGACAGGCTGCGAGCTATTGGATTTGTAGTTGGGCAGACAGATTGGCAGAAGATTACAGATCCAACACATGCAGATCGAGCATTAACTCGTACAAAGTACATTTAACTAATCATCACAAATATTTTAAGGATGCGCTGTACACAACTGTATTGTGTTGTTTTATCAATATGTAAATATTTCATTGTGCATTTCGAATAACACAGCTTAGTTCTGACTGGAAACTTCATTAGTAAGACAAGTTTTCATTTGAAACTATTTCACATGTACACATACATATGGACTGAAATTACAACACTTGAAAACTACATGTTTTTTTTTTTTTTTTTTTTTTTTTTCCTAAGGTTTTGAAAATTTTCATATACCTTACAACATTTGGAATACTAAATGTGGTGAAAATAATTTTGCCTTTATCTCTCTGTTCGGTTGATAGAAATACAACAGCAAGAGGTTTTACTTTGCTGTTAGTATTATATTGAATATACTGTAATTTGTATTACTTAGATGTAGTTGTTACCATTTTAGCATTAATAGTTGATTAGTTAAGTTTCACAAGTTTTCCTTGCACAGATGCATCCTATCATTGTGTGTGTTGTTGATGTAACAAGTGTTCTTGGTTATTGTAATATGTGGGAAGAATAAAAGTTCAGGACCTAATAATATTTGTATTTAATGTTCCTGATTTTTTTTTTTTTTTTTTTAAATGTAGTTTACTTATTTCATATTTGATATGCAACAAAATTAGGATGCCATTCTCCCCATTCCCCATTCATATAAATTGTTGTTTTGCATATAAGGAAGGGTGCCAGATTTTGTTAATTATGAACTTTGACTGTTTCTTTCTGTCCTCCTCCCCGCCACACACACACACACACACACACACACACACACACACACACACACACACACACACACACACACACACACACACACACACACACTAAAATTTTCTCTTCTTGTTACTAGCTAATTTCAAACTCTGACTATTTTATTTTACTCTAATATTATACATCACATCTGAAGTCTAGTCCAGGGATGGTAAATAGACTTGTGTTCAAAACTTCGTTTATAATGAAGAAAAACTTGAAATATATTTGGCTTGCACCAACAAGTTAAAATTATCAGTTTATAGGCACCCTATTATGAATTTTGTATTGGTCTGAAGCTAAATATTAGAGAACATTTACCAAAAGACTTGATTTGAAAACGTTCAAACGTTTAATTTAAATATGTTATCATATACTTTCACTTTTGTTTTTATTGTATTGTTTTTCCTGACCTTTGGTCGGATAAAAATTGTAATAAATAAACATACATCCATATACATAAATTTATTTGGAATAGATGATTAAAATAAATGTATAGCATTTCCATTTTAGATGTCAAATAAAACCTGTTTGCCACTCTTGGTCTAGTTCAGTTGTGAAAGAATCACAAATTTAGCTCTGTCCTTCTAACTAGATTCAGTCATGACACATAATAAATATTATATTAGACCATCACATGTTCTTCTGTGAAGAAATTTGTTATCATAAAATATAATTTTTTTATATCCTTTGCTTAAATTATTTTTGCTATCTATCTAATTCACATTAATAATCTCTTCTGCATACATGTATGAAAATTACAGCATAAATATGTGCTGCACAAATTTCCTTGATACAAAAAGGTAATTTATATAATTTTCATATATACATGCAGCAGATATGATAATTGTGAATTAGATGGATAGTAGAAATATCCATTTGCTCAACTTTTTGTTATAAAAAGCTGTGCAAAGCTCTAGATATTTTATTCATCCCTTATAAATTAGTATAAAACATAGATGTTGAAACCCACATGATGATAATTAAAAAAAAAAAAAAAAAAACCATTGAAGATAAATATGGGATAACAGTGTGCACCTTAAGTGGTATTATTATGGAAAATATTAAAATAATTAGACACTAAAAGGAAGGCAGTCAAAAACTTATGGTTTTCACTAAGCCAGTTAGCTGAGTCAGATTTAAAAGAGACATTAACAAGCAATATGATTTTTTTTTTGTTGTTGTTGTTAGTCCCCCCCCCTCCTCCTCCTCCATAGCAAATGGCAATATATAGTCTGTAGGATGGAATCCAAATTATCTTGTATTTTTTATTATTTTTTTTAAATCCAAGATATCAGGAATATATTGGGTTGTATTTGTTTAACAGTGTTCATTGAATCTGATTGAATTGATTTTTCTTTTTAACTATATTGTGCATTCCTTTCAAATGCCAGCCTATGTAGAAATGAAAACTGCAATATAACTGTTTGATTCTCTTCATTTTAGTGCCGCTTATTTATTTTCAAGATTCTTATTCAAACATATGTATCATTATAAACATTGTTTTCTATTTACTGATCTTATCTGGTTTCTGCTTATATGGTTCAAAGCCTTTATGCCAGCAGCAAATAAGAGGTAAGTTACACTAATATATTAAATGGGTGCTCATTTCTTTGCAGAGTTCAAATGGATAACATATAACAGAAAACTTTTATCCCCCCCTCCCCCACATACATTCAACATCATCACACACTTATGATGGTGTGGTGATGATTTCACCAGTGAAATCAAAAGCTCTGGTTCATCAGATGTTATCAGTGCTACTGGAGCAATTTTTAAACTGCTGTTGTCACTCAGCGCTGTATTTAGCTAGACTTTGGCAGTGGATATAGGGTAGCTTTTCTCAACTATGTGGGATACCAGTCTTTTTCTATCATTTTCAAGTAACGTAAGTTTTGGTTTTGTACTAAAAAGTGGAAGAAATCTTCCAACCACAGAAATGGGGATAGTACAGCAATATTATTATGTATTAGGATAGTTGAAATACGAATGAGATTTTTTATAAAATATTATTGGTATTATGTATTAGTAATGCAAAAACTGTTACTTCTTAAGATAATTCCCTCTTTATATGAATGTTCTACCCTCTTTCTGCTAACCCTTTCAGTGACTATTTTGAAGAATCTTTATAGTTGTTTGAACCAAAGTTACACGTCTTTGATTGTTAGACTTGTTACACTATTTCATTATTTTGAAACTGTTTTTATCAGGACTGTCGAGCCGGAAATAAATTTTGTGGCTCCATCCCTGGCTCCTTTAATTTATCAAAATCTTGATTTCGCTTTGGACTGTTGACGTGAGCAATGATCATGCCCAACTGACAAATGAAAACACTGTTGTCATGATCTTTACATTATAGGCTAAAAATACACAATTAATTTGTCCTTTAATTTAATGAACAAAAGGAACAAAAATGAATGAATTATGAATTGAAAACAGCTTATTGCATTATATGAAAAAACATTGGCTTATGTTTACCATATAAAACATGCAAATTAACTTTGATACCCTTAAAAACTGAATTTTCTAATTTTTAATTATGTATGGCAGTTTGTTCTTAAGAACAAGATTGCCTCAAGCAAGTCCTTTCATTGATGCTATCGAATCTGATTTAATGATTTTTAGAGCTGAAAATAAATGCTCTACACTGGCTTGAGTAGAGGGCAATGCAAACACCAGTTGTGCAACATCTCGTATGATTTTAGGGTACTTTAATATTGCATCTTTTACTAACATCTTTGATTGATGATCAATTTTTGAACTTCAGTGAGGAACACATACTTCTAACTTGAATTTAGTCAATGTACTAATAGGAGTAACGCGGAATAAGTAAAGCGGTACATGTGGTATGCCTTTTTCTGATTCCATTCGACAGCCTTTCGAACTATTCTGTTTGTCAATAATCTTTTCAAAGTCAAACTCACTTTCAGAATTAGTATTAGATGATGATGGTGGATTGCTTTCAATTTCATCTCCTGGGGCTGGGCATTCTTGAGGCTTGCTTATTCTGAGTGCTATATCACATAAAAGCTTCCTTTGCTTTGCTGCCCATCTGTTAATAAACAACTGTACTTGAAATCAACATAAACACTAGCTAATATTACATCATTTCCCAATAAAGATTTTTCCTTAACTTTCATGGAGGTCATGACTCCTTCAGCTATGGGACCATATATCTTCGAGAGGCAGTAGATCAGAGTGTTCCATTCATTTAGGAACTGATCAAGAGTGAGTCTTCACCTTGAATTTTCTTTGTAGTAGTATATGGTTGGTAAAGAAGTTTCTGCACCTGATCCCACAGTACTTCTGTTAGTGTTAGTTCAGGTTTGGCCATGTCAATAAGGATATGTGGACATATGTTGTCTTATGTAAGGTATCCGCCAAACGTTAGTTCATCTCTGTCGTGGTTCTCTGTGATGATATACAAAACTCTGTACAATGGCCAGAAGTGAGTGTAGTGCTGTGTTTACATATTACATCATTTCCCAATAAAGATTTTTCCTTAACTTCCATGGAGGTCATGACTCCATGGAAGTTAAGGAAAAAATACACACGTGTGTGTCTGGTGTGTGTATTGTTTAGTTGTTTCTGGTCATTTATCTACCAAGAAGCAGTGGTCACCAGGAAGGCTGCTTCCCAGTACCCGTCCACGCCATGAGTTTCAGTTCCAGTAAGCGGTCCATCATCATATATGTGCTACCCCACCAGCTTGATCCAAGATTGCTACTTTTCCAGTATGCCGTTTAATTATTGCTTCTATTTTTGGCTTTCTAGCAGCTAGTACGACCTATCTCACCTCACTTACAAGAGCAGTTGCATGTTTATTTCCTAAACCATCACAAATTGGCATCTGTAAAGTATGAACACCACAACGCATGAGTTTCACTCTCGAGAGGCTTGAAATATCATCCATTATGTCACTTAAATCCAGTTCTGCTTCTATGTCATCATCAGGTTCTAATTCTGGAGTCACAGCACTTGATTCATCTCTTTCACTTTAGTCATCTGTTATTGAATCACCTCTCTCTCTGTCTTTATTTAACTTCTCGATGGTACTTGGGTGCCTCCATATCCAGGTGGGCAGGAGCAGCAGTGTGTAGCACATGCTTCTTGATTAGACTGGGGTTCAAGCCTGTGACCACCAAATACAGAGGGTGCAGAAAGGTCAGGAAATGACCGCATATCCCCAGAACAACTATGGCCTTATTTGCTAATGCTCCAAATAACAAACAAACGATCAATGGTACTTGACACGTGGGAGGAATTATCAGTCACAATGAACAATACAAACTCATGCAAGAACGGCTTTCACAAGTTGATGAAGGTACTCGCTTGTATGTTGGGCATATGTTGAAACACTGATTTTATTGGTCAAGGTTTTACTAATTTTTGCTTTACAAGTCAGAATCTTGCCATCAGTGTCATTCACTTGGCATGTGCAAATATATTATTTATCATCTTCAGTGACCATAAAGTATTCAAATACATTAGACTTTGTTATAGATCCTTTGTTCATTGTAGAGGGCTTCCACACATTTGACATTTCTGAAAAAATGAAATGTGCATTATTCAAAAACCACTTACTGGTTTAGACATTTAAAAAAAATAATAATAAATAAATAGGAAACAAAAAAGAACAGGAAAATGAAACTACACCATGAAACATCAAAGCATATAACATATGTGCCAAACTCATGATTATGAATGACCAAGTTAGTTGGAGCCAAGGAGCCAGGTTTTTTTTTACTGGCTCCAGCTCCACAGCCCTGGTTTTTACCCAAGAATTCTTTTAGTAGTCCAATTAAATGATAAATAAAAGGATGCTTGATCTATTGGAGGAGGTGATAGAACTTCACATTTAAGCCCCCTCAGATTAGATTATTTATTCTGACTCCAACTGTGTAAGACTTGGCAGTGTCTTGATGAAAACACATGCCACTTGACTAATAATCTTTTGACAGTATTGTTAGTTTTGCATTATCAAACATGCAATAGTAGTGAGCATTAATCTTTTTTTTTTTCCTGTAAGAGAAAAATAAAGTTATCACCTTTTGTATCCCAGAATTCAGAGATATTCTTTTGTGTTTATCATATTTTGGTGACCTTCATTGAAACATTTGCATCACTTGTATACTTATGCCTTGAAAGCATTTCAAGTAATTCATGCCTGGGAAACCCCCCCTCCTCTCTCTCTCATGTTTTAATTTGACAGAAATGCATTGTTATAAAGAAGCTTTGGAACAATGTGCTGTTTAACACCGAACTTGTCACTTCCCTGTCATGCATGACACTGGGTACTGATTAAACTATAGTTGCTTCAACAAAAAAAAAATACGGAGGATGTGGAAAGGTCAGGGAATGACCACCGCCTATCCCTGGAGCAATATGGCCTTAGTTGCTAATGCTCCTAAAAAAAACCAAATAACAAAATAAAAAGTAATTGGTTATTATATATATATATATGATGTAATATATAAATTGTACCAATTTTTACAATATTATAGATAACTAAACTTCATTTGTGTTGTAGCATATACAATACAAGAATAAGCATTATATTTTAGAATCTGTGCCATTCCCTTAAATCACTCGCATGTGGTGGCACTTACAAGTTGTACAAAAGGGCTATTAATGTATGCCACCTGGCTGTCATCATTCATCCACCATTGTGTTAATTTTTAGTATCATGTCCAAGGTTTCTCTCTTCTCGATTAAAATTTAAAAAATAATAATTTTTTTTTTTTTTTTTTTTTTTTTGTGTTTGTTTGAAAAAGTTATCCAAATTAAGGTTAAAATTAATGATTATACATTGGATATAATTTTGAATTATTTAGTTTATAAAATGTCTTAATTATACAATTTTATGAATGTATTGGAAATTGATGGAATAACGAATACTTAAACCTGTGTGGAGTGTAATCTGCCTTTAATTTCTTAAAGAATTACTGATTATTCTCAGATACTTCCTTCAGTGGTACAGGAAATACCATTGAAGTTCCAGTTCCAATTCTGGATATACCTGTGCACCATGCTGCTAAAAGAATATTTCTGAATATATTTTTTATTTATTTATTATTTTTTTTGTTCTTATTTCTTAATTTTTTTCACTTGAAATAAACTTTCTAATAATAACATTATCTGTTGCATTGTGATTATTACAGACACAGATGGCTCACATATTGTTAGGTACATTATCATATATACATCAAACACCATTTTCCTCACCTTCTGTTTGCTGTAATAAGTGAATGGATTTTCATGAAATTTAATAGTTAATCATTTAGAAAATCCCAAGATTTATTAAAATCAGACCAGTAGAAACCGGAAGTTATGTCTTTGTCTTTCGATCCACATGTAATAACTTGACCCAGTGAATGGATTTTCATGTAGTTTTATATTTGGCTGTTTTATAACAGTTTGTGAAGCCTCCTCAAACTTCCTTAAAATTGAACCAGTGGAAACCTATAAATTATTTTTTTCACATACGCTAACCATATCTTCTATATTATAATTGAAGAACTGGAAATTATTTGCTACCATGCACTGATTGGAGGAATGAATAAGCAGTATGGCAGAAATGAAGTGTTCTCAATTCATGCACAAAAGCGATTTTTCCTCTCTTTTTTTTATTTTTTATTTTGCTCTCGGTTGTTGACCTTGAAGAAGTCAGATTGGTGATATACTGCAATATGTTGACAAGTTGTCTCTAGAGTGTAAAAACTAAAACCACCAACAGACCAAATCAGGAAACAAAATTTTATTCAAAATTATTTAGGTTACATATTTCACAATTTTTCTGCATAATTACCAAGAATACTTAGACATGTCATATCTGGAAACAGTACAGTTTTTGTATTCTCTGGTCATAACAGTTCTAATACCTGACCTTTTTAACTAATTTGTGACTATAGACTCCATTCTTCATTATTGTTGAACTTTTTTTCTGTCCATCTTCTTCAACAAGTCTGGACCGGGCTGGACATGGTGAGTGTCAAAGATACAGGGAAATTGCATTAACAGGTATTGTGTATGAACAGCAGAGTCAGGTCTTGCCATAATTTCTGTAAAGTCTCACAGTGTGTGTGTCTGTATTCATGGTTATTCCTTTCAGCCTAAATTTAACCACCAAAATACTTTTTTTCCATCCACAACAGTAGCCATGATTTTTCTTTCAAAATTTTAATTTCTTTGAGATTAGCCCATCTGCTTCCTCTGTAGTGCTTGGTGTCTTCTTTCTGGCACGCGATGGCTAACACAGGTCTCAACACTCGTCATCATTCCTCTCTAACAAAGAATCACCCTCCTTTTGAAAATGCTGCAGAAATGTGACTGTGCTTTGTACTCATTTCACTTTGTGAGTATCAGTTATCATTTTTGGTACCCATTTGGGACAGTTTGCAATAGTTCAATTGCTGTTTCATGAAGCAGTTACCTTGATATACCAGGGAATGCATCACGAAGATTGGAAATTGTTTTTTCTCTTGTCGTGCTGAATTTTTTTCATCAATTCTTTGAATCACTTTCCAGTAATGGATGATCTCTCATCAAATATATGGCACCACTTTGCTGTACGCTCATTGTTAGCTTGTACTGAGCAACACAGTGCAGTCACAGTAACTCAACTACTGTACTGTGGCTTGGCATATTATAGCCTTAGTTGCTGATGCGCAAATAAAATCTAAACCAACCAACCAACCATGTGATAGCTAATGCTATTCTTAGTATAATTTGGCCATTACAGCCAGCCCACACTTGTTAATAAAGTTTCTATGTGTTAGTTCTTTACTTTCTGGAAAGTTTCATATACACAGAATCACAATTAAATGTCTCCCCCTGGATTTTTTTTTTTTTTGCTTTAAGAGTTAGAACTTAATTTCTGTTAATTTCTGTAAAAATGTGGCATTAGTATATATTAAAATATTCTTAGTATAAAGAATATCTTCCAAAATTTACCTTCGATTCTTCTCCTTAATGATTCTTGAATAGATTATTGTCTGAATAAAGCATAATTTTTGACCCAGTCAGGATAAACATCCTCTTGTATTCTTAGAATAAACATACCCTTAAAGTTATCAGTCTAATGTACTGTATTTCAAAACATCAATTATAGTCTACTCATGAAAGAGAAAGTAGCTGCAAACAGATAACAGTGTGTCTGATGCTGGAGCCCACTCTAGAATTATGGCCCCAAGAGTGACAGGTGGAATACTGATTCAGTTTGAATGAAAGATTACCTAGGGTTGGCAAGGGGTGCATTAGGGGGATTGTGGCTGTTCAGCAATTAGGTTGTGGTTCCCTCAACAGTTCAGCTGCAAGCTGCTCGGCCACAACATGTGGCGCGTGATTTCATCGGTGGTCAAACTGGTGCAGTTATATTTCCTCTGGCAGCCTTGTTGATGTTGCCCGAGCTGCTTTATCGATGTTATAGGGGATGCAGTGATTGGCCAAATAGTGTCAGCCCTTGTTTCCTTGCTAACGGAAAAGAACTTACAAGTAATGTTCCGTTAATTAAATTGAATATACTAAGTAAAAGCCAGTTTTATTTGATTTGCAAGTGCATCTGTATAAATTTTTTACAAAGTTTTTATAAAAAAACTGAATTTCTTATTTCTGTTTTGGCATTAGTAGAGGCATATGATGCAAGAAAGCAAGCTTATGCAGCATCAGCCAAAAAAAAAAAAAAAAAAAACCTTTCACTTCACCCCTCCATTCGTTCGAAATACCTGTCCAGCTGAGCCTTAAATTTATTTAGGCTATCAACTTCCACAACAAGGGATGGAAGTCTGTTCCACCAACCAACTACCCGCTCGCTAAAGGCAAATATACGCACATCTATCCTACATCTGTCTTTCCTCAATTTGAATTTATGCCCGCTCAGGTGATTATTCTGAACAAGAGGCAGTATCCCATCAGCATTGAGCATGCTCAAACCATTCAAGGCTTTGTACACCTCTATCAGATCACCTCGCCGGTGCCTAGTCTCCAGACACTGTAATTTGCAAAACTTAAGCCTTTCTTCGTAAGAGCAACCCTTTGTTCCATTCACTAACCTTGTTGCCCTTCTCTGTACTCATTCCAGCAGTTCTACATCCTTCTTGAAATGAGTCCTCCAGACCTGTATACAGTACTCATGGTGCAGCCTGACCATTGCCTTATACAAGGGAATAATCACCTCCCTATCCCTGCTAGAAAAATTCCTGTATATCATTGATAAGACACCATGAGCTACTCTTGCAGCCCATCTGCACTTCTCAGAGAACTTCATATCTGCCTGCACAATTACCTCAAGGTCCTTTTCATTCTCTATCACTGTCAGTGTTGTACCACAGAGTTGATACGTTGCTCTGGGGTTGCTGATATCCCAGATAGAATGCTTCTTCTCATTTTCCATTATGAAATTTTCTCGATCAAACATCCTGAATATGCATAAATCCGAAAATTTAAAATGAAACAGCATGCTGTACATTGACAGACAATTGAACTACACAAATACACAGGGACAGAGGGGAGGTGAAAAGCAAATCTGTTCGTGTGTGTGCACTTGTATCAATCATTATTCTCTGAAACACAGTAGTGTACTTGACAGTTGTCTATTTGGGTTGGGGGGGAGTAACTTTTGAGAGATGTGATAATCAATGAGTAGCACACTGTATGTTTTCACAAATGATCATGTTCGTGTAATCCTCCCCCACCACACTAACACCTGTTGTAATACACAAAGGGATGCAAACACATTTCCATCTAAAAATATATCAATACAGGTAGCCCTTGATTTGATTCGGGGTTAGGTTCCTTGGGGGGGACAGGTGCAAACGGAACCCTTTATATAATTGGAAATCACGTGGTTATGTTCCAGGCACCAAAAATCTTACCTACCACTTTGCATCGATTGTTTTATTTTATTAGCATTCTTCATAGTTGTAGTAATAGTCGATGGAAGCATATTCATAGCCCTACACACATTAGGTCAGCTTTCACTAGATTCCGTCCACCGAATTGCACTAGGGTTCAATGAACTTCTTTTACCAGACACAGCATCTTTTTATTCTATTAAATTATATAAATTTTATAACATGATTGGCAAAAACTGCACACAGATATCCCTATTATTTTTTTTTATTATTTAATTTATTAATAGCACAATTAATAAAAAATGTTTGCATAATAAATTTCCAACATGTGTAAATAGCGTAAACAACAACCAACTGAATGCTTCACCGCATGAACCTTTACCACCACAACCACGAGTTGCTACTTTGAGGGCGGGAATCTTTCTTGTCTTTGATATGGATGCGCTAATTGCTGATTGGCTCAGATTGTTCTAAATCACGTGAACATGCATGATACGTAGCACAGTATTATGCCGATAAGTTTTGTCTGACGATTGCAAAAATAAATAAGTAAAAATGGCATTGTAGTTAGTGATTAGCACAAAACGAGGGCTAGCTGTACTCTAAAAAAAAATGAAAGCAAAGCACATGTGGAATCATAATGGAACCAACATCAATGATTTTTCATAATTTAAAGTCTTTCCCTTTAGATATATTTTCGCAAGCAGTCCACTCTGGACGTTAGATTACCCTAAAATTGCATTTTCATTTTATGAGTGAAAAATAAAGGTGAATTTTATTACAAACAAAAACATATTAATACCCAAAAAATGAAGAAATATATTTTCTATACTTGGAATATATTTCTGAATATGTGGTTTATTAATAGTGGATTCTGGTTGTTTGGGACACATCGGGACTAGTGCATTTTGGCCTGATTAAGCGGCTGCCCCAATTATGCGAAGTTTCACATAAATTAGTTAAAAAATACACTATCAATTGTAATGATTGATTCTCTGTGCGATCAAATCACTTTACGATGAACTCACCAGGGTAAAGCAGTTCACTATTACCATATGTAATAAGCGCTGGTCATTGTGATGACGTTTGTGAATTGAGTTTTAATTCTATTAAACAGCGATTCTAATAAGCAAAAATAGGAGGAATATTATCTGCAGGCTATGAAAGTAAAGATGTATTAAGCACAAATTTACACTTTATATTACCTTAACAATTAAAAAGATTAAATGATAATATGAAAATCAGAAGAATATTTTCCACAGGTTAAAAAAATAAATCGACTCTTATTACATGCATGTCTTAATACGTTCTGTAATATGTACATACTAACTAGTTTATATTTCTGTTCACTGACATTTGGGGAGGGGTTAAAATTTAAACAGTGAAAAGATGAACAATCAATAACAAAGAACGCGGCACACACAAATTGCAACTAACATGATACGTGCAAGTGAGATACGGAATACCAAGTTAAGAAGCTTATAAAATAGGAATGAAGAGAAATTCTGAAAATTTGTTTTTATATGATTGAAGATTTCATGGAAGGGTAAACATTTCACCATAATAACATAACAACCTCAAAAAATGTAGCTGTCAGTATTATCACAAATTCAATAAGATAAGAGTTTGCTATCCATTTATAATAGATTGCACTAACAGAAAAGCCAAATAAACCAGAAACTGCTAATTGTTTTATGGTTGTGACATTCAGAAATCCGACCATACAATGTGATCTGGTCGGAGACAGTCGTAGGATAATGTCGAGTGTGATCTCCTGCCCCGATTAAACGGCATATTGTCCCAATTAAGCGAAGAAAACCCTGGCTGTTTTCTCAATTTGGTTCTGTTCTTTAAGATTTGTCCCAAATAAACGGCTGTTCCGATTAACCGGTGTCCCAAATAACCGGAATCCACTGTATTTTACATGATACTGTATTTTTTAAAATGAAATCTGCTTTCAAAAGGATAATCTTTGTACAAATATATTTCCTTTTGTAGCACATATTTTGTTGTTTTATTTATTAATGATTTTAAAGTCCATGATTTTATTTGATTTTGTTGCTACAGAATTGATTCTATGATATCAAACTTCTGTGTGGAAGAAGAAGAAGAAGAAAAAAAAAAAAAAAAAAAACTGAAGTTGAAAATAATATATAAGGTCAGCAGTTAAGTCCAGGGAACACCACAGGAACTGTGTTGTGGGGTGGGGAGGTAAGACTAATTTGGTGAGGTGTCGCTTTCCAACTGCATGGCCTGGCTGGAAACTGCACACTCAGTTGGTTCAGTCACTATAATTTGCAAGCGCAGCCAAAATGTTACACTGAAACCAGTGCAGCTGAACTGTTGGTAGAACTTAAGGAGAACTTAATTGCTTGGGCTTAGGAAGGGGAAAAGGCACTTCTGGCTTAACCCAGATTTATGTGTTCTAGGAGCCACCACTAACAGAAATGAAGGGCAACAGCAGAAATGTAATTTGAAAGGCAATGATTGTGATACTACATTTAGCAGAGGTCAGCTCATTAACTAGTGTACAGTTATGATTAAACTGGCTTAAATTAGGGAGCCTTCCTCGTAAAAAAAAAAACTTGCATCTTTTCAAAAAACATCTCCAGTATTTAAAAAATGGAAAGAATCACAGTAATGTTTCTATTAGTAATCATGACATCTATGTGCTATTCCTAGAGATTCAGTGATTCCTAGAGAGCTAAAAATATTAGTGTGGTTTCCAGCACATAATTTGCACAGAAGGGTGTTGTTGTTGATTGGTTTTTTTAGGAATATTAGCAGCTAAGGCCATATTGCTCTGGGGATATGCGGTGGTCACGAGCTCGAACGTGGTCTAATCAAGAAGTGTGTGTGTGTGGTCTAATCAAGAAGTCTAATCAAGAAGTGTGTGTGCTATGGAGGTGCCACACAGAAAGGTGTGTATTCATGCTTGTAGTAAAATCCAATATTAGAGCCAAAGGTTACTAGATAAAGCAATGTTATTGTTTGGTAACACTAGTGAATCCCATGGAGGAAACATAATTTGACTCTTTCTTCCAGAATATCATTAATCGGGCTGATGCATCGAAGGGGCGATAGAAAGCTGAAAGCAGCAATGTCGAAACACTTTCATTCTCATTTGTGCAAATGACACTGGTATTTACTATTTTTGGAAAATTTTATAATAAAGAATGTAATACAGAACATTGCAGATGCTTGGAAGAGCATCCAACTTCAAAGCCTTCTGCAGTGCCAAAACAAGTTGTTTCTATGTGAAGAAAATTATCTAAGACAAAACTTAAGTTTTTGCAGATGTTTCTGGTTTTGAAGGACTTCACAATAGTAGTGTGAGTGATTGACTAGCAGTGGATATGGGATATGAGCTCCTAAATGGTAAGGAAATGGTGGTTTGTGGGATGGAGGGGGATAAGGAATTCATCTTCTGTTTTAAATCACCATGGCAGAATTATAAATTCTTTCTGGTTTTCAAACTAAATTGGTGCCTCGAAGAACAGAAAGAAGCAGGAGTTACACAGATTTTAACAGACTTTCGTAAAAATAAATTGCAACATTGTCCTGTTATGCTTATTCTTTTACAGTGGAACCTCATCAACATGAAATGCTGCAGACTAACAATTATTCTATGATTTTTGAATTTTGTGTTAACTGTATTTTACATCATGGAAACTTGATTTTTTCTCAAGGACTGTACGTATGTACATTAAAACCTCGTTAATTCAAAGTTCAAGGCACCAAGATACTTCCATTTCAGTTTTAATGGATTCAAAGTATTTTCAAATCTGTTTCTGTAAAATTTCCCTTGAAACTGATTCTTAGAAAAATTTTTAGTTAGATACTCCTGTTAACACTATACTGAATTTTTCCAGTTTTAATTTAAAATGTGAAGAATCTTTGTTTCATTGTGATCGATTTTTTGAATAAATGATTAACACATTAATTTAGCCAATAGGAAAAGGTAATTGTGCCCTGTAGAAATTCAGTCGACTTTTTTGCACATAATAACATATTGCTATTTTTTTTTTAACTAATCACACAGCTCTATGTTTACAAGCTATGTATTTAAATAGAAGAGGTATGTCCCATTTTAAGGTACATACCTACTAAAGAGATTATTGATAGTCTGGGGTGTTATTTGTTGTGTAATTTGCTTGTAATCTATGCAAAAAAAGATGATTCCCTTATTCAGTGACCTTCATAACTTGACATGCATTGCTTAAGCTTGTCGTACAGATTTAAATGAACTGGCAACCAATGTGCTTTAGAACAGTGGGAAGATGCATATTTGATTAGAGTTTTAAAGTTAGGAGGTTGGAATTTTCCAGTTTGAATCAGGTGGTATGCAATAAAATTTTTATATCTTTTGTATTTTAAATTGGCTTAGCAAAGTAGTATTTAAAATGGGTGAAAAGGGCCTGTAACAGCTTCTGAGGTTAATGTCATTCATAAATATTGACTTAAGTCATGCTTACAAAAATAATTTAATTCCACACAGCCAAGGTAAAATTTTACAATTGTAATCAAACTTATATCCACATGCATACTAGACATTATCTGGCTCTTCACTCATATCCAGTTTATATAAGTCAAACTGGTCACCAGATCACACATGCACTGTGTGACTATCTTAACATATCTATCATTTTCAAAAGCAGTGGCGGTGGTGCTAAAAGGGAGACATGCCAACTTTTTTTATAGATTACAAGTATTAAACAGCAAATAATATCCAAAATTTTGGGTACTCTCTCTATTTATCAGCTACCTACAATTATACATTATAAACAACATAACTCTTGTTTTAATCTGCAGCTCATTTACATCGTTTCATGAATATTATGGCTGTAAAAACCGAAATTCAGTGATTCAGTATTGATAAATATTTCATATACCTCAATAGTTTATTTTATTTATATTTTTATTACTATTTTTTAATCTGCCATTGCTTAAGTATTTGACTTAAAATGAAGATGTACTGCACCTACATTGAGACATCACATGTTTGGTATCCTTAGTGATGATCAGTGTATTTTGGTTTCAGTGGTGCCAACAAAATGGATTAAGTTGATGTAGAAGTATGTAAATTCTGCAAGTTCCGCACATAATTTTTGTTTAAGTGGCAAGAAATGTAAAATTTAAAGATGATTAATAAATATAATGGAGTAGCAAGTTTTCATTATAGGTCCATGATGTTTGACTATGAACTTCAGCATCACCTTGCCAGCACTTGCTTGCACCTTTGCCTATTTTTTTTGGGGTGGGTGATTCTGCATGCTCCCATTGTTTTGTCATTTGTTTAGTGTCAGGATCATAGTGATGGATCCAAGTTTCATCCATGGTGATTAGCTGTGAAAAGAACTCTCTTGCTTTTCCTAGCACATTGTGTCCTTTCCTCCTGGAAAGGAATTAGAATTCTGAGATCTAGCATCTAGCGGACACTTCATTCATATGCAACTGTTGACGAATGATGTTCTCCACAGACCCTACACTAATTTGGAACTGTACAGCTGGTTCATCAACATTAATATGGCAATCTTACAGGATTAATGCTTCAATTTTTGAAACACTCTTTTGTTTCAGCAATTGGTAGGTGTTTTGGGATCATGCACTGAGGTCGTTCTACATTTGAATTGTTTATACCAATGTGCAACAACAGTAACCCGGACAGTCTTCTCTATAAACAGCAACCATTCTTTCGTGAATTTTTTTGGGTGTTTTCCCTTGCTAAAACCAAATCAGTGATCTGTATTCCACTTTGACATTTCATTCAATGCTGCATAGGGAAAAAAAATGAATTGTCAGATTGAATTACATCTTTCTATCACAACTACTTATGCATGAATAAATATTTTTTGAATCCCCCCTCCCTATATGTTCTTTATCATCTTTTTCTCGCTCAGGATATTCATCAGTGTTGGCACTCTCAGCCAAATTGTTCACTGAGATTTACTAAATATTAAACTCCAGATTTCTTTTCATGCTGGTGCTGTAAACATATCTTTGATGTTGATTACAGTAATACCCCGACTTACGCTACCCCGACTTACGCGAACTCGGAGTTACGCGGTTCTTGATTTTTTTCGTTTGGCAACGCTGCCGCCCACTATCTTCAAGGTCGTTTTTCATATGTTATCGATATACGGTGCGACGGCGGAGAATGAGAGCGAAAGATGAACAAAATTCAACTTTGCTGCTTTTATGTTTTTTATATCAGTGAAGGGGAAACACATTTCACCATAATAACGTAAAAAGCAACACAATTCCAGCTATCGGTATAATCGCAAATGCAATTAGATCGAGTTTACTACCAGTTTATAACAGATTTCACTAGCAGAAACGCAACTGGATTTTTATTGTTTTATGGTAGTAACCCCTAGAAATGTGAGGTGTTAATAGTGTATCTCTGCCTTTATGGTGTTGTTTATTCAGTTGCTACATGCGCCCAGCTTTGTTTATGCGTATCAAGCGTGCCTCCTCGTTTTGTAATTGTGCTTTATTCCCTAAAAATGAGTAAAATACTTAATTAAAAGGTGTGAAAAGGAAGCGTCCTGGTGAAGACACTGCAGATTCAGAGAGAAAAAGAAAAGCAATTATCGATAAACAGAGGCGGACTGGGTCAAAAATTCTTACCCGGGAAAATTTATAGTGGCGTCATACTATGGTTTATGGCCAAAATCACACTGGCCCACCGGGGTTTCCCCGGTAAGGCTTATGGCCAGTCCACCTCTGTCGATAGAGAAAAAATATGAAATTGTGAAACGCTTTGAGCGAAATGAAAGACCATGTGATATTGCACGTGCTACAGGCCTAAATGAAGCAACGGCGAAAAGCACATGACAATTGCAAACTTGACAGGTTGAAAATTGAAAAGGGCTCAATTGTAAAGGGCTTAAAAATTTTAGAAAACAGACTCCAACGAAGAACGCGTTATAGCTACGAAGCAAGGAATAAAAAAATTATTAGCTTGCTACGAAGAAATTCTGCGTGAAGAAAAGAACGCGCTGTGTCGTCAGACAAATTTGTTAGATTTTATGAAGCCATCGACATCGAAATAACTTTTTTACGTAAGTCATTTGTTTTTTTAATACATATTTTGTATTAATATGTATAAAGAACTGCAATTTTATTAATATTTTTCTTCTAAACTAGTGTTTTTGTTAGTCCTTGGTCCCAATTAAGCAAAATTTATATGTATTTATATGCAAAGTTGAACCCCGACTTACGCGAATTCGACTTACGCGATTTTCGTCGGACCCACCTATCGCGTAACTTCGGGGTATTACTGTACTTTTAATGCTGCTGTAAGGCCTATTCTTGTCTTCTGTTTTTTCCAAAATTAAACTCAAAAACTTTCACCTATGCCATCCCTCTAGACCAGGGGTCACCAATAACCAGGAGATTGACAAGCGCGGGCCGTATAATAATTTTGTTCAATATGTACAATTCAGTAAATACAACAAAAATGAAAACAGCGAATATATTTATTTACCAATATACAAAATATGCAAAAATAAAGAATATAGAGAAAAATAAAGATAACAAATATATTTATTTATCAAAAACTTATCAAGGAAGGCGACATTAAGAATAAGATAAGCAGAAAAGATTAATGTGATTTATGAAACTGGCGTTTAGCTTTTAAAAGATCATCAATGTTTTCTTTTGAATTGCTACACCCAACCAAGAGAATTGCCTTTAAATGTTCATCACTCAGCCTTGTTCGATATGTGGACTTTATATATTTCAGTTTTGAAAATGCTTGCTCACAGACATAAGTTGTACCAAACACTGATGCCATACCAGAGGCAAATTTCTTTAATTTTGAAAACTCCTTATCAGATAAGCAGCGATAAAATTCTACAAGATTTCCTTCTCTGTGTTTCTCTTTCAATTAGGTCATTTGCTTGTAAATCAATGATCTCTAACTGTAGTTCGACTGGTACGTCATCAACCTTACAATGAAACGGATTTTGAAACAAAAGAATATCACTCTCAATTCTGTCGAGGTCTGAAAATCTTTCCAAAAATTGCTTTTTTAAGTCATTAATACTTTTCTTTGGAAACTCGAGATTGATATCTTCTCCGATTTCAGCAAGAAATTCTTTGAAACACTGAAAATGAGAGAAATCTCCTCTTTATAGTTGTGCTTCAAAAAGTAATAGCCTTCTTCGAAATCCTTTAATAATTCGGTAAAAGGTCACAGATAAAGTTGTCCTTTCCTTGAAATTTTAAATTCAATTCATTCATATGAGTTGTTATGTCAACCAAAAATGACAAATTTGATAGCCAGGTAGGATCTGATAGAAGTGTATCAGCTCTATCCTTTTCGATTAGGAAAATATCTATTTCTTTTCTTAGCTTATAAAAACAGGACTTTACCGCAGTTAAGCCACCTCACTGCTGTGTGATAAGGTAAGTCACAAAATTCAGAGTCAATTTCCTCAAGAAAAGCCTTGAACTGGTAGTGATTGTAAGTGCATGGCCCCGAATAAAGTTCACCGCAGAGATGACTGGTTTCAGTACTCAAGAAATATCTAAGTCTTTGTCACATAGTGCTTGTTGATGTATAATGCAGTGTATAAACAAAGCACCCGGAAGTTGAAGATCTTCTAACTTAGTTCTAATCTTCCCTACGAGACCCTTCCTAACACCAGCCATGTTTTTTCCTCTATCAACTGTGACACATCGAAGCTGATTCCACTGAAGGTTACAGCTTTGCAGTTCCACGAAAATATCTTCTCCAGTTGTTCCGTGCATGCTGCAAACAGATGCCAACTCTTCTGTGACCTGAAAGTCCAAATTAACACCACGAATGAATACGAGAAGTTGTGATGTGCTCGAGAGATCAATAGGCTCATCCAGCACTAGAGAATACCACAGGAATTGTCTAGCTTTTTCGCGTATCTGCAGTACTATATTTTCTCCAAGTTCTTCTGTTCTCCGCACAACTGAACTTGTTGAAAGGCTAGCACTTCTAAATAAATCGGCTTTTTCAGGACACAAGTCATTTGCCGCTTCCATCATACACTCTTTGATGAAGCTGCCATCAGTGAACGGTTTTCTTCGCTCTACCATCTTATTTACTATTTTGTAACTTACACGGGTTACAGATTCATTTTCAGTAAATATTTTCTTGAACACCTGCCTTTGTGATGCCAAACTATGTTTTATGAATTTAAATTTTACAGTACGTAACTTTCCAGAAAACTTCGAAAATGTTGAAAGATGTTTTGGTTTCCTAATGATGCCGAAGATTGTACTCTTTTAAAATGGCAACACTGTCGTTGCATATCAGGCACATAGCCCTTTGGTTACTTGCTTCCACAAAGAAGTACTTTTCTTCCCATTCTTCATTGAAAAGGCGACACTGAGCATCTACTTTTCTTTTCTTAGTAGCCATAACTATGGGAGAACGGCGAAGAAAAATATCTAGAAAGGAGAAACAATTTCTTACTTACATATTACTATATAATTACTGTTTGTATATAATATTTTACAAGAATTTACCTTATTTTTACTTACACTTATTTTAATTTCTTTTAACAGAAGTTTATCTTATCTTCACAGAAAATATTCCAAATATATGCAGCCGAACGTTGCACTGCACTCTAACTTTTGACAGCGCTAACATCTATCCCCTGCTGTACCCTAGCAATCATATCCCATAACCATGATCGACGGAGATGGGTGGTAGATACGACTACGTTAACGAGTGGTGGGTGTTCCTGACAAAGCACCCTTTTGTGATGTCACATGCGGCGCCGCTCGCCGTTGCCAAGGTATAAGCCCCACTCACAAGCTGTCATTGAAATAGTAGTATTTCATTGATTCACTATTTATTATATTTCCATATAAATAATTACAATATATTTTAGAAATTTTGATCATTTGTAGCACAGTGCGAGGCGGGCCAGATGAACAGACTACGCGGGCTGGATCTGGCCCGCAGGCCGTAGTTTGGTGACCCCTGCTTTAGATATTCTAGAACCCCTTGATGTATACTCTGGATCAGAGGTGTTACTTTTTTTTTAGTAAAAACATGGCCTTTGTGTCCACTTTTAGTTTAATGCATGAATATGTGAGCCAGGCAATTTTTCTGACATTCAAACCCTCCATCATTTGTTGTTTCTGCATCAATATTTTGATCCAAGATAAAGCCTTTTCTTTGCTGCTTTTATGGTTCTGCTCGACTGGAGTTCTGTGTTGTCTTTCTTTCCTAAACCACAGCATATAATGTATTGTCTACTATTTCTAATTTTGTTTTCTTTAAAATGAAGCAAGAACCTAATGAACATTGTGAAACAGGGTGAAAAATCCTTCTAGATTTTTTTAATAATTTTTCTCCCAGTTTTCTACAATTGTTTCCCCAGAACTGATTCTACAGCAATTTTTTTTTAGAAACTTACTGTGAATATCAAATTATTTTAGACATGTACTGTAATTACAGTAACAAATATTTTACAGTTGCAAACACAGTTTGGAACAAATGCACAGCTGACCTCTAGAAAAGCATACAACTCAATAAGTGAGCATGGTGTACTATACTAGCTTCAAGCATACTGTTCCACTGTTTCATGGCAGTCTGTTTTAAGCATCATGCAATATGTATTAAAGAGGAAGAGTGTTTTAAGCATCATGCAATATGTATTAAAGAGGAAGAGGACATGTTGGGTAATCTGGTCTACTTAGTTAAGAGAGTTTCAACTTTAGGTTAAGATCCAAGATACCAATGACAAAATGCAATTATTTAAAGTTATTGATATATGTAATTCCCTTTTTGCTGTGTTTTGTATAATGTTACATATATATATATATTTTTTTTTATTTTATTTTTTTTTATTTTTTTTATTTACCCACATTTGTATTTGAAAAAAGTGGTCATCTAAGTATATAATTGCAGTCATCATTCAATTTTCCTTTTGTACTAGTTTATGAGTGAATTCTTATGATGAACTGACTGGCTTGAATCCTAAAAAAGCTTATTCTTGTGTTGTAAACTCTTCACAAAAATTATAGTCATCAATAGAATTAAGATTTAAAATCAGTATTGATTTTGGAATCAGGAATTATTCTTACCATATTGTAAACAGATTCTAAACAAGAGGAGACTAAGAAGTAGAATTCATGGAGCTGTACCACACAATAGTGTATATTTAAAAATTGTTCAGCTTTCTAGTTTGTGCTAATATACTTTTCAAAATATTTGCCCTTATTTTACTGCCAAAGACCTTTTGAATCGTTTAATAGTTATTTTCTGTATTACTTTATATATCTGCTTGCACATACAAGGACTCGAAGGTTTTCCGTGTCCTTTCCATAACTTACAACAGAAACTCTCTTGACATTTTTATTTTGAAACATTTAACATGTCTGTACTTACCTAATAAAATCACTTTTATGTTTTTTATAAAAGGCAGTTACATACTATGAACAAATGAATCGCATTTAATTGCATTACTTTCATCAGTATACCTTCTTCTTTGCCTTCCCCTCATCCTTGATGTCACACAATGTGCTTCCAGATGTCTACTGAAATTTAGTGTACTATTGGAAATTAATAAAAGTTTCTGCATGTTAATGCAGCGTTTCTTTCATAAAGTATTATCCAGTATTCATTTTAAAAACGTACACCTAACTCTTTATATTCATTTATAGAGACTTGCTTAGGCCCATATTGAAGCACATTGGTGGTCAAATAAGCAAGTTTATTTCATAAATAATATTAAATCACTGTTAAGGACGACTGATCAATAGAATTAAGATTTAAAATCAGTATTGATTTTGGAATCAGGAATTATTCTTACCATATTGTAAACAGATTCTAAACAAGAGGAGACTAAGAAGTAGAAACCATAGCATGAATTCTGGCAATTGAATTGTGAGTAGTTTTGAAGATTTTGATAGTTGAATTTTGCTTCCAAAAATGTGAAGTTCAGAAGCTTGCAGATTCTGAATTCAAAGTGGAAATACAAATCCGCTTTGTTTTGATTTCAGCTCAAGAACACATTATTAAGTAATCAATGTTTTAGTCTGTTTTAAAGTTCTTCTGAAACACAAGAGATTGCTTGCAGGGTTATCACAATGCCTGCTTTTATTATTTGCAGAACATGGTAGAAGGGTAATAAAGAGAAAATCCAGAACTTGACTAATGGCAAAGCTTGAAAAACTTGAAATTGATGTTTACAATAATATTAGTATTAATATTGGCAAAATGATGCAAGGAAGCAAGCTTATGTACCATAAGCCAATAATAAATAAAATAAATTATCACCTTCCTCATTTGTTTACCTATTTATGCATTTTCTCTGTGAATTTATATACATTTCTATCTCACCAAAGTAGCTGGGATTTATTCTAGCAGTCAGTCAGTTACTATTTATCCCCTATCGATTTAAGTTTATGCTCCTTATGTATGTATCATGACTAAATGTAAAAATACCCTGTGCATTTTGTTTACTCAAACTTCTCAATTCTTTAAACAACACAATCAGCTCACTTCATGTATACCTTGTTTCCAAACACTGTAGCTCATAAAATTTGAGTCTCTCTCTTTTGATAAGAATACCCCTTTTTTGCCTGTAACCAGTGGTGTCACTCTTTTCTAAATCCATTTCAACATTGCTTTATATACTGGAAAAGTTGCTGTAGATCATTGACAGAACTCCATGAGATGTCCTTGCTGCCTCGTCTGTTTGAGAAAATTGCATATCAGATTGTATAACTGCTTTCACTTTTTTAGACCATCTAAATAATTTCTATGTAGTGGTGGAAATATCTTACCCTGATTACTGTCATTGAACTTGAAATACCTACTTCAATATCATTAATGAAAATTAGAAACAATAAGGGGCCAAGAACGAAACCCTAGGAGCCCTCTTATAACATTAGTCCATGTAGAGCAATGGCTGTGTCTACTCTGTCTGCTATCAGCTAATCTTCTCTTTTTCCACAGTAGTAATTTGCTATTAATGACACAATGCTGCAATTTATATAGCAGTCATTCATGTGGGACTTTGTAAAACGTTTTACTGAAATCTAAGTAAATGTTTACAAGGTTATTCCTTCTATCCATTTCCTGTAGATGACCTTGTAGATAATTAGATTAGTTAAATATCATCTGTCCGGATGTTGTAAATGCATCATCTGGACAGTCCTTGTATTGTTACCTTAACTAAAATCTATACAGCCCTGCCTGACCAAGATGTATAGTTAATAATTTTTCCTGTTTGGTGTTTTCAGTGGACCACAAATCATGGAGTGTTGCAATGAGATAATTTTGCGACTTCTGTATCTGAAAAAGAAGTGTATGCTTGGTTAGTGTTCAGGGGCGTTGTGAAAAATTTAGGCATTTATAAATCTATAGAATGAAAGAAGATTTAACAGCATGCTTACTAGTTTCAAAAAACTAGGTTGCAACATGAGTGAGAAGGTTTGTTTTCTGCACAGCCACATTGAATACTTTGCACTGCACTGCACTGAACTTTGGTGCAGTGAGAGAGAGAGGAGAGCAGGATGTGAAAGGTTTCAATAAAATTAGGTAATGATGGTAGACTACTTTTTTTTTTTTTTTTTTTGGTAGTTGTTGACGCATTGGCTTCTGTGGCCATAATGCACCTCCCAAGGTTTTTGCAGTACTTTGATCCAAGCCTGAGGTGGGATTCAAACCTGCGACCTTTGGGTTGCCAGGCAGGCACTTTACCCACCTGGCTAGCCGGTTGGCAGACCACTACTGCTGGTGTTTGAATTGATGAGAAGGGAGTTTCAAAAAAAAATGCAAATTTGTGTGTGGGGCGAGGCTGTTGAATTACTAAATGATCTGTTGATTTAGTGAGATGACTGAATGACCTGTATACTCTAGCATTTGTTCTTAACACTATGTGCTGTTAACTGTCTGCTGAATTCTTGAAATATATGTATTTCTTTTGCTTTTACAAAATTTATAATTTTGCAAAAGCAAAATTGTAAATTTTGTGTGCGGTGATAGAAAATCTGGAATCTATTTTTTATTTTCTTTTGTGTAAAATAAGGGATGCTTTCTTTCAAAGGTTTATATTTTTATTTAGAAACCAAACGTGATTATTCTTTCTGATCCTCCATCAGAGAAAAGAGGTGGAGGCTGTAATTTTATAGTCAAAACTTCATATATGGCTGATTTGAGAAAAAAATATCCATTTTTCGACACTTTTAATTGATTGTTTTTTGTGAACACTGGAAAAGTTACTCCCACTTTTCAAGCTTTTGATGCGGAAAGGTCAGGAATGACCACCGCATATCCCCGGAGCAATATGGCCTTAGTTGCTAATGCTCCTAAAAACCAAATAACAATAACAAGCTTTTGATATGTGCATTACAAATAAGCTGGATGCTCCTCCAAGTTGTGACATTTTTAAATGTTATTCAAAAATTTATACATTGGATTTTAATGGTCTTGAGAATATCATTAGGATCTATTCCCCTAAAGGGTAATAATTTTAAATAATAATAATATTTAAAATTTTTACTGCTTTATGGGGGTTTTTCTGATGTGTTCGGTTACTGTTTTATAATTTTGTTATTGTTGGTTGAGGAACTCTTACTATGTTGCAGGTGTTCAGGATCGCATCTTTTACAGTTCCATGTAAGTGTTCTCTGGGAGACCTATTCCTGCTAGGTTCTTATGGGAAGGGTGCCTCCGTAGCCAGGTGGGCAGGAGCAGCAGTGCATAGCACACGCTTCTTCAATAGACCGGGGTTCGAGCCCATGTACGGAGGATTGTGGAAAGGTTAGGAAATGACCACCGCATATTCCCAGAGCAATATGGCCTTAGTTGCTAATGCTCCTAAATAACAAACAAACATCTTATGGAAGCTCTTTGGCACCATGGTGGCAGTTGGCATGGTGATCAGGATGGCCATTAGTTGTTCCATATGTCACATTACACGTTTGACTTCCTGTGGTCTGTGTTTTCTCCATTCAGCTTTGCTTTGAGCAGGCTCCTGAGTCTCTGGTGGTATTTTTCAGTCGGGCAGGCCTTGATCTTTTACTCATATGTTTTTTGGAGGTTGCTGTGTTTATCAAGTAGGTAGCCCTTTCCTTCTTGTCACTGAAGGTTATGTCTGGTCTGTTGTGTGAGATCATGTCTGTTATTATAGTACTGTTCCAGTATAGTTTGTGAGTAGGTGGTCTCTGATACAACTTGTAGTTTGTACTTGTAATACAGTACATTTCCTTTGATCAACTATTATTTCCTCACTAGCTTCTGATGTATTATCCTGGTGACCTTTTGTTCTACGAGTGTACTCCATCTGCATGCTCACCCTGCGGTGATGTGCTAGATTGTTTCTGGGGCCAGGTGGCATCAATGGTGTGATATCTATCACATTAGGTTTGATACCTAGCCTTGGATGGCAAGCATGAATCCTTCAGTCACTGGGAAGAGTGGCCTGTACATGAGCCTTGCATTTGAAGCTATTTTATCTATGTGGTCTTGATGGACATCCTTGTGATGTTTGCCATGGAGTACCTTATTTGCCTATCTTTCTATCTTTATTTCTTCCACCTGGGCAGAAGGGGATCTCCTTGCTCAAGTTAAGTGGGGTATGCTACTTTCTACATGGCCTGGTAGATTGATGCTGCGTTTTTCTGGAAATAATCCTTTACGTTCTGGATTGCTGTCTTCTGTAACAGAACTCAGTGAGTTCTGTTAAGCCCCTTCCTCCTTTCAGAGCTATGGTCAATCTCTCCACAGCCAATTTTGGGTGGTGTTGGCAGCTCTTGGTCATCCTTGTTTTTATCTTTCTCGCCAACTCATTGTTAGTCCCTCCATTCAGTTTTGCTTTAAGCAGGATTTTGAGTCTCTGATGGTGGTTTTCAGTCAGACAGGCCTTTATACTCTAACTGCTGAGCCTGCATCATCCCCAGGTATTTGTAGTTATCTCCCTTGTCATGGCTTCTATCTGTTTACTATTCTGCAGCTGATAGTTTCAGCCAGCTAATTTTCTCTGATGCAATATGTGAGTCTTTCATTTGTCTAGCCCAAATTCCATCCCAATGCCATTGCTGAGTTCTTCAGTGATCCAGAGTAGCTGTTGGAATTGCTTCTGGGTTGCCCCATAGAGCTTGGTGTCATCCATGTGCATCAGATGGGGGAGGGTGTACAGATTGTTCTCTGGCGCCCCTGTAGCCAGGTGGGCAGGAGTAGCAGTGCGTAGCACACGCTTCTTGATTAGACCGGGGTTCAAGCCCATGACCACCAAATACGGAGGATGCGGGAAGGCCAGGGAATGACCACCGCATATCCCCCAGAGCAATTATGACCTTAGTTGCTAATGCTCCTAAAAACCAAACAACAAAAACATCCTTCCTTCTGTACGGACATACTTCCTTCAAGTATGTCCGTACTTGCTGTTTTTGAGCATGGTGGATAGTGGGTTGCATGCTAGACAGAACCACAATAAACTGAGGGCATCTGCCTGAATGGGATCAGTTTGGTTGTGATGTTCTTGACCTTGATGGTGGTACTCCATTTTGCCATGGTTGCTTCTAGAAAGCTTGTAACACTCAAGTTAACTTTGTGGATCTTCAGTATCTCTGTTAGCCAGCTAAGAGGCACATAATGGAAGGCCTTACTGTAGTCAATATGTGTGTACAGGTTGCAGTTTATGAAGTTTATAGACTTATTATTATTATTATTTGGATTTTACATTATATGTATTATGAATGGATATTCTCCTAGGGTGTGTGCAATCATTACTTTTTGGGTTGTTAAAATATCAACATGTGTGTCTTAGAATTATTCAAAGAAATGTGACATTGAATACTAAAGACACAGATAATCATCTGGACTTTATTAAATAATTGTCCAAATAAAGTCTTTTTATTGACTTGATTATTTTTTAGCAGATAATTGATTAATCCTTTCGTAACTCTCTTCATAACTGGCATTGTCTTTCTGATAGTTTTACACCATCCAAATCTGAAATGGTAGATTTGTACAGTGAGCAGATAACTTGTTTCATTCATTAATTCTTGTGTGGGATTTTTATGTAAAATTTTTGCTTAATGTTTTAATGACCACTGTTTTTCTGCCATAGCTGTAATAACTGCAGATAAGATTTTAAAACAAAAATGCAACACTTTTTTTGTGAGAACCAGCCATAAACTACCTTGAATAATGACACAAAGGAAAGAAACTTAGTAGTGTAGAGGGCAAACATGCTTTCAGCATTCGCTCTTCTGTGAACACTGAAAACATGTATGTGATCCCCCACCAACTATCACAGATATAATAAGATCATAGTATAGGTAAGGAAGATCATAGTAAGGGAAATTTCATTAGAAACAAGGTATTTTGGTGGAAACATTTCACACTTGTAAACAAGCCACATATATCTTTAATTTCTTTGCTGATAAGCATAACTGATAGTTACTGTCATCCAACCTGTATGTCATATAATGTTTTCAGTCTTAAAAAATAATTGAGCTTACTGGCTCAATCATTTAGTTGTATTTGAAATGGTAAACCTGTAGTAAAGAAATGCAGGTTTACAGTTTCAAGCAGATTATTACAAATTGCATAAGGGTGTATTCTAAATTTAGGAACAAATATTAAAATGCTTTTAAATTTCTTTACGTGATTAACGTTTATTGCTGTATTTGGGTCATTGGGAAAGGGGAAATATGAACACATGCATAATGAACTTGTAGGACTGATTACTGGCAAAACTTCATGTTATGTGCAGTTTGATCATCAGTGGACATCCTACCGTGTCATAGCACGGGTTGATTGTTAATTTGAAACATGCCTCAAGAAAATTATGACATACATATAGCCCATAATTACTTTTTGAACTTAGGAAAGTGCTGTAATGGCTTTAACAGTCCCTTGTTTCAATAATAACTGAGTTCAGCTGTATTTTATTCCTTCTTACAGCTTAATTTAAATAGTTTTTGATGTTATGATTTAATATCTCTCAAAGTTTCTTAAATTCTTGAAGTTTCTGTGAGTCATAGTATTTCACTTCACCTTTCATGTGTTTCCTTCTGTCTGATCCAATCTAAACATTACTGTTGGAGGACATTTAGTTTCTGCACACTCTTGTCCTTAATTATACACCATTGCTAGACCTGTTTTTTCACTTGGCCAAGAACATTCATTTTTCAAGAAATTTCCAAAACTTTGCAGATGTATTCACTTTTGAGAATTTTGCAGTAGTTGCCTAGTGTGGAATTCTCAGAATTCTTGGTCATGTGGGATTAATTGTGTGCCAATTGATTATGTAATGTATTGACTTAGGATTCCTTTTTTCTTTCTAGTCCCAGATTATCTACATCCACAATATGAAGTTTGAGCCAAGAAATACTAGAATAATTCTTGTATATCATTCATAATAGTCTAAATTTATTCTTTTGAAACTTAGAATCCACATTGATTTTATATATGATAATCAGTTCTAGGTATTTTTGCTGTAAACATGTTTGCCACAAATATTTTCGCTGTAATGCAGTTTTGCCATAAAAGATAAAATAAAGAAAAATGAAATAGGGACATAAAGAAACGAAAAATTAATAACAAAATTAAAAAGACTATTGGGAAAAATGAAAATACAAAATATTTGAATACATTTAAAATGTTTGTAGATTCCTGGCAATACTGCACAAATAACTGATTTTATTTTGTGGATTGTACCTAAGCACTTGTCTTCTAAGTGCTTTTTGTTCATAATATACATTTTTTTGCTTGTTGATTCGTCTCCTCGTCTGGCATCGCACTTTTTCTTTTTCACTAAAATTTCTTCCTTCATTAAGAGAGGTGTCAGTTTCCAATTAGGATGCATATTTGTAACTAAGCTTTGTATTGCATTGTGAAAGCCTTCTACTCAGCTGTTCGTTCTTGCCATATTGTCACGTGTCTGTTGATACACGTTCCAAAGTGCTATGGGAAATGTGGGTTCAACTCTGCGCATTCAAGGCCCTCGGCCTCTTTCTCCTCCAATGTGTGTTTCAAAATAAGAAACAAATTCTTGGTGCAAATCATCGTCATCCTATAGCTCGATAAAGCCATCAATAATGTTGCTAACTGGAAGAAATGCATTTAATTTTCATGTTAAATTTGCCATCTATTTTATAGCGCAACTTTTGTCCAATATCAATGATTGGAGTAAATGTTTTTTGCCATATGAAACAAACAGCCGGTTATAGTTGTATTTGGGTATATGTTAGAGAAAGCGACGATACTTTCTTTCTCAAAGTCTTTCTAAAATTAAGGATTCAGGATCTAACGTCAGACATAAGTTCTTCATGATATAAAAAAAATATGCTGTAAGTCTCTTCAGATTTCCCTGGAAGTAAAACGAACAGACAAGGGATGCTACTATTTCTTATCATTATATGTAACGTATATAACTGGTAATAAATATCTGGACTACATTTAAATGTTCCATCACATTCCCAGTCCTTATATTTCACCAAATCATCTAAGCCAGATTCTGTGCCAAATGCCAAAATTCTGTCTATATTATGTTCTCCACTATCAAATAAAAAAATTTTCACCATTTTCAAGAAACTTATGCTCATCAGTAATCACGTAACCATTTCTTTTTTGGGGTATGGGGGAGCATGATTCTTCTTTTGCTTCCGACTTCTAATATTGCATGATAAATTTGGTAAAGACAGCATTAGAGAACAGGCTGTTGGATCTAAATTAGCTAAATAATCTATAATTAATGCTCTCAAAGACTGTTGTGAATTAGTTGCCATAGCTTGGTAAACTTTTGGTTTTGATGGGTGGGAGGGATAACTGCTCACCGAAGAATTTGCAAGCTGATATGTTATCATTTCTAGGATAGTATGCAATCTGGCTTTACGCTCTCTTATTTCACACTTCCAGTAGGTTTTACCACCATATTTTCTATCAAGTCAATATACATAGTTATTATCATCCACTATTTTAAGACCACCACGTATACTCGTCACTGTATAGACCATTATGAAACTAAGGTTTGTATAATATGAAAATGGAGGTACTGCGAGAACTTCGTCAAAGAAGAAATGAAACCAAACTGTCAACCAGTTATTTTATCTTTTACGGAAAAATTGCCTTTCAGCCAATTAGTTATACAGCGAAAATGTTTGTGGCAAACATGTTTATGGCAAAAATACCGGACACGATGATAATCATCATTAAAGTATACTAATTTCATGAAAGACAATTGGTGTATACTCCCATGCAAATTTAGATAACTGTCACTTGCAGCCACATCACTGAAAAAAAAATTCTGGGAGATTTTGGATTGATTCTGACAATTTATGTAATGCCAGAAAGGTTCACATTCTTCTTCTTCTGAGTGTCAGTCTGCTTATATAGGGATACAGTTTAAAGTGCACTTCACTTGACTGGAAATTGTGTTCTTTCTCTCTCTCTCTCTCTCTCACAACCTTCACCTACACCCATTCAAAAAAACTCTCTGATCTTGGTGAATTGTCATTTAGTCAGTATATGTTGGCTAGTCAAACTTGTCTTAAAAAGTAGTGTTTTTTGATGCACTCTGCTTTTTCACTGCATTGTGGATTTTCCAGTGCCACTTAGTTTGTTTTGATAGCATTGCTCAAAAGATATTTTTGTTACCATATGAGTGGTGCCATAAGTCTACAGAAGTAGGCTATGAGCCTACCTCTAGACTCATGGTGCCCTATCCACGGACTTCAAAAAGCAGGTCTCAATATTGCAATGCTAAATATTTCTTCACAGGAGTGTATGTAGTTGCAGTATCATTACAGTTACTTGCACTCCTGTGAATGACAGCGTAATAACATTAATCTTGTGAATAATTTGACTTGAGAAAAATGCAATCCTTATGACTGTTCTAATTAGTTTGTTTTAAAACATTTTATTCCCTGTAGTAAATCCCAAGTGCTGCAGGCAAAATAATTTTATGTGCATACTTTCATGCTTAACTTGTTACTGTATCATTTGTGCAGACTGTTTTTTTCTTCTTCTTGCTCTTTTTTATTGCAGTGCATAAATGAGACTACAGTTTTCAAGAACTAGAGAACTACCAATGTTTGTTGGGGCGGGTGGGGAACAACAGCAGCAAGCATGGGTTGTTAAATCACAATTACACAATGTTGACCAGTGGGTATTATATTCTGTTAGCTTAAAGTTGTTTTTCATTTATTATTCTAAAATTATAAAAATTTAATTTTCCAACCCAAAACCAGATAGACTTTTGAAATTTTGTTTGATTACGATCTGATATTGACAAAAATGAATCATAGTTTAATTCAAATTAGGTGCTGAAACAAGCTGCTACCGCCACCAAGAGAAAAGTACAAAAATATGCTCTTTGCAGAATGCTTAATGATGCAAGCTATAACCAAGAATGTGAGATATTGCCACTGGTAATGCTTATTGTTGGCTTTAGCTTACAAGTTATGGATTTGTAATAAGAATATTTTCTCCATAGGTTAAAAATTAGGTGACAGCTCTGGGCATTAAGGTGATCTTTTACACAGAGTATGATTACTAAAATGTTGCTGTACTTTATTTGGTCACCATCCTGTTTTTTCATTGGTGCTTATGCAACGGTCTTTTGTCCATATTTCTGTGTAAAGGATAGGATCTATGATCCTGTAAACAGTTTACAACAGACCAAACAGCAGTTTCCTGTGTGAGTATAATGAATTGCATATTGTCGGAGGGTTGTGTTTTCTCTATGAAGTCAAATTTTCGTTTTTGCGATAGTTATTTTCACAATTGTTTTTTCTTTATTTCTTCAAGGTTTGTGTGTGTTTTTTTTTTTTTTTTGTAAACTAGATGATTATGAATTTTCATAGCAATGTCTTAAGTTATAATAAAGTTATATATCCGAAGAAGCAGAAGTTAATCATTAAGAATATATATTGAAATCTCATTATTAATATGATAATACTGGCCTTCCACTTTACACACGTTACTTTCTTGAGAAGTTGGATAAATTGGGAGAAATTTTCTCATACATCTAATGATATAATGTAATGTGTGCCAAAACCAGATTTTTGGCAAGTGGTTATCAAAGTATAGCTGTAGTTTATTTGGACACCATCTGCTTTTTTATTTATTTTATTTTATTATTATCATTTTTTTGTATTGGGTATAGGTGTTAATAGTGTGGTGGGAGGAGTGGTTGTGATGTCGGGAAGGCAGACAGTTTTGGAAAAAATGGTATGGCTGGATGGTCTGTTGTGCTGGATGGAATAAACAGAATATTTATAAGGCGGCATCGTTTTAAGTTATATCTCATATTGTGAATACCTTCACAACGAGTTGCCATGATATTGCACTACATCGAATAAGTAACACTTCACCTAAGGAGAAGACTAATATTACTTATTCTCAGGTAGGTACCACCACCCAGACGGCACCGTTTCAGGGCTATTTGGTCCTTCGGTGGGTGGGTGGGTAGGTACCCAAGTGATGCAATGATGGCAAAACAGTTATGAAGTATAACTCCACAATATGAGAGATGCCTGATGGTGTATGATGTATTTAGACTAAGATGCATTTAGGACTAAAGCCTCAAGCTGCAAGCAAATTTATACTATGTATATATTAAGTGCAACAGCATCATTAATACACACCCATTTCTGAATAAACAGAATATTTATAAGTCGGCATCGTTTTAAGTTATATCTCATATTGTGAATACCTTCACAACGAGTTGCCATGATATTACACTACTTCGAATAAGTAGTGAAGACTAATGTTACTTATTCTCAAATAGGTACCACCACCAGACGGCATCGTTTCAGGGCTATTTGGTCCTTACTTATTCGAAGTATTGCAATATCATGGCAACTCGTGAAGGTATTCACAATATGAGATATAACTTAAAACGATACTGTCTTATAAATATTCTGTTTATTCAGAAATGGCTGTGTATTAATGATGCTGTTGCACTTAATATATACATAGTCTAAATTTGCTCGCAGCTTGAGGCTTTAGCCCTAAATGCATATTAGTATATAGATGGGTGATGGATTATATCAACAGTAGGGCTCACCTGAAAGAGCACAGTGGCATCATCGTAAAAAGCGAAACATGCTTTCTTCCAACTTTAACTTCTTTTATTTTTTTGTAAGTTAGATTAAAGATCAATTTTCATACCAACAACCCTTTAAAGTCATATACCCAAAGAAACAAAAGAAGTTAATCATACGGAGTATATACAGGAATCTCAGTTAATGTGATTATTTAAAATATTTTCTACATTATGAGAGAGAGAGAGAGAGACCCCCCTGTATGAAATATGTGCAGTAAGTTAAGTAAATGTCCATGAGATAAGCCTTTCAGTTTGTAAGATCAAAAGTTCATAAATCAGATTACTATATTTATTGATAACTGTGGTCAACAAGGTTTGGTAGTAATGTTAAAGGAACCCGATTTTTAAATTATTTTCTGCTACATTAATTCCAGATCCAGACAAATTTTTTACAGCATCTTAGAGAGTTTTTTTTTTTTTTTTTGGAGATGAGGTAGGGGATCTAACAACTGATTATTATAAGGTTCAAAAAGAAATAGTCATCTGTTATAAGAACCTGTTTTAGCAGGTTCATTCGTTTTTATTATCAGATATTGCCTGTACACTTTGCAAACAGTTTTATTATCTTTGTTTTTCTCCTTTAATATTTTTATTTTATTTTATTTATTTATTGAAAATTCGTGGGGAGAAATGACACTGTAATGACAACATTTGTCTATAATAACAAAAAGTCAAACATGCTTATTCTTTCTGCTTTGGGTGCTACTTGGATAATAAAAGTGGGGTTATTATGTATGCTACATATTGTGTTGTGTAATCCTTATTCAGTAGAAGAAAGGGAAGAAAGACATGCTGTGCACATGGTATGGCATGTGCACAGAAATAACAGCCTTCATTACTACCCGTAATGAAGGCTGTTATTTCTGTCTTTTAAAAATTTCAGGTTTTTTGAGGAACAGCAATAGTAAAATAGAATATTCAAATATTGCCTCTGCAGGGAATCAATCCTTCACGTGGAAAGTCTTAACACCTGTCTGTACTTACAACTGATTGAAATAACTTTCATTCCTTGTGAAGTTCTGTCTGTAACACACACAGAACTTCTGGAATTAGGATGAAACATGGAATTGTTAGGTTCCTACACAAAAATGTTTATTTAGAATGAGAAATGAACAGTTGATATATTATGATGCACAGATTCTTGTTCTGTGTTCTTTGCTACCAGGGAAAAGGAGGGATAATCACCCCCTTTTCCCTGGTAGCAAAATTCCTGTATATTATTGACAAAACCCCATAACCGACCTGCTCAGGCAGCCTGTCCGCATTGCTTAGAAAACTTCATATCTCACTGCACAATTACTCCCAGCTCTTTTTCATTTTCTACCACCCTGAGTGTAGTACCACACAGTTGGTACATTCCCCTAGGGTTTCTTCTACCCATATGCAATACTTTGTCAATATTAAACTTCAGTTGCCACTTCTCAGCCCATTTACCCAAATTTTCTAGATCCTGTTGCTGTAGAATACTGCCATTACTGGCAGTATTCTACTGCAACAGGACCTGCCAACCTTTGTATCATCTGAGAACTTCGACACTAAGCCTGATAAACCTTCATCGATACCATTGATAAATAGACGAAACAACAGTGGGCCCAACGCCGAACCTTGTGGGACTCCACTAATAACATTAGTCCACGAAGAGCAGCATTCATTGGTTACTACTCTGTCTTCTCCTTTTATCCATTGTAGCACCTTACCCTTAATACCATTCTGCTCCAATTTCTATAGTAGTCTTCCATGCACAGCAGCGTCAAAAGCTTTCCTGAAATCCAAGTATATAATACCAAAATTATTTTTTGTATCCAGTTCCTTTGTAACCACATTAGAATCCAGTCAAATTTGTCAGACAAGACTTTCCCTTAACAAAACCATGTTGTGTCTGAATTATTGCTGCAGTCTTGTATAGATGATCCTGCAATGCATCTTTAACCAGTGACTCCATTATTTTACTCGGAACAGAAGTTAAACTAACTGGTCGGTAATTACTCCTGTCCCCTTTGTGAATTGGGGATACATTTGTACATCTCCAGTCCAGGGGGGGGGGAAGTCTTTGCTGTTTTTCTTTGCATCCTTTGCCAAAGATTTTTCATAATCTGCCTCCGCTTGCCTAACATTCTCTCTGACTTGATTACACTGGAATTCACTGGCTAACTGCAATCAAGTCTAAACCCCTCCCAAATTATGTAATTCTTTATTATAACAGTGAAATTCCATCTTTATTTTACTAATTGCTTTCAGAGCCTTATAAATCTCAATCAGGTTGCCTCTAATCTGCCTGAGTGCCAAACTCTGTAGATAACGTAGTTGAAGACTGCTCATATGTTCGCCTTTTGCCAATCTCACAACACAAGTTGCCCATATTTGGACCCTTTCAAGAAGCTCAGTGTCTTTTTTCAGATGAGATCCCCTTATTTGGACACAGTATTCCAGTTGCTTTATACAGCAGAATAACGACCTCCCCATCTCTACAGGATATTGTTTGATAAATCTTTACTGGCCGTCTGTTTATACTGCTCAGAACAGAACCCTTGTACCACATTTGTTCAAATCAATATCATCTCTAAAAAATAGATTCCTCCTACTAGTATGGGCCATGCTGATAAAAATTTCCCCCTTAGAGCCTTGCAGAGTCGCTCAATTTGTGAGTTAATCCATAAGGCTTTCAGCATATAATTTTTCCTATCTTGTCTGTGCTGGATTACAAACACATAGACATTATGACCTAACTCACTACATTTTTTCAGCATGGTCCTATATTTAACCAAAAGATCATTAAGTCATGTTTCTTTAATATCATTTTAACCCCGCATGAATAGTAATGCTCTCTTTACACCCATTAAATCTGACAATCTGTTGCTAACATCAGTTGTTGCTCCCAGCAAACACACCCTAGTTCTTTCCTTCAATGAGACCAATACACACTCGACTATTCTGTTTTTAGACTGAAGTTGGGGGTGCATCTGATGAGCTCCCAGTTACATTTTTTTTTTTTTTTGGCAAGCACCCATTTCTTCATCTCAAATTCTTCACGTAATGTACCAAGTTTTAATTTGAGATCGGTATACTTTTTACATCGGATGCAAAGAAAAGGATAGTCGTGTCAGTTTGGTTTGTCTGCTGTACCGACCTTAGAATACGTGCCACAGGCTATAAAAGAGACAATCTCATGACTCATACTGGAAATGTATGCAAGCATTTCTGTACAAGTTAAGTGTTTTTAGACAATGCATTGAAAGTTGATCTTGTAACTATCATTCTTTAGGTAAACTTTGAACTTAAGAAACATTACCAAATTTCAATTTTCATTATATTACAGAATTTAAATTAACAAATTATTACAGAAATTAAACTACAAAGTTTTATTCACTAATGAAGTTAAAATTAAGCCACCAAAATAACAAAGAATTTAACTTTAAAAAGAAATTTAAAAAATATTGTAGAAATTAATTTTGCAAAATTACTGAAGTAAAAGCTATGGAATTATTGAAATAAACTTTAAAAATTACAGAAGTGAAATTTAAACAATAATCCTTGGTGATTTTAATGTTTGTAATTCCAGCTAGCTAGCTTCAGATTTCTAGTTACGTGAACCCACTTGGTCTGGATGCGATTATTAATTGCAGTTATTAATAACCTTACACAACTTGCTTGTGTATACCTACTTGATTATTAGAATCAAGACAATGTTAATAACACATCCAACACACCCTTTGTATTTTCCCTAGCAACAACCTTTCAAAGTACAGTCATTACAGTGGTCCTCTGGGCACCACAGATCACAACATGATGATCTCTTTTCCAGTGGAGCCTCTCTCTCTCACACACACATTGGCTTTTCTCAGCTTCTTATTTTTTGGCAATTCAAGAAGGTAAAATAAGATTTTCATGATTTTTATTCTTTTGTTTCATTGGATTCTTGCTTTATATCTTCTGATACCAGTGTTTGCTCAGATGGTGTCAGTGAAATCCTTCAACCTCCATTCCACCCTAAAGTCTCTTCCTTTATCTACCTTGGTTTTCCAATAAATGTTCTAATGATGTTCAAGATAAGAATGTAACATTACAATTGGCTTGTATCCAAAACTCCAGCGTTATTTTCTGCTTATACTAGAGTTCGCAACAATTGTAAAAACATTGTTAATAAATCCAAAACTCAATTTTGAACAGACTAAGAATAGAAAACTTGCTTCTTGTCCAAACTGTAGGCATGTATTCTTGTCAACATTGAACCTGTCAAATTATCACCCCATTGCACTTACCTTTTCTCTTTCCAAAGTAATGCAGAAATACATTAACATCTAAATCTTAAAACTACTTTGAAACCTTCCATCTGATCAATGTTTGCCAATATGAATTCCATCAGTATTGATACATTAGATATACTGGCTTATGGTACTCATCTTTTAGCATATTCTGTAGAAAAGTTGCTTCTAAACCAGCTTCCATCTTAAGGATTGCAGACTTTTTTTGCAGTTGGGTAACCATTGCAAAATGTTTTTTTTTTTTTATCATTCAATGTAAGTGATGGTAGATTGTTCTCTGTCTTCTTACTTCTCAGCTAATGCTCTTGTTCCCCAAGTTTTGGTTCTTTTTCTTACTCTCTCCCTATTATGTTAATGATTTTCTTCCACCGCCTGTAAATCCCATCCATAGTTCTGCTAATGATTGCACATAACTTTCCACCTTTCAGTTTGAGTTTCTAGTTTTCCATAATCATGTGTTTAGACACATGATTTGAGCAAACAGCTTCAAATTCTAATCCACAGAAATAAAATCCTAATGTCAGCAGGTATTTTCTGTCTTCTCAGCGTTGAATCCATGCTTAGTGTTACAGTTATCACTGCAGTTGTAATCCATTCATGTTTGGAATTTTCATTAAAAAAAAAAAAAAAAATTGTTATCAATATTCCAGTCAAAACACAATGTGTGTAAAATATCATCCCACCATGGCTAGTGATTTTAGTTATTCTGTAATATGCTGTTATCAGTATTACATCTGACACAGTTATACTTGGGTATATTTTCAGAGATAAATTTTGACATTTTGAAATTATGGTCTTTCCACTGTGTTATTAATTTCTGACTTTGAGAGGCTCACTGAAATTCCCTCTTTACATAACAAATAAGTGGCACCCCTCTTAACTTGGAGCCAGCAGAGTCTTCACAATCCCACGTGGATTTTGTCAGTTTTTGTGCACTTAATCTACTCTTCCACACAACTAAAATTCCCAATAGCTGTCAACAAAAATGTTTTCTTTCATTTTTCAATTGAAAATTCCACATATATGTTAGATATAAACAGAAAAAATGGTTTCAGTGTGAAATGCTACTAAGCCTTTTTAGTTTATTTACGATGTAAAAATGTGAGAGTTGTCTTCACTTTGGAAAGGAGCTACCTCATTTGTTTGGTTTTTCCACTATGTAAGGTAGGGTGTATATATAAGTGTCTGCTATTCATAGTTGATTCGGTCAGCTAAAGTAGTTGCATTTTCCCATGTAGTTAAATTGGGTATTGAAAGGAAATGCATTTTAACTGTTTTGTTGCCCATAGAGAAATAAAAGACATGTACACCCTTCACAATGAATTGTTTTGTGAAGACAAAATTTCAAAGAAATTCATGTACAGTCAGCTGCAGTAAAAATTGCAAAAACTAGTGACAAATAGAAAGTACCACTTTATGCACTGGTTAAAAGTCCTTGAAGTTTTCACAGACATTCTCTCAGATAGGCCAGACAAGCTGTACTTGCTTATCTGGGTCTAAAACACTGATGGAACTGATATTCGGGTAACACTCAAGTCAAGAGGACCCAATTTCGGCAAAGTCCAGACGGTCTGTGACAGCCAGATCCTCTGCTTGCATCTTCACGATGGTGGGACTGTTAGTAATCCTGAGTATAACCTCTATGCACAAGTACATGGTGGGTGACCACCCAGGTGTGAACCAACATAAGCAGGGGTCGAGGTGTGGCACCCACACCACATGGAGGAATGCTGCCCCTCTTTGTTACTAGGCAGTACTAGGTGGTAGATGACTCTCATCAACCTGTGAAATACCACCACTTTGCTTATTGGAGGCTTGAAGTGGTGGAACCCATGTCTAGTCTCTAGAGCTAAGTTCCCTATCTTCCCTATCAACCCTTCCCTATCTCTTCAATCATGCAGTATGATTGATGACTTTTGAGGTTATGATAAACATTGTGGCGAGATTGAATATTCCTTACATTTCGAGGGTAGAGCTCTAAAACGGTGTTCGCAGGCCGGCCGCTAGTTAGTACACCGGACCGAACCTATTGGTAACTCCCTGGGAGGCTTCCGGATCAGCTAGTGTATAATCTTGCTACCTCTACTCTGCCAGATAGTGACTGGAGAGAATCCGAGTAGTGTGTATGCGGGGAGCATTGTCAAGGATCTGGCTATATTCTTACCACGTGTACGCCATATCCAAAAATTTCATTACTTCATACAGCATGTCCCACCCACTTTTTCTTACTATTGAATACACCACGAATTGTCAAACTAATAGAGCAAGCTTATCTGCGAAAAGATCTAAACCTCCCAACCACTTCCTAATTCATTTCACAAATATACGTGGTCTCAATTCTAATCTCAATGATGTCCATTTCCACTTGCAGTCTGCCAAACCCCATGTACTTTTTTCTGACAGAATCTCAGTTATCGGTTGATTCAACTACTGCTCATCTCAGATGCCCAAATTATTCGCTGTATGATTCCTTTCGCCTCAAAGGTGGTACTTGTGCATATGTCCGTTCTGATATTCCCTGTCAGAGACTTGGCAATTTGGAATCTCCTCTCTTTGATCTTCTCTGGCTTAAAATCTCACTACCTCATTGTGTCAAATTCATCTGTTGTCTCTACCGTTCTCCCAACTCCACTAATCACTTGGAGCTCTTTGACTTCCTCTCTTTGCAACTTGACTTTCTCCAGTCCAACTTTCCTAACAGTGAGGTAATTTTCCTTGTTGATTTTAATGTTCACAACTCCAGCTGGCTTCCGTTTTCTAGTCACACCGACCCAGCAGGTCGAGATGCTGAGGCTTTTGCAATTACTAATGACCTAGCACAGATTGTTCATTTACCTACAAGAATACCGGACAATCCTAATAATACAGCCAATACGCTTGATCTTTTTCTCACAAACAACCCTTCTAAGTGCACGGTCGAAGTGAGAGGTCCTTTAGGCACTTCAGATCACAACTTGGTGATTGTCTCTTCTCCAATGGAACCTTTATCTCATGGCTATTCCCAACCTCGTGTTGTTTGGCATTACAAGAATGCAAAATGGGATGACCCGCGAGACTTCTTTTCTATGGTCGGATTACTGTTTCAAAACTCCAGATGTCAGCGTTTGCTCAGATCGTGTCAGTGAAATTATTCTTGCAGGAATGGAATCCTTTATTCCACACTCCACTTTAAAATCTCGTCCTTTATCTAAACCTTGGTTTTCCAATAAATATGCTAAGGCTGTTCAAGAGAAGAATGTTGCATATCGTAATTGGCTTGTTTCTAATTCTTCAGTTTCATTTTCCGCCTACACCAAAGCTCGCAACAATTGTAAAGCAGTTATTAATCAGTCCAAACTAGAGTTTGAACAGGCTAAGAGTAGGAAACTTGCTTCTTGCCCTAATGGTAGCCGAGCATTCTGGTTCCAAAGGTGTTTTTCCTTCTCCTTGGAAATTTGCTCATATCCAGCCATTTCCTAAAAAGGGTGACAAATCCCTCCCATCCAATTATCGTCCTATTGCAATTACTTCTACTCTTTCTAAAGTAATGGAGACATCAATTAACCGCCAACTCTTAAACTACCTAGAAACCTTCCATCTGATCAACGATCTCCAGTATGGATTCTATCAGTGTCGATCCACTGGTGATATTCTGGCTTATGTTACCCATTTATGGACTAATTCAGTGGAAAGGTTCGGTAAAACACAAGTAGCTGGTCTAGACATCTCAAAGGCTTTCGATCGTGTTTGGCATAAAGGTCTTCTAAACAAGCTTCCATCTTATGGTTTGCCAACTGTGTTTAGTAATTGGTTATCCAGTTTTCTCTCTGATCGCTCACTGAGGGTGATGGTAGATGGCTCTCTGTCTTCTAACTTCTCCACTAATGCCGGTATCCCCAAAGGTTCAGTTCTTTCCCCCACTCTTTTCCTCTTGTATGTTAATGACCTTTTTCCATTGACTGGAAATCCTATCCATAGTTTTGCCGATGATAGCACATTGCATTCCACTTTCCATTTTGAGAAACCTTGTCCTGCTCAATCAGCTTCAACTTCTCGAAAATCTACTACCAATTCCTTAAATGCCGGTCGTCAGGTAATTCTCCAGTGGGGCAAAGACAACTTAGTTGATTTCAACCCTTCTAAAACTCAGTCTTGTCTTATATCTCGCTAAAAGGATTCTTCTGCTCCTATGCTTATCTTTAGTGACACTCCAATTTCTAGGCAAAATGATATATCTCTTTTGGGGATTACCCTAACTTCTAATCTCTCTTGGCACAAGCACATTACAAATATTGCTTCCTCTGCATCTAAAAAACTTGGTTTTCTCTTTCGCTCTTGGCGTTACTTTTCTTCCAAACAGCTGCTCACTCTGTATAAATCGCAAATCCGCCCTGCTATGGAATATTGTTCCCACATCTGGGGTGATGCCCCTAAAACCTCACTTAGGCTTCTTGATTCCATTCAGAAGAGGGCAGTTAGGTTAATTAATGATTCATTTCTAACAGAGTCTCTCCACTCGCTTTCTCATAGACGTACTGTTTCTGCTGCATGCCTCTTCTACAGATACTTCCATGGGCACTGTTCTTCTGAATTGGCTTTTATAATTCCTGCTCTCTCTTTCAAAACAGTCGGAACACGTGCCGCCACCAGCCAACATCCATTTACTGTCCAACTTCAAACACACAGAACCAACTTTTCATCTTCCTCATTTATTCATTCAACTGCCGTTTTCTGGAACAACCTTCCTTCATACGTATTTCCTGAAAATTACAATTTACAGAAGTTAAGTCTAATGTCAACAAATATCTTCTTTCGTCTTCTCAACCTCCAATCCAAGCACAGTACTAAGTACTATAGGTTCTAATAACTCTGGTGTTTGGGGTTCACATAAAAAAAAAAAAAAAAAAACGAAGCTTGTGCTACTCATAGAAATGTTTTTTGAAAATTAATGTTGCTAAATCACCTTTCCTAGATGTGTATTTGACCTTTAACAAAATTGTAAGAAAATATTTTTTAGCAGCCGCATTATAAATGTCTCAAAAGTGGTGTCTAACTTGAAACTTGTATTGTTAACAAATCTTGCTATGATGTATATTTGATTAATAACAGAATTTGAGAGAAAATTTTCTATTCAAAGCTATTATATGCTTCCAAAAACTAACATCAGATCAAAAATGAACTGGAATAAATGTGAGTTTTTAAAAAAATAACTGCGACATTTATATGAGGAAGTTAATCTTTGCAAACTAGACAGTATTACTACTCGGGTTAAAAAATAAAATAAGAACTTTAATTTTCTTAAATTAAAGTTTTTATTAATTTTTCATGTATTAATTTTTTAAAATTAATGCATGATGTGTTCAGTGTTTAAAATTGCACTCATGTGGGGTCATTTAGACCGTGCACATCTTTACAAGTTAAGAGAATATAGTGCAGTTTATTTGTAATACAAATAACTAGTATCATTATGGCTGTTCCACAATCACCAAGCATAGATGAACACAAAATTGTTTTAATATTCATGAACTAGTATAGTATTACTCTAAGTTGTGTCGAGTAAAAGACCAGCTGCCATATTTTGACAGATAGGCAATTAAATTCTTTCTGCTGTTAATATGATAAGAATTGACCACAGAATAAACTAGATACGATTCTTTTTTACATGGGGGGAAAAAAGGTGATTTAATGAAGCACAAAAGAATAGCAGACTAGTAGCACAAAAAAAGAATAGCACATTAAAAAATGTTTTAGACATAAAATATTGATATGAATGTATTACTCCTGTCCATTTTTCAGTTGAAAAGATTGTCAAGTGGTGCACAAAATTTTAAATATATGCATATATTTCTTCTTATGTGTAAAAATACTTCTTTAAAAAATTAAAAATATCTATATAATAGATGCTGTTATTCACTTCCATTTTCAAATTTTCCTTAGTGTTTACAGCTTGCAGAATTTGAAATGTACATCTGTCACTTTCTGCAGACTAATATCCATCTTGACTGAATATTGTTTCGTTTTCCTATCTGTTTTTTTTAGGCAAAAGCAGTGACTAGTCTTTCAACATGGAGCATGGGAAACTGTACATATTTATGTAAACCATGGGAGTGGAAATACAAAGGGTACTAGGAAAGTTTTGCAATATGACGCAACAACGAATCACAGGAAGCTGTTTGTTGCTGCATGTTGAGACATGTTCATACGTGCATAGTAGCCGCCGCGCCAAGTCGATGGGCTCAGTTATTCATTAGTAGTGAGAGTGTAAAGTGCTTGCGATGGCATCGTGGTCACGAAATGAGATAAGGACAGTTTTGCGGTATAATTTCGTGCGTGGTTTAACCATAGACCAGTGCTTAGAAGAAATGACTCTTGCACTAGATGATGATTGTCCACATCGTACAACGATATTCAGGTGGTATAGAGAATTCCAAAGGGGAAATTTCACTCTGGAGGATTCTGAGAGGCCGAGAAGGCCACGAATGTCAGTTACGGAGGGAAACGTTACTGTTGTCAGGAAAATGCTTGACGAAAACAGGCGAGTGACCTACCAACAGATAGAGGATACTTTGGGGCCTAAATGCACCAGCAATTCGTTCGATTCTGCAAAATCATTTGCACGTGAAGAAACTTTGTTCTCTCTGGGTGCCGCATCAACTGACTGAAGAGCAGATGACGCGACGTGTGACTTGGTGCCGGGAGATGTTAAAAAAGTTTGATAAGGGACAATCTCGGTATGTGAACAACATCGTGACAGGTGACGAGACTTGGCTGTACTATTACGATCTGCCGACCAAGGCTCAAAACAAAGTTTGGGTCTTTGATGATGACGACACACCCGTAATTGTCAGAAAATCCTGATCTGTAAAGAAGAAAATGATAGCTGTATTTTTCAAATCGAGTGGAATTGTGGAACGTGTCGTTTTGGACACGCAGAAGACAGTCACAGCTAAGTGGTATACTGAACAATGCCTGCCTAAAGTCATTGGATCTATGAAGAACCTGCAGCTAAAGTCAAGAATGGACACCTGGTACCTCCATCACGAAAATGCTATCGCTCACCGCGCCAAAGCCTGCACCGAATATTTGACCACGACAGGACTGAAACTTCTCGAGCACCCTCCCTACAGACCAGACCTTGCTCCCTGCGACTTTGCACTGTTCCCGCATGTGAAAATGAAGCTAAAAGGGAGGCGGTTTTCCAGTGATGAGGACCTTCTACGGGCTTGGGACAACGAGTGTGCTTTACTCCCTAGTGAAACTTGGCAGAACTGGTTTAAAGATTGGTTTCGGAGGATGGAGAGGTGTATTGAATGTAGAGAAAATTACTTTGAAAAATTAAATAAACAAAGCTGTATTGCAAAACTTTCCTAGTACCCTTTGTACAGTAACCTTGGACTTGAAACAAATGCAAAATTGAAAACTTTAGCTATGTTTTCATCTATCATGTCCCACACTACTCATCCAGAAAATAGTTGCTTAAACATATAAATGGCATCTGACAGGTGCCTGCATTTAATTACTCGGTGAAAACCAAAAAAGGCTAGGACCTACTGCAGTAAAAAATTTACTATATTTGTAAAGCTAGAAAAAAAAAAAGAAAGATTTTTGAAAAGCACCTATCAGGTGCTTGCCCACTGCTTGTTAGTTTAAAGTTAATCTTTTATTTTCACTGAAATGGGACCTAGGGTTGCAATTCTATATTGTTGTACTTTGTATTCCAAATGTGGTCCAATTTTGGGGATTAAAGGTACAATAATGGTTGTTATGTGTTTAAATAGTAGTTTTACTTTTGTATACTATTTGCTGATCAATTATTCACAACTCAGAATACTCTCCCTGAAAGAGAACATCTACCTGTGTATGAGAAGCCAGTGAGCTTTGAAACAGCTTTCCTGGTGGTGTCTCAGATTTTTAAATGTATATGGCAGATTTCCTTTTTTCTGATGATGCTATATGATTTAAATATTACTAGCAGTTCAGTGGAGTCATCAAATGTGGTATTTCTCTATGATAAAAGAAGCCCAGCTTTAAAGTACAATACTTGTCCCTTAATGTTTAATGATAGCAAAAATCTGCTAATAATTGAAATCAAATGCCGTATACCCATCACAATTTTATTTGAAGTACTTTTCCTCTTCAGTAATAATTCTGCATGATCATGATTTTTGGTTTGCATATTAGAAATTAGATCTAATATTGGATCTGTTTTGTCAGAGATCCATTCTGTACACAGGATTTTTATTGATTATGACAGTGAAATCCAAATAATTGGATTTCATTTTTTTTTAACACAAGGTGCTATCCATTAACACCTGTACTAGAAGAATAATTTCTGCATTTTAGTCAGGATTGCTTTTTTATTAGTATTAGTAGGTGGCAAATGATGCTTTGTTTGTTATTTGGTTTTTAGGAGCATTAGCAACTAAGGCCATATTGCTCGGGGATATGCGGTGGTCATTCCTCGACCTTTCTGCATCCTCCGTATTTGGTGGTGACGGGCTCGAACCCCGGTCTAATCAAGAAGCGTGTGATACGCACTGCTGCTCCTTCCCACCTGGCTATGGAGGCGCCGCAAATGATGCAAGAGAGCAAACTTACACAGCATAAGCCAAAAAAAAAAAAAACTGCTACATCACCTAGCCATCCTCTCCAACAGTTCATCTAGTTCTTGAATTTATTCAAACTACCTCTCAATAACAGATGGAAATTGATTCCAGCAATCAGCTAGCTGAAAGCAAACTTCCACACATCTGTTCTGAAACAATCCTTTTTCAATTTGAATTTTTCTCTCCTTGTGTGTTGTTGAGTAAGAGAAAGAATGCCATCAGCAATCGAGCTTACTTAATCCATTCAAGGCACCTCAGTCACATTTCCTTGCAGGCGGCTTGTCTCCAGATCCTGCAGTTTGCAGAAGTGAAGCACTTTCTTGGTAAGTGCACCATTTTGTTCCTTTCACCGATCATCCAGCCTTTCTCTACACTTGTTCCGGCAGATCTACATCCTTCCTGAAATGAGGCCTCCGAACCTGTATGCAGTACTCAAGATGTGGCCTAACCATGGCCTTGTACAAAGGGATAACCACCTCCTTATCTCTGCTAGCAAAGTTCCTATATATCATTGACAAAATCCCATGAGCTGTCCTGACAGCTTGTGTGCACTGCTCAGAAAACGTCTTACCTGGCTGCACAATTTCCCTTTCCCCCATGTCTTTTTCATTTTCCACCATTCTGAGTGTAGTACCACACAGTACTACAATTTGGTGTTACTGCTACCCATGTACATACCTTGCATTTGTTAATGGTAAACTTCTATTGCCATTTTTCAGCCCATCTGCCTTATTTACCTAAATCTTGTTGCAGTAGCATGCATTGATTACTGTCATTAACACCTCACCCTTTGTTTTAACTGCACACTTGGACATTAAACCTGATATACCTTCATCTCTCTTATTAATAAATATAAAAATCAACATTGGGCCCAGAATTGAACCCTTTGGATTTCACTAATAACATTAGTCCATGAAGAGAAGTGTCATTGATAACTATTTCTGGCTATTCCCACTTGACCAGCCCTTTATCCATAGCAGTACCCTGCCCTTAATTGCACCCTGCTCTAATTTATATAGCAGTCTTTTATGTGCAACAGTATCAAAAGTATATCAGATATGATGTTTAATGTCATATACTTGAATTTCTCCCAGAATTCCAAGTATATAATATCAAATCAGTTGGTTAAGATCACCGCTTAACAATTCTATGCTGCAACTGCAGTATAGCTGTACTCTCATCTAGGTAGACCTGAATTACTTCTTTAACCAGTGACTCCATTATTTTCCCTGGAACATAAGCTAAGCTAACAGGTCTGTAATTGATCCTCCCCCCTTTGTGAATCAGGGATACATTTGCACATCTCTGGTCCACAGAGACCTCCCATGAATACAACGTTGCTCTCATAATTATGGCCAAGGATTTACTTACCTCCTTCACTGCCTCCTTAATATAACTGATTAGATCACATCCGCCCTAAATGCTTTTTATGTTTAACTTCAACAATTTCTCCTCCACTATACTCTTAGTTATTAAAAAATTATTTACCTCCCTGTTGGAATTTGATAAACCTCTGCCATCCCTTTCTCTACAGAATTTCTTGTGTGTTAATATTGATGCAAAATACTTATTCAGTTTTTCAGCGACCTGATCAGGATTATCAACAGTTAAACCATTGATATAAACTGGGTCAGTGGTATTTATACCCTTCTGTCTTCTATTGTTTACATAAGTAAAGAAGTCTTTACTGTTTTTCTTTGGATCCTTTTTCAGAGAGACTTCTCATAATCTGCTTCAGGTTTTCCAACCTCCTTTGTGATTTAATTTGAGACTAGTTTATAACTATAGCAGGCTTCCCTGTCTCCTGGCAATTTATATGCATCCCATGGATTTTTCTTCTCTACCATGAGTCTCATTAAAAATGTATGTAATATTAAGTTTTTGTTTCCATATTGCACACATTATTGTGCGTAATATGAAAAACAGAAAAAGAAAAGTGTTGAAACGTGTGCACGTTGAGCACTTGTACAGATATGAGGGGTGTACCAAAAAGTTCATACCCTGACCTAGATAAAACATCAGAATGAAGATGCCGTTTTTAATATAAGTTGTCTACATGTTCAATAACTAACGTGTGAAATTTCATTCCCGCAGGTGAATATAAGCCACATGCGGAGCCCAGAATCTGAGCAAGGATACTATGGTTAACTATCAAGCAGTGATCAAGTTCCTGCATTTACAGGGAAAGAAAGCTCAGGAAATTGATGAAGAAATGAAAGCTGTTTATGGCCAGAACTGGCCATCCTATGACACTGTAAAAAAAGTGGAAACGGGAGTTTCAATGCGGTTGTACAAATGACGAGCCAAGAGAAGGAAGGCCATCAACATCCACAGACAGTAAGACGGTTGCAAAGGTTGAGCAGTTGATGCTGAGTGACAGACGTGTGACAATTCATTTCATCGCAAATGCAGTGGGAATTAGTTACGAGTCTGCCCACAGCATTTTACATGATCATCCGCACATGTCTGAGATCTCCAAGATTGCTGATGCCTTTGCAGATGCAATGTCGAATGCAGTGTTCTCACCAACTGTTGGATTTGTGTAATACGGATGTTGAGAACTTTTTTGATCAGTTGGTGACGAATGCTGGGTGTATGATCCGGAGACTAAAGACATGTCAAAGCAGTGGAAGCACACCTCCTACCCACCTCCCAAAAAGGCAAAGCCCACTCCATCTGCAAAGCAGGTGATGTTTTGGGACAGAAAAGGGGTTACCCTGGCAGATTACCTATCTCGTGGTTCCACACTTACCAGAGGATACTGCAGAAATCTTTTGAAAAAGTTACGCAGTGCTTTCAAGGTGAAAAGGCATGGAATGTTAACCAATGGTGTCCGTTTTCTGTCAGACAATACACCTGCTCACACGCCCGTTGCCACCACCGACTCTGTTGCCCAGTGCAGCTTCAAACTACTGCAGCACCCATCCTATTCTCCTGACCTAGCACTGTCGGAGTTCTTCTTGTTTCGAGAAATAAAGAAACCATTGTGTGGACACCGCTTTGATTCTTCGCAGGAAGTCATCAGAGAAGTGGAATCGTGGTTTCAGGCAAAAAGTGCAGACTTCTATGATCAATGCATTAAACAACTGATCCACAGATGGGAGAAATGTGTTACTGTACATGTACCGTAGAATTGGATTAAAGTTCCTGTGAAGTTTCACTTTTCTAGGGCTGTTATTTCTAGGTAAGGGTACAAACTTTTTATATTCCCCCCCCCCCCCCCCCCCCGTATAATACTCCTTGTTTTATGTTCCTTTATACTTGTCATTTCTCCGTGGTTTTTCTATTATATATTTTGCATAATTCAAAATACATATATTTATTACCCAAATTCTGCATCATTAGCAACACTAATGTTATGAGAATATTGGCAAGTGAAGTGATGCATTGCATATCCTTATCTCAGTTCTTCTCAAAAAGTTTTGTGTTAGGTACTATGATAAGGATATTAAGAGGTGCACTTAAGAATTATATAACTCGTATATAAATCAGATATATGTATATATATATGTCTCTGAAAGTTATTATTTATCTGTATTATCAACTGAAATCATAAGTAGAAAGCTGGTCCACATCATCGAATCCAGGACCAGCACAGTCTAGACCAGAGCAAAACCAAATTAAGGAAGACATTGCCAACTCTAGTAAGTTTGCGAAACTGTTATTAAAAAATCAATTTTTTGCTTCATGTCTGTGAACCTGAAAAGAGGATTCGGTCAGCAGACAGCATGGTCTGATGAATGGGTATCAGCGAGATACCTGAAACATTACCTAACACATAGTAACTCCCTGTAGTATAACAGTGGTTTATGATATATATTAATAATTTGTAATGAAACTGTTATTACCTATATAATTTGCCTAGTTATATCAGGTATTCATACTCCATTATGTAACTAATTTCTCTGTAAATACTGTCAGACTCTTATGATTGTCAGCTTCTTATTCATATTTTCTCCTTGCCTGCCAGTTATTTTACATATTTTCCTTTTACCTCATGTAACTTGGTAATTGCATGTAACCTGAAAATGACTGTTGTCACAATCATTTCTATACTTAATTTTTGGAGTACTGCAAAACAAGGCCTATATTTTTCAAATCCAACATGCTGAATACACCAGCAATTGTGGAAATTTTTATCTGGGCAGTGTTCATTTTGTAGTAAATTTGCCTTGTATACTGTTAATTTTGCTTTAGTCACATATATGTAGTTGTTTAGTGAATGGACAGTGTGCTCTGATTTTTTCGAAATGAGCAATTTAAAAGAACAAAAATTTTCAACTTTTGTTCAGCTCAGGAAAGCAATTTATTAATGTGTTAGCAATTTGACAAAAATTATCATAAAAAAAAAAAAAAACTTCAGCCATTTCTTCTGAGAATGGTAGAATTATCTGAGATTTTAGTACTTTCATAACCATTTTAAAATGTTTTTCCTCTTCTTATTTGTTACTTATTTATTCTCCATGTCAGTCAGCTGCTAATTAATAGGAATGTTAGGGAATATAAAAAATGGTAGCCTTGTTAATTAATCATCCATTATGGATGGTTCCCAACACACTTGGGGGAACCATCCGTATTAATGTGTAATAGAGAGAAATCACATGAATTTATTTGATTTCTCAGGATAAAGACACATGGGAAATAGCTAATAAATTTCAGGTTAAAACACTACTTCATTGCATGCAAATTTTGGACAGAATGACAGAATTTATTGAAATCAATGAAAGTAATAGATTTCACAAGTAATAGATATTCCAATAAACCAACCACTTCTTATGTCAACTTTTACACTTTTGAAAGCCTTGTGGTGATTGTTTGAAAGAAGTAATGAAGTGGTTGTTAGATTAATTATTACACTTCCATGATTATTCTATAAGTCAAATAAAATGACCAAATGTAGTATAATTAAAATTCTTAATTAATTTAAAATTTATTACAGAATGCATAATCAGTGTTATTCTGTGAATATTAATTATTAGTTTCCTCAAAGAAAGCATTAAGATTGCCTTCCTTGGAATTTTTTCTTATGGCGCACCTCTTTGTAGCAAGAGATATCAAGAATGTCCTGCTTCATTTTAGTGTTGTATTCAAAACTGAGCTGTTGTCAGTTGTGGTATTAGTATTGGCAATATGATGCATGGAAGCAAAGCTTACACAGCACCAGCCAAAAAAAAAAAAAAATCCCACAGTAACTAGGTGGATGTTTATTCCAACAATCAATTACTCTTTGCTAATGTAAAGTACCATACATATATTTTATAATCATCCTTTTTTTATTTAAATTTGTTTCAGTTCGGAAAGAGTAAAAATGTCAACAGCATTTAGTTTACTTAACCCTTTTATAGCCTTGTACACTTCACTTGGGTTGCCACTCAGTTGTCTAGGTAAAGAAAAAAAAAAAAATCCTGGATAATTAAATTCCCAGTTAATCCAAAAATATAGAAAAATGTTCAACAGTTTACATATATGGCAATAAATAAAAAAACTTTAGCACTACTTGCGTGTATGATGCTTTCCTTTATTTTTTACGATGTCGCGTATGGTTGGTCACCATCATTATAATGGTTCATTAAAGATTTAATGGATGCACCATTTTCAACTTTTGAATAATTTCAAGTTTTTGTTCAATTGAAAGCACAACTCTTTTGCATTTATCCATCATTTTCACCATTTCTAAACAAAAAAATATTTAACAAATAACAAAACAAAATTTGCCTTTTTGTAGTGCAACAGAACACAACAATCCACGCGATGCAATAAAGCAAACTAAAAATTTCTCTCTCTCTCTCTCTCTCTCTCTCTCTCTCTCTCTCTCTCTTTTTTAGCAGCTGGGATTGCAGGATAATAGGTACATTAATCTTCCGATCACGACTTATAATGCCGCTTCTTGTCGCTTATTTATGACTTGAAAACATCTGTTTGTACCTATTCTATTTATTACTTGAATTTTATGATTTCTGGTTGATATTCTTTTCTTTTCTTTTTTTTTAATTTGGAGTCTTGAAGTGTCCTGGTTAATCCAGTGTATTACATTAACCAGGAGTCTGCTGTATTGCAATTACTAAACCTTAGTCTCTTTTGGTAAGAATATCCTTTTGTGCTTGCAACTAATCTCTTCTACAACAGATCTATGGCCTTCCTAAAATGAGGATTCCAAACCTATTTGCAGTTTTCAAGGTGTGGCCTAACCATTGTCTTATACATAAGGATAATCTTCTCTTTATCGCCTGCTAGCAAAGTTATTGAATATCATTGTTAAAACCCCATGGGTTGTTTTAGCCTCTTTTGCAGCAATATGTGGAAGTGGCTAGAACACTTAAGCATCATTGAGGAGAAAGCTATGACTCTGTGATTATTCAAAAGCAAATGAATTTGGACATGATGCACTGGCTTTCCTAGCCAAGTTGCGAGTCGTTTATGTGATTTGAAAGCCAGGGCTTGCTTCCATTACTCAAAAATGGTGGTTGAAGTAGCCAGGACTGTTGAAAAAGCTGCAGTAAAATTGTCAAAACATCTATTGGTATTGTGAAGTAGACAGCATATAGTTTTTTTCAAACATTTAATGTTTGAAAAGCTTGAATTCTGAGGAAAATTTTTTCAGTGCATCACAGTTTCAGTGTGAAACTCCTCATGCATTGTAAAATTTAACTAAAGTATCTTTGCTGTTATTTGCATATACAATAAAAAGGCTTTGGTGATCCTTCCAATTTTCAGAGAATAGTTTTACAAACACTTCGTGGCTGAATTGCAGATTCCTTATACAAAGAAGAAGAGGTTACTTTCAAATTTTTGAAAAGAATCTTGCTCATTTAGATAATTTTTATCTTAAAAATATTTCTTCGTTGAATGTCTAAGAGTATGAAAGAGTTGATTTATGCATGGTTACTGCACGCACATCATTTCTACTACCAAGGTAGTATGAATGCATCGTTTAATTATATCTCATATTGTGAATCAACCTTCACAATGAGTGGCCGAAGTATTGCACTGCTTTGAATAAGTAATGCTTCACCAGTGGAGAAGGTTAATGTTACTTATTCTTGGCAGATACCACTGCCCAAGAAGCACCGTTTTGAAGCTTGTTGGCTTACTTATCAGTGAGTGGGCAGGTACCCTGTTGTTGCTGTAGTGGCAACCGAGTTATGAAGTAAGTATAAGTCCACAATATGAGAGATGCTTGATGGTATGCATAGTTTAATCTAAAAATATTTCTTGGCTGAATGCCTAAGAGCATGAAAGAGTTGGTTTATGCATGGATACTGCATTACTTATTTGAAGTGAAGCATTATTTGAATACTTACTTGGATAAGTAAGTTGTTTGAATACTTATTCAAAGCGGTGCATGTATCACTTACAGTATCATCAAAATGAGAAAGTAGATGTACCATTAATGTTGATGTTACTAATTTGCTGGATATTCCCATTATTGTCAATATAATAAGGAATTATCTGAGCTTCGGAGAGAGAAAGTTTCCGAGGGTGCCTAGGACTCCAGAATAACACACACACACACACACACAAGAAAAGTGTTGGCAGAGGCATTCGGTATAATCGAAGAAAGCCTGGAGCCCATAGAAATGTAGGATCCAAACACTTCAAGAGTTGCATCAATCTTCAGAAGCATGTCAGATCTCCTAGTGTGCCATAGAGAGATTTATCATGAGAACAAATAAGGTAACATAACTGTATAAAGGTCATTGCATCATACTTCACTAGCTGTAAAGAGGGACCATTGCCACTTATATCAACTAACGATCGACATTCTTTTGAGACAGATGACTCTGAGATCCCATATGACTCTGATGACTCTGAGTGTGACTAAGGTGGCAGAGTCCTTTGAGAGCCCTTCTGTTCTCTCTCTCTCTCTTGCTCTAATTAAAATCACCTTACTAAAGAAAGTCCAGAATTCAAGACATAAGTAGCCAAGGAAAATAACATCCACTCCGATGCCAATGGAATGTTGGCAGGCCATTTGAAACCTTTATAGCTGTGGTTCCCAACTGGTGGTTCACAAACCGCTAGGGGTTTGCAAAAATGTTCCAGGGGGTTCACACTAAAAATTCTATAGTGGCATCTGCTTAGATTTACATAGGTATATTATTGTGAACTACGAAATATAACTAATAATAAACAATAAAGTAAAATAAAAAGCAAAGAATTGCCAAAGAAAGAAATCACATCTCCCACACTTCTGTATAATTAATTTACTATCTTACAGTATATCATGTTAAATAAATGTGTTCCATACAAATTTTTTTATTTTTTTATTTTTTCCATTCTCAAGTACCATTGTTGTGTATGGGTACTTTTTTTTTTTTTTTTCTTTTAGAACCTATAGTACTTAGTACCATTCTTGGGTTGAAGGTTGAAAAGATACTTGGTGACATTAGAATTGAACTTTTTCAGATTGTAATTTTCAGGAAATACATATGAAGGAAGGTTGTTCCAGAAAACAGAAGCTGAATGAATAAATGAGAAAGAAGAAAAGTTGGTTCTGTGAGTTTGAACTGGGACAGTAAAAGGCTGTTGACAGATACTAAACATGTATTTGGACAGCTTTGGAAGAGAGTGCGGGAATTATAGAGGCCAATTCAGAACAATGCTCATGCAAGTATCTATAGAAAAGGCATGCAGCAGGAACACAAAGTCTATGAGATGGGTGAAGAAACTCTATAAGAGATTAGACATTAATTAACCTAACTGCCCTCTTTTGAATGGAATCTGGAAGCTTGAGAGAGGTTTTGGGGGCACCATCCCAGGTGTGGGAACAATATTCCATGATAGGGTGGATTTTCGATTTGTACAGAGTGAAGAGCTGTTTGGAAGAAAAGTAACACCGAGAGCAAAAGAGAAAACCAAGTTTTTAGATGCAGATGAAGCAATATTTGTAATGTGCTTTATGCCAAGAGTGAGATTAGAAGTTAGAGTAATCTCCAAGATCTTGCCTAGAAATCGGAGCATCATCAAAAATAAGCATAGGGGCAGAAGAATCCTTTTTGCGAAATATAAGACAGGACTGAGTTTTAGAAGGATTGAAACTAAGTTGTCTTTGCCCCACTGGAAAATTACCTGGAGATCAGCATTTAAGGATTTGGCAGTGGATACTCGAGTAGTTGAAGCTGTTTGAGCAGAACAAGGTTTCTCAAACTGGAAGGTGGAATGCAATGTGCTATCACCAGCAAAACTATGGATAGTATTGCCAATCAACGGAAGATCATTGATATACAAGAGGGAAAGAGTGGGAGAAAGAACTGAACCTTTGGGAACACCACCATTAGTGGAGAAGTTAGAAGACAGAGAGCCATCTACCATGTTGAAGCTTTGAGCTTCAAAACTGGATACCCAATTACAAAGAACAGCTGGCAAACCATAGGATGGAATGTTATTTGGAAGACCTTTATGCTAAATACAATAAAAAGTCTTGAATTGTCAAGAGCAATGGCTTGAGTTTCACCAAACTTTTCCATTGAATTTGGCCACAGATGGGTAGCATAATGGAAGTTTGGTTGGCGACACCAGCCTCAGGAAACTATGGGGCCTCAAATTCTGGGTGCTGAAGTGGGCCAACTTGTGGTCGCACCAGATCTACACTACATCTAAATCTGCACTCTGCTCCAACCTGCAATACACACCCACAGTCCACAGAGCCCATGTGCTAAAAATAAAGGCATTCTTTCATCTGTGCTCAGCTAAGCATGATCACATCAACATCTGGAACATGGTTGGTTGGCATTTGCCATGCAGACATCTTTGCAGTACCCCCCCCCCCCCTCCTTGTGCTCAACGCTCCAGAGGTTACAGAATTTCAAGAGACACTTCCCAAATGTGACTCTGGATACTCTCAACTTGCTCAACATTGACCTGTGCACTACAGACAAGGCATATCACGATGGCATCTTGTCCTATCTTTCCATTTGTAAAGGACAGTTGTGTAAGTGCCGGTATTAGTTATCCGATGTCATTTCATATTCTGCTCAACTTGTTTTTTTATTTAGTTATTTATTATTATTTTTTTTTTCTAATAAAAAAAATCACTTGTATAAACAAAGTATTGTAAGATTCCTCTGGCTTTCTGTGTAAGGAATCTCTATTGTATACAATTTATGTTAATAAAGAATCTTATTATTATTATTATAAGCCAGAATATCACCAGTGGAACAACATTGATGGAATCCATACTGGCGATTGTTGGTCAGATGAGAGATTTCCAGATAGTTTAAGAGTTGGAGGTTAATCGATTTCTCCATTACTTTGGAAAGAGTAGAATTAATTGCAATGGGACGATAACTGGATGGGAGGGATGTGTCACCCTTTTTAGGAACTGGCTGGATATGCACAAATTTCCAAGCAGAAGGAAAAACATTTGGAATAAGAAGGTGAAAAAATATGACACAAAACAGAAGTTCAGGGACACATGATTTGAGAACAAGTGGAGAAATACCATGAGGACCTTGAGCTTTCTTAGCATCAGATTCATCAAAATCCTTCTGACATCCTTTTGACTTAAGACCACATGAGGCATTGAGTGGAATGCTTTGAGGTGATTTTCCAAGATCATCAGTGCATGAGTTATAAGAAAAATAGGATGCTAGCAGGTTAGCTTTATCTTAGCCTGTTCGAAATCTAGTTTGGACTGATTAATATCTGCTTTACAAAGTATAAATAAGACTTAATAATAATTTTTATTATTACACAATGTTGCTTATAAAAATGTAGTACTGGAAATATTTCAGAATAAAAATTGAGAAATATTTTACGATTTCAGTGAATATAGGCTTAGTGGTTCGCATTAAAAATATTTTGTTGAAAGGGGTTTGCAAGTCACAAAAGGTTGGGAACTGCTGCTCTATAGAGATATGAATGGACTTCTAGTGTGGGGGTATATATCTAATTCCTATTTAACTTGGTTTTGAAGGTAGAAAGGTTGCCCTTTACAACTTCACTGTCTGATTATTTATCATTGCATCAACATGCTATCCTCGGTCCCTCCCTCCCACTGGTCATTCATTCCCTTTCCTTGTTGATACAGTAATTGGCATCATCGTGTTCAATGTGAAATCGATAAAAAAATTGCATTAATGGCATCTATTATATTAATACTACATTTATCATGTTTTTTATAGTGAGATATATTTAGTTGTTTATGAAGACCTTTATAAGAGTGTTTAATATTATGGAAAAAAGGTTGAAGGTATGGAACAAACTCATTTTATTGTATAGGTTTTCAACTTACATATTAACCATTGTTTCATAAGAACTGGAAACATACACGTACAACCTGAAAAGTCAGCATTAACTATCAAAATATGAAAAATAGTCCTGAGAAAAGGAATCCTGCTTATACAGTTCTTTAGATCTGGCCCATTGAAAGCAAGAATTATCTAATGTATTTTTTATTTATTTATTTTTTTTTTTTTTTTCAAAATGTAATATATGCAAACAAAAAAAGCAGGAAAGGGTGTTAAAATCAGAAAAAATAATCACAAGAATGCAAGGTATAAAAACATAATCTTAAAACAGTGACTGCTAAAAATGAACTTTATATAATGTTCATTTCCATAATTATTCTCTGAATAATTATGAGTCATATTAGTTATATATGATAATGAAAATCTGTTAGTGATTTTCCTAGTTGCATACTTTTATTAATATTAGTATTACTAGTGGCAAATGATGCAAGAAAGCAAGCTTATACAGCATTAGCAACAAAAAAAAATTCCCATTTCACCTATCCATTCCTTCCAGTGGTGTGTCTAAGTCTTCCTTGAATTTTTTTAAACTATTCACTTGCACAACAGATGGAAGTTTGTTCAAGCAATCAACCACCTGCAAAGTAAAGGCAAACTTCCACACATCTGTTCTGCAACCATCCTTCCTCAATATGAATTTATGGTCCCTTATGTGCATAGGCTGAGAAAGAGGAAGAATCCCATCAGCATTGAGCTTGCTCAATTCATTCAAAGCATTAAATAACTCAATCAGAGCACATCATAGGTGCCTAGTCTCCAGACACTACAATTTGCAGAACTGAAGCCTTTCACATTAAGAGGACCCCTTTGTTCCCCTCACAAATTTTGTTGCCCTTCTCTCTAAACAAACCTGTATACAGTACTCAAGATGTGACCTGACCATTACTTATACCAGCATTTCCCAAACTGTTCCACGGAACGCTAGTGTTCCATGAGATGTGAACACGTGTTCAGTGGAAAACCCTATTTAATAATTAAAAAATAAATTTTGCATATTTGTAGCATACACCACTTTTGTATCATTCTAATTATTTTATTTTATTATTATTATTATATATATTTTTTGGTTATTAATATACTGTACTGGCATCGACTAATCAAATAGACCTCGGAACACATTATTTTGGCGGGCTTTGCATGAAGAAGTATGTGTAGATGTAATGACATCTATGAAAAAGTAGCAATGTAGTGATCTAATATGCCATTCATATGTGTTTTAGCCTGGAGCAGACAGGTTGAGGGGGAAGCGAACTGATATCATGCTCCATTTGGGTGGGTGAAACAAAGTAGCCTTCTGCTGACACGTTCTTGCATGTTTACACAGTAAGTCTGTAGTATTGCAGAAAACTAGTAAGCATAACTAAACTCACTTCCTTGTATAAATATTTTTTTGATAATTATCAGTATTTCAAAATATTATAAATAAATGACCATGGATTTGTGGTTGAAAAAATGAACTTTAAAATGAGAAGCAAGTGTGTCTCGTAGTGCAACTGTGGGAGATGAAAACAAACACAATATTGTGACACTTCAAAGTGAGGATGAACAGTCGCAGCCTTTTGTTCCCCAAAAATCCGAAGTTAAAAACAGGAACCAACTAATAAAAGACCAAAACAAAAGTATGATGACAGTTATTTGAATTTCAGCTTTGCAGGTGTTGGAAATAAAGATGCTCTTGATGCACAGTGAGTCGTATGTGATAAAATATTAGCAAACAGTTATTATATTATTATTATTAACCATATGGTGCCTGTGGGTTTTGCACGTGTGTGTGTGTGTGTGTGTGAGAGAGAGAGAGAGAGAGAGAGAGAGCAGAGAGAGTCAGAAGTAGAAGGGAATCACCAAAAAAGAGAAGAATGATGATATCCGGCTCAGGACCCTATGTGTGCCAAGCACATACTGAACAGATATGAGCCAATAATTCTGCATTGAAAGGGCCATGCCCAGCCAACAAGTATGTTGTCTGCGACCCTGGAAAGAACCATGCTGCTTCGGATAGATCCTGTCAACTTGTCGCAGGAACTTATGTAATCAACAGTTCTTTGGCTCCAGCTAAACTTGTGTTCCGTAAATATATTGTGAGATTAAAATTTTTCCAAGATTAAAAAAATTTTGGGAAATACTGGCTTATTCAATCATCTCCTTATCCCTGCTTCCAAATTCCTGTTACTGCTACTCATATTCAGTACTTTACATTTGTCAAGATTAACCTTCAATTGCCATTTCTCAGCCCAGCCACCTAATTTTTCTAGATCCTGTTGCAGTGGCATACCATAAGCACTGGCATACCATGATTATTGACGTTAACTACCCTGCAAACCTTTGTGTCATCTGCAGACTTGGACATTAAGCCTGATATGCCTTCATCAATATCATTGATCAGTATAGAAAACAGCAATGGGCCCAACACCAAACCATGGAGGAATCCACTAATAGCAGGAAGAGCAATGTGTATTGATTACCACTCTCTTTCTTTTCCCACTCAAGCATCCCTTTATCCATAGCACCAACTTGCTCTTAATGCCACACAGCTCCAATTTGTACAGCAGTCTTTTATGCGCAACAGTATCAAATGCTTTCCCTGAATCCAAGTATATGATATCCAAATTCTTTTTTGCATCCAGTTCCTTTCTGACTGCATTGTAGTAACAATGAAATTGGTCAGCCAAGATTTCCTGTTAATAAACCCATGCTCTGTCAGAAGTATAACTGCAGTCCTGTGTAGATGGTCCTGCATTACTTCTTTAACTAGTTCATAATGTAATTCAATAATATTTAAAAAAGTAGACTTACTTAATGTTCTCTGTTACAGTATGGGGTTTTGCTGCTTGTAACTGGTTTTTGAGAGGTCCCAAGTCCTCTTCTAGACTAAACGATCTATAAAGGCCTCTTCAATTGAGGCTGTAATCAGCTGATCTCAGGCAGAGTTAGTAGACCCCCGTGAGTTATTCTGTTTTTTTTTAGCCCACAATATGTCCACGAATACACTTGTTCAGGCATAATACACAACAGTGCAGTATGGTTTAAGTCATCGATCTGCCTAAAACTCTACAGCTTTCTTAATGATTAAAAAAGTGGGCTTGCCTACTATATAAAATAATGCACTAATAGCTTGCTTCTATAATAGTGTAATAATAAAAGAGAAGATCAGAGTTATTTCCACACTCTCAGAGGCAAACTTTATGGATAACTGGTTCATTTAATGTGGCACTATCTTCAGTATGTCTGCTGCCATGTGTGTATGCTTCAGTGCAGTAACTTATAATATTCATATGCACTGACATATCTTTTTTGCACAGGGAGTGCAAATGCAACAGGGCTCTGAGCTCATGAGGTCCCAAAAGGAAAAGAGATAATACTTTGTGAGCCAGTAAAGAAACATTACACCATAGCCTAATCTTGATCATTTTTTTTTTTTTTTTTTTTTTTACCCTTGGAACTCTGCCACTGCTTTGCATATCATCATCACCACCACCTTTCTCTGCAAAGGTACCCATTGCAGGTTGGGTAAAACTTCTGACATATCCTTCAATAAAATGGTTAAAGGCCTATAACATGTCCATTGTTATTAATATTTTGAACTATGGAATTGTTAATAGCCTCTTTGAAATTGACACTGTTTCTTCATATATACTGTGCTGGCCCTTTTGTTTTTTTTTCTTCTTTTTTTTTTCCCCTCAAGCCCCATTCATATTAATTTTTTTCCATTGGCTAACTCTATTCTTTGGCACTTTTATTATGTTGAAGTGCCAAAAAAAAATCTAATTATGCCGCCTTACATTTGGTGGTAGCCATTCTGCTCTTCCAGTGTGTAACGTAAATAATACAATTTAAACTGATGCTCTTAGCATTAGCATTAGTTGAGGCATATGATGCAAGAAAGCAAGCTTATACAGCATCAGCCAAAAAAAAACCCCTTCCCGTTTCCCTCATCCGGTCACTCCAATGTTTGTTAGTTCAGCCTTAAATTTATTTAAGCTATCAACTTCCACAACAACAGATTATTATTATTAGTTATATGGTGCAAGGAAGCCTGAGGCTTATACTGCACCAGCCAAAAAAAAAACCCGATTTACCCTGAGAGAGAGAGAGAGAGAGTGAGAGAGAGAGAGAGAGAGAGAGAGAATCACCAAGAAAGAAGAAAGATGATATCCAGCTCAGGATCCTGGGTGTGCCAAGATGGAAGTCTGTTCCAGCAATCAACTACCTGCTGGCTAAAGGCAAACTTCTGCACATCTATTGTTCAACTGTCTTTCCTCAATTTTAATCTATGCCCCCTTAGATTTGTAATCTGGGCAAGCGGAAGTATCCCATCAGCATTGAGCCTGCTCAAACCATTCAAGGCCTTGTACCTCTATCAGATCACCTCGCAAGTGCCCAGTCTCCAGACACTAAAACTTGTAGCATTTATGCCCCTCTGTTCCTCTCACCAATCTTGTTGCCCTCTCATTCTAGCAACTCTTAATCCTTCAAGAAATGAGGTCTCCAGCAATGGTCACCACACACACACACACCTTGAGTAAGCAGTACTCAAGGTGTGTGTGCTGACCATTGCCTTATACAAAGGTATAATAACCTCCTTGTCTCTGCTAGCAAAATTCCTATATATCATTGACAAAACTCCATGACCTGCTCTGGCAACCCGTCTGCACTGCTCAGAGAACTTCAAATCTGACTGCACAATTACTCCCAGATCTTTTTCATTCTCCACTTCCCTGTATGTAGTACCACACATTTGGTACATTTCTCTTGGGTTACTTCTACCCATACACAGTACTTTTCATTTGTCAATGTTAAACTTCAGTTGTCACTTCTCAGCCCATCTGCCTAACGTTTTTAGATCCTGTTGCAGTAGCATACTGTCTTTACTATCATTAACAACCTGCCAACCTTTGTATCATCTTCAAACTTGGATATTAAGCCTGAAATACCTTCATTAATATCATTGATAAAAACACAAAACAACAATGGGCCCAGCACCAAACCCTGGGGAGCTCCCCTAATAACATTAGTCCACATAGAGCAGTGTCCATTTATTACCACTCTTTGCCTTCACCCACTCTATCATCCCTTTATCCATTGCAGCAACTTGTCCTTAATGCCATACTGCTCCAATTTGTACAACAGTCTTCCATGTGCAACAGTATCAAAAGCTTTCCTGAAATCCAAGTATATATGATATCAGAATTATTTTTTACATCCACTACTACTCCACTGCTACTCCTTAAGATTTGATAGTTGTTCTCATTCTTGCATAAGAATGTTCCTCCCATATTCATTTTATTAATCCTTAGTTTTAGTTGCCAAGCTCTACAAACTGTTATTAGTTGCCAAGCTCTACAAACCAATACACTCTAAGCCATTCCTCATAGTGATAATGCTAAGCACTCTTCACCAGTCTAATCTCCTTTGAAGTTTTGTATCTTTATATGTAGCCTCAGACCTGAGTTCAGTATTCCAAGTTTGGTCTCATCATCATATGTGAGAGATTACTGTGTGCCCTTCTTGCCCCCTGTTTGCACTTCATGTTGTTCTCAAGTGTTATAATCCCCAAGTCTTGTCACTCTTTCCAAAGTGCAATATTTTCCATTTGGTAGTATTAAACTCCAGATGACCGTTTTTTTTTTTTTTTTTTTTTTTTTTGCTATAATTATCAGTTGGTCCAAAACCTATTAAAAGTAGTGTGGGTTGGTTCTGATTGTTAACCCACCTGCCTCCGTCACTCCTTTAAGTCATCAGAAAACTGACAGCTTTCCCTGTATTCCCTCATCAGTATCATTTAAGAAGATAAGAAACAAGAGGTTTGGCCCCTGTTCTCCAGGGCACCTCACTGCTACAATTTACGACTCTCTCTCTCTCTCTCTCTCTCTCTCTCTCTCTCTCTCTCTCTCTCTCTCTTTCAATCAACCCCTAATCCAAATAGAGGCTATTGTACACATCTGCTGATTTATACAATACTCTCTCTCATGAGGAACTCTATCAAAAGCCTTACTAAAATCCAGATATATAATATCTAAGAAGTTATTCTTGCATACTGTTACTTTATAACCATCATAGTAATTAACCAGATTTGTCAGGCAAGGTCTTCCCATTATGAAACCCTGTTAGGACCCGTTTAGGATCCCATTCTTGTCAAACTGATCCTGTTTTACCTTTTTTAACCATAGATCCCGTGATATTTCCCGTGATATTAACAGCCACAGAAGTGAAACTCAGTTATATATAATTGCACATTATTTAATTTTTTCCTTGTGGATTCCTGTTGAAGTTGATATTCAGATGTCTTGGTGTGTGTGTGTGTGCTAAAGCTTCTCTTGCATTGTATTATTGTTTCTATTCTTAAACATTGCAGGTCTGAAATACCACATTGCTCGCTATGAGATTTCCTTTACATAATCTTAAAGTCAGAAAAGGCCCATTTCATTCCATGTCTCAGGGTCATTAGCTGTTATCTGCATCCAAAAATAAAAGTAACAGATTAAGTTCAATATGGCCACCACTGTAATCTTTTCTCCCCCCCCTCCAATCCTGATTTCCTGCTATCATAGATCAGGATTGGATAGTGTTATCTTGCCACATTGCCTGGAAACTGCAATCTTTGCCCAAGACTGGCAAACTTGACAGCACTGTGGTCAAGTTAGCTGGTCTTGGGCAAGGATTGCACTTTTTTCTCACAAAAACTCAGGTTTTTCATCTAAAAAAAACAGGCAAACCCACCACATAATATATGCAGTTTACAGATATAATACACTGACACAGTTTTTGTTGCTTTGGCATAAAAACAACTGTAGAAACTACAACTGCCACTTATTGTACAAAATGTGTGCTCCTTGTTTAGAGCTGCTGATGTGAACAATTGTGCTGCAGAAACTACTCCTTGTACTGCTATTAATCATGATTTTACAACTGCATCTGACAAATGCTTTAATAAATTAATTAAATTTGAGAAGGACATAATGTGGAATACTAAGTATGAAAGATTTAAGATGACACTCTTCCATGTAAAATATTTTAATTGGATTATTGGTATGCAAAAGACACTTGGTACATTAGACCAGGTTTGTTGGCTATTTTTGATTTCAGTATTTCAATGTCTTCAGGCCAAGGTTTTTTGGTGTTTGGGAGGAGTTCTAAAATTTGACCATGGGAGAACAAACTGTTATCACACTGTAAAACTCTACCTGTATCACCTAAGGTAGAATCCTTTTTGTGATTCAGTTTTTTCCTCCATGGTCAAGTTGTAGAACCCCTCCCAAACCCAAAAACCTACGTCTGAAGGCAGATTTCAATATTAAAATCCAAAACATAGTCAGTTTATTTAGTTTGTGGGATTGTTTGTGGTCTAATTGTACCATTTGTCCTTTGCATACCTACAAACCAATTAAATTACTTTGTGGAAAATTGCTTACCTGCATCTAGCCAGTGATAATTGGTTAGTTGCAGATAAACAATATATTAATGTTGGAAGCAAACAAATTGTATCCATGTTTAATCTTTTTAATCAAGGAAATTAGAATGCTCAGTACACTGTGTCTGACTTTCTTTGGCTTTACTTGGGCATTGATTATGAGAACTGTGGTTCTACTCAAGACTGCTAACTTACTTCTTCTGGAAACGAAATTATACAAACATAATTTGACATCCATCTGATTGCAAAACAAATTTATAGTCAATCTGAAAACTGAGCAATAGCGACTATGGTCAGTAAGTTAAATTGAAGAGGCTTAGGTCAGTAAGTTAAATTGAAAAGATATGTATTGCAGAGTGTTTCAAACTGACTACCATATTTCAAAACATGTTTATATATATAAAAATTTTGACCCCCATCTTTTACCACTGCAGCACTGCTGCATGCCACCCTACAGCTGTTCCTTTACTAATTTCAGCATGACCAGGCTATGGAGCCTACAGATCTAGAATGACAACTTCACATTCTGCCATAGGTAATGGTGTGATTGGAGGCCAGTGACCAGTTCGCCTGCCAGTACCTTGTTGACTGATAAGACCCTTCTTCTTTCTTACCAACGGTGTCAGCACAAACGAATACGCCATTTCAGTTAGAGGTATGTACATATGATACTATTGAGAAACTACTACAACAATCTAAAGTGACTGTGTGGTGGGATGTCACAACAAAATTTCTCCATTGACTGTTCTTTAAGGAGAAAGAGAATGGTGCTACAGGAGTGGTATGCTGCATTCTGTTGTCAGCAATGGATATACAAGGCTGTGTTGAATTGAAGATAAAATCATCATCATCTAAAATTTCCTGATGGACCCCTTCCCACATGATCACACTCTTAGCAGATTCCTAGCTTTGGCCCTCTCTTTAGTAATGTGTATACTACAGTGGCCCTGCTGTCATTTACCAAATGAAATAAAAAGCACAATTTTTTTGAGGGCCCATGAGGAGATTAAAAAAAAATTATTTTCATCATCACAGCAGCATTTTTAATTTGTTTGTAATTGTGTGGACTTAATTTTACATTGTCTCTTACAATATACATAGCAGCAATTCATTTGATTTGCTAATGAGCTTCAAAATTCATCCTTTGTAAATTAATTTTGTTAAATAAAAATTCTCATAAAAAATTAATAGCAACACTACTAGCTAATTTTTCAACATAATCAAAAACTTCACAGGAAAAAATTTAGATTTTTCAATGTATTTCTTTGTAAAATTGTGTTTTATCAACTGTTCTTAAAATTTATTTTAATTCAGTATCTATATCATGTGGCACCGTAAAAATTTCAAATGCCTTGCTTATGTCCACAAAAAAAAACATACACACACATTCACAACTAAACATGCTAGTTAAGCCATAAATAGTTCTTTGGCATGCATTTTCTGCAAATCTATAAGTGAATTAGTTTTGAAAAAGATTGTTTGCAAATTTTCATTTTCAATTTACTAATTTGCTGCTCTGCATTATGTTTTTATGCCTTTACTGTTGGAACACTTAAACCAATAGTGACAGAGTTTGGGCTAATGCTCACTTTAAAAATGAGTATATTACCCATATTGACTAAAATTACTAATATAATTTTTAATCATTCACCAAGAAGGTAAATCTGTGATTCGTTAAAAATTTGAAGGCTTTGTAACTGGTTTCAGAGCTATTTGGCTCCAGACAACAACTGGCCACAATTAGCAACCTTGTATCAGCAGTGAATAAATGTATTGAATCTAAATGGGCAGCCAAGAGGTGTGTGTGGAAGAAAAACACCCTATTGCGAACATAACATTCATTAAATGTATAGTGTAACCACTGTTAGTCAGCAGCAAAAGCCCGATAAGAAACGGTACTATTTAAATACCTCCATTAAAATATTACTCTGAGTCTTTACTAATTTACAATAAATGAATCGAATTTACCTTTCAGTTCTATAATTTTATCAGACATTTTCTTCTCTTAATTATCTCATATGTGAAAAGTACACATTGTATTCTGAATGTCCAGTTCTTTCGGTTTCTGATATTAAATGAAGTTCACTGTTTTTCGAACATTCATATCTGATTCCATAATAGTAATTCTTATGGAGAATGCCATGAACACAAAGAGTAGTGAATAGTCTATTTAATTCCACAAACTCTTTTTGGAAAAAGACAGGCCTGTCTGATCTCACTCCATTGCTTTTGTTCCATTTTTGAGTTCTGATGGTTGTAATAAGGAGAACTGCATGAAGCATCAGAATGGACCACAAGTGTCCAGGCCTTCTTTTAAAAAAAAATTTTAACTAACAGTTGAAAAATTCCTTAGATAAAATTTTCTAATTATCAGGGGATAATTAGAAAATTTTAGGGTATATTAATTAAAATGACACCTTTCCTTAGGCCTAGGTTTTGTCTTGGAGTTAGTAATTGATTATGAAAGAACGATGATAACAGCAACTAAAAGAAGACAAACCATACTTAAAAGATTTTGCATATGTGGAGGAAAAGAAACAAGTAGATTGGAATGAATTAAAACGTGCAACCCACAACATCTATAGGCCACTCGTGGCTCACTAGGTTCTTTTGTCGCAGGTCCTATCACTTGATTTAGTTATGTTTTTCGATTAAGTACCAAATTATTTTCAAAGTTACTCTGCCCAATGGCTGTTATTTTTGGAAAACAATGACTTTTCTGAAAAATTAAGAAAAATGCTACAAGATTTGATGTATGATACATCTGAAGAACATATAAACATATTTTATTAACATCAAAATAAAATTCAAAACAATAGTTTTCCATCAAATATTTTGTACAGTGTGGCTAAATCCTAAAGTATGATCAATGCACAATCCCAAATCCCAGGTCTTGATTCTCATCTTTTCTTTTGCTCTCTTTTAATGTGTACACAAACATGGCAGTATCTGATTATAATTTTCTTTCATAGGTTACTAGGCACAGTAGAAGGAAAATAATGTGTACTTCAAAGTGTTTCCACTTAATTTTCTTCCACAACTTCCCTTTTTGAAAGTATGGCAATCGAAAATTTATTGTATTTCTGATAGCTGAAATTTTGCAACAGAAATGTTTTATTTACCGGTGTGCTCTTGGTAAACAGTGTGGGCATTCAGTAATCATCTTGGAGTTAGTAATTTGGAGGAAATTTAGTAATCACACCTGCCCAAAATGTAAAACATTTTTTCACACTTTGTTGCGTGCGCACACACACACACACACACACACACACACACACTTCTGAATTAGTTTCCTCTCTACCTATCTGCTGCAGTGCCATCATAATATCTGTGCAAAACAATTATGCTGCACCCTTTTGTAATTTTTAATTCAATTTGAAAGGTAGTATTCCCTTTTAGAATGCACCACAAGAATTAGGTTTCTTTTTGTGCAGTTCCTTAGAAAGCAGTGGACATAATTTATATAGACTATGATCTATAGTTGAAGTAAATGCATAACAGTAGCCCTGCTTACATCTGGTTGCAGTTAGTGGTACCTCAGTTGTAGATCTGGTGTAAACAGTTAGGTCAAGGATGCATCCACTCTTTACATCACATAAAACAAACTGCTTTACACTGAATCTGTGTTGTTTTTTGCAAATGTATTGTTTTATGCCACCTTATCCTTTGAATAGAAGAAGGCCCTAAGTGGTACAAGTTGATAGACAAGTTTTTAAATGGATAAAAAGTGTCCTGAAAATTTTACTTAGGATATTCGGAACAGAACTCAGTTTGTGCATATAATCACCTTTCTCCTATACCTCATCATGCTTAAAATGTAACATTTTTAGTGTAGAGATTTGCCAGTTATTTGACCAGTATTCTCTTAAAGAGAGTTTCTTATTATGCATCATAAGCATAAATATCTCAATAAATTCCTGAAATGAATATTTTCTTTCCACTGTTCTAACTGGTGCAAAATTCCACTTCACATTTTCATTTATGCTAATGACATAAGCGTTTCTCTTCAGCTACTAATTTTGTGACTTTTTTTTTTTTTTAAAGATTTTCCAAAAATGTACTTCTTTTGGATTACTGGAGGTTTTATAAAACTGTTTCCTTAATTCTTGAATTGGTGCAATCAAACTTATAGAGTTTAGGATTGAATTCATACCTAGCCTCTATTTCTTTGTAGGTTATTCAGTTTCTTAGTCACAATTGCAACTTACTCCAACATGTTGGTGTTCTTCATCGCTGCTAACCTCCATTTTATCAAACATAACAATTTCAATATCTTCAGTGGCACACTATGGTCATAGTTGCCGATGCGCCTAATAAATCCCTAAACAAACAAACAATATCTTCAGTATCAGATTCACTATTTGCATACACTTCTAACATTTCCACATAATAAAACATTTTAGTTGTAATATAACTGCAAGTTGGCTGATCCTCCATCTTCAAATGTTTATATAAGATTTATATATATATATATATATATATATATATAAGTAATGCTTTGGAGCCATGTGTTATGTTTATAGTTTATAACCAAAAATTTTCAATACTAGTATCCGATATTTGAAAACCAGCAAATCACAGTATCCACTGTAAAGTTTTATTAGCTCAACTATTTGCAATCACACTACAGTCGGTTGACTTTAACACTCATGTATAGCCAAGTGTAGGCAATTAGTGACAGTTATGGTGCCCATCTGTAATAGAACACACTACCTGAAGTTAAGAAGTGAACATGCATTGTAAGTTTCTCAGTCCATATACAGAAATTCTTTGTTATTACCAGGTTAAAATAATTGCTTGCTGACTTTGAAAAAAAAATTTGAAATAAGTTTCATCAGAATTTTAACAGTGATGTTATTACATAATTACCTTCAGAGATGTGTTACCATTATTTATAGGTTCCGAGTGTAAACAAGTTGTAGAGTCTGGTTCAAGAATCTCTTGACAACTTGTTCATTTAATGTCTTTCTGCTATGTTCTTGTGGATTTTTAGAGCTTTGCTGCAATTATTTCCAGTTTTTTCTTTTCTTCCCTTCCGTTCTTTTAATATTTACAGTAATGTACATTAGTCACATAATGCATACATATATTTTGGTAATTATGCTATTATCTTTTTATGTAAAATAAATTAGAATGTAATTTCAATAAAAATGAATATAAAATAATCATTTTGAAAGGATTATCTGCCCCTCACATATTTTAGTGTACAGACGTTTAGTTCTGAGTTACATCTTCATTTTAAATGCCTCTGATTATGTATTCATTGTTGTTAAGTTTAAATATTTAGTTTGCATTAAAAAAAAAAAGTGGTATTGTTTGGTAAAACAGTACCAATGTCTTTTTGTTTTTATTTAATGCAGATTACCCTATATAATAAAGTATAATTGTGTTGAGTGCAAGAGCTTTATTATATTCCAAATTTGAGCATTTTCTTCAAAACCATGTAATTCTGAGCTTACATCAGACACGTATGAAAAAAATGATATTAGATATCATGATACCAACCCACAGAGGCATGCAAAAAAAAAAAAAAAAAAAAAATCCAGAATTTTGCCATAATGGCAAGAAGTGGTTCGAACTGGTTCACTTCAAAGCTTTATTCCTTATTCTAATACTATACTGGATAAGAACAAGTAATATGTTCAATAACACTAGTTTAAAAAAAAAAAAAAAATTACTACCTTACATCCAAATCTCAGGGTTGCAAAGCAAGTAAAATCATAGCAAACCAAAACTCTAAAAAAGCTAACACAAGATTCAGCACACAGTGCATTTTGTATATAAGCACAGTATTGCAAAGAATTTTTTTGCAACTATACAGTAACCCCTCATTAAACTGGACTAATAGAGGCTGAGAGGTGTCTGTTTTAATGAAAGTCTGGATTATATGAAAATACGCTTTGTAATGTGGGTAAAGCTTATTTATGTTAAAAATAGGGGTTATGTTATCAACAATGAAATTAGTTAGCTAATTAGTTTGTTTAAACAATGATTGATTTATCCAAAGAAATGAAAATGTAGTCTGTAAAGTCAAGCAAATTAATTAATAGAGAATTATTTATGACTTACAAATGTTAAAAAATGTTAATTCTTCATCATCATCGCCTAAATGCCCACTCGTTGATCACTCATTATTGGCTCGGCACTCGTTGCACAAGGAGTAGTCTTCAGAAATGCATCAAGAGGTGTTTATTTCCAAGATAATCTTCTCTTTTCTTTATAAATTTCAATAGCATGCATAAGCATTTTTTTAACAAAGTGCACAAATTGCAACTTACACGATTCATGTGGAGTAACAAGTTTATGAAGCTTTAAAAAAAAAAAAAGCAATGATGAGAAGATTCTGAAAATTTATTTATGTTTTTTATACGATTGAAAATTTCAGTAATGGGCAAACACATTTCACCATGATAACGTAAAAACCCACACAATTCCAGCTATCGGTATTTTCCCAAATGCAATAACATCGAGTTTACTACCCAACGCGTGTAGTTGAAATGTGGTATTTATGAATGTTTCACATTCATATTTTGCAATTAATGTTCATATTTTAGATTTTGTTGATACTTGATACTTGAAAAAAAAAAAAAAAAAAATTATAAAGCGAGAACTGCCTGTACATAGTCAAAAATATGTAGTAAATATCTGTACATATGTACATACTGTATTTACATTAAAAATACATAATGTCCATAATCACTTAGAACAAGATTTCACTGGTTCATCTTCACTTACATCACTTGCCACATTCACTAGTTTGAAAAAATGACTTATTTTATTTATTTTTTTTTTGTGATTGTTTTTGTTTGCAGTTTATTTCCTTTACTACCAATTCACATAGGTGTCTTAAATGTTCATAATAGGCAGATACGTTTTCATTTCTTGATTGTTCAACGTACTGAATTACAAAGTTCAAGTGGTCTTTCACTTTGCTTACCTTAATTTTTGGCTGAGAGTTGTTGCTCATTTCATATTCCTCGTCTGAACTTGCTGCTCCCATTACACTATCCGATCTCTCATCGGTCATAATGGGGTAGCCAGGATCATCATCTTCCGTCCATGACTCTATCTCCTCTAAGGACACAGCTTTTCCCCCTCCTCATTATAGAGTCTCACGAGAGTCTTCTGTCTCACAACCATCTGTTTTTGGATTAGCCTCTTCGTGCAAGAGAAGTTTCTTCCATGAATTCGCCAAGGTTTTTGAATTGATTTCTTTTGCAGCATCAGCAAAGTTGTAAATCATAGATCTTATGTTGTGCAACTTGAAATTTTTCAATGTCTCTTGTCCTCCACTGTCTTCATCAACTAGTGGCTCCTCGACTTCTAGGACTTCACTCAAAAACTTCTTTCTGTAGAGCCGCTTTGCCATGTAGATCACCCCTTGGTCAAATGGCTGGAAAACAGATGTCGTGTTTGGCGGCAGGAACATGCACTTAATCTTCTTATCTTGACTGATGAGTTTGTCAATGTCAGGTGGGTTGGTGCATTATCTAGCAAAACCAAGGCCTTTACTTTGTCTTGTGGGATTTTCAAATCTTCGATTTTATGTCTTCTGATTTCTGGCACTGCTTTTTTGTGGAACCAATCCATTGTTATTTCTTTGGTAAACCATGCATTGCAGGAATTGTAGTAATGTACCGGTAGATCATCCATTACTACAATGTTTTTTAGGGCACGTGGTTTTTTGCTTTTCCCAACGATGACAGTTTTTAACATATGGCTTCCGTCAGAATTTGTACACAGCAATGCTGAAACATGTTCCTTGCTTTTTTTTTCTTCCAGCCATGGTTTTCTCAGTCTTTGACTCTTGTGTGTTTTCAGGCAGAGCTCTCCAAAACAGTCCCATCTCATGAAAGTTGTACACCTGGTTCAATTGATAACCCTCCTTTTGAATAAAATCATTCAGTTGTTTCCTGGAAGGCTCGATAGCTTCAAAATCAGCACTAAGAATTTCCCCACATATTTTCTTGTTTGAAATGTTATGCTGTCTTCTAAATCTAAACAGCCAACCTGAGCTTGCTTTAAATTGTTCAATTCCTAACTGTTTAGCCAGTCTCTCCGCCCCTGCTTGAATTTCTATTCCTCGCACAGCCAAACCAGGCGAATGAAGTTGGGAAAACTTTGTACACAGCATCATCTAGTGCTTTATCAAGGCGCCTCCGTAGCCAGGTGGGAAGGAGCAACAGTGCATAGCACACGCTTCTTGATTAGACCGGGGTTCGAGCCGTCACCACCAAATACGGAGAATGCGGAAAGGTCAGGGAATGACCACCGCATATTCCCGGAGCAATATGGCCTTAGTTGCTAATGCTCCTAAAAAAAAAAAAAAAAACCAAAACCAGTGCTTTATCAGTGGGCATCCGCATTCATTTAACTTTACTTTTTTCTTTCTCCACGTTAAACTTGAGAACAAAATTACAAATATCACTTTTTTTATTTTTAATTTTTTTAGAGCTGTCTGGATTAATGATGGTTTACTGTACTTTTCTAATTTAAAAAAAAAATATATGTAGATTGAAAGTGAATGCCATACTGGAAGAATACTAAAATTCACAGTGATATCACTATAATAGATATTTTAATTGGAAAGTTTAATTTTGCATAATACAGAAATAAGCCAGCTGAGAAATAAAATAGTTGAATCTGTTTCTATAAATCCTTCAGATTTTGCAGAAATTTTAAAAATTAGGCGTGAATGCTACATAAAAAAAATATTGTATAGTATTAGTATTGAGCAAGATGATGCAAATAAGCAATATCATTTCTTTTAATTATTTGTCCAAACCTTCTTTAAATTTATTCTCACAATCAATTACCCTGAGTTACTTTTGACTAAAGGCAAATTTCTGCATATGTATTCTTCATTCATCCTTTTGCACAAAAAAAAGTGTTAAAATGATAATTTTTTGTAAAGTTATGTGAATTTCTTCTTATTTTCATTAATGAATGCAATCATAAGAATTTATGCTCCTTTGTGTGTGTGTTGCCTGAAAAAAGAGTAAATATGCCATAATTTAGTAACTCGCCCCTTTTAATGGCTTAAAATCTCAGTTCTTCTTCGTACAGGTGAAGAACTAACTCAAAACAGTAAGAATAGCCATTCTGTCCCCTACTGTTTTTCTGTTTCTGTTTCTCTTCTTGACACTTTTTCCAACATATCTGTATCCTTCCCAAACTGAAGGTTCTGAGACTGTGTGCTATGTTTAAATGTGATCTTACCATTGCTTTTTGTAATGGAATAATTACCCCTTCATCCCTTTTCACAAAGCGCCTGTATATTATTGGCAGAATCCTACGAGTATTCTAGCAGCTTCACTTCTCAGAGCATTTCATGTCAGACTATATAATTACTCTCAGGTAATTATTGACTACCCTCGATTTGGTGCTACCCAAATGTGTGGCTGCCAACTCTCCATGTTTGTGACAGAATTCATCTCTTTGTAATGACATATTTTTTCTCCATTTTTTTTTTTTTTTTTTTTTAACAAAAAAAGCCAGTAAAACTATGTTAACATTAGAATTTTTTTTAAAAAAATTCTGGAATTTCATTTCATTTTCATTAGTGAATGCAGCTGTAATAAACACCTGAGAACAGTTTTGTAATAAACACCTGATAAGCAACTGTAATAAACACCTAAGTCATAAAAAAAAACAAAATTTTTTCCCCGGCACAATGCATATGTGTGGCATTGGGATGATACTCTCTCTCAGTTTACAAAGCAATACACAATAAAAGAAATTAAAAATTTATTCAAAATTAATATTGTTAAAAGATTTATTTTCAATGAAAATAAATAAATGGCCACTCCTCTAACTTCTGTTACTGATAGTCTAGACATATGAGCCAGCACACTACTCTCCCCTGTCATTAAATTGTAAAAGCCGTCTTGTCAATCACAATTATAAAAGATCAATGAGAGATGAGGACATAGACAGTATGACTTAAATGTCAGAATAGATTGGATGAATGGCATACTAATAAGTAGTTTGTCTACATTTGTGACAAACTTTATCTAATAAATGTATTTTATACTCATATATAGTGCAGTTCTACCATTGTTATTATCAACGTGATTTGTGTGTTCGTCAATTCAAATATTACACGTAGTAGAAGCTGTATGAGTTTACAAATAAATTTGTTAAATAATGGACTGTTTGGTGGGCAACTGATATTCTTTCATGAATTTCTGAGACCAAAGCCTGTTTTCTTATGGTATTTGCAAAAGTACTACCTCCAAACAGAATTCATGGGTAGTGTGTTGCCAACTGAGTTTTTCGAAGTGTTAAGTTAAATGTTAATTAATGTACAAGTTAGTGCAATTGCATCATTTCAGTACATAGCCAACTACTTAAATAGTTATAAATTGGCATTATATCTCATATTGTGAATACCTTCACAACGAGTTTCCGTGATATTGCACTACTTCGAATAAGTAACACTTCAGCATAGGAGAAGACTATTATTACTTATTCTCGGCGGATACCATCACCCATACAGCACCATTTCGGAGCTTATTGGCTCTTTGTCAGTGGGTAGGCAGGTACCCTGGTGTTGCAATGATGACAACCCAGTTGTGAAGTATAAATCCACACCATCGGGCATCTCTCATATTGTGGATTTATACTTTGACAACTGGGTTGTCATCATTGCAACAACAACAGGGTACCTGCCCACCCACTGATGAAGAGCCAATAAGCTCCGAAACAGTGCTGTATGAGTGATGATATCTGCTGAGAGTAAGTAAACTCTTTACATAACCCTAGGCTTTAGCCCTAAACTATATCGTTAAATATGAATTTAACTTAAAAAATATAATTGTATTAGGTGACCAATTCAGCGTCTAATAGTGATATTCAGAGAACAAGTTTATTGAAACAAATTGAAATGAATCAGTTTTGTTAAAAACAAAAAAAAAAAAAAAAATGCAGAAAGAAAGATATTTTGCAGTATTAGTTTCTTCATAATAACCAAAGAAGAAAAAATTGATATGCAGTTGGCCATAGTTGGAGAACTGAAAGAGCACAAGGAAGCTTGAAATATAACATTATTCTACATTATGTTGGCATTTTAACAGTTCTTCATAATGCTGAGTTTAGTAGCTTGAAGTACCATATTTAATGTTCTTAGACATGCTTCCTACTTTTGTTTATTCTGCAAATTTAGATACAAAAATTGAAATACTACCTTCATCAGTATCATTAATAACTATTGAAAACAGTAAGGAGCCAAGCCATCAATCAAATTTCTGTGGAAACCCACTCTTAACAGTAGGGCCCACTTATAATTAAATGTTGTTTCCTAACTGTTCCATGCTGATCTGCTTTATATAACAGTCATTCATAATACTCTGTATACAAAGCTTTAATGAAATGTAAATAAATTATGTCAAAATAATTATTTGAATGTACTTCATTTAATTAAGTGTTGCGTTTCCTAACTGTTCCATGCTGATCTGCTTTGTATAACAGTCATTCATAATACTCTGTATGAAAGCTTTAATTAAATGTAAATAAATTAAGTCAAAATCATTATTTGAATGTACTTCCTTTTTCACAAACTAATAATAACTAATCAGATCGATTAGGCACAACCCCCTTGCCCCATTGACAAATCCATTCTGTGATTCTGTTATACCTCTACTCTTGTTCAGTTGACCTTGAAAATTACTTCTTTAACTCTTCATAAGTTTCCCAGGCACAGAAGTCACACTTACAGGTATGTTACAAACTTCGTCTTTTGAGCCACCATTATGAATGGATGAGGGATTTGCAGATATCCAATCTATAGGGACTTCCTCTCAATCCAAGGATGCTATCATTATTATAGTTATAGATTTTATTACATTTTTAGCTACAGGTGCTTTGTTCTCTTAGCTTCAACAATTTCTCTTTCAGTTATAAAATCATTTAACCAGTGTCAGATTTTAATACACTTCTGGTATACCCATCAATAAAAACATTTTCACTTGTGAATGTAGATGCAAAATATTTATTTGGTTTTACTTATTTATTTTAATTTTATTCAGTGACTTGTATCATCCATACTTATGCCATTCATCAAGTAGACCATTGTAGTTCATCCCTTCTAGTATTTACATAAGCAAAAAATTCTTTGCAGCTTTACTTTGTAACCTTAGTGAGAAACTTGTAATATGCTTTACCATTACAACTCCTCCAAATAACTTGAATACAGGCCAATTTATACTTACTGTAGGATTGTCATCTTTTGGTAATTTATAATTGCCCCTTGCACTTTTCTTCTCTGCCACTAGCCTCATCAGTGTTTATCTGACATCCACCGTAGTTTAAACCGTGATCAAAATGAACTAGCTGGTATTAAAAAGCTTAGGAGCTTTTAGTATTATCTTGCTGGGCACTTCCCATAACATAGAAATGGGAGATTTGTACTTAGAGAAAACATCATTTGGTCCCACTGAAAACAAAAAAATATCTAAAACCATCATACAGCAGACTCTTGATTAACCGGGACACTTCAAGACTCCAAATTAAAAAATAATAATAAATCAACCAGAAATCGAAAAATTCAAGTAATAACTAGAATAGGTATAAACAGATATTTTGCAAGTTGTAAATAGTGACAAGCGGCATTATAAAAAGTTATTGGGAGATTAGTGTATCTATTATCTTGCAATCCCTGCTGTCTTCACACCTGCAGCTCAAAAAAAAGATCAAATGTTTAATGCATCCATTAAATCTTTAAAGAACCATTATAATGTTGGTGACCAAACCATACGCAACATCGTAAAAAATAAAGGTAAGCTAGTAGATTTAAAATTGACATCGTAAAAAAATATAAGAAGGCTATTAGACTTAAATTTGACATCGCAAAAAATAAAGGGACGTGTCGTATTGGAGAGGCGAGCAGTGCATGGTAAGTTTTTTTCATTTTTTACGTAGGTTGCTGAACATTTTTCGATACAGTAAGTCCCCGACTTACACAACTACAGATTTACGTACATTTTTTTTTTTTTTTTTTTTTAGGATTGTAAAATTTAAAACAAAAATAATAAATAAATAAAATAAGTGATCGATAACAACGATCATGGCACGCATAAATTGCATAAGTGAGATGTGGAGTAATAAGCAAAATAATAGGAAAGAAGAGAATGACAAGCGGCATTATAAAAAGTCATTGGGAGATTAGTGTACCTATTATCTTGCAATCCCTGCTGTCTTCACACCTGCAGCTCAAAAAAAAAGATCAAATGTTTAATGCATCCATTAAATCTTTAAAGAACCATTATAATGTGTTTTATTTTTTCTTTTCTTCCCATATGATTGAAGATTTCAGTGAAGGGGGCACACATTTCACCATAATAACATAAAAACCCACGCAATTCCAGCTATTGTATTATTGCAAATGCAATAAGATTGAGTTTACTACTCGTTTATAATTAGATGCACAAACAGAAAAACCCAGTAACCCGGAAGGTGCAAATTGTTTAAATGCAGTGACTTCCAGAAATGTGCTTTAGTAAAATGTGAGTTCGCGTGAGGTGACGATTGTGTTTCCCCCTTAACCCTGTGAAGTTCTTTTCAGAAAATTTCATTTTGACCATGCCGACTAAGAGAACAGTACTAGTAAATCTACCAAGAAAAGGAAAGCCATTAATTTGGATCAGAAAATTTAACTAATAAGGATGTATGAAAATGGCCAAACATTAACAAGTATCGCGTGGAATTCAGATTTGTCAATAATAATATAGTAGCAATATGTTATTATTCATTCCCGAGTTACGTAAAACTCAATGAAGTAAGGAGTCCTGGAACGTATGTCGGGGACTTTTGGATTAACTGGGAAATCAATTATCCGGGATTTGTTTTTTACCATCTATCCCGGAAAATCGAGAGTCTACTGTAATTGCCTTTTGCAAGAACAAAGCCTTTACTTTTGACAGTAGGGTTTTTTTTTTTTTTTTTGAGTAGGCCACATATTAATACATTTATCACTGGCACCCAGTAGTTCTTTTACTTAAAGATTCTTATAGATGTTGAATTACTACTAATGATCCAATCAAGAATTTTGCTGCTTCCTGTGGCCTTGCTAACATGTTGGTATAGAAAGTAGTCATCCATTAAATCCAAAAATGATCTGCTGTTTGTGAGTTACAAAACCCATCAAATTTCCCATCAACATCCAGAAAGATGAAATTCACCATGATAACCCATTCTAATCTAAGTTTCTGTTTACTCAGTTTTACTATTTGTTGTCCCTTACACTGTCACAGTCTATTGTTTTTTTTTGGTAAGAGAACCCTTTTGTGCATTATTAATCTTGATGCTCTTCTTTGCAGTGTTTCCAACAGATCCACTTTTTTTATTTTATTTATTTATTTATTTTTTTTTTTTTTGCAACATGGAGGCTGTACAAGCTTTCTTTCTTGCATTATTTGCCATTATTAATACCGATACCAGTTTATTCAATATTATTCTCGACTTTGCGGCATTGGAAATTTTTTTTTTTTATTGCATCCGTAACTTTTGAATTAGCATCATTAGTTCAGTAAAATAGAATTAACATACACAAATTGGACGTAAAGTAAAGAACCAATCTCTCATGCATTACAAGTAAAGAAAGAAGAAAATTAAAAACAGGTAAGGTGATATAATGCAATGAAAATAATACAGCGAAGCATTCCCTTAAGAAACTAACTGTACGTGCAAGGTAATAAGTATATAAATGTTAAAATAAATAAATATGACTAATCATTAAATAGCAAATGCTTAATGTACGGTACTCACCTTGAATATGATCTGCAATAGTTTTATGAAGAGACTGATGGCTAAATTTAAGGTGGAATAATTAAATTAATGAATTAAGGTGGGATAAAAATAAGTTAATTTAACGGAATTTAAGATAAGCGCAAGGAAGCAGAAGTGCACCACTCCGTCCCTGGTTGTCGTAAGGTAGAAAGTAGTTAATCTAGAACTTAAGTGAAAATGCCAATAATCATAACGACGGACTTTCATTAAGTTATAACGTCTTCAGTTGGCGAAGTTAAGTGGGGAGTAGATGCTTGCTGTATTTAAAGAATTATCTATACTCTCGTGATGCTCTTTGGAACACGTGGGAATCTCAAATGTGAGAGATTCCAAGCCGGGGAAAGATTAAAGGGGAGTTTCGCATTTATAATATTGAGATCAGAATGGTGTCGGAACCATTCAGTAATGAGAGCTTCATATTGAAGAATTTTATGGCTGGTTTTTAGTTTAATAATAGTGATAGCAGAATCGATTGGGGAGTGTGATTGTGGCTATGGGCATGTATTATAAGTTCTGTGCTAGATTGTCCAGTTCTAAAACTATTAATAGTGGTAGTATGCGTGAGTATTAGAGGTTTTGGTAGAACCAAACTTTGTTGTAGTACTACTAATATAGCAGGCATCACAGTTTGGTTGACATTTGATCAGATAAATTATATTGTTCAAATCGCTAGTCGGGTACTTATGTGTGTCGTTGTAAGTATTAAATAAGGATCTGAGTTTATTATAAGCTGAAAAAGTGAGGGAAACATCTGTGCCTGTAAATACTCAGCGGAACTGTCCAGCAAGTTCGCTATGGTAAGGGAGGATGATGCATGTATTTGCCTTAGTAGTGGGTTGTTAATTTTACTTTTGGCGGCAGAAATGGTGTGTTGGATAAGTTGGGTTGGGTTGGGTAGTTCCTAGCTATAAATTTTTCTGTGAGGTATTGAAGTTCGTTAGTTAAGTCATTTTGTGAGGAACTATATTTTATGGCATTATGGATTTGGTTGTATAGGACAGCTTTTTTTGTACTAAGAGGGTGGTGCGAAGCAAAATGTAGGTATTTTCCTGTGTGTGTATTTTTTCTGAAAATCTTTGTACCTAGATACAGAAAAATTTATAGTTAGGAACTACCCAACCTAACATATCCAACACACCATTTCTGCCGCCAAAAGTAAAATTAACAACCCACTACTAAGGCAAATACACGCATCATCCTCCCTTACCATAGCGAACTTGCTGGACAGTTCCGCTGAGTATTTACAGGCACAGATGTTTCCCTCACTTTTTCAGCTTATAATAAACTCGGATCCTTATTTAATACTTACAAAGATACACATAAGTACCCGACTAGCGATTTGAACAATATAATTTATCTGATCAAATGTCAACCAAATTGTGATGCCTGCTATATTGGTAGTACTACAACAAAGTTTGGTTCTACCAAAACCTCTAATACTCACGCATACTACCACTATTAATAGTTTTAGAACTGGACAATCTAGCACGGAACTTATAATACATGCCCATACCCACAATCACACTCTCCTAATTGATTTTGCTATCACTATTATTAAACTAAAAACCAGCCACAAAATTCTTCAATATGAAGCTCTCGTTATTGAATGGTTCCGACACCATTCTAATCTCAATATTATAAATGCGAAACTCCCCTTTAATCTTTCCCCGGCTTGGAATCTCTCACATTTGAGATTCCCACGTGTTCCAAAGAGCATCACGAGAGTATAGATAATTCTTTAAATACAACAAGCATCTACTCCCCACTTAACTTCGCCAATTGAAGATGTTATAACTTAACGAAAGTCCGTCATTATGACTATTGGCATTTTCACTTAAGTTCTAGATTAACTACTTTCTACCTTACGACAACCAGGGACGGAGTGGTGCACTTCTGCTTCCTTGCGCTTATCTTAAATTTAGCCATCAGTCTCTTCATAAAACTATTGCAGATTATATTCAAGGTGAGTACTGTACATTAAGCATTCGCTATTTAATACTTAGTCTATTATCACGGTATTATAAGAATTCTATAACTTTTATATATGACTAATCTTAAAACTTATGATGTATCATCAGGAATGGCCTTTATTTTTAATAAATTTGAAGAAAATAATGATTTTGAACTCACAATTTAAATTGTCACTGTAGTTAGTAGTGGATATGAATTTAAAAATAGCTGTTGTGAAAACAATCATGAACCCATAATAGGTTAGATGATTATGTGGCACAGCAGTAGAAATTTTAATTACGGAATCAACATTAAAGTATTTTTCTATTGATAGATGGTCTTTTCCAAGAGATGATTAATAAGCAAGCTATTTCATGTGAATCAGAAAATTGTAAGGAATCATATCTGGTCTTGGTGTCCTTACTGTGAAAAACTAGGTATCTTTTGTGTTTTGCTGAAAATTGTTTGTTCCTCTGCATAAATCAGGTATGTAATGAGTAGGTATTCTCTATTGTAGGATCCATAATTTCTAATTAGGGATCCTACAACAGAGAATACCTACTCATACAAAATAATACAAAGGAGAAATGTCTTACTGCAACAGGAAAAACTTAGTGTTGTTTTTATGTCTACCAGCAAATTTCTTTGCTGATAGACATTTAAGAGAGCATAACCACAAAGTTTAAATGTTATGAAAAAGATATCCTGTTTCATTGGAAGAATGATAAACAAATTAGAAGGAATTTTTTGATCAGCATCATGAACAAGCTTCAAGGACTGCAAAATTTTCTTTTGTTATAATAAACTTTTGGCAATTAACAGGGTGCATTTTTAAATATATGTGCAGGCATATTATTATTATTATTATTAGCCATATGGTGCAAGGAAACCTGAGGCTTATGCTGCACCGGCCAAAAAAAAAAAAATATTTCCCTATTACCCTGAGAGAGAGAGAGAAGTAGAAAGGAATCACCAAGAAAGAGAACAATGATGATATCTGTAACCCTAGGATTGGCCCCAGAGATAAACTTCGGGGCCATTCCTAGGGTTATATATCATATTACTTGATGGTTCTTCTCACTTAGCAAATGTGCACTTTGCTCTGCAGGTATTCTATTGCACCCCTTTTTTGGGCAGTAAATTTTTTATAACAGTATTTTGAAAGTACTCATCCTTGTATTAATATGATTTATATCAGGCATGGGAAACCTTTCCTAGTTTGGAGGCCAAATTATCATTCTGTCTCCAAGTCAAGGGCCAGACCAAATTATTACATAAAATAAATTAATATTAAATGAATTAAAACAAGTTGCTACTTCATATTTCATTTATTTATAATATAATGAACGACATAATAATTTAATGTGAAGATTGGCCTTGTACTTGAACTACGAGATTATCAATATTGACGTTAATATTACTTAAGGATAATTGAATAGAATTTTCGAGGTTTTCGTCCGAATTTTTGATTTATTGTATTTCATCCTCGAAAAAAACTGTTCACACATATATGTGCTGCAGAAAAGACATAATTTTTCTTGAAAAGGCATGTAAATTTGTATATTTTCCTTCCACCAAATAAAATTTATAAAAATCTGTCAAAGCAATGTTGTTAAATTGTGATTTTATCACTAAATCCGCCTGAAGCTCAATAAGTTTCATCTGTAAGTTTCCTGGCACATTATTTACATCAGCATCCATCGGACGAGCAAATATAGCAAATGTGGAGTCTTTGTTTTGGAAGTCTGCAAACCTTGTATCAAATTGCTCTATTAGTGCCTTCAGTTCTTCTCCATAACAATTATAAGGGATATTTTTGAGTTGCTAGAGTAGGAAAATGATAACAATTTTTAGCTCTTATCTGACTTTCCAACAATCTTAGTTTATTACAAAAAGCTTTGACATGTTCATGAACCAATTGTCCTTGTTTTTGCAATTTGAGTTTCAGTTCGTTTAGGTATCTGGTGATATCTACAAGAAATGCTAAATCACACACCCACTCATCATCTTTTACTTGGTTAATTGTGTTTCCTTTTATGTCCATAAAATCTGCAATGTCTTGTCTCAGATCATAAAATCGTTTTAACATTTTACCTTTACTCAACTACCTCACTTCACAATAATAAGACACATCTTCATAATCTGAAAATAGGTCTGCCAAATACTCCTTAAATTGGCGGTGATTAAGTGCACGTGACTTAATAACGTTAATACTGGCTACTACAACTTCCATAACATTTGTGAATTTAATCGATTTTGCACACAGATTTTGTTGGTGGATAATGCAGTGAAAATTTGTTAAATTTTCCTGATGGATCTGCAGTTTTATTGCTCTTTCATGAACTATTCCAATAAATCCCTTCCTTGCACCAACCATTGCAGGGGCTCCATCAGTGCATATGCCAGATAGTGAACTCCATTTAAGCCCAAACCTCTCAGAGACTGTGTTGACTGTTTGAAATATATCTTCACCGGTAGTTGTTCCTTTTAACAGCCGAAGTGCCAATAATTCTTCTGTGATGTTGAAATCCGCATCAACTCCTTGAAGAAATATTGCTAGTTGTGCTGTATCGGAGGCATCGGTGCTCTCATCCAAAGCAATTGAAAATGCTTTCAATCTAGCAATCTTCTCTTTTAAACTTTTTTTGATATCATCAGCCATAATTTCTATTCATCGGATAACAGTACGTCTCGACAAACGAATATTCTCGAAGTCTTTTTTTCTTTTCAGGACATATTATACTTGCAACATCCAGCAGACATTCTTTGAAAAATTCTCCTTCACCAAATGACTTAGAATACTTAGCAATTTTTTTCACTTACCACAAAGCTGGCTTTGACAATGCTGTGGTGCTGCGTTCTTTGCTTGTTGAACATTTGCTGTTGGGTATCCAAGTTCTTCTTCAACTTCTGTATTTCATCTTTTCGTAGTTGTCCATCAATTTTTTGGTGATCCTCATGTCTCGAAGTAAAGTGTCTCTTCAAGTTGTATTCTTTGTTGACAGATATGGATTCCTTGCACAGCAAACATACAGGAAATCCTTTATTCAGAATAAAATAATAATCCTCTGTCCAGTTGTCTTGAAATTGATGATTCTCTACATCTACTTTTCTTTTTTTTTTTTGACAACCCCTGACATTGTCCCAAATTTATAAGCAGTATTCAGAATTGTCTTCTACACCGCAGGCACAGAACTGACACGTTGTAACACGTTCACACACGCCACTAGTCAAAGTGAGAAAGAGACCTTGGTGGGAGAAAACATGGTGTGTTTTGCACAAGTCATATGACATCAGCTTAATATGAGTTAGTAGAACACACCATGTTTTCTCCCACCATGAATCAGACAAACTTCGCTGAAATAGATTAGGGCCGGATATGGCCCGCACACCGGGGGTTGCCCATATGTGATTTATATTAATATTTATAATAAAAGATATTATGAATCAACAGGGCTTACCTTTATTTTAGATATAGGAAGCTTCTTTTCCAACTCTCCTTGTCCAACTCGCTAATAATTCATGGGGAAGACATTTGCCAGACATTGTCATAAAGTTTGGAGGATTTTGGAGGTCTAAACTGGCTAATAATTAAGGATCGATTTTTTCTTTTTGGTGCTGTAGTAGGAATTTTGATTTAAATTTAGGGGTCAAATAATTGGATATGGGGGTGGGGGTTATTCTCTACATTCCTTAAGTCGGACTAGAACTTTTCGGGGTGTCATGTTCACAGGAAGAGAGCTACTCACAATTAATCCGAAACTTTTGTCTTATGTTGTAGTGTTTGTTCTTCACACATACGTATAAGTGACCAATTGTCGGACAATATGAATGGCCTACGGATATTGATTGAAGTTGCATGTAGTTTCATCTCTAAGGTTTCTGCAATAAGTAGTTTGTAGTAGTTGTGTTGAATATTTATAATTTTAGTTTCATTAAAGCCGAATGTATGTTGTTCATTTATGGCGTGGAACGAAAGTTCCGATGCATTTGAACAACCCACCCGCACTGAAGCTTCATGTTGTTTTGCTTGAAGCTGTGCCACTCCCATGGTGGATCCTACGTAGACAGCGTCACAATTTTTGCATGGTACACTGTATACTAGGTCATGCTGTGATTGGAATGTGGTATTTGAAGGTCGATTTCTGAAGAATGTTGTATAATTTGTTCATGGGTTTTGCTATGATTTTCATGTCAATCAATATCCGTAGGCCATTCCTATTGTCCGACGATTGGTCACTTATACGCATGCGTGAAGAACAAACACTACAACATAAGACAAAAGTTTTGGATTAATTGTGAGTAGCTCTCTTCCTGTGAACATGACACCCCGAAAAGTTCTAGTCCGACTTAAGGAATGTAGAGAATAACCCCCACCCCCCACCCCATATCCAAAAGTATTTTGTTTGCTGCTTTATTGTGGAATGCCATCAAGTAATATGACTGTTGCTCTTTTTTATGGTAGACTGAAAGATTCTTAAAAACAGAATTTTAATGAATAGTGGGGAATCAGACCATCTGTTGTCATTAAATGGGCAGCGTCTGAATAAAGATCTCTCTGCTCTTAATGCTGCAGCCAAAAATGAATTAGCATCATTAATTTCTTAATAATATTCGCTCATTTTTATTAACATTCTTCTCCTTTTAATTCAGCATGTCGTAACAATTCGTTGCAATCACCAGCGACAATTTTCTTAAATTATGCTATATTTTTACCGCATAATCTTCAAGAAGCAAATTACACTGGTCGGCATCAATTTCCTCCCTGAAATAATTTCGACAAATTCTCATAGGAAATATGTTCAAAAACTCAAATATAAAAAGTTCTCATCACCCTCAGTTTTCAAATATAGGTTAATGACTGAAAACCAACACCTGTTGTTAAAGCTTCATTGCCCACATTCCAATTTAGACTTTTTTTCTGAAACCTTGGGAGGGTCTCTGATGAACGTGGTGTAAGATTTCACCAAGATATTTCTCAAATGGAAAAAAGATACCAGGGAAAATGGAGTCCAAATATAAGTGGTCTATTATAAAAGGCAAAAAACAACAAAATAAGTGTTTTGTTATCAGATAAACATTTTTGTAAATAGAATAAGTTAATAGACCCATTGTTCGGTATTTAGTACTGTAACATTTGCTTAAAATATATGAAATCTTTTAGACTTTAATCCCTTCTCCCTTAAAATTGGTGGATGTTACAGCAGTATGATAGCCATATTTGAATTTCCAGTATTCAGCAAGGTCAAATCTACAAGAATCATCCTGAATATTAACAGGGAGTGATTTTTTTTTTTTTTTTTTTTTTTTTTGCCTACCAGTGTTTATAAGAAGTAATGGGTATTACTTTTGTATTCTCTCTCTCTCTCTCTCTGGATATTTAAAGTAATTTTTATTTTTACCAATAAAATAGTGGTTGCAAGTTCTGATTTTTACCAACATACATACATACATATATTTTTTTATAGATATATATATATATATATATATAGAAATTACTGTTTTACCCATTGTAGTGGTATAAAATTTTCTAGAATTTATGGGTTCAGGATGATGAAAACTTAGAATTTCAGTACAGTGAGACACCAGTGCACCTGCCTCACTGTAAAGAACCATGGGGTGGGGTGAGGTGGGCAAAGGCCTAAGAGGATGAGTTTGGTTTTTTTAACAAAATTACAGCTAACATGTGGGACAGTTTTGAAAATATGGCAAATATGTAGAACATATGGGACTCACACTCCGACAAGTGCTATGCAGCTATAGCAGAGATGGGATAGTGCAATAATATCAAATATACTTTTAGAGCATAAACAGTTTTAAATTAAATGGTTTATATGCTTGTATTAAGTAAAAATTAATGTAAATAGTATATGGTTAAATGAATTACAACTAATAACATTGAAAACAGAAAGAAAGAATATATAAATAGATAATCATAAGTCAAGGTACCATTATCTTATCAAGAAGCCACAACATGACCATGATCAGTGTTCTCCCCTGAAAAGTTTGCCAGCTGGGTGGCATTATGAAGTAGCCAAGTGGAGAAGTATAAAACTTGCAATATTATAAAATTTTCTGTTATTTATAAATGTGACCTAAGCGATTTAGAGCAAAAATTAATTGCATAATTTAACAGTATATGCTCCTGTCGTATTGATCTCAATCGCATAGTATGTTTGAATTAATATTGATTGAGATCAGCAGTACCATATGGCACCACAAGAATCACTTAAATTTTAGCTGGGCGGTCAGTTAAATTCACCAGGCAGTGCACCCATTCGATAGGTCCTGGGGAGAACACTGATATATGGACGCACAAAGTATTTCAATTAGCCAGACAGTTCAGTTTGGCAAAATTATTTTATTTTGAATTTGGCAACATTTTTTAATTTAAATTTTGTACATTTAAACTGAATAGCAGCGGCTTCCACTATTAGTTGTAATTTATTTAACCTTATACTATTACATTAATTTTTTCTTAATACAAAAATCCATTTATTTATTAATTAAAAATTATTTATGCTCTAAAAGTACAGTGTGTCTATAAATGGTGCGAACACTTTTAATAATTTATTGCACATGGAGTAAGGGAGATACCATTTACTTATTTATACCTTGTGAAAGAGAAAACATGAAAGTTCCCCAGTTGTTACTGCCGAGGCATGTAGTTTCATCATTCACCTTCAGTTGGCATTACCTGTTGTACCTCTGTAGGATAGCCCAGTTACACTGTAACTGGGCTATCCTACCTCGATATTCTTCAGCAATGGTTGATGCCTCAAGTTCAGGAAGGTAGTGATGATTTTATTTACCAGCAAGACGGGGCCACTCCCCACTTCCATAATGACATCCAGGCCTACCTTAACACCGAGCTACACAAGCACTGGATTGGGTGTGCTACAGAAAGGAACAAATGTTTCTTTTAATGGCCACCAAGATGCCCGGACTTACTCCATGTGATTTCTTCTTGTGGGGCTACATAAAGAATCGTATTTATGTACCACATGACATCCAGGAACTAAAGCAGAGAATGAAAAGGCTACCACCACAGTCACACAGGATATGCTGGACAAGGTATGTCCAGAGTTCGATTACCATGTGGACATTTGCTGTGTCACACATGGTTCCCACATTGAATCATTGTGAAGTGATGTGATGTAAAAAAAAACTTTGTCACAAGGTATGTATATGACACTGATATCTCTCCTAGTCTTTGTGCAATCAATCACTGAAAGTGCTCCCACCATTTATAAACATCCTGTATATTTATACTATTTTATGTTTTATATATATAGCTATATAAAAGTCTGATTACTAGAGAAAGCGAATATCTATTTAAAAATAGTATCTAGTTTTAAATAGATAATATAAAAAATAGTATTTTTTTATTTTTAAATACAATCTTATTTTTAAGTACAACCTTTCATTATTATTTTATATATGGTAAAATCCATTAAATCAAACTTTTCAGAGACGCATGGTCATTTTCTTATAAAAATTTTGTTCTAGTGATTATTTCTGTGAAATTTTTTGAAAGAATCATTATTTGCATACATAAATTCTCCTACATGTGTCTGATATATGAAGTCTGATCAAAAAAGTTCAGGGAACTGAACTAGTAGTATTTGGGAAGTGCAGAAACCATTCAAGTAATCTCTGAATGGTTTAGTAGGTGTATACAGTCTCCTTGACACTGTATACACCTACTCCAGCACTTTTGCATCTCTCAAAAACACCTATTCAGCATGCACCAATTCAGGCTGACTGCAATTAAATGGGTGAGTCATGCATTACTCTGTCTAGATGTCACCAAACATGTTACGATGTTGCAACTTGGTGTGGTGCTGAAATTTAAAGATACAGAGTCATTCTGTGAACTTTTTGATCATACATCATCTGTAAGTAGTAATTTTTGCTTTATTTTACTTAAATCAGTAATAAATAATTAATGATGAAATACATGTAGTACAAATGTATAGGGACTGGTGCCTTATGGCTAATCATTAAATACGTGGCATAAAAAAGCACTCTTTTTTTATGCCACCTTAAGTACCACATTCAGAAATACAGAACAGTAGGCACGTCTTATTGCTACCTCTCACATATGAAACGTTAATTTTCTTTTTTAATGTTTAACTTTTTTTTTTCACTACATTTATGTGAAAATCCAATTTTAGTTCAATCAAAAATGTGCTGTTTTAAAAAAAATAAATAAGTAAAAAGTGCATAATCATTCAAAAATGTAAAAATCACTGTAAAGGGTATGACTTTGCTGCATGTTTTAAAACTCAGTTTTTCCTTCAAGCACATGCTTCCACAAAACACCATTTGTAGTTTTTCAATAAAGGTTTTCATATACTGTAAACTAATATGTTTTAGGCATAGATGAACTTCAAAAAATAATTTATTGTACTGAATTTTTCAAGCTGTTTCATTTAAACGAGATTTTCAAAGCACTAATAATAAGGGAACTCAGCTGGGAAGTAGAAATATTTTTGTTAAAGTGAAATTTTCATCATTTAAGTATATCTCATATTGTGAATGCCATCTCAACGAGTTGCCATGATATTGCACTACCTCGAATAAGTAATGCTTCACCAACAGAGAAGACTATTGTTACTTATTTCGGCAGATACCACCACCCAGACTGCACCGTTTCGAAGCTCATTGGCTTCTCATCACTGTTGCAATGATGATAATCTAGTTATGATAATCTGGTTGCAATGATGATAATCTGGTGTTGCAATGATTATAATCTAGTTATGAAGTATAACTCCACAATATGAGATGCCACATAGTGTGCATTTAGATCAAGCTTAGAAGCAATTTAGGGCTAAAGCCTCAGGTTGCGTAGAAGTTAACTGATGTACAGGTTAATGAAAGGCATCATTTTCGAATGCAAAAAACTACTAGAATAGCTAAGCATTGGCATCATTTTAAGTATATCTCATATCATGAATACCTTCACAACGAGTTGCCATGAGTAATTCATTATCGGAGAAGGCCTAAAATGCTTTTAAGTGAAATTTTCATTAAAACTGTATTCTTTGTAATGGAATTTTACTGTGTATGTTTCTGTATGTGAATCCTCTCATTTTAAGGATTTCTTTAAATTTTTAAGCTGTAGTTCCATATAACAGGCTTTAAAATAGGTTTAGTGAACTATGTGAGTCACAATCCATCTTTCTTGGATAGGCCTTTGAGTTAATTGTGCAGGGATTTTTGTTTCAGTTCTTTTTGAGAAATTAGGTAGGAAGAGAAAGGCACAGAATTACTGATAAAATCGCATTATGGATGCCATCCACTTGCATCCTACTATACACTCACTGAAGGATGCAAAGTAGGATCATTTCATGTGTAATTGATCATAATTCATCATTTCATGTGTAATTTTATTATGTGGTATGCTTTTTAGATAACATTTTATTTTCAGTATTCCTGAATTTATTTATTTCTGTTTGCACGAATTTCCGAAGTTGACTAAATTTCTCGCTAACAATATCCTGCCTGCAGTATGTGTGCTTTGGAGATGATAAATGGAGTTGAAAATAACACAGAAGGAGAATTATAATAGAAATGATTTATTACAAATATGCTGTGTGAAAGGCATTACATGGGATGAATATTCAAAATTTTTAAAATCATTCCTTGACTCCAAGTTCCTATGTAGTTTTAAGTGCATTATTCAGTCCCAAAAATAGAAAAAATCCTAAACTCATTTCCTACCAATGTGCATTTCCAGTATTCTAAATAGCATTCCACTAATGTTGATGTGTTTGGATCTGACTGTGGATATCCATTATCAAGACAAAATTTATAAGGTGACTGGTCTCTTCCAAGTTCGTTTACAGAATTGCCAATTTACAAGTTTTTCACAGAATGTTAGTAAACTTGGAACAGACCAATCACCTAAATTTTATCTTGATTATGGATATCCAAAGTTGGATCATTGACATTAGTGCAGTATTATTTGGTATATTGAATATGTATATTGTTAGGAAACAGATTTAAGATTTTATACTTTCAGGACTCAAGTAAACCATTTAAAATTGCATAACAAATTTGGAGCCCAATGTATGATTTTTAAAATTTTGTCTGTAAAGAAATTTGTCCGTACCAGTTACAACGAAATCTACAATTATGGTATTCTCTGCTCTGACACAGAGATCAAATTTTATTTTTTTTAAAGGATTTTTTTTTATCTAATATACGAATTATACTTATTAAATGCAATTTTTAAGTGAAAAATTTAATTTTAAAAGTGTATTTTTCATCACTGTTATTTATAGCAAAACAACACTTATTTACTTCTAAAAATAAAAAAATATATATAAACCTGAACTATTAGTCCCTTAAACTTCAAAATTCACATTAATTCATTAATTATTCATTAAAATTCATTAATTCACATTAATGTTTTCTTAAATAAATAAATGACAATTGACAATAAACTATTTTATACAATAATTAAATATAAAGCAAAGAATACCAAAGTTTTGTAGTATCAACCAAAACTAGCAGCACAAAGCTAGAGGGCAGAACAGTAATAAATGGTAGTGCCTCATCTGTCTGTACATTTCATATAATTATTCTGCATAAACAATAACTTGTGACTTCTGAAGCTACTTAAATAAGACTGTGTGTATAATTAGAGTGAGGAACAGATATTAAACTTCAACCAATGTTTGATGTGAAAGCGATATTTTGCTGATGTGCCCATCTGAACAGTGTAATTGCTGCTGGGTTGAATTTAAGTATTTATTAATATACAGAGGGCATTCGAGTGAAAACTGCAAAAGTCAAAAAATGTATTACACAAACAACAAGGCAACTATGCATATCTGGTCTTCAGTGAACTCCCATTGTGTTCAACTTGCTTCCTTTAGTACTGCACTAATATGTGGATTCCTCGAGAGAGAGAGAAGAAAGTTGGTTTTGAAGCCATTCACTTACCACCATCTTGACTTCTTTATCTAACAAAAAGTGGCATCCTCTTAGTGCATCTTTTAGTAGCTAAAATGGTGATAATCACATGGAAATGTCTGATGAATATTATCAAAAATTCTGTGGAAAGGGCAATGTGTGGATGGGCTGCTGGCACACAAACCATAGCAATTCTTTTGAATTGCTGGCTCTGAATGGTTACAAGCATATTACAGTGTGTTACTCATCACTGTTTTTCCAGTCTCCAATTAACGTTCCAGAATCACCCTTTATGATCTTAGAATCCAGCGTATAACATTTTTTTTTTCTCAGGCTGCTTGGGCATAGATTTTCTTGGGAGGAGTGAGATGGTGTGGTCTACTCTGAACTTGCACATTTCCTTTATTATGTGTAATAGTGCACCCAGAATTCATTTTTGTCACTGTCTCTGGTTTGAGAATCCACTTCCTTCATGCTTACTTTTATTATTATTATTATTAGCCATATGGTGCAAGGAGGCCTGAGGCTTATGCTGCACCAGCCAAAAAAAATTTTCTGAATTATCCTGAGAGAGAGAGAGAGAGAGAAGTAGAAGGGAATCACCAAGAAAGAGAAGAATGATGATATCCAGCTCAGGACCCTGGTTGTGCCAAACCCATACTCACCAGATGTGAGCCCCAGGGGTTATACCTTCCAAGAAACATAAAAAGCATTAAGTCATTATTCCTTCAATACTTTATTTGGTATTTAACACTGAGGAATCCATTGAGCACACACTTTTCAAAGGTGCAACTCCTCACTAACTATAGTATGCACACTGAACCAACACTAATCTTGCAATGCCATGACAATTTCTTCAGTAGTAATTGTGACAATTACATCATTAATTCTTCCACTGCAACTTTTGGTATCACAATGCTTTGGTTCAGCAGTCCTTTTCTGTACATTCTTAAATTTAAGAATGAGATGTGCGGAAATTTGCCTTTAGCCAGCGGGTGGTTGGTAGGTGGAACAGACTTCCATCCCTTGTCATGGAAGTTGATAGCCTAAATAAGTTTAAGGCTCAGCTGGACAGGTATTTCGAACGAACAGAGGGGTGAAGTGGAAGTGGTTATTTTTTATTTATTTATTTTACTTTATTTTTTTTTTTTGGCTGATGCTGCATAAGCTTGCTTTCTTGCATCAAATGCCTCTACTAATGCTAATGCTAAATTTATTCAAATCTTCAACTTGCTGTTGATTCATGCATGTTTCACCATTCTAAGCCAGTATTCTGTGATAAATTTCAGTAGGTTTTATTCCTTCTGCATTCAGATATCAGATTACAGATTGCATTTCTACCTTGGGTGCAAGGATACTGCCATCTTGAAAATTGACTCTTTCCAAATAACACCAGAAGATGATGTAATGTGGGTGCTCCGCTTTCTCAACAGATTTTGATCAATGATCTAACACAAGATTGTCGTCATTTTATTTGTTTTTTTTTTTTTTTTTTTATGTGAACCCCAAACACGAGAGGTATTAGAACCTATAGTACTTAGTACCGTGCTTGGGTTGGAGGTTGAGAAGACGAAAGAAGATATTTGTTGACATTGGACTTGAACTTCTGTAGATTGTAATTTTCAGGAAATACGTATGAAGGAAGGTTGTTCCAGAAAACGACAGTTGAATGAATAAATGAGGAAGATGAAATGTTGGTTCTGTGGGTTTGAAGTTGGACAGTAAATGGATGTTGTCTGATGGCGGCACATGTTCGGACTGTTTTGAAAGAGAGCGGGAATTATAGAAGCCAATTCAGAAGAGGCATGCAGCAGAAACAGTACATCTATGAGAAAGCGAGTGGAGAGACTCTGTTAGAGATGAATCATTAATTAACCTAACTGCCCTCTTCTGAATGGAATCAAGAAGCCTGAGAGAGGTTTTGGGGGCACCACCCCAGATGTGGGAACAATATTCCATGGCAGGGGGCGGATTTTCGATTTATACAGAGTGAGCAGCTATTTGGAACAAAAGTAACGCCGAGAGCGGAAGAGAAAACCAAGTTTTTTCGATGCAGAGGAAGCAATATTTGTAATGTGCTTGTGCCAAGAGAGATTAGAAGTTAGGGTAATCACCAAAAGAGATATATCATTTTGCCTAGAAATCGGAGTGTCACTAAAGATAAGCATAGGAGCAGAAGAATCCTTTTTGCGAGATATAAGACAAGACTGAGTTTTAGAAAGGTTGAAATCAACTAAGTTGTCTTTGCCCCACTGGAGAATTACCTGAAGATTGGCATTTAAGGAATTGGTAGTAGATTTTCGAGAAGTTGAAGCTGATTGAGCAGGACAAGGTTTCTCAAAATGGAAAGTTGAATGCAATGTGCTATCATTGGCAAAACTATGGATAGGATTACCAGTCAATGGAAGAAGGTCATTGATATACAAGAGGAAAAGAGTGGGAGAAAGAACTGAATCTTGGGGAACACCGGCATTAGTGGAGAAGTTAGAAGACAGAGAGCCATCTACCATCACCCTCAGTGAGCGATCAGAGAGAAAACTGGATAACCAATTACTAAAAACAGTTGGCAAACCATAAGATGGAAGCTTGTTTAGAAGACCTTTATGCCAAACACGATAAAAAGCGTTTGAGATGTCAAGAGCAACTACTTGTATTTCACCGAACCTTTCCATTGAATTATTCCATAAATGGGTAACAGTATTAGTAAATTAATAAGAGGAGTTTACCTCAATATAGTACGTGGAACACTTCCGTATGATACCCTCCAGAAATTAAAACGGAAAAAACGAAAAAATCGACAACTTACCGGTACATTAAAGTAAAATATAAATAATTAAAGTAAATTATAAATAATTAAATAATCAATTTAACACAATTCAAAATCAATTCAAAACAATTAAAATTCAAATTAACGCAATTAAAAGAATCTAACGAAAATATTCAAAACGATTTTCCTTTCTCGTTCAGCAGCGTCAGAATTAGCCTTTCATGCCATTAACGAAAAACATACTTTTTTATTTAACGAGGCCAAAATACTTAACGTTCAACGTAATTATACGCGACTATTAATTGCAGAAACCGTTGAAATTAAATTACACGAGAATTCTGTTAATGTTCGGCGGCCATATTTGATCTCCGATGCGTGGACCTTTACGCGCATGCGCGAAGACACATAATCACTATTTAAGTTGCAGGTTTAGCCTGATTCGATAATTTTCATTCCTGTGATCACGACAGTCGGTCGAAAAGCATTGTCAGCTTCAGGAAGGAAAATCGTTTTGAATATTTTCGTTAGATTCTTTTAATTGCGTTAATTTGAATTTTAATTGTTTTGAATTGATTTTGAATTGTGTTAAATTGATTATTTAATTATTTATAATTTACTTTAATTATTTATATTTTACTTTAATGTACCGGTAAGTTGTCGATTTTTTCGTTTTTTCCGTTTTAATTTCTGGAGGGTATCATACGGAAGTATTCCACGTACTATATTGAGGTAAACTCCTCTTATTAATTTACTAATATCATTATCAACGTAGAACATATTGAGTATTACAGCTCCGATTCATACTATCAAATAAATGGGTAACATAAGCCAGAATATCACCAGTGGATTGACACTGACGGAATCCATACTGGTGATCGTTGATCAGACGGAAGGTTTCCAGGTAGTTTAAGGGTTGGCGGTTAATTGATGTCTCCATTACTTTAGAAAGAGTAGAAGTAATTGCAATGGGACGATAATTGGATGGGAGGGATTTGTCGCCCTTTTTAGAAACTGGCTGGATATGAGCAAATTTCCAAGCAGAAGGAAAAACACCTTTGGAATAAGAAAGTGAAAAAAGGCGGCAAAGAATAGAGTAAGTTCAGGAGCACAGGTTTTGAGAACAAGTGGAGAAATACCATCAGGACCTGGAGCTTTCTTAGCATCAAGATTCATCAAAATCCTTCTGACATCCTTTTGATGGAAGACCACAGGAGGCATTGAATGGAGCGTGTTGGGAATGGTGGGAGGTGTTTTACCAAGATCATTAAAACATGAGCTGGAAGAAAAGTGGGATGTTAGCAGGTCAGCTTTATCCTTGGCTGAAGTGAAAACAGAGCCATCTGGTTTGGACAGAGGTGGGCAAAAGTTGCAGCCTATAGCTTTGGCAAGAGACCAGAATGCTCGGCTACCATTAGGGCAAGAAGCAAGTTTTCTACTCTTAGTCTGTTCAAACTCTAGTTTGGACTGATTAATAACTGCTTTACAGTTGTTGCGAGCTTTGGTGTAGGCAGAAAATGAAACTGAAGAATTAGAAACAAGCCAATTACGATATGCAACATTCTTCTCTTGAACAGACAGCACATTTATTGTAAAACCAAGGTTTTGATAAAGGAAGAGATTTTAAAGTGGAGTGTGGGATAAAGGATTCCATTCCTGCAAGAATAATTTCACTGACACTATCTGAGCAAATGTTGACATCAGAAGTTTTGAAACAGTAATCCGACCAAGGAAAAGAAGAAAAGAAGTCTCGCGGGTCATCCCATTTTACATTATTGTATTGCCAAACAACACGAGGTTGGGAATAGCCAAGAGATAAAGGTTCCGTTGGAGTAGAGACAATCACCAAGTTGTGATCTGAAGTGCCTAAAGGACCTCTCACTTCAACCGTGTACTTAGAAGAGTTGTTTGTGAGAAAAAGATCAAGCGTATTGGCTGTATGATTAGGATTATCCGGTATTCTTGTGGGTAAATGAACAATCTGTGCTAGGTCATTAGTAATTGCAAAAGCCTCAGCATCTCGACCTGCTGGGTCGGTGTGACTAGAAAACGGAAGCCAGCTGGAGTTGTGAACATTAAAATCACCAAGGAAAATTACCTCACTGTTAGGAAAGTTGGACTGGAGAAAGTCAAGTTGCAAAGAGAGGAAGTCAAAGAGCTCCAAGTGATTAGTGGAGTTGGGAGAACGGTAGAGACAACAGATGAATTTGACACAATGAGGTAGGGAGATTTTAAGCCAGAGAAGATCAAAGAGAGGAGATTCCAAATTGCCAAGTCTCTGACAGGGAATATCAGAACGGACATATGCACAAGTATCACCTTTGAGGTGAAAGGAATCATACAGCGAATAATTTGGGCATCTGAGATGAGCAGTAGTTGAATCAACTGATAACTGAGATTCTGTCAGAAAAAGTACATGGGGTTTGGCAGACTGCAAGTGGAAATGGACATCGTTGAGATTAGAAATGAGACCACGTATATTTGTGAAATGAATTAGGAAGTCCATGGGAGGTTTAGATCTTTTCGAAGATAAGCTTGCTCTATTATCTAGATACAAAGATCATTTAAATGATCTTTGTGTCTAGAATTATCTCATTGTGTGTTTTAATTTGTGCCCAATATTTTCTTGTTCAGTCTGTCATTTTTTATTTATACAGGGTGCCTCAAAAATATTGGTACAAACGTTTAGGGGAGGTAGGTAACATCTAAAGGAATGTGAATCGCATAGAAACCCATAACTGGAAACGTCACGGGAAAGTAGTAGCAGAGGCACAATAAGCAGAAATGACACAAGGCTGTAATTAGTGGCAAACATTTATTTGACATAATATTAACAATGGAATACGAGATGGATGCATTTCATGATGTTACAACAGATGCTCAAAGGTTCACCATGAGACGCGATGCATGCGTGACACCGACGCAGCATGGATTGGCGGACACGGTCGAACACACCTGGAGTTTCTTTGACAGTAGTAGCAGCGCAGACGAGTCTCACCATGAGATTCATTTCCATCTCCACAGGCGATTCATACACGATAGATTTGAGGGCCCTTACAGAAAGAAATCAAGGCTCGATAAATCAGGTGAGTGTGAGGGCCAGGCAACGGGTCCACCACGGCCAATCCATCGACGCCCAAAACGCCTTTTCAAATAGTCACAAACACACCTTCCATAATGGGCAGGCGCCCTGTCATGTTGAAACCAAATGTTGCATCTCACATTTGCTGGAACATCGTCAAGTAACCCTGGTAGAACTTGTTCAACAAAGATCCGATATTTAACGGAGTTCGTGCGGGATGGTAACAGGTATGGGCCGACTAAGCAGTCACCGACCATACCTGCCCACACATTTATTGCAAAGTGATGTGCCTCATGGGGCCTCACACCGTGTGGGCCCTCTGCTAATCCATACACTAGGTGCATGTTCTTATATCGATGCATGCTCTTCGTGCGGCGACTACTGCTTGAATGAGTAAACCAGAAATTTTCCCTCTCCCAAACTGATGAACAGCACCTTGTACCGACTTACGGTGACGTTTCCAGTTATGGGTTCCTATGTGATTCACATTCCTTTAGATGTTACCTACCTGCCCTAAACATTTATACCAATATTTTTGAGACACCCTGTATTTGGAAAAATGTATCTGTAAAAAATCCAAATTGATGTACAAAATGTACTGAATGTGTGCCACCTTCATCCGATTTTTCCTGTAAGGTTTTGGATTCAGCATGAATGTTGTTTTCTTTGTAGCACTGTCTAGTGGAAGTAAGGTTGCCCTGAAAAAATTTCTTTTGAATCACTAGATTGCCATTACTAATGATATTATTTGTTCTTATTATACAATTTAGCAACAGAATAAAAAAATTAAATTGTGAAGTGCACAATTTTAGACTACAGTAAACCCCCGCTATTCATGGTATCTGTATTCGCGATCACCGATTTAATATAAAATGAAACCTAAAAAAATGTTAATTTTAAAGCGCCGTGAATATTTTCCACCATAAAAAACATGGCCGTGGCTAAAATTATCTTTCCCGGTCAAAACAGTGCTCAGTGGGTGGGGGGAGAGGGGTGGCAAAATCGCGAGCGTGGATGTTTCTCGCTAATCCTTGTTCAGTATGTGTTATGCGTTTGTCATGGAAGATTTCGTCGTTTACTTTTAATTTATGTGTTTATAAATTGATAAATTTAATAAATTTATAAATTGATATGCTTACAAAAATGATAAATCTACCATTTTGCAGTGTAAAACAGACTTTTTCGAGTGTTTAACGGAAGAAAGTGACTTTCAAGACTTTAACGGAAGTGACTTTATTGTGGACAAGTTCTTTCTAACCTCTACAAAAATATGGCTACGAATAACAAGAGAAACGTGAAAATATCAAAGAAGGTGATGACATTAGCGAATAAAATTGAGTTATTAGACAAAATTTCTAATGGTGAAAGTGGCTCCTCAGTGGCAAAACATTATAAAATCAATGAGTCAACGGTACGATCAATCAAAAAATCGGAAGAAAAAATCCGCCATAGTGTCCGTGAAAACGCGCTAATTGCTTCAAAAATTTGCTCTGTAGCTCTTATGTTAAATTAGAAAAAAATGGAAAAGGCTTTAAATCTGTGGATAGAAGACCGAACTCAAAATAAAATTCTGTTAAATTCACTCATCATTCGCGAAAAGGCAAAACTTTATCAACACTTTAGCGAAACTGGTGATAGCACTGGCGGGATGTTTTTTTTTGCTAGAAAGCAAAGGCGCTGGTTTGAAAGATTTGTTTGAAATTTCTAATGAATATTACATTTAATATTAAATTGTTTCTTATTTTCATTTCGATGCCTTATGCTTGCATTTCACTATGTACTGTCTATGTACATAGTCATGTTATGAAGGTACATATAATACATACATACATAGACAAAATTTTAAACTAGTTTTTCTTATATATTTCATACTTTGGAACGAAACCCCTTTATTACTATGGGAGCCATAACTCAGTATTCGCATTTTCGGTATTCGCGACATTTCTCAGGAACGTAACCCCGCGAATAGCGGGGGTTTACTGTATTTCTCTTCTTTTCTTTTTTCCCAGAAATATTGAGTATTGTGCACCTTGTCCTAGTAGGCCTACTTGTGTGACAGAAAAGTCACACAAATATCATACCCTTTGTAGGGTTAACCTAGTGATGGGCATAATTGGGAAGTTATAATTGATTCATTTGATTACGGCAAGTCGTTCTATTTATTTGATTATATTCATATTTTTCAAATGATTAGTAGTTAGTAACTGCGAATCGTTTTATTGTTTCAAATGTTGGTTTTAGGATTTTAGGTACATCTACAACTTAAACTGTATTGCACTGTGTGTATATATTATGTCTTGACAAGTATGTGTTCACAGATAGTTTGCATTTTGTAGAGGCCTTGTTTTTTAATAGAATAGAATACAGAATTATAAAATTAAATATTGATCTACAGAAAAATAAAATATCGTGTGAACATTTGGAAGATAATAGATTTATATTTTTTATTTTCATAGAATTGAACCAAACATGTTTGGCGGAAACTAATGTTGCTAAAACAGTGTTGTAAAGTTTTGTTCTTCTTTATTTTTGATACAGATTTCAGTGCTGTATTGATTATCAGATAAAAATTGTTTGTGTGTCAGTTTTTTTTTTTTTTTTTTTTTGTATGTATGTATGTACGTACTTTCAAATTTCTTCTTAGAACTTATTTAATCCCTTCCCGGAACATTTTTTTTCCGGAAAATGTGCCATAACGGATTGGTTTTTTTTATTTTACAGATTAAAAGTATGCATCGTGCGAATACTCATTGTATAATTTGTGTTTTTTTTAAATATTTTAGTAGAAAATACATGGGAGTAATTAACCCATTTGGGCTATCCCAAGTTATCTCATGTATTTACAGATTTTTTTAATAAATTAGCCCTTGAGCTAAAAGAAAGGAACAGAAAAACACTCTTCACTAATCATTATATAAATAAATTTAAAAAATCAAGTGGAACAACAAGCAGTAATCTCCCACCACAAGCAATAATCGTGAACTAGCTACATTCTGACATACAGCCGCCGCAAGTGGATAGGCGAGGTATGCATCGCTTACGGGTGGCAGTTCAAGAGGGTGCTGAAATATTTTTCAATATTTCTAATTGGTTAACGCTTATTAGTATTCAGCATTTAGGATGGCAAATTTTATTTTGCTTACTGGCGACGAATAGGAATGCGCGCTACTGTTCTGACATTGCTGTACAAAATAAATATAACTAAAATGAAAGCCAGCTGTCTGCTGCCAGATGTAAGAAAATTCAGAGACATCTTGGGATTTATCTGGCTAATGCAAAATTAGCAAGATAAATGCCCAAGAAAATACATTTAAATCCTAAATTTGGAGGTATTATTGTTTGCTTCGGGTATTATTGTATCCCGAGATATTTCGTATAGTTTAAAATAACTATTTAAAACTAAAAACGAGATATCTCGGGATAATCCATGAAGGGGTTAACCCTTTCCAAGGCGATTTTTATATATATATATATATATATACACACACAAGGGAGTATCAAAAGGTTCGTAGCCTTACCTAGAAATAACAGCCCTAGAAAAGTGAAACTACACAGGAACTTTAGTCCTTTTCTGTTTACTGTCCATGCATAGTAACACATTTCTGCCCTCTCTGGATCAGTTGTTTAATGCCTTAATCCACAGTTCCTCTTCATTGATGCCTTTCTGAGTCATCAATGAAGTTATTGAGACAAATCAAAGCGGCGTCCACACAATGGTTTGACATGTCTTTAGTCTCCGGATCCTACTGGTACACCCAACATTCATCATTTGTCACCACCCATCAGAAATGTTCTCAACATCCCGCATTACACAAATCCAACAGTTGGCAAGAACATTGCTTCTGCAAAGGCGTCAGCAATCTTGGAACCTATGATGTGGAGACCATAGACATGTGCAGATGGTCATAAAATGCTGTGGGCAGACCCATAACTAATTCCCACTGCATTTGCGATGAAATGAATTGTCACTCAGCACCAGTTGCTCAACTTTTGCAACCATCTCACTGTCTGTGGATGTTGATGGCCTTCCTTCTCTTGACTCGTCAAAGACAAACCCCTTGTTTCTCGTTTCCACTTTTTTTCATGCACAGCTTTCATTTCTTGAGCTTTCTTGCCCTACAAATGCAAGAACTTGATCACTGCTTGATACTCCACTTTGTCAACCCTAGCGTCCTTCCTCGGATTCTGGGATCCACCTCTGGTGTACGATCCTGTGGGAATGAAATTTCCCATGTTAGTTATTGAATGTGTAGACTACTTATATTAAAAACAGCATCTTCCTACTGATGTTTTATCTAGGTCAGGGTTACAAACTTTTTGATACCCCCTTGTATATTATTTGGTAATAAGATGTGCCTGAAATGTAAAGCAGTGCACACATTGCCTAATTTACTTGAATTTTTTAGGGTTTTTTTTACTTAGGTTAACTAAACCAGCCAAAGTTTCTCTCATTTGAATTTCAAACTAACTTAATAATTTTTAATGAATGAATATTTCAGTTATTGAAATCTCTCGATTACTATTCGTTGAGTTATGCTCATTACTAGTTTAATCCCTTTTGCAATATATTTTTTATGCTAGGGCTCTGTACATTTTTTATGCATATTTTAAGCTAGGGCCCTGTGGTGTACATAATATATATATGCATTCTTCTTTTATGTGCTCTGTACAGTGTATATATATTTTTAGGTCATTTCAGATTGTGTATCCATTTATGTTTGAATTTTCTAGAAATTTTCAAATAGTTGATCTAATATGTTGTGTTTTCAAGTACACCCAACCCTCGAATTGCATGATTTCAGTTTTGCACCATTGAAAAAATGCTACAAATTTTCATTTTACACAGTACAATTTTAGTGTAACCCGGTGTAAGAATCACAAAAAAAAAAAATAATGTGTATTGTATTAAAAAGCTATGCAGGTGCCCCATGCCCTTTGGTAGCGTACGGCTATTGAGTATGTCACACCAGTTGTTATTCAACAGTTACTGTACACTGAGATATCCGTCTGCCAGACACCTGCATTCAATATTTAGATGTAATAATTAAGCTGTTAAATAATATTATATTCTGTACAATCTGCATTTGGATGATCTACTGTTATAAGCATATAATTGGTCCACTAGATACCATTATATTATTTATTAACATAAACTGTGTGAAAATAATATAAGCAGACAATTGCTCAAACATCACTATATATATACTGTACTGTATCTTTAATTATAAATTGTTTAAATAAAAGTATTTGTTTTGTTTTATAGTGCATTTTGTACATTACCCTTTCTTGTTGATAATACTGTAATGATATTTGCAGTCTTATAAGTACAGTATTATACGACATACAGTGCATTACAAATGTTTAAAGCAAGTTTGGCAGCATGGGTGTGAAAATGATGCATCACAAAACGTGTTAAGTACAGGCACAGACATGTTTGTTGTTTCATCTCCAGGCTCGACTCATTGTTCATTACTTGGGTTTTTGATGCGTATCTAAGCAGTTGTGTTAATAAACATTTTGTGTAAAATTAATACATACAGGTATGTACAAAAATAAAGTATTAAATTTATTTTTAAAATATATAAATTATTTATTTGAGTGTTACGGAACCTGCACCCTCATTTTCTGTATAAACGTTAGTCTCAATTTATACAAATTTCATTATAAAATAATTATAGAAATTTCTTAAGGTACCGAATTGATTTGACTCAAATTTAATAGCAATGAATCTCCGCCCCCTTATCTGAAATTTACCTAGCAACCATAGAGAATCAAATACTACAGCCTTACCCCCCAGAAATTAAATTATACATATGTTATGCAGACGATGTACTAATAATAGGCAATAGAACCATAATCGATATCCTTTTCACTAAATTTAATTTAATACGTGACAGATTTAAATATACACTTGAAACAGAAGAAAACAGACAGATTAATTTTCTTAATCTCATCACATACAAAACGGACACCAAACTTGGAACCAGAATCTTCAAAAAAAACACACATACAGGGTCAAAATGCAGGGAAATACCTGCATTTGGACTCTCACCATCCACTTAGTACAAAAAAAGCCGTTCTTTATAATCAGGTTTATAACGCCATCAAATATAGCTCCACACAAGATGATCTATCTACTGAACTTCAATATCTTACAGAAAAGTTTATGGGCCGAAAATACCCATTTCAGTTAATTCAGTGATGGTAATACCATTTATACCGCCAAAAATAACATCAATAATTCACCTAAACATAACGCAAATAGCAACACACGTATTCTCCCTTACCACAGCCGCCTGGCCGGACAGTTCTGCCGGGTGTTTGCAGGTACAGACATCACACTCACATTTTCTGCTAGGTGCCTCCGTAGCCAGGTGGGAACGAGCAGCAGTGCGTAGCACACACACTTCTTGATTAGACAGCGGTTCAAGCCCGTCACCACCAAATACGGAGGATGCGGAAAGGTCAGGGAATGACCACCGCATATCCTGGAGCAATATGGCTTTAGTTGCTAATGCTCCTAAAACAACAAACAAACAACAACATTTTCTGCCTATAACAAATTTAGCTCAATGTTCAGCTCATACAAAGAAACATAGATATGAAATTAATGACATGAATAACATCATATACCTAATAAAATGTCAACAAAATTGCAATACATGTTATATCAAAAGTACCACCACCGAATACGGTTCCATAAAAACACCTAATACGCGAGCATATTATCATTACAATAGTTTTAGAACAGGACAATCAAGTACCGAACTTACACAACATGTACATTCCAATAATCACAACCCCCTAATCGACTTAGCCATTACTATCATTAAATTAAGATCTAGTTATAAAATTTTTCAGTACGAAGCCCTCATCGTAGAATGGTTTCGCCGTCACTCCAAACTCAACGCTATAAACACAAAATTACCCTACAATCTTTCCCCAGTCTGGAATCTCACGCACCTGAGATTCCCGCATGTTTCAAAGAGTATCATGGGAACTTAGAACTCCTTTAAATATACGCGTTCTCTCCCTACTTCATCATTGCCAACTGAAGATGTTAACAAACGAAAGTCAACTTATGACTTTTGGCCTACCCAGTTTAAACTTTTAAATTCCTTCCTTAATTAATTTATCAACTATTTCATTAATGACAACCAAGGACGAAGTCGTGCACTCCTACTTCCTTGAGCTTATTTTAATTCCGATTTTCAATTCATTACCCCAACCTCAATTTATTTAATTCCCTATCCCAAGCATCAATTGCAGATCATACTAAGGTGAGTACCGCACAAATTTCATTTACACAATACTTTTGCAGAACCAATCTACCATGTAAATCAAGGGTTAGGTGTAATTATAGACAGCTTATAAAATGCTGTCATTGTGCCAGCATTGTTTATAAAAGATGGCAGCATCATTAGCTATGTAGAAAACTTTTAAAATCAGAAAAAAACTTGTACCAAAGTGGTATTTTCCTAATTTGGGCAGAAAAAAGCTGATATTGAATAGATCCTCTAGAATTCTGATCCATAAATTGATGATACTGAATAAGATGATATAAATAGATGTTGTGGATCAAAATGTTGTTACTCCATCAAAATGCAACAAGATAAAATATTTTTTGTCATTGTCTTTTTTATTTTTTTTCTTCTGATTTGATTTTTTACACTAATTTCACTCTAATGTTGGATGATCAAGTCAAAATAAGTGTTATACACAAAGTGTTCAACTTTACAAAACTTCAAAATTCTACAAAGAAACTCACTCCACAGTGTCTGCTACAATTGGCTACCATTGAACCTGTAGCTCACGTGCATACAGAAATTTCACTGCTCTAAGCCAATGCACGTTCTTGGGACTAACTTGTGAAAGCATTAATAGCCTTTTGTTTTTGTTCCTAAATGTGTGAGTGTTCACTCAGGCAGTTGGTAACAATTTTTTGTGTTCTGCTGAATCACTAGTTAGGTTTAACCAGTGATCCAAGAGGATAGCCCAACATTTAGGAACAAAAATTAAAGTTGAAATTTCTATGGGATTAACCATTACAGGTAGTTCCCGACTTTACAAGTTAATTCATTCCTAGCATGAGCTCATAAAGCAGGAATTTATTTCCCATAGATGTAATGTTTAAAACAGGGGTTACATTTTCACAACAATGAAATTTGACCATAGTAATTTTAAATAAAGGTCAACAAAGAAATAGTTTAAACATAAACAGTGATTTATTTATCCAAAGAAATGAAAACATAGCCTTTAAACTCAAGCAAATTGTAATAATAAAGAAATTATTTATGTCATACAAATGTTAAAGAATGTTTATTCTTCATCAACATCGACTAAATGCACATTCATTGATTGTTCTTCGCTCGTTGGTTTGTTGGAAACAAAAGGAGTCGTCTTCTTCTGAAATGCTTCAAGAGTCATTTGTTTCCAAAACAGCCTTCTCTTTTCTTTATAAATTTCACGATGGCATGCAGAAGAATTTTTTTAAATTTGTAACAACTTTTCTAATGCACTCGAAATTTTAACCTTGTGACTCAAAAATCTCAGTTGCTTTTTCTGTGTTGTAAAGCTTCATCGAGCCCCTTGAGAGTGAAGGAATGAACAGGAATTTCAGCTGCTAAATCTTCTTCTTCACATTTCAAGGTGGTCTTCATTTATGAACCCTCCACTGTGTACTTGAAGCAGACCAGTTGTAGAAACCTTAAGCTGCAATTGGTTAGCAATATAAACTGCTTCTGTTTCATTTTGTACAATTTCTTCTGGTCCTTTAAATCCTTCAAAAATTATCAGTAAACTGAGGAAGAGTTTGTTCCAAACACCCTTCAAATTTATCCCCTTTAATAAGCTGGATAAATTTGAAATAAGACAAGACAGCGAAAATGAAGAGCGACACAACCACTGTTTGTAATGTCAGCATGGTGACTGCTTTATGTTAACAAACGAAAGTCAACTCGTTATTACTTTTGGCCTACCCAGTTTAAACTTTTAAATTCCTCCCTTAATTAATTTGAGTCAATGAGATGCTCTCGTCCGCCTGAACAAACGAATGCATAGTAGTAGTAGTACTGTGTTGTATAGCTACGTGCGTGGTTTGAAATGCTGTATTTACGAATGTTTAGCATTTATTTATTGCAATTAATGTAGTAGTAGTAGTAGTAGTAGTAGTAGCAGCAGCATGTGATGCAAGAAAGCAAGTGTATGAGCTTATGCAGCATCAGCCAAAAAAAAAACACACCATTCCCTCCAAATGCCTGTCCAATTCCTCCTTAAATTTATTTAACCTATCAACTTCCACAACGACACTTCAGTTGCCACTTCTTAGCCCATCTGCCCAAATTATCTAGATCCTGTTGCAGTAGCACACTGCCATTACTGTCATTAACAACCCTGCCAACCTTTGTATCATCTGCAAACTTCGACTGGTCTGTAATTACTCGTGTCACCCTTCGATCCCCCTTTGTGAATTGGGGATACATTTGCACATCTCCAGTCCGTGGGGATCTCCCCTGAGTCCAAGGATGCTCTCATAATTATGGCTAAGGGTTTGCTTAGTTGCTTTGCCGCCTCCTTTAATATAACTGGATAGATCCCATCCACCCCAGGTGCCTTTCTTATGTTTAACTTCAACAATTTCTCCTCCACTTTGCTCTCAGTTCATATTTTTGATTTTGTTGATACTTGATACTTGAAAAAAGAACCCATAAAGTGGAAAATGCCTGTATTCCTATATACTCTCACTCATGGATTGTTTGTCAAAATCAGATATATAAAAATGGAGGGGAAATAGCAAGCCTATAATCAAGAAATGCTCACAAAGTTGCCAAAATATTTACAATATATGAAACCAAAAGATTAAAAAAAATAAATAAAATAATAATTGTTCATTTTTCAAGTTTAGATGATGAACTTTAATCTAGAATTTTAGGTTGTATGGTTTTTTTTTTTTGGTTTTTTTTTGCAGTAGTTATTAGTGGCACTTAATAAAAATGGATGTGGGGAAGTTGTAATTAGCAAGAATTTGGAGTTATGTTCAATTCATATTGCACAGAATTGGCCCAATTTGCCATTCTGCGTATTTGCAAATTTCCGATAAAATTCAGTCTGTTGTAAAGAGAACACAGCAGACCAGATTCTGATCTGCTGTGTTCTGATCAAAGAAATAACAGTACTTGGAAAGTTTTCACTCAGGCCTCTGTTTCCATACAATTGTGTATGGAAACTGAGGATATCTCTGGAATAGAAATTATTGATAACCTTAGAAACTGCCCATTTTTCAGGATCATCCTTACTTAGTGCCATCCCTTAAGGATGATCCTAAGGCACCAGAGCCAAAACGCAATGACAGAGTTAATCAATGCGTGGAGTTCTTTGAATGGGCATTATGCTTGAGTTGTCTCCGTAGCCAGGTGGGCAGGAGCAGCAATGCATAGCACACACTTCTTGATTAGACCGAGGTTCAAGCCCATGCCCACCAAATACAGAGGATGCGGAAAGGTCAGGGAATGACCACCGCATATCCCTGGAGCAATATGGCCTTAGTTGCTAATGCTCCTAAAACCAAATAACAAACAAACAATTATGCTTGAATTGAGAAAATTCTCTTTTTAGAACACAGAGTCACTGTATTGTGTGGTCTCTGAAAGCGCTGAATAAATGGCTGAATTTTTAATGAGAAGGACAAATAGCTAGAGTGCTTCCATAAGATGGTGCACCTGCTCATTACAGCCTGTGCAGTCAGAAAAATATCTGGATGATCATTCACTTAACATGGAATTGAAAGGTAGTGTCCAGTAAATGATCACCATAATCTCCGAACCTTACACCTCTGAATTTTTTTCCTCTGTGGGTCTTGCTCAAAACTAACGTATACTGTAGAAATACAGTGTCAAGCAGCTGAACAAACATCTTACCACTGCAAACAGTTCATGCTGGTTTTTGTATACTGAGGAAAGACTAGTTTGTTTATGTAAATGGGGCACATATTGAACGTATAACATATAATAATTCTGTGTCTACAGGATAACATGTATCTATTGATTGACAGGTAGTATCATTCACAATTAGTAGAAACTGAGAGACATCACGGTATTATTATTAATAAACCCTGGATGTGACAAACTTTATTTGTTAGTTATTACCAACATTTACTTTATTGCCTTTTTATATATATATTTTTAAGCTTTAGAAAAGTTCTCTAATGGTTATCAGAAGTAACAGATTTAATGAGCTTATTTCACCACTTCTTGAATCTCATTGTAACCGTGTTCATCTGAATTTGTGCGAGCAATTGTTTCTATGTGAATTGCATAATAAATAAACTAGAAAAACAACAAGTATGTGCAATTATAATTCATGCTTAAAAATGAAAACTACAGTGCATTCTGAACTTAAATTCCACAGAACTTAAACAAGTTAGTAATATGTGTGCATGTAGTAGAAGGAAGGAGTATTAAGAAGAAATAGAAGAATGCATGATATTTCAGGACACTTAAGCAACTTTACTCCATATAAATAATACCATATAAAATATAATATAAGTAAAATTATACAAGAAAACTGGAAACACAAGGGAAAAAATAGACTCGTAACAGGGCCATACTAATAAGATGATTGTCATCATTCACTAAAAGGTCTTAATTTCTTTGCTCAGGAGTAAATCAGAACCCATTATTACACTAGTGCAAACTCATGCAAAAGTATACACATGCACTAGTGTACTTTTGCATGAGTTTTTATAGCCGAGTTCCCTTGCTGTTGTTGACATCTTAGTTGCTTTTACAGTATGCAGAGGCTACTGTATGTGTACATTGCCATGTGAAATATTTAATTAGTTTATCGGTAGAAAGGAGAAATTGGTACAGTCGATTAGAGATTTTATCAAGATCAAAAATATCCAGATGGCTCACCAAGCTGTAACACCACAACTATAATTTTTTTGGAATTACAATTTACAATTACAATTAATTTCTAAAAAAAGAGTAGAGTACAACCAGATGACATTCTTTTATCCTTTGACATTGAGTCAGTTTGTCACTGTCCCACTACATAAAGCCTTAGTTCAACAACTACACATTCCTGTGTACCTTTCAATAATTGAATCATACTTCCAGTTTTTGGGTGCAGTTCTCCAGGCAAAAATCAAGCCTCAGCATGGAAACCCCTTAGATATTCCTGCTAGCAAAAGCATTCATGGTTGACCTGGAATCAGAATTTTTTGGAACCAGTGCCTTTAAAATTCATATTATGGAGCTGTTATGATGATGACAATCTGGACCATAGTGAGGACAACCTCTGCATTTTCTCAGTTCTCACCAGTCAAATCAATTATAAGATGAAAATAGCAAATAATTGAAAACTTCTTTTCCTATCACTTAATATATTTTTGGAAAGAAAAGTTCATTTCTTAGGAAGATTCATAGGAAAATAAATAAATAAAAATCACTGACACTAGGGTATTCCTTAACTGCAGTTTACTGATTCTCATTTTACTCCTGTTGAGGCCCCCAAAACTGACTTTTCTCTGAACATTTATAAAAGCAAAGCTCTAAGTGTCTCCATAGCCAGGTGGGCAGGAGCAGCAGTGCATAGCACACACTTCTTGATTAGACCAGGGTTCTAGCCTGTGCCCACCAAATATGGAAAGATCAGGGAATGACTACCGCATATTCCAGGAGCAATATGGCCTTAGTTGCTAATGCTCCTAAAAACCAAATAACAAACAAACAACAACAAACAAAGTTCTAAAATGTACTGTTTAAACACTCAGCACAACCACAAATCAGCGGGAATTCATATTTAGTCATTTTATGAATAATATCATTAATCATGTTTTGTGGCCATTGGATCCAAAAACCATTGTAACTCAAATACATGTGCACTAGTGTACTTTTTCATTGATTGCCTAGTTACTTAAATGAATGCCACCCATCCATCAAGAATAAAACCATAGAAGAAACCATCAGGAGGTTTGATGGTATCCACTATAAAGCCACCACATCAGAAGCCTGCGTATCTATCCCTTTCATTCCAGGGAATTAGTAAAAAGATGGCTGAAAAGCAGTATTTGCTAGGAGTCTCGAATATTTTTTCAGGTATATATCCCTCTTCTTGCCTCTTCTCTGACATTTCTTAACTCTGAGGGAAATTAAACAATTGTCATTAAACAATTAAACTCTTTTAAAGAATTGTCATTCCTTTCAATTTTGCTTATACATGAGTTAAAGACTGACATTGCTGTTTGACAATGCACAAGATAAACTTCACTAAACTCATCTTCAAAGAAAAGTTTTAAAATCTTGGGGGGATTTCCTTGGGACAATGAGGAAGATTTGGGAAAAATACTTAAATCCTTTCAGTAGCAGGTAATAATGAAAGCCATCATGTTCTACTATGAAATGGAAGCTTTTTATAAGTAACTTCTGTAAATTTGCAGAATTGCCTTAAAATTTCAGCCCAAACAGTGGAGTAAAAATCCACATCCATTATATCTGCACCTTGCTAGATACAGTTATGCAGAATGTGGGCAGGGCAACTCACTCATAATAATCTTTGCAAATTGGAAAATACATTATTTCCATTATATATATGAACCTGCTCCAAACATGGTTTTACAGTTATCCCCATGAGATGCAACACATTTCTTATCCAGGCTACTTTATAACAATGTTTCAAAATCATAGCCAAAAATAGTAGCTGCTAACTCATCTGGCTTGATATCTAACTGTATATTGAGCTGCAATTTCTCCAGTCAAAATAATGTACAAGAATGGGGAAAATTTTTATTTAGAGACCCATTTTGAACTTTCTACAGATGCCAGTAATCATTACTGGCATCTGTAGAAAGTTCAAAAAACTCTACATTCAGAGACTAAATAACTTCCTCAACAGAACAGACTGCTAGGACAGAGTTACCAATGGCTTCGATCTTTGTTCTTGCACAAGATAAGTTTTTAGCAATTTCAGAATCAGAACATATCAACTTGAATAAATCTGATGAAAAGGACATTGAGTTGTAGCTGTGGTGATGTGCCACTGCACATTACCACAGGCAAGGGTACCTTCAGCAACAGAAATGCTTACATTAAGCCTTTTAAGGCATTTACTAAAAAAGCTAATCATTTTGCTGGAAGATTCTTTACATCTAATGTTTTTCCAAATTCATGTGGATTCAAATCACCTGAACCTTTATTGGCAACTGAAGTGTGGCTTCCTGGACCACAAACAGCGCATTCTGCCTCCTCATTTACTCTGCCCATATTTATTCCTAAAATCATCGCACTTCCGTTTTGGCATAATGGGGATACCTGAATTTATGTAAATTAAAGAATTATTAGGCTACTTACTTCATCAATCGAAAATTTATTAAAGACTGTTACATTTATCAGAAAGAATACATTTCTGAAATTTGTAAAAATTGACCTAAAACATTTAAAATTAGAAAACAATTTGGAAATAACTGAAGCTTTCATTAAAATATTACAAAACCATGCTTACTCATAAATAAATAAGACCAATTGTAGCTTTTTTACTTAGACTACTGAATGAAGAAAAGAAAATGTAAAATCATCCCTTCCTTTAAAACATATGGAATTATATTTTCAATTTAGAATAAATTCACTTAATTAGAATGAATTGCAGGTAAACATAAATAACAACAAAAAAAAAAAAAATTGTTTTCGAATTATCTACTCACCATGAAGAGAAAACAGTATTTTAGAATTGGAGCAAGAAAACCAAACTGCATAAACGAATTACCAATCAACTCCAGATGTCTTCAAAAATCATCTTCACGTTGTTTACAACCAGAAGTGGAAATTCTTGGGGAAACAAAGAAAAGTATGCACATTACTTCCACAAATACTGATTGGTGCCCACCTTGCAAATTTTACCAATGGTAAGGACCACAAGATTTTCAAATTTAAGTGCCAAAATTCCTTACATTTTCTAAAATTCAGAAATTCCTCCCTGACAGTCTGTAGTACATTAAAAATGAAGACATCCAGGAAAATGAGGATGGCTGGCTAAAAAAAGTACAATTTTTGTACAATTTTTTGAATGTAAAAATTCAGAAAAAATAACGTGCTGAAAATTAGAAAAACGATTTATACATTAAATATGAATGTATCAGTGTCTTCCATCTTCTAGTTTAAAAGACCATTAAGTATGCAAAATTTGAAATTTCCATGCTCTCATATTTTTGCTTAACATGTATATAAATATTTTTTAAATTATTAAAAATGTATATATGTATTTAGTACTCTTAATTTCTTCCATTTTCAGATTTATTTCAAATTTTATTTTGAATTTGGCATGCTGTGAAGCACACAGTTAAAAATTACACATCTCCCCATATAGTAGTATGAATGAAATAAAGTCATGATACTTTTTTGCATTCAGGATATTGGACATATTTGTATGTTTCCTTCAAACCAACAGTGTGAAGTAGAGGAACTGATTGACTGCATTTCCATTGTGCAGCAAAACTGCTTTTAAATTTAATTTTAATGCATCAGTAAATATATACCACTCATTTGGATTGTATTCGGTTCTCAGTTCATTCATAAGACTGCTAATGTGGTTACAGAAACACATGCCATCTTCCATAATTAAATATTTTGAAAACACTCTGTGATATTTATGATATATTGTAATATTAATTCTTACTTCAAGTAACTTCCACTGTTATAACTTAGAACCAAGGAGTTCTGCTTTCTCTTTAGATAAGTTTATAATTATAATTTTCTAGTTGAAGTGTCTTCTAGTCCAGCAAAGTCTGTAACACAAGAATCCTTGTTGTATTTATTACTGCTTCCTTTATCCCATGATTTTGGGGAATTTGGTATTGGCAGCTTCCTTATGTGGAACAGTTCTGATTGCAGATGCTAGGATATTTGATGCAGTTCTTTCTTTTTCTGGACATCTGATATTTTTGTCATAGTAATCATCAGTGTGGTTGAATAGTTCTTACCACACCATGGGAATAGCAAAATGCATGCTTTTATGCCTTTTGCTGTTCCAGTTAGCTACATCCTTATATTTGTAGTGTAGGTAATACACCACAAATATATAGGTAGGTGAAGACTAAGTCTTCACCTACCTATATATATATTAGGCGAAGCCCTAAGTCTTCTCCTGATTGCCAGTCTTGCAACCAGTGTACAAAGACTATGCCCATTTAGTAGTGCTGTCAATTTTCTTCCACTTAGTTTTTGCTATAAACTGTCCACACATGTAGCAGAAGTTGTCAGGGTGCTTTAGACACTTCCTTTTCTTCTACTTAAACATTATAACATATGATGTTAAACAAAACACAGAAAAGAAGCAATGTTCAATAAATACACAGTAAACTGTACATATTCACACTGCAACTCTATTACTGAAAGAGATAGGTGGAAAGTAGACAGCAAGGTTAGTATCGTTGGAAAACTGAAGTAACTAATATCAACAGAAAAAACACTTATGAACTGTACTAGTAGCTTATCTACACTGGAGGATTTCATATCACACTCTATGGTAATGGCCATATAGTATAAGGAAGCCTAAAGCTTATGCTGCATCAGCCAAAAAAGAAAGAAAAAAAAAAAGAGTAAAATAATAATAATAATAAAATAAATAATAAAAGAAAAGGAAATAGACAACCTATGCATTTCCCTCCTCCCATAGATAACTATCCAGCTGATCTTTGAATTTCCCCAAACTGTCAGCCTCTACCATGTAGGTAACTTATTCCAGTAATTTATAACTCACTGGCTAAAATAAAACTTCCTGCAATCCAGTCTAAACATCTCCCTCCATAACTTGAATTTATGGCCCCTAGTTTTAGAATTATTTATAACCATGAAGATTTTTGGCCTCATTCATTTTACTTTTGCCTCTCAGAGCCTTAAACACCTCAGTCAAGTCTCCTCTAAGGTGCTTAGTTTCCAAGCTGTGCAACCCACATATTCAGTCTTTCCTCATGGATGCCCTTTTGTCAATCTCACTATGCACCATCTTGGACCCTTTCAAGAAGCTCTATGTCTTTTTTTTTTAGGTGCGGTCTCCATACTTGAACATGGTATTCCAAGTTTGGTCTAACAATAGCCTTGTATAATGGATTATGACGTCGTTATATCTATTACATGTTTATTACCATTATTACCATCTATGAACTCATGTAAACATTATTATCTGCAGGTAATACAACAGATCAGTATCATATCTACTTTCCTAAATTGCAATATAATATATATGTATTGTGGGTAAATACAGAAACGTGTATTTGTAGAAATTATATTGTGATGTGAAATTTTAAGAATTATTGTAGAAATCTGTGTATAAGAATTGATTGAAAAGAGCTGATATATTGAAGGAGGTAAAATCCTGTTGGCCGATGTTATTAATATTCAAGATAAAAAATGACATGCGGATTGAAAATGACTGCAAGAATATTGAATCACTCATAGGTAACTTCAGCGATTGATAAACAGATCAATTGACAACTTGCTTTTAGAACGGTCAAAGGAGTCATGTAGGTGGATTCGTGTCAAAATTTGATTGCAGGTACAGTGAGGTGAAATCAAATTGTTCAAATTTACCTGTCACCTTACTTATTGTTATGTGTACTTGCCTTCCCTGATGGAAAAGAAAATAATAAAAAGTGGTTCTTAGTAGAATGCACCCACAAAGTTTGAGGATATCTTTCAAAAACATTTTGTATAAAATTTATTTTATTTCCAAATATCACAAATGTCTTGCTAGAATTGACAAATTTCTTAATGCAGTGTCTCTTGTGCTACATGTGACATACCATCTGCCATTAATGTGTTAATACATTATAAGTATGTTTCTGTCATTAATTAATACAATATACTACAAAAGGAACCAAAATAAATTTTGGTTTCTTTTGTAATGTATTGCACTGTATTACATGTAATACAGTGCAATACATTGCACTGTATTACATGTAATACAGCATGTACTGTATTACAAAAGAAACCAAAATAAATTTTGGTTTCTTTTGTAATACAGTGCATGCTGCTGCTCGTGGTCGCAGATCATTAGTATTTGCCGTATAGTGCAAAAAAGACATTGGCTTTTGCTGCTCCGTCCAATAAAAAAAGGGGTAAAAGTAGATAGCAAAATACAAATAATGCACTTCCCTCCTCATGTAGGTAACTATCCAGTTGTCTTTCCTTTGAATTTCGTCAAACTGGCAGCCTCATCTCCCTGTGGAAGCAACTTCAGTACTGAGCAACTCACTGACTAAAAGAAAATTTCCTACAATCTGTAATGTGAATTTATGGCTCCTAGTTTTGAAATTATTTATAAAAGTGAAAATTCCACCTTCATTTTATTAACATCTTTCAGAACCTTATAGACCTCAGTCAGGCCCCATCTAAGGTGCCAGGTTGCCTGTCTTTGGACACTTTCAAGAAGCTCAGTGTCTTTTTTCAAATGAGGTCTCCATACTTGGGCACAGTGTTCCAAATGTGGTCTTACAATTGCCTTGTAGCGTGGTTATGACCTCCCTATCTCTACAAGATATTGTTCAATGGATCAGAGTTGAGTTCAATATGACCTGTGGGCTTTCCTGCCTGTTTACACTGCTCAGAAAGTTCATTTGTCTGTATTGTGACTCCCAGCTCCCTTGTCTTCTCTACTTTTTTTAATTCAGCCTCACCAAGTGTATAAGCTATTTTGGGGGGTTGCTTTTCTCCAAGTATAAGACCTTGTATTTTTGCTGCATTAAAACACAGCTATCACTTTTCTGGCCATTCTTGAAGCCTTTTAAAGTCACCCTGAAGGAAGCACTGCTTGGCACTGATCATTAACAGTTCTCTCAGTCTTTTCATCTCGAATTTTGACATCACACATTTTATCCCTTCGTCAATATTATTTATGAAAATCAGAAACAATGATTAACCAAGAACTGATCCTTGAGCCACCCCACCTCTGAACTTATAGCACTCCAAAGAATATCCATTAATTACAACCCTTGGCTTCTTCCCTGCAGCTACCCTGTGATCCAGCCTAGAATATTTCCAGTAATCCAAATGTGTTCCAGCTTACACACTTATCTCTCATGAGAGACTGAATCAAATGCCATGCTAAAATCCAAATAAACTATGTCAAAATTGTTCTCTATATCCGGCTCATGTAAACTGTCTAAACAGCCTACCAGGTTAGTTCAAACATGATTTTTCATTGACAAACCCATGTTCTATGTCCTTCAGGATGCCATTTCTATCAAAATGTCCTTGGATTGCACTTTTAATCATTGCTTCCAAAGTTTGCCCTACCACTGTTTTCCCAACCACTGAAATCAGACTGCTCTGTAGCTATCAACTTCACCCTTAGAACTGCTTTTATATATTGGCAATACATTGGCACTTTTCCAGGCCAAAGGAATCTCTCCCAATTCCAGTGATGTCCTTCATAATTAACCTCAATGGTTCAATACACTCTTCGGCCACCTCTCTCAAAATTACAAGGTATATGCCATCAACTCCAGGAGCCTTACTTGCCTTTTGGCTCAAGTTTTTCTAATAAGCAGTCATCTGTAATTTTGAAATCACTAATTTCACACATCTCAGCCTCACTCACACAGCCCTCCTCAGCATGAAAGATCTTTCAAAAATATTAAATCGAGAATTATTCTAATTCTTGATTTTAATATTTTCTTTATTTGTTTTTAATGGTTTGTATTTATTTCCAGAAACATTATGACAGTTTAATTTTTATCAATGACTTTTCGAAGAAACAATATTAAAGTAGTTAACACTAATGAACAAATTAAAGTATTTTATATTTCTCAATTTTAATGTTTTCTTTTTGTCCATTCACACTGTGTGGGGGGGGGGGATCCCACTTTGTATTAGAAACAATGCTGAACACCTGCGTTCTTGTTTCTTCAGTTATCGTTATTTAAAAGTTTTAAGCAATAAAAACCCTTTTGAGAAGACACCTCTGAAGTTGTCTTTTCAGAGTTAAATTGTCATAGGCTAGTGTTAGAGTAACTGCTATGATTGCATAAAAGAAAATGCCTTGAGTGTGCTACTGGAGTCATGTAAATCTGAGTTGATTAGACAATTAATGCCACTCTGCTTCATCTACAAATGTAGATTATAGTGCTGTGTTAGGATGTGTTATCTACTGACAATGATAGTCTTGGTCCCATGCTCATTTTAAAAAATGATTGTTATCCACAAGTTGATCTAAAATTATTAATTTCACTTTCAAATTAAATAACATTGCCAAAAGAGATAAATCTCCTATTCATTAAAAAAATTCTAGCGCATTACTGAAACGGATTTCTCTGACTCCTGGACTCTATCAAGTAGCAAATGGTCCCTTTTAGCATATTTGTATCAAACAGTCACTAATAAATATATATGCTATTCTTGCAGCCACTAACAAAATGATATAAAGCTAAAGGAAGTTTAACATCAGTAAAATTTTCTGAGGCCATGATTGATGATGCACAAATCTAAAAACATCCACTAGAAAAGACTATTATGTCAGACAATAAAATTACACATAAACAGCAAAGAATAAAACTAAGAAACAATATTGTGCATAATAATAGCAGAACTGGGGCTTAAAGAATTGTGAACGGAATAAAAATTTATTTACGCACTTTTTTTTTATTTATATGGGAATGAAAGTCTGCCAGAAGTACAGAGGAAAAAGATGGAGAGAAAATTGCAGAACTGAAAAATGCAAAGGGGCAGTGAGAGGATATGTATCCTGGTATAAGGCTGTCACAACTGTAATTAGTGAAAGTACAGACATATAAGTTAGTGCAATTAATTCGTGTGCAGTAAATTAACCAAAGTTATTATAGGGGCATCATTTCATTGCATCACATATTATGAATAACTTTACAAGTTGCCCACTTGGTTATACTTGTAATAAGTAATGCTTCTCCAGTAGAGACGACCACTATTACTTATTCTCAATGGGTACCACCACCCAGATGGCTATTTGGCTCTTCATCAGTGGGTTTACCTTGACGGTATAACAGCTGACAACCCAACTGTGAAAATAATTCCACAATATGAGAGATGCCAAATGGAATTTAGTATTATTAATACCTAATAAAAATTTAGGGCTAAAGCCTCAGATTGCAGGAAAATTTACAGACATATAAAGTGCAATTGCATCATGTCTATACACAGTAAATTAATTGAACTTATTATAGTGCCATCGTTTCATTACATCTCATATTGTGAATACCTTCACAACTTCTGGTTACACTTCGAATAAGTAATGCTTTCCCAATAGTATTCTGAGTGGTTACCACCAGATGGCCATTTCAGGGCTATTTGGCACTTTGTGGGTGGTATCCTGTTGGTATAACAGTGGACAACCCAGTTTTGAAAATAATTGCAAAGTATGTGAGATGCCAAATGGTGTTTAGCAGTTTAATGCTTAATAAAAATTTGGGGCCATTTCAGTGCCAAATAGCGCTGAAACAGCCATCTAGGTGGTGGTGAGAAAATAAGTAACGATAGTCTTCTGTATTGGGGAAGTGTTACTTATTCAAAGTATAACCAGATAGGCACCATATCTTTCTATACACATAGAAAGCAACACTGAAAAGATTGGCAGGTAGGGAGATTTATTGGCCACAAGTTAGAAAACTTGTTGTCTTTTGATATTTTCCTGGTGTATAACATCTTTTTTTTTTTTTTAAGGAAGTCTGTTTTATTATTATGTTTTCTTTATTTCTTATTTTACTATACATATTTCCACCAGTTTTTTGGTAATATTTTATGGATGCCTTGACTTATTAATGATATTATAAATGGTATGTTAACTGTCTCTCTTTCCAGTAAGAGAGAGATAGCTCTTTACTCCAAAACATTAATTATTTGGTAGAAAATTTCCTTTTATATGAAAGAACCTAATTTTTGAACATTCAAATAATTTCCAACAGTAAGTGTAAAGTTTCTTCCAAACTTTGTACTGCATTCTAAAGAAAATTATTCATTCTGTTATGTTTGTTATTCATTCACTATTTATATATATATATTTAACTTTATTTTTATAATCCTCAATATTTGTACATCATTTTGTTTATACACTCCTGTTTTTTTACAGTTTCTATTCCATAATTTTTGACATGGCATGTAATGCTGTCCTAAAAGTTCCATTTCTTCTGTCATACATTTGTCCACTGCTATAGTGCTGTTTGATTAACAGTATTCATTATAACATTCTGTACATTAGCTCTGTTGAGTTTTAGCTCTGTTGTCATGTATTTTTTTTAAATGATTCAGAGAATATGAAAAGCTGTCAGAAATGCTTGACATTAGACAAAATTAGATATTCTATGAAGATTTGATTTGTAAAAGCAAATTTGATTTAGCAGTACAGTAAACCCTCGCTAATCCGGTTATAGTTAATCCGGATGTCAGATAATCCAGATCGAAATATGAAAAATTCTGTTCACAGTTGAGTACTTTGAAAGGCACACGAGATTTAGGAAGGCAGATGAGTAACTCTCACTGTGTCTGATTGACTGCGCAGAGAGGGACGGAACATACATTACATTGTCTTGCATGTTGTTCAGTATCGTTGTTGACTCTGAGTTGGGCAGATGTTATTGTTTCATTTGTGTACTTACTTCTTTATACGTATATGCATATGTGCATAAGTTAACTTATTTTATATAATTATGGGTTCTAAAGAATTAAAAAGTGAAATAAAAAGAAAACACTTTACTTCAACTATCATTAACAAGCTCAAAGTGATAGAACAACTTGAAATTGGTGTTTCTGAAAAAAAAAAAAAATACTGAAGAATTTGGTATTGGCCAACAGGTTGTGTCAGTTACTAAGAAACAAAAAATAATCTATAAAGACATTTCCTTTAAAATTTGATGTGGGGAGTGATAAAAGCAGTGTATCAAATAGACAGACGTTAAAAAAGCCAAAAGAAGTGTTGCTGAAAGAAGCTATATTAAGTGGTATTCACATCAACAATCAAGTGGCCTTGCCGTGCAACACCAAGGCCGCTTGATTGTTGTATAAAACCTGATAAATGTATAAAAAGACAAAAGATAATACATTTATCCATCTGTCGATGGATAAATGTATTATCTTATAGTTTTTTAAATAAAGGGTCTACAGTGATATTTTTTTAAATTTATTTTCATCAGCACTACTTATATCATTAAATTTTCCATTTATTTGTGTTCTAAGTTTTGTTTTGTCTTTTAGGGCTATCGTTTGCTTCATTAATCCAGATTATCACTTAATCCGGATGACTTCTTCCCCCCCCCCCCCATTACTCCAGATTAGCGAGGGTTTACTGTATCTACCATTACAACCATAATTGAGAACGAATAAAAGAAAATTCTCAGAATGTTGTAAGATAGCAACTTTTAGAATGTTGTAAGATAGCAACACTCACTGAGAGATGTAGTCAACTAGTTGATACATCTCTCAGTGAGTGTTGAAGAAATTAGGGGTCATAATAAATTTTAAAAAAAGAAAGAAAGCTTGTTATGACCACTAACAGGGTTGCAGACCAGTTGCAGATTTTGTTTTGCTTTAAAAAATCATTGCTAAACAAAGTTGAAAAATGTTGGTCCAGAACTTGTTGTAGTTGAGAGTGAAAAACTTATATAAAGTTGTCAAGAGATGACAGATTTATATAAGGATCTGAAAAAAAAATTGCTTGAAGGATCTGATGTCAAAATTTTTTCTGCTAATAAGAACTTGTTTGATAGCACCTGTAAATTCAACAGATGTTTTTGCCAAGACAGCCATAGATATTACTATATATGGAAAACTATATATATTATATTACTATATATGGGAATATATAGTAATATATATTACTATATATATTATATTACCATATATGGGAATATATAGTAATATATGTTACTATATATATTATATTACTATATATGGGAATATATAGTAATATATATTACTATATATGGGAATATATAGTAATATATATTACTATATATATTATATTACCATATATGGGAATATATAGTAATATAATATGTTACTATATATATTATATTACTATATATGGGAAAAGCTCTTCCAGATTTAGTCAACATTCTCTTATCATGGAACCAAATACAGCAGAGGACAGCTGTGTATTTATATTCTGTTAACATATGTTCCTTTCTTCAAAGAAAAATTCAGATTTGTGATTGTTTTTTGGCATGAAGACTTATTTTTTGTATCTAATAGTGTTCTGTGTTTATGTAAATTTTCTTGTTGTTGTTTTTTTTTTTTTTTTTTTAAATTTATGATGTAAGTTCTGATTGTATTACAATTGGCAGATATGAAATGGCTGTGCACACAAGTTTATACTTTTCATCGTCTGTTCATTGTCATCAGTGGATTTCTGTTATTCCATTTTGGTCACCAGCCTTCATTTACTCTAACTTTCAAAAGTGTTGTGTTCTCAAGTATTATTTTATTTTATGTTTTTTTTTGTATAGTATATTGGGCTACTTAATGAGACTGCTTATTTTTTATTATGCTTTTTATAGTATCCTTTTTCTTCTTATAGTACTTTGCTGTTCAAAGTATTAATAGCTTGGCTCTTCAGGGTATTAGTAGCTTGGTTGTTTTCTTTTAGTTTTAAACAGGCAAATTTCTTTTATTTACTTTGACCTTTGTCATTACAGGTGTTGACTATAGATATCACCTCTGGTTACCACTCCTTAACCTGCACCTTGCATAGTGCAAAGATTCTCGTTGTATACAGGGTGATTCACTACCAGTGCGACAAACTTGCAGGAGGTGTAGGGGGCATAAAGACGAATCGGAATCACATAGCATTGCAAGGTCCGAAATGCCTTCGTCGTGTGGTAGAGGACATTGAACGGGAGGTCGCGTAAACAGCGATCCCGCTGGAAGTCAGCATTTGCGAACCATTTCTTTTGAAGAAACCAAGTAGCAAAAGTCCTCCGGAGTGGATAATCCGCAGGCTCCAATGATTGGACGTGTTGCAAATGGTATGAACTCATTTGGTTTGTTGACAGTATCCTCCATACAGTGGATTGGGAAATATCCAATTGTTGACCTATCACTCGAGTACTCGTACTCGGATTGCCTTCTGCAAGACATAGGACATTGTCTGGCATCCTTGTCGTTTGCTCTCGATTCATGGTACCTCTCGTGAAACAACCAGTCTCATGTAACCTTCTGTGCACACGTGTGAAAATCGTGTGATGAGGAGCACGCCTGTGCCGGAAACGTTTCTTGTACAAGCACAGAGCAGCGCGCCCGTTACAGTCCGCAGCTCCATACGCGTGGTGCATGTCGGCCAGTTCAACGTTTGAATACTCGTCCATCCTACTGCCTCGGGAACTGGTTCGCAAATGCTGACTTCCAGTGGGATCACTGTTCACGCGACCTCCCATTCAATGTCCTCTACTGCATGACGAAGGCATTTCGGACCCTGCAATGCTATGTGATTCCGATTCGCCTTTGTGCCCTCTACACCTCCTGCAAGTTTGTCACACTGATAGTGAATCACCCTGTATATTAGGGTTCCTTATTCTTTATTATTTGGTGAGATATGAATTAGGCATGCATTCCCCATCAGATATGAAATTAATATTAGTAGTGGCAAACAATGCAAGGAAGTAAGCTTGTACAGCATCAGCAAAAAAAAAAACTTCCCATATACCTTCTCCATCCCCTCTACTAGTTTGTTGAGTTCTTCTTTGAATTTATTCAATTCACCCGCTTCTGCATGTCTGTCCTGCAGCTTCCCTCAGTTTGAATTTATGTTCCCACGTGTGCACTCTGAACAAGATGGAGAATGCCATTACCATTGAGCTTGCTCAATCTATTCAAAAAAAATTCTATAAAAATACAAAAGTATTTATATAGAATATCAAACGAAAATGTAAAATTCAAAATAATTTTATATATTCCAATTTGAATGTATAAAATTCTTAAAACATTGCAATTAAGTCCTGAGAATGTTTTGAATAATGTTCTTATTCTTAAGTCAGGAAGCAATAATATTTTACATTGACTAATGTTTATTTGTGTTTCTTATCCTTTTTCTGGAAGAAAGTTGGTTCAGTTCACTCCTGTTTAACTGATTGAATTGCAGTTGAGATGGTAATAATACCTGCTGCCTTCATTTAAATTGAAAGCAAAATCCATATTATGTTGTAATTGTAATATCCATAAAATTTATCATAGTACTTTCTTCCTCTTTGTATATTCTTAAAATTTGTTTTTATTAATCTCATTTGTTTGTATTTGATATTTCATGTACATCCATATAAGTGAAAGTGTATGATTCCTCTATGACAGTACAGTGATCTTACCATTTGTCATTTGTTTAGAGAGGTCTGTGTTTGAACCCCTTTGAAGGATCATAAGAATCGACAAACATCTTCAGAAAGGACTAATTAGCCTACCTCATGTGGATGGATTCCCTTCCCCCTGAGTTATAGTTTTTTTTTAGCCCTTGAACACACTGTTGTACAGACATAATATACAACAAAACCATATGGACTAAAATAACAGTACACATTATAGCTTTGAGTAGCTGATGTATAAAAAATTCCTAAAGACAAAGACTAGTATATGATTATAACTGAGCATAGAACTTGATTTTAAAAAAAAAGTATTTTTCACAGAATGACACAACAATAGGAAATTTCTTATGTACGTATGCTAACACTAGTGATAAAAAAAAAAAAAAAAACACAACACCATTTTAGCCAGATAAACTGGCTAGTTTTGTATTTCAAAGCTGTGCAAAGAATATTTTTGTAAAAACACGATCCATATTTTCAGAACGTGGGTCATTGTGTATAACTTTAGATATCAAGTGGCCAATAGAGCACTAATATAATTAATAACATTTTTGTTTTTTATTCCGTCAAACATAAAACAGTCTTATTAAAATTGGTGGGAAAAGATAAAGCTTGACTCATCAGTATGTTGCATATATAATTCATTTCCTCCCCTTTTTTGTTTTGACAGATGGATTCCAATCCACATTTACAACAGACCTTTCCGGGAAAGGTGGAAGTCTGTCATCTAGTACAATGATAGTTGGCTCACATAACACCCACCACCACCACATTGCAAACTTGTGAAACAGATCTCAGCCTCTTAGAAGTGACAGGTACATATACACTCGCTTCTGCTTGTACTTGTTATTTAATTTTTTTTTTTTTTTTTTTTTATCCGTTATAAGTGAAATCCAAACACAATTTGTGTGCATGTAATTTTGCATGTATTTAAAAAACAGCTAGAGTATTAATTCTCAAACAGTTAAAAGTATTAAGATAATGAAAACTGAAGAGGTTTAATATACCAAAATTCAATATATATCTGTTTTTAATTTGAAGAATATTGTGGGAAATAGTTATTGCACCTAATAAAAAAGTTACATAAACCAGATATGAAGATAATAGTATACATAGTAGCTCTTCCCTCATCAGTTGAATAATACCATAATGATTAATTTGGGTTGTAGGGTAACCCAAAACATTCCACAATGCTTAATTGTGTATGTATCTGTTTCTTCAGGTGAAACCTTTAGGTTTTAGAGAGAGAGAGAGAGAGAGAGAGAGAGTCTTTCCTTCAAATATTTGACATTTATTTATGATACATACACACATTCCATCCTTTGATAAGAAAAGAGAAATCCAAAGAAGTTTGTTTTTTTTATTCTCCACTATAATAGCTGTTTATGGCTAGTTCTTATAGATAATAAAATTATATTATAGCCCTGCTGTCATGAATTGAACAACACCAGAATAGTTAGTTTCATTTGTGATATAATCCAAAACATTCCAGAAGGCTTTTGTGTGTGTACACATACACACACGTACGATCTTCCATTTACATATTCCATTAAATACACCATTGGACTTATTGACTAATATAGTAATATTCCTTACAGATATACTTATTGGAAAGGACAGGCTGAAGAATAATAAGGGCTGCCTACAAAATTCTCAAAATATTTTCTTTTCAGTTTAATTTAAAGCAGCTTTTATTTATTTATTTTATTTATTTATTTTTTTTTTTCTTTTCTCTCCTCCAGTGAATATGATTCTGTCAAGCTTCCGTACTGAGTTATAAAGAATGTACTACCTTCAATGGTACATTATGCCATACATGATATGTATGACATAATGCAGTTCAATTCAAGAAATTAAGCTTTAATTTTGATGTTTGAATACGTCGTAGCAGTGTTTTGTTATCTACTGAGTTGGGTACATATTCTGTAAAATATTGCAGAATAGGGAGCAGTTTGCCTTTTGAACTGTGCAGTAGGTAACTAAACATGTAAAAGACCAGATCCAACATTGAGCTTAAAGTTTAAATTTTGGGAGGAGTGTAATTTACAAAAATAAATGTTTCTTTGGTTTTAATTAAAGTTGCCAGAATAAATACTAGCTTGAACTAGCTAACCAAAACTGCATAATTTCAACATAATTGAACGTGTGATTTTTTTACAGGGATGCTAGAATGAATTGGCAATGATCACAAGAGCCCAGCTGTTCCAAAGCTGTCAGTTTGTTGTAAAATCAGACACACAGGAAGATATACGTTGATTTTGCTGTGTTGATTTATACAGCACTACACAGTTACATATTAATATGAGGTGATATAAATTTTTGCCATGTTTTTATTTCACTTTTGTTTATATTTGTATGCTATCTAGTCTTGTCCATTGTACAGTTATAGCAGCTGGCTTTACTTTGATCTATAATCAACAATAAACTTGATCTTTATGAACACATTTATTTTCTAATATCAACAGTCTGAAAGCAAATATGTATATATATGCATTACCACATAAACAACACATTATTAAAATAAACATTCACAATCATCTGGATATCATATTATATCCTGATTATTATCGTTTGCCATGCATGCTCTCAAACTGTCATGAATTCTTTGGAGTTGTTTAGGAATGATATGAATTGGTGAATCATATGAAATTATTTTATTCCTTAAACATATGGCTTGTTGAAAACTGGAATTTACCCATTTTTTAAATTATTTTTCATCGCTTTAAAATTTCTTTATCTCAATATGTTCCTCCAAATGATATGAAAAAATTAGTTCACCATTGAGAACTATATTTACTAAAAATTCCTCTCCTGTTTCTAACTAGGATTGAAAGTATTACAAAAAATAATGAAATAAAAATGGTGCTAATTCCTAAGTGGAATGTTTATTCAATTTTTTATAACAACATTGAGCATAAATTATCTTTAAAATTTCATTTCAAATTTTAAAAATAAATAAATAAGTGAAGTAGAGAAAAGTGGATTGGTCCCATTGTTTAAGAGAAACTATCAAACATTTCATTTTGCATTGATGTTGAACAAAATAAGTGGCATCACAAAAGAATGTGTTGTATACTGACTATTTGAGACCATTTCTAATAGTGGAATTTAAAGAAACTACCTAACAAAGAAGGGATTCACTATCACAGTCATCAAATAAGCATGAACTGTTTAAAAGAACAGGTAGATCTTTCTTACCCACATACAGATTTTTGCTTACTAGAAATGCTGGTTATCAATGATAAAATGCTTTGGTTAGCAGTTCCGAGGGCATTATGTAAGAATTTATGGCTCTTTGCATAAATGCTGCAACTGCTACAAAACTCCAAGTGATAACAGAGCCACCAGAAAAATATTTGCCATAGCATGCTTGATTCAGTGAGGAATGATGACTTTCCTAGCTTCCTTATTCCTTTGTCCAAAAAAGTAAATAAACAATAAATAATCTGCTCACATAACACTTCTGTGCTGAAACAGAGAAGTGATTTCTGGATTTGTGAAAATATACATAGCTGGCTACCTTGTTTCCCTTTGTAGCATATGCTGTAGAGTTTTTGGTTTTGAACTTTGTTTTCAGGGCAGTGACTTTTGAAATAATGTTAGATTTCAATCATCTGATCAGTGATTGCCAGTGTGAGTGCCATCAGTGTTGATCCACTGGTGATATACTGACTTACGTTACCCATCTGCAAAAAAATTCAGTGGAAAGGTTTGGTGAAACTCAAGCAGTTGCTCTCTTGACATTTCAATGCCTTTTGATCATTGTTTTTTTTTTTTTTTTATGAAAACCCCAAGCACTTAGTATTGTGCTTGGGTTGGAGGTTGAGAAGATGAAAGAAGATATTTGTTGACATTAGACTTGAACTTCTGTAGACTGTAATTTTCAGGAAATACATATGGAGGAAGGTTGTTCCAGAAAACAACAGTTGAATGAATAAACAAGGAAGATGAAAAAATTGGTTCTGTGAGTTTGAAGTTGCAGAGTAAATGGATGTTGGCTGGTGACAGCACATGTTTGGACTGTTTTGAAAGAGAAAGTATGAATTATAATAAAGAAGACAATTCAGGAAAACAGTGCCCATGGAAGTATCTGTAGAAAAGGCATGCAGCAGAAACAGTATGTCTATGAGACAGCGGGTGGAGAGACTCTGTTAGAGATGAATCATTAATTAACCTAAATGCCCATTTCTGAATGGAATCTAGGAACCTGAGAGAGGTTTTGGTGGCACCACCCCAGATGTGGGAACAATATTCCATGATAGGGCAGATATGCGATTTGTACAGAGTGAACAGCTGTTTGGAAGAAAAGTAACACTGAAAGTGAAAGAGAAAACCAAGTTTTTTAGATGAAGAGAAAGCAATATTTGTAATATGCTTGTGGCAAGAGAGATTAGAAGTCAGGGTAATCCGCAAAAGATATATCATCTTGCCTAGAAATCAGTGCGTCACCAAAGATAAGCATAGGAGCAGAAGAATCCTTTTTGCAAGATTTAAGGCAGGACTGAGTTTTTAGAAAGATTGAAATCAACTAAGTTGTCTTTCCCCCACTGGAGAATTACCTAGAGATTGGCATTTAAGGAATTGTTAGCAGATATTCGAGAAGTTGAAGCTGATTGAAAAGGGCAAGGTTTCTCAAACTGGAAAGTGGATTGCAATGTGCTATCAACGGCAAAATTGTGGATAGGATTTCCATGGAAGAAGAAGGTCATTAATATACAAGAGGAAAAGAGTGGGGGACACCAGCATTAGTGGAGAAGTTAGAAGACAGGGCCATCTACCATCACCCTCAGTGAGTGATCAGAGAGAAAACTGGATAACAGTTGGCAAACCATAAGATGGAAGCTTGTTTAGAAGGCCTTTAGGCCAAACACGATTGAAAGCCTTTGAGATGTCAAGAGCAACTGCTTGTGTTTCACCAAACTTTTCCATTGAATTTGTCCATAAATGGGTAACGTAAGCCAGTATATCACCAGTGGATCGACACTGATGAAATCCATACTGGTGATGGTTGATCAGATGGAAGGTTTCTAGGTAGTTTAAGAGTTGACGGTTAATTGAGTTCTCCATTACTTTAGAAAGAGTAGAAGTAAATGCAATAGGACAATAATTGGATGGGCAGGATTTGTCACCCTTTTTAGGAATGGCTGGATATGAGGAAATTTCCAAGCAGAAGGAAAAACACCTTTGGAATAAGAAAGTGAAAAAAGGTGGCAAAGAACAGGAGTAAGTTCAGGAACACAGGTTTTGAGAACGTGGAGAAATACCATCAGGACCTGGAGCTTTCTTAGCATCAAGATTCATCAAAATCCTTCTGACATCCTTTTGACGGAAGACCACAGAAGGCATTGAATGGAGCGTGTTGGGAGGTGTTTTACCAAGATCATTAATACATGAGCTGGAAGAAAAGTGGGATGCTAGCAGGTCAGCTTTATCCTTGGCTGAAGTGACAACAGAACCATCTGGTTTTGACAGAGGTGGGAGCCGAGATGGGTAAACGTTGTGGCCAATAGCTTTGGCAAGAGACCAGAATGCTGGACTCAGGTCCAGCATTCTGGTCTCTTGCCCTAATTTAAGAGTCCAGCATTCTGGACTCAGGTCCAGCATTCTGGTCTCTTAAATTAGGGCAAGATGCAAGTTTTCTACACCTAGTCTGTTCAAAATCTAGTTTGTACTGATTAATAACTGCTTTACAATTGTTGCAAGCATAGGCAGAAAATGAAACTAAAGAATTGGAAACAAGCCAATTACAATATGCAACGTTCTTCTCTTGAACAGCCTTAACACATTTGGTGGAAAACCAAGGTTTAGATAAAGGATGAGATTTTAAAGTGGAGTGTGAGATAAAGGATTACATTCCTACAAGAATAATTTCACTGACACGATCTGAGCAAACGTTTACATCAGAGGTTTTGAAACAGTACCAAGGAAAAGAAGAAAAAACAACCAAGGAAAAGAAGAAAAGAAGTCTCGCAGGTCATCCCATTTTGCATTCTTGTAATGCCAAACAACACGAAGTTGGGAATGGCCATGAAATAAAGGCTCCATTGGAGAAGAGACAATCACCAAGTTGTGATCTGAGGTGCCTACTGGACCACTCACTTCGACCGTGTACTTAGAAGGGTTGTTTGTGAGAAAAAGATCAAGTGTGTTGGCTGTATGATTCGGATTGTCCGGTATTCTGGTAGGTAAATGAGCAATCTGTGCGAGGTCATTAGTAATTGCAAAAAGGTCTTCTAAAGAAGCTTCCAATGTTTGTCATTAAGGTCTTCTAAATAAGCTTCCATCTTATGGACTGTCGACTGTTTTTTGTAATTGGGTATCCAGTTTTCTCTCTGACCACTCACTGCAGGTGATGGCAGACAGCTCTCTGTCTTCTGACTTCTCCACTAATGCAGGTATTCCCCAAGTTGCGGTTCTTTCTTCCACTTTTTTCCTTTGTATATTAATGACCTTCCATTGACCAGAAATCCTATCCTTAGTTTTGTTAATGATAGCACATTGCATCCCATCTTCCAGTTTGAGAGAAAACTGACCCTTGCCCTGCACAAAGGGATTTAACTTCTTGAATATCCAATTCTCTAAATGCTGATCTCCAGATAATTCTGTAGTGGGGAAAATCAGACTTAGTTGATTTCAATCCTTCTAAAATTCAGTCCTGTCTTATATCTCACAAAAAAAGGTTTCTTCTGCACCTATGCTTCTCTTCAGTAGCACTCAGATTTCTAGACAAGATCACATATCTCTGTTGGGGATTACCCTGAATTCTAATCTCTCTCTTAGCATAAGCATGTAACAAATATTACTTCTTCCACATCTAAAAAAATTGGGTTTTCTCTTTTGCTTTCGGTGTTATTTCTTCCAAACAGTTGCTCACTCTAAATGCATTCCCACATCTGATGCTAAAACCTCTCTCCAGCTTCTAGACTCTATTCAAAGGAGGGCAGTTAGGTTAATTAATGAACCATCTCTAACAAACTGTCTCCGCTCTGTCTCATAGATCTTGTTTCTGCTGCATGCCTTTTCTATAGATACTTCCTTTGACACTGTTCTTCTCAATTGACTTCTATAATTCGTGTTCTTTGTTCGAAACTGGTCTGAACATGTGCAGCAACCAGTCAGCATTCTTTTACTCTCAAACTTCAAACTCAACTTTTCTTTTTCCTCATTTATTCCTTCAAGTTCTGTTTTCTGGAACAACCTCCTTTCATATGTATTTCCTAAAAAATTGCAATCTACAGATATTCAAGTCTAAGAAGTATCTTCTTTCCTCTTCTCAATCTTCAGCCTATGCACAGTACTAAGTGCTATAGGTTCTAATACATCTTGTGCTTGGGTTTTCATTAAAAAAAAAAAGGGAGGGGGGTTTCAGAAAATCCTACATTGTAAGAGAATATATACAAGACTTATTAAACAGAATAAGATATCCCCACACTGAGATTTCTGTGTTCTTCACTTGCACTATTTCTTCAGCCAGCAGATCTGATATGGTGATTCAGTGCTTATGTCACTAGTCACTATCTATGTAAGACATTATGCCATTGCACTTTTTTGTGAAATGGCCTAGCTTCTGGTTGATATCAGAAGTTGATACCAATTCAGTTGATATCATTGATTTTTTTTTTTTTTTTTTTTTTGTGGAATTATGTCACTAACTACAAATAAAAATTATTGTAGTGGCTTGATATCATTGAGATCTGGGCTGTTGACACAAAACTGGTTAAGAATTGTTTAATGGCTTAAATAGAACTCAGTGTGGGGATAGGAACATTTCCATTTCTTTATTTTCTTTTGGCCTGCAAAATTCTTTTTAAGAAGTTCGTAATCTCCATGTGGACCAACTTTGTATTTTCTCCAGTTACTTTGATATTAACATTTTGTTCAAATAAATAGGGTTTTCATATGGAGAAGTATTATGCTATTTAGTATGAGGTTGTCACAGACATTCTCTCAGATATGCCAGACAAGCTGTTCTTGCTACCTGGGAGTCTAAAACGCTGATGAAACTGATATTCCGGTGACACTTAAGTCAAGTGGACCCAATTTCGGCGAAGTCCGGACGGTCTATGACAGCCAAATCCTCTGCTTGCACCTTCACGATGGTGGGACTGTTAGTAATCCTGGGTATAACCTCCATGCACAAGTACATGGTGGGTGACCACCCAGGTGTGAACCAACTTAAGCAGGGGTCGAGGTGTGGCGCCCACACCACATGGAGGAACGCCGCCCCTCTATGTTACCAGGCAGTACTAGGTGGTAGATGACTCTCATCAACCGGTGAAATACCACCACTTTGCTTATTGGAGGCTTGAAGTGGTGGAACCCATGTCTAGTCTCTAGAGCTAAGTTCCGGCCAACCCTTCCCTATCTCTTCCATCATGCTGTATAATTGATGATTTTTGAGGTTATGATGACTGTCGTGGCGAGATCCAATATTCCTTACATTTCGAGGGTACAGCTCTAAAACGGTGTTCGCAGGCCGGCCGCTAGTTAGTACACCGGACCGAACCTATTGGTAACTCTCTAGGAGGCTTCCGGATCAGCTAGTGTATAATCTTGCTACCTCTACTCTGCCAGATAGTGACTGGAGGGAGTCCGAGTAGTGTGTATGCGGGGAGCATTGTCGAGGCCACGTTATGTCAAGGATCTGGGTATATTCTTACCACATGTACGCCATATCCAAAAATTTCATTACTTCATACAGCATGTCCCACCCACTTTTTCTTACTATTGAATACACCATGAATTGTCAAAATAATAGAGCAAGCTTATCTGCGAAAAGATCTAAACCTCCCAAGGACTTCCTAATTCATTTCACAAATATACGTGGACATAATTCCAATCTCAACGATGTCCATTTCCACTTGCAGTCTTCCAAACCCCATGTACTTTTTCTGACTGAATCTCAGTTATCAGTTGATTCAACTACTTCTCACCTCAGATGTCCAAATTATTTGCTGTATGCTTCCTTTCGCCTCAAAGGTGGTACTTGTGCATATGTCCGTTCTGATATTCCCTGTCAGAGACTTGGCAATTTGGAATCTCCTCTCTTTGATCTTCTCTGGCTTAAAATCTCTCTACCTCATTGTGTCAAATTCATCTGTTGTCTCTACCGTTCTCCCAACTCCACCAATCACTTGGAGCTCTTTGACTTCCTCTCTTTGCAACTTGACTTTCTCAAGTCTAACTTTCCTAACAGTGAGGTAATTTTCCTTGGTGATTTTAACGTTCACAACTCCAGTTGGCTTCCGTTTTCTACTCACACCGACCCAGCTGGTCGAGATGCTGAGGCTTTTGCAATTACTAATGACCTAGCACAGATTGTTCATTTACCTACAAGAATACCGGACAATCCTAATCATACAGCCAATACGCTTGATCTTTTTCTCACAAACAACCCTTCTAAGTACAAGGTCGAAGTGAGAGGTCCTTTAGGCACTTCAGATCACAACTTGGTGATTGTCTCTTCTCCAATGGAACCTTTATCTCATGGCTATTCCCAACCTCGTATTGTTTGGCATTACAAGAATGCAAAATGGGATGACCTGCGAGACTTCTTTTCTTCTTTTCCTTGGTCTGATTACTGTTTCAAAACTTCTGATGTCAACGTTTGCTCAGATCGTGTCAGTGAAATTATTCTTGCAGGAATGGAATCCTTTATCCCACACTCCACTTTAAAATCTCGTCCTTTCTCTAAACCTTGGTTTTCCAATAAATGTGCTAAGGCTGTCCAAGAGAAGAATGTAGCATATCGTAATTGGCTTGTTTCTAATTCCTCAGTTTCATTTTCTGCCTACACCAAAGCTCGCAACAATTGTAAAGCAGTTATTAATCAGTCCAAACTAGAGTTTGAACAGGCTAAGAGTAGAAAACTTGCTTCTTGCCCTAATGGTAGCCGAGCATTCTGGTCTCTTGCCAAAGCTATTGGCTGCAACTTTTGCCCATCTCTGCTTCCACCTCTGTCCAAACCAGATGGTTCTGTTGTCACTTCAGCCAAGGATAAAGCTGACTTGCTAGCATCCCATTTTTCTTCCAGCTCATGTATTAATGAACTTGGTAAAACACCTCCCACCATTCCCAACACGGTCCATTCAATGCCTCCTGTGGTCTTCCGTCAAAAGGATATCAGAAGGATTTTGATGAATCTTGATGCTAAGAAAGCTCCAGGTCCTGATGGTATTTCTCCACTTGTTCTCAAAATCTGTGCTCCTGAACTTACTCCTATTCTTTGCCGCCTTTTTTCACTTTCTTATTCCAAAGGTGTTTTTCCTTCTGCTTGGAAATTTGCTCATATCCAGCCAGTTCCTAAAAAGGGTGACAAATCCCTCCCATCCAATTATCGTCCTATTGCAATTACTTCTACTCTTTCTAAAGTAATGGAGAAATCAATTAACCGCCAACTCTTAAACTACCTAGAAACCTTCCGTCTGATCAACGATCGCCAGTATGAATTCCGTCAGTGTCGATCCACTGGTGATATCCTGGCTTATGTTACCCATTTATGGACTAATTCAATGGAAAGGTTCGGTGAAACACAAGTAGTTGCTCTTGACATCTCAAAGGCTTTTGATCGTGTTTGGCATAAAGGTCTTCTAAACAAGCTTCCATCTTATGGTTTGCCAACTGTTTTTAGTAATTGGTTATCCAGTTTTCTCTCTGATCGCTCTCTGAGGGTGATGGTAGATGGCTCTCTGTCTTCTAACTTCTCCACTAATGCCGGTGTCCCCCAAGGTTCAGTTCTTTCCCCCACTCTTTTCCTCTTGTAATGACCTTCTTCCATTGACTGGAAATCCTATCCATAGTTTTGCCGATGATAGCACATTGCATTCAATTTTCCATTTTGAGAGACCTTGTCCTGCTCAATCAGCTTCAAGTTCTCGAAAATCTGCTGCCAATTCCTTAAATGCCGATCTTCAGGTAATTCTCCAGTGGGGCAAAGACAACTTAGTTGATTTCAACCCTTCTAAAACTCAGTCTTGTCTTATATCTCGCAAAAAGGATTCTTCTGCTCCTATGATTATCTTTAGTGACACTCCGATTTCTAGGCAAAATGATATATCTCTTTTGGGGATTACCCTGACTTCTAATCTCTCTTGGCACAAGCACATTACAAATATTGCTTCTTCTGCATCTAAAAAACTTGGTTTTCTCTTTCGCTCTCGGCGTTACTTTTCTTCCAAACAGCTGCTCACTCTGTATAAATCGCAAATCCGCCCTGCCATGGAATATTGTTCCCACATCTGGGGTGGTGCCCCCAAAACCTCTCTCAGGCTTCTTGATTCCATTCAGAAGAGGGCAGTTAGGTTAATTAATGATTCATCTCTAACAGAGTCTCTCCACTCGCTTTCTCATAGACGTACTGTTTCTGCTGCATGCCTCTTCTACAGATACTTCCACGGGTACTGTTCTTCTGAATTGGCTTCTATAATTCCCGCTCTCTCTTTCAAAACAGTCCGAACACGTGCCGCCACCAGCCAACATCCATTTACTGTCCAACTTCAAACCCACAGAACCAACTTTTCATCTTCCTCATTTATTCATTCAACTGCCGTTTTCTGGAACAACCTTCCTTCATACGTATTTCCTGAAAATTACAATCTACAGAAGTTCAAGTCCAATGTCAACAAATATCTTCTTTCGTCGTCTCAACCTCCAACCCAAGCACGGTACTAAGTACTATAGGTTCCAATACCTCTCGTGTTTGGGGTTCTCATAAAAAAAAAAAAAAAAAAAAAAAATGAATATTAGCCTTATGGTGCAAGAAAGCCACAGACTTCTGCTGCACTAACTAAAACAGTTAATAAAATAAACTACTTATATTGCATTTTCCTTATCACATAGGTCCTTATCCAACTGACCTATGCTTTTCCCAAGCCTTCTTTAATCATTCTTCTTGGTATATGTATAGTTTAGTACACCTATCTCACTAAGTGTCAGTTTTTGTGTTAGCAAATGTAACATGGTTTCTCTCAGGTAATTTCATTAATTTTTTTGCCATTTTTAACTCTGGAGTGCAACTGTTCTGATGAAAAGGCATTGCCATCCCATTAGAACATATGGAAACCAGAGATAAAAAACAGAAAGAAATGCGTGAAAATGTTCCTTTTATTCTATTTATTGCCATGGTTTTCATTGTTCTGTATTGACTTTTTGCAACATTAGTTAATCTCTTTGAGTAAAACAAACGGTTTTTCCTCCATCTCATTTACTGGTTTTTTTTTTTTTTTTTCTCTTTTTTATTATTTCAGAATGTAGTAATGAAGGTGTAAAGATCATTTTCATTTACTCTGTTGGTTGTTTCTTTTATCTTTACTAGGAATTACTTGTTTAACAAAGTGTATATAGGAACGGCTGATTTAACACTAGAACTGAATTTTGACGATTTTTAATTTTTCATTTGCCTCAGTTTTTTTGAGTTCAGATCCTAGATAGCTGTACTTTTATGACTTTTAATAAAATTAGAATATCAACATCTAATTAAAATCTTTTTCTCTTTTTTTGTCATGGCTTTAAGAGTTAATTGGCAATATATCTAAGACTGCCATATTCGTCAGGTTGTTTACTACGTTTACTACATAGATAAGGAATTGGACACATGTTTCAGTTTAGTTTGGGTTATCACGTTGTAAAATTTGATGCAGATGTTTACTCTTTCCCTTGTTTTCAGTTTGTTTTGATGTTTTGTAAGTGCAGCAGTTACATATAAATGCCAAAGCAATGTTTTCATATCAGTTTAATTTCAAAACAGTGCTTTGCTTTTATTTCTTTGGATTAAGACATTACCAAGAGATTGTAACAGTGTGGTTAAACAAAGGACTCACCCCTAGCCTCCGTAATAGTATAATCGTTTTGGCATTTGTCACTCATTTGGAGAAGTCTATTTGAGTCATGTTATAGAGCGGACTTGGCACTTATATCGAGAGGTTTGTAGTTAGCCTATTTTGGGTAATTGTAGCATTTACTCACCCCCCCCTTCCATTTGCTATTCTGGTTTTTCAGGCTACACAACATGCAGATCAGCCGAAGACACATGTTTGCACGATATGACTTGCTGTTTAAGTTGCTGATATGCCTAAAACAGCTGCCCAATTTACCAGTTTAAGTCAGTTGGATTTTTAAAAGCATGAAAGTACTTTTAAAAATTAGAGGCATCATCAGAAAGCAATTTTTAAAATAATTCAGAATATCCGGTGTTTGGTATGGATAGTGAATATCAACCTCGAATTGAAGAACATAGTGCACATAAAAGTTAAATTGATGATATTAGTAAATGACCACATCTGGTAAACATTTGCATGTCAAAGTATTATGAATGAGAATAGATTGACCCACACAACCAATTCAATGGAAAAATAAAACACTTGACATTTCTGTTCCATGAAATGCTTGTTTAAGGGAATTAGCATTAGCATTGGTAGTTGGCAAATGATACTAGAAAACAGGGGTGGCCAACAAGTTGATCGCAATCTACCAGATGATCACAGCTTTAATTTCGGTTGATCACGACGAATTTTAAATATATATAAAAAATAGATTAGACAAAATCTAAATATTATTATTATGCACCCCACTGCATACGCTTATTACTAATTCATTGAACCATGTGACTACTCTTGTCGCCATGCAACCGCTAGGCTTGTCTAGTGAAAATTCATGCAGTTACATTATGGAGAGCATAGTGTATGTTTTGAATTCTTATTTAGCTTACTTAATATTAATAACTGTACTGTACTTATACATTAATTTAATAGCCTTTGCTTTAAAATGAATACTGCAAAAAAGAGTAAAATGTATCATTTTCATCAAGAGTGGGAACTAGAATACTTTTTTATAATGATAAAAGAAAAATGTTTGATTTGCAATGCTCTTTTGGATATACCCAAAAAAGGAAATTTAGAAAGGCACTTCAATGCAGTCCATGGTAAATACCAATCGGATTTTCCGCCTAATAGTGACCTTAAAAAAAAATAAATTAATAGAACTTAAATCCGGATTATTCGCACAAAAAAATTTCTTCATGAAATTTACAATCTAAATCGATAATTGTAGCATCATTTAAAGTGAGTCATCCTCTTGCAAAATAATGCAAACCATTTTCTGATGGTCAGTTCATCAAAGACGTATTTTTAGAAATAACAGATTCTCTTTTTGAAAATTTTAAGAACAAAAATGAAATTAAAAGTGCTCTTTAAGATCTGCAATTATCTTGAAATACTGTGATGCAACGCATTGAAAAAATTAATAAAAAGTCAGCAAACAATTGCGTGCTCATATTGCTAAGTGTGTGTCCTTTTCTTTACAACTAGATGAATCTACAGACATTAGTGACACGGCTCAATTGCTTGTTTTTATTTGTATGGTTTTCGATGATTCTGCCACTAGAACTGCCGGATATGGTTTCGTTAAAAGCAAGAACTAGAGGTCTTGATATATTTAACACATTCAAAACTTTTATAGAAAAAATTATTTAAGCTCATATCAATAACAACAGATTGAGCTAAAACAATAACGGGGCATCTTAACGGATTCATTGCATTATGCCAAAAGGATGACGCATTCCCAGATTTTTTGAGTTGCCACTGTATCATCCACTAACAAGTATTAGCCAGCAAAAGATTAAATACTAAAAGTGTTATGGACATAGCTTTTAAAACCGTGAATTCCATCAGAAGGCAATCTCTTCAAAGGAGACTTTTCAAAATGCAACTCGATGAAAATGAACCAGATTTGATATTACAAACAGACCTGAGGCGGCTGAGTCGGAGTAAGTTTCTACAAAGATTTCGAAATTTGCTGAATGAAATTAAAAAATTTGTTGATCAAAGGGAAGTTATTATCAGCAGCTACAAGATACAGAGTGGTTGTGTGGCTTGTCTTTTTTGGCAGATTTTATGAGTAAATTAAGTGATCTGAATTTGGAAATATAAGGAAAAAATAAAAATGTGAGTGACATTATTATTAGCATATGGTGCAAGGAAGCCTGATGCTTATGCTGCACCAGCGAGAGAGAGAGCGAGAGAGAGAGAGAGAGAGAGAGAGAGAGAGAGAGAGAGAGAGAGAGAGAGAGAGAGAGAGAGAGAATCAGAAGTTGAAGGGAATCACCAAGAAAGAGAAGAATGATGATATTCAGCTCAGGACCCTGGGTGTGCCAAGCCCATACTCACCAGATGTGACATGATTCGCAGTATTTCTGCATATAAATATCTATTTTTGGCAATGGCTAAGGATCTCAAAAAAAAAGATTCAATCATTTTGCAAATATGAAAGATCATTTGCAAAAATATCCTGTTTTTGAATTTAAACTTCAGGTGGCAACTGAAGTTGTTGTTGTTGTTGGAGGTTTTACAGTGCAAGGCAGCTAAAGGCCATTATGTGCCAAACAATGGTTGGAGCAACTGAAGTTTAACATTGACAAATGTAAAGTACTGCATATGGGAAGCAGTAACCCTAGAGTAATGTATCAACTGTGTGGTGCTATACTGACAGTGGTAGAGAACGAAAAGGACCTGTGGGTAATTGTGCAGGCAGATATGAAGTTTTCTGAGCAGTGCAGATGGCTGCAAGAATAGCTCAAGGTGTCTTGTCAATGATATACAGGAACTTTTCTAGCAGAGATAAGGAGGCGATTATCCCCTTGTATAAAGCAGTGGTTCAGGCCACACCTTGAGTACTCTATACAGGTCTGGAGGCCTCATTTTAGGAAGGGTGTAGACTTGCTGGAGCGAGTGCAGAGAAGGGCAACAAGATTAGTGAATGGAACAAAGGGTTGCTCTTACGAAGAAAGGCTTAAGTTTTGCAAATTACAGTGTCTGGAGACTAGGCACCTGCGAGGTGATCTGATTGAAGTGTATAAAACCTTGAATGGTTTGAGCATGCTCAGTGCTGATGGGATTCTTCCTCTTGCTCAGAATAATCGCCTGAGAGGGCATAAATTCAAATTGAGGAAAGACAGTTGTAGGATAGATGTGTGGAAGTTTGCCTTTAACCAGTGTGTGGTTGATTGCTGGAACAAACTTCCATCTGTTGTTGTAGAAGTTGATAGCTTAAATAGATTCAATACAGAACTAGACAAACATCTGGCGGTGAGCGAGTGGATGGATGAAATTAAACAATATTTTTTTTTGCTGATGGTATATAAGCTTGCTTTCTTGCATCATGTGCTTTTTACTAATGCTAATGGTGAGAAATATGTTTCTAAAACTGAGAAAATTGTGGATGATTTTGAAACCAGATTCAGTGATTTTAAAACAATTGAAGACATTGTTCAATATATTTCTTATCTATTTAATGTCGACTTAGATACGAAATAAACTGCAAAATAAAATCACTGAGATTTTTCACATGGAGAAAAATACAGTATTACTTGAAAATTAAATTATTATATTGCGAAACGATATCTTCCTAAAAGCCAGATCATCAGGAAAAGACTTTTGGATATATATTTGGCAAGAAAAGTGCCCAAATGTAAAAAAAACGAAGTGAACTTTTAAATTCCTGTTTTGGTTCCACATATTAGCATTGACATATCTATGTGAATTGATCTTTTCATATTTGAACAAAGACAAAGAATCGCTCTACTCTTACGGACTTGCATACAGAAAATTCTTTACGGTTATCTTTATCACAGTATATTCCTGATTTTGAAAGGTATGCAGATGACATGAACACACAAACTTCACATAAATTTAAAATATAAATACGTATGAATTTAAAATAAGAATTTTGAATTGTATTTAATTTTAACATTTATAAACAGCATTTTCAATATGTGTTGATTAACTTTTTTAACCATGTGTGGTGAACTTCTTGAGATGGTAGATCACAGTACATTTTGAAGAAAAAAAGTAGATTGCATCACAAATTAAGTTGGCCACCCCTGCTATGCAGTATCAGCCACAAAAAAAAAAAAAAATCCGACACCTTCCATTTCACCTATTCATTTTCTCCAATAGTTTGTCTAGTTCTTCCTTGAATTTGTTTAAGCTATCAGCTTCCACAATAACAGATAGAAGTTTTTTTTACAGCAATCAACCACCTACTTGCTGAAGCCAAACTTGACACATCTATTCTGCAACAGTCCTTCCTCAATTTAAATTTGTGTCCCCTCGTGTGTAGTCTGAACAAGAGGAAGAATCCCATCAGCATTGAGCTTGCTCAATCCATTCAAGGCTTTAAACACTTCAATCAGATCACCTTGCAGGTACACTAATTTCCAGATGCTGCAATTTGCAGAACTGAAGCCTTTCTTGGTAAGAAACACCCCCTCCCTTTGTGCCCCTCACCAATTTGTTTACCCCTCTCTGTACTCATTACAGCACCTCTACATCCTAAAATTAGGCCTCCAGACCTGCATGCAGTACTCAAGATGTGGCCTGATCATTGCCTTTTACGATGGGATAATGTTTTTATTTATACTCCGGCACAACCACCAGGTCAGTGGAGTTTACAATGACTCATTCAGTACAAATGTTAATCGTATTTAGCAGTCATGGGCTTGAACCTCGGTCCACTCAAAGAGCATGTGCTACTGCATGCGTGCTCCTCACTACTCGACTAAGTCAACTCTGCTGGCAAAATTCCTCTATATTGTTGACAAGACCCCATGACCTGCTCTGGCAGCCTGTCTGCACTTCTCAGAAAATTTCATATCTGACTGCACAATCACCCCCGGGTCTTTTTCATTCTCCCCTACTCTGAGGTTACTGCTGCACCCATGCAGTACTTTTCATTTGTTAAACTTCACGTGCAATTTCTCAGCCAATCTGCCTAACATTTCTAGATCCTGTTGCAGTAGCATACTATTATTCTTGTAGTTAACCACCCTGCAAACTTGGACATTAAGCCCAATATGCCTGCATGAATATCATTGATAAATATAGAAAACAACAATGGGCCCAACATCGAACACTGGGGAACTCCACTATATTAGTCCATGAAGAGCAAACTTCCATTGATTACCACACTCTGTCTTCTCCTACTCAACCAGGCGTCTCCATAGCCAGGTGGGCAGGAGCAGCAACGCGTAGCACATGCTTCTTGATTAGACCGGGGTTCGAGCCTGTGAGCCACCAAATACAGAAGATGCGGAAAGGTCAGGGAATGACCACCGTATACACCCGGAGCAATATGGCCTTAGTTGCTAATACTCCTAAAACCAAATAACAACAACAATCCTACTCAACCATCCCTTTATCCGTAGCAGCAACTTGTCTTTAATGCTGCACTGTTCCAATTTGTACAGCAATCTTTTATGTGCAACAGTAGTAAAGCTTTCCTGAAATCCAAGTATGGTGTAGTACCAGGCCTGACATAGCCCAGTGGTCAGGAGCGAGAGTGCATAGCACGCGTTCCTTGAGTGGACCGGGGTTCAAGCCCGTGACTACGAAATACAATAAATATTTGTACAGTATTGATGATTTATTGTAAACTCTACTGACTTGGTTGTCGTGCCGGAGTATAAACAGAAAATTTATTTTACCAACTGGGTGGTACTACACTGTACAGTGGTAGTTTTTCTGAGCAGTGCAAAAAGGCTGAAAGAGTAGCTCATGGTGCCGACCGGGCTAGCCGGGTGGGTAAAGTGCTTGCCTGGCAACCCAGAGGTCGCGGGTTCGAATCCTGCCTCGGGCTTGTAGTGCAGTACTGTGATTCCGCCTTGGATCACAGTACTGCAAAAACCTTGGGAGGTGCATTATGGCCACAGAAGCCGATGCGCAAAACAACTAACTAAAACAAACAAAACGAGTAGCTCATGGCATTTTGTCAATGATATACAGGAATTTTGCTAGCAGCGATAAGGGGGTGATTGCCCCCTTGTATAAGGCAATGGTTAGGCCACACCTTGAGTACTGTATACATGTCTGGAGGCCTCATTTTAGCTGCTGGAAACAAGTACAGAGAAGGGCAGCAAGATTGGTGAGTGGAACAAAGGGTTGGTGTTTACCAGAAAGGCTTAAGTTCTGCATTTGCAGGGCCGCCTCCATAGCCAGGTGGTCAGGAGCAGCAGTGCATAGCACACGCTTCTTGATTAGACCGGGGTTCGAGCCCGTGACCATCAAACACAGAGGATGCGGAAAGGTCAGGGAATGACCTCCGCATATCCCCAGAGCAATATGCCTTAGTTGCTATTGCTCCTAAAAACCAAATACAGTAATACCCCGACTTACGCTACCCCGACTTACGCGAACTCGGAGTTACGCGGTTCTTGATTTTTTTCGTTTGGCCGCCCACTATCTTCAAGGTCGTTTTTCATATGTTATCGATATGCGGTGCGACGGCGGAGAATGAGAGCGAAAGATGAACAAAATTCAACTTTGCTGCTTTTATGACACATTTCACCGTAATAACGTAAAAACCAACACAATTCCAGCTATCGGTATAATCGCAACTGCAATTAGATCGAGTTCACTAGCAGAAACGCAACTGGATTTTTATTGTTTTATGGTAGTAACCCCTAGAAATGTGAGGTGTTAATAGTGTATCTCTGCCTTTATGGTGTTGTTTATTCAGTTGCTACACGCGCGCAGCTTTGTTTATGCGTATCAAGCGTGCCTCCTCGTTTTGTAATTGTGCTTTATTCCCTAAAAATTAGTAAAATGCTTAAAAGGTGTGAAAAGGAAGCATCCTGGTGAAGACACTGCAGATTCAGAGAGAAAAAGAAAAGCAATTATCGATAAACAGAGGCGGACTGGGTCAAAAATTCTTACCCGGGAAAATTTATAGTGGCCTCATACTATGGTTTATGGCCAAAATCACACTGGCCCACCGGGGTTTCCCGGTAGGGCTTATGGCCAGTCCACCTCTGTCGATAGAGAAAAAATATGAAATTGTGAAACGCTTTGAGCGAATGAAAGACCATGTGATATTGCACGTGCTACTGGCCTAAATGAAGCAACGGCGAAAAGCACATGACAATTGCAAACTTGACAGGTTGAAAATTGAAAAGGGCTCAATTGTAAAGGGCTTAAAAATTTTAGAAAACATAGACTCCAACGAAGAACGCGTTATAGCTACAAAGCAAGGGAATAAAAAAATTATTAGCTTGCTACGAAGAAATTCTGCGTGAAAAAAAGGAACGCGCTGTGTCGTCAGACGAATTTGTTAGATTTTATGAAGCCATCGACATCGAAATAACTTTTTTACGTAAGTCATTTGTTTTTTTAATACATATTTTGTATTAATATGTATAAAGAACTGCAATTTTATTAATATTTTTCTTCTAAACTAGTCTTTTTGTTAGTCCTTGGTCCCAATTAAGCAAAATTTATATGTATTTATATGCAAAGTTGTACCCCGACTTACGCGAATTCGACTTACGCGATTTTCGTCGGACCCACCTATCGCGTAACTTCAGGGTATTACTGTAAACAATAATAAACAAACTGCATTTGCAGCTTCTGTAGACTAGGCACCCGCGAGGTGATCTGATTGAGGTGTATAAGGCCTTGAGTGGATTGTGCAAGTTCAGTGCTAATGGGATTCTTCCTCTTGCTCAGATTACTCATAAATTCAAATTGAGGAAAGACAATTGTAGAATAGATGTGCAGAAATTTGCCTTTAGCCAGCGGGTGGTTGAGTTGGAACAAACTTCCATCTGTTGTACTGGAGGTTAGCAACTTAAATCTAGTTCTGCTTTGAACTTATTTAAGTTCAAAGCAGAACTAGACAAACATTTGGAGTGAGTGAATGGGTGAAATGGGAAGGATTTTTTTTTTTTTTTTTTTTGGCTGATGCTATAGCTTGCTTTCCTGCATCATATGCCTCTACTAATGCTAATGCCAATATGATACCAAAATTTTTTGCACCTTTGTGACCACATCTTAGTATCTGCTCAGACAAGATTGTCACTTAACAAATCCATGTTTTGTCTCAAGTTTGAATACAGCCTTGTCTAGATGATCCTGCATTACTTCGTTTACCAGTAATTCCATTATTTTCCCTGGAACAGACGTTAAACTAACAGTTCTGTAATTTGCTCATGTAACCCTTTGATCCCGCTTTTATGAATTGGGGATACATTCACACATCTATAGTCTGCAGAGACCTCCCCTGAATCTAGGGATACTCATAATTATGACTAAGAGTTTGCTTACTTCCTTCACTGCTTCCCTCAGTATAATTGGATAGATCCCCTCCACCTCAGGTGCCTTTGTTTTATTTAACCTCAAAAATTTCTCTTCCACTTTCCTTTCAGTTATTAAAAAATCATTTAGGTCTCTGTTAGAGTTTAATAAACATCTGGCATCCTCTTCCCTAAAGAATTCCTCATGTGTGAATGGAGATGCAAAATTCTCATTCAGTTTGTTGGCAGCCTGAGTAGGATCATCAATCAAACCATCAATATCAAGTGGACCAATTTGATTCATCTCCTTCTAGTGTTTACATGATTAAAGAAGTCTGCTTTTTCTTTGCATCCTTTGCCAAAAATTTCTTGTAATCTGCTTTTGCTTGCCTTGCCTTGCCTAACTTTCCTTTGTTACTTGATTAAAGACTAGTTTATATCTACCATAATCTTCTGTTTTGATTGATAATTTACATGCATCCCATGCAGTTTTCTTCTCTGCCACGAGTCTCATCAGTTCATCTGACATCCATTTAGGCATATACCTTGAAGAGTATTTCATAATTGGTATGAAAAGCCTTGTAGCTTCTATGATTAATTCCTTGAATGCTTCCCATTTAGAATTTGCTAATGGTAACATCATCAGTTATTCCCACTGTATAGAATTTAAAAACTGTCCGAGATCACTGTAGTCACCTTTATGAAAGCAAAAACCCTTCCCTTTACCCTTGATAGTAATTACAGCTTTGAGTAAATCCCAAATCAATACACTGTGATCACTGCCACCTCGTGGTTCTTTTATCTGCAGATTCTTAATGCATAAATAATCACTGCTGATAATCAGATCAACAGTATTACTCCATCTTGTTGTTTCTCTGACACGCTGCTGTAGAAAACAGTCATCCAATAAATCTACAAAAGTGTTGCTAGTCTGTAAGTGACCAACCAACAAGTTCCAGTTAATATCTGGAAAGTTTAAATCCCCCATTTATAAGACATTCCAATTTATTGGCCCACTCCATTACTCTGTACAGTTTTCATTGTACTCATCATAGGCCTATAACACATTCTTACTCTTATTTTTACTTTCCCAGTGCTTACGTCATACCAAACTTACTCAACATTGCACTGACCACCCATGTTACCTGGATACTCTGCCTTAGATTTTGTGCGCTTCTTAACTGAGAGCATAACCCCCCCCTCCTATCGTGTCTGTCCTTTCTGTGTTAGCACTACATCCTGTGAATGTGGGATTTTGTGCATTGCACACAAACAGTTGAAGAGCCCCATTATTACAACATTATGGTATTCAGGACTGGGCAACCTGAGTACATGGTCAGTGTATCCACAGGCACTGGACAGCAGTTGTCTGGGCGATGGCTACTTCATGGTGGCAAAGAGGCCTGACATTTAGAACACATACTACAGAACATTCATTTCATTAACACTACACATACATTCATTAACCACATCAGGCCTTTTACAGAGTTTCTGTATTTCATCACAGTGACACTAGGTGGAGATGGACATTAGTCTGAGAGCCACCATAGATGGTACACATACATATATACTTGTCCTTTCTGTGTATATTGATATTCAAATTCTGCATATTCAAATTCTGCATACCTTATATCTGAGTTTCACCACATCTCTAAAATCCCAATAATGTCTGCATTTGATGTCTTTACTACTACTTCAAATTCATTAAATTTATTTACTATACTCCTAGCATCGGTGTACATGGAAGCAGGGCTGTAGTGGAGGGTATATACCCTCTGGATTTTTTTAGGTGAATACCATATACCTTCTGGTTTTTGAAAGACTTGAAAAAAATATATATTAAAATATTTATTGAAAATGAAAAATAAATTTGTTAGAATTTGATTCTTAAGCAACACTTATAGTTTTATTATTTTTAATATATATGCCTTGTATATCAGTAAGTAAATATGGTGTGTGTGTGTGTGTGTGTGTGTGTGTGTGTGTGTGTGTGTGTGTGTGTGTGTGTCCTCTGCAATTTGATTAATAAGCACAATATACTCTCTGCATAGGTATCATTCACAGAATATACCTTCTGCTAATTTTACGACTACAGTATACATGCACCTGTTCTGTTCTTACTCTTAGTTACCCTAACACAGCCCATGTATTTACTTGTTTCAGGATGACTTCCAGCAGTTCTTGAAATCCCTAGCACTTTGCTTACTCTCAAGGCTGCTGCTCATTCCAGTAGAAGCCGCCGTGCAAGAATTATTTTCTCCTCTGCTTGCTACTATTGTTAATTTATTAGTCTGTGTATTCCCTGAAGCTAGCAGTTTTCCAACCCACCTAACACTGCCTCAATAGCATCAGCAAATATTCTTGTACCCTTTCTAACTTAGTGTATCCCATCCCTGTAGAAGCAGTAACAAGCACAGACCACACTGAGCAAAATTCAACCCCATGAGTCATGCACAGTCTCTCCAGAGCTGAATTGGTTGACAAAGTGCTTGTCGTAGAGTCCCTCCTATTGTGTCTGGGCAGAATTGTGGACACTTTTTAATCCAATGCTAACTTATGCCTTTTTTCAACATTGCACTATACTTTTTAAGTAAGTCTGCAGATCTCCTACTCTAAATGTCGCTAGTGCCAACTTCTACAACAGTATCACATTTTGTGACCTTAAAAGATCACAAAATCACCATCATTAACTTTTTGCTCCTGACAGTCATACCCTCATCCTGTTCCACCTATCCTTTTTGCACAATATATTTTCCATTTGCTAAAAAATAGTTTACTGCACAAAGTGTAAAAGCATATAATAATAGTTGTAGGTTTCCTGTGTTTAATGTTTATTATTATCAGGTTTTTTTTTTTTTTTTTTGAAATCGCATTATAATTATGTTTCATGTGAAATTAATGCAAGTTGTTTCATACACTTTTAAATATTTCCGAGTTCCTCGCATTGTTTATATGATGCTGTAAATTCTAAGTCGTGAAAATAGCCATTTGTCCTGATGTTAATATGCCATTTATACAAAAGATATTAATAGAAAAGAAATCTTTTTTTCACATCTGTGCACTATTATATCTGGTTTGGTCTGGTCTTTTCCATGATTAGAAAACACAAGTCCGGTCCGGTCCGGTCTGGTCTTCCATGATAAGAAGACAAAAACAACTGTCTAAAAGAAAGTCTGGATGACATGCAAGGGGAGTATCAAAAAGTTTGTTCCCTGACCTAGATAAAACATCTGTAGGAAGATGCCGTTTTTAATATAAGTTGTCTACATATTCAGTAACCGACATGTGAAATTTCATTCCCATAGGTTAGTTGTTGTCAGCATTTTTGAATGAAGAACCATTTTTGATCAAATGTTAAAAAAGAGAGAATCCGAAGAGCTGCACTTCAGCTCAAGCTGGGGGGGGGGGGTGTTTTTTAAGAAATGGAATAGAGTAGGAAGGTGTTTTATTTAAAAAAATATATTATTTATTAATAATATTTCTAATTAATGCGACTTTTGCTGCTGAACTTCTTGAGCGAGTCTCTCAACATCAGAGAAGTATTCCGTAATTATCATCTTCAAGCATGCTGAGAGACTCGCATTGTTCAGCCGGTTTCTTGATTTATTTTTAATATAGTTCGTGTTCAAAAATATTTGCCCGCAGAAATTTATCAAACCAATAACTGAGAGAAGTCCAAACACAAATATTTTCAAATTTATATACTTGTCCGGTAAGCTACACCATGCATCGAACACAATTTGGTCTTGCTTTTTCAACTCATCTATCGGCATCCATTTATGTAGAATTGCAAGGGCAGCCTTTTGCCTCTCCAAATCCTCAATTTCAGTTTTAAGGCATTTTTAAGTCCTCTAACCCCATTTCAAACTTTGCTTCATGTGGGCTAAAAGTTAGAGCCACAGTTACATGCTCAAAGAGGTGCAAGTTGCCGACCCATGCCACCTGCAGGGCTGTGGAGCCAGAAGAAAATTTTGCAGCTCCATCTCTGGCTCCTTTAATTTATCAAATGTTTGGCTCCAGCTTCGGCTCCTTTAATTTATCAAAATCTTGATTTAGTTTTGAACTGTTGAAGTGAGCAATGATCATGCCCAACTGACAAATGAAAACACTGTTGAAATAATCTTTATATATAGGCTAAAAACACAGTTAATTTGACCTTTAATTTAATGAACAAAAGGAACAAAAATGAATGAATTGTGAATTGAAAACAATTTATTGCATTATAGGAAAAGAACATTGACTTATATTTTCCATATAAAAACATGCAAATTAACTAATTAAACATGCAAACAAATCAAATTCCCTTAAAAACTGAATTTTCAAATATTTAATTATGTATAGCAGTTTGTTCTTAAGAACAATATTGCCTCAAGCAAGTCCTCTTTCATTAGCATTAGCATTAGTAGAGGCATTTGATGCAAGAAAGCAAGCTTATGCAGCATCAGCCAAAAAAAAAAAAAAAAAACCACTTACACTTCACCCCTCTGTTCGTTCAAAATACCTGTCCAGCTGAGCCTTAAACTTATTTAGGCTATCAACCTCCACCACAAGGGATGGAAGTCTGTTCCACCAACCAACCACCCGCTGGCTAAAGGCAGATTTCCGCACGTCTATCCTACATCTGTCTTTCCTCAATTTGAATTTATGCCCTCTCAGGTGATTTTTCTGAGCTAGAGGAAGAATCCCATCAGCATTGAGCATGCTTAAACCATTCAAGACTTTATACACCTCAATCAGATCACCTCGCAGGTGCCTAGTCTCCAGACACTGTAATTTGCAAAACTTAAGCCTTTCTTCGTAAGAGCACCCCTTTGTTCCATTCACTAATCTTGTTGCCCTTCTCTGTACTCGTTCCAGCAGCTCTACATCCTTCTTGAAATGAGGCCTCCAGACCTGTATACAGTACTCTAGGTGTGGCCTGACCATTGCCTTATACAATGGAATAATCACCTCCTTATCCCTGCTGGAAAAATTCCTGTATATCATTGACAATACTCCATGAGCTACTCTTGCAGCCCGTCTGCACTGCTCAGAGAACTTCATATCTGCCTGCACAACCACCCCCAAGTCCCTTTCATTCTCTACCACTGTCAGTGTAGTACCACAGAGTTGATACGTTGCTCTGGGGTTGCTGTTTCCCATGTGTAGTACTTTACATTTGTCAATGTTAAACTTCATTTGCCACCTCTCAGCCCATCTGCTCAACCTTTCCAGATCCTGTTGCAGCAGCATAGTGTCAGTAGTGTCCTTGACAACCCTGCCAACCTTTGTATCATCTGCAAACTTGGACATTAAGCTTGATATACCATCATCAATATCATTTATAAATACAGAAAACAATAATGGACCCAACACTGAGCCCTGAGGGACTCCACTAATAACATTAGTCCACGATGAGCAGTGTCCATTGATTACCACTCTCTGTCTTCTCCCCCAGTGCGCCTCCGTAGCCAGGTGGGAAGGAGCAGCAGTGCATAGCACATGCTTCTTGATTAGACCGGGGTTCGAGCCTGTCACCACCAAATACAGAGGATGTGGAAAGGTCAGGGAATGACCACCGCATATCCCGGAGCAATATGGCCTTAGTTGCTAATGCTCCTAAAAAAAAAAAAACCAAAATCTGTCTTCTCCCCCTCAACCACCCCTTTATCCATAGCAGCAATTTGCCTCCAATGTCGCACTACTCCAATTTGTGTAGCAGTCTTTCATGTGCAACAGTATCAAAAGCCTTTCTAAGATCCAAGTATATAATATCAAAGTTATTCCCTGCATCCAGTTCTTTTGTGCATAGTATCCAATCAAGTTGGTCAGGCAAGACTTCCCCTTAACAAAACCATGCTGTGTCTGAGCTATAAATGAAGTCTTGTCTAAATGATCCTGCAGTGCTTCTTTAACCAGTGCCTCCATTAATTTTCCTGGAACAGAAGTTAAGCTCACAGGTCTATAATTACTTGTGTCAGCCTTTGATCCTCCTTTGTGAATTGGGGTCACATTTGCACATTTCCAGTATATGGGTACCTCCCCTGAGTCCAAGGAAGCTCTCATAATTATGGCTAAGGGTTTGCTTACTTCCTTTGCTGCCTCCTTTAATATAACTGGATAGATCCCATCCACCCCGGGTGCCTTTCTTGTGTTTATCTTCAACAGTTTCTCCTCCACTTTACTCCCAGTTATTTCAAGATTCTGTAGCTTACTGCTAGAGTTGAATACACCTCTGGCATTCCCCTTGCTGAATAACTCCTCATGTGGGAATGTCGATGCAAAATATTCATTCAGTTTGTTAGCTACCTGAGCAGGATCATCAACAGTTGACCCATCAATATCAAGTGAACCAATCTGATTCATCCCCTTCCTTCTAGAGTTTACATAAGTAAAGAACTCTTTGCTGTTTTTCTTTGCATCCCTTGCCAAGGATTTCTCGTAATCTGCCTTCACCTGCCTAACCTCCTTTGTAACTTGGTTGCATATCAACTTGTATCTATCATAGGCTTCTGTGTCATGTGTTAATTTGTAAGTATCCCATGCATTTTTCTTCTCTGCCATATGCCTCATTAGTTCATCTGACATCCATTTTGGCCTAAACCTTGAACAATATTTCTTAGTTGGTATGTAAAGCCTAGTAGCTTCCAAGATAAGTTCTTTGAATGCTTCCCATTTTGAATTTGCTGTTGGTAACATCATCAGTTGGTCCCACTGTATAGAATTTAAATACTGTCTCAGTCCATCGTAGTCGCCTTTACGGAAGCAATAACCCTTCCCTTTACCCCTAATGGTAGTTACCTCTTTGAGTAAATCCCACTTCAGCAGCACACTGTGATCACTGCCACCTAGTGGTTCATTTATCTGCAGATTCTTAATGCATGAAGAATCACTGCTGATAATCAAATCAAGAGTATTACTCCCTCTAGTTGCCTCCCGAACATGCTGATGTAGAAAACAATCATCCAATAAATCCAAAAAAGCCCTGCTAGTGTGTGAGTAACCAGCCCCCAAATTCCAGTCAATATCTGGGAAATTAAAATTTCCCATTATAAGACTCTCTGATTTACTGGCCCACTCTATTTCCCTGTTCAGTTCCTTATTATACTCATCAGAGTCATTAGGCCTATAGCACACTCCTACTCTCAATTTTGATCTCCCAATGCTTATGTCACACCAAACTGACTCAACACTGCACTGTCCGGCGATGTCGACTGGCTTCACTTCCTTGGTTTTTATGTGTTTCTTAACTAATAGCATAACCCCTCCCCCCTTCCTATCCTTTCTGTAGACGTTGTACTCCCCAAATTGCAGTTCTGCATCCCTTATATCTGTGTGACACCACGTCTCTGATATCCCAACAATATCTGCCTTTGATGTTTTGAGCAATACCTCAAATTCATCAAATTTATTTACTAAACTCCTAGCATTGGTGTACACGCAAGTATACCTGCACCTGTTTCTATTCTTAGCTACCCTAACACAACCCATGTGTTTACTTGTACCGCAATGGCTCCCAGCAGTCTCTGAAATACCATGCATCTTGTTTTTGTTTTTCAGGCTTCTGCTCATTCTAATAGAAGCAGTGCAAGAATCTCTTTCACCTCTGCCAGTGGCTACTGTCAATCTATTGGTCTTTGTCTCCCCCCAAGCTAGCAGTTTTCCGACCCACCTAACACTGCCTCGATAGCATCAGCAAATATTCTTGCACCCTTTCTATTTAAGTGTATCCCATCCCTGTAGAAGCAATCTCTCCTGTTAACAAGTACAGTCCAGGCTGAAAAAAATTCTACCCCTTGAGCCTTGCACAATCTTTCCGGGGCCGAATTGATCGACAAGGCTCTCATCATATACTCCCTCCTATCATGTCTGGGCAGAATTGCAGACACTTTCAAATTCAACCCTAATTCTCGGCTTTTGTTCAACCGTGACCTGTACTTGTTAAGTAATTCTGCCGGTCTCCTACTCTTAATATTATTAGTGCCAAAAATTAGTGCCATTGATGCTATCAAATCTGATTTAATGATTTTTAGAGCTGAAAATAAATGTGCTACACTGGCTTGAGTGGGGGAAGGGGGTAATGCAAATACCAGTTGTGCAATATCTCATATGATATTAGGGTACTTTAATATTGCATCTTTTACTGACATCTTTGATTAACGATCAATGTTTTCACTTTTAGTGAGGAACACATACTTCTAACTTGAATTTAGTCAATGTACTAATAGGAGTAACATGTATGCTTTTTCTAATTCCATTCGACAGCCTTTTAAGCTATGCTGTTTGTCAATAAACTTTTCAAATTCAAACTCATCTTCAGAATTGGTATTAGATGATGATGATGGTGGATTGCTTTGTATTTCATCTCCTGGGGCTGGGCACCCTTGAGGGTTTCTTATTCTGAGTGCTATATCACATAAAGCTTCCTTTGCTTTGCTTTGTTATCCATCTGTTAATAAACATCTGTAATTGAGATCAATATAAATGCTAGCTAATATTATATCATTTTCCAATAAAGATTTTTCCTTAACTTCCATGGAAGTCATGACTCCTTCAGCTATGGGACCATATATCTTGGAGAGGCAGTAGATCAGAGGCTTCCATTCATTTAGGAACTGACCGTGAGTTAGTCTTCACCTTGAATTTTCTTTGTGGTAGTATATGGTTGGTAAAGCAAGTTTATAAGGTTCTGCACCTAGGCCCACAGTACTTCTTTTAGTGTTAGTTCAGGGTTGGCCATGTCAATAAGGACATGTGTTATGTCTTATGTAAGGCAGCCCCTAAACGTTACTTCATCTCAGCCATGGTTCTCTGTGATGATAATACAAAACTCTCTACAATGGCTAGGGGGGGGGGTGTGTGTGTGTGTGTGTGTGTGTGTGTGTGTGTGTGTGTGTGTGTGTGTTGTTTCTGGCCATTTAGCTACCAAGAAGCAGTGATCACCAGGAAGGGTGCTTCCCGGTCCATTCCACGAGTTTCAGTTCCAGCAAGCGGTTCATCATCATATATGTGCTACCCCGCCTAGTAGCTTGATACATAATTGCTACTTTTCCAGCATGCTGTCTAATTATTGCTTCTATTTTTAGCTATCTAGCAGCTAGTACAACTCTCACCTTACTTACAAGAGCAGTTGCATGTTTATTTCCTAAGCCATCACGAATTGCCAGCTGTAAAGTATGAACACCACAACGCATGTGCTGGACTCTCGAGAGGCTTGAAATTTCATCCATGATGTCACTTAAATCCAGTTCTGCTTCTACATCATCATTAGGTTCTAATTCTGGAGTCACACCAATTGATTCATCTCTTTCACTTTCATCATCTGTTATTGAATCACCTCTCTCTCGGTGTTTATTTAACTTCTCAACGGTACTTGACATGTTGGAGGAATTATCAGTCACAATGCACAATACATGCCCTTTTCTTATTTCAAAATCTTGCAGAATGGCTTTCACTGTTTGATGAAGGGATGAAGGTACTCACTTGTGTGTTGGGCATATGTTGAAACACTGATTTTATTGGTCAAAGTTTTACTAATTTTTGCTCTACAAGTCAAAAGCTTGCCATCAATGTCATTCACTTGGCATGTGCAAATATATTATTTATCATCTTCAGTGACCATAAAGTATTCAAATACATTAAACTTTGTTTGTTGTAGAGAGCTTTCACACATTTGACATTTCATTTGAAAAAATGAAATGTGCATTATTCAAAAACCACTCACTGGTTTAGACATTAAAAAAATAAATAAATAGTAAACAAAAACAACAGGGAAATGAAACTACACCATGAAGCATCAAAGCATATAACATATGTACCAACCTCGTGATTGTGACTGACCAAGTTAAGTTGGAGCCAAGGAGCCAGAATTTTTTTTTTTTTTTTTTTGCTGGCTCCACAGCCCTGCATAGATGATTGTACACCAGAGGTGGAGCCTGGGATCTGAGGAAGGACGCTATGGTTGGGAAAGTGGAGTATCGAGCAGTGATCAAGTTCCTTTATTTGCAGGGCAAGAAATTGACGAAGAAATTAAAGCTGTGTATGGGCAGAATTGTCCATCCCGTGACACTGTAAAAAAGTGGAAATGGGAGTTCCAGTGCAGTCGTACAAGTGTCTTTGATGAGCCAAGAAAAGGAAGGCCATCAGCATCCACACACAGTGAGTCAGTTGCAAAGGTTGAGCAGTTGGTACTAAGTGACAGATGTGTGACAATTCATTTCATCGCAAATGCAGTAGGAATTAGTTATGGGTCTACTAACAGCATTTTACATGACCATTTGCACATGTCTAAGGTCTCCGCACAATGGGTTCCAAGATTGGTGACGCCTTTGCAGAAGCAATGTCAAATGCAGTGTTCATGCCAAACTGTTGGATTTGTGTAATACAATGTTGAGAACTTTTTTGATCAGTTGGTGACGAATGCTGGGTGTGCCAGTATGATTCAGAGACTAAAGACATGTCAAATCAGTGGAAGCACACCTCCTACCCACCTCCCAAAAAGGCAAAGGCCACTCCATCTGCAAAGAAGGTGATGTCTGCGTTTTGGGACAGAAAAGGGGTTATCTTGACAGATTATCTATCTCATGGTTCCATACTTACTGGAGAATACTACAGAAATCTTTTGAAAAAGTTATGCAATGCTTTGAAAGTGAAAAAGGCGTGAAATGTTAACCAACAGTATCCATCTTCTGTCAGGCAATGCACTGGCTCACACAGCCATTGCCACCACCACCAACTTTGTTGCCCAGTGCTGCTTCAAACTACTGCAGCACCCATCCTATTCTCCTGACCTAGCACCGTCGGAGTTCTTGTTTCAAGAAATAAAGAAACCATTGCGTGGACGCCGTTTTGATTCGTCTCAGGAAGTCATCAATGAAGTGGAATTGTGGTTTCAGGCAAAAGGTGCAGACTTCTATGATCAATGCATTAAACAACTGATGCACAGATGGGAGAAATGTGTTACTATACATGGAGAATAAATAGAATTGGATTAAAGTTCCTGTGAAGTTTCACCTTTCTAGAGCAATTATTTCTAGGTAAGGGTACGAACTTTTTGATACCCCTTCGTGTATATCTTCACAATTTAAATGATGAGCACCTCATTTCACAAGTTTATTGACCACACCAGCACAAACACACACATACTAAAAAGAGATAATGGGCAAGTTGGCAATTACATGCTCATCCTCACTAGTAGTAGTATCAGTATCATTATCATTTCATAGTTGAAGGGGGGGGAGGGGAGTGAAGAATACTAGCTACACTATTTATATAATGCAGAGATGTGTCCTTAAGTTGGTTTGAGGAGTAAGATGAAGGAAGTATTAGCTACACATTATTTATGTATGCCAAATTAAGTTGGTTGGGGAGCATCCTTAAACAAGTTAAGGATAATGCTCTAGTAATAAATTGAAGAAACTTAGCAACTACTTGCTACACTGCTAACAATTTGTTCAGATGGTAGCAAGATAATTCTGGAGTCCTCTTAAGTGATGTTCTGGGATTCTCCACACAGATTTCCCATATGTTAGATGCAGAAATGACATTCAGAGCATCTTGGTTGTGGCTGCTGTTTTAATGTCACTTTTTATATGCAGTGACATTGAGGCAACAATAAACCCTATGGTGCTTCTGACTAGAGGGTAGCTGTTTCTGAATGCAACCTAGTAGAGCATTCAGTATACTTTGCTGCAAAGAGAGGTTTCAAAGATGTTGGGACTGCTAATACCCAAATTTCTGTACCATACAGAACAGTTGATTGTATCAGTGACCGTCTAGACTTGCGCATGCAGACGTTGCTTCAGCTGATAGTGGAACCTGAGTTTATTATTACTATCGAATATTATTCCCACTTATTAGTCTATATGCACATGGGCTAATAAATGGGAATAATCCAGCAATTGACATGGATACGTATTTGTCTGTATGCATATCAGCTGCTGGAATTTGTTTTCCCTTGAAACATTGGTTCAATATGTGATAGTATTAGCTACAGAAAAAATATTATTTGTGTTGAATTGTTTGGGTTTATCATGAGACCAGACTGGCCCAGGTATTCAACAAGGCAACCAGTAATGGCTCACTGACAGCCTATATGTTTTATCAGGAAGAATCACTGCACTCAATGAAAGTGTATGGTGTATTATGTTACTGGGTTATTGGTCTTATTTTCTTTACAGAAACAGTCAACATCCAGCAATATCTGACAATGTTTTAGAGAGTAATAGATTGCTTACAGAATTTAGAATGTCAGGAAGGGTATTTCCAACAATACAGTGTAACTATGGACATAGACAGCAAAATCTGTGTTCGAAGATTGTTACTTCTAAAAGACTGGCTACCAACATCAGCAGACCTTACCTCTCTTGGGATTTTTTTTTTTTTTTTTGTTTATATCATATCATAGAGTGAGCATTTGAGAACAATCCATACTCAATGAAAAACTAAAGGACATCATCATCATGGAGGTAACTGTCAACATTCTCCAGAACAAAATTCATTGTGCTGTCAAACATGTATCATTAGGTTAAAATTTGTTTACTACAGAATGTCAGCTACTTCCAGCATCTCTTTTGATGCTTTGTGACCCTATGCAACAGATCTATATATCTACCAAATTATATTTTGTTTTCATAAGTGTAACCGTAGATTTATGTAGTTGTATGGGTTCAATCACCTTTAAAAACACTCTACTACTTCATCATCATGAGATGAGTTAAGGAAGAACATATATTTTTGGTGGCATGCATCATCATTGGTATGCATAATACATATTTAATGTATTTTTTATGGCTACAAGTTGTGATCACAAAGTTCAGGTTCTGAGTTGATATTTGGAAAATGAAGATGCTTACCAGCTATTTGGATAGACCTTCAAAATAGTCTAACTGACACTGTATATACAGATTCCATTGCTTCTGGAAGCATTCCTAATAGACTTCTAGAAAATTTTTCACATTTGGAATTGCTAATAGTTCCTCTGCTGCATTCTGAATAATTTCCTCAGTTGTTGCAAATCTGTTGCCTTTCAAGGGTTGTTTCACAAGCTTGGGGGAGGGGGGAATCACAGGGAGTTAAATCTGGTGACTGTGGTGGACGGGGTGTTAAGGTGATGGATTGCTTTGCAAGAAATTCTTGAATGCAAAATGGCAACTCTGCCCAGTCATTGTCATGATGCATGCAACAATTCCATGAAGCCTGATTTTTCAGCCATTTTATCTGAACAGTCCCAATTGCCATAGAAATGTTGTGTAATATTCTTGGTTCACTGTTTAACCCATCAGGGCAAGTTCATAATGAAAAATGGACTGTGATTCAAAAAATATAAGCATGATCTTCAAATTTGGTTGAGATTATCTTCCTTTTTTGGGGTGGGGGGACTTGGAGAAGGCAGAGTTTACCATTGAGATGTCTGAGCCTTATGCCTATTACACTCAATGGAAAACTCCAGCTTCTCCAACTGCTGCTGACCCGCAAGCACAGTGTGGGTGAGCAGCAGCAGCAAGTTGATGAAGATCGTGACGTGCAAGAACTTACCTCTCTTGGTATCCATCTGTGAAGATGTGTGACACAGATTTGGCTGAAATGCATCACATTCTTAAATCTTGAGTTATTATTGATTGTTATATCTCATAAGAAATACTAGTTTTACTAGTGACTTCAGCTGCTCCTGATCATATTACAAACACAAGCAATTGAATCATTGGTTTTTGAAGTTGAAAAGTGGCCAGAACAAAGATCTCAAACAATCAAATAGCTCTCAAAAACAGCACAGCTCTCAGTCTTTGTCTGAGAGCTGTTTTTAACATTTTGTGTGCTCTGTTACATTTTTCCTATATTGAACCAGAATTTGATGCAATGCTGCTTGGTAAAATCATCATTTTAAGATGCAACAAAACAGCTTCTTTTCAATGCTCTCTAATTCAAACTGACTACAAATAAATGAGACGTGTGAGTTACTGTGTCTAAATGAGTTACTAAACATGTTGAAACTTTAACATAACTCTAAAAAATAGTGATGAGAAATGTATGTGAAAATTGAAAATTAATACAGTATTTGAATGGATGCATGTTTATGTTAATGGTGGTGATCAAGGAGAAAACAGTAATAATAAATATCTAGTGATAATTAAAGTCCATATATTCTTATTAAGTACTTAAGTACTAAAATTTTGTTGCAAAAAGTATACAAACATGCAAAATAAGAATTTAAAATAGATTTATAACTCCAATAAAGTCATTTATGGTTTTATTTTAAATTGTAAATACATGAAAATATCCCTATATATATAAGGCAATTAACAATCTTTAATGAACAAAAGCAGACAGTTGCTGTCATTTATTATTCATAATAACAGATTTTCTTCAAATTTTCAAAATTCAAACTTTTTTCTTACCAGAGAAATAAATCATGCTTCATTCGAGCATTCTACATTAACATGATTCATATCAATATCATCAGAATACCTTTCAGCAACCTTGGCAGTGTTCTTTATTTTCTCTTTGTTAGGTCTTGGCTAAAAAAAATATTTTCACACTTTTTCACATACAGCAGAACACTTACTGCCCATGGCATGCTAATATCAATCACAATATCGATAACTAATTTCATATAATTTGCTAAAGTGTCATCCCCTTTCCTAATGTTAATAATTTTGAAAAGTGAGCAACAATTAATTTGTAATCATTGCATATCAAAGATGCATCCTCTTCATTCGAACTGTTGATGGTGTCTTCTACCTTGTCAAAAAAAATTTACAGTCAATTGCGGTAAATAACTATATCTCTCACCTAGTTAGGCTAAGTGGAGGAGGTAACCTTAATCCAGTGCAATTTCCTTGATGTTGTTTTCACAAAAATCTTGCCATTGGACACTAAATAGGTTACATCAGTGAATAACCTATGTACTTCCTCTGTAACTCCACTGAGTTACAGAGGAAGTATGTAGTTTATTTAAGAGCTCTTTCTTCATGTGAGAAACCGAGTCAGGAACAGTAGAACTTCTCATGCTTAATTCTGTCTGGCCAATGCATGGATGCGCCAATAAAACCAAACCAACAACAACAACAACAACAACAGCCAATGCATGGAAAGAGCATTTGTGAAACATTGAGCAATAGTTGAGCTGTTTCCTCTGAAATTACTTCAGATATAAGGGAATACTATGTTTGATGTATTTGGCCCCAGTGATTACATTAGCATTATTATAGGTCAAGAAATAAAACTCATATTGCATTCAATTTTTCTGTCTATACTGATGGGAAACCATGTTGCTCTTCTTTGACTGTGAGACAGCTTGGACTTAGGCTCTTTAGAAATATGTTATCCACTAGTCAACATAAATTAACTATAATCAAATAACATCACCCAGACTCTCAAAGGCATTGTTGTGAGCAGTTTTGGAACTATTTGGATGTCATCAGACAATGGGTAGCTTCATTTAGCAACCTTGTGTTGAGCATTAAATCTAAATGAGTAGTCAAGTGATGTTCAGAAAAAAAATCTTCCAATTGAAAACATAACTTTTGCTGGCAACTTGATCCATAATTATCTTCAAAACACGAGCAACAAATGTTGAGATTACTTTTTCTTAATGTATACATTTGAAATGTATTTTTTTTTTCAGAACACACTTGAGATATGTTCCCAATTTTCCACAGATAAATTTTGGCAACACCAAAAACTAGACATAAATCAAACGAAAACTGAAATTGCTTGCTGGAAGCTGTGGAATACATAACAAGTAGGTATATCTTCTTGTCACCACTCTTCCAAGTTGTAACAACTTTGTGTTTAACTTTATTAATATTGTGGAAACAAAGTACTTAATGCAAAGTTATAATTCACTGCTTTTTTGCACACTCTACAAAAGAACAGTGTGTCATTGGTAGGTAGCACATTGCTACTATACTATTTAACTAAATCATTCAGTGTCAGCTTTAAAGCTTCTATGATCAATGGCTACCATGATGGGAAAAGTCCAAGTCAGCTAAGATATTCCCTATTTTATATTCTCATTTGGCATTTGTTGTTCACCTGACTTGTGCAGCATGAAATACTGGTAAAGGAAAACAAACCATGAAACATGCAAAGTATACCTGATATTTCTCAGTTTATATGAGTAGCATAAAAGCTAGCAACAGCAAATGTAAGGGATACAAAGATAATCTTTTATTCCATATTCATTATTTATGGTATGGATTCCACCTATCAGTTTATCAAGTAAAATGTCTCTTAACAAATACTTAACATATTGATTTAATGAAAAAACAATAATTTGCATATTAATGGAAATGTCTGTATTTTTTTTCTCTTACTGCTTTTTAATTTAACTGGATAAGCCATATGTTAGTTTTAATTATGTGAGGAGCAAAATAGATAAACAATTGGGAAAAGGTACTTTTAGACACAAAAAAAAAGCATTTTTTATGAAAATAAAAAACTAGTCATGGAATTTTGCATGAACATCTGGGCTTGAGCAATAAAAATAATTGAGAAACATTAAATAAAAATAAATAGTTATTATAAATAATGATAAAAACCTCATAAATAATTCCGTATAAGGTTCTCAGTTCTTGGATAATCCAGTTAATATATAGTCAGTTCTGCTATAACATGGTACATGTGTTCCTAAAAATCTCTGTGTTATGATATTTCGCTCATTAAAAACAACAGGACTTATGGGAAAAATGGAGATGGGGTAGAGCACTCAAAAAAAAAATGTTCAGTGTAGTAAGTAAAACAGTACAAAAAAGTTAGAATCCCAATAACACAGGTTTAAACATCTTAAATTTCTAATAAAAAAATAAATATTACAGTAAATATAGTACTTTACCTTGACAAGATATGAAGTTTATTCGTTTGATATTTCTGTTCACTGACATTTTCTCTCTCTCTCTCTTTTTTTTTTTTTTTTTTTTTGGATTGTAAAATTTGAAACAGTAAAAAAAGATGATCAACCAATAATGACGAACACAGCATGCACAAAAGAGAATATTCTGAAAATTTATTTATGTTTTTATATGATTGAAGAGGAGGGGGGAACACATCTCACATATAATGTAAAAACCCACAGAATTCCAGTTATCTGTATTATTGCAAATTCAATAAGATCGAGTTTGCTACCTTTTTATAATTATACTGCACTAACAGAAAAGCTCAATAAACCGGGAACTGCAAATTGTTTTTATTGTTTTATGGTGGTGACCTCCAGAAAGAAATGTGCTCCTCCGCTCGCGCTATCCCACCTCACGAAATTTCTGTTCGAACAGAGAATCTTGTGAATACAGCGAGTGATAAGTTTAATAACAGTGTCTCTGACCAATATAATTACAGTAAATGGGAAATATAACTCTCACACATTTGACATTTTTTAAGCTTCGCAAACTTGTGTGTATTGCTGCGCAGGTTTCTACATTCAGCCTGGTGCTGGGTTTTAGGTTCACCTGGTGTTACTCACAGACAAAATCGCACATGAGCAATCCCATTACAGTCAGCATTGTTTCCTAATATATCAATCACATTGGAGCAAATTCATGTTACAAAAATGCACATTATAGCAGAACTGACTGTATAAGCATCCCATCTCTGTAAATAGAGATGAAGGATTTTCTGATAGTACATATAAGTGTTGATAAGGCATTCTGCACTTATGTAACAGGTGAGTATGAAGTTTCTTCTCGGGTTTATAGCTATATAGATCTACTGGAATGGGTGCAGAAAGGGGCAACCAGACTGGTGAAGGGAACAAAAGGATGCTCTTGCCTAGAAAGGCTTTGGTTCTGCAAATTCCATCTTGAAACCAGGCACCTGTGGGAAGATCTGATTGAGGCATTCAAAGCCTTGAATAGATTGAGTAAGCTGAATGTTAATGGCATTCTTCCACTTGCTGAGACTACACATATAAGGGGGCATAAATTCAAGTTGAAGGATGGTTGCAAGATAGATGTGTGGAAGTTTGCCTTCAGCCAGCATGTAGTTGATTGTTGGAACAGGCTTCCATTTGTTGTTGTGGAAGTGGATGTGTTAAATAAATTCAAGGAAGAACTAAGCTAATTCTTGGAGGGGGTATGGATGGGTAAAATATGTTTTTTTTTGGCTGATGCTATATAACTTGCTTTCTTGCATCATTTGCTATTACTACTGCTACAATTATATGGCTCTGGATGTGCTTATTACACAAGTTAAACATTTTCTTTAGACTTTCTGTAAGATATGCTTTCAAATTCACAATTTGTGTAAATTTTTCTATTTTCTTCCATTTGTGTAAATTGTTGTTCCAATTTCCATTTTCACCAAGAGGTTTGGTGATAAAAACAAGATTAAAGCATATTAGAATGTGTATGATTTGATATAAAGAATTCTGGAAGCATCTGTTTATTTTATCCCTATAACCGGCCATGTAAAAAAAAAATCCTCTGCCTCAAGAATGAGGTGACTCGCATGGCATAAGGCTTTTAAAAATCAGTTGTGGGCCACATTCAGATAATAGATTATTAATTACATGACAGAGTAATTAAATGTTATTTACACAGTAATTAATATTTTAATAATGATAATGATTTCATTTAATTTTTTTTAACAAAATATTCAGATGCAAGAAACTCAAGTATAAAATAAATTCACTCTGTTCCTTGCATTGTGTAGTTGAGCTATGATTGGTTTTTTAATTGATTGCTATGCATAAAAATTTTTAATGTTGCAGTTTTGTCTAATACAATGTCCTTTGCAGTTTGCCACACTATTTGCACTTCTGCCCACATTGCACTTTTTCATAAGTGAAACTAATTTTTTAGTGAAGCTCGAGGTCTTGTCCACAAATAAGAAACTCTTTGTCATTACAAAGACATAGGTAAGCAGATTATCCAAAGAAGAACTCTAAAATGGGAGCTAAAAGAATTTTGTGAAAGAACTTATTCCTATGTTACAATAATTTATTTTAACCTATAATTGTTACTGCTAGTGTTTTTTGCAATATCATACATGCATACTCGATTAAAGGAAGTAAAAGATGACCCCATTTATAACTTTAAAAATTAGCAAGAAATAATTCAGTATTGTTCACTTTTTCTTGCCACCTTTATTTTCACTCTGTTATTATCATCTTTATTGTATAGAAATATATACAATGTTCCCCCTCCCCACAGCAAAGATAACACCATGGAAATACAATTATAAATACAGAATGCAAAAAGAATACAAATATAAATACATGCTAAGGTCTACCACTGAGATAGGGAACAAAACTGCTGACACTGCCTCATCTTATCTTTGATTAATTTGAGAAGGTCACCCATTGTATTGTCAGTGAGCAGCATTGTTTTAAGTAGGAATCTGTCTTCCAAGGCCAGGTAGATTCCTACTCCAGACAAACATATACCAAATATTAGTATCTGAGATCCCTTCCATCAACATCTGCAGCACACAAACTTCACCTCCTCCCAGGCATCCGAACCACTGATACGGCAGCCACACTCACAATTTCCTAGCTGAAATTCTTCATGACTGGCGTTTTTCCTTTGTGTTGCAGATAGCAGAATTCAGCAGTGTAGAGAGGTTGTTTTTGTTTGTTGGGGTACTGATGCCAAGACTTCTGCTCCATAAAGGGTGGCAGGATATGATGTGCAACCTTTTATCATTGATATTGATGAAGGTATATCAGGCTTAGTGTCGAAGTTTGCAGATGATACAAAGGTTGGCAGGGTTGTTAATGACGGTAATGGCAGTGTGCTACTGCAACAGGATCTAGATAATTTGGGCAGATGGGCTAAGAAGTGACAACTGAAGTTTAACCTTGACAAATGCAAAGTACTGCATATGGGTAGAAGTAACCCCAGAGAAACGTTCCAACTGTGTGGTACTACACTTAAGGTGGTAGAAAATTAAAAAGACCTGGGAGTAATTGTGCAGTCAGATATGAAGTTTTCTGCGCAGTGCAGACAGGCTGCCAGGGCAGGTCATCGGGTTTTGTCAATGATATATAGGAATTTTGCTAGTAGGGAAAAGGAGGTGATTGTCCCTCTGTATAAGGCAATGGTCAGGCCACGCCCTGCATACAGGTCTGGAGGGATCCTCTTACCAAGAGAGGCTTAAGTTCTGCAAATTGCAGTGGCTGGAGACTAGGCACCTGTGCAGTGATCTGATTGAGGTGTATAAGGCCTTGGATGGGGTTGAGCACGCTGAATTCTGATGGGATCCTTCCACTTGTTCAGATTATGAAGCTAAGGGGGCATAAATTCAAATTAAGAAAAGACAGATGTAGAATAGATGTGCGGAAATTTGCCTTTAGCCAGCGGGTGGTTAATTGTTGGAACAAACTTCCATCTGTCGTTGTGGAAGTTAGCATTAGCATTAGTAGAGGCATTTGATGCAAGAAAGCTAGCTTATGCAGCATCAGCCAAAAAAAAAAAAAAAAAAAAAACCACTTCCACTTCACCCCTCTGTTCGTTCAAAATACCTGTCCAGCTGAGCCTTAAACTTATTTAGGCTATCAACCTCCACCACAAGGGATGGAAGTCTGTTCCACCAACCAACCACCCGCTGGCTAAAGGCAAATTTCCGCATGTCTATCCTACATCTGTCTTTCCTCAATTTGAATTTATGCCCTCTCAGGTGATTTTTCTGAGCTAGAGGAAGAATCTCATCAGCATTGAGCATGCTTAAACCATTCAAGGCTTTATACACCTCTATCAGATCACCTCGCTGGTGCGTAGTCTCCAACCACTGTAATTTGCAAAACTTAAGCCTTTCTTCGTAAGAGCACCCCTTTGTTCCATTCACTAATCTTGTTGCCCTTCTCTGTACTCGTTCCAGCAGCTCTACATCCTTCTTGAAATGAGGCCTCCAGACCTGTATACAGTACTCTAGGTGTGGCCTGACCATTGCCTTATACAATGGAATAATCACCTCCTTATCCCTGCTGGAAAAATTCCTGTATATCATTGACAATACTCCATGAGCTACTCTTGCAGCCCGTCTGCACTGCTCAGAGAACTTCATATCTGCCTGTACAACCACCCCCAAGTCCCTTTCATTCTCTACCACTGTCAGTGTAGTACCACAGAGTTGATACGTTGCTCTGGGGTTGCTGTTTCCCATGTATAGTACTTTACATTTGTCAATGTTAAACTTCATTTGCCACCTCTCAGCCCATCTGCTCAACCTTTCCAGATCCTGTTGCAGCAGCATAGTGTCAGTAGTGTCCTTGACAACCCTGCCAACCTTTGTATCGTCTGCAAACTTGGACATTAAGCTTGATATACCATCATCAATATTATTTATAAATACAGAAAACAATAATGGACCCAACACTGAGCCCTGAGGGACTCCACTATTAACATTAGTCCACGATGAGCAGTGTCCATTGATTACCACTCTCTGTCTTCTCCCCCTCAACCACCCCTTTATCCATAGCAGCAATTTGCCTCCAATGTCACACTGCTCCAATTTGTGTAGCAGTCTTCCATGTGCAACAGTATCAAAAGCCTTTCTAAGATCCAAGTATATAATATCAAAGTTATTCCCTGCATCCAGTTCTTTTGTGACTGCATCATAGTATCCAATCAAGTTGGTCAGGCAAGACTTCCCCTTAACAAAACCATGCTGTGTCTGAGCTATAACTGAAGTCTTGTCTAAATGATCCTGCAGTGCTTCTTTAACCAGTGCCTCCATTAATTTTCCTGGAACAGAAGTTAAGCTCACAGGTCTATAATTACTTGTGTCAGCCTTTGATCCTCCTTTGTGAATTGGGGTCACATTTGCACATTTCCAGTCTATGGGTACCTCCCCTGAGTCCAAGGAAGCTCTCATAATTATGGCTAAGGGTTTGCTTACTTCCTTTGCTGCCTCCTTTAATATAACTGGATAGATCCCATCCACCCCGGGTGCCTTTCTTGTGTTTATCTTTAACAGTTTCTCCTCCACTTTACTCCCAGTTATTTCAAGATTCTGTAGCTTACTGCTAGAGTTGAATACACCTCTGGCATTCCCCTTGCTGAATAACTCCTCATGTGGGAATGTCGATGCAAAATATTCATTTAGTTTGTTAGCTACCTGAGCAGGATCATCAACAGTTGACCCATCAATATCAAGTGGACCAATCTGATTCATCCCCTTCCTTCTAGAGTTTACATAAGTAAAGAACTCTTTGCTGTTTTTCTTTGCATCCCTTGCTAAGGATTTCTCGTAATCTGCCTTCGCCTGCCTAACCTCCTTTGTAACTTGGTTGCATATCAACTTGTATCTATCATAGGCTTCTGTGTCTTGTGTTAATTTGTAAGTATCCCATGCATTTTTCTTCTCTGCCATATGCCTCATTAGTTCATCTGACATCCATTTTGGCCTAAACCTTGAACAATATTTCTTAGTTGGTATGTAAAGCCTAGTAGCTTTCAAGATAAGTTCTTTGAATGCTTCCCATTTTGAATTTGCTGTTGGTAACATCATCAGTTGGTCCCACTGTATAGAATTTAAATACTGTCTCAGTCCATCGTAGTCGCCTTTACGGAAGCAATAACCCTTCCCTTTACCCCTAATGGTAGTTACCTCTTTGAGTAAATCCCACTTCAGCACACTGTGATCACTGCCACCTAGTGGTTCATTTATCTGCAGATTCTTAATGCATGAAGAATCACTGCTGATAATCAAATCAAGAGTATTACTCCCTCTAGTTGCCTCCCGAACATGCTGATGTAGAAAACAATCATCCAATAAATCCACAAAAGCCCTGCTAGTGCGTGAGTAACCAGCCCCCAAATTCCAGTCAATATCTGGGAAATTAAAATCTCCCATTATAAGACTCTCTGATTTACTGGCCCATTCTATTTCCCTGTACAGTTCCTTATTATACTCATCAGAGTCATTAGGCCTATAGCACACTCCTACTCTCAATTTTGATCTCCCAATGCTTATGTCACACCAAACTGACTCAACACTGCACTGTCCGGCGATGTCGACTGGCTTCACTTCCTTGGTTTTTATGTGTTTCTTAACTAATAGCATAACCCCTCCCCCCCTTCCTATCCTTTCTGTAGACGTTGTACTCCCCAAATTGCAGTTCTGCATCCCTTATATCTGTGTGACACCACGTCTCTGATATCCCAACAATATCTGCCTTTGATGTTTTGAGCAATACCTCAAATTCATCAAATTTATTTACTAAACTCCTAGCATTGGTGTACATACAAGTATACCTGCACCTGTTTCTATTCTTAGCTACCCTAACACAACCCATGTGTTTACTTGTACCGCAATGGCTCCCAGCAGTCTCTGAAATACCATGCATCTTGTTTTTCAGGCTTCTGCTCATTCTAATAGAAGCAGTGCAAGAATCTCTTTCACCTCTGCCAGTGGCTACTGTCAATCTATTGGTCTTTGTCTCCCCCCAAGCTGATAGGTTAAATAAATTTATGGAGGAACTGCACAGGCATTTGGATGGAATGGTGTGATTTTTTTTTTTTTTTTTGGCTGATGCTGCATAAGCTCATACACGCCTTCTTGCATCACATGTCACTACTACTACTACATCACATATCTTGTGAGGAAGGCTTTACATGCAGATGTCGTGTGCTAGCCCATTTGAGGGAACAAAACTTCTTTGCTACTTTATTGATGTGATCAGAGAAGCATATCTTATTAAGTATCACTTCTGGGTCTGAGTGATGATCCATTCTGGCTCTGCATACGGAGATTACAATGGTGTCGGGTGCAGTTTAGATGGTTTGTGCAGATTATTATTATTATTTTTTTTTTTTTTATAAAGCACCCTCTGCAGCACTTTAAACATTTACCGTCCCCTTTCTTATTTTGAAGTTTTGAATATTATTTCCCTGATTTTTCTGACTGAGAGAGAAATGTTAATCAAAAAATCTGCACACTTCAATAACAGGACACCAGCCAGACTCTTCCATGATGCAAAGTCAGAGAATGTGACAATTAGATACACTGTCATAAAATGTAAAGAGTGCGCACTTCAATAATTAGATGTGAAAGATTGCTAATTTGAAATTCACATTTTTCAGCACGTGTATAATTATCGAGAATGGACTTAACTTGATTCTGTGTTTTTCCTGTTTGTGCAATAACTAACAGGTCTGTAGAATTTTTAATGGAGAACTTAAAGAAGACACTTCTGTTGAAAGGTATTGGGAGTTTTAGGTGTGTGGACCAAAAGAAGTAGAGCACAAAATCACCAAAATTGTGTGGGTTTTCAAAGAACCTGTGCAATCAACTTTGAATTAATGGAGTATGTTATTGCTTTAAATAGTATAACATTTCAACAGATTGGCTTCCTTGTGTTGCAGCTGTACCCTGTTTGCCTTCCTCAGAGGTTAATAACACAAGATTATTAATAAAAGTTACAATTTGAATTATATTCTTATAGGATAAAAGATAAAATAAACAAAACATGGTTTCACTAATACCTACTAGCAGTTCATAAAATACAGCCACCTCTTCCTTTACATAAAGGAAGAAGTGGCTGTCAGCCATGGTCACTGCTATTTGTTTGTTGCCCTGAATATGGAAATATACGATCCTTTCTGATGGGGTAGAACATGTATTGAAAAAAATGAAGAATCAAAAAGCCCCAGGTTAAGATGAAGTTACTGTAGAGTCGTTAAAATTATGAGGAAGAGACATGACACAGAAACTTGCAAGGCTCTTCACAAAATACGTTAGGAAAGGTGTGATGCCTAAGGAGTGTAATAATGCAATCATAATTTTGCTCCATAAGAAAGGAGATAAATTGGAAATTATAGATCAATTAGCTTGTTGTCCCAAATCTACAAGATGTTCACAAAGATCATTACTAACAGATTAGAAAGAATACTTGATGAGGATCAACCAAAAGAGCAAGCTGAGTTTAGGACAGGATTCTCAACTATTGATCACCTTCACGTAATATCACAGCTAATGGAGAAAGCAAATTAATATAAAATGCCATTATGCCTGTCATTTGCAGATTATGAAGAGGCATTTGACTCCGTACAGCATAAGGCAATGTTTCAGACACTGGAAAGACAAGGCATAGACATCCCATACATTTTGATTTTGAAGAAAATATATGAGAGTGCTACCTCCTTTATTAGACTAGACAAAGACAGTTGCACTTTTAAAATTGAGAAAGGAATTCAACAAGGAGTCACAATATTTCCGAAGTTGTCTACTGCTGCCCTTGAAGAAGCTTACAGAAGATTGGACTGGTCGCAGAAAGGAGTCAATGTGAGCGGAGAGTACCTAAACCATTTGCAATATGCAGATGACATTGTGATCATAAGCCATAATCCCAAAGAATTAGAGGAAAATTTTAATCAGTTATTCAGAGTTAGTAATGATTTTGGAATAAAGATGAATATGGTTAAAATATACTTATAATATGTTTAAAATATGGTTAAAAGTAATGATGAATAAGTATGCCACAGCAAGGGATATAATCATTGCAGGAGCAGAAATTGAAAAGGTAGACTTATATACTTAACTTGGACAAGTCCTTAGCTGTAATAATGATAAATGACTGGAAGTCAAGAGAAGAATAAATTTCGGATGGATAGCATTCGGGAAATATAGTTACATACTGAGGAGCAATATCCCAGTTTTTCTGAAGCGTAAAATGATGAACCAATGTATATTTCCCATATACATTGGTTCATTGGTATGAAAGTGCAACTTCCCGTAAGTTAACAGAATGGTATCCAAGAGGAGCTAAAATGAAATCTGGAAGACAACAGAGATGGACAGATGAAATTCAAGACTTTGTGGGCAGTAAATGGATGGCCATTGCACAAAACAGAAGGAACTGGAAAGTTTCTGGAGAGGTCTTCATTAGCATTAGGCATATGATGCAAGAAAGCAAGCTTATACAGTATCATCCAAAAAAAAAAAAAAAACCCTTCCCATTTCACCCATGTGGTCATTCCAAATGTTTGTCTAGTTCAACCTTAAATTTATTTAAGCTATCAACTTCCACAACAATAGACTGAAGTCTGTTCCAGCAATCAACTACCCATTGGTGAAAGGAAAACTTCTGCACATCTATTCTACAGCTGTCTTTCCTCAATTTGAATCTATGCCCCCTCAGGTTCTTAGTTTGAGCAAGCGGAAGTATCCCATCACCATTCAAGACCTTATACACCTCAATCAGATCACCTCGCAACTGCCTCCACACGCTGCAACTTGCAGAACTTAAAAGCCTTTCTTCGTAAACACACCCCTTTGTTCCTCTCACCAATCTTGTTGCCCTTCTCTGTACTCATTCTAGCAACTCTACATCCTTCCTAAAATGAGGCCTCCAGACCTGTACGCATTACTCAAGGGGGTCTGATCATTGCCTTATACAAGGGGATAACACCTCCTTTCCCTGCTCACAAAATTCCTGTATATCATTGACAAGACCCCATGACCTACTCTGGCAGCCTGTCTGCACTGCACTGCTCAGAAAATTTCATATCTGATTGCACAATTACCCCCCAGGTCTCTTTAATTCTCCATTACCTGAGTGTAATACCACATAGTTTGTACATTGCTCTGGAGTTACTGCTACCCATATGCAGTACTTTCCATTTGTCAATGTTAAACTTCAGTTGTCACTTCTCAGCCCATCTACCCAACTTTTCCAGTTAACAACCCTGCCAACCTTTGTATCATCTGCAAACTTAGACATTAAGCCTGATATAGCTTCATCAATATCATTGATAAATACACAAAACAACAATGGGCCCAGCACTGAACCCTGGGGACTCCGCTAATAATATTATTCCACGTATAGCAATGTCCATTAATTACCACTCTCTGCCGTCTCCCACTCAACCATCCCTATATCCATTGCAGTAACTTGCCCTTAATGCCATACTGCTCCAATTTGTACAGCAATCTTCCATGTGCAACAGTATCAAAAGCTTTCCTGAAATCCAAGTACAGGTCGACCATCACTAATCCGGCAGCACTGGGACCTGTGGGGTGCCTGGTAAGTGAGTTTGCCAGATCGCCGGTGGTTATTTTAGCACATACATTTTACCCAACAGCTAACCACCTCCTTTAACTTTAACACTGCCAATCTAGTTTAAGAAAAAAATTCCCCAGGGGCCAAAAAATATTTAGGAAATAATTTGATTAGTAATTCTAATTAGTAAACAAATATTATAATGTCAGTGTTGTCGTTTTTTTGCTTAAAATATTTTTTTAAAAAAAGTTTTTTTATGTCGCATATATGTTTGTTTGTTTGTTTGTTATTTGGTTTTTAGGAGCGTTAGCAACTAAGGCCATATTGCTCCGGGATATGCGGTGGTCATTCCCTGACCTTTCCGCATCCTCCGTATTTGGTGGTGACGGGCTCGAACCCCGGTCTAATCAAGAAGCGTGTGCTACGCACTGCTGCTCCTTCCCACCTGGCTACGGAGGCACCTGTCGCATATATGTGGCCAAGTATGTTGGTTACTTTATTTCTTGAGAAGCCATGTCGGCCACATACATGTGACGCTATTACAGCATTCATATGAAGGTCGTTCGTGATTAGTTTATTGCGAGTGCAGCAAGTGCTGCAATAAAACTAATTACAATAAAATAACTTTCAGACATCGCAATAAGTTTGTCAGTATTGTTAGAGATTTTGTGAAAACAGGTTCATTAGTGTGCTGTACTATGCATCATATTGTGTTGTTTTTCCACATGTTTGCATAAATGTGTTGTAAAAAAAAAAAAATCTACAAGAAATGGCTAAAAGAAAATTACTAAGATAAGAGGAACCGAGAGAAATTGCTGGAATTTACAATTAAGCAGAGTTAAACTTCTCACAGACACACCGCTGTTGAGTTTTTTTTTTTTTCAGAAGTTCAACTTTATCTGTTACAGACAATGTACAGTATTTGTGCTTTACACCACGAGAGGCACTTCCTTTATGCATTGGGACCATGGCTGGGGCTAAATATGAGCAGGTTATAATAATAAATGCAGAAAAACAAGTGGGAATGGCTTGCCAGTGTTTACGAGTTCATGCCAACAGCTGATGCTGCAACCAATGCCACCAAAACAGTAGCGGCAGGTCAGGGTGCTGACCCGGGAAATTTGAAATTACAAATTCACAGAAATTATGTCCGAATTAGTGGTGGAACCGGATTAGTGATGGTCGACCTGTATATGATATCAAAATTATTTTTAGCATCCAGTTCCTTTATGACCACATCGTAGTATCCAATCAAATTGGTCAGACAAGACTTAACAAACCCATGCTGTGTCTGAACTATTGCTGCTGTCTTGTCTAGATGATCCTGTATCACCTCTTTAATCAGTGGCTCCATTATTTTCCCCGGCGCCTCCGTAGCCAGGTGGGAAGGAGCACCAGTGTGTAGCACACGCTTCTTGATTAGACCGGGGTTCGAGCCCGTCACCACCAAATACGGAGGATGCGGAAAGGTCAGGGAATGACCACCGCACATCCCCGGAGCAATATGGCCTTAGTTGCTAATGCTCCTAAAAAAAAAACCAAAAAAACCATTATTTTCCCTTGAACAGAAGTTAAACTAACAGGTCTATAAATATTTGAACCCTTTGAACCCCCTTTATGAATTGGGAATACATTTGCACATCTCCAGTCCATGGGGACCTCCCCTGACTCTCAGGATACTCTCATAATTATGGCTATGGGTTTGCTTACTTCCCTTGCTGCCTCCTTCATTACAACTGGATAGATTCCATCTGCCCCCAGGTGCCTTTTTTTATGTTTAACTTCAACAATTTCTCCTCCACTTTGCTCTCAGTTATCATAAAATCACTTAGCTCCCTGTTAGAGTTTGATAAACTTCTGGCATTCCCCTCCTTGAATAACTCCTCATGTGCAAATGTAGATGCAAAATACTCATTCAGTTTCTCGGCTACTTGAACAGGATCATCAATAGTCGAACCATCTATGTTAAGTGGACCAATCTGATTCATCCCTTTCCTTCTAAAATTTACATAAGTAAAGAACTCTTTGCTGTTTTCTTTGCATCCTTTGCCAAAGATTTCTCGTAATCTGCCTTCGCCTGCCTAACCTTTTTTGTGACTTGATTACAGACTAGCTTATATCTGTCATAGGCTTCTGTGTCACCTGATAATTTATATGCATCCCATACATTTTTCTTCTCTGCCATGAGCCTCATTAACTCATCCGACATCCAAGTCTAGTAGCCTCCAAGATTAACTCCCTGAAGGCTTCCCATTTAGAATTCACTGTTGGTAATATCATCAGTTGATTCCACTCTATAGAAGTTCACAAAAACTGTCTGAGTCCACTGTAGTCACCTTTATGAAAACAAGAACCCTTCCCTTTACCCTTGATGGTAGTTACTTCTTTAAGTAAATCCCACATCAGTATGCTGTGATCACTGTCACCTAGTGGTTCCTTTATCTGCAAATTCTTAATGAAAGATTACTCACTGCTGATAATCAGATCAATGGTATTACTCTCTCTGGTTGCCCCTCGAACATGTTGCTGTAGAAAACAATCTTCCAATAAATCCACTGATGTCTTGCTAGCGTGCGAGTGACCAATCCACAAGTTCCAGTCAATATCTGGAAAGTTAAAATCCGCCATTACAAGACATTCTGATTTATTGGCCCATTCTATTTCTCTGCACAACTGTTCATTGTACTCATCAGAGTCATTAGGCCTATAACATACTCCTACTCTCAATTTCCCTTTCCCAGTGTTTATATCACACTTAACAGGCTCAACATTGCACTGTCCAGCCGTGTCAACTGGATGCACTTCCTTAGATTTTGTGTGTTTCTTAACTAACAGCATAATCCCTCCTCTCTTCCAACCCTTTCTGTACACATTGTACTCCCCAAATTGAAATTCTGCACTGCTTATATCTGTGTGACACCATCTCTCTGATATCCCAACAATATCTGCCTTTGATGTTTTGATTAGCACTTCAAATTTGTCAATTTTATTCACTATACTTCTAGCATTACTGTATATGCAATTGCATTTTTTCTTACTCTTAGTTACCCTAACACAGCCCATGTATTTACTTGTTCCATCATGACTCTCAGCAGCTTGCTCTCTAGGCTGCTGCTAATTACAATAGAAGCAGTGCAAGAATCACTTTTGCTTCTTCCTGTGGCTGCCGTCAATCTTTTAGTCTGTGAATCCCCCAAACTAGCAGTTTTCCGACCCACCTAACACTGCCTCGATTGCATCAGCAAGTATTCTTGCACCCATTTCTACTTAAGTGTATCCCATCCCTGTAGAAGCATTTTCTCTCCTCTTAGCAAGCACAGACCATGCTGAAAAAAATTCTACCCCGTGAGCCTTGCACAATCTCTCCAGGGCTGAATTGATTGACAAGGCTCTCGTCATATATTCCCTCCTATCGTGTCTAGGCAGAATTGCAGACACTTTCAAATTTAACCCTAACTTGCTACTTTTTTTAGCACTGACCTGTACTTGTTAAACAGATCTCTTAAGGTCACTAGTGCCAATGTGTACAACAATATCACCTTTTGTGCACTTAAAAGATGATATCTTTTCTACAACATCATCATCCTTTGCCCCTGGTAGACATACCCTGGTCCTGTTCCACCTATCCTTTTTTGCACACTATATTCCCCATCTCCCTGACAATAGAGTCACCGACAATAACTAGTTCCTGCGGGACTAGCTCATTCTGCCTTTTAGATTGCCACTGTGTTGCCTGATGCACAGGAGTGAGCTCTGACATTGAGTTGGGCAGCTGAGAGCTTGATGGGCCCCTCATATTAATTTCTTTGAGGGCATTTACCCTACACTTCAAACTCTCATAGATGCCCATCAGAACGCTGAGTTTGCACCCTCATTTCTTCACAGTCTCTGCACCTAGCACACACAAAGACATCTTCCTTGGCTAGATCAACTTCTGTTCTAGACAGCTTTGCAAACATTTCACATTTCGCGCATTGTTTTAAACTGTGATGCATGGGAGAATTGCCCCCTTCGATTCTCCCACAAGTCACAGCACTCTGGCTATTCTGGGAATGCTGCTTTGCTGCTCCAGTCTGGGTCAAGATTCCATATAAGTATAATTTAATTAACAATGAAATTTAATAAGATTAATAAATTTTATTGATAAAAGTATACTAATCTAACAGACTTCTAATACACTGCTACGTATTTCGCTATCTAGTTTTACGTTAAACCTTGCGGTATTCCATATCACGTAATAATGGTGGCAAGTAACGAACGTAAAATCTACGGACACTAAGTATTAACTTTCAAAATTGCTATCTAAATTCAAAATAAACTATGGAGCTTGTCTAGAACTATAAAGCTACTTATAGAAAATAATTTAGTATAACAATTAAGTAATAAAACGACTAAATATAAATGAAAACTTAGTGTTCACCAGAGCTGCAAAAATCTTGACCAACGTGGTAGTAACCTTGTACCCAAAAAAAATTATAGTGCTTCTCGTGTGGGCTTCTTTTGCCTTTTTTTTTTCTTAATAAACAATTTATCCACTAGTCCACCAATGATTCTAAAGAAACAAGGTCAGGTTACCCCCTCCACTTCTGAGGGTTACAATCTCCCATGGGATTAAATTTCTGCTCCTGACCGATAACATCCACCGTCTGTTTACTGAGCGAGCAACAATACAAATGCCGTTACAGCAAAGTGCTTTTACCGGTAAATTTAATCAAACTTTTGCGTGCTTCTCGTGCAGGCTTTCTTTACCTTCGCTGTCTGTCTCTCTCTGGCTGGCTTTCAACCAGTCTGTTACTAAGATAGTGTAAACTTCAACAATCATCCATCAAAAAAAAAGAAAAGATAAAGTAAACTTTTACTTTCTCTACATTTGGAGCTCTCTTTTGCAGGATTTTTTAACTTGCTACATAATTCAAGGAAATTACACACATTATCAATAGGAAATTTACTGTGCATGACTACAATGAATTTCCTGTTGATGTGACAAGCTCACATGCATTGAATCTCTAAAGATCCAGAACCTTTGAATTCTTACAGCTATACTACAGCAGAAAAAAACTTCAAAAACAGATTCATGTGTCTAAATTGCATAAACTAAGAAGACTACCCTTGAAGATAGAAACTACCCATAATCACAAATATGTTGGATGCTATTTTACTTGGCATACAGCCAAATAAAATAATATCCAACCAAACAAATGGGGAAAAACAGTTTCTTCAAAATCTGCTAACAGCCAAAATGACATACTAAATCCTGATAACTTTGTAAGCACCTGCTGTATTTAGTAGTGTAAAATCCTTGCCCATCGTGTATAGCAGGAAGTGTCATCTGGCCCAAATGCTAGTGAAGAGATTCTTAACAATATGTATGGTATTTAGCATGCTAATATCAGTTTCCTCATCCTTTTTCAATATCTATGAAGATACAAGGCATCCAAGAACAATTAAGTATTGCACTATTATTAATTTTATGAAATGATAGTGTCAAATCATAGTACAAAAATTTTGTTATTTTTACAAAAATGCAATCTGTGGTTTTTGATATAAAATGTTCTTACCATAGTGCAGAATTCATAGAAAGTTTTTGCTAGATAGAAATTAACATGATCATTGCAAAAAGATGTAGTCGTCCAGTAATTGCTGCTTATTTTGATGACTTGTCTAAACTGTTTATTTTCATCAAGCCATTTTATATGTGAAATATTAACATGCATCTGCCAATTGTTGAAAATACAGTCTTCCCTCGATTTGTGCAGTTCCGCTACCTATGCGATTTTTGTTTATGAAGCTTGAAAAATAAGAATGAAGTGCAGATTTTGAAATTTTATTTATGTTTTTTAGATGATTGAAGATTTCATTGAAGGAAAAACACATTTCACCATAATAATGTAAAATTTCACAGAATTCCAGCTATCAGTATTATCACAAATGCAATAAGATTGAGTTTACTACCCATTTATAATAGATTGCACTAACAGAAAAGCCCAATAAACTGGAAAGTGTGAATTGTTTTTATTGTTGTATAGTCATGACCACCAGAAAAATATGACAAAGGCATTCAAAACTGATTCTTATAACCAAACATAGCAATAAATGGTGGTGTATTTGTCTGGTTATTTTTGAAACAACTTCCTCATTCAGGAACCCCCTTCATCAGTTATTCTATGTTAGTTGTTCAGACAGAATCTTTTTCTAGTTCATGCAATGTAAAGTGTTTTAATTGGTAAGCATTGCTTTTGCTGATTTAATATTTCTTGTCTCTATAAAATGTGTATTTAATTAGTGCCTAAAATTGAAGATAGCTACAACAAAAAGAAAATTTAATTTAGAAGAAAAATTAAAAAACGTTAAGGAGTTAGAAAATGGCATTGGCCAAGATATACACCATAAATGAATCTAGCATTCGATGAATTAGGGGAAAATGCTGAGAAAATTAAAAGTTCGGTTAAAATTAAAAGTTTGTATTTAATTAGTGCCTAAAATTGAAGATAGCTACAACAAAAAGAAAATTTAATTTAGAAGAAAAATTAAAAAACGTTAAGGAGTTAGAAAATGGCATTGGCCAAGATATACACCATAAATGAATCTAGCATTCGATGAATTAGGGGAAAATGCTGAGAAAATTAAAAGTTCGGTTATCTGTTCCACATTATTGGCTGAAAAAAACATTACAAAAAGTGAGAAATCCGAAAAATTACTTTTTTCTGGATAGAAGATCTTAATCAAACAAGAATGCCTCTTAGTTCAGATATTATTCACATCAAAGCTCTGCAAAATTTTAATCACTTACAAGGAGCAGCCGGTCCATTCAATGCAGACATCTTTCAAGCCAGTAGGGGTTGGTTTGAAAATTTAAAAAAAAATCAGTCTTCGCAATCTAAAATTAATGGGCAAAGCAGCCAGTGCAGATACAGAAGCTGCTTCTTTGTATCCAAAAACTTTAAAGAATGCTATTGCAACTGAGGGCTATCTAGCAAGTCAAGTGTTTAATGTTGATGAGACAAGCTTATTTTGGAAGCATCTGCCAAGCTTGAACATTCATTTCAAAAGAAAAAAACTGCCCCAGGTTTCAAAGCTGCAAAAGATAGATTAACACTTTTGTTATGTGGCAGTGCAAAAGGTGACTAAGTGTAAACTGCTTCTAATTTATACATCAGAAAATCTTCGTGCTTTTAAAGGAATATCAAAAAGCTCCTTACCATTTTATTAGAAATCAAGCAAAAAAAACCTGGATGACAGCTAAAATCTTCAAGAATTGGTTTTTAAATTTCTTTTGTTGAAAAAAAAAATACTGCCTAAAAAAGAACATAGCATTCAAAATCTTGCTCATTCTTGATAATGAGCCCAGTCATTCTGCACATTTGTCTGATCTGCACCTAAATGTGAAAGTTACCTTTCTTCCAGCAAATACAAGTTCATTAATTCAGCCAATGGATCAAGGTGTTATAGCTTCCTTTAAACTTTATTACCTAAGAAGATCATTTTTACAGTTGGTAGAAGTACTAATGGAATAGGAAGTCTTTCAATTCAAGAATATTGGCGGAATTATAACGTTCTTGATGCTGAAAAAAATATTGAGTTCATGTGGGGTGAAGTTAAGAACTCAACAATGAATGCAGTGTGGAAAAAGCTCTGGCCACAAAGCTGCACTAAAGAGGCCACTGTCGAAATTCCATAGGTAGTTGAGATTGTGAGAATTGGCAAAATGATTAGTGGAGAAGGATTTGAAAAACTGAAACCAGCAGATTAGCATTAGTAGAGGCAAAGATGCAAGAAGGCAAGCTTATGCAGCATCAGACAAAAAAAAAAACCATTCCAATTTCACTGATCCATTCATTTCAAATTTTTGTATAGTTCTGCCTTGAATTTATTTAAGCTATCAACTTCCACAACAACAGATGGAAGTTTGTTCCAGCAATCGACTATCCACTGGCTAAAGTCGAACATCCGCACATCTATTCTACAACTGTCTTTCCTCATTTGAATCTATGCCCCCTCAGGTTTGTAATCTGAGCAAGAGGAAGAATCCCATCAGCATTGAGCCTACTCAATCCATTCAGGGCCTTATACACCTCAATCAGATCGCCTCACAGGTGCCTAGTCTCCAGAAGCTGCGATTTGCAGAACTTAGGACTTTCTTCAAAAGAGCACTCCTTTGTTCCCTTCACCAATCTTGTTGCCCTTCTCCGTACTCATTCTAGCAACTCTACATCCTTCCTAAAATAAGGCTTCCAGACCTGTACGCATTACCCAAGGTGTGGCCTGATCATTGCCATATACAAGGGGATAATCACCTCCTTATCCCTGCTTGCAAAATTCCTGTATATCATTGACAAGACCCCATGACTACTCTGGCAGCCTATCTGCACTGCTCAGAAAACTTCATATCTGATTGCACAATTATCCCCAGATCTCTTTGATTCTCCACTACCTGAGTGTAACACCATATAGTTTCTACATTGCGCTGGGCTTACTGCTACCCTTATGCAGTACTTTGCATTTGTCAATGTTAAACTTCAGTTGCCACTTCTTAGCCCATCTGCCCAACTTCTCCAGATCCTGTTGCAGCAGCAGCATACTGCCATCACTGTTGTTTACAGCTCTGCCAACCTTTGTATCATCTATAAACTTTGACATTAAGCTTGATATGCTTTAATCAATATCATTGATAAATATACAAAACAACAATGGGCCCAACACCAAATCCTGAGGGATACCACTAATAACAATAGTCCACATAGAGCAGTACCAATTGATCACCACTCTCTGTCTTCTCCTGCTCAACCATCCTTTTATCCATTGTAGCAACTTGCCCTTAATACCATACTGCCCCAATTTGTACAGTAGTCTTCCACGTGCAACAGTATCAAAAGCTTTCCTGAAATCCAAGTATATGATATCAAAATTATTTTTTGCATCCAGTTCCTTTGTGACCGTGTCATAATATCCAATCAAATTGGTCAGACAAGACTTCCCCCTAACAAACCCATGCTGTGTTTGAATTATTACTGCTGTCTTGTCTAGATGATCCTGCAATGCTTCTTTAACCAGTGACTCCATTATTTTCCCTGGAACAGAAGTCAGACTAACAGGTCTGTAATTACTCTTGTCACCCTTTGATATCACAAAGTCCTTGAATCTCATAGAACAATTATAAGTGGACAATATTTTTTTTTGCAATGTGAAGAAGAAGATAACAAAAATGATAAAAACAAAGAAGATGCACACAAAAATTTGACCGCAAAGAAACTAGCCAAGTTTTTAAGACTTGCCAAGAAGCTCTGAGTGTGGATCTTAATTTGGAAAGGAGTTTAAATTTTTGCAGAACTTTACCATTGGCTTTAGTTCCTTATAAAGAAATTTATGGAGAAAAACAGTATGCTTCTAAGCAATTTTAACTAATTTTTTTCAAAAAGTACCAGATACTGTTGCAAGTTTATCACAGGAAAACAGCAACAAAGAAGCAGTGGATTTAGATTAAAAATCTAGAGGTAAGTATTAGCAAGATTAATTTTATGGACATATTTGTAATTTTTTTTCTTTTTTCTTACTGAATCAAGGCAAATTTTTTTTTTGGCGGCGGGGGGGGGGGAGTGTACAGGTATGGAATCTTCATTATATCATATAAACTATGTTTCGCATTGCATGGATCTGGACTGCGTGGTGTTTTTCCCGGAACATAACCCCCATGCAAATCGAGGGATGACTGTATTAGCCTAAATGTTATCCAGTATCTGGATAACGTTTCGGCTAAATTGCCAAAGCAAGCTGGATCAGAAATAGCTCTTTTAAATTTAAATTGGATGATTTGAAGGTTTATGATTAATTCATGGTAATATACATTCTTCTTTAGTTTCACTGAAAATAATTTTCAAAGTCAAGTATATTCATGGATATATTTTTTTACAGTCAATTTTTTTGCCATTTACCACACCACATTTTATATGGGTGTTATGAGCAAAATGACCTTAATTTCACTTTCCAATCATTTTAAGTAGTGTTATCCCACTTAATTTTTTTTTTTTTTTTTTTCAATTGTCATCTTCTGAAGCAACTTTACTAACTAAATAGTAAACCTTGCTTTCTGTTTCTAGTGAATTTATCATACTACAGTGATAAGTACAAGAAATCCTCGCTTAATGTTTTCAATTCCTCAAAACAACATTGACTGGAGCTTAACCCTAGGTGTGTAGAAAACCAAATGCATTAATAATAAAGCATTTTGATTTCAACAACAGGAAGGTTACATTCTGAAATATTCTCTCTCTCTCTCCCTCTCCATTCTTCTGCCGTGCAGTATATCAAGTCATTTGAGTTTACAATGGGCATCATGGTACAGCTTTAAAATAGTTTTTTCAGGCTGCCTGTCCAGGCTGAACCATTGGTAAACGTCTGGAAGGCATCCAGATCAGCTAGTGTGTGACCTTACTGCCTTAATCTTGTTGCCTCTATTTTCCCAGCTGTGACTGGGGGGATCCTGTGGCCCTGGTAAGGTCACATTATGTGAAGTCGCTAAATATATCGTGCCGTGTGTTTACATCAGTGTGTTACGAAGAGTCAAATTAATAGAAAAAAAAAAATCTGTGAAAAGATCTATATCTCCCAAAAACTTTCTAATTCATTTTCAAAAATACATATGGTTTCATTTCCAATCTCAGTGTTATCCATTTCCACCTACAATCTACCAGGCCCCACTAACTTTCTTTGAGAGAAATTCAGTTATCTGTTGTCTCAGCCACCATTCATCTTATTTGTCATAATTATTTACTGCATTTCTTTTGCCCTAAAGGTGCTGTTAGTGTCCATTTTAATATTCCTTACCAGATATTTCCCAATCTGGAATCTTCCTTAGGAATCTCTACCCCCCTCAATTTAGCCATATTCATCTGATGCCTATATCATTTTCCAACCTCTACAAGTCACCCAAAACTTTTTTACCTTTCTTTCTTTGTTTGCCACTCAGGTTTCTCCAGTCTAACTTTCTTGTTAGTGAAGTAATTTTGCTTGGATGACTTCACAACTGCAGCTGGTTTCAATTTTCTGCTTACACAGACCCAGCTGGCAGAGATGCTTCTAATTTTATTACTGTATTATTAACGACCTTACACCACTTGTTCATTTAGCTACTAGAATACCAGACAATCATAACCACATATTTAACACTATATTTTACTCCTCAACTAAACTACAAAGTACATGAAATAGCAACAGTTAATGTTGATGGTTCCCTAGGTATCTTAGATCACAATTTGTTTCTGGTCTCTTATCCAATGGAGCCTCTCTCCCAAGGCCATTCTGAGCCTTATGTAATTTGGCATTACAAGAATGTGATGTGGTATGATCTACATGATTTATGTTTCTGTTTTCCATGGTTGAACTACTGTTTTAAATCTTCTGATGACCTATTTGCTTAGATCATGCCAGGGAAATTATTCCTATAGGCAGGGTGACAGGAGAAGTTGCTGCAGGCAGTAAGTGATTCAGGGTATCATGAATCACAATAATTTTTTATAATAAATTTGCTGTCATTAAGTAGTACTCAGTGGAAAAGTTTCATTTATAAAACGTAGTAAAAGTATATATTATAAAACAAAAGAAGGTATTTGATTTCTGGGATGCTAGTATTAGATATGAAGTATGGTGCCTAGAAAATCAGTAAATGGACTATGAATTTCTAATTCTATTACTGTGTGGCATGACATTTTACTCCAGTTAAATGTTGTGAATAACATTATGTAAATTCAGAGGGTAGATATCACAACTAATATTTTTGCTTAAGAGTAGCTCAGAGTATTTGTCTTGGTAGAGAAATAGTCAGTGTAAAGGTTCTGTTAATATTGCAAAAGATATTGCAGAATTTCTTAATGCTGACTTTCTTTTAGGACCCTTCATAAAAGTGTAGCGAAAAGTGGTTGATGTAGAGGCAGTAGGAAATATTCAAACTGAGTTTTCTACTTAAAGGACACCATTCATTTTCTTCTACCGAATCAACATTAGTGACTGAATTAGCATTATTTAGGAAGTGATGTACTCATTTATGTCTTGCATTTTTGTTACCAATCAGTTTTACTTCAGTCCAAAAATTTCTTTGGTTCCATCAAAGATGTTTTCACTTCAAAAACTAGGTTTACTCTTTTTTTCTATCAATGTTAACTTTTCTTCTAAACAACTACTGACTTTGTTCAAATTTCAAATCTGCCCTATAATGGAATATTGTTCCTACATCGCTGAGATGGATTCCCCAAAACGGTTCATTCCTGGTTTCTAACCATCAAAAGGGCTGTTGGGTTAATTAATAACCTTACTCTTACAAACTCTCCACTCTGTCATGTAGATATTTGGTGCCTGGTGCATGCCTTTTATTTAGCTATTTCCATGGATATTGTTTTCAGTTGGCATCTGTAATTTTGCCTTTCTCTTCTAACCTAGTCCAAATACATGCCTTAAACTAGTCAACAACCATTCACTGTTCCACTCCAAACATACAGAACTAACTTGTTTTCCTTTTGATGTTCTATTTCTGTTCTTTGGAGCAACCTTATCTGACACGTATTTCTTAAAAATTGCAACCTGCAGAAATTCAAGTCCAAGCTACACTATATTTTGTAAACATAACTTATACCAGTGGTTCCTAATCGATGTGCTGCAACCCACTTCAAGTGTGCCACGAGATTAAAAAAAAGCTATTTAATTTTTTCTAAAATTATGGCAAACTATTTAGGTGTGCATTGAATATGAGTCTTTTTACTGTGACTTAGTGACAAAAGATTGGGAACCATTGATTCAAACAATTTGATTAATAACTACATTACAGTACTTCATATGTTTCAGAACATCATCATCATCAGCCATTTTCAATCCACTGCGGGATGAAGGCCTCTCCAGCAACTTTCCAGTTCCTTCTGTTTTGAGCACTTGCCATCCACTTACTCTCAAAAACTCATGAATTTCATCTATCCATCTCCGCCTTTGTCTTCCAGGTTTTCTTCTAGCTCCTCTTGGGTACCATTCTGTTATTTTCTTTGTCCATCTGTCATCATGTCTTCGAGCTATGTGTCCTGCCCAAGACCATTTTAGTTCTTTAGTTTTGAAAAGAATATCCTTTACTTGAGTTTGCTGCCTAATCCATGTGTTTCTCTTCTTATCTAACAGTCTGATTCCCAATATAATTCGTTCCATTCTTCGCTGTGTAGTTCTCAGCTTCTCTTTCGGTGAGGGCCCAAGTTTCACTTCCATAAATCATGGTGGGGAGTATACATTGATTCATTATTTTACGTTTCAGACAAACTGGGATATTGCTCTTCAGTATGTGACTATATTTCCTGAATGCTATCCATCCAAAATTTATTCTTCTCTTGACTTCCAGCCATTTATCATTATTACAGCTAATAACTTGTCCCAGATAAGTATATGACTCCACCTTTTCAATTACTGCTCCTTCAATCCTTATTTCCCTTTCCGTGGCATACTTGTTCATCATTACTTTTGTTTTAGCCATATTCATCTTTAGTCCAAAATCCTTACTAACTGTGCATAACTGATTAAGATTTTCCTCTAATTCTTTGGGATCGTGGCTTATAACCACAATGTCATCTGCAAATCGTAAATGGTTTAGGTACTCTCCGTTCACATTAACTCCTTTCTGTGACCAGTCTAATCTTCTGAAAGCTTCCTCAAGGGCAGCAGTAAACAGCTTCGGAGATATTGTGTCTCCTTGTCGAATTCCTTTCTCGATTTTAAATTTGCTACTGTCTTTGTCTAGTCTAATAAAGGAGGTAGCACTCTCATATATTTTCTTCAAAATCATAATATATGGGGTATCTATGCCTTGTCTTTTCAGTGCCCGAAACATTGCCTTATGCTGTATAGAGTCAAATGCCTTTTTATAATCCACAAATGCCAGGCATAATGGTGTTTTATATTCATTTGCTTTCTCCATTAGCTGTGATATTACGTGAACGTAATCCATAGTTGAGAATCCTGTCCTAAAGCCTGCTTGCTCTTTCGGTTGATTCTCATCAAGTATTCTTTCTAATCTGTTAGTAATGACCCTTGTGAACAACTTGTAGATGTGGGATAACAAGCTAATTGGTCTATAATTTCCAATTTCTGATTTATCTCCTTTCTTATGCAGCAAAACTATGATTGCATTATTCCACTGTTTAGGCATCACACCTTTTCTAATGCACTTTGTGAAAAGCCTTGCCAGTTTTTGTGTTATGTCTCTTCCTCCCAATTTTAACAACTCTACAGTAACTTCATCTTCCCCCGGGGCTTTCCGATTCTTCATTTTCTTCAATGCATGTTCTACCTCATCAGGAAGAATATCGGGTATGTCGTATGTGTTGCTACTTTGCAATCCATCTTCCCCACTGCTGGTATCATTCCCTCGCTCCTTGTATAATTCTCTATAGTAGTCTTCTGCTATTTGAATTATGCCTTCTCTGCTGTTATAAGTACACCATCGCTATTCTTCAGTTTCAGTATCATTTGTCTTTCTGTATTACTGCTCATGGCTGCTGATTTAAATCCTTTGTTTTCCCTTAATGCTTGTTCTACTTTTCTTGTGTTAAATCTTCTTATGTCCTCTCTGAGTCTCTTTCTAATGGCTTTGCATAACTCAGTATACTCAATTTTCTCCCTTTCAGTGTTTTTCTTGCTCTTCATTTGTCATCTTCGGTTCATCATGACAAGTGTTTCTTGACTAATTTTTTCTTCTTTGGATTTCTGTTTCCCTATAGGTTTCTTGGGCTTTATCACTTTCAGAAAGTTGTAATATTCCTCGTCGATATCTTAGTCCTGAGCAGTCTGCAGAAGCTCAAACTTGTTTTTAAGTTCCAGTACATACTGCTTTTTCTCCTCCTCTGTTATCTCAAAGACCTTTGTATTATTTACTCGAGTCAATTTTTTCCTTTCCTTTCCTACATCTATATCAGGTGTACATCTTACCATTCTGTGATCACTTCCAACATTTACCTTATTCAGGACAGCAACATCATTCACAATATATCTTCTGTTAGTGAGGATGAAGTCGATTTCATTAGTTGTTAATCCATTTGGACTCTTCCATGTCCACTTTCTGTTCATCCTTTTCTTGAAAAAAGTGTTCATTACTGACAGTCCTTGAGATTCTGCAAATTCCACAAGTCTTTGACCTCTTTTATTTCTTTCACCAATTCCAAAATTTCCTATAGTTCCTCTTTCTGCGCTGTTTTGCCTTTTTCCAACCTTAGCATTGAAGTTCCCCATAATAATAGTGTAGTGGGTTTTCTGCTCATCTAGAAGACTCTCAATTTCGGTGTACATTTCTTCAACCACTTCATCATCATGGCTCGATGTTGGTGCATAAATCATTATAATCTTTATCTTGTACCGCTTAGAAATCTTGAGTATTAGCCTTGACATCCTTGGTGATGTACTTTTGAATTCCAAAATGTTGTTTTTAAAATCTTTATGGACCAGAAACCCAACTCCACCTTCACTCCTTTCACTGTTTCCATTGGTGTACAGCAGATTTCCACTTGATTTTTTTATTTACAGAATAAGGAATCAGTGTTTCAGAACACTGATTCCTTATTCTGTGGCTATATAATTATTTTTTTAAAAAAAATTGTTTACTTGTCTACAAAGTGCAGTATCCTTTGGTTATTACATCTTTCTGGACACAAAGAAGCTAAAGAATGATGAGGTAAGGAACGAACAGTCTCAAGACAAAGCCGTCAGGAGATCACAGGTCATGTTCTTGATTGGATGCTGAATCTGAATAGTTCCTAGAGGATCAACTGGTTCCTCTTTGCTACAAGCTATACCAAGTGTTAGAGAGGGCAGGAAGGTGGGTCATATCATTCATTATGCTCTCAAGCTATGATTTTATGGGTTGTGGACCGTTGTTTTGCTTTGCCTGTCAGTGATACCATTTCCTGTGCCATACTAATAGACCAATAGTTTTTTAAATACTATGATGTGTAGAGTTAACCTATGATTCTTGTTGGGTGGCTTGTTGTCTATTGCTGGATCCATTGTTGCCACTATGGAAGAGAGTTATCTGGAAGCGAGGGAGTATTAACTATTTTTGCTAATTCTTTTAAACATGAAATGTTTCAACAAGGTATTTCCTCCTTTGCTGATGTGCAGCATTCAGACTTTGGGATTTGGAATGGAGACGGTGTAGCCTACAAAGATAGTGTGATGCACAGCATAACTTTGGATAATGTTCCCACATTTTGTATGTTGAATATGTTTATCAATCCAAATGAAGTTTCTTAGGAGTTTGTGCTATGCGGTGTTTCCCACAACTACAGTCAAACCTGTATACCATGTATCTCATCTGTTGAAGAGTGAAAGTTGGGGAAGAGGGGTTGAGTATTTGCTTTAGATTTCTATTCCTTTAAAGTGAATATTAACGTTGTTTCTTTGCTAATCTATTGACAGTTCCTTCCTGCCTTCCTTCATCCCAGAATGAAAGGAGAATGTGAACTGGGCCAGTATGTGAGGGGTGCGTCCTTAGTGGGTATTGTCAATTGATCTCTTAATAGAACTACTTTTTAATGTCAATTTTTATGGTTCAGAATGTATCTGATGTTATTATTATATTGTATTGCATTAAGTATTATTATTATTGTTATTATAGTCTGCACAACTGACATTCTTGAACAAGAACTGAATAATTTCCTGGGATAGGAGAATCATTAATGGATTGGCTAGGAATCATAATGCCAATGAAACTTCCAGAAGATGAAAAATGTAGGCTACAGGTTTGACTGTAGTTGCAGGAAATGTGTATTCAGTGTAGCTCTAAATTCGTATTTATAAACACATTGAATACATAAAACCTGGGAACATCACCCAAAGTGAAGTTCCACGTGACATCATTCTGAGAGCCACACTTTATTCAACTCAGATCACAAAGTGTTGAATATTGCACACCAGCAGTGGAGCAGGGACTTTCTTGAAAATCTCCAAACTGAAAATAATTGCAGAAAAACAGTTAATAGACATAACTGCAGGGTCACCATCTCCTGGATAGCTCCTTTCCATAATGACATGACAGATCTAGCAATAGACACTAAGTCACCCGGTAAGAACCACAGGTTAGCTCTGCAGTCAGAGAAACCAGTACAGCACACACACAGCCCTATAAAAATCTTCACTTCATTCATCCAACCCTATTCCCAAAGCAGTTTTATGTTTTAATATCTGGGCTGGTATCCTTTTGTCCTTACATGTCACTTGATCCTGTATGACATACAGGATCAAGTGACCACTGAAGTGTATGCCAAGTTCTTCAAGAACATGCCTTCACTCAACTGAAGCAATATATTAAAACCAAACCAATATAAATCTTTTTTTTTTTCTTTTTTTTTTTTTTTTTTTTTTGCCATCTGCATATAATCACTTGACTTCCAGTCCATGTATTTTCATAAAATTTTATATTTCACTCTTTTAAAATGGTTTGCCTGGCCTTCCAAAATTTGCTTAAAATCAGATGAATAGAAATCTGGCAATTAGTATTTATTATTATTATTTTTATATACATATTACATAAGATATGCATGAAAAACAATCGAAAACTTTTTGTTTCTGTGCATCTGACACATTGCTTATTCATTCCTCCAATCACACATCGCATGCTAACAAACATAATATTTAGTACTTCAGCTGCAATAAATAGGATAACCATATTCTATATATTGCAGCTAAAGCACTATATATTATGTTTGTTGATATGTACTGGTTGGAAGAATGAATGAGCAATGTGTCAGATGTGCAGAAATAAAAAGTTTTCAATTGATACATAAAAGTCATTGCTTGTTGCCTTTTTTTTTTTTTTTTTTTTATAAGGCGTGAATTATTACTATTTGCTAATGTCCCTGAAATGTAACATAATGTGTACATTAACTAACTTGTTTTAACTTGCTTTAACTTTAATATTGAAGTAGTTTGACATATTGATCCGGAGAGATTGAAATTCCGCTTTATGAAAGTTAGCTGCATCAACAAGAAAACCAATTATTGTCTTCTCCACTGTATTCGGTAAATTTGAAAGAGGGATCCCTTTTTTTTATGTGGTGTAAATAAATTCCTAATCTCTCCATATCAGGAATAAAATAATATTAATAAACTTAATTTAAATTATTCTTCAGTATTACAGTTCTCCTTCTCTCTGCCTTTTTATTACAAAAATCAACATCCATAAGCTTTCAGGCCTTCAAAAAAAAGATTAAAAATACCATCCTCTGTAACTTTGCCACTTATCACTCATTTGTAGGAGGGTGTAGGTTTGATTCTTGTCAGCAGCTACAAGAATTTGTGAGGGCTTTTATAATTGGCACTGTAAGTACCTGATTTCAGATGAATGAAGGGTTATTCAAGGTTTTTCATCCTATGCAGCACAATTGAATTGAACTGAACTGAAATGTGGAACTAGATTAGTAATTTTAAATCTAAAACATTTTTCTCTGAAGCCCTCAATAATAAATTCTGTATAAAATTTTGTTTTGAGACTATAAATGTCTGTTTCTCATGGGAGAGGTAAAAATTTATTCGAAGATCAAAATTAATGCTAATGTTTAATGATATAAAATTATCGGGTAATCTAGCATTCATTTGCATAGGATTGTCCAGTTAAAATGTGATCCAGTTTGCAGTACAAAATCTCATTAAAATGTATATGAAATTTAATTAAAAATGTAATGGTATCATCTGCTGGAAGGGTTTGCCTTGCTCAGGTCGGCATGCATTTATCTGTTTAGTGCAGTTGAGGCAACTCTGTATTCTTGAATGGCACGAATGCAGTTCTCAGTGTTTTATTAAATTGATCCAGAGTATGAGGTATGATTAAAAAGTTTGTGGAGTGATTTTGTACCTTGAAATTGTGGCATAATAGCAAATTGAGACTTGTCATAACGTGTTTGATGACTCCTCTAGACACTAAGGTATAAATCACCATGTATCTGCAGTCAGTCTTAATTAGTGTGTATTGAACAGGTGTTTTAGATGTTTAATTGCATTTTAAAATGAGTGAATTTACTGAGCAACAAATTTCCATAAAACTTTGCTTCAAATTAAAAAAAGAGTACAACAGAAACCAACGAAATGTTAAAAACAACTTCAGAAGAAGATGCTATATGTTGTTTTCAGTATGACTTATTAGTGTCTCACAGTTTAAAGCAAGCTGAGGATTATCTTCAACATGTACGTTGAAGATGATCCTCACTCTGGCAGCTTGCAGTCCTTCAAAAACTAATGATTCTATTGCTTATACTCATAATCTGATCAGGTGTGATTGATGTCTAACTATGTGAAACATCCCAGTGAAATTGAATTTCTTGTGGTCATGACAATAAATTTTAACAGAGTATTTGGAAATGTAGTACATTTCTGCAAAGTTTATGCCTTTCCTCTTTGTTAATGATCACAAAGAGTGGCAAGTTCTCACATGTCAGAATCTTCATCAACATACTGCTGTTGCCGACTTTGTTTCTTCCATCGTTACTGGTAACAAACTGTAGATATGTGGCTATGACACAGAAACAAAGGCCCACTTCTTTCACTTCAAGACTTCTTTTTTTTTATTATTATTATTATAAAAAATGAGTTTTTAACTGTTTCGCAGAATTGAAAATAGTGTTCTGTTAATGATTTGCTAAACTCAGTTACAAAGTATCAAACAAAAGTAAACAAGAAAAACCACTAATAATGTTTACATTTTATTTCTTAGAATTTTCAAGGCCACTCATCTATCCCCTGAATTGAAATAAAATGCTCATGTGGTATCGAAATTGGTGTTGAAATTTGGTTTTTCTGACTTTGGAGAAACTAAATACAAAGAATTTAGTTTCTCCAAAGTGAGAAAAATCAAAGCTCTGTTGAAAGGTTATACAGCTCTTGCTAGTGTCCCCCCCCCCCCACACACACCACAAGTATGGAAGTTGAATATAAGAAACATAAATGCTCTCACTCACCTGCCATCTGTTAAACACAAATAAAAAATTTATTTCTTATTATTAATAATATATTGAAATGAAAACAGAAAATATTTAATAATCATTTAAAGAATATTGGTGGGGAAAGGTATAACAATGCACAAGAGGATTTGATTTATTTCCAAATTTAAAAAAAATAAGTTTCCACCAATCAATCATTAATCTTCAGCCATGTCTGCAGTGGAGGATAAATGAATGATGGCAACTATCAGGTGAAAGTAACATGGCAAAATTGTGAAAAAATTAAATCAAATGAATGCCCAAGACTAAGCAGCATATTACAACATATTTAAATGATTAATCTTCATATTATAATGCAGTTCACTAACCATTGTTGTATTATGATAACCCCATGGGTACTACCATATTTAGGTTTTTAGTTAAAAAAATAAAATCCTGTATATGTACTAAATTTTGGATTTTCCAATTTCACAGAAGTATGTTTTTCTCTAAAGTCATTCACAATAGAAACATTTCGGGGACAATTTCAACTCACGGTTGAAAACTTATCAAAATCACCAAATTTTATTGAAGAGGAAAAACTTATTTTCCAATCTAATGGATGTATCTATTGATCTGAATGATGGACTCAGCCTGTTCTGTTAAAGTCAGGATGTTGGATAGATGTGGTAGTTAAAAGTTATCAACATCGATCATCCTCATGTGACAAAGGGAAAATCAGCATTGCATTCTTCATTGATATGTTATTAAGAATTCTGTAATCAGATTGTTTTTATTGTTCAGCTTTTACAGGATGATGGGGTGGCATGACATCTGTGAAATTACACAATGAGCAACATTTATGGGAGAATTAGATTACTCTACAACCAACTACTGAAGAAGAAAGAGGTGCGTGAATTTTCCTTGTATAGGTGATCAAAATAAACATGTTTTTACCTGGATACAAAAATTTACAAACACAAAGAATAAAATAAAACATTTATCTGAAAAACTGATTTGGAATATTTGCAGATTATGGTCTTGTGTACAGCCATGCTCTCAAGATAGCATTCATTGGTATCTGCATGTCAAAGATTTGGGATTACACTATACGTTACTCTGTTCAGCACGTCAGACATGAACTTGCCAATCATAGCTCAGATCCACCGAATGATGTTTATTGATCATAGCCCCAAAGGAAAAGTGAATAATTTGGACAACTGAAATGAGCAGTGGTTGAATCAACCGATAACTGAGATTCTGGAAATGGACATCATTGAGATTAGAACTGAGACCACATATTTGTGAAATGAATGAGGAAGTGTTTGGGAGGTTTAGACCTTTTCACAGATTAGTTTGCTCTATTAGTTTGACAATTCATGGTGTATTCAGTAATAAGAAAAGGCGGGGGAACATGCTGTATGAAATAATTGAAATTTTTGGATATGGCGTACACATGGTAAGAATATACCCAGCTCCTCGACCTAACGCGGCCTCAACAATGCCCTCCCGCATACACACTACTCTGACTCCCTCCAGTCACTATCTGACAGATTAGAGGAAGCGAGATTATACACTAACTGATCTGGAAGGCTCTAGAGAGTTACCAATAGGTTCGGTCCAGTGTACTATCTAGCGGCTGGCCTGCGAACACGGTTTTAGAGCTGTATCCTTGAAATATAAGGAAATTGGATCTTGCCATGATGTCCATCATAACCTCTAAAGACATCAATCATACTGCATGATATGATGGAAGAGATGAGGGAGGGTCTACTGGAGCTTTGCTCTGGAGACTAAACATTGGTTCTGCCACTTCAGGCCTCCAATAAGCAAAGTGATGATATTTTGCAGGTTGAGAGTCATCTACCACCTAGTATTGCCTGGTAACACAGATGGACGGCATTCCTCTGTGGGTGCCACACCTTGACCCCTGCTTACGTTGGTTCACATCTGGGCAGCCACATACAGTGTGCTAAGTTGCCATATTTCAGGACTTGCACATAGGGATTATACCCAGGATCCCACCATCGTGAAGGTGCAAGCAGAGGATTTGGCTGTCATTAAGGAGCCAGGGTGGATGTTCTTGTTTGGCCATCCTCTTCATCTTGAATCTTCCAGGTGTTAATTATTCACCAAGGAATTATACTCAAATTTTGCATGAAGTTGTGGAAATTTGCCTGTGAGACAAATCAGAGGTTAAACCAAGTTTATGGAGATAAAGCTATATGTGCAGAAATATTTCACTAGTTTAAAGCAGTGGTTCTAAAATCATGGCTCATTGTCCACTAGTACTCTGCAAGTCATCCAGGGAGTGTGTAGACTGCTCCAAATTAGAGGTCACTGATATGCAGTGCCACAGCTGAGTCCACATTAAAGAACAGACCAAAACTCACATCTCCACTATGGGCATGGTCAAAGATGGACCTGTTTGGAGGAGTATTAAACTATAATGAACATACACTGCTCCATTTTATACCGTACATGAAGAGTGTCCTGTTGAAATGTAGGTGGAAGAAGGCTGGCATCTGATGGAGGGGGGGGATATGCGAGATAAAGGTGCCAGCCTTGTATATGTTTATCTCACTTAATATGGACAGAAAGCTAATAAAGAAAGTTACCATTAGATAGGGCAGAGTCAGGACTACAAATCTTGTTCAGACAATTTTCTGTAAACCGATTTACTGTAAACATTTTCAAGATAAAGATGAGAGATGCATGGCAAACCCTCCTTGGTACATCTTTCACTATTGGGAGCATGTGACATTATTTCATGAATTCAGGCCTTCATAGATGAGCAGTTAGCATATGGCTGTACAGAATTCACTTGGAGAGTTTAGTTGGTTGAAGTGTGACATCACATCACTAGATAACATCATGAACCTAGCATGCTCATGATGCTTGCACTCAGTCAGCCATTAATGTGTTTAAAGTTTTTGTCTGTGTTTTACTGGCTGCTATTGGCAGATATCCAATTTGAAATTCATCAATCACTTGCTTTTTTTTTTATTTTTCCAAAAACTCAACAGCAAAAGAGTTAATATGGATTGTTAGTTTAAATCTGGTACTTTGAAGAACAAATCTGATGAGGTTTGTAATAATGTGATTCCACATTAGACATCTGATAAACAAGGTAAAAAATATAATATAGTAATGACACTGTGCGAGTGAGGTGATTTTTGAAGTAGAACAGCAACATGATTCTGAAGTTGAAACAAGCTGTATTTGATATAAATTACTTGGTAACTTGTTAATGGTGATATGAAATGAACGATGAAGATATTTTTAACAAAATTATTCCAGAAAAAAACATGGAAATCAGAATTACAGTAGAAACAACCAAAAGAGCAAGAACAAATTGAAAGGAAGTTCAATAGTGATTGCTTGGATAGGTGAAGCTTAAATACCATTTTGAATTCAAATGCAAGGAATACATTGCAAAACCAGATTTTTTTTTTTTTTTTTTTTATATCAGGGATCCCCAACCTTTTTCATCGGAGGGCCACATAGAAAATTCATAACAAATAGCAGGCCAGAGGCGGTGCAATTTTGATGACTAAAAACACTGTGAACCAAAAAACGCACTTTTAGCGACTCTACCAGGTCAAGCGGGGTGTACAAGATAGAAAAACTATAAAAAATTATAAACAAGGGATATTTATTGTAAATAAAGATAGTCATATTAAAAATCACAATTTTTATTATTATAATCACATTTGATATTACAGAAATAGCAAATTTGTTTTGATTTAGCAATAATTGAAATGTTAGGTTTAATAGTAGACGTTCCTAATCTTAAAAAGTCTTGCAAATGTTCATCTGTTATTCTTGATCGATGTTTGGATTTTATATATTTCATTTTTGAATATGTTTGTTCACATAGGTAAGTGCTACCAAAAATAGAAATTATTCTTGCTAATTTTTTTAATTCTGGAAATTCATTTTCTTTCAAAGTTTTATAAAAGTTAATTAATGTTTCATTTTTCAATAATTTTTCAGGTTATCGTTATTTAAGATCTATGATTTCTAATTGTAGATCTTCATCTATTTGTGAAACATTTACATCAAGTGGATTCCAAAATAATGTAAATAATTATCTATTGTTTACGAAATCAACAAATGCTTCCATCATTTAGTAGAAAAATCACAATTGGGCATATTATTATATAAACTTTCACAACAAAAAATGGGAAAAATTACTTTTGTTCAATTTCATTTTTAGAAGTAGATTCAGAAGTAGATCGCGACTTTGAAGTTTTTATTCAGTGTATTCAAATGCTCACAAATATCTGTTAAAAATGCAAGTTCCCATAACCATTTAGAGTCTGTTAATTCTGGGACTGGTTTTAATTTTTTGTTCATGAATATGTCAATTTCGGTTCCAAGTTGAAAAAATCTTTTTAACACATTACTGCTACTCAACCATCGCACCTCCGTATGATGCGACAAATCGTCATATTCGCTTTCGATTTCCTCCAAGAAAATTTTAAACTGACGATGGTTTAGGCCATTTTTGCGTATAAAATTCACAATGCTAATTATAGTCGACATGATTGAATTCGAAGACAAAAATTTACCGCACAGCAATTGCTGGTGATAACACAATGAAATTGCATAGGTCTTTCGATGTTTTTGGAATCAAAATATTTATTAACATGGCCGATGAAACCAATATTTTTTCCAACCATATTCTTTGCACCATCGATCGTAATTGCTGTCAACAATTCCCAGTCAAGCTGCAGGTCTTCAAACACTTGTGATACGCTATAAAATATGTTTTCACCAGAGGTTCTATTCTTCAAGCTTTCAAGTACAGCCAGTTCTTCTGTGACTTCAAAATTTTGATTTATACCGTGTATGTAAATGAGTAACTGTGCTGTGTTGGTAATATCTTCACTTTCATCAATTGCAATCGAAAAATTTATAAAATCTGTAAATTTTTGTTTCAGCTGATCTTTAACATTAGCAGACAAGTCTTCGATTCTTCTCGCTAAAGTTGACGCTGATAAACTTATAGCAGCGAAATGCTTAACTTGATCAGGGCATATTTCTTCTGCAATTGATGGGCACACTCTTTTCAACCTTGGGAGGTGCACTATGACCACAGAAGCCGATGCGCCAACAACTACAAAAAAAAAAAAAAAAAAAAAAGCACACTCTTTTCACAAACTGACCATCAGTAAAAGCCCTCCCTTCTTCAGCAATTATTTGAGATGCTCGCAAACTAGCTCTAATTAAATTTAAATTCTGATTAGTGAAACGTGTCATCTGTTGTTGTTGCCTCTTGAAATCAAAGCTCAGCTCTTATAATTTCTTTTTTCCCAACTCTCCTTGAAGTTTATCGTAAGTTGAGGCATGTTTTGTCGTATAATGCCATTTCAAATTATATTTTTTCTACACAGAAACTGCTTCCTTACATATAAGGCAGGTGTTGTGTTTTGTGTTAGTTGTTGGCGCATCAGCTTCTATGGCCATATTGCACCTCCCAAAGTTTTTGCATTTTTACTACGATCCAAGCCCGAGGCGGGAATCGAACCCGCGACCTTAGGGTTGCCAGGCAGGCACTTTACCTACCTGGCTAGCCCGGTCGGCAATATAAGGCAGGTACATCGGTTATTGTCCCTTATAAAAAAATAATTAATTAACCAGAGTTCATTGAAGACAACATTCGGAATCAATTTTTCTTTTCCTTGACATCTTGATTCTTTAAAATTAAAAATTCAAAGTTAAATAAAATTAAAAATATGCATTTATACAAATAGCACTAATAAATTGTTGCGCATGATAATGAGTGCTGTATAACGTGTTCACCGGAAATACTCGAGGCTATAAACTTATAGCCTTGGGCACTCGCACTGTTGGGATTTCTGACATTGCAAGAAACACTCTTGCCAAGTGGAAGTGCACAGAGTTGCAACAATGTTACAAAATTATATTTGGACGCATTTACATTATATTTTGATTAAAAATATCCTTATATACGATATGTAGCACCCAAAAAAGATTTCTATAGAATAAATTTCACAAGGCTGATGAAATATTCTTTCGAGCCGGATGAAATCATGTGGCGGGCCGTAGGTTGGGGACCCCTGTTTTATATGATAACAAATGCAGAGAACTTCCATATTCACTATGCATTTTATTGCTACTGTTGAGGAAAATGCTAACACTAGAGGGAACTTCATGCAGAGTATCCCTGCCAGCTGGAAAAAACTCAGCAGCAAAAAAATTAATATGAATTGTTAGTTTAAATCTGGTACTCAAAAGAAAAGGTCATATTGATCAACCCTGCTGCAAAATTTTGCCCGTTACAAATAGTATCTTTGCTGCAGCCAAAAATTCCATTGGCAGGATGCCCCTTTTGAATGGTATTGTCCAACATCAAAATAACATTGATGGTTGAAAATGTTGAGTGCCAATACCAATTGTTGTTCTTGCATTAGAGCCAGTATTTCTTGCTTCATCATGACAGATTCGCTGATATAATAGGCACTGTTAAGCTTTTAGTGTATGTGAAATATGAATGTTCAGAGGAATTATTTGGCGCTTTTCTTTTTGTTTTGTTTTACTGCTAGTGATGAAGTCATTTGTGAAGTACTGAAATGACTTTACTGTAAATGATAAATTGGATTGGACAGTGGACAAGATATATTGGTTTTATTATTCACGGTGCTTGGCAATGGCTGGCAGGATGAAGTACCTATCTACAGTGGCAGACAAGAAAAACTGCATCACCTTAACAAAAGTAACATTTGTAGTGAAACCTATAAGATATTGTTTAAGTATAGTCATTTTGTTTGTCGCAAAGCAAAGGTATATAGAAGCGTCAGATAATGCTTCTATTGCATCAGACAGTAATTGCAAAGTATTGCATCAACCATTTCTATAAATACGGCATTTGAAGGATATACACGCTCATTAGTATCCTGTTTTGCGGAGGTGTAAGCATGGCTCCATATATTCAGTTGGCACCGAGAAAAAAAGTGTAGATGTTGCTCTGTCCCGGGAAAGGCTTTCTATGCATTTTATTGCTGATAAAATAGGCTGCCACCAGTCAACAGTAACCCCGGTGCTGAAATTAAAGTGTGAAACCAGTGATGTGAAGAGAAGACCTAGATCAGGCCATAAGAGAGTGACTACAGCATCCCAAGATAGATATTTGAAATGGCTATGCATTCATAATTGCCCCGCTAGTGCACCTGATCTAAAACTGGACTTTGAGATGGCCTCTGGTGTTCAAACAAGTGCACGAACTATCCAAAGATGGCTTTCAGAATGTGGTCTGCATGCCTCTCAGCCCAAGAAGCCTTTGTTGACCCAACAAATGAGGAAGAAGTGACTTGCCTTGGGCTGAACCGCATGTTTCACGGACAAAAGAGCAATGAGACACTGCTATCTTTTCTGACAAATCGAAATTCAACCTGCATGGCTTGGATGGGAAGCAATGTCAGAAGACGAAAATCGGAGGCATACTATCCTGACTACATAACACTGACTGTAAAGTTCCCTGCCGGTCAGATGGTCTGGGGATGCATAACAAGTAAAGGGGTGGGGCGAATTAAGTTTATTAATAGAACGATGAATGCAGAAACCTACACTGCTATCTTGGAGGAGTGTTTGAAACCCATTATTAGGGATCACGATACAGACTTCCAAAACTGCATTTTTCAACAGGACTCAGCACCTTGCCACACAGCAAAATTGGTAAGTTTTATGCTATTTAGATTTAATGATGAGTTTGTCTTCTTGTCTTACAAGGCTTAAAAAACATACTTACACCAATGTTTTCCCTTGTATTTCTCCCTTAAGGTGCAGTCATACCTCAGAAATGCTGGCATTACAGTGTTGGACTGGTCCATCAACAGTGCAGATTTGAACCCTATTGAAAATTGCTGTTACTTAATGTCATCTAAAATTGCTCAGAAGAAGCCAACAAGTAAGGTTCAGCTGCAGGAGAGCATTTTAAGGGTGTGGTACCACGAAATTGGGCAATCGTATATCCAGAAGTTGATTAACTCTGTGTCAGATCATTGCAAGGCTATAATCGCAGCTTGAGGAGGAACAACAAAATACTGAGGACTTATTTTGCTGATTTTCAGTACAGTAATACCCCGACTTACGCGAACTCGGAGTTACGCGGTTCTTGATTTTTTCGTTTGGCAACACTGCCGCCCACTATCTTCAAGGTCGTTTTTCATATGTTATCGATATACGGTGCGACGGCGGAGAGTGAGAGCGAAAGATGAACAAAATTCAACTTTGCTGCGCATGAGCTGCACACATATATACAAGAATTTGTATTCCAACTGTCATATTTATATGTGTGCATTCGAATTCGTGCTCAACGTTTGTCGGAAATTACATCGTTTTCACGAGAGAAATGGATCGCGTTGGTCGAGCCGTATACAGTCATTCCTCATATAACACGTGTTTACACTACACGAATTCGATCATACACTATTTATAAATACGGTAACGATATCTTATAATATAACACGAACCGAATTGGCTTATGCACGATTCGCCTTTGTGTTTACAAGAAATGGCAGTCGAGCGCAGAATCATCCCAACCGAACGCAAAACGATAGGAATGAAGAGAAGATTCTGAAAATGTATTTGTTTTAGGGGAAACACATTTCACCATAATAACTTAAAAACCAACACAATTCCAGTTATCGGTATGCAATTAGATCGAGTTTACTACCAGTTTATAACAGATTCCACTAGCAGAAACGCAACTGGATTTTTATTGTTTTATGGTAGTAACCCCCTAGAAATGTGAGGTGTTAATAGTGTATCTCTGCCTTTATGGTGTTGTTTATTCAGTTGCTACATGCACACAGCTTTGTTTATGTGCATCAAGCGTGCCTCCTCGTTTTGTAATTGTGCTTTGTAATTGTGAAGAAATTGATGTTCAGGTTGTCTTCACCAATCTGCCCATCAATGCATAATGAGGACCCATAGGCATTCAAAGCATAACTACAGGGCCTCTATGAGCAATTTGGGGAATATTTTTCAGAACCAGAGACAAGAAATGAGTGGATCAGAAATCTGTTTGCAAACATGTCACATTGAAGAGATGGGTGGGATACAATGGTCTGCAAACCAAAAATGTTTGAGAGCCGCTGGTATAGGATGGTAACTTGTTAATGGTGATATATCCAACAATGCGCATTATCTATGAAACTGTTTAGTGTGTGAGAGCTTTAGTTCATCAGACTTATTTGGAAATTCTCGGGAAAAAAAGGTTAATTGATTCTGTTTGCCACAAAAGGAAGCATCTCTAACCAACTAATAGATCAGATATTTCTTCTCCATGGTTTTTTACTAGTTGAGATAGTTATATTTCCTGAATGGCAAATTTGTTATCTCTAACCAACTAATAGATCAGAATAGCTTCTTCTTCATAATTTTGTACTAGTTGAGGTGGTTATATTTCCTGAATGTCAAATTTGTTAAAAAGTAACATATGCTCCCAGGCATTCAGCTTATTCACTAGATTTGTCTCCCACCTCCCTGCCTCATTTCTGTTTCAAATGTTGAAAATTTTACTGAAAGGAAAAAGATTTTGCAGCATTAATGAAATTATGAGAATGGGATAAGTGGACTAAAAGTTATTGCAGAATAATAGTTTCAAAGATGTTTTTAGCAGTATCATTGATACAGTTTCACAGGAAGCTACGTTGGAGGAGATAAAAGTTCATTGATGTTTGACAGTTAAATGTATGAGTTCTCATTATAAAATTATTCTCATTACTTCATTATCATATCTTTTACTCTAATATTTTTCTTTCAAAGCTTCTCTGATTAATTTCTTTACAAGGAGTAAATTGCAACCCATTCTTTCTCTCTGCCTATCCCTGACAGAATTGCAAATGCATATGTGCATTTGCAATTCTGTCAGCAAGTCAAAAAAAATACTGTTTGTTTATATGATTCTGTCTGCTTGACCAGTCTTTCCATATAAATTTTCATTTTTAAATTTGGAAAGTTCTTACTGAAAATAACGTGGACTTCTGTTTTAAGTGGATGGGATTTTAGTTTAGTGAATAAGTATAGTTATGTTACAAAAGTAATTATGATATGACATGTGAAGGTATAACTGTGGTTGGGCAAGTGGGGCAGCTGTCCCATGTCCCAGCTACAACTTGAGAGGTGTAGCAGTGGGCATACTCTTATAGGGGCTTACCCTAGGCACAAATATATACTTTGTGCACAGGGTGAGCCCCTATAAGAGTATCACTTTTAACTATTGTTTGTAGCTAAAATGATGACATATCAATACAAAAGCATAAAAAAAATCTGAAAAATAAATAAAATACCACACACTAAATATATTAGTTAAATGAAACGAGTTTGAAAAGATTCGAGCATTTTATTATATTTTTTACTTTTAAATTGTTATTATTCATACATGTTGATAATTTAAGTAAATAACTTGCCAATACCAGCAAATGCAGTTTGAAAGAAAGAAAGCAATTTTGTTTCAGTTATACAATTTGAAAAATCTTGATTGTAGCTTGCAGATTGATATAGGGAATGCCCTTGGAGGCTCCCCTCCCCAAAGCACAGGTATACCTAGATCCACTTTTGGATTAGAGGCAGACCTGCATATCTTTGTCCAGACTATAGTATAACTAGGGGGGTCATCAAAAGAGGAATAGGGGCATGCTTCTGGATACTTCCTTCAAATACATATGTGTCTAGCCATGCCTCTGGACTAAAAGCATATTTTTCTGGTGGCAAATAGTAGGAACTGTTAACAGCCGAATTGAGAGGAGAATAGAGTGTGAGTCCTGTTGTCAGATTTTAGAACAAAAATTTTTACTCTTAATATGTTTTCATAATCATTATCATTATTAAACATTCCATCACATTTTTAATTAGTTTTGAATATGGATATTCTTTCAGATATATCGACACACACACACACACACACACACATAAGCACAGTCCATTTCAGTATTTGGCGGAATATTTATAATTGGTGGGAAATTTCAGCCATGCTTCTATGATACCGTGTTTTTCTTATTTGATATTCTGCTTTTGCATTAATTTTTTTTTGTGTGTTCATTGTTTTTCTTTATACATTTTTTTAGTCCAGTCTTCCAGAATTGAATTTTCCTTGTGAATCCTTTTCGAACTCTGACATATTTATGTCCATGGCTAGAGTATTACTGTTTGATTAGCAACACAAAAATTAATCCTCCTACAATGTGTTGCAGGAGGATATTCTCCAGCATTGTTGAATGTAGGAGTGTATGCTGCAACTTTAAGAAGCTACTGATTTAGTTTGCCTCAAGCCTCCTTTAAAACAAGGTAAGAAAAGCCCAAGTAAAGGTATGTTAATTAAAATCAAGCCTTCTTTGTAATGTAAGAATATTGATATTAATTGATTGACTGACTGACTTGCTTACTGATTATTTGGGACAAAAATAAGTACTGTTAGAATTATTCCTTTTGAGATATTCTAATTGAAAATATCTTTTCCCTCTGTATCTCCATTCATTATACTTTTTATGTGTGCATGTGGGCACTTTCTTAGTTTTGTGTTTCTGCTTTTCTTACTCACCTGTAGCTAAGATATTTTATATCTCTATTTTAATCTAGTGGACTTAAATGGAATATTGTAACTTTGCTGCAATATCATTACATTTTCAGATGCAGCCTTTAATCAGAAACATTGCGGTTCAGATGGACCCATTTGTATCCATTGTTTCCAAATATGTCATCTAAAATTATAAAATTTCCATATAAAATAGTGGTGGATAGTTATATTCATCGGGGCGGGAAGTAAAAAAAAAAAAAAAAGATGCATGGTTGTTAGCCTACTTGAAGTAGTTAGTAATCATTAGTGAGTTTTGGAATATTTACAAATGAATGCCATTAGTAAATGTATGAATATTTACTAATGTATTCCAAATAACAAGAATGGTAAAACTCCTGAAACTTGACATTAAGTGTTTCTACTTGATAAGAAAGACTATCTCTTTTAGAGAAATCTTTATTGCAACACAGAGATAGTGATATACATAGTAGTGCAGTTGCAACTGCCCATCACGGTACAGTGGCCAGGGGTTAGCAATGTAACGTAACAACAAAGTTGCCTGAATAAACCAAAAAAATAAAAGAGTACAATAATAATGAATTAATTAAATAAAGTATTAGAAAAATAGAGAAATGAATTAGGTATACTAAACATTAAATGAGTGTACAAAACAATAGTCAAATACATAACATAAGAATATACTGTACATTGAATTGAGTAAGAGAATACATTTATCGGGACTTGGGTTATAATAGTGGTGGCTTTTGGCCACCCACTACGGAGTATTTTTTTTCTATATTGTCAATCCTGACAAAACTTCTTGAAGTCGACATCTAGATCTTGGATACGTGATAACATATCTGCTGAGGAAGAAACCATTCTGACAAGTGAAGGCGTGTTTGAAGAGGGAATAGCTGTAGATTTGCTTGCAGATGTGCCACTCAGATCCTCCATGCTCACTTATCCCAGAGGGAGAGAAGATGAGACCAGTCATGAGTTTGACTGTAATGATGATTCTTCTTTCATCAGTGAGCCACTTGAGCCTTGACATGTCGAGTGTGTTGGCCCTAGTAGTGGTTCAGAGCTGGGGAGGTATGCTGAGCTTGTGGTAAGCCAATTTGAAGAGCCAATACTCGGAGGAGAACACTGGTTTGATAGTAGAGGGAGATGCGGATGCCCAGATCTCTGCAGCATAGAGAAGTGGGGGATAAACAATTGTTGAGATGTATCTGACAGTGGTGGATTTGTCTGTTACATGTTGAAGAAGCTGCTTGCTTATCCATCTTAGTCTAGCAGCTTTTGTGAGAAGCATATCTACATGTTGGTTGAACAGAAGCTTTGGATCGAATCTGATCCTGAGGATCAGATTCAAATTTTACTCATATGCTTTAATAAGATCAATTTGATATCTGATTTAGTTTTATTTCAGTTTCATAATTCTCCAGCCTTGTTGAAACAGTAGATAAAGGAAGAGTTTCATGTCCCCCATGGGAATAGATGATTCGTAAACCTTCTTCAAAGAAGCTTAGTATAGCTTTGGATCTTATAGAGGTTACCTTCATTTAAAAATTTCTTAACAAATTCAAAATGGGAAAATAAGAGAATAGACAGCCAAAATGAAATCTGTATTTTAGAGCAGGATCAAATTTGATTTGGTGAAAAATGTTAGAGAAACTAAAAAACTTTTTGTTGAAGGCATACAAAATAGATTCAGTGATTGAATACGTAGAAGAATTGAATCCAGAACATATGCTAGGAAAATGGAAATAACGGAGGATTTCTAGGAGTTGCTGATTTGATTATTAAAAGAAAAAAAAAAAAGGTTAGGAGGCATTTTGTAATGTGCAGCTTCTGGACTTGTGATTTGGAATAGAACCATAAAATGTGTAAATATTACTTCATAGAATAGGGGCATGCAATGAGACATCAGTAAAATAAAAATTTTAACAATCAGGTTATTATAGTATATATCCTTCTTTATTACACAGTATAGTGCAGTAAAGAATATAAATATTTGTGTCCTCAGAACTTACTTGAAATTTCACTCGGTATATTTTGATGTCGTTATTAGAATTTTCATTGTAACTTCTGTTTCCTTTATACACTCAAGGAATCAACAATTCAACATGAAGAGAATTTTGTTTCCACTTGCTAGTGTCCAGTCATAATAAATGCATTCTGAGAGTACACTACATTGCACTAAAATAATTTATCAACTCCATTTCGTAGGTATAGCACCATGTCCTGTGGATGCAAAATTTTGTGCATTGCACGCAGTTTGTTATTGTTATTTGAATTTTAGGAGCATTAGCAACTAAGGCCATATTGCTCCGGGATATGCGGTGGTCATTCCCTGACCTTTCCGCATCCTCCGTATTTGGTGGTGATGGGCTTCAACCCCAGTCTAATCAAGAAGCGTGTGTGCTATGCACTGCTGCTCCTTCCCACCTGGCTACGGAGGCGCCGCATTGCACACAGACAGGTGTTTTTAATCTTGCTTCAACTTCATTTGCAAGTAAGGTTCAGATTGTGCAGGATAAGTACTAGGATGGGTGACAAGTCATGGTAGATGTGCCCAACAACACATTTTCATAACAAAGTTTCACTAGGTATGATTTTATAATGTTAGTAATATTCTCTTTAAGTTCCTGATGTGAATGCAGATTGTTTTTAGAAGCATGTTCTTTTATTTAGCCTATACAAAATAATCAGGAAAACTCAGATCAGTAGGTCATAATAATGACAAATCCTCTGAGATGATGTGATCTCAGAACATTGAGATAACTGCAGTTATTGCAGAATAGAAGATATTGTGTATTACACCATCTTTTTGGAGGTAATGTTCCTGATATCAAACTTGAGTGAAAAAAACTTGGAAAACCTGTAAAAAAAACTTTCAGAAATAAGCACATTTGAAAGAAAATTGGTCCAGTTATTTCGGACTGAGATACTGCATGTCATATGCTGTGATTTATGAGAAAGTAGACATGATCTTGAATGCATATGGATTCTTGCTGCTCCAGATCATTGTGTCTGAGCTGCACTTGTAACCTGAGAAACAAAACAAAGCCTCATTAAGAAAATATAAACAAATTACTCTTTATTAGCATTAGCATTAGTAGAGGCATTTGATGCATTGTATTTATCGTATACATGAAATGTGTATACAAGTTCCATTATGTCTGAAAGCCCAGGGGTTCACATTAGAAAATAGATAAAATATGAATAAAGATAATATAAACATATGAGAGAGCAATACTCTTGATCTGATTATCAGCAGGTCTTCATGTATTAAGAATTTGCAGAATAAAAGAACCAATAGGTTGTGGTGATCACAGTGTATTGATGTGGAATTTACTTAGAGATGTTATTACCATCAAGGGTAAAGGGAAGGGCTTTGGCTTTTGTAAAGTTGACTATAGTGGATGATGTTATCAATAGCAAATTCTAAATGGGAAGTAATCATATAGGATTTTTCATACCAACTAAGATATAATCAAGGCTTAGACCTAAATTGATGTTAGATGAAACTTGTGGTAGAAAAGAAAAATGCATGGAATGGATATAAATCATCAGGTGATACAGAACCCTATGGTAGGTATAAACTAGTCTGCAGTCAGGGCACAAAGATGGTTAGGTAGGCTAAGGCAGATTATGAGAGATCTTTGGCAAAGGATGCATGCAAAAAACAAAAAAGACCAGCAAAAACTTCTTTATTTAGGTGAACACCAGAAGGAAAGGAATGAATCACATTGGTCCACTTGCTATTTGCAAATACATTCACATGTGAGATTCTTTAGAGAAAGGCATTCCAGAAGTTTATCAAACTCTGACAGGGAGCTAAATGATTTTGTGATAACTGAGAAGAAAGTGAAAGAGAAATTGTGAAACTAAACATGAAAAAGACTGTTGTACAACTTGGAGCAGTGTATCATTAAGGGAAAATTACTGCTCGGGATAAAGAGATGGTTGAGTGGGAAAAGACGGAGTGATTATTAACCCTTCAGAGGTGGTCCCATTAAGAAAGTGGTGGGCTGTGCTAGTGTCATACCCAGGTTTTTCCTTGAGGGAAGCAAATGTTACAAAATAGACGGCATACAAAAGGTCAAGGTATTATTTCAGAGCCGTTTCACATCAACACTTTTTTAAGACCACATGCATTTTCAAGAGCGCATCTATTTAAGTTGTAATATATATAATGTTATTTCATTTAACACCATTAAATAAAAAAAAATAGCCTTGGCTCACAAAACGCATGTATTACGTTATACAATTCAACAAATCGGCAATTAAAAGTTATAGTCTTTAGTCGGAGGAATTTCTTGCGTCTTGGTTTCATTGTCGCGAAATGATCTCTCCTGTTGCTGTAGTCAACCTTGCTTGCTAATTTCCTTTCAATTGAAACAATCGCTAGTCCTGAGAGTCTATCTTCTGCCATAGTAGAGCATTAGCAATTCTTAATCAGTTTTAGACGGCTAAAAGATCTTTCTGCAGAAGCGGTTCTTACAGGTATGGTGTAAAATATTTGATATAGTGTGGTTACATTTGGATAACTTGAGATGAAATCATTGGTAGTCATAAATTTCAACATTGTTGTAATGATAAGCTCTCCAAAATTTGTTTCATTACTTATCATCTCTTTCATCAGGGCTCTAAAGGAAAAGTATTCCTGAATAATTTCACTTTGGTCATCAAGGACATTAGCATATTCCTTTGCTAGAAATTCTAACCCGCTGACATTACCCTCATCATCAAAATGCTTGGGATCCAGTACACTAAAGTTTGAAGCCACATCAAGGAAATCATTGAACCTTTCCTGTGTATTGCTGATTACTGTATCCAAATACATCTTTTGTAAAAAGATGTGTTTTAAGTAAAACAAATGTGTTTTAAAGTAAAACGTTTTCTACTATCACATATTCTGTTGACTTCTGCAATTTCATAATGGAATCTCTTTCCCATTTGTCCTCTTTGGAATTTGTGTGTGGAAGCTGTCTCACACTTTGAAGTAAGTTCACTGGCTTCCTGCTCAATTTCCTTAAAATGACTTTCGTCATTATTTCGCATGGCTTTTAAATCATTGTCAAACACCTTAAAGAGGTGAGAAGATGTCTATGTTTGCTTTGTGCAAATAGTTGGATAAAGTATAAGTATCTTGTTTAAGAGTCCTTTCCATACTATAAGAAAAATCGTAAGTTTTAACTGTTGTAAGAATTACCTTTGCCTCAGCAAGCTGCTGTGGGGGCGCTGTTAATATCTCCATCTAATATTCATTGCAGGGCAACAACAATAGCTGGTAAGCTTTGCACAACTGCCTCTACCTGGATGCCCATCTAGTATCATATAGTTTCTTTAATGTTAATGCAAAAGACTCTAATTGGCTACATTGCCCCTCCCAACGCACAGATAGACGAGGCAAACATCTGGAAAAATAAAATGTACAAGCTTTCTAGAGTTCCAAAGTACTACCAACTGTGAACATTGCAGTTTACTAAGTCGCTAAGTTTACAAGTCTTCAGTTCAAGAAAGCAAACCAAATCCACAATATCACCTGTTTCTGTCACATATCAAAGGAAAACTGATCAGTCCTGCTTACATCAATGGTTGAGTCATCTATAACAGAAAAGTCAGGTTTTGTTTGAGCTTAATAACTAGTGTAGATTACATAAACTGACTGTATCAGTAACCAAAACAAAGACAATGGTCTTCAAGGGTCAATTTTCAAGTAGAAGACCCCAGTTGTGAGAATGGATGGGTTGAGCCTAAAATCAGCAAGGCAATTAAAATATCTAGGCATTATGTTTGACGGATTTTTGACTTTCAACTCACATATTACTTATCTATCAGAAAAGTTGAGGAAATTTATTGGGGTGATTACTCGAATCACTAGAGTTGGCCTGAGAATAAAAGGTAAGGCACTGAACTTGCTATATGGATGTGTATTTATCCCCATGGTAACGTATGGTGCACCAATTTGGTTTGAGCATGTAAGTGGAAAAGTATTTACTAGAAAGCTCAGTTCCATTCAAATAGTGATGCTTCTTAGGATGTGCATGGCATTCAGAACTGTGTCAATCCCAGCTTTGCAGGTTGTGATTGGAAAATTGCCTATTGATCTGAATTTGTTGTATTGTGCATTGGCTTACTTCATCCGTCGTGGCATTCCCTGTTCTTTTCTGAATATACAGGTGGACATCTTGGCAGATCCCAGGAAGAAAAGGACAAGAATCTGGGATGCTTTGGTAAAAGTCTGGCAAGAGCGTTGGAGTGTTTGTGATAAAGGGCAGATTACACAAAAAATTTTCCCAGATTTAAGAAATGCAGCCTCAATAAAATTCAAATGGTTTGCCCCAAACTTACAAGCTATGTTCTTATTAACTGGTCATGGTTCAGTTAATGCACAGTTGCATGATTTAGGAATTACTGAAAGGTCTAGTTGCCATTGTGGCGAAAGAGAATCATGGGAACGTATTATGTAAAACTGTGAGGAGTACAGGGATCTACAAATTGAATTGGTATCTCGGGTTAGTAATCTCAATCTTATGGCAGAAGGCTGCGAGACAATTCTAGTTGATAAACAGGAGAACTTCTTTGCTTTCCAAGACTTTGCAACTGCAATATTTCTTAGGCGGAAGACTTCTGCATCTGGAAGCCTTGGATTTGTAATGCAGTATGGTGTATGCCGAATTACCTAAAGTTCTGTGAAATCGTGGAGGCTTGAGTCTGCTATATCCACTGCAACTCCAGCTCCTTGTGCTGGCATTTCTGTTCTCGGCAGCTGCTGGCTTTCCAACAGACTGCGAACAGATATAGCTCTTTCCAATGAATTTTGGACTTTGTCTGAAATTTAATTATATGTATATTTATTTTAAGTTCATATCAATCTTTTTTGGTCATAACAGGTTTTTTTCCCTCCTTGTACTTAGGGCAAACAGAAGAGGGAGTATATAAGAGTATTGCTAAATTAGGTGTAACTGACAGTGGGGTTGCCATTGGTTGGCTGGGACCACTTTAAGTAATAAATATCAAATATCAGTGTAACAGAAAGTGGCAACTTGGACTTCATTCACTATCAGTTTTGTGAGCTTAGCTGCCAGAGCAAGTATCAAATCATTTTGTATATTTGGTCTCAAATATGTTGCATTTCATTCACTTTGTAACATATACTAAGTGATGTGTCATGTTTAGCTAGTAGCTTAATGAGCTCTAAGAAATTCCCCTTGTTTGTTCTTGGGCCACCCAAGCCTTTGTATTCATAATGAACATGAAATGCTATGCCTTATTTTGCCAAAAACAGAACTGCTTAATATTTTTTTAAAATCACTGTTCTTTTCTATTTCTTTCTTCTCTGTTGTCACAAGATTGACAAAGACAGTTTCATCATGGAATAAGCAAAATTTTGTTGGAAATAATCCTTTTCTGCTTTTCTGTGTGTATCATTTTGTTCATGTATTTCAATTTCGTGTACTCCCTTGGCAAAATTTTTACAACCAACTTTTGGGTTACCCCAAGGATCCAACCTATTTGAGGAGTTTGTAAACATCCAGCAATAAAAGCAAAACATAGCATTGGCTGTTGATGAATAAACAAGCCACTGCCTAGCACTTTCACAGCCACTTTTCTGATGGTTTTTTTATACCACTGTGGTACGAAATGGCAACCATCTGCATCCTTTGGGAAATTTTGAAAATTGTCCTTGAGACCTGGCTGGCATTTAAAAGTGCTCGCACAAGAGACAGTGTGATTGGTTTATCACAAAACAAGTGAGGGTCTGTCGGATAATCTACTTCAATATTAATAAGTTCAGAAAAGACTGAAGTTTCTGCATGAGAAATATCAATGTCGGCTATTGATAGTGGTACATCTGTTTCATTTTTTTCATCACTTCTTACCAGAGTATAATCCTGAATGTCGACACTGTTACTGTCATTTTTATCACTATAATTTGTTGAAATACTTTCATCAATGTGATTGGCTTCATCTGCAGTTTGTATATCTTTCTCTTCTTCATTCCTATTGATTTCTTCTTCCGTGACTTTAACAGGATGAAAGAAGGTGTCTGAGCAGTGCTGTATTGAGGCACGGGTTAGCAGGGCCTTGCTCGAGGCGCCATTCTTTAAGGGCCACTAAATTTTACAAATCATGAAAAAAAAAAAATATATATATATATATCCTTAGTAAAGGGGATGCTGAAAAATATTTCTGCCAGGGGTGCAACAATACCTTGTTCCGGCACTGTGTCTAAGCGCTGATATTATCTGCTTCTTTTTCAATTGTTTCCTGTTCCTTTAGCTTTATACTATCCCATCCAAGATAGCTTTATTTTATTGCTCACCTTGTAAATTCTTGTTTAAAATTTTATCCCATAAAAATTAAAATTTTGATAGCTTAAAATTTTTTTGGACAGTCTTACACAAGATGCAATTGTCTCACACATTCCACTTCTCACACACTTTTTTAAATCTCTGGCCTCCACAGAGTTCTGTGTCACAAAAACAGAGTACACAACGTGGAGAGGGGAGAACCCGTGGTGCCGTCAGACAATTAACGCTTTACAAGATGCAACTGTAATAGCTCACGGCTGACAACTAATTTTTTTTACAACATTCATACTCAAGAGTGTTTCGAAAAAACTTTTACCGATTTTTGAAGTAGAATCAACCCCATCTATTCGAGTATTTTTAAACAAAAGCTTAAATCAATTTTTGTGTGATATTTCCAAGAGTAGTGTTTATAAATACAGGCAGTCCTCTACTTATGAAGTTTTCAGTTACTAACTTTTAAAGATATGAAATTTTTAGGGTTCAATTCAAAGCTCGTGCAAATCTACATAACATCGAAGTAACTTATGAAGTGCCGATGGCATTGCTGCTGAAGAATTTCCGAAAACATTTGCTGATATCATTGAAACTGGGGATTATCAGCCACAACAGATATTCAGTGTGGACAAAACTGAGCTCTTTTGGACAAAGATGACAGACTTTCACCGAAATTTAACTTGTGAACCAACTGTTGGTTCTAGTTAAGTTCGTAAGTATAGGACTGCCTGTAGTTTTCCTAAATTGTGTTTCAGGCAAATTAAAAGTTTTGGCATTTAGCATTATCTTCTTTGAATTTTAATGCTGTTAATTTTGAAAAACTGAATAATTTAATATTTATAATCGTGCCTTTTTTTTATGCTAACTTGACTAAAAAAATGCTAATTTAGCATTGAAAGACAGCTGCTTGTAATCCAAATGTTTTACTGTATATTTGTGATATGGCCTATTTCCCTGTCAACAAATTGTGCACCCTTCCATAGGTGCCATTTAAGGCAAAAATGTTGCAGGGGAAGCATTTGCTCCCCCCCCAGGTACGCTACCGGTTGTGATGTATCTGTCAATACATCACCAATTTTTTTATTAGCTTTTGTATTTGTCAAGTAGTTCCATATGCATCTGCATATATTTCTAAGGAAATATATACAAATCTGAACATATCGCCGGCACGCACATTTACTTCATTTTATTTGCAAATTTTATAAGGAACACAAGCTCTCATGCTCATTGTTACACTACTGGATATCACCGATTTTGGCTGTGTCCATTTCATTTATGAGCCCCCTCAAGGCACATGCCTAGGCCTAAGATAGGCCCTGACTTCATTGTCATTATTTGAATCATCTGTCTCTGAAAAATAAAGTCTGTGTACTTCTGCAACATCAGAGTTGGATAAATTATAAAACTTTTTCACTGTTATATAATCCTTATTAATATTTACAGAAACAAAAAATGATCACATGGTGTGTCATGGTATCTAGCAGATACAAAAAAGCATACTTCTGATGAATATCAAACAAAAACTAATACTGGTAGAGCTGTTGTAACCACACTGTTTGTGGAAATTGTAGGGGAATTTACTTGAAGCTACATGGAGGCTCATGGTCATACTTGTTTACACTTTGGACTTACGAAAGAAAATATGACTAATATAGCTCACAGATACACCCATAAGAGTGACGTAAGGGCAGTTCTAACAATGACGTGGGAAATTACCGGTCGGTTAGTCTAACTTCAGTAGTAGGGAAATTCGTGGAGACTATGATCAAGGGTGGAATTCAGAATCACTTAGATAGAAATGGAATTCCGAAGGATACTCAACATGGTTTTGTAAAGGGAAAATCATGTTTAAATAATCTGGTTAGCTATTTTGACAGGGTCACTCAAGAGCTGGACTTGGAGAATAATTTTGAAGTTGCTTATTTGGATTTCAGCAAAGCATTTGACTCGGTCCCGCATGAGTGGTTACTTTATAAGCTGGAATAGGTTGGAATCACAGAGAAAATCCTTAGGTAGGTGGATGGCACCAGGACAGAAGGCAGAGGGTTGTGATAAACAGTTATTCCTCAAATTGGGTTGATGTAAGAAGTGGGGTTCCACAAGGATCAGTATTAGGACCAGTGTTGTTTTTGATTTTCATAAATGAAATTGATGAAGGGATAGAGGGCGTGATGTATAAATTTGCAGATGATGTAAAGATTGCTAGAGTAGTTAATGATTGCCACCAAGCAGAGCTTCTTCAGAATTACCTAGATAGACTTCAGAGATGGTCAGAAAAATGGCAGCTATGCTATAATCCAGCAAAATGTAAAGTATTGCACCTGGGGAACAGTAACCCCAAAATAGCTTATAAACTTGGCGGAGTTGAACTAAAGCTGGTAGTGGAGGGAAAGGACTTGGGTCAGATATGAAGTTCTCCTAGACTGGTTGCAAGGAGGGCCCTTGATGTCCTATCGATCAATGATTTATCAAACAATCGCTAGTAGAGATAAGGATGTTGTAATCCCATTATATGAGACTATTGTTAGACCACACATGAAATACTGTGTTCAGGTATGGAGACCACACCTAAAGAAAGACATTGTTCTTCTTGAAAGTGTTCAAAGATATGTAACTCGCCTGGTGAGATCAGCAGTAGGGTTTCCATATGAAAAAAAAAAAAAGACTTTGAATATGTGAGTTGCAGAGGTTGGAAAGTAGGCACCTTAGAGGAGACTTGATTGAGGTATTGAAGGATCTGAGAGGCATAAGCAAATGAATAAGGATGAAATTTTCAACAATATAAATGATTCTAGAACTAGGGACCATAATTTCAAGTTACGGGGGGGGGGGGGGATGTTTACACTGGATTGCAGTAAGTTTTATTTTAGCCAGCAAGTTATGAATTACTGGAATAAGTTACCTATATGGGTGGTAGAGGCTGAGAGTTTGGTGAAATTCAAAGGTCAGATGGACCTAAGGAAGGAGGGAAATGCATAGGGTGTCCATTTCCTTTCCTCTTATTAATTATTATTTTTTTTATTTTTTTTATTTTATTTATTTATTTTTTTTTTTTTTTTTTTTTTTTTGCTAGTGCATCATAAGTCATAGGCTTCCTTGCACCATGTGGCCATTAATAATACTAATACTGCAACCTTTGAAGGGTGGATGCTCTCTGTGGACTAATATTATTAATGGAGTCCCCCAGGGTTCAGTGCTGGGCCCATTTGTTGTTTTCTATATTTATTAATGATATTGATGAAGGTATATCAGGCTTAATGTCTAGGTTGGCAGAATGGTTAATGACGATAATCAGGGTATTCTGCTGCTGCTGCAAAAAGAATTGAAAAAATTAAGCAGATGATCTGAAAAATGGCAGTTCAAGTTTAACATTTACAAATGTAAGGTACTGCATATGGGTACAGTAATCCCAGATAAATGTGCCACTTGTGAGGTACCACGTTCAGAATAGTGGAAAATGACCTGGTGGAAATTGTGCAATTGATATAAAGTTCTGTGAGCAGTGCAGACAGGCTGCCAGGACAGCTCATGCTTTTTTTTTTTTTTTCAGTGATATACAGGTATTTTGCTAGTAGGGATAAGGAGATGATTATCCCATTGTATAAGGCATTGGTCAGGCCACATCTTGAGTACTGCATAGAGATCTGGAGGCAGCTTTTTAGGAAAGATATAGAGCTGCTGGAATGGGTGCAGAGATGGGGAACAAAAACAGGTTTCAGTTGTGCAGATTTACCAGTGTTGAATCTCAATTGGCGTTTCTCAACTCATCTGCCTAATTTGTCTTAGTGTTGCTGCAGTATTATTGATTTCCGTCATAACCACTCTTCCAACTTTTGTATCTTCTGCAGACTTAGACAGTAAGCTTTATATGCCTCCATCAGTACCATTAATAAATATTGAAAACAATGATGGGCCCAGCACCGAACTGCGATGATCTTATCATCTTCAACCCAGCCATCCCTTTATCCACTTCCCCAATTTTTACAGCAGTCTTTCACGTAGAACAGTGTCAAAAGCATTACTGGAATCTAAACTTTCGCGCCTACAGGCCAGTAAGGCTCCTGGCGTTGATGGCATTGAATCATTGAATTATTAGCATTAGTAAAGGCACACAATGCAAGAAAGCGAGCTTATATAGCATCAGCCAAAAAATCTAATTTCACCCATCCACTTGCTCCAAATTTTTGTCTGGTTCTGCCTTGAATCTATTTAAGCTATCAACTTCTTCAATGACAGATGGAAGTTTGTTCCAGCAATCAACCACACACTGGCTAAAGGCAAACTTCCACACATCTATCCTACAATTGTCTTTCCTCAATTTATGTCTCTCAGGCGATTATTCTGAGCAAGAGGAAAAATCCCATCAGCATTGAGCATGCTCAAACCATTCAACGCTTTATACACCTCAGTCAGATTACCTCACAGGTGCCTAGTCTCCAGACACTGTAATTTGCAAAACAAGACAAGATTGGATCTAAGGCTTGGGACAGAGATTGTCCAGTACATTTGTCCCAGAAGTTGGGTTCAAGAGTACTTGTTGCTATCCTTACAATACCAGTCTCCTCTCATGAATGGCTGCCAGAAGGCATTTGATGCTAAGGGCCTCTGCCATTTGTGTGGTTGGGTGCAGGTGTTAGCCGAAATTTCCAACTTACCCATTTCAACAACCAATATTCCCCAGAATGCACTTCAGATGGGATAGTACTGTGGTTGTCCACACATCTGCAGCATACAGAATTAATGAGTAAAATTGATTATCTATCTGCAACCAGTTGCACAGATTGTTCATTTACCTACAAGAATACCAGACAATCCTAACCATACAGCCAACATGCTTGATCTTTTTCTCACAAACAACTCTTCTAAGTACACGGTCGAAGTGAGTAGTCCTTTAGGCAACTCAGATCACAACTTGATGATTGTCTCTTCTCCAATGGAACCTTTATCTCATGGCTATTCCCAACCTCGTATTGTTTGGCATTATAAGAATGCAAAATGAGATGACCTGCGAGATTTCTTTTCCCTGGTTGGATTAGTGTTTCAAAACTTCTGATGTAAACATTTGCTCAGATCATGTCAGTGAAATTATTCTTGTAGGAATGGAATTCTTTATCTAAACCTTGGTTTTCCAATAAATGTGCCAAGACTGTTCAAGAGAAAAATGTTGCATATTGTGATTGGCTTGTTTCCAACTCTTCACTTTCATTTTCTGCATACACCAATGCTTGCAACAATTGTAAAGCAGTTATTAATCAGTCCAAACTAGATTTTGAACAGGCTAAGAATAGAAAACTTGCTTCTTTCCCTAATGGTAGCCAAGCATTCTGGTCTCTTGCCAAAGCTATTGGCTGCAACTTTTGTCCATCCCTGCTCCCACCTCTGTCAAAACCAGATGGTTCTGTTGTCACTTCAGCTAAGGATAAAGCTGACTTGCTAGCATCCCATTTTTCTTCCAACTCATGTATTAATGACCTTGGTAAAACACCTCCCACCTTTCCCAACATGCTCCATTCAATGGTCTTGTGGTCTTCCATCAGAAGGATTTTGGCAAATCTTGATGCTAAGAAAGCTCCAGGTGCTGATGGTATTTCTCCGCTTGTTCTCAAAACCTGTGCTCCTGAACTTACTCCTGTTCTTCGCTGCCTTTTTTCACTTTCTTATTCCAAAGGTGTTTTTCCTTCTGCTTGGAAATTTGCTCATATCCAGGCAGTTCCTAAAAAGGGTGACAAATCCCACCCATCCAATTATCGTCCTCTTGCAATTACTTCTAGTCTTTCTAAAGTAATGGATAAATCAATAACCGCCAACTCTTAAACTACCTAGAAACCTTCTGTCTGATCAACGATCACCAGTATGGATTTCATCAGTGTCAATCCACCGGTGATATTCTGGCTTATGTTACCCATTTATGGACAAATTCAATGGAAAAGTTCGGTGAAACACAAGCAGTTGCTCTTGACATCTCAAAGGCTTTCAATCGTGTTTGGCATAAAGGTCTTTTAAACAAACTTCCATCTTATGGTTTGCCAACTATTATCCAGTTTTTCCTCTGATCGCTCACTGAGGGTGATGGTAGATGACTCTCCATCTTCTAACTTCTCCACTAATGCTGGTGTCCTGCAAGGTTCTTTCCTGCACTCTTTTCCTCTTTTATATTACTGACCTTCCATTGACTGGAATCCTATCCATAATTTTGCCGATGATTGCATTCCACTTTCCATTTCGAGAAACCTTGCCCTCCTTAATCAGCTTCAACTTCTCGAATATCCACTACTAATTCCTTAAATGCCGATCTTCAGGTAATTCTCCAGTGGGGCAAAGACAATTTAGTTGATTTCAATCCTTCTGAAACTCAGTCTTGTCTTATATCTCACAAAAAGGATTCTTCTGCTCCTATGCTTATCTTTGGTGACACTACGATTTCTAGGCTAGATGATATATCTCTTTTGGGGATTACACTGACTTCTAATCTCTCTTGGCACAAATACATTACAAATATTGCTTCCTCTGCATCTAAAAAACTTTTCTCTTTCACTCTCAGTGTTACTTTTCTTCCAAACAGCTGTTCACTCTGTACAAATCGCAAATCCGCCCAATCGTGGAATATTGTTCCCACATCTGGGGCGGGTACCAACAAAACCTCTCTCAGGCTTCTATATTCCATTCAGAAATGGGCATTTAGGTTAATTAATGACTCATCTCTAACATAGTCTCTCCACTCTCTGTCTCATAGACGTACTGTTTCTGCTGCATGCCTTTTCTACAGATAATTCCATGGGCACTGTTCATGTGAATTGTCTTCTATAATTCACACTTTCTCTTTCAAAACAGTCCGAACACGTGCCACTACCAGCCAACATCCATTTACTGTCCAACTTCAAACTCACAGAACCAACTTTTCATCTTCCTCGTTTATTCATTCAACTGCCGTTTTCTGGAACAACCTTCCTTCATATGTATTTCCTGAAAATTACAGTCTACAGAAGTTGAAGTCTAATGTCTATATAGATAGTGGATCCTTTTATATTGTTGTCTTCTTGAAGAGGATTTACAACAAGACAACATATTTTTTGCAGATTGCCTTACTCTATCTGGGTCTTTCAGAAAGTGAACACTACTAATGCACAGTGAAATGTATTATATATATATGCTCTACTCTGGCAAGATCTAGATCAGTGTTTCTCAAAGGGTGTGCCGCAAGATTTTCCAAGTGTGCCGCGAAATCTTAAAAAAAAACTAGCGTCGTTTTTATTTTAACATCATTGTCCGAATATTTTATTTTGGTTGTAAGAATTGTTTGCATAACACAAATATAATATAAGTATAAATTAAAAAAATTGTTAATATTATTTTTCGTTCTATTTATTTAATTTAGAAATTTCTTCTTCTATGACTACGTAGGTGTGCCACGAAATTTTTCTTCTTTGGAAAATGTGCCACGAGAGTAAAAAGATTGAGAAACACTGATCTAGATAACAGTCCAGGTTTGAAAAGACTATTGCCTGAGCAATTTCTGAGAACTTTGCAGAGGCATTTTTGCAGCTTGCAATTTGAACATTTCAAGTTTTAGTTAGTACAGTTTTTTCAAAATTATGTACATTGTGGCACATCTCATTGTGTTTAGTTTTCGTCCATATTCCTCCATTTCTTATTTTCGAAGAAAACACTAGTCTGCAGGTTCATCACCTTCATGTTTACTGTGTGTTATTGATGTTAGATACTGTGCATCTGTTTTTAAAGATTTTAAACCATATTTCTCATTTTCACAAAATGTTCTATATGCGATAACTAAAACTTTGCATTTCCTGACTTTTGAATCATGCTAATATATAAAGTTCTGTAATGGTCTAGATCAGGCTGCTAACCAGTAAGTATCAAAGAATAATGCAGATTCTCAAATTTTCTTTAATTCTCATATGCGCTCAGTGATCACTGAATTATGACTGCCTACTTAATCATGTGTTCGACCACTGTTTGCATGAACAACAGCTGCTATTTACCTAGGTATTGACTTCACTGGGTGTCTGAAGACATTTGTAGGGATCTGCAGCCATGCTGCCTCCAAGGTTATCTACGATATCAAAACAGATGACAGCTGCCTGTCCATAAACTTCACTTCCCGTTCCAAAACATCCCATAAGTGTTCAGTTGGATCGAGGTCAGACAAATTTGGAAGCCAGCGAAGATGGGTGATATCGTTGCTTGTTCCTCGAACCACTCATGCACAGTGTGGTCCCAGTGACATGGTGCATTATCACCCTGGAAGAACTCATTTCTGCTTGGGAAAAAATACAATATGACAGGGTCACATGGTCTCCTATAAACTGCCTGTAGAACTCACCAGCGAAACATTGGGCCATAAGCATCAGGGGTTGCTTAATATTGGACAAAATATGTCCCATATTAAGTAACCACTGTCACCTGCCTGGGTGATGGACACCATGTATGATGGGGCCATGGACGTGTTCTTTGCACCACCCACAAAGGCATCTGTCAGCATGTTGCACCAGGTATTTGGACTCATCCAACCAGCACACTCATTTCCAGTCGACCAGTGTCCAACCAGCTTGTTGTTGACACCGCAGTATTCACTATCAATGATGATCACCACTGATAATCATTGATAGTATTCACTATCAATGATGATCAGTGGTGAAGAGAGAGAGAGAGAGAGAGTCTTCTCTTGAATCACCTACTGTGGAACTCCACATATCTGTGTGCAGTGCACCTTCATTTTTTGGGATATTGTTCTTGCATTCTCTCATATTTTATTGCAATGTCAACTGTTGCACAGTGACCTGCCATTGAGCCAGTACAACATGCTGCACCCTTTGCTCACCACGAACATTGACATCTTGGAAGCACCCAATACACAAACTCCCACAACATGCTCTTTTGAAACCTTGATACTATAGCCCAATAACTTTTACTTTATCACTTTGACTAGCACGACCAGGTGCAAATTGCCATTACTCTAGTGTACAAAGCTGTTTGGCTTTTTATACTGCTAGCTATGTAGCACAGTCCATTATGGATAGAGTGGTCATAATTCAGTGATCACTGAGTGTATATGAGGGGAGTATGCAAACAGTTCTGCAACTAAAGTCTAAATAGGGTTACAAAAATTTAAATATATGAATTATATAGCTACATTATTGTATTTAATATATATTAAAAATGAATGCTTCAGCCCATAGAATTTAACCTTTTCATGAGTATATATGAAGTCTAGATTTTTTGTGTGGGCAGGCTCCCAGGAGTAGGCATACAAATCATATTTTTCAAGGTTATTTCAAATAATGTGTGCAGAGGTGGGCCATCTCGAGGGTGCAAGGAGTGCACCACATCCGGGTGCCAACGTTCAAGGCGCGCCTGAAAACCTGAAACTTACATACACATATGAAGAAAATTTTAGGGGGAGTGGCAGATTTCAGTTGGCACTCAGGTGCCACATACCCTAGGAATGCCTCTGAATGTGTGCATTTATATATGATACTATTTCTTGTCTGTAGTTCCAAATAAAAATAGACACATCTTTAATAGATGGCAACACAGAAATGGCAAAGAAATTTGGAGGTGGATATCATGTCTGTTGGCCATTGCCCATCTTTGGCTTACAAAATCCAAAATTGAAGAAATTCTATGGAATTCAGATCGAGAAGTTGATTAAATCGAGATGAAATGTAGAGTAGCGATAATGAATTTTCACCTTGCTTGCCAAAAATAAGCCAATAGAAAAATAAAACAATTTTATTTTTCCATAGGAAAAAAGAATTATCATTTTTTGCATCATATAAAAATAAATCACTAAAATTAGTAACTAAGTTTTACTGTTATTATACAAAAGGTAACAGTATGTGAATACTTCTAGTGAGGACTTGCTTCTAATGTATGATTACAGCTATGTTTTTCACTGCTTGATGCTGATAGACTAAAATAAATTTGCCTTCAAATAAAAATAAAAAAACTTTTTATAAACTTATTTATGGGTGGAAGTGCCTATATTTTTTCATATATGCTACTCAAGGCACACCTTCCATTGGTTTGCCATCCCTGGTGTAGTTGATATGATTGCTTCAAAAAAAAAAGTAACAAGTTTATTTTCTTAACTATATTTTATGGTTAAGGTTTAATTTTTGACAATAATTTTACGTCAGTGCCGGGCAATCAAGTCAAAATGAGAAAAGATTAATATTTAAAAGAATTTATGTATAAGGTTTTCAGTTTAACAAAATTTCACGAAGAAACTCACTCCACAGAGCCCACTCTAATTAAAAACTAGCTATAGAGAGCCCATTCACTTTCAGAAAGTGCACTTATAAAAGATTAATGAAATTTTTTTTCCTTTCTTCAGGCAACAAAGTAGTGGAAACATCTGAGCAACTCTAATATTTCCATTACTTTGTTTAGATCTTAAGTTTTGGTCTGCTATCACTTTTTTGTGTCTGGAAGGAAACTACCCCTTTGAAACAATGGCCAGGTGATGGTACAATGAATTGGAACATGGATAGAAAATAATAAGACGTACAATGGTGTCAGAAAATGCTAAAGATGTATGTATGTGTGCGTGCGCCGTGCACACTTCCAACCCTAAGGACTGAGGTTACTTTGCTCAGGTTGTTAATGTGGTGAAACATGGGTTCATGTTTTCACCACAGTAACCTGTGTTTCACTATAGACTCTGGAACAAAAATACAATTAAAAAATAGAAGTGCATATCATCATCCATACACAAAAAATTCCATACTTTACCTCAGTAGGTAAGATTATAGCCATGGTCTTTTTCAGTTTTAAAAATATTATTAGTTGATTATTATTTTGTTTACCGAAAAGTACCATGATGGTGAAGGATGACCACTGTGCTTAATTAATATTTACGCATTATGGGATATAAACTCGTGTAGGGAAAATTGACAAAGGTGTTTTGCTTCTTTGTGATAGTGTACACATTAATGGAATGTAGAATTGTTCAGCATGCCATTAGAGAATGTCACTGTGAGAAGCTAAACTGTCTATCCTACAGCTTAAATTTTGGAGCAAGAATGTTATCTGTTTAGAAATTGGAAGTCCAACCTTCATGGAAGCAGATTATGGTGCAGTTCAAGGTAGCTATTAATAACTGCTTGGAAAGTGTCAAATTTTTACTTAGTAGATGTTAAAATATGTAGGATAAATGGAGCAAATGTGTTGAAGTACAAGAACAGTTGTACGGGAAAATAAAAATTAAAACTGATAGTAGTATATATATATATATTTTATACCTGAGATGCAGAACTTTTTGTACACCTCATATTATCCTGGAAGTTGTTGTGGTTTTTTGATTATCAGTCTCTTAAAAGCTAAAGGTATAATATTCATTTTGACATTCCCCAGAAATGTCAAAATGAATATTATCCGTGATATCATTTGGTGAACAATTGTCCAACAGCATTTTAAACACTAGTCATGTGAAATTTTAAATATTAATATGCTGCATGATAACAGTCGTTCTTTACAGATGCCATTAATCTTTATTTTCTGACTCTAACTTTGATTCTGATATAAATAAATATGCATCATTGAGTAAAGCTGTCATTGGTTACTAGCTAAAATATACAGTGGTACCTTGGCAATTGACCAAGTTTTATTCAATGATGTGTATTTGTTTATTGTGAGAATTAAAGTTAGTGAATAGAGTATAGATAGCATTTCAAATTGATTTAATTGTTTTTACTGTATTATTTACTTTATTTATCAGAAATACCTGAAGGGGGAAAAAAATAAATTCTTTGTTTGTCCATGTAACCGAACTTTCATTTTCTATATAAACTCGTGTAACTTGCCAGGATACATTCCCGAAGATTTGTAAATAATTGACTTTTTAAAATGAAATATGAACAATTACAATCAATGTACACACCTAATGAACTAACGCTTTTGAAAAATTCATTCATAAAAAGCTGACAACTTGCTTTCTTTTCATCATGTGGAATTTTATGGTAAACAGTAATATTGCGAGGGCCTCCAACATCATTACTACTTCTATCAACATTAGGTTTGGGATCCTCTATGACTCCTGTTGTCTCCTCCATCTTCATCATAATTTCTCTTATATTTTTCAAGTTCAGGCTCTTTTTAGGGGAAGTGGCGATTTCATCATCAGTATCATTCCTCTTTTTCAATTTGCATTTGTACCTACAACTCGTTCACATGTTCATCACTCCCAGGTTAGGTTGTGTGACCATGTCTAAAATGGTCTTTGTGATTTTTGGAAACCTTCCTAGTTGTGGCCAGGCAAAGTTTTCTCCAACAACTCTTCACAATGGATTGCATTCTGTTTTTCCAGCTTGCAGCAATATTTCTCACTGTCATAAGGATTTTATATCCCCTTCCAAAACTGAATGAGAGTTGTTGCTTCCTTCCCATCAGTAGAAGCAATAGTCTGAGCCATGATACTGCTTTAAAGTTGCAAATCAACCCACCTGCCTTGTCCCATAGGTTTTACTTATTTATTTATTTTATTTTATTATTTTTTTTTTTGCACCCAACAGTTTCAGGGGCCCACACTTTCTCTTTTCACTCATCTTGCTTTTAAACTTGCTTCTTGCCCTAATGGTAGCCGAGCATTCTGGTCCCTTGCCAAAGCTATTGGCCGCAACTTTTGCCCATCTCTGCTCCCACCTCTGTCCAAACCAGATGGTTCTATTGTCACTTCAGCCAAGGATAAAGCTGACCTGCTAGCATCCCATTTTTCTTCCAACTCATATATTAATCTTGGTAAAACATCTCCCACCATTCCCAACACGCTCTGTTCAATACCTCCTGTGGTCTTCAGTCAGAAGGATTTTGACGAATCTTGATGCTAAGAAAGCTCTAGGTCCTGATGGTATTTCTCCACTTGTTCTCAAAACCTATGCTCCTGAACTTATTCCTATTCTTTGCCACATTTTTTCACTTTCTTATTCCAAAGTTGTTTTTCCTTCTGCTTGGAAATTTGCTCATATCCAGCCAGTTCCTAAAAAGGGTAACAAATCCCTCCCATGCAATTATCGTCCCATTGCAATTACTTCTACTCTTTCTAAAGTAATGGAGAAATCAATTAACCGCCAACTCTTAAACTATCAAGAAAACTTCCATCTAATCAACGATCACCGGTATGGATTCCGTCAGTGTCGATCCACTGGTGATATTCTGGCCTATGTTACCCATTTATTGACTAATTCAATGGAAAAGTTCAGTGAAACACAAGTACAGTAGTTGCTCTTGACATCTCAAAGGCTTTCGATCGTATTTGGCATAAAGGTCTTCTAAACAAGCTTCCATCTTATGGTTGGCTCACGATAGCCTTAGATGCTGATGCACCATTAAACTTCCAATAACTAACTAACCATCTTATGGTTTGCCAACTCTTTTTAGTAATTGGTTATCCAGTTTTCTCTCTGATCGCTCACTGAGGGTGATGGTAGATGGCTCTCTGGCTTCTAACTTCTCCACTAATGCCGGTGTCCCCCAAGGTTCAGTTCTTTCCCCCCACTCTTTTCCTCTTTTATATTAATGACCTTCTTCCATTGACTGGAAATCCTATCCATAGTTTTGCCGATGATAGCACATTGCATTCCACTTTCCATTTTGAGAAACCTTGCCCTGTTCAATCAGCTTCAACTTCTCGAAAATCTGCTACCAATTCCTTAAATGCCGATCTTCAGGTAATTCTCCAGTGGGGCAAAGACAACTTAGTTGATTTCAACCCTTCTAAAACTCAGTCTTGTCTTATATCTCGCAAAAAGGATTCTTCTGCTCCTATGCTTATCTTTAGCGACACTCCGATTTCTAGGCAAAATGATATATCTCTTTTGGGGATTACCCTGACTTCTAATCTCTCTTGGTACAAGCACATTACAAATATTGCTTCCTCTGCATCTAAAAAACTTGGTTTTCTCTTTCGCTCTCGGCGTTACTTTTCTTCCAAACAGCTGCTCACTCTGTATAAATCGGAACTCCGCCCTGCCTATTGTTCCCACATCTGGGGTGGTACCCCCAAAACCTCTCTCAGTCTTCTTGATTCCATTCAGAAGAGGGCAGTTAAGTCAATTAATGATTCATCCCTAACAGAGTCTCTCCACTCGCTTTCTCATAGACGTACTGTTTCTGCTGCATGCCTCTTCTACAGATACTTCCATGAGCACTGTCTTCTGAATTGACTTCTATAATTCCCGCTCTCTCTCTCTTTCAAAACAGTCCGAATACGAGCTGCCAACATCCATTTACTGTCCAACTTAAAACTCACAGAACCAACTTTTCATCTTCCTCGTTTATTCATTCAACTGCCATTTTCTGGAACAACCTTCCTTTATACGTATTTCCTGAAAATTACAGTCTACAGAAGTTCAAGTCCAATGTCAACAAATATCTTCTTTCGTCTTCTCAATCTCCAACCCAAGCACAATACTAAGTACTATAGGTTCTAATACCTCTCGTGTTTGGGATTTACATTAAAAAAAAAAAAAAAAAAAAAATTATGAACCACCTAGTAAAAGCACTAAAATTAGCAATGTGCTTGAGAATACTGCCAAAATGGTATCATCAGCTACTTTCAAACCACTGCAGGATGAAGGTCTTTCCAGTTCCTTCTGTTAATCAGTTAAGTAAAGACTGCCCTTGTTACGAAGAGAATGAAGGGATTGGAGAAAGAAGGATGACTATAAAATTAAAGTGAAGCGATAGGTCTCCTTTCAGACTTAAATTTATTCTAAATATAATAAATTACATAACTAACTGGAAGAGGTTAATGAGAAGAATATTCTTCTTTCTCCAGTCACTTTATTTACTTTGTACAAGGGCAGTTTTTCTTTATCTCCTTAAAATTTCGAAAACGTTTTTAGACTTTCGTGTCCGCCATCAATTCGGTCGGTGACTGCTAGAATGTTGCATGTACCTTTTCCGACCTCACAGATGGCCTTTATAATTTAATAAAAGCCATTAATGCAATGCCACTCACCAGTACTGCAGGTGCTAATAGGGTAGTGGAACTTATGATCAAATGTTTAAGCACGTATGTGATCAATCCTATCCTCTCCATCTTTCATCATCATTATCAGCCATCCACTGCAGGATGAAGGCCTCTCCAGCAACTTTCCAGTTCATTCTGTTTTGTGCAATGGACATCCATTTGCTACCCACGAAGTCGTGAATTTCATCTGTCCATCTCCGTCGCTGTCGTCTAGGTTTTCTTCTAGCTCCTCTTGGGTACCATTCTGTTATTTTCTTAGTCAATCTGTTATCACGTCTTTGAGCTGTATGTCCTGCCCAAGACCATTTTAGTTCTTTTGTTTTGATAAAAATGTCCTTTACTTGAGTTTGCTGCCTAATCCATGTGTTTCTCTTCTTATCTAACAGTCTGATTCCTAATATAATTCGTTCCATTCTTCGCTGTGTAGTTTTCAGCTTCTCTTCCATTCTTTTGGTGAGTGCCCAAGTTTCACTTCCATAAGTCAGTGGGGAGTATACATTGGTTCGTTATTTTACATTTCAGACAAATTGGGATATTGCTCCTCAGTATGTGACTATATTTCCTGAATGCTATCCATCCAAAATTTATTCTTCTCTTCACTTCCAGCCATTTATCATTATTACAGCTAATGACTTGTCCCAGGTAAGTATATGAATCCATCTTTTCAATTACTGCTCCTTCAATCATTATATTCCTTTCTGTTGCATACTTGTTTATCATTACTTTTGTTTTAGCCATATTCATCTTTAGTCCGAAATCCTTGTTAATTCTGCATAACTGATTAAGGTTTTCCTCTAATTCTTTGGGATCGTGGTTTATGATTACAATGTCATCTGCAAATCGTAACTGGTTTAGGTACTCTCCATTCACATTAACCCCTTTCTGCAACCAGTCTAATCGTCTGAAAGCATCCTCAAGGGCAGCAGTAACCAACTTTGGAGACATTGTGTCTCCTTGCGAACTCCTTTCTCAATTTTAAATTTGCTACTGTCTTTGTCTAGTCTAATAAAGGAGGTAGTGTTCTCATATATTTTCTTCAAAATCATAATGTATGGGATGGCTATGCCTCGTCTTTCCAGTGCCTGAAAGATTGTCTTATGCTGTATGTAGTCAAGTGCCTTTTCATAAACCACAAATGACAGGCATAATGGTGTTTTATATTCATTTGCTTTCTCCATTAGCTGTGATATTACGTGAAGGTGATCCATAGTTGAGAATCCTGTCCTAAAGCCAGCTTGCTCTTTCGGTTGATTCTCCTCAAGTATTCTTTCTAATCTGTTAATAATGATCCTTGTGAACAATTTGTAGATGTGGGATAACAAGCTAATTGGTCTATAATTTCAGATTTCTGATTTTTCTCCTTTCTTATGCAGCAAAATTACGATTGCATTATTCCACTCCTTAGGCATCACCCCTTTTCTAATGCATTTTGTGAAGAGTCTTGCCAGTTTTTGTGTCATGTCTCTTCCGCCCAATTTTAACAACTCTACAGTAACTTCATCTTCCCCCGAGGTTTTCTGATTCTTCATTTTCTTCAACGCATGTTCTACCTCATCAGGGGGGATATCAGGTATATCGTATGCGTTACTAATTTTCAATCCATCTTACCAGCTGCTGATTTAAGTCCTTTGTTTTCCCTTAATGCTTGTTCTACTTTTCTTGTGTTAAATCTTCTTATGTCCTCTCTGAGTCATATTAGCTTCTAATCTCATAAATAAATAAATTTTCTGTTCATAATCCAGGATGATTACAAGAATCAGAGGAGTGTAGAATTATTGTAGTCATTTAAAATTATCATAGTGCGCCAAAGACACAAAACTAAAAGTAACTTCTGATATATGTACATATATTGGGCAAACCGTATCTGTATAGATCAGGGCTTCTTAAACTTTTTTCATTCACGACCTCATTTATGATTGCGAGTTTCTTGGTGAGTCCCATATAAATATAAAAGAAAGATATATTAATATTTTTTGATGATTTATTTATTAGGTAATAATATACATATACATATGAAAATATATAGTTTTAGAATTCGTTTTGAAACATACAAAAATCTAAAATTAAAAATTGCACAAAAAATTGTAAAATTGTATTTATTATAGTTACAAAAATTATATGCCCTATTTTTCATCAAAATTGCATTTTTTGCAATAACATAAATAAAAGGGGATTCTGACCGTCTTAGTTCGCTCGAATATATTCGAACGCAGTCGTTGAGTGGTAAGTATTAAATTAAAATTAAAGTAAAAAATTTAATGAGATGGATGTGCCTGTTTTTTATTGCATAACAAATTAAATCTTGGTGGAATATTTGACACCGCTGAACGATACTGGGATTTAATGTGTTAAAGCCGAGAAAGTAACTTCACATAAATATGTGGTGTTGAATGGCAGAAGTACATTTAACGCCATATCAGCGATTGTGGGAAATTCAGTTCTAGTTCCGATCCAGAATTCAGTCAAGGACTTTTTTTGAAATTGTAGTTTTAAGTTTGAGTCACTCGAAAGCTCAGCAAATTCCTCTTGAGCTTTAAGTGGCAGGTGATCAATCTCACTTAAGCCAATCCAAAACGGCTTTTGAATCCAAACTATTTTTTGGAAATCAATATTTAATATAAAATATGTACGGAACTGTGTTTCTAGCGCTTTTAAGTGATCTACAATAATTTTTGCAATAAAAGTTTTACAATGAATTTTCTCGATTATAAAATTGTCGACACTGGAAAACATTTCGAACGAATTTTTTTCTACCCTACTTTTCCAAATGTTGATCTTTTTGATAAAACTTTCAATTTTATCATTCGAAGTAAATATATCGCAATTTTTTCCTTGGAGAGACAAGTTGAGATCGTTTAATTTCGCAAAAATATCTGACAAATAACACAGCTTGGATAGCCATAAGTCATTTTGAAAAAAAAACAGCAAGTTCACATTTTCGTTCGGTTAAAAATATTTCGATCTCGTCCTTTAATAGCAATAATCTTCTTAAACTTTGACCTCTTGACAACCATCTTACTTCTGCATGTAATAATAAAGTTGTGTAGTTGGAATCCGTATCCTTACAGAGATTTGAAAATAAGCGGCTGTTAAGGGCATGGCTCTTAATAAAATTTATAATCTTAACAGCATCCTGAAGCACATCGTTCAATTCTGGTGCTAATTTTTTTGCTGCAAGGGCCTCTCCGTGAATAAGGCAGTGAGTAAAAGTTATATGATCATAATGAGCTGAGCAGCTTGAAAAAATGATTTAAAACCAAAATTTTTGCCGGTCATCGCTCTTGCACCATCTGTGCATATTCCACAGCAATTTTTCCATTCTAAACCTTCAGTTTTTAAAAATTCGTCAACTTTACAATATATGTCTTTCCCTGTAGTATGGTCTTCCATAGGACGACAAAATAACAATTCTTCCTCCACGCTTTCTTTATAAACGTACCTGACATATACTAACAACTGAGCCAATTTAGTAATATCAGTTGTTTCGTCCAACTGAATTGAAAATTTTGGGCTTTCTTTAATTCTTGTAATAAGTTGCACTAATTGGTCCTTGTTAATATCAGAAATTCTATTCGAGACAGTGTCGTTCGACAAAGGAATTTTTCGAATATCATCGCCATATTTACTTCCATGTAGTATTTCTACCATTTTAATAGCAGCAGGTAATACAAGATCTTCTCCAATGGTGAACGGCTTTTTATTTTTAGCAATACAGTATGAAACTTCAAATGACACTAGTAAACATTTTTCACTAATGGTTATAAATTTTTCAAAGGATTTTTTTTCTTTATTTAAAGATTTATACAGTCTTTCAAAATATTCTTTTGGTTTATTGACATACGAAACATGCTTTGATTCAAGATGTCTTTTTAATTTTGATGGTTTCATACTCTCTGGAGCCAATAATTCATTGCAGATCAAACAAAGAGGTTGTTCATTACCCTTACAATTTTGAAATGTAAAGCCAAATTGAAGAAAAGACTCATCATATTTTCTTTTTCGCACATAAGATGCCTGTTTTTCAATATTTTGTCCTGCCTGAGAAGAGTTTGTAGCATTATTATCTGCGTCATTGTTATTCTTATTTAAGTTCAGCCATTTATCCATGGCCAAAAATTATTTTGATCCTAAAATACAATAAATATATAAAAATAACATATTGCATATAATAATTGATTTATTAATTACCGAATAAATAAAAAAAAACTAAAATCTCGTTACGGCGGAACACTGACAATTGACTACACTAGAAGAGCGTCAATACTACACTAGTTCACATTACAGTCAGTGTTATTGAATCATAGTCTCGCTGCACGTGTGCGCGCGCATTCCTCCCTTTGTTTGTGTGAAGGTGTGTGAGTGTGACTGCACAAATACACATCTAGATGTTATAAAATCGTGTATTTAAATATTTGACATTAAAATCTCTCGCGACCCCAGAATTTTGCTACGCGACCTTCTTAAACTATGGGTCGCGACCCATAGTTTAAGAAGGCCTGGTATAGATTGTACATATCATCAGATATACTGTAACCATTAGAAGCACAGCATCTGTGCATCAACACTTTTTTGAACACATTTAATTACATAAACAAGTAAAATATATATTGTAACTCAAGCTACTCTGGCTGATTTTCCAGATTCTTACATTTAAAAAATATTCTGCATAAAATATGCTTTAGACAGAAAATGTTTGTCTGATTAAGATGTACATTTTTGTAATTGATATTTTTCTTATATCTGCTGTAGAAATGGAAATAAGTTGGAAAATATACAAATTCACAAATAGGTGGCACCTGGAGTGTTCCAGACAGAGCTCACACAAGCCCCTTGTAAAATTTTCTCTTTTGACTACCACTTCTTTTCTGTTATTTTATTCCAGATAGAACAAAGGCAGAATCAAGTATAAAAATGCTAAGTAGAATATTTAATTGCCTATTTTATTATACACATTTCTGTATAATAAAATTTGAATTTTTGATCATGCTTTTAAACAAGCCATTTCTTTGTGGTTTATTTCTATCAATAAAAAGTGAATTATTCATATTTATTATCCACGATAATAAAACCAGTATTACATTAAGGAACCGTTGCCAATTCCTTGATTTCATGTACTTGTCAGTTGCGGTAGCCAAGTTCAGATGCAAGGGTTCAAAAGTACATGCACATCTGTGACCTCCTCTGGCATTATATATTTGTCCCAGAGTATAAATATAAAAATATATTTATTTATTTTATACTTCATGGATAAATTTTGTCATACCAACTATGTTAGTTGAGTTGACACAGTGTTGGCACAAATATTTACTCTAGATCGTATGTATAGCTTAGCTTAACATGTTTCTGTCAAAATTTAAAAAAATTTGACAGAAACATGTTAATTACAAAAATAACCTGTAACCCATATTTTTTTTTTTTTTTTTTGCTTCTATCTTTAATATATGGCACTACAGCCACTTCTCTGAAAATAAGATTTTTCTTATTTGATCAAGTAATGCTCATTCATGTGGTCAATGTCTCTAGCTGTGAATCCCTTGTTTATCCAGGTGCTTTAGCATTAGCATTAGCATTAGTAGAGGCATATGATGCAAGAAAGCAAGCTTATTCAGCATCAGCCAAAAAAAAAAAAAAAAAAACACACACCACTCCCATTTCACCCCTCCGTTCGTTCGAAATACCTGTCCAGTTGAGCTTTAAATTTGTTTAGGCTATCAACTTCAACAACAAGTGATGGAAGTCGGTTCCACCAACCAACCACCCGCTGGCCAAAGGCAAATTTCCGCACATCTATCCGACATCCGTCCTTCCTCAATTTGAATTTATGTCCTCTGAGCTGATTATTCTGAGCAAGATGAAGAATCCCATTGGCATTGAGCATGCTCAAACCATTCAAAGCCTTATACACCTCTATCAGATCACCTCTCCGGTGCCTAGTCTCCAGACTCTGTAATTTGCAAAACTTAAGCCTTTCTTCGTAAGAGCAACCCTTTGTTCCATTCACTAATCTTGTTGCCCTTCTCTGTACCCGTTCCAGCAGCTCCACATCCTTCCTGAAATGAGGCCTCCAGACCTGTATACAGTACTCAAGATGTGGCCTAACCATTGCCTTATACAAGGAAATAATCACCTCCTTATCCCTGCTAGAAAAATTCCTCTTTATCATTGACAAGACACCATGAGCTACTCTTGCAGCGCCGACCGGGCTAGCCGAGTGGGTAAAGTACCTGCCTGGCAACCCAAAGGTCGCGGGTTCGATTCCCGCCTCGGGCTTGGATCAATGTACTGCAAAAACCTTGGGAGGTGCAATATGGCCACAGAAGCCGATGCGCCAACAACTTCCAAATCAAAAAACTCTTGCAGCTCGTCTGCACTGCTCAGAGAACTTCATATCTGCCTGCACAATTATCCCCAGGTCCTTTTCATTCTCCACCACTGTCAGTGTAGTACCGCAGAGTTGATACGTTGCTCTGGGGTTACTGTTTCCCATATGTAGTACTTTACATTTGTCAATGTTAAACTTCATTTGCCACCTCTCAGCCCATCTGTTCAACCTTTCCAGATCCTGTTGCAGCAGCATAGCGTCAGTAGTGTCCTTAACAACCCTGCCAACCTTTGTATCATCTGCAAACTTGGACATTAAACTTGATATCCCATCATCAATATCATTCATAAACACCGAAAACAACAACGGACCCAACACTGAACCCTGAGGAACTCCACTAATAACATTAGTCCACGTTGAGCAGTGTCCATTGATTACCACTCTCTGTCTTCTGCCACTCAACCATCCCCTTATCCATAGCAGCAATTTGCCTCCAATGCCACACTGCTCCAATTTGTACAGCAGTCTTCCATGTGCAACAGTGTCAAAAGCCTTTCTAAGATCCAAATATATAATATCAAAGTTATTCCCTGCATCCAGTTCTTTTGTGACTACATCATAGTATCCAATCAAATTGGTCAGGCAAGACCTGCCCTTAACAAAACCATGCTGCGTCTGAGCTATAACTGAATTCTTGTCTAGATGATCCTGCAGTGCTTCTTTAACCAGTGCCTCCATTAATTTACCTGGAACAGAAGTTAAACTAACAGGTCTATAATTACTTGTGTCAGCCTTTGATCCTCCTTTGTGAATTGGGGTTACATTTGCACATCTCCAGTCTATGGGTACCTCCCCTGAGTCCAAAGAAGCTCTCATGATTATGGCTAGGGGCTTGCTTACTTCCTTTGCTGCCTCCTTTAATATAACTGGATAGATCCCATCCACTCCAGGTGCCTTTTTTATGTTTATCCTCAACAATCTCTCCTCCACTTTCCTCTCAGTTATTACAAAATCATCCAGCTCACTGCCAATGTTTACTTTACCTACATCATTCTCCTTCCTGAATAACTCCTCATGCGTGAATGTAGATGCAAAATACTCGTTTAAATTGTTAGCCACCTGAGCAGGATCCTCAACTGTTGAACCATCAATATCCAGTGGACCAATCTGATTCATCCCTTTCCTTCTTGAGTTTAAATATGTAAAGAACTCTTTTCTGTTTTTCTTTGCATCCTTTGCCAAGGATTTTTCGTAGTCTGCCTTTGCCTGCCTAATCTCCTTTGTGACTTGGTTACAGACCAACTTATATCTATCATAGGCTTCCATGTCACCCATTAATTTGTATGTATCCCATGCATTTTTCTTCTCTGCCACATGTCTCATTAGTTCATCTGACAACCATTTAGGCCTAAACCTTGAACAATATTTCTTAGTTGGTATGTAAAGCCTGGTAGCCTCCAAGATTAGTTCCTTGAATGCCTCCCATTTTAAGTTTGCTGTTGGTAACATCATCAGTTGGTCCCACTGTATAGAATTTAAATACTGTCTCAGACCATCATAGTCGCCTTTACGAAAACAAAAACCCTTCCCTTTACCTCTGATGGTAGTTACCTCATTGAGTAAATCCCACTTCAACACACTGTGATCACTGCCACCTAGTGGTTCATTTACCTGCAGATTCTTAATGCATGAAGAATCACTACTGATAATCAGATCAAGAGTATTGCTCCCTCTTGTTGCCTCACGAACATGCTGATGTAGAAAACAATCATCCAATAAATCCACAAAAGCCTTGCTAGTGTGCGAGTGACCAACCCACAAATTCCAGTCAATATCTGGGAATATCTTTTTTTATATATATTCTAGTTCTCTTGGGAGGTAAAAATCTTCACATACCTGATATACTCTGTATGTTACTGTTTTCTAATTATCTCCTTTCTTAATATTTATTGGGTGGCTTGAAATAAAATTCATGTCTGCCCATTTTTTTTTTTTTTTTTTTTTTTTTTTTTCCCTGATATACTTGCATACTTAGCTTATTATAATTTATTCATTTTGATTGCCATTGTATCTGAAAATGGCAGCTCATTTTTCACTCCTAATTGTAGTTTAAAACCAGTTGATTTGTGTCTGTTATTCATAAATACCAAAAATTCTTTCAATATGGTTTCCTTACGTTCCCATATCAAAAAACTGTCAATGTAAGCAGACCCATAATGAGCAGTGCCATTTTCTCCAAAGGTCTCCATGAAAATTTCCAGCATGAGCAAAAAAAAAAAAAAAAGGAATTATATATAAATGCCAGTTTTAGACAAAAATTTGGCTTAAGCATGTGCAATCTGTTTAGGCCATGTTAGATCAAATTGTTTATGTGAATTTGGCCAATTCTAGACCTACTTGGTCCTAACCATGAGCAGCCCCTCTTTCTCCCTTTATGATGGACATATTCATAGAGACCTTTGAAGAGAATGGCACTTGGCATGTCCCCCTTCAAACTGTCATTATGGATTGCTGTGTTGATGATATTTTTTTGACATGGGAACATATTGAAACTAAATTGATAGACACTTTTTCATTTATGGATAACAAGTACAGATCAATTAGTTTTAACTAGTAAATTAGATGCAGAAGACAAGATGCCATTTTAGATATGATAGCTGTCAAAACTGATAATAGGCTGAGCGAACAAGTATATCAGAAAAAAAACATATTCAAATCACCCAATAAATATTAAGAAAGCAATAATTAAAATAGTAATGTACTGGGCATACAGAATATGTGAAGATTTGTACCTCCCAAAATATATTAAAAACACTCAACTATAGACAGGTATAAAATAAGAAAAATCAGTTTCATAAAAATGGTTATGGCACCAAAAAACAAAAATTTCCAAAAATTACAGGTTGGAAGTTACTTCAAACAAGTGGATTGGATGGGAAACTATTTCAACAACAGATTATTTTGATAAAAGATGCATTATTTATAAAAATACATGTGGGTGGAGTAAACTGTACATTGGAGGAACACCTAAAACATATTGAAAAAGGTAAGAATAGAACCTGCTGAAATTGCAGAACAGGTATATATCTAATAAAAATAATTTCTGTTTTGGAGACTGAAAGGATTTAATAATCACATAAGAATTAGAAATAACAGTAGGGACTGAAGATATTTGTGTTGGACTCTTGGAACACCAGTTATAATCATTTTACACATATGTTTCCTATGGGTTAAATATCTTTGTCAGTTGGCTTAGTCTGTACAATGTCAGCACTTTGCTAAAATGTATTTATGAAGTATTAGTGCAGATGATCAAGGATCTGTGAAAGTTTTGAAAAGTAATGATAAAACCAGTTTTTTCATTGTGGTATAATTGTGTTGCACATGCTTTTAAAAATATCAAAATAAATGCAACCTTCACTGTCAGCTGTTTCATTGTACATTGTCTGTCTTTTCATGCTGTTTGCTGAAAATTAGTCTATATTTTTGCAATGTGATTGGTTGATTTATTTTCTATCAATGGAATGGATTGATTTCTAGTTCTATCAATGGAAAAATGAAATATTGTGTGTTTGTTCACCCCTGTTTTTATGTATTGCTTTTTAGGGAAAGAGTTCTCCTCATTAGTAAAACTCCAGATATAAGCAGCATAATATATATGCTTCAATTCTCTGTATGAAAAAGGGTTCCTCTACCAGAAATTTCAAAAAGAACTTATATACATTAAAGCTGTATTGTGTTGCCCAAAAACTAAGAAACAAAAATGTAAATAAATTTTAAACCGTTCTTTTTAGAATATGACAAATGTTAGTGAGACATTTGTTTTAAGCTGTCTTAATGATTCACAGAGACTGAATAAATTTTGAAATTGCAGAATTGTTCAAATGATTCTGTGAGTAACCAAAAATGGCATGTCAGTGTGCTTTAAAACATATCCCTAATAGAGGCATCATACAGGTAGTAATACATGTGTGACACTGAATCCTCATGCTGAAAATTGCTGTTAATTTGTTCTGCAGGTATCTATTCCCATTCTTGCATGATTGCTCATTCATGCTTAATAATGTTTCTGAAAAGATACCTATAACCAGCAGTCCCTCCTAGAGCATCACAGACATTTTATTGGAGTGAGGTCTTGTGATATGGCTGACCATATTCTTATTCCCTATTCTTTTTCTAGCAGTATTGGTTGTCTAGGAGAGCTCTGTAAGAACTTCCATTTATAGAAAGTCTGAACTAATTTCTCCTGTAAAAGTGTGAGCATAAGAGCCAAGGATTGCATCTTGTTACTTTACAAACAAATGTAAAAGTTCCTTGTGGGACCACATGCAAATCTGTATAGTCATTGACCATGTTTCCAGCCACAAATTCAACAACAATCTTCAAAAATGTCTCTCTCTTTTTTGCAATGGTACCAGGATGAAATTAGGTTTCCAATTCTCTCCAGCTGAAAGTGCATCAAGAATCCAGTTGAAGACTATCTTGGCTCACCAGTGAAGTGCATAAAAGCCCATTACTCTTAGGTCTTGTACGGTGTCAGCACGAATTCAAATGGCTCTTCTGTATGTAGGGATCAAAAGAGAATACACACAGCTGGTTATTTTTCCTAAAGATCTCTTCCATGAAGCCTTTATAGATAGGAGTATACTATGATACAATCCCTTCTGTAAATCCAACAGACTCTGAACCAAGTTGTCATGCTGCAAAATCTCTCTGTTCCTCACAGTTACAAACAATAAATAATCTTGCAGTGGAGGTGATTCAGAGATGGATTCAGGCAGGTCTTCAAGACATAGTTTGCATGTTTTCAAACTGTTTTCTTAGTCTGCCTATAATGTTATGAGTCACATCAAGCCACCTGGACAGTTCAACTTGACTTTATTCTCTGTGTTGTTCTCCTCTATAATGAATCATTCAGTGATATCTTTCTGACATTTTCATAATGATGGCTATCTTTAAATTGATAGTGCACCTCTGCATTTCACAGGAGATGTGAAAACAAACTGTTTTACACAATTTGAATAATCAGTTCTATTTATTTGTATTTTAAAAATGTATTCATATTTTTGTGTTTGTTCCTTACCTTTTAAGCGCCAGTGTAGTATTAGAAGTTGTAAGAAAGCAGGGTGCTTCTCATTATAATGAGAAAATATGGATGTGTGACATTTTTTTTCTCTTAGAAGGTAGATTACAGCAGTAATTCATCATCTAAAAGATTAAAGACAGTACGTTCCAGCTGTTTCAAGCTGAAATAGTCATCCACAAACTAATACCATCTCTCAGACATACACATTGTTTGAAGTGATATGAATATACAGTGTATGCCACTTTTTGTCATCACGGATAATGCTATCATTTGTTTAATGTTATCACTTTTATGAAGTCCCGATCAGATGTTTATAATACATAAAAAAAAAACAATGTTCACTGTAATCAGCACTTTGGTTTATGTTATCCCTCTTTTGCCTTATCGCTCTTTACGTATGTACAGTGCAAGTGACTATGTAATATCCAAATTTTGTTCTTGAATTCTAACAAGGCCACTATAGCCGGGTGGTCATGCACAAGGGTTCATAATTACACACACACACACACACACACACACACACACACACTTTGAGTGACCATCATTCAAGATCATGTAACTGTTAAATATGGTACTATTTCTTGCATTCTCTGTCTTGGGAACTCCTCTGACTGTGTGATAATCTCAGAAGAGTAGCAACATCTCCCCCACTCGCTTTTTTTTTTTTTTTTTTCTAATTCTTGATTTTAATATATTTTTTATTTGTTTTTACTGGTTTGTATGAATTTCCAAAAACATTATGACAGTTTAATTTTTATTGATGACTTTCTTGAAGAAACAGTGGATAGTCAAAGTATTTTATATTGCTTGATTTTAATGTTTTGTTTCTGTTCACTTCCACCTTTTTATGTACACATTTCTGCTCTGCATCAATAAACAATGCTGAACAGCTTCATTCTTGTTTTGTCATTTACTATTATCATTAGCAGAGTCCTGATGTGATCACAATAAGTAGTGTCCATTATATTTAGTCTTGCCAATAGCAAATGGCAGTCTGTTTTGCAAAATTATATTCTCCTGAAATGAATAAAGTTTTCCTAATGCTATGAAGTGTGGAATTTAAAGACACACAATTCAGTGCTGTATTGTGTGTCTTTAAACTCCATACTGATGACGAACTTTTATTCTGTGAGGAGTTTCACTGTAAGAAAGTAATGAGTGGAGTTGCACTTGACTTGCAATTGGCATAGATCCTGTAATGTGCTACTTATTCTCATAATTTATTCACAAATTAAAAGTTAATTATCAATAATATGGTATATTATGGGATTTTAATCTTTGTAATTGATGGATCTAGCCCATGAAGAATACTGTGAACATGATTAAGGTCCATAAATCTTTTATTTTGCATGACAAAATAACCACAATTATTTCTTTTCATATCTTTTGTATAGTCTCAAATCTGTTTGAGATGAGACAACCTTTCGTTATTTGCTAAAGCCAAAGGTTGGAGACAACAACTGGTATTAGCAGATTCTCTATAAAATTCAATCATAGTTCATAATAAATGCTACAATTCGGGATTGCATTTGAATCTATTTTGAAGAAGAAGAAAACATCTTTAGTGAGAATCAATGTACACTATCTTTACTAAAAGATAGTGTACATTGATGGTCATAGGTACTGTTTTTAATGACAAGAGTGAGGTGGCCAGTGATGGACACAATTTTTTGGCCTATGTGCCAAAAATGAGCTGGGGGAAGGGGGAAAATACTACAATATTTGGGCACCATAGTCAAAAAGTAGCAAAAATTGGTAAATAGGCTTTATCAATATTTTAACAATACTTGAAAGATTCTGATGAAAACTTTGTTGACATAATTTTTCCAGATGTAGTTGATATACCATAAAATTAATTTATCTTCAAATAAAAAATATTTTTTATAGTATAAATGTTTATACTATATTTATGGATGACCATGTGCCAGTATATCTTCTTATGCATACGATTTGTGTTGCACATGCCATTGGTTCATCATCACTGGCTTAAACCATAGATATGGAGAACCATGTGTTCCTTGCTTATTACCTGGTAAACTACAACCAGAAGGTATACTTGAATCTGTGAAATTACATTAGTATCATAAAGCGAATGTCACAAAAATATGTAACAGAAGCAAATATTTCAGTAAAGGTTTTCTTCCATGACATGTTTCCAGGTGGTAACATATTATTTGGGTTGATATTTCTCCAGCACCATGTCCTATATAAATTTGGATTAGGTCTGAAAATCAGGATGGTTACTGATAGGTCTGGAATATTACTTGCTAAGCAAATCATATAACATTAAAATAAAATAACTTACGAAGAAGCTTCTACCTTAGAAAAAGATATAAGAGCCTAAAGTTTTTCTGGGCTCAAAGCTTCCAAGTTATTTTATTTTAATACCTTAAACATTTGACATTTGCCAAGTCCAGTTGACAGTTTTAAATCATCAATATTTGTCAAAGGCTCCTTCCATACTCTGATGGAGCGAGGTCAGTGTCAATCAACTGGGGCGCCTCTGTAGCCAGGTGGGAAGGAGCAGCAGTGCATAGCACACGCTTCTTGATTAGACCGGGGTTCGAGCCCGTCACCACCAAATACGGAGGATGCGGAACGGTCAGGGAATGACCACCGCATATCCATCGGAGCAGTATGGCCTTAGTTGCTAATGCTCCTAAAAACCAAATAACATACAACAAAAACCAAATAACAAACAAACAAACAATCTTCTAAGAAAACTACTTACTCTGTACAAATCTGAAATCTGCTCTAATGTGGAATATTGTTCCCACATCTGGGGGTGGTGCCCCCAAAACCTCTTTCTCAAGCTTCTAGACTGCATTCAGAAGAGGGCACTGAAGTCAATTAATGACCTTTCTCCTACAAAATCTCTCTCCACTCTGTATCTTAAACACTTAGTTTTTGCTGCATTCCTTTTCTGTAGATACTTTCATGGGCACTGTTCTTCTGATTTTGCATCTATAATTCTCCCAGTTTCTTCCAAATCAGTTCAAATATGTGCCATGGCCAATCTCCAAACCCACAAAACTAACTTTCTTTTCCTTGTTTCCCTTCTATTTCTTTTTTGGAACAACCTTCCATCTCACGTATTTCCCAAAAATTATAATCTACAGAAATTCAAGTCTAACATCAACACGTATCTTTTGTCATCTCAGCCTACAAACCATACATGGTACTAAGTACTGTTGGTCCTGATACTTCTCATATTTGGGTTTTTCATTAAAAAAAAGAAAAGTATTAAAAAATAAAATAAAGAAAAACTATTATGTATTAAAAATATAAAATGGTAATACACTTGAAAGAAAAGTGCATTTTATTTGTAGTTACTATATTTGGCAAACTCACAGTTGGCATGAATAAGGTTGTTTAAAAAATAAGAAGTTAGGGGAAAAATTATCAACTAATCTGCATATAATTGATTATTTTGATTATCAGAACAATCAATTATTAATCATCCATTAAGCTCATAACTGTCTGCATGAAGTTTGCTACAGATGACGTGAGGTTACCAATCCTTTTTTTGTCATTGAGATGTCGCCTCTGGCTGGAAGGTGTTCATTTGAGAGACCATTAGCTTAACTTGCTTTCTAGGCCAAGGCTTGTACACAATTTTTTTTTTTAACTTATACTCTGTGTTCCAGCGAGTTAATTCAATATAATATATAAATAATAAAATAATTAAAACTCAGAACACAATGAAAAACTGAAATGCAAATACACTACTTATCCCATTTAAAAGGCAGTAGGCTGGGTTTTATCCCAGTGAACCACTGGGATGTGGGTGTCTACTGTTTAAGTGTAAATATAAAGCTGTCTCCATTGAAAAAACATAGAGCAACTTATAACAACAGCAACAAATGCAAATTAAAAGTTTGCATTTGTTGCTGTAAGTTGCTTTGCATTGCATTATGTTGATGTTGCAATAAAAAAAAAGTTGGTGTTTGTTGCAAGTTTCTGTTTAGAGTGGTAAAGATCAAAAGAAGAAAAAAATGGAACACATAAAGATTCAGTTACATAAACAAATGTTTCTTCTGTGTGGGTGGTTTGTTACCAGTTGAGACCTGTATGTGTTGCATCACCATGGATATTAAAGGTGTATGTGTGTGTGTGTGTGCATTGTAGTTAGTTGCAATAAGTAATTAGTTCACTGACATGGCATTTAAATATCCAGGCGCCTCCGTAGCCAGGTGGGAAGGAGCAGCAGTGCGTAGCACACGCTTCTTGATTAGACCGGGGTTCGAGCCCGTCACCACCAAATACGGAAGATGCGGAAAGGTCAGGGAATGACCACCGCACCGGAGCAATATGGCCTTAGTTGCTAATGCTCCTAAAAACCAAAACAACAACAACAACAGCATTTAAATATCCTTCAGAGAATTGCACTAATTTAATTGATAATTACAAACAACATCCATGTGTTTGGAAGAACCCCAAAGAAATGAAATATGAGTGCAGAGTGGCAAAAAAATTATGCTGCAGTGCATAATAATGTATAGCTACAAAATGTCCAAATAAAGAAGCGGCAAAAAGAAAAATGAGTAACTTGGTGACTCCGTTTTACAGAGACTGCAGGAAATACCATAATATAGAAAAATCTGGAGCTGCTGCCCATTTTATTTCCAAGTAGTTTGTGCACAATTCTTTTTCAATTGTTCTTGGGATGATATAGTTTCCCTGAAGTTTGTGTCTGCTTTTCATATTATCGGTTCAGTCTACCCAAGTTATAACTCCATGTCAGAACTAGACATATGCATGAAGTTTTTGAAGCTCCCAACCATACATACCTCTCCCTATAAGAGGTCGTCATTCCTCAAATCCCTTAGTAATTCATTTCCACCATACACATTTCTCTTTTGTAGACTTGAAAGAACCCAACACCTGTGCTTTTGTTTTTGTGATGTACTTGCACAAATTACATCACAAGCAGTGGCTGCCATTAAAATATCTTCTTTGTCCCACATATTTCCACAAACTATAAACTGTTATTCCAGTGTAGACACAATGTTGCATCTGGTTTTAAATATAGAAAACAAATGCCAACATGATGCAACAACATTCTTCCAGTGTAAACAGATTGTTTACCAAAGTTAAACAAAGCTTTAAGCAATGTTGTAAGGTGTTTTTGCATTTGAAAACTTTAACTTCAAATTAACGTTTTAAGTTAATTTCAAATGCAAAACATCTTAGAACATTGTGCAACACAAAAGTTGCTCTGTGTTTCTTCAATGGGATGCAGTTAAGATTAGCCCTTCTTTTGAACACTTTACTTATAAAATTGTTAAAACAGTCAAGTCAGTTAAAACAGTCATTAGAAAATGTGAATTGGAATAGCATCGGTTTAGCTGAAACAAGAAGAAGAAATGAATCACTTATAAGTTTATCAAGTGGAAATCTGCTTTATACCAATGGAAACAGTGAAAGGAGTGAAGGTGGAGTTGAGTTTCTGGTCCATAAAGATTTTAAAAACAACATTTTGGAATTCAAAAGTACATCACCAAGGGTGACAAGACTAATACTCAAGATTTCTAAGAGGTACAAGCTAAAGATTATAATGATTTATGCACCAACATTGAGCCATGACGATGAAGAGGTTGAAGAAATGTACACCGAAATTGAGAGTCTTCTAGATGAGCAGAAAACCCACTACACTATTATTATGGGGAACTTCAATGCTAAGGTTGGAAAAAGACAAAACAGTGCAGAAAGGGGAACTATTGAAAATTTTGGAATTGGTGAAAGAAATGAAAGAGGTGAAAGACCTGTGGAATTTGATCTCAAGGACTGTCAATAATGAACACTTTTTTCACGAAAAGGGTGAACAGAAATTGGACATGGCAGAGTTTTGGTTTGGTTTTTTTTTTTTTTTTTTTAGGAGCATTAGCAACTAAGGTCATATTGCTCCGGGATATGCGGTGGTCATTCCCTGACCTTTCCGCATCCTCTGTATTTGGTGGTGACGGGTTCGAACCCCGGTCTAATCAAGAAGCGTGTGCTACGCACTGCTGCTCCTTCCCACCTGGCTACGGAGGCACCTGGACAGGGAAGAGTCCAAATGGATTGACTTCATCCTCACTAACAAAAGATATATTGTGAATGATGTTACCGTCCTGAATAAGGTAAATTTTGGAAGTGATCACAGAATGGTAAGATGTACACTTGATATAGATGTAAGAAAGGAAGGGAAAAAACTGACTCGAGTAAATAATACAAAGGTCTTTGAGATAACAGAAGAGGAGAAAAAGCAGTATGTACTGGAACTTAAGAACAAGTTTGAGCTTCTGCAGACTGCTCAGGACCAAGATATCAACGAGGAATATTACAACTTTCTGAAAGTGATAAAGCCCAAAAAACCTATAGGGAAAAAGAAATCCAAAGAAGAAAAAATTAGAGAAACACTTGTCATGATGAACCGAAGACAACAAATGGAGAGCAAGAAAAAGACTGACAGGGAGAAAATTGAGTATACTGAGTTATGCAAAGCCATTAGAAAGAGACTCAGAGAGGACATAAGAAGATTTAACACAAGAAAAGTAGAACAAGCATTAAGGAAAAACAAAGGATTTAAATCAGCAGCCATGAGCAGTAATACAGAAAGACAAATGATACTGAAACTGAAGAATAGTGATGGTGTATTTATAAACAGCAGAGAAGGCATAATTCAAATAGCAGAAGACTGCTATAGAGAATTATACAAGGAGCAGGGGAATGATGCCAGCAGTGGGGAAGATGGATTGCAAAGTAGCAACACATACAACATACCCGATATTCTTCCTGATGAGGTAGAACATGCATTGAAGAAAATGAAGAATCAGAAAGCCCCGGGGGAAGATGAAGTTACTGTAGAGTTGTTAAAATTGGGAGGAAGAGACATAACACAAAAACTGGCAAGGCTCTTCACAAAGTGCATTAGAAAGGTGTGATGCCTAAGCAGTGGAATAATGCGATCATAGTTTTGCTGCATAAGAAATGAGATAAATCAGAAATTGGAAATTATAGACCAATTAGCTTGTTATCCCACATCTACAAGTTGTTCACAAGGGTCATTACTAACAGATTAGAAAGAATACTTGATGAGAATCAACCGAAAGAGCAAGCTGGCTTTAGGACAGGATTCTCAACTATGGATCACCTTCACGTAATATCACACAGCTAATGGAGAAAGCAAATGAATATAAAACACCATTATGCCTGGCATTTGTGGATTATAAAAAGGCATTTGACTCCGTACAGCATCTTCCCGGGGGAAGATGAAGTTACTGTAGAGTTGTTAAAATTGGGAGGAAGAGACATAACACAAAAACTGGCAAGGCTCTTCACAAAGTGCATTAGAAAGGTGTGATGCCTAAGCAGTGGAATAATGCGATCATAGTTTTGCTGCATAAGAAATGAGATAAATCAGAAATTGGAAATTATAGACCAATTAGCTTGTTATCCCACATCTACAAGTTGTTCACAAGGGTCATTACTAACAGATTAGAAAGAATACTTGATGAGAATCAACCGAAAGAGCAAGCTGGCTTTAGGACAGGATTCTCAACTATGGATCACCTTCACGTAATATCACACAGCTAATGGAGAAAGCAAATGAATATAAAACACCATTATGCCTGGCATTTGTGGATTATAAAAAGGCATTTGACTCCGTACAGCATAAGGCAATGTTTCGGGCACTGGAAAGACAAGGCATAGATATCCCATATATTATGATTTTGAAGAAAATATATGAGAGTGCTACCTCCTTTATTAGACTAGACAAAGACAGTAGGAAATTTAAAATCGAGAAAGGAGTTCGACAAGGAGACACAATATCTCCGAAGCTGTTTACTGCTGCCCTTGAGGAAGCTTTCAGAAGATTCGACTGGTCGCAGAAAGGAGTCAATGTGAACGGAGAGTACCTAAACCATTTACGATTTGCAGATGACATTGTGGTCATAAGCCATGATCCCAAAGAATTAGAGGAAAATCTTAATCAGTTATGCACAGTTAGTAAGGATTTTGGACTAAAGATGAATATGGCTAAAACAAAAGTAATGATGAACAAGTATGCCACAGAAAGGGAAATAATGATTGAAGGAGCAGTAATTGAAAAGGTGGAGTCATATACTTATCTGGGACAAGTTATTAGCTGTTATAATGATAAATGGCTGGAAGTCAAGAGAAGAATAAATTTTGGATGGATAGCTTTCAGGAAATATAGTCACATACTGAAGAGCAATATCCCAGTTTGTCTGAAACGTAAAATAATGAACCAATGTATACTCTCCATCATGACTTATGGAAGTGAAACTTGGGCACTTACGAAAAGAATGGAAGAGAAGCTGAGAACTACACAGCGAAGAATGGAACGAATTATATTGGGAATCAGACTGTTAGATAAGAAGAGAAACACGTGGATTAGGCAGCAAACTCAAGTAAAGGACATTGTTATCAAAACTAAAGAACTAAAATGGCCTTGGTCAGGACACATAGCTCGAAGACATGATGACAGATGGACTAAGAAAATAACAGAATGGTATCCAAGAGGAGCTAGAAGAAAACCTGGAAGACAAAGGCGGAGATGGATAGATGAAATTCTTGAGTTTGTGGGTAGTAAATGGATGGCCAATCCTCAAAACAGAAGGAACTGGAAAGTTGCTGGAGAGGCCTTCATCCTGCAGTGGATTGAAAATCGCTGATGATGATGAGTCAAGCTAAATCTTCTCTGTCCGCAAGCAAGTCATCTCACTGTCTCAAGATCAGCACATTGATCTAAATAATTATGACAGTCCAACATGATGTGAAGAGCAGACTAAAGCACCACAAGTGCTGATGTCATGCTCCACCTGGAGAAAAGTTACATATAAGCTAAATTGCAACCATGAGCTACATTTTGGGTTAACAGTTTGAACACTGGAGATAAACCTGTAGGTCTGTGAGCCTTTAACATATTTATCCGATACGTTCTGCCAAATAGTAAATAACTCGTGTAATATTCACTTTTTCTTGCTCTTAATTTTATGCCGAGTATGCAGCCATGTCTCATCAGGGCATAATATGACACCTAGGATCTCAACTGGTATATTTCTTTTAGTACAATTTATAAGTCCCGATTTCATAACCAAGAAGTTAGCAGGACTCCCTACAATCACCTGAAGTGTATCGGTTGATACCATATGACATGCACAAGCAAAGAAGAGCAAATCTCTGGGCTCCTAAAAGATGTTTCCTTATCACTGAGTTTCCAGCCCTTTGAAACCAAGCCACTGAGGCATAGTTGAGGATGGGTGCAAAAAGGCAGTCACAACAGATTCATTGAGCATCCCTTTTTCACCTAGTCCACTCTAATGATCCTCTAGAGCTTGGCATAGCATAGTTTTTTATTTTGGACTTTAAATATTTTGCATACTCAGTAAGAACTGATGGGCCTTCAGGTACAGTGCCAAATATCTCTTGGTAGTGATATGCCTCCTGAGAGATATTACTATAGTAGTGATAGTAGAGATATTACTATAGTAGTGATAGTAGAGATATTACTATAGTAAATATCTCTCAGTAGGTATATCACTACTAAGAAATATTTGAGAGATATATTTCTACTCCCCAGCTCTTAACATTGGGAAAAGCAATTTATACTTAGCCTGCCTTTGAAGAGAATGTGCATTATTTTATTAGCAAAAATCTCAAGTTTATACAAACTAGACCATGTTGTCATCTTGTCCAGAACATTAGATGCTCTTGTCTAATTCTCGAATTACAAGAAAAACAAGATAATCTGCAGCCAACGATCTCATCCAAGAATATTCCAAGTGAAGAGGCCCAGGACTGAACCCTGGGTGCAGTTTTCCTTTTTGCTCCACGCATAGTAGCGTAAAACCTTAGAGTATTAGTACAATTATTAAGCTTATGAATGGTTGGCAGAGGTACAATGATTCTGTGAACTGGTGACAGTATTACATTCTTTAAAATATTATTTGTTATAGAATATTATTTTGAAATGAACTTTTTTTTTTATACTTAAGTATCTGTTTTACAAAATGTTTAAAATTATCCAATAATTTTAAACATTTGCTTCTTGCCCAACTCTAACCCAAATGCATTGGCATTAGTATAGGCATATGATGCAAGAAAGCAAGCTTATGCAGCATCAGCCAAAAAAAAAAAAAAAAAAACACTTCCACTTCACCCCTCCGTTCATTCAAAATACCTGAGCCTTAAATTTATTTAGGCTATAAACATCCACTACAAGGGATGGAAGTCTGTTCCACCAACCAACTACCCGCTGGCTAAAGGCAAATTTCCGCACATCTATCTTACATCTGTCTTTTGGCGCCTCCATAGCCAGATGGGCAAGAACAACAGCAGCACGTAGCACACGCTTCTTGATTAGACTGGGGTTCAAGTCCGTGATCCACAAAATATGGAGGAGGCGGAAAGTTCAGGGAATGACCACCGCATATCCCCGGAGCGATATGGCCTTAGTTGCCAATTCCCCTAAAAACCAAATAACAACAACATCTGTCTTTCCTCAGTCTGAATTTATGCCCTCTCAGGTGATTATTCTAAGCAAGAGGAAGGATCCCATCGGCACTGAGCATGCGCAAACCATTCAAGGCTTTATACACCTCGCCAGTGCCTAGTCTCCAGAAAATGTAATTTGCAGAACTTAAGCCTTTCTTTGCAAGAGCAACCCTTTGTTCCATTCACTAATCTTGTTGCCCTTCTCTGTACTCATTCCAGCAGCTCTACGTCCTTCTTGAAATTAGGCATCCAGACCTGTACACAGTACTCAAGGTGTGGCCTGACCATTGCCTTATACAAGGGAATAATCACCTCCTTATCCCTGCTAGAAAAATTCCAGTATGTCATTGACAAGACACCATGAGCTACTCATGGCTCGTCTGCACTGCTCAGAGAACTTCATATCTGCCTGCACAATTACCTCCAGGTCCTTTTCATTCTCTACCACTGTCAGCGTAGTACCACAGAGTTGATAGTTGCCCTGGTGTTGCTGTTTCTCATATGTAGTACTTTACATTTGTCAATGTTAAACTTCAGTTGCCACCTCTCAGCCCATCTGCTCAACCTTTCCAGATCCCGTTGCAGCAGCATAGCGTCCTTAACAACCCTGTCAACCTTTGTATAATCTTCACACTTGGACATTAAGCTTGATATACCATCATCAATATTATTTATAAATACAGAAAACAATAATGGACCGAACACTGAACCCTGAGGGACTCCACTAATAACATTAGTCCACGATGAGCAGTGTCCATTGATTACCACTCTCTGTCTTCTCCCCCTCAACCACCCCTTTATCCATAGCAGCAATTTGCCTGCAATGCCACACTGCTCCAATTTGTGCAGCAGTCTTCCATGTGCAACAGTATCAAAAGCCTTACTAAGATTCAAATACATGTATATGATATCAAATTATTCCCTGCATCCAGTTCCTTTGTGACCACATCACAGTATCCAATCAAATTGGTCAGGCAAGACTTTCCCTTAACAAAACTATGCTGTGTCCGAGCTATAACTGAAGTCTTGTCTAGATGATTCTGCAATGCTTCTTTAACCAGTATTAATTTTTCTGGAACAGAAGTTAAACTCACAGGTCTATAATTACTTGTGTCAGCCTTTGATCCTCCTTTGTGAATTGGGGTCACATTTGCACATCTCCAGTCCATGGGTACCTCCCCTGAGTCCAAGGAAGCTCTCATAATTATGGCTAAGGGTTTGCTTATTTCCTTTGCTGCCTCCTTTAATATAACTGGATAGATCCCATCCACCACAGGTGCCTTTCTTGTGTTTATCTTCAACAATTTCTCCTCCACTTTACTCTCAGTTGTTACAAGATTATCTAGCTTACTGACAGAGTTGAATACACCTCTGGCATTCCCTTCGCTAAATAACTCCTTGTGTGTGAATTTCGATGCAAAATATTCATTTAGTTTGTTAGCTACCTGAGCAGGATCATCAACAGTTGAACCATCGATATCAAGTGGACCAATCTGATTCATCCCCTTCCTACTAGAGTTTACATAAAAAATGAACTCTTTGCTGTTTTTCTTTGCATCCTTTGCGAAAGATTTCTCGTAATCTGCCTTTGCCTATCATCCTTTGTAACTTGGTTACAGATCAACTTATATCTGTCATAGGCTTCTGTGTCACATGTAATTTATATGTATCCCGTGCATTTTTCTTCTCTGCCATATGTCTCATTAGTTCATCTGACATCCATTTAGGCCTAAACCTTGAACAGTATTTCTTAGTTGGCATGTAAAGCCTAGTAGCTTTCAAGATAAGTTCTTTGAATGCTTCCCATTTTGAATTTGCTGTTGGTAACATCATCAGTTGGTCCCACTGTATAGAATTTAAACACTGTCTCAGACCATCTCAGTCGCCTTTACGAAAGCAAAAACCGTTCCCTTTACCCCTGATGGTAGTTACCTCTTTGTGTAAATCCCACTTCAGCACACTGTGATTACTGCCACCTAGTGGTTCCTTTATCTGCAGATTCTTAATGCATGAAGAATCACTACTGATAATCAAATCAAGAGTATTACTCCCTCTAGTTGCCTCCCGAACATGCTGATGTAGAAAACAATCATCCAATAAATCCACAAAAGCCTTGCTAGTGGGCGCCTCCATAGGCAGGTGGGAAGGAGCAGCAGTGCGTAGCACACGCTTCTTGATTAGACCGGGGTTCGAGCTTGTCACCACCAAATATGGAGGATGCGGAAAGGTCAGGGAATGACCACCGCATTTCCCAGAGCAATATGGCCTTAGTTGCTAATGCTCCTAAAAACCAAATAACAAACAAACAAACCTTGCTAGTGTATGAGTGACCAACCCACAAATTCCAGTCAATAGCTGAGAAATTGAAATCCCCCATTATAAGACTCTCCGATTTACTACCCCACTCTATTTCCCTGTACAGTTTCTTATTATACTCATCAGAGTCATTAGGTCTATAGCACACTCCTACTCTCAATTTTGATCTCCCAATGCTTATGGCACACCAAACTGACTCAATACTGCAGTGTCCAGTGATGTCGACTGGCTTCACTTCCTTGGATTTTATGTGTTTCTTAACTAATAGCATAACCCCTCCTTCCTTCCTATCCTTTCTGTACACATTGTATCCCCCAAATTCCAGTTCTGCATTCCTTATATCTGTGTGACACCACATCTCTGATATCCCAACAATATCTGCCTTTGATGTTTTGAGCAATACCTCAAATTCATCAAATTTATTTACTTAACTCCTAGCATTGGTGTACACACAAGTATATATACACCTGTACCTATTCTTGGCTACCCTAACACAACCCATGTGTTTGCTTGTACCGCAATGACTCCCAGCAGTCTCTGAAATATCCTGCATCTTGTTTTCCAGGCTTCTGCTCATTCCAATAGAAGCAGTGCAAGAATCACTTTCACCTCTGCCAGTGGCTATTGTTAATCTATTAGTCCTTGTACCCCCCCCCCCAAGTTAGCAGTTTTCCGACCCACTTAACACTGCCTCGATAGCATCAGCAAATATTCTTGCACCCTTTCTATTTAAGTGTATCCCATCCCTGTAGAAGCAGTCTCTCCTGTTAACAAGTACAGACCAGGCTGAAAAAAATTCTACCCCCTTGAGCCTTGCACAATCTTTCCAGGGCCGAATTGATCGACAAGGCTCTTATCATATACTCCCTCCTATTGTGTCTGGGCAGAATTGCAGACACTTTCAAATTCAACCCTAATTCACGGCTTTTTTTTTCAACAGTGACCTGTACTTGTTAAGTAATTCTGCCGGTCTCCTACTTTTAATATCATTGGTGCCAATAATTAGTTGGGGCTGCACAAATTCATTTATCACTTTAGGGAGTAGTGGTGTCATAAAGTTTGAGGTCTCCTGACTTACAGTGTACCAGCTTTGAATAACACAGACACAATGGATTTTTGGAGATTACTGATATGGCATTCAACCACTGTCTTTCATTGGAAGTCTCTAAATTCCAGTCCATGACTAATACTGGCTTATTGCATGCTGCTGCACAGAAAGATCCAAGAGATTTATATCGGTGTGTCTGAAATGTGTAGGGGACTTCTGGCATAGTATACGACAGTCGTGGAGTGGCATCTGCATGTGTTTGGTCATATAGTTTGTGCTGTTCATATTATTAATTTTTATATACTCTAACACTTTGGAATTCTTGCAATGAATTTGGCATTAGTGATACATAGCTGCCAGCTATATGGATTTACAACAGAATCTATTTCCCATATATGTATTTTTTTACTTTATTTGACTCTTTCTCTAGTTCACTATCATAACAGCTTTTCTCTGTCTTAAAAAAAAAAAAAAAACCTTTATATTGTGGGTTTTTCATTTCCATTACAGCTAATATTATTACAGCTCAGGAATGATACCCTCTCTTAATGTTGAAAGAAATGGAAATTCACTTTTAAATAGCACACCAAATTTTTAAAAAGTTAGTGGGACCAATTATTATTATTAGCCATATGCAGCACCAGCTGCATATGGCTAATATTAGCTTATGCAGCACCAGCTGCATATGGCTAATATTAGCTTATGCAGCACCAGCCAAAAAAAATTTCTGAGTTACCCTGAGAGAGAGAGTTTCAAAAGTAGAAGGGAATCACCAAGAAAGAGAAGAATAACAATATCCAGCTCAGGACCCTGGGTGTGCCAAGCCCATACTCACTAGATGAGAACCCCTAGAGTCATTAGAAGTAATGGGCAAAAAAGAATGGTTCTTTAAAGTAAAGTAGATAAATTTTACTCACTATTCTGAACATTCCTTCTAATTTTTTTCTCCCAAGAAAAGCTCTTGGTGTCCCTTAGATCTGATACAAGTGCCTTAGAATTAATGAAACAATTTAAAAGTTTACAAAAATATCATTAAAGATATACAGTCGAACTGGGTTCTATAACAAGCATCGAGACCGGCAAAATTTCCTCTTTATACCCATTACTCGCTATATCAGTGATAGTGGAGGTGGGGAAACCCCTGGGGCCATTAAACAATGAACACTTTATATCAGTGATGAGTTAAATCTACCTCCTATTTTTTTAAAATTCTTAATAACTTGATAAAAAGATAGATTCAAAAAACAAATGAAATATTAAAGAGAGAAAAATAATATAAGTATATACTTACATATTATTTGTATTAATATGCTTTTATAAACTGTAATACACTTAATACTAAACACAATTTATTTCTCTGTAATTTTAAAACCATACACTTAATACTAAACACTATTTCAATTACTCTTTATTTATGAACTTTGATGTTTCATTTTAAAGATTTCATTTTGATATTTCTTAAGCTTCCGTTTAAAAACACTCAATGCATTAAAAGTCTCATTTCTTTTCCTCACTTCCTTTAAAAAAATTGACTTATGTGTCCATTGCACCTTGAGCTTGTGAGATTGTCGGCACTGATTTTGATTCACTTTCAGTGTCGTCTTTACCATCGTTGTTATCATCTTTGTTGAGCACAGCATCTACAATGTCACTTTTTGTAGGAAGACTACTAGTTAATAAGTTGTCATTGACTTGCACAGATTCATCGATGTTATCTGTATTAAAACCTACAACGTTGTTACATAATAATGGTAAGTTGTTTTCTTCATTTCCATCTTCTTCAGCTACAATTGAAATTTCATTTGAATTTAATTTCAGTTTCTTGAAGCAATTCGATATGGTTGTCGAAGTAACGTTGTTCCATGCATCATTCAATAAATTTATAGCATCCAATATCGATATAGACTCGATAAGTTTCTGTTCTCTTTGACTGATCAGATGTAAAACTAGGAATCTTTTATAAAGTCCTTTTAAACTCTGGATTACACCTATGTCCATTGGTTGTAAAATCGATGCCACATTAAGTGTCAGAAACAGTAGCTTAATGTTGGACAAATTTTGAATCTGGGGATGTGCAGGACAGTTATCAACTAACAATAAAATATTTTTCTTTTTTTTGAATAGCTCCTTATTCCAATCATTTACATATCGCTGAAAAATATCCAAAGTCATCCAAAGCTTTCTTGTTTGCAGTGTAATCCACAGGAAGTTTCCTTATGTTTTTGAAAAACGAGGTTTTAACGATTTTCCGATTAAAAAAAAAAACTTTTTTTTTAATCAGTTCCTGTCATATTTGTGCATGTGAGCACTGTCAAGCGACCTTTGAGTTTTTTCCACCAACAAAATTTTGAACACCAAATATTATTATACTAATACGGTATAATATAATCTAATTCAGATTATGTACTGTAGTATTAAACAAGGAAATGAAGGATGTACATTTTGCATTGATTGTATAGCGTAGTAAGATTAATTTGTAAATTATGTGTATAGAATAATTACAATTACTGTATACATAGTATATATGAACACTATCTGTGTGTTTGTTTTTTTTTTTTTTTTTTTGTTTCAGACATTTTTGACATAATATGTCAAAAATTCACTGTTTAGTGACAAAGAATGTTTTAAAAGAGAATTATGAAGACACATGATACTGTTTAATTCACTTTTGAAATTAGGCTGCACTTGGAAAAAGCAACATATAAGTTTTAATCCTTTATGAGTGTCCTTCAAGAAACTCCTTACAGTAGATTGCCCTTCTTCCTCATACACTCCAAATTTCAGGTTCCATTACATTTTCAATGAGTTCCTCTTCATTTGTTTATATCCTGAAAAACACTTATGTCTTCACATCCTATGCAGTGCAGCCTTCAAAACACATTCCCCCTAAGTTTAGATGATAATACACATCCTCAAAAATTTATTTACTATTATCCAACTGTTCACAATTAATAGAGAAAGAAGTATGCAAGGCTTCTCGTATCATTCACTGAAAGATCCAGTGCATTTGAAGCAATCGGTGATCACTTTTTTGTCAGCTTTATCCTATGCTAAGACATTATATTTTGCTTTCAAGAGGACACAATATTGTTTAATAGCATTCTTTGATAGTTTTGATAGTTTCCCTTGAAGCACTGAATTACAACTTGATCGAGTTACTGAATAATTGATGTCATTAGGCTGTAGATACTTAACAGTGATTCCACAAATGGTAGAATTTTTCTGTTGTCTCTGATCCATAATTCATAGGCTTTTCGTGATATCCAAGCCCCTTTGGTTTGCTTGACACATAGATGGCAATATCTTCAAAGCTTTAAAACATTTGGGCTTCTGGGGCCTAATGTTTTAAAGCTCCCTTTTATTTTATTTTTTTTCCTCCCTACATTTCTCACCTTTAATTGCAAGCATTTTATGTGGTAGAAACTTAAAAAAAAAAAAAAAAAAAAATTTCATAAGCACTGAAGATATCATTCTAGTCATATTTCAACAAGACATTTTTTTAAATGATTACAGGTAGTTCTCGATTTTATGAGTTAATTCTTCTTAGCATGCGCTTGTAAAGCAGGAATTAAATCCCATAGACATAATGTTAAAAATAGGGGTTACGTTCTCAACAATGAAATAAGTTAGCTAATTAGTTTGTTTAAACAATGATTGATTTATTCAAAGAAATTAAAACGTAGCCTGTAAAATCAAGCAAATTATAATAATAAAGACATTATTTATGATTTACAAATTTTAAAGAATGTTTATTCTTCATCATCGACTAAATGCACACTCGTTGATCACTTATTATTGGCTCGGCACTTGTTGATTTGTTGCACAAGGAGTCGTCTTCTTCAGAAATGCTTCAAGAAGTGTTTATTTCCAAGATAATCTTCTTTTTTCTTCATAAATTTCAATAGCATGCATAAGGTGAAATACCACCACTTTGCTTATTGGAGGCTTGAAGTGGTGAAACCCATGTTTAGTCTCTAGAGCAAAGTTTCCGGCATCCCCCTCCCCCCATACTTCTCCTTCAGCCCATGCACGGTACAAAAAAAATATAGTTTTTGATACCTTTCATGTTTGGGGTTTTCATTAAAAAAAAAAAAAAAAAAGTATTTTTTTACGGAATGCACAAATTGCAACCAACACGATTTGCACGGTGTAACAAGTTTACGAAGTTTTAAAAAAAAAAAGGAATGAAGAGAAGATTCTGAAATTTCATTTTTTGTTTTTTATACGATTGAAGATTTCAGTAAAGGTGAAACACATTTCACCATAATAACATAAAAAACCACACAGTTCCAGCTATCGGTATTTTTGCAAATACAGTAACATCGAGTTTACTACCCGTTTATAACTGCTTGCAGTAACAGAAAAGCCCAATAAACTGGAAAGTGCAAATTGTTTTTATTGTTCTATGGTCATGACCTCCAGAAATGTGCTTTAGAAAAATATCACAAAGGCATTCAAAATTAGTTTTTATAACAGAACATATGATAACGATGAAAGTGTAATGCATTTTAATGATTTGAATTGGTAACTAATACAATTTGCACTATAAAAACGACCTTTTAAAGAGTTATATAGTGAAAATTTCAACTTCCGAGGTCGTGGAACGAATTACCAAAAAACAATGTGTTATTGGGTTCAAATTACGATATTTTCACGATATGATGGTGTCTCTGGAATGGATTAATATCGTAAAGCTGGGTAAACTGTATTGTATAGCTATGCGCGTGGTTTGAAATGCAGTATTTATGAATGTTTAACATTCATTTTTTGCAATTAATGTTCATATTTTCGATTTCGTTGATACTTTGAAGAAAAAAAAACTCGTAAACCTGGGAACACATAAAGCGAGCACTGCCTGTATTCCTCTATTCATAGCTTCAGTGTCAATGACTGCACTTTTGCCACACAATTTTTTGAGAGAGAGCCAATGATGAGTCTTAAATTTTGGGAATCATCAATATTCAGCCTTAGTTTTTAAAAGATTTCCACTATTAGCTATTCTGAAAGTACCTTTTCAAGATAAAGATACTTCATCTTTCATGCTCTAATCTAACATGGTTCAGCAGATTTCTCGACATGCCATTATCTACAACTTGTAAAATCTTAATTTTTTCTGAGATTAGCGAGGCTTCTTGATTGTTAGGAGCCACATAGATGAAAATACGCTCTATACCTACTGTATAATGAAATGAACTTCAAATTAGAATTCACCATTGAGCATTCTTTCATTTTGATATGCGAATATTGTAATTAAGAAAATAACTATATAATATCGGTGTAAATACACCATAGCTAACCCATAAAATTAAACTACATACGTAGTGTAAAAGCATCGTTTTAATTATATCTCATATGATGAGATACAACTAAAATGATGCCTTTACACTATGTATGTAGTTTAATTTTATGGGTTAACTATGGTGTATTTACAACGATATGTAGCTAATTTAAACCCATATGGAATTATGCCTTGTGCATTTAGTCTTTAAATACAGTATTATTTTGTTCACCATTTGGCATCTCTCATATTGTGGAATTAACTTCCAAACTGTGATGGCATGCCAGGGTACCTGAACCAGTGATAGGCCAAGAAGCCTTGAAACGATGCCATCTGAGTGGTGGTAGTGACTTATTCGAAGTAGTGCAATGTCTGGGATCTCATTCTGATGAAGGTAGCCACAATGAGTTATAATTAAAACGATGCCTTTACACTGCGTATGTAGTTTAATTTTACGGGTTAACTATGGTGTATTTATACCGATATTATATAGTTAATTTAAACCCATATGGAATTATGCCTTGTGCACTTAGTCTTTAAAAAAATTAAGAAAATAAATAAAAAAAGCAAAATATAAAATAAGTGGAATTTTTGGATCATTATAGAGAATTTGTTTATTTCTCAAGATCAATAAAATGAATATAAAATAACATTAGATTTATGGTAAATCGGCCAGAACTTACCACATATATGTCAAAAAAGGAGTCGCCATAAAAAGCTTTGATTGTATTATACTTTCTGCTTTCAAAATCGGTTTACAAATATCTCCTGACCTTCAGAGCAGTACTAAATAATTATGTTGAATTCCATGATGTACTAGTTTGTAGTAGCAGATTCTGGAACATTCCACTATCATTTTACGTATTCAACAGTTATATAAAGAATACTGATAATACTTACATGCAAAGTATATGTATAGCAGTGGGAGCCATTAGTTCATGCTATATCAGTTATGAAGAAACTACAAAGGCACATACCTACTAGATCTTAAGGTTGAATGTATCAACAATGCTATATCCAGGTTACTAGATTTAGAAATAAAAACTTGATTCTAGCAAAGTATATATGGAATCATTATGCCTATCAAACATACAAATTGGAATTCTAATAAATCAAAAAAATGGGAGGGACAACAGTTCACAGCAATGTAATTAGAACACATTCCTACAGGAGAACATATTTGCAGTATGCCAGAATATAGTGAAAGCATTATCTGTTTTTAGAAATAAATTAATTATGAATAACATGCCAGTATGTTTTATAAATACCATATGAATATAGCAATTAGATCTGCATTTCAAAAATGGCAAACACTAATAGACTATTATAATAGCCTTAAAGATGATTATAAACTTAAAGACTTAAAAAAAATAGACTTAAAGACTATTATAAACTTAAAGACTTAAAAAAATAGACTTAAAGACTATTATAAATCTTGATAGTGTTTTTAAGAATGTATCGATACGTAACATGCAATTAGAAGCATTAGCACCAAATTTTAATTTCTCTACAATCAGAGAAGGCTTCCTGTCATATTATGCTGGCACTACATCTCATACAACAAATTTCAAATTTAAATAAAAAAAAAAAAAAATTCAACTGACATGGTGTAATAATATTACTTTACCAATTAGTTCGGGGGGGGGGGGGTCATATTCCAAATTACTACCTCTGCTCCACCACACTTTTGCCACATTTCTTCTGTATGGTTTCTGTGTTCTAAGACAGCATACATGTCTTGCCACACTGAGAATGTGATTTACTCACCTGGAACCTATAACAATTGGTGTATATAAAAATAGAAATCAGTGTCCTTACCCAGTCCACATTTTCATCAGTTTTTTTTTGGATACTATAATAATTTATTCAAAGGATATTTAATCCTGGGTACTACTAGCTATTTTGAGATAAATAAGTAATTTCCTTAAGTGTTGTCTGCAGACTTGTACTTTATTGGAGGTTGTATGTATTATTATTCTGTTTAGCTTAGGTTGGATGGTTAGACTGTTTTTTACCTCTATCCATCTAGTCAATAGACAATAACTAGGCAGAGATAGGTAAAAATAATAATAAACAAATTATAATTTTATGATCAAATTATGAAGTGTAGGTATTAAATAATGAGGCTGTTACAATAAAATAAATATAATGAAATATTTTGTACCTCTGCAAGTTATCTCCTTCAAAATAATTGCCTTGGGCTTGCACACACTGTTCCATGCATTTCTTCAAACATAGAAACCTTTCCGGAAATCATCTCCTGTAAGCCTTTTAACACTTTTGGTTGGTTTTTGATGAATGTCTTCAATGGACCAAAAATGGGTTCCCTTTCAGCTTAGGGAAGAGAAAAAAGTCACAGGGGGCTAGGTCTGGTGAGTCAGGTTCGTGTTCACACACAGTAATTTGTTTTTTTGGTCTGGGGGATTGTTTAGTCTCCCATTGTATTGAGTATCTTTTAGTTTCTGGGTCATACTGGAACAGCTAACTTTCATTGCAAGTAATTACAGTACTCAGAAAGTCTGGATTTTCTTAATTTTTTTTCAAAACATCTTCACAGACTTGGAGTCTTCTAATTCTCTGATCTTCATTCAAAATTTTATGGCACCATCTTGGCCTGCACTTTTCTCATACCTATATTTTCTGTTAAAATCTGTCAAACTGTTTCTTTGTCTATATTGAGTTCTGATGAAACCATTCCAGTTGAATATTAAACAATGATCACTTTTAATCAGTGTCCTTACCTGGCCCACATTTTCATCAGTTTTCTTGGATACTGGATGGCCTGGTCATTCATTGTCTTCCACATGCTTTCTCTTCTTTCTAAAACTCTTTTATGCCATTTAAACATGTGTGTTGTTGACATAGTATCTTTCCCATAAACTTGATGTAACAACTCATAACTTTCAGTTGGCATTTTCTTTAGTTTTGTTAAAAATTTGAGTTTGATTCGTTGTTCGATTCTTTCGTCTGTCATTTTTCTAGCAAACTACAAAAACACAAAGTAATGAAAACCTGTCTCTCATTGCAAATCAAATGGGTGTGTTGGGACATGACTTTCACAGGTGGTGCTTGGTATGTAGTGGCTGCATGCACAGTCTTGTTATTTAATAGCCACACCTTGTATAAATAAGTTTGCCTTATTTATAATTTCAGTTGTAATTTTATATTTAATTTATTTATCTAGTTTAATCATTTATTACATTGGATTTTGTGCTAAAGGGTTCATAACGGACAGTTCTGTTGGTGTTAATTTTAAATGTACTTGTTTTGTTTTGTTCCAGAATGGGAGATAGTCTTTGTAAGGTGAGATGTATTTAACTGTTCTGATACATATCCATAAGACTCTGTGTCCATATTGTAGCTCGCCATAAATTAATAAGCATCAATCTTGGCCTAAAATTATACTATTTTATAACCATGTTGCTCATTCAAAATATTTTTATAGATAAAATAACCGATGTTACTATTATTATTAGCCATATAGTGCAAGGAAGCATTAGGTTTATGCTGCACCAGCCAAAACAAAAAATTCCTGAGTTACCCAGAGAGAGAGAGAGAGAGAGAAAGTGAGAGTCAGAAGTAGAAAGTAATTACCAATAATCACCAATATACAAAAATATACGAAAATGTATATTTTTGTATATTTATAAAAAATATATATATATAAATAAAAAAATTATTAAATATATATATATTTTTTTTTTTTCTCTCTCTCTATCATACCAAGTATTTCAGAATTACATGGAACAAATGTAGGAGCATATTCTAAAGCTAAAAATAAGGAGAAAAGTTCCTATAAATGTATATTATGAGCTAGTGAGAATCAATGTGATTCAAGTCATAAATTTTAAATGCATGACTTACACCCACATATATGTTCCTTATTCCTTCCTCCTTTTATTTTGCAAGCAAATTAAGTCATTTTAAAACTAAAATTTTAGTAAACTAACTGAGATCATATTTAAATTACTACTAAGGAACTGTTTTGGATAACCTTGAGATTGGTAATATTCATATTTTTCAAGTGTAATTTTACTGTTCTGGGCATGTATGAACATAAAGTATTAAAATAAAGGACGTGGTATCAGAATGCAGTCTGAAGAATTTTTTTCTGCAACACCCTTAGAAAAGAGCATCACTAGATGGGGGAAAATCTGAAAAATTTGCAAGTCACCTGATTAAACATGCAGTGGATTCAGTACGGGAAAAGTCGTTCTCTTGAAATTTCTTATAAGGAGACCCTATAAGATTATGGATTTTCAAATTTTTAATTTAAAAGCTAAAAAAATTGTCATTTATTGCAAACAAGAAATTATTCCCAACAAAACAACCGATCACGAAGTTGAAGAAAACAAAGATGATGGAACTCTTGCCATTTATTCTGCCTCTGAGTGCCAAACCAACTGAAGAAAACTTATATGGAGTAATCAGACACAATTTAGTTGTGTTTTGCTTTCTACTTTATTCAAAAATATTTTTTCACTATTAAAATTACTAAGACTTACACCTTTTGGCATCTCTCTTATTGTGTGAAAAATCACAACTGGGTTGCCATCTCCTATACCTTGCATATCTACCTGTCCACTGATGGTAGGTTAAATAGTCTTTAAATGGTGCCATCTGGTTGGTGGTACTGAACTGAGAATAAGTAACAGTAGACCTCTCTATTGGGGAAGTGCTACTTATTCAAAATATAAGAGATAGTCAACTTGTTGTGAAATATTTAACAATATGAGAAGTTATAATAACAATGCTTAATTCGATTATGAACAAATGATGCATTTGCACAAAACTGTGTCATGGTTTGAGGCTTTTAGTCCAAAAATTTTAGTAGTCTAAGACACGCCTTTTAGCATCTCTCATATTGTGTAAATAAATTGCAACTGGGTTATCAGTTCTTATACCTTGGTTACCTATCTGACCATAGATGAGAAGCCAAACTGTGCCATCTGGGGGTGAGGATAGAGATAGAAAACAGGGGAAGAAGAAAAAGACATCCCCTAAAAGAACGAGTGGTGGTACTCGGTTGAGAATTAGAGAAAGTAACAGTAGACTTTTCTGTTGGGGACATCTTAGTTATTCGAAGCATTAGAGATAGACAACCCATTATGAATTTCACAATATGAGATGTTATGGTAATGATGCCTAACATGCAGACTTCAGTTTGTTTTAAAACTCTGTTATGAACAAATAATGAATTTGAACAAAACTGTGTTATAGTTTGATGCTTTTAGCCCAAAAATTTTATCAGTTTAAGATATACACCTGTCAGCATCTCTCATATTGTTATCAGCTCCTACACCTTCAGCATCTACACACATCCAATGATGAGAGACCAGAATAGTCTTGAAACAGTGCTGTCTGAGTAGTTTAAATTTTTCATAGTTTAGCCCTAACATTTTATTAGTTATTTTCAGCCAAATATTGTTGCACTTCAATGAACACACAGAAATCAAATTGAGTCTTTGATATAGTGTTTTGATTTACCTTCTCACTGAGCTTTTTTTTTTTTTTTTTTGACAGATTGATATTTGAAGACTGAATTCTGTGTAATAGTGTTTATCTGACTATCATATAAACATCATTCCAAAAATTTGTTTTTTCATGTAATCTAAAGAAAATATTATTTTACCACCTTTAAGAAACTCAATTACTTCCTAGTTTCTGTATTTGTAGAACTGCCAAAACAAAGAAATGGTTTTTCTCAGTCCAATTTAAGACCAAAAACGCTTTAGGAAGCAGGTAAATATATTCTGAAATTCCTATTGAATTCAGGGAGGAGTTGGGATGCTTCGCCATTAACAATTAAAAAACACACTTGAGCTATGCACTCTGGATTTCAACACATTTTAACAAGACTGTTAGAGTTTTTATCACAAAATATCTTTGATGGTGGATCGAGAAAGGAGATTCTACTGCATGGTCCCTTTATTGGTGATTCTGCGCTCCCATTGACTTATTTCTGGAGAGCCATTTGAAGGGTGCTGTTTTCATGGCAAGATGATCAGTTGACAAACTTGAGACAAGTTCAAGTTGCCTTTGATGTCATGTACCTTGGCTTGAAAATGTATTATTGAATTAATTTGACAGTCATAAGTATTCCCTGCCAAAGCATGTGATAAAACAGGCAGAAAGACGCTTTGAACACTTTCAATTTAAGAGTTAAACAAATAAAAACTGTACTTAGCTCTTTGGTAATTATTACTTTTATTATCCATAAAATGATCAGTCATCGAGGGAAATGGTTTATTGATGTTTGCATGATGGCCAGAAAGAAAACATGAGGCTGCCATTATCCCGATAGTAAAAAGTGTTTAAAAAAAAAAAAAAAAAAAAAAAAACCATGTTCACATAAATTATTTACTGGTGTTCAAAAAAGCTTAGCCATTAGCAATTAAATAACATCTGTTATTTAATTGCTATTAGCAAAAATAACATAAATTACTATTAGCGATGCACTAGCGCACACATTTTTTGAGTGCTTGAAAATAAGGTAATGGGGGCCTCTAAGACTTGACAATAATCACATTGTATCCCCCACCCCTGAAAACCTTAAAGCCATAGAATAACTGCAAGCCCTAGGTTACCAGTGTGCCAACTATAAGATATTTGAGTTTTCTTGTTCTTGTGTGTAGTACTACAAAATAATTTTTCCAAATAACCAGTTAATCTTGTCTTACTTTAACATTTCAAACCCTCTTCAGGCTCCATTAGGTCTTTTTAAAATTTCTAGTTTCAAAAATCATCATCTGTAATTGTTATTATAGGTAATGTAACTATGGTCTAAATGAGCATTTAGCTCATTGCCCGATTGGGCAGAGGTTGCAGTTCACAGTCTACCTGACTGTGAACCTGCAACCTGCAACTTGTAACAAACCACTATTGATATATAAATAAAATAAATCTTCAGCCATTGTTGAAGATTTTATTGCCAGGATGGAGTCCTCCTCAACAAGTTGTGTTGAAGGAAATGGACCATAATCTGCCATGCTGGGCTAGTGTAGGTTGGCAGATCAACCTTATTTAGTAGTCAGGGGCTTAAACCCCAGTCTACTCAAAGGTCATGTGCTATTGCACTCCTGCTCGTAACCACTCAACTACAGATGCCTTACTGATATTTATACAATACAATATGCTGAAATATGGTATTGTTTTGTAAAATTTTGTTATTTGTTTATTTAACATATACTGTACACACAGGACTATTTAGAAAATATACAAAAGCTTTCTGTAATTTTAATATTTTAAGCTGGCACTTGCGAGCAAAAGACTTAGGAATGTTTTACTGGTTTTTGGCACACATTAGCAAAAAAAAGGCATGTGTACCCTATACACGTGAAAGATGTTTTCACATAAAACATCTTTCACGAAAATCAGGACCATTTTGAAATCGAACAGCTAGAACCAAAGTTATGAACGATGTAACATTTTATGCTCACGCCTGTAACTTTCTCTACCGAATCAACATTTGGAAGAGGTAAGCGAAATCCAAACCAACAGCTTAATTACCTATTTGATTGTAGCCATTTGTTGACTAGTATGATTGCAACAATACAAATACTTGTATTGTTGCAATTTGCATCGTTACATTCCATTGTTAGGTGCCGCTATAGATGTTTTCACATCAATAATTTTCTGATTAGCGAAAGGGAATGAATGCCACACTGCTATAGCTGAGTGGTCAACGATGCCAAATTCAAATGCAGAGCACTGTCAAGACTATCGAGCAAGCCAACCTAAGAAAATAAAAAACGGGGGTAGCAACAAGTGCGCGAGAATGAAAAAGACTATCGAGATTGCATAAAAGACAAACAGAAAATCAAGTAATATAAATTTTTAGTAGTTTACACCAACCATGCGTTGAAATAATAAAACAAAAACAAAATTAATAGTTTAATAAAATTAAACTGGTATTACTAATTTACAATAAATTACTATTTACAATAGGTATATAAAACAAAAAGAAGAAAATACAATAAAATATACAGAATTAAAAGCGCTAAAATCTGAAGCTTTCAAAGGCTCTGCCTTCTTTCTCAACAGTACACTTTATTTTTGCAGTGCAGTCTTAATACTGTGCACACAGGACTATTAGGAAAATATACAAAAGCTTTGAAAGTCTGTAATTTTGATATTTTAAGCTGGCACTTGCGAGTGGGGATGTTTTACCTGCAGGTTCACGGCCCATGTCAAGTGATTCAATAATACGTGCATTGTTCTCATACGTAACGGAACCGGAAGTGGCTCGGGAGTGGGTCAGGTGGAATCTTTCATCCCCTCCAAAGATCACTGTCTCAAAGAGGGGATGAATCCGCTTACCCCTTTCTCTATTAATGTTGCTCCCAATGGAACTAATCCGCAAGCTCTCAAGCCACTTGCAGTCCCAAAACCTATGCTCCCGGTCGATGATAATAGCTTCGTCCGGGGAAATTTGATGTTGCTTTTCCTAATAATGCTCCCCCACGGCTGATTTTGCATAATCTGCATTCCTTATCGCCTTTGTGTGCTCCCCAAGACGATCCTTTAGACGCTGTTTTGTTTCCCCCACAATCCGGAGACAATGCTATAAACGACCCCACTTACACTTTCTTTTGGAATGGGATCTTTCATTTGTGACAACAGTGTGCAACTTACGTCCTGGTAGCTGCACACAGCATGTCTGATGATCCTGTAATACACGGGCTATTCGCTCGGTTAGACCCGGATAATAGGGAATATATGCGGTGGCTATCGACGTAAATATCTCACCTCTCCTCTGTTCTTCTTTGATATACAGTAAACCCCCGCTATTCGTGGTATCTGTATTCGCGGTTTCACGATCGCCGATTTAATATAAAATGAAACTAAAAAAAAATGTGAATTTTAAAGCGCCGTGAATATTTTCCGCCCTAAAAACGCATGGGCGTGGCTAAAATTATCTTTCCCGGTCAAAACAGCGCTCAGTGGGTGGGGGGAGAGGGGTGACAAAATCGCTAGCGTGGATGTTTCTCGCTAATCCTTGTTCAGTATGTGGTATGCGCTTGTCATGGAAGGTTTCGTCATTTGCTTTTAATTTATAAATTAAAAATTTATCAATTTATAAATTGATATGCTTACAAAAATGATAACTCTACCGTTTTGCAGTGTAAAACAGACTTTTCCAGTGTGTTAACGGAAGAAAGTGACTTTATTGTGGACAAGTTCTTTCTAACCCGTACAAAAATATGGCTACGAATAACAAGGGAAATGTGAAAAGATCAAAGAAGGTGATGACATTAGCGAATAAAATTGAGTTATTAGACAAAATTTCTAACGGTGAAAGTGTCTCCTCAGTGGCAAAACATTATAAAATCAACGAGTCAACGGTACGATCAATCAAAAAATCGGAAGAAAAAATCCGCCGTAGCATCCGTGAAAACACGCTAATTGCTTCAAAAATTTGCTCTGTAACTCGTGATGTTAAATTAGAAAGAATGGAAAAAGCTTAAAATCTGTGGATAAAAGACCGAACTCAAAATAAAATTCCGTTAAGTTCACTCATCATTCGTGAAAAGGCAAAACTCCTTTATCAACACTTTAGCGAAACTGGTGATAGCACTGGCGGGATAAATTTTTTTGCTAGCAAAATCATTTTATTACATTTAATATTTAATTGTTTCTTATTTTCATTTCGATGCCATATGCTTGCATTTCACTATGTACTGTCTATGTACATAGTCATATTATGAAGGTACATATAATACATACATAGACAAAGTTTTAGACTAGTTTTTCTTATATATTTCATACTTTGGAACGGAACCCCTTTATTACTATGGGAGCCATAACTCAGTATTCGCGTTTTCGGTATTCGCGACATTTCTCAGGAACGTAACCCCCGCTATTCGCGGGGGTTTACTGTACTTATTTATGATCCTGTGGGGGTAGCCACACCTCAGGAGATCCGCCGTGACGTGCTCAAACTCCTTCTTTTTATCCTCGGAGGTGCTACAATGTGATTTAGCCCTGTCTATTAGTGCTCTAATCACACTGTTCTTGTGATGGTTGGTCTGAGCTGGATTATAGTGTGAATACTGACCTTTACACATCGGCTTTCTGTAAACCCTAGTCTTTAAACACGGGCCTTCTCTGTAGACCAACGCATCCAAGAACGGTAAAACCCCTCCTTCTTCCACCTCCGAGATAAACTATAAATGGGGAGAAGCTATTAAGAAAATTCAAAACCTCATCTTCACTCTCTTTTCAAATAATTGAGAACGTATCATCTACATATCTTTTCCACGGACGCATAGGGAGAATCATATCACTAAATATTCTAGCCTTGAGCTTCTCCATCGCCAAATTAGCAATAATCGCACTAATGGGGGGCAGCCCATTGCTGCCCCGTGAAGCTGCTTATACATAGTGTTACAAGACACCATAGTGGTGCTTGATAAAACACAATTCTATACCTTTACAAATGTCCTCCACATCTAGTTGGGTCCTACTACTTAAGGTGACATCTTTCTGTAAGGCTATGTTGCACAACATACCCCATGGTTAATTGGAATATATGTAAACAGAGATGTCACATCAAAAGATATCATGGTTTCATTTTCTTCTATAGATTATTCTCTTATAAAATGTACAAAATTCTTGCTGTCCCTAACACTAAACTCAGAGAGCCCCACTATCGGTGCCAACAATTTGGCCAGGAAACCAGATAATGCATATGTGGGACTGCCTATAAATGAAACAATGGGTCTGAGAGGAACACCCACTTTATGTATCTTAGGCAGTCCGTAAAACCTCGGTAATTGGCTTCCCGTAGTGCATTATCTGGTTTCCTGGGACATTGACTAAGTGGGTTCAGATTTTCATCACGCAAGACCAGTATGCAGATTCCGTTTGCAACACTTTTGTCACAAATGGAACCTCGTCATAAATTGAATTAAGACAAAACATCATCCAAGTGGTGGCAGAAACTAAATTCCTAGGAATAATTTTTTAAAGCAAACTTCTCTGCATATTTGTCAATTAAGGACAAGGTGTGCTAGGGACTTAATATTCTGTTGTCCCTTTCATCAACTTTTTCTGGGGTACAGATTGCTATACCCTTCTTCATCTCTACTCAGCTCATCTTTTCTGAACGTGATTATGGTTCTCAGGTTTCCTCTTCTGCTAGAGTTAGTGTACCGAGTGTAGATCCAGGCCATCTGGACTGCCATTGGAGCATTTTGCAATCTCCTCTCCAAAGCCTTTATGTTGAAGCAAATGAGCCGTGTCTGTCTCTTTGATATAAGTATTTGTTCTTGCAGTATGTTTTTAAATTGAAATCGCTGCCCAAGAACCCAATGTGGACATCAGTTTTTGAGCCATGATGGGAAAATCTGTATAAAACCTGACAGACCGCCAACTGAGCCTTTGGTATTTGAATCCAAGGGCTGTTAAATTAACTAAATATTACAGTAGACAACATTGCTCAATGACTAAGGCAACTTCTTCCTCCCTGACATGCTCAGCTTCCATCCTGAGACTTCACTCTCAAGGTCTGGGAGAAGGCTGCTGCTCCACTGTCTGTCTCTGCATTCAATTTAGGGCAGTATTCTGATCTGCCGGTCTACACAGATAGCTTAAAGTTAGAATCACATATGTGGGATCAGCTGTTATCCTCCCAAACAAAATAAGTATAGATAAGCTGAGTTGCATGCACTACAAGTAGCCCTTGATCATATCAAAGATACCCATGCCATTCTATGCAGATGACTTGAAGTCAGAATCATATGCCAGCTGTTGTCCTCCCACATAAAATAGTATCCAATTAGATTCCACAAAAAAACTAGCATAGATTAACAGAGTTGTATGCAATAGAAGTAGCCCTTGATCATATCAAAGATATCCATTACCAAAGATATTTGATATATACTGATTGGTAAGGCATATTACAGGCTTTATTATCAGTGAGGTATAGTCTTCATCCAGTCCATTCCTAGATTTGTCAGATGCTTTTTTCTTTCATTGAATCAGAATTTGACGTCCACTTCTGCTGGATCCTATGCCACATTGGAATCATGGGAAATGAATTAGCTGATACAGCTGTAATATATGTATATTTGTGATTTCTAATTAAAGCTTACTTTAATTAGAAACATTTTTTTTATGCACAAATGTTTTTATTTTAATTATTACTAAGTATCTGAATAGCGGTTACAGCTTCATGGATGCAATTAAACAAATCATCTCGGTTGTTAACCTCTATAATGTAAACAGTTTGTTTCCCACACATCCAAATCCAGTGGGCTAAGGTCAGGAGAGCATGTCAGCCAAGAAACTGTGACCAATCCAGTGATTCATGTAACAATCATTTAATGTTCTTGCGTGTTACCCAAAATGTGGAGACACTCCGTCATGCTGTAGAGCTGCTGGAATGAGTACAGAGAAGGGCAACAAGATTAGTGAATGGAACAAAGGGTTGCCCTTACGACGCAGGGCTTAAGTTTTGCAAATTAGTGTCTGGAGACTTAGGCACCTGCGAGGTAATCTGATTGAGGTGTATAAGGCCTTGAACAGATTCAGCAAGCTCAATGCTGATGGGATTCTTTCTCTTGCTCAGAATAAGCGCCTGAGAGGACATAAATTCAAATTGAGGAAAGACAGTTGTAGAATAGATGTGTGGAAGTTTGCCTTTAGCCAGCAGGTGGTTGATAGCTGGAACAAACTTCCATCTGTCGTTGTAGTAGTTGATAGCTTAAATAGATTCAAGGCAGAACTAAACAAACATCTGGAGCAAGTGGATGGGTGAAATTAGATTTTGGTGGTGGTGTTTTTTTTTTTTTTTTGGCTGATGCTATATAAGCTTGCTTTCTTGCATCGTGTGCCTTTACTAATGCTAATGCTGAAAACACATTAGCACGTACACTTAAAGCAATTAAGGACATCACACTTAAAGGAATATCTTCCAGATATTCCTTTAAGTGTAATGTCCTCTGCAAAAACTAAGTAATGATCAACGTTTAGGCAAACGGGGAACTCATGATGAATAAAAGTTATCTCCTACAATGCCAGCCCATGTATTAATGCTAAATCCCACTTGGAAATGGGATTGGTCAATGGTGTGAGGATGGATTTTACACTGACCATGTATGGAGATTGTGCACGTTGAATATCGTATCTCATGTAAATGTTGCCTTCACAGGATACTTACACAAAAGTCAGGGCTATTATTTATACGATTAGGTATCCATAAACAAAATTGTTCACATACAAGTGAATCTTCTGCTTGCAGTGCTGGAACTCTCTGCATATGGTATGTGTAAGGCCCACATTCATGTAGTGTGTACTAAGCAAAGGTCTTGGGATGATCCATTCTTGCAGAAATTCTTTGTGTGCTGATGGAGGGATCTGTGATGATATCCAGCACCTCTTCCTCTGCTTGTGTAAAATATGATTGGGGCCAACCTCAATCGTAATGTGCTTTCACTGTACGCCATTCCCTCGAATTACGGTGGTAAACACAAGCCAATTAGGGTGTTACCTTGTTGGAAAATGATGCTGGTATTCAGTGGCTGCAGCCCTAGTATTTTCTTCATATAGAGCATACACAAAGTGAATGTCTACATATTCTGCTAACGTTAGTGCTCTTCTAATCACCATACACATAATAAAGTTACTGCACCACAGCAACAATCCATTCATTGCAGCCCTTATATTTTCATCATGCGTTTTATGAAAAAATACAATACGACAATTTATATAACATTTTGTGCCATAATCTGATTTGCAAATCCCACTTCGTGATGTTTGCAAAACACTAGAAGCAGAAATGACATCACTAATCTGTTTAACCCTCTAACTCAAAACCTGTTGCCCCTACTTCAAACTGAGTGTAGACTTCTTGTATTTTAATGAATCATTCCCTCAATAAATATCAGTGCTGATTTCAAGGAGACCCTGTATTTACCATCTTGATGTGATAACCTGTTTATAGGTTACCAAACATATTTATTACTGTGTTTTTATTTCGACTTGGCACACTATGACCTAAACTGCTAATGCACCATTAAAATTGAAATCAGTCAGTCAATCAACATTTGTTTTCTTTACTAATCTAGTTGCTCTTCTCTGCAACAATTCCATAGCCTTAAAATGAGGCTTTCAGACCCATATGCAGTATTCAAGGTACAGGCTAACCTCTGCCTTATACAATGAGATAATCACCTTATTCTTGCCAGCAAAATTCCTGTATATTGTTAGAATGCCATGAGCAGTTCTAATAGACTGTCTATACTGCTCAGACAATTTCATGGACTGTACAAGTAGCTCTCTTTCATTCACCCTTGAGTGTGGTACCACTGAACTTCTGTGTTATCCTCAGATTACTACTACCCATATGACAGTACCTTGCATTGATTAGTATTAAACCTCAACTGCCACTTCTCATCCCATCTCTATAATATTTCTAGGTCTTGTTGCAGTAGTATACCTTGCTCCCTGTATTAACCACCCTACCGAACCATTTGTATCACTTCAAATTTCAGACAGTAAGCTTCGTATTATCTCATCAGTATCCTTAATAAATACTGAAAACAATGGATTACTGTTATTAGTTGCACTGATTGCAGCTAATAACAGTATTCCAGGAAGAGCAGTATCCATTTTGAATCACACTGTCTTCTGCAGCTCAACCATCCCTTTATCCATAGCAGTTAACTTGCCCCTAATGCCACACTGCTCCAATTTGTACGGCAGTTTTTCATGTAGAACAGTTTGAATGCTGTAGGTGGTTTGGGTATTTTATCTCCAAAATTCTTCATTTCTCTTTCAGTGATTTTAGACATAACACTCTCAGGATACACATTACTTCTGGCTAAGGATGTTACATATTGAATTTCCTCTGTTAACTTGAGCATACTTGCAATGCTCTTAAAGAATAAAGGACCTAATGGCATCTTTGTATAATGTATTTTAAGACGGAAAACTCTGGATGGAATGGCATTTGTGTTCACCAGTTTTTCTGTTCGTTTAAGACATGGCCCTGTCTGATCAAGACTATGACCAAAAAAGGAAAAGTTTTTCTTATACTACTTGTATTTCAATTGTAAATACAATGTTAGAGTGAAGGCCATTAAGTTTGTGGAAGAATTTATTGAACATGTTCAATAAATTATTTTGTTAAGAGTCTAGGAAGACTCCAAACAAAATATCTATTATCTGAAAAATGTCTTCTGTGTTTATAGAACATATGCATCTCAAGTTTATTTCTCAATCTGTCTTCTCCCTAAGGCAGATTTTTGCTTGGTCTAACAGTACTGATGTGAACATGGAGTTGACATCAAAGGAATCTTAGGGGTAGATTTGAATCTGTTGAATGTGAAGATTAGATCATTGGATTTCTTTATGGAGGACTGGTTAGGCAGTACCAGTTGTCAAAAATATAACATTCCAGTAGGTTATGTGCATGCAATGTCAAACCCTCATAAATTCAATGCAATATATGGACAACTACCAAGTTTTAACTTACTGGTTAGTAGTTAGTATTAGCTGTTTGGCCAGCACAGAAAATATTTTACCAATAGGCACATTGTGGTACAGTGGTGACCAGAATTATTCAGGTTTTTTGGAAAATAGGCACGAAAAAGTTTAAGACAGTACACTTTAAAATTTTATTATTAATTCTGACACTACATTGGATCATAAGAACAAATATCTTTAGTAACAGCAATTTATTAACTCCAAAAAAAACATATTTCCAACTGACGTACAGCTAAATTTGTTAATAGTTCAGCATACAAAACTGAAGGGAAAATAAATGAGGGAAAAAAAAAGCTCACCAAAATTAACAGAGGATTGGGTGGACATTACATGTGCAGCACAAACATGGAGATGTAAATGATTTTTTATTTAATTTAATTTTTTTTTTTTTTTTTTTTTTTTGGATATGCTTCTTCAATTAAAAAAAATAATCAATGCAGATGAAACTGAAGGCCAGACTGGACAAATACTATCATACTCTTATAATTTATTGGGGTTTTTTTTTTTTTTTTTGCTAGGATGCCACAGCATATCTGCTGGAGTGTTAAGTTGGCGTAATGCTGATTAAAAGTTGCACTTTTGGCTGTGAGTATAAAATAATAAAAAAGATCAGTTTATTTATTTATTTTTTTATTTACATAACGTTTTTCTGGTTTCCCACTGAAAAATGCGTGACCAAAAGACAGTTAGGCTAAGGTAAAGAAAGCCAACACGAGAACAATGAGAAATGTCGGATAACTTACGTGGAAAATTAGCTTTCTGACACCGGACTCTAGTGCTGCTCTCTCGGTAAACAGACGGTAGGTGTTATCGGTCTAGAGCCGAAATCGAGAAGGATATATTGATTGAGAGAAGGATATATTGGTGGTGGGCGCGACAGAGGACAAGCTACTGTGTAGTCATTTATTGGCATTATAATGTGTATGAGTAAAGAACAGTGCATAATAGTTTTATAATGAACGGTAAACAGGTAATAGTAGTGATAAATCTTTTAAAAATGGAAGAAATTTGTAAGGAAAATAAAACGGTTGATTTTTTGATGAAAACTAAATTAATAAAAGTTTCGTTCTGTTCATTTTTATGTTCTTCATTATGTTTTTTTTTTCTCATTATTAAAAGCAGATTTTTGGAGTTCATGAGTGTTTTTACTATACTGTTGATTTAGGTTTGGTTATAAAAAAAGGAAAAGGTTTCTTTATTTTTCGTTATATTTTGTAACCTGGCCTTAAATGGTAGGTTAGGAAATAATAGAAACAGTTTCCTTATATTTAGTGACCTAACCTTAAACGTTAGGTTAGGAAATAATATAAGAAAAGAAAGAAAGAAAGAAAGATTCTATATATATAGTGAATAGCTGTTGAAGTGTTGATTGACGTTATGATACATGTGTATCCACACGAGTGTCTTTAAAAATAAAAGTACAGTAATAAAAAAAATAATATTTTGTTAATAAACAATTTATGTGCTAGTCCACATGGTTCTAAAGAAAAAAGGTTATGTTACCTCCTCCATTTCAGGAGGGGTTTAAGCTCCTGGGATTCAAGTGGAGGTAACCTGACCTTTTTTCACCATTATGGAAAGCATTCCTTAAGGCAAGTTACCATTAGTGCTTCTAAAATGATACTAATCCGATGTTATCGTGTGTTGTGTCCGCACACCAATCAGCACATTGTTTGCCTTGTCTACCTGTCAATCAATATATCATTCTTGACTTTACTCCAGACCGATAACACCTACCGTCTGTTTACCGAGCAAGCAGCACTAGAGTGCCATATCTGGAAACTAATTTACGGATAAGTTATCCGACGTTTCTCGTCGTTCTCGTGTTGGCTTTCTTTGACTTCGCCGACAGTTACTCTGAAGCAAGTGTACAAAATAAAAGGCGCCTCCGTAGCCAGGTGGAAAGGAGCAGCAGTGCGTAACACATGCTTCTTGATTAGACTTGATTAGACCGGGGTTCGATCCCGTCACCACCAAATACGGAGGATGCAGAAAGGTCAGGGAATGACCACCGCATATTCCCGGAGCAATATGGCCTTAGTTGCTAATGCTCCTAAAAAACCAAATAAACAAACAAACGAGACAACTAATGATGATGTAATGAGACTAACAGAAATGTGACACCACCTGGAAATTGGTGATGACGAGTTCCATTATGGTACGTATAATGCATTTAAGGAAGATAGGAGGGGTGGAGGGGTCGTGCTTCTTATCAAAGGCAGACTGAGCGTGAAAAGAGCTTTTGCTGACCTTGAAGTTACATCTGCCAGCATAGAATCTGTGTAGTGCGAGTTAGTCAGAAGCAAAGGAACAATGAGTGTAGGAATAATCTACAGACCAGAAGATTGTGAAGAATATGGCGAGAATCTTTACATGCAAATGGAATGGCAAGCAAGCATGACTGTCTTATTATGAGTGACTTTAATCTGCCCCCAGATTGATTGGAATAAGGGGAAGGGAAACTTGCAATGGGAAAAAACTTTTTAAAATAAACTTAATGATTATTTGTACCAACATGTTAAAGAAAATACTAGGGGCAAGAATATTCTTGACGTCATCATTACTGATGAATCATAGGGCTTAAAGTACAGGAACCATTGTCAGGAAGCGATCATGCAATCTTCAGCTTGAAGATGAAAGATGTTGCAGTATTATTATTATTAGCCATATGGTGCACCAGCCAAAAAAAAAAAAAAATCCTGTGTTACCCTGAGAGAGAGAGAGAGAAGTAGAAGGGAATCACCAAGACAGCAAGAAAGAGAAGAATGATGATATCCAGCTCAGGACCCTGGGTTTGCCAAGTCCATACTCACTAGATGTGAAAACTTCAGAAGAGTAGGCTTTGACAGTATATGGGACAGTTACATACAGTTTGGCACTATATCGCATCTATTAATTGGGCAGATTGCCGAGTGAGAGCGAATACATTTAAATTATGGAATACCTTTAAAGCAAAACTCACAGAAGCCGTGAACACATACATGCCTTTAAGAAAATATTGCTGGAAGAGGTGGATGCCGAAATGGATGCCTGCGGAGCTGGCTTGTCAAATAGAGCAGAAAAAGATATGGGACAGTTACAGAGCGATGAAAAGTACTGAAGCCTACAATAGGTAAAAGTTGATCCATAATAGTACCACAAATAAAGTCAGGGAGACCAAGGCTGTGTATAAGAAAGCATTTTCTAAGAGAGCAAAGAATGAAGACAAGGAATTTTTCATGTATTGTAAATACGAGGAAGAAAAAAGCTAATCAAACTGGACCCTTGTGCACTGCGTGTCAGAATGTCTTGGACAACATAGCTGATGTTGCGGATGAATTGAACAGGAACTTTGCATCTGTCTTTACTGATGAAAGACCCTTCATGCTGAGAAGAGGCTGTTCAAATGAGGCAGAGCCATATGAAATTAGTGATGTCGTAATAACAGACGATTGTTTATTGGAAAAACCTTTGAGCATAAAGGCAAGTAAGGCTCCTAGAGTTGATGTCATATATCACGTAGATTTGAGGGAGAGCACATGGGAGTGTATTGAACCATTGAGGTTAATTATGAGGGCAGCTCTGGATTCAGGTTTGGACAAGTGACAATGTATTGCCAATACATAAAAGCGATTCTAAAAGTGAGGTTGGTAACTACAGACTGGTTAATAGGAAAAACCTTAGAGGCAGTGATTAAAAAGCAATCCAGGGGCATTAGATAGATATGTCATTCTGAAGGACACAAATAGCATGGCTTTTTTTCATTAATTAACTTAGTAGATTATTTTGACACAGTTACTCATGAGCTGAATTTAGGGAATAATTTTAGCATAGTTTATTTGATTTTAGCAAAGCATTTGAATCGGTCTCTCATGAGAGGTTACTGTATAAGCTTGAACAGGTTGGGATTATGGTAAGATTCTAAGATTGATTGCTGGGTGGCTGCAGGGCGGAAGGCAGAGGGTTGTGATTAATGGATATTATTACTCTTATATTCCTTCTCCCTGATTGGGGATTCCACCTCACGACGGGCATTACTGCCACGTACACGGGGTGGTTGATGTTATGTCTGGTGTTACTGTTGGTTGAGGAAATCTCTGACTATCCTACAGGTGTTCAGGATTGCAACTCTCTGGAGTTCCTTGTATGTGTTCGCTGGGAGACCTATTGCTGCTAGGCTGTTATGTAGTGTCTTTGGCACCATACCTGTGGTTGACATGATCAGGATGGTCTTACTTGTTGCATATGCTGCATCTCTTTGATCTCCTGTCTTAGATTTGTGTACTTCCTGATTTTTTTCTCCCATGGGTTTTCTGCAGGTTGCCAGTGTTGGGTACCACTGTGTCAATCAGATAGGTAGCCTTTTCCTTCTTGTCCACAAGGGTTATGTCTAGTCTGTTGTGTGGTATTGTCTTATCCATTATTATGGCACAGTCCCAGTACAGCTTGTGCATTGGGGTCTCTAGCTGCCTGGGGTTCGTACTTGTAGTATGGCACACTTTCTTCGATCAACTGGTATTTCCTTGATAGCTTCTGATGTATTATCCTGGCTACCTGGTCATGTCTATGAGCGTACTCAGTCTGGGTGATCACCTTGCATCCCATGGTGATGTGTTGGATCGTTTCTGAGGCTAGGTGGCATTGTCGACATGTGTCATTGGACACTCCGGACTCCTTGGTGATGTTTTTTCTATAGTTTCTGGTGTTGATTACCTGGTCTTGGATGGTGAGCATGAATCCTTCAGTCTTGGGGAAGAGCGTCCCCCTCGTGAGCCATGCATTGGAATCAGTTTTATCTATGTGATCTTGATGGAGATCATTGTAGTGTTTACCATGGAGTGTCTTCTCTGCCCATCTTTCTAGCTTCATTTTTGTCTCCTGGTTGGGAGAATCCCTCGCTAAGGTTGAGTAGGGTATACCACTTGTCTGTCTTATGGCCTGATGGGTGGAGTGCCTCTGTGTGTTTCTGGAAGTAATCCTTCAGATTAGCAATCGCTGTTTTCTGTTGCTCAGTTAGGGCTATCATGCCCCTTCCTCCTCCTTTCCGAGCAATGGTCAGTCTGTCCACAGCTGACTTCGGGTGGTGTTGGTGGCTCTTGGTCATCATTGTCCTTGTCATGATATCCTCCAGCTCAGTTTTAGTCCAGTCTATGTCCCTGAAAGAGTATGTTAGCACTGGGACTGCATAGGTGTTTATGGCTTTAATTGTGTTCCTTCCGTTCAGCTTTGCTGATAGCAAGGAAGAAGCAATCTCAGAAGCAGGCTTCTGAGTCTCTGATGGTATTTTTCAGTCAGGCAGGCCTTAATTTCCTTGTGCTGTAATTGCTGAGCCTCCATCATCCCCAAGTATTTGTAGGCCTCTCCCTTTGCCATTGCTTCGATCTCTTTACCAGTCTGCAGCTGGTAGTTTCAGTTGGCTAATTTACTCTGGTGCAATCCATGGGTCTTGCATTTGTGTAGACCAAATTTCATCTTAATATTATTGCTGAATTCTTCGGTGATCAAGAATAGTTGCTGGAGTTTATTATTATTATTAGACATATGATGCAAGGAAGCCTGAGGCTTATGCTGCACCAGCCAAAAAATTTCCCGAGTTACCCTGAGAGAGAGAGAGGAATCACCAAGAAAGGGAAGAATGATGATATCCGGCTCAGGACCCTGGGTTTGCCAAGCCCATACTCACCAGATGTGAGCCCCTGGGGTTACTTTAGATTGGTGTAATATCAGGAGTGCGGTCCCTCAAGGATCTGTTCTTGGACCACTGTTGTGTCTCATTTTCATAAATGGCATAGATCAAGGGATAGAAGGTGTGATGTCAAAATTTGCAGATGAAGTAAAGATTGGCAAAATCATGATCAGTGCCAAGCAGAGCTCCTTCAGAATGACTTGAACAGACTTCAGAGATAGTCATAGAAGTGGCAACTATGTTTTAATGCTGCTAAATGCAAGATCTTACACTTTGGGAATAGCAACTCACAAATAAATTATATACTTGGTGGGGGTTGAATTAAAAACAGTGGAGGAAGAAAGGGATCTGGAAATTACAATACAGACAGATATGAAGTTTTCTGAACATTGTAAACAGGCACCCAGAAAAACCCATGGTGTCCTATCAATGATTTATCAAACACTATCCTGTAGAGATAGGAAGGACATAATTCTACTGTATAAGGCAATTTTAAGACCACATTTGGAATATTGTTTTCGAGTGTGGAGACCTCATCTGAAAAAAAAAAAAAAACATCGAGCTTCTTGAAAGGGTCCATACATGGGCAGCTCAAATGGTGAGATCAGCAGAAGGACAACTGTATGAGAAAAGACTCCAGTTATGTGGATTACATAGCTTGCCAACCAAGCACCTCAGAGAAATTCCTTTTAAAGAATTCCAGAACTAGGGGTCATAAATTCAAATTACAGGGCTTGAGATTTAGCTTAGATTGTGGGAAGTTTTCTTTTAGTTGCCCTCATAGGTAGTTAAGGCTGACAGTTTGAATAAATTCGAAGGTCAACTGGATACTTACCTGTGTGTGTGTGTGGGGTAAGCATATAATTTGTGTTTCTTATCTACTTGGTTTCCTTTTTTGCCAGTGCCGAATAAGTTGTGGCTTCCTTGCACTGTATGGCGAATACTATTACTACTTCCTCTTTCCCAAGGTGAAAATTGCCTTCAGAGGAAAGAGATTTCAGGATGTTGAGGACAAAAGAAAAATGCAACTGCTGAACTGAACATCATCTCTTTGGATGCCCTCACTGACTGATTTCAGTAACTTTTAGAATGGTATAATAAGGACATTCATTCATTCAATCAGGTGGTGATTACTTTGAATAAAAATAAAACCATTTTTGAGCTCCCTACCTTGTGTTCATTTTATTGCCACACTTTGTATGCTTGTACACTAATGCAAGGAGTATAGTAAACTAATTTGATGAATTTGAAGTACTGGTTAAGTCAATAATTAAACACATAGTAGGGATATTGGAAACCTGGTACCACTCAGACCTAAGCAATGTAGAATTTGAATATTGTGAGTACAATGTGTATAGGAAGGACAGGAGAGATTGGGGGTGAGGAGTAATGCTCTTGGTTTCTTAACCAAGGAGTCTAATGTACACCTAGGTGATGTGGGCGACAGTGCAATGTTGAGGCAGTTTGGTGTGACATAAAACTGGAAAACCAAAATGGGAATTAGTCTGCTATAGTACAAATAAATGCCTGTGATGAGTATAACGAACAACTGCACACACACACACACACACACACACACACACACACACACACACACACACACACACACACACACACACACACACAGGTAGAGTGAGAGACAGTAGATGGAAATGTCTTATGATAGGGAGGTGGACTTTAACTTTCCAAATTATTATTTTCTGTTTATTTCACAACAGGAACCACCCCAGGACTGGTAAGTCCCAGGAGGGTGCTAATTACATAGCAGGGTACAAGATGCTTTGGGCAGTGGGCTACGTAAACTGAGCACATAGTCTCATCCCAAAATACTGTATACAGCCACTCCTCAACTTACATACTTAATTGTGGTTTTTTTTTTTTTTTTTTTTTTCATGTATGTAAGTCCAGCTTCAGTCTTATAGATACTAAATACAAGTACAATATATTACAACTCACCGAGATCATAACCCCCAACAAACTTCACCAAACCTATGTACAGTATTGTTTACAGCATTATAAAGTTAAATGAGGCTGAAAAAACACACAATGAATAATAATGTAGAGCCATAAACAAGAGGGTTTTTTTTTTTTTTTTGGGTTGTTAAATTTAAAACAGTAAAAAAAAAGATAAGCAATTAATAACATGCACAAATTGCAACTAACACGATATGTGCAAGCGAAATAACACATTTCACCATAATGTAAAAACCCACAGAATTCCAGCTATCGATATTAATGCAAATGCAATAAGATTGAGTTTACTACCTGTTTATAATAGATTGCCAGAACAGCCCAATAAACCAGAAACTGCAAATTGTTTTTGTTTTATGTTAGTGACCTACAGAAATATGGTTTAGAAAAATATCACAGAGTTCAAAATTGATTCTTATAACCAAATATAGCAATAAAAGGTGTTGGAGTAGGGTTTCTTTAGAAGCATCAGTGACTAAAGCCATATTGCTCCATTTATACTGTTTATAAATTGTGGTGTGTGTGTGTGTTCTGTGGTTGATTTTCTGTTTGCTAGATGAAAAAACCCAAATTTCCAGGACAATAAACGGTGAAAGTGTACTGCATTTTAATGGTTTGGATTGGTTTTTTTTAAATTTGATTCTATAAAGCAGCTGATTCTAATGATCATGTTAACCTGCACCTACTTATTTCAGGGCTAACGATTGTCTCTGACCAGACCACATAGTCCTTCCTCTCAGCCAGTAGCAGCATTTGTAAATATGTTGACTGTTTGTTTTGTTTTTGCATCCTTTAGTTAAAAATGATTTTTGTGTTGTGCTTATTTGGCATAAATTTATATAAAACTAATACAATTCCCATTATAAAAATGACCTTTTGGAGAGATAAAGAGCTTAGTTATATACCAAAAATTTCAACATCCGAGGTCTTGGAACAAATTATCAAAAAAACAATGTATTATTGGGTTATGATATTTTCAAGATTAAGATAAGATTTTTATGATAAGGTTGTGTCTCTGGAACGGATTAATATCGTAAAGTGGGGGTCCACTGTACATGGCAGTTGATTTTGGCACTTTGTGCGTGTGGTTCAATACTGTTGACGTATTTTCGATATACAGTATTTTTATTAATTTTGAGAAGCTTTGTGCTTTGTACATAAGTAGAGGAGTGCCTGTATACATTTTATATTTAATATATATTTATACATTAATAATTCTGTATATAAATTATACAAATCAGTAATTCCATATACACAAATTATTAATTATTTATTTAAACAATTGTTAAAGAGGACATATTTTTCCAATCAATAGCTTACCAAATATTATTTTTCTTAAAGTAGAAAGTTCACTTATGTTACATGAAACAGTTTCATTTAGTTGCAACTCTTTGGTATTATTATTATTATTATTATTATTATTATTATTATTAGCTATATGGTGCAAGGAAGCCTGAAGCTTATGCTGCACCACCAGCCAAAAAAAAATTCCCGAGTTACCCTAAGAGAGAGAGAGAGACAAAAGTAGAAGGGAATCACCAAGAAAGAGAAGAATGGTGATATCCAGCTCAGGACCCTGGGTGTGCCAATCCCATACTCACCAGATGTGAGCCCCTGGGGTTGTTGCATCATCACAGAGTTTTTCTGCATCTATTTGCAGAGAGTTAAATATTTTTGCTGTATTTGAGAGGAAGAATCTTTGTAGGCTACCAAGATTGTTGAGGATTGGACAAAGTGGGAGATTTACTCCTCCACAAATACTGACTGAACTTGTGAATTGGTCATTCACACAGTAGCAGAAAGTTTTGGGTTTATTGGATGACTATTTTCTACAGCAGCATGTTAGAGGCAACGAGAAAGCAGTATTCTTGATCAAAATATCAACAGTGACCTGACCACTCATACATTAAGAATATCCAGATACAGGAATGACTAGGTGACAGTGATCATAATATATTAATGTGGGATCTACTTAAAGATATAATGTCAAGGATAACGGGAAAGGATTTTGCTTTTGTAAAGATGACTACAGTGGTCTTAGAGAGTTTTAAATTCCTTTCCATCGGACCAGCTGGTGATGTTACCAACTGAAAATGCTAAATGACAGGTCATTCGGGGAAGTAATCTTAGAAGCTACTAAGCTTTTTTATACCAATTCTGTTCAAGGTTTATACTTAAATGGATGTCAAATTATTATAAATTAGCAGAGGACATGGATTCCTACAAGAAGTACAGACTAGTCTGCAGTCAGGTGACTAAGGGGATTAAGGCACATTCTTAGCCAAGGACTTCTTGGCTAAGAATGCAAAGAAAAGTAGCAAAGAATTCTTTGCTTATTTTAGCACTAGAAGGAAAGAGAAGAACCACATTGACCAATATAAATAGTATTGGTAATCCTGTTCAGGTTGCATACAAACTGAATCAGTATTTTGCATATACATTAACCTGCAATTAAGTTTTTAGGAATGAGAATACCAGAAATATTCCCATATCTAAAAACCTTCAAGTTATAACTCTGTATACCAGAAGCACACTGAGTTATAACTTGTAGCTAAATGATTTTGTGATAGCCCAGAAAAAAATGGAAAAGAAATTGTTGAAGCTAAAAGTAAATAAGGCATCTGAAGCTGATGGAATTATCCAATTATATTAAAGGAAGCTGCAAAAGTGATAAGCAAATTCTTGAACATAATTATGAGAGTGTTCTTGAATTTATCAGGGACCCTTTGCATTGGATTGTGCAAATTTCTCTCCAGTTCACAAGTGGGGAGTATCAAAGGGTGAAGTGAGTAATTATTATTATTAGCCATATGGTGCAAGGAAGCCTGAGGTTTTTGCTGCACCAGCCAAAAAAAAAAAAAAAAAAAAATTTCTGAGTTACCCTGAGAGAGAGAGAGAAGTAAAAGGGAATCACCGAGAAAGAGAAGAATGATGATATTCAGCTCAGGACCCTGGGTGTGCCAAGCCCATACTCACCAGATGTGAGCCCTTGGGGTTTACATACCTGTAAGCTTGAATTCTGCTCTATGATAAATAATGGAGCCACTGGTTACAGAAGTAATGTAGGGACAATCTAGAGAGAAATACAGTTATGCAAATATCACATCATGGATTTGTTAACCGATTATCTTGTCTGACCAATCTGATTGGATATTGTGTTGCAATAACAATGGGACTGGATGCAAACAATAATTCTGACATCACATACTTAGATTTCAGAAAAGCTTTTGATACTGTTGCATATATAAAGACAGCTATACAAATTGGAGCACTTTGGTATTAGGGGCAAGTTACAGCTATGGTTAAAGGGATGGTTGAGTGGTAGATGACAGGATGGTTATAAATGGGCATTGCTGTCCTTGGATTAATGTTATTAGTCTAACTGTTTACAATATTTCTTAATGATACTGATTAATGCATATCATTACTTGTGCAAATTAATTTGCACATATAATTTCAATGAATTTACACACTTAATTATTAATTTGCACATTTAATGTCACGGTTATTGTCTAAGTTTGTAGATGATACAAAGGTTGGCAGGGTGATTAATAATAGTAATCAGGGTATGCTACACAGACAAGATCTAGAAATATATTATTCAGATGAGCTGAGAAATGGCAATTAAAGTTTAACATTGACAGATGCAACGTACTGCATATGAATAGCAGTAATCCCTAAATTATGAACTGTGTGTTACTCTGCTGAAGGTAGTGGAGAATGAAAAAGACCTTGGGGAGGAATTTTGAAGTCAGGTAGAAAGTTCTCTGAGAAGTGCAGACAAGTTGCTAGTAGAGCTGAGGGGATTTTATCAATGATATATCAATAATTTTACCAGCAGAGAGGAGGTGAATATTCCATTGTATAAGGCATTGATTAGGCACCACTTTGATTATTTATTATTTTTTTTTTATGAAAACCCCAAACACGAAAGGTATCAAAACCTATAGTACTTAGTACCGTGCATGGGTTGAAGGAGAAGTATGGGGGGGGGAATGTCGGAAACTTTGCTCTAGAGACTAAACGTTGCATACAAGTCTGGAAGTCTTGTTTTAGGAGGATGTGGATCTGTTGGAATGGGCACAGAAAACAGTGATGAAATGAGTGAGAGGAACAGAAGAATACTGCTACCAAGAAAGACTTCAGTTCTGTAAATTTCAGCACTTGAAAGTAGGTGCCTGTGTGAGGAGATATGATTGAGGCATTTAAGGCTCTCAATTGATTGAGTAAACTAAATATTGAAGGCATCCTTACTCTATTTCAGACAAAACATGTAAGGGAGCACATTTAAATTGAGGAAGGATGGTTGCAGGACAGATGTGCAGAATGGTTGCTTTCAGCCAGAGGGTACTTGATTTTTGTAACAAACTTCCATTTTCATTGTGTTGTAAAATGATTAGTTGGAATAAATTTAAGAAAGGCTTAGATAGATTGTTAGAGAGAATGGACAGGTAATGTGGGTTGGTTTTTTTTTTTTTTTTTTTTTTTGGCTTATGCTATGTTAGCTTCTTTAAGGAGTCTTAAACATCCTATAAGATTTAAACATGGGTTCTGCAAAATCTTGCAAACTACATTGGTTTTTTTTTTAGGATACCATATCACAGCTGAGCATATAAATTTGAAAGTTAATATTTTTCTTGCTAGTGACTCTGCTAAATGACGAGACAGTGTCTTTTTCATTATTTTCTTATAACTCCAACAGCCCATCATATGTACCATCTAAATGATATTGCAATAGTTCAAGAGCATCTATGTGACTTGACCAACATGTTTCAGATTTTAAAGTTACTCCTGGAACATGTTTTAGTAATGTATAGCCCACCTAGAATTAGAACCAGATAAGTATAAATAAAGCTCTTGGATGGTATTAAATAAAGCTATTTCATTTAATTAAACAAATTGAATTTAATGAATGCCCTTGTTATCATATCCATGCCCACATTGATCACCCAAAACCTTCTAATTGTTTTAATACCACTCCTGCTAATACCATTCCAAAACCAGTGGTATCAGATACTGGTATGAAACCCAAAATGTGCCCCCTAATTTCAAATTTATTTCTTTCTTTATTTAAAATAAATCTAATAATAATAGTCATCAGTTCAGTATGATTTTTATCAAGCGTGCAATCTAAAATAATTGAGTAATATTTGGCTTCTAATACTATTTTTCAGATTTTAGTCTGCACTGATTTAGACAATAAATTAATTAGTTCATTTTGTATGGCTTTACCAAGATAATGAGTACATGTGGTATTGTCTTTTATTTTTAGTAAATGTTCTGACATCACACTATCAAATTTTCCCATAGTTTCCACTAATTTTAAAAAGTTCCCATTATCATGATGGAATAATTTATCCGATTTTCCTTGAAATGCTAGTGATCGACATGCCAAAAATTGCACAACACTAATTAGTCCCTCTAAAACAACATTCCGATGCCTTTTTTCAGCATCGATTAACTTTGGTTTTCAGAATCTATAGTTTTTTTTGTACTAAGACACAATGCTAACTTTTTCCAAATTTTAAAAGATTTGCTATTTCTTTATTTTTTCTGTGCATTTCTAATGTGCAACCTAGATTTTTCCACTTTGAAAAGCACTTTGCTTGGCCAAGTGCACCTGTCAGAGAAAAATAATTTACAACAAAAACAATAAACTGCATTGTTTGTTATGGAGTAAACAAGCCAAAATCTTTCAATCACTTCATTATTACTTAGGACTCTTATAAAAATTTGTTGAAACCACCGACCATCACTTTGAGGGAACTTAAAATCTGAATCAGACACTTTCACAGATCCTTTTTTTTTTTAATAAGTTGTCTATTATCATTTAAAACATTTGGCTACAAAAATGGATCATTACAAATTTGTGTAGTAACACTATTAATAATTACCAATACATCTTTTTCTGCATCTTGCATGCAACATATTGGAGATTTGTTTTCTTTATTCTCGCAAGTATGCAAGGGAGAAGTTGAAGATGAAGGGGGAACGTCAGTTCCACAAGAAGTTTTATTTATTGTAGAAATTTTCTTCAATATAAAGCAGAGCCAGAACTAAGCAATCCTACTCCTGGGACAAAAGTGTTATAGTACTTATAACACTAATTATATACATGAGTACCTTCCACATCACTGATAGGCACAATATGGCCTGAGCAGCCCCTTGCACCAAAAATAATAATAACAATAAATAACCTTATTATATACGGGTAGTCAATCTTTCAGTACTGTAGCTAGGGTCGTCAGCACCCAGGGGCAACATGTCTTCCTGGCTCCCCTGATTGTGATAGATAATTCCTTCAGTGTGTGCCCCTGAAGCTTGGTGCCCAGGGAATTCCCCTACTGCACCCCCTTGCTATGCCTCTGCAATCTTTATGAATTTATAAAAATTACCATTCCAGCAGTCTACAATTTGCATACATTTATTAATAAAATAATTTAAATAATACAATGAATATAACAAAACAAAAATATCAAAGAAAAAGAAACTTACAAATATTCGTTTATATCTACAGAGAATTTAATTCTATATAAACTACAAAAAAAATTAGAAAACCAGATAGTTTATGTTTATATATCTAGTATAAAATCATAGAAACAAAATATTGCAAAATATAGTACTTTTAACATTATAACATAAACTAAAAATATGCAATTATGGTGTATTATTTTAATTGAATTTTCCTCGCTTTGAAGGACTTTTCACAAGAAGCTATTACAGGCAGGGTAAGAAAAATTCATAGTGCTATTTCTATATTTAGATAATTTAGACAATACTCATGAACGAATTGGAAATATAAATGGATTACAGATTTTATATCCTGATTTTTCAAATATCAACAAATATTTGAAAATTAAGAGGTGTGACATCACAAAACGGGCCATACTTTATAGAAGTTTATAATTGGATTTCTCTGTTATTTTCGAAATTTGTAAAACACTGTTCCTCCCTATTTTTTTTTAACTCTCACAAAATCACAATTTCTGGAATCATAAGTAGCACATACAAGGATAATGCAGTATTTCTTTTAATAAAAATTTTATTTTTATTTTGAACCAAGACAATTTGACCAGAAGCTATTATCCGTGTCGGGAATACGGCGTAATCTTTTGACTGGCTATAGAAAGCAGCTGACTAGCATGACTTCTTGATGTGTGGGATAAGTGGCTGCATATGTCTTATGTTCCACCTGCATTGTGGCAACGGTAATCCCTTTAACCCTTAATTTGCGCTTTCTAACTGCTTAAATTGCCTAAAAGCCAGAAGTGGAAACAAAGCATACAAAGTTAAGTCTCTCGTAATCTGTTCTTTATATGGAAATTTTCTTCATTCTACAGACACTTTTAAATGTAATTACCAAAAGGAATTCAAAAAATTCACTATAAAGAATTTCGTTAAACACAAGTCCGACTGTAATTAAATCAAAAATGAAGCAATTTTAAAATATATAACTGGTCGAATACACCCTTAAAATGCTGCACCTGGGGCTGACACCCTGCTTGCCCCACCCTAGTTCTGGCTCTTATATAAAGTGATCCATAGCTTCTGATTGTTTTTCATTCTGCTCGTTTTTTAATTTTTTTTTTTTTTTTTTTTTGATGTTCTCCCAGCCACTCAGTTTTTCATGCTCCCACCCATTATTTCAGAGTAGGTACTTTTTGAAAAGTTTCGACCAGCTAACAAAAACATTGACAAACACATTTTGGCAAAATTACACAAAAATAATATTGAAATTAATTAATTATTTAATCCATGACAATTTCAAATTTATAAAATAAATCCATGGCAAAATTCAGTACGGTAAAAAAAATAAAAGTTAATAAATTTAAATGAAGGTTCTTCAATGAACAAACAAACTAAAATGTAATACAATTTAGCACTTAATTTTTACAAACATAAGCAAATACTATATGTAAATAAAACGGAGTAATCTAAAATGTCCTCTGGAACGCATTTAAGATTTTTAACTATTACAACATAAGTAAAGACCTTACCTTTAAATCAAAGAAGTGGTTAATCACACTTTGCACATTGATAAAAATATATTCGCAGTTCGACAGACACTTAAGTGAAATGAAAGGAATAAATTATTTTCTTTCTTAAGGTTATTACTGTAATTAATACCACTCATATACCACATGAAATTAGTAATATAGTTTATTAAGCTAATTGCTTAAACCTCTGTATTTAAGGTGACGTTTCAGGCATCTTACCAATATCATCATCAGACCATGCTGTTGAGAGGCAGAAAAATATAAAGGGCTACAAATCTGAATATATTACAATAACAATTACCAATATTACAATTAATGTTACAATTACATAAGATAATTAATTGTGAATTATTATAAGTCTAAGGTATTAAGTGTGACTTACCATTATAACAGAAAACAGATATTGAATTAAGTGACACCAAATACATAAAAGATTACATTCTTACCTGATGTGCAAGAAGTGTACATCAGATATTCAGGTATTGTTCACCTTAATTCACCTATAAATTAACTGCTGCCAGCAGTTAATTTATAGGTGGATTAAGACCATTAGCCAATGGAATGGTGCCAAGTTTTCTGCCCTTGATCCAGTGGTTCTTGTAGTGGGTGAAAGCCTGGGGTGATCTTTGCTCTCATACTCTGAACATCAGGGTTGTTGTCTGGAGGGAGGTTGTGTGTGTGTGTGAGCTGGATATCTGAACTATTTTCTGTCCTCTAATTGCATGGTCTGATGAGTATCAGACCATGCAATTAGAGATGCAAATGTATTAAAGGTATTAATTATAGTAATAATCTTAATGGAAAACAACCATGTAATGTCCTTCCCTAACTATATTTCTTTCTTAAATAATTGCCCTTAAATGCAAGAGGGTGAGGTGTAAATGTTTACTGTAATTAAATTTTAAGCCTTGATACTTTTAATTGAATAATCAATACCTATATTGCATTACAAGAGTGATTACTAAAATTTTATGGTTTTACGCTACGCCAGCATGTATTTCCGCACTCAGTGTCATTAAGGGATTACTGTACCTATCACTGTGGTATATTTGTATAATTGTAGATGGTGAAAACCTAACAATACAGTAAATAAGAAAAGATATTTTCTATTTTTTAAGTAGAAATTTGATATTGAATGTTAAATGTAAAACTTATTTTATTAATAGTGTGGTGCCTGTTTTAGGTGATGCCTATGGTAACTGTCTCACTTGTGCACCCCTAGCACCAGCCCTGTTTGTAAAGAAATGAATCGATAAAGAACAATCAAATTTAGAAAATAAATAACATTACATCCTCCTCCTCCTCCTCACCCCAAGCATAGGTTTTTTGCTGTGCAAAATCTTGTTGGAATGCCATGATTTAAGGATTAGACATTCGTGTCATTTTAAAGGATTTCATATACTACACCAGTGGTGGATTTTCCATAAAGCAAAATAAAAGCAATTGCTTTTAGCAGCACCATTCCAGGAGTGGCATATTACTGCTCTGAATGGAGCTGACTGTTCGCCCCCCCCCCCCATGATAGTATGGTAGTTTAGCCACTGGTATGTCGACCCAGAAAGGTTGAAAAATCACCCATTAATTTGAATGGTAGCTACAATAGCACTTATGACAAAACTACTTAGGTGATACAGTCTGTAATATATCATTTAATTTCACCTCCTGTTATACTCTAATATTATATACATTTAAAATATACCATATTAGTCCAGTAGTATTTAGTTATATATATACATTTCTCAATGAGAGAGAGAAACAGATTTCATTGTGCAAGTGGTAATCATTTTGTAATAATGAATGAGAAAGGGGCATATTTATCTGAATTATCTTTATCATCAGGTTTCTTTTTCTTTATATTTATTGTACATTTTACAATAATGTGAATGTTTTTGCTTTTTAGTATTACTTGAGATGGGTGACAGGAAAAGGAAGGGTCATAATGAATAACAGAAAATTGGCAAAAAAGAAAAATAGCTATACTATTGAAAATGATTACACAAACAATTTAAAGTCTGACAGTTAAAATAAGAAAGAAATTTTTGCTGAGATGCTTTATAATTTTTCAGAAAGCATTAATAAGTATTTTATGCAAATACTTATCATTCTACCGTTGTATACTTTTAAATTGCAGAAAAACAAAGTACCTTTTTTTGTTAATAAAGAAATTCTCATTTAAAAGAACAGTTAACTTGAATTTTACTGAACTTACCGCCCTCTAAAATTCAAGATGACTGTACTTCTAAATAAGAAAAAATATTTCTAAACCTGTGGCTGTGTTTGCCCCAAAAAAATATTATATATATTATTTTTTATTTTTTCTTCAGAGGGTTGGTGGCAGGCATATTGTGTAAACACTTTGGGGCAATGAATTCATTATTCTGCCTTTGCATTACACAGATTCTCCTTAAAAAAACACACACACATACATCAGCACAATATGTTCATATACTTATTTTCGTATAATGATTTCAAAGTGATTTTGTTCCAGTATTAGAAAATAATATAGGAAAAAGATCTGTTTTATGGGTATCATTTGTATCTCTCATTTTCTTCTGTTATAAAAATTGCTTCTGAAAAAGGTGAATTATAAAATACTACTTTTACGTTAAGTACATAAAAAATGAAGCTTTTCTTTCTCTGTATCATCCTTGAAATTGTTTATTTATGTGGTACAATCCAAGTCATTCTGTTGAGCCAAGAAGTTTGCTGACCAAGACTACTTCAGTATTCTGGATTCTTGTGGTACTTATTCTTGATTCAATCAATATTTGTATTCTCTCAGTTCATATGTTTAGGGATGCAATGCAAAAATATACTATAGCAACAAAGGCAATGTCCATTTTCAGTTCTAGTTGCAATGTATTTATTTGAAAAATGTCATCCATGGCATTATTATTATTATTAGCCGTATAGTGCAAGGAAGCCTGAGGCTTATGCTGCACCACCAAGAAAGAGAAAATGATGATATCCAGCTCGGGACCCTGGGTGTGCCAAACCCATACTCACCAGATGTGAGCCCCTGGGGTTATAATGTTTTTGTCACTTGTTTGGAAAGATCAGAATTCAAATGACATTGGAGGCTAGAGGAATTCGCAGCCCTTTACCAGGTATGTGAAAAGTATAACTTCAGCAGGTGCGGGGTGAACTTTTTTCAGCATTATTATTCTTGGAATAAAGGCATCAAATAATTCAGAATTGTTCACTTTTACGATGGCATCATAATTTTTAATCTAAAAATTAAAATTAAAAAATTTTCTGTTTGTACTCTGGCACAACAACCAAGTCAGTAGAGTTTACAATAAATCGTCAATACAAATATTAGTAGTCACGGGCTTGAACCCCGGTCCACTCAAGGAACGCGTGCTATGCACTCTTGCTCCTGACCACTGGGCTACATCAGGCCTATTAGCTCAATGGCTGGACAAGATTTTGCAGCAGTGGCTATAGTTTATCCCTATTATGAGCAAGATTTTCCGGCAAACACTAAATTTTTGATAAATATATAGCTGTTTTATTGATTTCATTGTCATATTAATTTATTATCTAGAAATAGCTTATAGTCCTAGTCATGCTTAGTTTGTTTTGAATTTAGATAGTGATTTTCGTTAGTGTCTGTAGAGCCTCCGTTCATAACTTTGCTGCATTGTTATAGTATATTAGATTGATATAGTGTAACATATTGATATAGCAATGTCATATAACAGAATGTGATATAACAGAATAGCATAACGTATATCCCAAACTTAATAGATAACATAAAACTAGATGGCTTAATATGCAGCACTGTATTAGGAATCTGTTAGTTTAGTATTATCAATTAATCAATAAAATTTATTAATCTTATTAAATTTCATTGTTAATTAAATTGTACTTAAACAGAATCATGACCCAGACTAGAGCAGCAAAGCAAAAGGCACAAAGTAGCGGGAGTGCTGTGGCTCAGGGGAGAACCAAAGGGGGCGATTCTCAACGCATTAGCATTAGTAGAGGCACATGATGCAAGAAAGTAAGCTTATACAGCATCAGCCAAAAAAAAAAAAAAAAAAAGCCCATTTCGCTGATCCATTCGTTCCAAATGTTTGTCTAGTTCTGCCTTGAATTTATTTAAGCTATCAACTTCCAAAACAAACAGATGGAAGTTTGTTCCAGCAATCAACTACCCGCTGACTAAAGGCAAACTTCTGCAGTTCTATTCCACAACTGTCTTTCCTCAGTTTGAATCTATGCCCCCTCGGGTTTGTAATCTGAGCAAGAGGAAGAATCCCATCAGCATTGAGCCTGCTTGCTTAATCCATTCAAGGCCTTATACACCTCAACCAGATTGCCTCGCAAGTGCCTAGTCTCCAGAAGCTGCAATTTGCAGAACTTAAGCTTCCCTTCACCAGTCTTGTTGCCCTTCTCTGTACTCATTCTAGCAACTCTACATCCTTCCTAAAGTAAGGCTTCCGGACCCGTACGCATTGAAGTTTTGGCCTGATCATTGCCTTATATAAGGGGATAATCACCTCCTTATCCCTGCTTGCAAAATTCCTGTATATCATTGACAAGACCCATGACCTACTCTGCCGCCTGTGTGTACTGCTCAGAAAACTTCGTATCTGATATCACAGTTTAAAAAATAATCTGCAAATTGTGAAATGTTTGCGGATATTTCTGGAACAGAACATGATCTAGCCAAGGAAGATGTCTTTGTGTGTGTGTGCTAGGTGAAGAAAATAGGCACCAACTCAGCGTTCTGATGGGCATCTATGAGAGTTTGGGGTGTAGGATAGATGCCCTCGAAGAAATTAATGAGGGCCCATCAAACTCTCAGCTGCCCAACTCAATGCCAGAGCCCACTCCTGTGCATCAGGCAACACACAGTGGTAATATCCAAGACAGAATGCACTGGCCTGACAGGAGCTAGTTATTGTCGGTGACTATTGTCAGGGAGACGGGGAATATATTATGCAAAAATATAGTAGAACGGGACCAGGGTATGTCTGCCAGGGACTAAAGTTGATGATGTAGAGCAGAGATCATCTTTTAAGGGCACAAAAGGTGATATTGTTGTACATGTTGGCACTAATGAACTTAAGAGTAAGAGATCTGCAGATTCACTTGGCAAGTACAGGTCATTGTTGAAAAAAAGTCACGAGTTAGGGTTAAATTTGAAAGTGTCTGCAATTCTGCCCAGACAGGATAGGAGGGAGTATTTGATGAAAGCCTTGTCAATCAATTCGACCCTGGAGAGATTGTTCAAGGCTCATGGGGTAGAATTTTTTTCGGCGTGTTCTGTGCTTACTAACAGGAGAGATTGGCTTCTACAGGGATGGGATACACTTAAATAGAAAGGGTACACGAATATTTGCTGATGCTATCGAGGCAGTGTTAGGTGGGTCAGAAAACTGCTAGCTTGGCGGGATTAACAGTAGGCAGAGGCAAAGGTGATTGTTTCACTGCTTCTATTGGTATGAACAGCAATCTAGAGAGCAAGCTGCTGAGGATTTCAAGAATTGCTGGGAGTCATCATAGAACAAGTAAATACATGGGCTGTGTTAGGTTAACTAAGAGTAAGAACAGGTGCATGTATACTTGCATGTACACCAATGCTAGAAGTAGAGTAAATAAATTGGATGAATTTGAAGTGCTGGTCAAGACATCAAAGGCAGATATTGTTGGGATATCAAAGACATGGGATCCCAAAGCTTATATCTGTGTGATGTGATGGGATAGCACACAGATATAAGCAGTGCAGAATTGGAATTGGAGTAGCACAATGTTTACAGGAAGGGAGGAGTGGTTATGCTGTTAGTTAAGAAACACAAAATCTAAGGAAGTGCATCCAGTTGACATTGGTGGACAGTGCAATGTGACATCAGTTTGGTATAACATAAGCACTGGGAAAGGGAAAATGAGAGTAGGAGTGTGTTGTAGGACTAATGACTCTGATGTACAACAAACAGTTGTGCGGAGAAATAGAGTGGGCCAGTAAATCAGAATGTCTTGTAATGTGGGATTTTCCAGGTATTGACTGGAACTTGTGGGTTGGTCACTTGCACACTAGTAAAGGCTTTTATGGATGTATTGGAGGATTGTTTCTGGGTGGTGACTGTGGACAAAGGTTTTTTAAAAGGACTGAGTGAACTAACATTGATATTACTTTTAAAATTTTTCAACATAAAAGTATACATGAACACAACAATAAAATGAGTATTTAGCTGGGTATATGAAAATTTTTTTTAAATTTAAAGTGTTTCATATAACTGTAGGCTAAAATCATAATCAGGCTACTCAGGCCACCTAGTTGAAATGTTTGTACAATACAGTGCACAGTGGGATAGACTCACAGAGCTCAAGTGAATAAACTGTATAGGCATCAGTTCTTACCCCTTTGCGTGTCCAAAAAGTAAGACCTGACTGTAAAGTTTGTGTCAAAGGGTTAATTATAGTTACTGCCTATTATTTTGCCATTCTGTAATCCAAATTTCTATGATAGCAAATGTCATTATATGTTTATCAAAATTACTCCCTACTTTATAAGTTTTATAACTTTGAAATTTTGTCACACATCCCTTCATTAACCAAAGGATAGCTATAGTACATGCCCTTTCAAGTACTTCTGTTACACAGTAATCATCTTAGGCTCTTGAGTCAGAAATACTAACTTCACTAAATAATAAGAATCATTTTCAGATCCATCTTTTGATGGGAGATCCAAAAATGATTCAGATTTCCCATCAAAAATTGATGGGGTTCGCAATTTGTACATCATATGTGGAAGTCTTTCCATGAATGTAGGATGTGGAACAGTTGTAAGTTAAAAATTTACATGAGCAGATTTCAGACCTATAATTTTTTTAATAACTGATAACTTGCTGCATATATACAATATTTTTAAATTAATCTAATAATTTAAATACCAAAACAGAAGTTCCAGACAACTTCATTATAATTATTTCCACTATTCTCATAGAATACTATTAATATGTCAGTTACAGTTCATAAATTATGCTTGAAAATGTCTCAAAGTAGTGTTTCACAACCTTAGGTCATCACTAAAATCAGAGTTTGGGGGGCTACTGTAAGGTGGAGATGTGTCATCAGGAAAAAAAAAAATTTCTTTGTTTTATGTTGCAAGCTCCCAAATGGTCTTTTGTTCCATATATTCAAATAAATATTTTGATTGTGTGATTAAATAAGCAACATTGCTGGTTGTATGCACATTTACATGTTTCGAGATCATGAATAAAAATTTTGTATGAATTATATCATATATCTTTTAATTTTTAAAATAATTTGAAAATGAGAATAAATGTTACATAAACAGTTCAAGTTCAGAAATCTAGTCTTTTTTGAACTTTTACTGAAATAATAAATAAGAAATAAACAAGTTCAAAAATCTAGTACAAAAGTTCAAAAATCAAGTTCAAAAATCTAGTACTACTGGAACGCTTTCTCCGGAAGACTATATTATAACGCCAAATCGACTGTACAGTAACTGAATCAGACTTCAGACTCACGGTTCATAGAACAACCAGTTCTAGCATTCAGCTCATGGCGAATCAAAATGCAGCGTTCACACACACATCACAGTATATCTCATTCGTTGGACCTCTTTATCTAACACATTGTACTTTAGTAAGAAATATTCAAGCTTCATTGCAAAATTTATATTTTTGTTTTTAATAAATTTTTAAAGAAATCTATTAATTTTAAAAAGATTACTATTAATATATATTTTTAGAGCAATGGGTAAAATAGATATTTCTTCCTTCCCATTGATTATGCCATTTCATAATATTAGGTGTATACATTTAATGATTTTCTATTATGACATTTAGAAAAAAGTAATGGAACATCGTTACGGCCCGAATACACCACTGATAATAATATAGAAATCACCCTGAAGACCCATACTTAATTGAGCATTGTTGTGTTGGGTATTGTAAATTACTATCTGGGAGAACTTCACTTCTGTAGTTTATGAAATGAAATCGTACATCATGTCAGAAGTCATTTTGTTGTATATTCTTTCTTCAATTGCAGACCTGGCACTTTAGTATATTGTTCACCTAGGGAAAGTTTCCCAAGCATCATATTTTAAGCCTTAAATGCAAGTGATGGGTGGGGGAGGGGAGTGTGCTCACTTCATATGACATACTGTCTCTCTATATATATATATATATAAATAAAATCCCTGCACTTCCTACTTGTTTCAGTTTTCTGTGGACATTATTTAGATAATGCTGAGCTTGAGAATGAAAATCAGCACAATGTTTAAAAACATTTTATTCATTAGTGAGGCAAGCTCTTTAATTTTGAGTGAGCTAATATTACTTTTAAAATTTTTACTTTGAGCGAACTGTTTATTACTTTTTTTTTATATCTGGATATCAGTTTTTTTGTAGGGTAAGGACGAGAGGTTAGTTATATAGAAAGGGGTGGGGGGGGGTCCTTAGGGGAGGTTAGCATGAATTTAAAAAAAGGAAAAGTTACGTTTCAAGCAATTTGTAAAATACAAAAGCATAATTTTTAAACAACACAAAAAGTTATATATACATAAAAATGATCAAAAATTTAATTTACCAGTAATCCAAAAAATGTCATATACATAACACTTGACACTCTGGGAAAAGTAACTGGGGGGGGGGGGAATAAGCCAATGAATATACCTTTTGGGTTGGCAGGGGATATATCCCTATTATTCTCTAATTAAAAAATAAGAAAAGCAAATGAATTGTTAAGGTGAAACATTTTTTAAAGCCTCAGCTTTTTTTTTTTTTTTTTCCTTTTCACCAGATTCCTGGGAGGTGATAGGAATGATTTATTTATGGAAGAGTTAGATGCAGAGGATATAAATGCGATGGGAGTATAAACTGGCTTAACATTTTCACTGCATCTGATACAGAGAAATGTTTAACCCCAAGTGCCGTGCTGTAATGCATATGGGCATTACAGCACACTGAGTGTGGTCCCTTAAATACAGGTGACAGTGAACATGTTAAAGAATTGTATGGTTGAAAGTTTGCATTTTCTTTTTACTTTCTTTATAAGATAATGCAGCAGGTTCAGGTTTTTTCAATTCACAAAACATGCAAATCAATTTGTGAGCATACACTTACTCAGACATAATACACAACAAACCATGTGATCTATTGCATGATCAAAACAATCAGGATAACTGGAAAAAATAAATTGGGGTGGGAGGCCTGGAGAAAAATATCAGTTTGCGTTTTGTTTTTTTTTTTTTTTTTTTTCCTCTCATTAAAATTTATATATGAAACACTTGAAACTGAAAAACAGCATTTACTCAAATACTCAGCAGGGACATAAGAAATAGTAGACATAGTCATTATCCCCGAAATATTGATTCGAAAAGGAATTTCAATAATAATATTTTCAAAAATGTTTCTCAATAACAAATCATTTACTGTTCTTATCTTTAGGTAAGGGGACAGGAAGTTATTCCCCATATGAGAAAGGGTGTTGGATAATAGTTCAAAAGGGAAGCAATGATCATTTCAAAAATGTTCTACATTGATGGATCATCCAGTTTTCTGATTTTTAAACTAGGACACGGAGGTATATCTCCTGTCCCCTGCAAGGCTGTTTGAATAATAATCTGAAAATGAAAGTAATAATAATTTAAAATGTTCCACATTATATAAATCCAGAAAGTAAATCAATTCATTAATATATTTATTTAAATGCAGATCAAATGAAAACACAAAACAAAAATGGCAGTTATAATTATATTAGGATGCTGACCTCACCATTTGAATTTATTTTTTCTTAATATACATATTTGGGAGCTTTAGATGGCTTAAGACTCTTACTCACTGCTTGTATCAAATTCTGAAACTACTTGTTCACTCATCTTTTGATTTATTATCTAAAACAAATACTGTATATCTATTATCATCACACCACTAATGTCTCATGTACATACTTAATTATTAAAAAATAAGATATTTTATAGATATTTTCATTTCAACCTTTGGACATCCCTTAAATCACCATCTTCAACATTCAGGCAAATCACAGTTTAATCATCAGATAAATTCACATTCACTGTAAAAGAATTCTATAAACAAATATATCTAGTATTATTGTTTCCCTTGTCAATTTCATACTCAATTATTTCAATTATGCCCATCATTATCTAACATATGAAATACACACAATTAGATGCATACTTCTAAACAGTCCTGTGAGACTTATTAATAAAGTTATTAATCAGACCACGGACAGCTTACAAATTTCACTCCTTCCAACCACCTCATCAGATCAGCCTACTTCACATTCTCCTACTACCGAGAAATAGGCAGCACAATAAGTAGACTGACCAGAAAACAATGTTAACATTAGATTTACAGGCATTACAAACTTGAACCTCCTGCACTCTTTTGTTCATCCCCTCAACAGTTAAGGGATGTCTATAGATTTGACTGTGTTGCAGGAAGTACTGTTTCAGGCAGACACTTAGAAAATTGCAAACCAGAACCAACAAACATATCAACCATACTAAATATAGCTATATATAAAAAAGTTATATTGCTTACCATACTATAACTGAAAACCACAAATTCAAAATCACCAATCGAAAAAACCTCAGTATTATTCACCATTAAAAAAAGATGAGTCCTGGATTAGTTTGTACTTTGTGTAGGTGTCTGTGCCCCCTGATGATGTATAATCATAGCATAATTTGTCTTCTCTGCTACTAGTCTCATTAGTTCATCAGACACCTATTTAGATCTAAACCTTGAACAGCATCTCTTTATTGGTAAAAAAAATTTCATGAATCTTCTATGATTACTTCCCTGAATGCCTCCCATTTAGCATTTGCAGGTAATAGCATCATCAGTTGGTCCTACTGAAAGGAATTTAAAAACTAAGACCACTGTAGTTGCCTTTATTAAAAGAAAAATCCCTTCCCTTTATCCTTGACAGTAGTTATATCTTTTAAGTAGATCCCACATCAATATATTATGGTCACTGCTGCCTAGTGGTTCCTTTATCTGTAGATTCTTAATGCATAAAATTCCCTGATTATTGCTTTCTCTTGTTACTTCTCTAACATGCTACTTTAGCATGTAGATATTGCTCGTGGGAATGACAGTGATACAATGCGACTCCAGCCATGGATAATGTGTACAATCAACCACAATTAAAGTTCATGTGCTGTATACCAGAAATGCTCAGTCAAAGAGGAATCCTAAAAATCTCCCTCTCAAATAGAAGTCAAATATTCCTCCACAGTCATGCAAACATCTTTTAGTTTTTTGTCTAAGTAACATTCATCGTAGTTAGGGAAGTTTATATAACACGTTTATCTCCATGAACAAAGACAAACAGTACTTTCACCATGAAACTACTGAGAAAATGTTTTAAAGCCCTAAGTTTCAATGTTATGACCAGTGATGGAAGATGTTGGGAATGTGAGTCGAGCAAGATGTGAGGTGGGACGCTATCTGGACTTAGACTTACTGCAGTGGAGGCATTGTGTGTACAAGCATGTGCTACATAAAACAAGTGAATTGACTCCACATGCATTGGTTTCCTATTTATTGAAATTTCAGTGCAAAGGCCAATATTCTAGACATCTTGCTAGTTCTCTTCTTTTAGAAGAGAACAAGCAAGATGTTCTTGCAAGAACATGAAAGAGAACACTTTTCACTTGTTCTCTTTTAAAAGAAGAGAACAAGTGAAATATCTTTCTTCTGTGCATATACATCCTTCGTGCCTGTTCTGGAGGCAGTGTTGAGATTCATTCCTAAACACTGTATAAGTAGTTTAAGAGTAGCTTGACTAAGAAAAATCTAATAATATCTTTAACAAATCAATATATATATCACAATCATTTAAAAATAAAAAATCCATATCTGTTCTGTGAAAAAAAAAAATTTCAGAAGCTCCTTCAAAGAATTAACAGTATTACTCTACTGACACAGACTGCAGTTCTAACACATAGTAACAATAGTTCTAACACAACAATTGTTGCAGTTCTAATGTGTTAGAACTGCAACCTGTTGTATTTTTTCAAGGAGGGGGAGGGATGGATCTTTAAGAAGGTTATACAAGATGAGACGGAAAAGAAGAATCTTCCCTTTTCTTCGCTACCTTAATAGAGCAAGAAGGTAAAAAAGGTATAAATTAAAAGAATTACAAGAAAAGGTTAAAGTTTTCACTTCACTATTGTTCATTAGCAGAGGTCTGATGTCAGATCTAGAGGAGGAGGAGTTGAGGGGATGGGATGTCATCTTGTTAATAATTAATGAAAATATTTTGCATTTATAGTCACACGTGAGAAAGTTTATAGGAATAGAGATATGAAATACAGTACACCAAATTCTAATGGGTAGTTAACTTATTTTATGATAACTGAAAGGAAGTTGAAAGAGAAATTGAAGCCAAAATTAACTTTGTACCAGGTGAGGGGTCTAAGAAACTCCAATTTAATATATTTTTTTTTCCAGGAGAAGTGTTTGAAACAGTGGGTAAAGTTTATTTCTTTTACCTTAAAAAACCATGCTTTTTGTCCATTCCTTCTAATAATTGGCCCACTTTAAATTTTATTGGTCACATCAGTTTATTAGAAATTTTTTTTTATGCCTGGTTAAGAGTTAAATAAGGCACCTGGGCCTGATAGAAACTATTCAGTTATATTTAAAAAAGGAGCAAAAGATATAAACAAATCTTTAGCCATTGTTATATTATTTTTTCCCTGATTGGGTGTTCTTTCTACCAAGTACACAGGGTGGTTATTGTTATGTCTGGTGTTACTGTTGGTTGAGGAACTCTCTGACTATTCTACAGGTGTTCAGGATTGCCACTTTCTGGAGTTACTTGTAGGCGTTCGCTGGAGACCTATTGTTGCTAGGCTGTTATATAGGGTCTCTTTGGTACCATACCTGTGGTTGACACGATCATGATGATCATTACTTGTTGCATATGCCACATCTCTGATCTCCTTAGGTTCGTGTACATCCTGATTTTTTCTCCCTGGGTTTTCTTCAGGTTGCCAGTGTTGGGTACAACTGGTCAATCAGATAGGTAGCCTTTTCCTTCTTGTCACAAGGTTTATGTCCAGTCTGTTGTGCGGGATTGTCTTGTCCGTTATTATGGTGTCGTCCCAGTACAGCTTGTGGGTTGGAGTCTCCAGTACTGCCTGGGGTTCGTACTTTTAGTACAGTACACTTTCTTTGATCAACTGGTATTTCCTTACAAGCTTCTGATGTATTATCCTGGCTACCTGGTCGTGTCTATAAATGTACTCAGTCTGGGTGATCACCTTGCATCCCACAGTTATGTGTTGGATCGTTTCTGAGGCCAGGTGGCATCGTCAACATGTGTCATCGGACACCCCAGGCTCCTTGGCGATATAGTTTCTGGTGTTGATTACCTGGTCTTGGATGCTGAGCATGAATCCTTCAGTCTCGGGGAAGAGCGTCCCGCTTTTGAGCCATGCATTGGAAGCAGTTTTATCTATGTGATCTTGATGCAGATCATTATAGTGTCTGCCATAGAGTGTCTTCTCTGCCAATCTTTCTATCTTCGTTTGTGCCTCCTATTGGAAGGGTACTCCTCGCTTAGGTTAAGCGAGGTATACCACTTGTCTATTGTCATTATGGCCTGGTGGAGGATTCTGTGTGTTTCTGGGAGTAATCCTTCAGGTTAGCAATTGCTGTTTTCTGTTGCTCAATGAGGTCTATCAGGCCCCTTCCTTCTTTCCGAGCAATTGTCAGTCTCTCCACGGGTGGCATTGGCAGCTCTTGGTCGTCATCGTCCTTGTCTTTCTCATGATATCTTCCAGCTTGGTGTTAGTCCAATCTATGACCCCGAAGGAGTATGTTAGCACTGGGACTGCATAGGTGTTTATGGCTTTAACTGTGTTCTCTCCATTCAGCTTTGCTTTCAGCAGGCTTCTGAGTATGGTTTGGTCAGGCAGGCCTAAATTTGCTTGTGCTGTAACTGCTGAACCTGCATCATCCCCAGATATTTGTAGGCCTCTCCCTCTGTCATGGCTTTGATCTCCTTACCAGTCTGCAACTGGTAATTTCGGTTGACTAATTTTCCCTGAAGCAATCTGTGGGTCTTACATTTGTCTAGACCAGGAATGGCCAACAAGTCGATCGCGGCTTTAACTACAGTTGATCACGACAAATTTTAAATATATATATAAAAAAAAAAGAGATTAGTCAAAACCTAAATGTTATTATTATTATGCGCCGCACTGCAAACGCTTATTACAAATCCATTGAACCACTCTTGTTGCCATGTAGCCGCTAGGCTTGTCTAGTAAAAATTCACGCAGTTACGTTGAGGAGAGCATAGCATATGTGTCGAATTCTTATTTAGCTTACTTAATATTAATAACTGGACAGTGCTTATACGTTAATTTAATACCCTTCGATTTAAAATGAATACTGCGAAAAATAGTAAACATATCATTTTCATCAACAGTGGGAACTAGAATACTTTTTTGTAATAATAAAAGAAAAACGTCATTATTTGATTTGCTGTGCTTCCATGGCTATACCCAAAAAGGGAAACTTAGAAAGCACTTCAAAGCACTCCATGGTAAATACTATTCGGATTTTTCGCCTATTAGTGACCTTAGAAAAAATAAATTAAAAGAGCTTAAATCCAGACTATACACACAACAAAATTTCTTTGTGACACCTAAAAAGTGCAAACCATTTTCTGATAGTCAATTCATCAAAGACGCATTTTTAGAAATAACAGATTCTCTTTTTGAAAATTTTAAGAACAAAAATGGAATTAAAAGTACCCTTCAAGATCTGCAATTATCTTGAAATACTGTGATGCGACGCATCGAAAAAATGAGTAAAAATGTGAGCAAACAATTGCGTGCTCATATTGCTAATTGTGTGTCCTTTTCTTTACAACTGGATGAATCTACAGACGTCAGTGATATAGCTCAATTACTCGTTATTCGTATGGTTTTCGATGATTCTGCCACTGGAGAAGAACTGCTAGGTATGGTTTCGTTAAAGAACTAGAGGTCAATATATTTAACGCATTCAAAAATTTTATTGAAAAAATTAAATTACCACTATTTAAGCTCATATCAATAACAACAGATGGAGCTAAAGCAATGACTGGGCATTTTAATAGATTTATCGCATTGTGCCAAAGAGGATGATGAATTCCCAGATTTTTTGAGTTACCATTGTATCATCCAGCAAAAGATTAAATACTAAAAGCATTATGGATATAGATTTCAAAATCATAAATTCCATCGGAGGACAATCTCAAGGAGACTTCAAAATGCACCTCGATGAAAATGAACCAGATCTGATTTTACACACAGATGTGAGGTGGCTGAGTCAGAGTAAATTTCTGCAGATTTAGAAATTTGCTGAATGAAATTAAAAAATTTGTCGATCAAAGGGGATATGATTATCAGCAGCTGCAAGATACGGTATGGTTGTGTGATCTGGCTTTTTTTTTGGCAGATTTTGCCAGTAAATTAAGTGATCTGAATTTGGAATTACAAGGAAAAAATAAAAATGTGGGTGACGTGATTAGTAGTATTTCTGCATATAAATATCAATTTTTGGCAATGGTTAAGGATCTCAAAAAAAAAAAAAATTCGATAATTGTGCAAATATGCAAGATCATTTGCAAAAATATCCTGTTTTTGAATTTAATAGTGAGAAAGTTGTGGATGATTTTGAAACCAAACAAAAACTGAAGATGAAGAATCGCTCTACTCTTACGGACTTGCATACAGAAGATTCTTTACGGTTGGCCTTATCACAGTATATCCCAGATTTTGAAAGCTTGGCAGATGACATTAAGAAACAAACTTCACATAAATTAAAAATTTAAATACGTATGAATTTAAAATAAGAATTCTGAATTGTATTTAATTTTAAAATTTATAAACAATGTTTTTCAATATGTGTTGATTAACCCTTTTAACCATGTGCAATGAACTTTTTGTGATGGTAGAACACGGCACATTTTGAAGGAAAATTTTCGATCACATCACAAATTAAGTTGGCCACCCCTGGTCTAGACCAAATTCCATCCTAATATCATTGCTGAATTTTTCAGTGATCCGGAGTGGTTGTTCGAGTTGCTTCTCGGTTCCTGCGTAGAGCTTGATGTCATCCACGTACATCAGGTGGGTGAGGGCGTACAGGTTCTTCCTTCCTTCTTTGAGGTTATATCCATACTTGCTCCTGTTGAGCATGGTGGATAGCAAGTTAAGTGCGAGACAGAACCACATTGGGGTTAGAGTATCTCCCTGAGTCCACTGTGTTGTTATTATTGTTGCTCTTATATTATTTCTCCGTGATTGGGGGATTCCACTCCGTGACGGGTACTGCTACCAAGTACACAGGGTGGTTATAATGTCTGGTGTTACTGTTGGTCGAGGAATTCTCTGACTATCCTACAGGTGTTCAGGATTGTGACTTTCTGGAGTTCCTTGTAGGTGTTCTCTGGGAGACCTATTGCTGCTAGGTAGGGTCTTTGGCACCATACCGGTGGTTGACACAATGATAGGGATGGTCGTTACTTCTTGCATATGCCGTATTTATTATTGTTTATTATTATTAGCCATATAATGCAAGGAAGCCTGAGGCTTATGCTGTGCCAGCTAAAAAAAAAAAATTGATTTACCCTGTCACCCAGAGAGAGAGAAGTAGAAGGATATCACCAAAAAAGAGAAGAATGATGATATCCAGCTCAGGACCCTGGGTGTGTGCCAAGGCCATACTCACCCAGATGTGAGCCCCTGGGGTAATAAACATCCTTGAAATCAGTTGATGATACAACAAACTGGAGATGTGTCTTTCCTATTTACAAAAGGAGATCATTGGGAAAAGTGAGTAATTTATGGACCTGTAAGTTTGGCTTCCATGCCCAAAAAAGTAATGGAGATGAATTTTTAGGTCAGCAATTAAAGAAGTAATGCAGGATCACCTTGAGAGGAATTCAGTTATATGGCAATCACAGAATGAATGCATTAAGATCATGCTTGACCATTCTTGTTAGGTACTTATTAGTCACAAAAGAACTGGATGCAAAAAATAATTTCATAATCATGAAATTATTCTCTCTGGGTAATTCAGAATTTTTTTTTTTTTTTGGCTGGTACCTCAGGTTTCCATATGGTGCAAGGAAGCCTCAGGCTTTCTTGCACCATATATATGGCTAATAATAATAATAATCTTTCACATCAATGACTACTGTACAAATTGAAGTACAGTGGCATTGGGGCAAGTTACTGCTGTGGAGATCATTGAGTGACAGGAGACAGAGAGTGGTTATTAATAGCCAGTACTCTTTGTAGACTGATATTATATTATTAGTGGTGTCCTGTAGAGTTTCACACTGGCCTCCCTTACTGTTTTCAATATTTATTAACGATATTGATGTAGGCATATCAAGTTTTGTGTATAAATTTCATAATGACAGGAGACAGTGGTTATTAATGGCCAGTGTTCTTTGTGGACTGATATATTATTAGTGGAGTCCCTCGGGGTTTTGTGCTACCCCCTCTTACTATTTTCAATATTTATTAACAATACTGATGTAGGCATGTCAAGTTTGGTGTATAAATTTTCTGAAGATACAAATGTTTACAAGGTGGGTAATGACCATAAGGGTTACTGCTCCAACAAGATCTGGATAAATTAGGTAGGTGAACTGAAAAGTTGCAATTGGGGTTTAACATTGATAAATGCAATGTACTGCATTTGAGTAGCAACAATTCCAGAAGAACTCAAGTTAGTGGATAATGAAAAAAAACCCAGAGCTAACTACAATCCAGCATGAAATTCCCTGAGCAATTCAAACAGGCTGGTGGAGTCTGTAAATGATATACAGAGAGTTTGCCTGCAGGGACAAATATGATTATTCCATCATATAAGGAAATAAGCCACATCTTGAGTACTGCTTGGAAACCTCATTTCAGGAGAGATGCAGAGAAGAACAACAAGGGGCGGAAAAGGGTACCCTTGACAAGAAATACTTTTGAGTTCTGGAAATTGTAGCATGTGGAATATAGGAACCTACAAGAAAACCTGATCAAAGCGTTTTAGTTTACTCAACCCTTTCTCAATAAACTTTCTCAAACAACACACAAAAGAACAAATTTAAATTGAAAAAGGATGGTTGCAAAATAGACATGTGGACTTGCTCTAAGTGGGAGAATAACTGGTTGTTGGTGTTGTGTGAAGTGGTAAGTTTGAATAAACTTTAAAGAAGGATTGTGCATATTGTTAGAAGGTATGAAGTGGGTGGTGTTTTTAGCAGATGCTGTATAAGTTGGCTTCCTTTTTTCCATCATTTTACTACTACTAACAGCAGCCTGTCTATAGTATAGACAGGCTGCTAGGACAGTTCATGGGATTCTGTCAGTGATATACAGGAATTTTGTCTGCAGGGACAAGGAGGTGATTATCTTGTTTTATAAAGCAGTGGTGGCTACACCTTGAATAATGCATACAGGTCTGTAAGCCTCATTTGAGGAAGGATGTAGATCTCTTGAAACACAGAGAAGAGAAAGTCAGTCATGGACAGACTAACCTTGTTGGACAAATGGACGCCTACCAAGAAAGACTTCAGTTCTGCAAACTGCAATTTCTGGAAACCAGCCATCTCTGAGGAGACCCGATTAGTATTTAGTATTAGTAATTGCCACAGGGTGCAAGGAAGCCTATGGCTTATGCTCCACAAGCCAAAAAAAATAATGATAAATAAAATAATAAGAATAAAAACAAATTAATAATAAGATGAAAATTTAAAAAAAAAAAAAAAATTTTTTTTTTCCTCGCCTTTTTCCCAATACAGTGAAACTTCCCTTTAATGGACAGCCATGGGGAACGAGAATGTGTCCGTTAGAGAGAAGTGTCCACTAACAAGAAGTCTGAGGGAGAAAAAAAAAAGAAAGAAAGAAAAATCGTTAAACGTTTAATGTAAAATTAAATTAAAATATATACAGATTTTGCACAATATTTTTGTAAATAATATACATACAATTGTGCTATGCATATTATGACTTTATCTTAAGAAAAATACATACAGTAATCACTTATTTTCTTCTGCACCTTCTTCCGGCTGATAATTTTGTTTTCAACATTTGTTTGGAGTGAAGAAACCATCGAAAGTCCTTCAGTATCTTCTTCAGTGGCGAAAAACATTTTTAAATGATTGATTTGTATGAGCGCTTCTTCTATTTTCATCAGTGGTTCGTCGTTAATATGTTCTTCGACAGAATGACCTCCTTCCATTTCTTCATCCTCATGAGGAACTTCTTGAAAAATATCAATGATAATGTCATTGATATCTAGAGCACCATCTTCTGTAGTGATATTCAGCCTGATGCCTTCATCATTATCATTAATAAATACAGAAAACAACAATTGGCCAGACACTGAACCTTGGAGACCACATAACATGTCCATGGAAAGCAACATCTATTGATAACCACTGTCTTCTCACACTCACTCATCCTTTTATCATAGCAGTAATTTACTCTTAATGCCACACTGCTCCAGTTTGTACAGCATTATTTTATGCACAACAGAAAAGACTGCTGTAGAAACGACATAAGTGTGAAAAGCTTTCCTAAAATCCAAGTATATGATATAAAAATTATTTTTTGCTTCCAGTTTCTTTGTTACTGCATCATACCCAATCAGATTGGTCAGACAAGATTGCCCTTGACAAACCCATGCAGTGACTGAAGTATAACTGCACTCCTCTTTAGATAATCTGCATTACTTCTTTAACTAATGGCGCCATTATTTACCCTAGAACAGAAGTTAAACTAACAGGCTGTAATTACTTGTGTCACTGTTGATCCTCTTTTGTGAATTGGGTACACATTTACACATCTCCATGGGATCCTCCCCTGAATCCAAAAATGTTCTCATAATCATGGCTAAGGATTTGTTTACCTCTTTTGCTGCCTCCTTTAATCATCATCATCATCATCAGCCATTTTCAATCCACTGCAGGATGAAGGCCTCTCCAGCAACTTTCCAGTTCCTTCTGTTTTGAGCACTGCCCATCCATTTACTACTCAAAAACTCATGAATTTCATTTAATCCATCTCCGCCTTTGTCTTCCAGGTTTTCTTCTAGCTCCTCTTGGGTACCATTCTGTTATTTTCTTAGTCCATCTGTCATCATGTCTTCGAGCTATGTGTCCTGCCCAAGACCATTTTAGTTCTTTAGTTTTGATAAGAATGTCCTTTATTTGAGTTTGCTGCCTAATCCATGTGTTTCTCTTCTTATCTAACAGTCTGATTCCCAATATAATTCGTTCCATTCTTCGCTGTGTAGTTCTTAGCTTCTCTTCCATTCTTTTGGTGAGTGCCCAAGTTTCACTTCCATAAGTCATGGTGGGGAGTATACATTGATTCATTATTTTACGTTTCAGACAAACTGGGATATTGCTCTTCAGTATGTGACTATATTTCCTGAATGCTATCCATCCAAAATTTATTCTTCTCTTGACTTCCAGCCATTTATCATTATTACAGCTAATAACTTGTCCCAGATAAGTATATGACTCCACCTTTTCAATTACTGCTCCATCAATCATTATTTCCCTTTCCGTGGCATACTTGTTCATCATTACTTTTGTTTTAGCCATATTCATCTTTAGTCCAAAATCCTTACTAACTGTGCATAACTGATTAAGATTTTCCTCTAATTCTTTGGGATCGTGGCTTATGACCACAATGTCATCTGCAAATCGTAAATGGTTTAGGTACTCTCCGTTCACATTGACTCCTTTCTGCGACCAGTCTAATCTTCTGAAAGCTTCCTCAAGGGCAGCAGTAAACAGCTTCGGAGATATTGTGTCTCCTTGTCGAACTCCTTTCTCGATTTTAAATTTGCTACTGTCTTTGTCTAGTCTAATAAAGGATGTAGCACTCTCATATATTTTCTTCAAAATCATAATATATGGAGTATCTATGCCTTGTCTTTCCAGTGCCCGAAACATTGCCTTATGCTGTATGGAGTCAAATGCCTTTTCATAATCCACAAATGCCAGGCACAATGGTGTTTTATATTCATTTGCTTTCTCCATTAGCTGTGATATTACGTGAAGGTGATCCATAGTTGAGAAACCCGTCCTAAAGCCAGCTTGCTCTTTCGGTTGATTCTCATCAAGTATTCTTTCTAATCTGTTAGTAATGACCCTTGTGAACAACTTGTAGATATGGGATAACAAGCTAATTGGTCTATAATTTCCAATTTCTGATTTATCTCCTTTCTTATGCAGCAAAACTATGATTGCATTATTCCACTGCTTAGGCATCACACCTTTTCTAATGCACTTTGTGAAGAGCCTTGCCAGTTTTTGTGTTATGTCTCTTCCTCCCAATTTTAACAACTCTACAGTAACTTCATCTTCCCCCGGGGCTTTCCGATTCTTCATTTTCTTCAATGCATGTTCTACCTCATCAGGAAGAATATCGGGTATGTCGTATGTGTTGCTACTTTGCAATCCATCTTCCCCACTGCTGGTATCATTCCCTCGCTCCTTGTATAGTTCTCTATAGTAGTCTTCTGCTATTTGAATTATGCCTTCTCTGCTGTTTATAAGTACACCATCGCTATTCTTCAGTTTCAGTATCATTTGTCTTTCTGTATTACTGCTCATGGCTGCTGATTTAAATCCTTTGTTTTCCCTTAATGCTTGTTCTACTTTTCTTGTGTTAAATCTTCTTATGTCCGCTCTGAGTCTCTTTCTAATGGCTTTGCATAACTCAGTATACTCAATTTTCTCCCTGTCAGTGTTTTTCTTGCTCTTCATTTGTCGTCTTTGGTTCATCATGACAAGTGTTTCTTGACTAATTTTTTCTTCTTTGGATTTCTGTTTCCCTATAGGTTTCTTGGGCTTTATCACTTTCAGAAAGTTGTAATATTCCTCATCAATATCTTGGTCCTGAGCAGTCTGCAGAAGCTCAAACTTGTTCTTAAGTTCCAGTACATACTGCTTTTTCTCCTCCTCTGTTATTTCAAAGACCTTTGTATTATTTACTCGAGTCAGTTTTTTTCCTTTAATATAACTGGATAAATACCATCCACCCCAGGTGCTTTTCTTATGTTTAACTTCAACAATTTCTCTTCCACTTTCCTTTCAGTTATTACAAACTCATTTAGCTCCCTCTTAGAATTCAATAAGCTTCTGGCATCAACTTTCCCAAAGGATTCCTCATGTATAAATGTAGATGCAAAATACTTATTCAGTTTGTCAGAAACTTAAGCAAGATCATCAATATCAAGTAGACCAATGTGATTCATCCCCCTTCCTTTTAGTGTTTACATAAAGTCTGCTGTTTTTCTTTGCATTGTTTGCCAGGGATTTCTCGTAATTTGCCTTGGCTTCCCTAATCTCCGGTGTGACTTGATTGCAGACTAGTTTATATCTAACACAGCCTTCTATATCACCTGATAATTCATATGCATCCCATGCATTTTTCTTCTCTGTTGCATGTCCCATTAGTTCATCTGACATCCATTTAGTCCTTGAATGGTATTTCTTAGTTGGTATGAAATGACAATTTTCTGCCAGCAACATCATTAATCCCACTGTATAAAATTTAAAAACTACCTGAGATCACTAGTCTCCTTTTCGAATGCAAAAATCCTTTCCTTCACCCGTGATGGTAATTATGTCTGTAAATCCCACATCAGTACACTGATCACTGCCACCTAGTGGTTCTTTTATCTGCAGATTCTTAATGCATGAAGATTCATTGCTGATAAACAGATCAAAAGTATTGCTCTCTCTTGTTGAATCTCAAACATGCTGCTGTAGAAAACAGTTATCCAATAAATCCACAAAATTCTTGCTAGTGTGTGAATGATCAACTCACAACTTACAGTCAATATCTGGAATGTTAAAATCTCCCATTATAAGACATTCTGATTAACTGCCCCATTCTATTTCTCTGTACATTTGTTTATTCTACTCCTCAGAGTTATTAGGCCTATAACGCACTCCTACTCTCATTTTTGAGACATTGTGCTGGCCACCCAGGTCAACTGGATGCACTGCCTTAGAAATTATGTGCTTCTGAACTAAGAGCATAACCTCTTATCCCGTCTGCCATTTCCATACACATTGTAAATCCTATATTCAAATTCTACATCCCTTATATCTGAGTGACACTAAGTCTCTGATATCACAACAGTCACATTTTTTTTTTACTAATGCTGTATAAGCTTGATTTCTTGCATCACCTGCCTCTACTCTCTACTACATCCGAACCAATACTGCCACCAATATGTGGAAACCTGTCACCTGGTTTGATGAATACCATTTCGAACTCTATCAACATGATGGGATATATGTATTTTGAAAATGCAACATGAGGCTATGGCATCTGGATCCACTGTTGGTGTTTAACTGGCCGGAAGTGGTTATGGTTTCGGGACTGTTTGCATGGCATGCCATGTGTCCTCTTATTACCATTAATCAACAGTTTGATGGAAAGACCTATCTTTTTAACTCACTATCAAAACACTATCATCCCTTTATGATGAAAGTATCCAAACAATTCCAGCATCTATCAAAAAGACAATGATCAGCCAATTGCTCACTGATTTCAGGAATGTGACAGTGAATTCTCCATCCTCCCATGGCTATTGGCCCTAAGGGTTCACATCTGGTCAGTATGGGCTTGGCACACCCAGGGTCCTGAGCTGGATATCATCATTTTTCTCTTTCTTGGTGATTCCCATCTACTTCTGACTCTCTCTCTCTCTCTCTCGGGGTAATTTGGAAATTTTTTTTGGCTAGTGCAGCATAAGCCTCAGGCTTCCTTGCATTATGTGGCTAGTAATAATAATCATATTCAACTCAGCCAATCTCGATCCAATTGAGCATGTTTGGTACCTATTGGAAAAGGCCATTCAGTGCTGTGACCATCCACCTGACAATGTGCGAGCATTACTGAACATACTGTGCAAGACATGGATAGCAGTAGTAATGGCAAATGATGCAAGAAAGCAAGCTTATATAGCATCAGCAAAAAAAAAAAAAAAAAAATTTCACCCAAACCATCCCCTCCAAGAATTTGTTTAGTTTTCCCTTGAATTTATTCAACCCATCCACTTCCACAACAAAAGATAAAAGCCTGATCTGTTAGTTCTAAACAAGAACTTACAGACCTGTTGAAGTAACAGGTCTGTAATTACTTGTCACCTTTTGTTCCCCCTTTGTTTGTTTATTTGGTTTTTAGGAGCATTAGCAACTAAGGACATATTGCTCCGGGGATATGCGGTGGTCATTCCCTGACCTTTCCACATTCTCCGTATTTGGTGGTCATTCCCTGACCTTTCCACATTCTCCGTATTTGGTGGTTACGGGCTCGAACCCAGAGTCTAATCAAGAAGCGTGTGCTACGCACTGCTGCTCCTGCCCACCTGACTACAGAGGCGCTTCTCCCTTTATGAATTGGGGGATATATTTGCACATCTCTAGACCATAGGGATCTCCCCTAAATCCAAGGATGTTCTCATAATTATTGCTGAGGGTTTGCTTACCGACTTTGCTGCCTCACATAATATAACTGGATAGATTCCATCTGCTCCAGGTGCCTTTTTATGTGTCCATCCTCAACAATTTCTCCTCTGCTTTCCTTTCCATTACTTTATCACAAATTCATTTAGCTCATTAGAGTCTGATAACCTTCTGGCATCCCCTTCCCCTAAAGAATTCCTTGTGTGAATGTAGATGCAAAATATATATTCAATTTGTCCGCAACCTGAGCAGGTCATCAATAATTAATCCATAAACATCAAGTGGCACAATGTGATTCAGTCCCTTCCTTCTACGGTTACTATAAGCATTGCCGGCCACAAGCATGTTCAACCAGTTCTGTCAAACGGGGCCCCCCATGCTCAAATAGTCAAAACAATATTGTTGATTAATGTATTAAATATTATTTGTATTTAAAATTTTTATTTAGTATAATATAAAATTATTTAATTATGTCTTAGCTGCTGTAAAATTTGGAAAACTAAAAAAAATTGCTATTCCAAAAACACACAGCATAAGTTTTGAACAGCACCCTAGGGATCTAGCAAGTAATTCTTGAACAGGTCCCTGCAAATTTTGGGGCTAGCTCTGACTATAAGCATAGACAACTTTGCTGATTTTCTTTGGCAGAGACTTCTCATAATCTGCCTTAACTTGCCTAACCTCCTTTGTGACTTTATTACAGACTAATTTATTTACAGACCGTAGGCTTCTGTATCACCTGATAATTTATATGCTTCCCATGCACTTTTCTTTTCTGCCATGTGTCTCAATAGTTCACTTAGGTCTAAGCCATGAACAGTATTTCTTTGTTGGTATGAAAAGCTTAGTAGCTTCTTTGATTACTTCTCATTTGGAATTTTCTGCCAGCAGAAAATTCCAAATGAGAAGTAATCAAAGTTGATTACTACAGAACACTTTTATTACTACAGAACACCCCGAAACAACTGGAGAAGCCCACGCCACGATGTGTATCATCTATATTACATGCAAAATGCGGCCCATGATATATATATATAGCCAGTAATAATAGTTTCTGAGATTTCTTATTGGTTTCATTTATTTCCTAAAATATGTGAAAATCTATTTGAAACACTATGTTTACCACATTTGAAATGTCTGCCCAGGCACCTAGAATTTTATGCTTCACATACAGTTGTATTCTGAGTATGCAAGATTTAACTTTAAGAACAAATTTAAGTGATTCATTTTATTGCTTAAGCCTTAAATACTAAGTATTCAAACTGATTAAGATTGAATAACCTCAATTATTATTCCTCTTTTAATGCCATATTAGCAGCAGTACATCATTCTTCTCTTAGTGATTCCTTTCTACTTCTGACTCTCTCTCTCAGGGTAACGTGGGAATATTTTTTGGCTCGTGCAGCATAAGCCTCAGGCTTCCTTGCACCATATGGCTAATAATAATAATAATATGATGCAAGAAAGCAAGCTTACTTTATAAAAAAACGTTCCCGTTTCACCCATCCATTTGCTCCAAACGTTTGTCCAGTTCTTCCCTGAATTTATTTAAGCTATCAACTTCCACAACAACAGATGGAACTTTGTTCCAGCAATCAACCACCCACTGGCTAAAGCACATCTATTCTACAACTGTCTTTCCTCAGTTTGAATTTATGCCCCATCAGGTGTTCAATTTAAGCAAGAGGAAGAATCCCATCAGCATTGAGCTTGCTCAAACTATTCAAAGCCTTAAACACCAATCAGATCACCTCACAGGTGCTTATTCTCCAGATGCTGCAATTTGCAGAACTTAAGCCTTTATTAAAGAAAGGCTCAAGCCAGTGGTGCATTTTATTGTAACAACAAAATAAACAAATTACATGACATAAGAACTAAATATAAAATTTTGTCAAAATTGGTAAAACCATATGAAATAATGATAACATATATATCCAGTAAAAATGTCTTTAATTATAAATGAATACTTTGGAGCTTTCAAGGCTGAATGTACCTCTACTCAACAAATAGAATGGAAACTTTATTATTATTATTATTATTAGCCATATGGTACAAGAAAGCCTGAAGCTTATGCTGCACCAGCCAAAAAAAATTTTTGAATTACCCTGAGAAAGAGAACAAGAAGTAGAAGGGAATCACCAAGAAAAAGAAGAATGATAATATCCAGCTCAGGACCCTGAAATATGCGTATGGACTTGGGCGTGCCAAGCCCATACTCACCAGATGTGAACCCCTGGGGTTTTAGAGAAGTTTCCATTCTATTTGTTGATAAAGAGGCACATTCAGCCTCGAAAGCTCCAAAGTATTTATTTATAATTTAAAATATTTTTACTGGATATATACATTATCATTATTTCATATCACTATGGACTCCAGTACAACAGGCCCATTTATCCTCATTGGTAAAACCATTTTTGAACCATTGTGGCTAATGGTGAGAGCATCGCTGGAGTAGGGTGTGATTCTGTTGGATTGAAAAGGGGCCACTGTATCTTCAATACATAAGGGTGGTTCTAAGAGTGATGTGGAAAATTACCGACTAGTCTAATATCATTAATAGGGAAAATCGTGGAGCAATGATCAAGGGTGGAATTCAGGATCATTTAGATAGAAATGGAATTCTGAAGGATACTCAGCATGGTTTTGTAAAGAGAAAATCATGTTTATCAAATTTGTTAGCTATTCTGACAGTAACTCAGGGGCTGGATTTCTAAAATAAATTTGATGTTATTTGGATTTCAGCAAAGCATTGGACTCAGTCCCTCATGAGTGGTTACTTTATAAGTTGGAATAGGTTGGAATCACAGAGAAAATCTTTAGATGGATAACAGGAGGCAGAGGGATTTGATAAATAGTTATTCCTCAAATTAGGTTGATGTAAGAAGTGGGTTCCCCAAAAAGCAGTATTGGGACTGTTTTTGATTTTCTTAAATGACATCGATGAAGGGATAGAGGGTGTGATGTCTAAATTTACAGATGTAAAGATCGGTAGAGTATTTAATGATCACCACCAAGTCGAGCTCCTTCAAAGTGACCTAAATATTCAGGGATGGTCAGAAAAATGGCAGCTATGCTTTAATCCAGCAGAGTGTAAGGTATTGCACCTGGGGAATTGCCGGAATTGAACTAAACCCAGTAATGGAGGAAAGGGACTTGGGTATTACGATACTGTCAGACATAAAGTTCTCTGAGCATTGTAGACCGGTTGCAAGGAAAGCTCATTGTGTCCTATTGATGATTTATCGAACATTTGCTAGTAGAGATACGAACATCATAATCCCATTATACAGAGTCATTGAAAAGGTGTCCGTGACTTACCCTTTTAATTATCTTCGGAAATATTTGATCGATTGCTGTAATCATAGCAGCAAACAGTGTAGTAACTCACTAAGTTTTATATGACGCTGCACTGAGTTTGCACAGAATGACTCCTACATACGTCGGAATTGAAATTCAGCGTACCGCAACATACTGCTTTCTGTTCCACTGCCATCTTACTGACACTGAGTTTTAAAGGCGGTGTGTATAGGAGTCATTCTGTGCACACTCACGACGTAGTCATGGTTGAGGTGTGAAATAAAAATTAGTGAGTTACCACACTTTGCTGCTACGATCACAGCAATCGATCAAATATTTCCGAAGATAATTAAAAGGGAAGTCACGGACACCTTTTTCGATGACCCTGTATAAGGCTATTGTTTGACCACACTTGGAATACTGTGTTCAGGAATAAGATCCCACCCAAAGATAGACATTGAGCTTCTTTAAAGGCTCCCGTATACTTGCCTGGTGAGATTGGCAAATGGGCATCCATTAGAGCAGGCCCTGGCAAACTATGGCCTGCGAGCTTTAATTGTGTTTTCGAAAAAAGTTAATTTATTTTATGCCATTTGCAACACCTTTTTGAAAAATAAATCTGTATATGTAATACATTATAGAATTTGTCGACTTGTAAATTGTTTTATCATCTCTGTATTGTTCAAATTGAGATAGAATTTGAAATTGTGCGCGAGCCAACAGGCGCTTTTATAACGGTATAATTTGTGATTATAAACTAACCTTGGCGCCTCCGTAGCCAGGTGGGAAGGAGCAGCAGTGCATAGCACACGCTTCTTGATTAGGCCGGTGTTCGAGCCCATCACCACCAAATACGGAGGATCCGGAAAGGTCAGGGAATGACCACCGCATATCCCGGAGCAATATGGCCTTAGTTGCTAATGCTCCTAAAAAAAGCCAAACAAACATAAACGAACCGCTTGAAACTACGGTAACAGACAACCAGTGACGACGACAACGGCTTTGCTGCGGTGGCAGAGTAATAGGATAGGACTGCTGACCGGCCGCAGTTCGAATCTGTTTTCTCTGACGGTCATCTTGCAGTTAGTTTTTTTGCATTATCTTCGGTTATCATCTTGGTGCCAGTAGCGATAAAAATTATATTTACGCCCTTTTAAAAATGAATAAAAAACAAAAAATTCAACAAGAGCATCGTGTCTTCAATGAAGAGTGTAACACAAAATATATTTTTTTGCTAACATAAATAAGACTATTTGTCTCATCTGCCGGAATAGTGTCTCAGTGTTGAAAGAGTACAATATTAAAAGACATTTCACTGCTAAACATTCCGAATATGGTGTCAATTTAACTATGGAAACGAGAAAGAAAACTGCTGATGGATTGATTCAAAATGTATCTAGACAACAAAATGTGTTTATGCGGCTAACTAAGGAACAAGCAGCTACTGTAGAGGCAAGTTTTGTTATTTCTCATATAATTGCAAAAAGCAACATGTATGACAAGCTTGTGGAATTATATGTCCTGACATTAAACACAAATTTGAGAATATAGGTTTATCTCGGTGAACCGTAGTAAGAAGAATTGAATGTATCGATACAAATTTGAATGAGCAATTATTATCATTATTAGAATCCATAACATGGTACTCGATAGCTCTCGACGAAAGTAACGACCAAAAGAATACTGCGCAGTTATTAATTTTCATACGTGGATGTACCTCTAATTTTGAAATTATTGAAGAGCTTCTTTCAATGGAATCTCTTAAAGACCAAACAAACAACGGGAGCTGATATATTTGAAAAGGCTGAAAAATGATTAGCAAGATATAATTTACAATGGAACAAAATGGTAAGCGTAACTGATGGAGCACCAAGTTTGACAGGTAAAAATGTTGGAGCGTTAAAGAAAATTCAGGATAGAATTTGTGAAAATTATCCTGATAATTTAATTACAATTCACTGTATTACGTAAAAATGTGTTAAAAGTTGAACTCGTCACATCTTGTATTATTAAACTAGAAAATTTAATACGATCGAGGGGCCTGAAACACAGACAATTCGTTAATTTACTTCAAGATATTGAATCCGAATACACAGATGTTCCTTATCATAGCCAAATTCGATGGCTTTGAAAAATATTATGGACTTTCCCGAATTAACTGATAATAACTGGATTTGTGATTTTGCATTTACCCTGGACATCGTGACACACTTAAATACTTTCAACACCGTGTTACAAGGAAAAAATTTATACGCCCAATATATGGTAAAAAGCTTGAATGGATTTCAATTAAAACTCCAGTTGTTCCTTCAACATTTATTGATTAACGAGGTGGACCACTTTCCAACCATGAAGTTGCTGAATATTCCAGAAAATATTGTGAAATTGAAATTATCAACGCTTTGAATAACGACTTTTCACGAAGATTTGGCGACGTCCGAAAAATTGAGACAAGTTTGGCAATAGTGTGCGACCCATTTTCAATAGAAATTGATAGTGCACCGAGTGAACTACAACTTCAGATTATAGATCTGCAGTGTGATACCGATTTAAGAGAATTGCACCGTCGTGAGGAAATCTAAATTTTACAATACTCTTAATTCGGACAAATTCGACGAACTTAAAAAAAAAATTTGCCCGAAAAATATTGGTCATTTTTGGATCAACCTACATATGTGAACAAACATTTTCCATCATGAATCTAAATAAGAATTCTTTACGATCAAATCACCGATGAACATTTACAAGCAGTTTTAAGAATCTCAACTACAAAATTAACACCCGAAATTAAAAAAAATGTTAAAAGATGTAAAACAGTTCCATTCATCTCATTAAATTCTTGGTTGTTAGAGAATAATTTTTTTTTTTGTTATATTTCTTCATGATAACAAATAATATATATCTAAAAATAGTATTTTACGTGCGGCCCGCCTTATTAACAACCCTACCAACCTTTGTATCATCTGCAAACTTGGACCTTTCGGAAATGTATTAATTTTTTTTTTTTTTTTTTTTATTATTATTTTTTTATCGCGTAGTTTTTTCACAAATCACTTAAGTTGATGTTGTGAGTTGTATTGAATATATTAAGTTAGGAGTAAATGCTGGGAATTTGTAAACTAAATCTTCACACTATCTTCGGTAATTTCTTTCTTGACATTGTGAACTGCATGCAGCACTGTTAATTCAGTGCAAGCTCTATTTATTTTTGAGGTTATAGTGTCAAACTTGTGCTGAAAAGTGAGTAAAATGTCTTCACACAAGTGTGAACAATCCGAACTTATTATGTTGTCCTCACGCAAAGACAAGATATTATAGAATTTGTAAAAAATGTGTATTGTGCTTATCTTGGAGGGAAACTCGGTGACCAAGATAAACAATGGGTTCCACATAAAGTTTTCCAAACCTGTGTTCAAGCATTGAGATTGTGGAAAAATGCCATTTGCAATTCCAATGATTTGTGGGGGCTATAAACCCTGTGATGATTGTTACTTCAGCTTAGTTAATGTAAGATGCAGAGAACAAGAACTTTTCCCCTACTTTTCTATGTTTTTTGCAGTAAAATAAATGGCATAATGAACAGTTTAGGAATTAGTTACAATCCTATACAATAGAGACTTTTTATTGACTCATCAAAGAGGAGTTTCAAAGGTGTGTTGTTCCACGATGGAAATAAATATGGGTCAATTCCAGTAGCTCACTCTATGCATTTGAAAGAAACATGAGAATTTGAAGTTGTTGACAGATGTGCGAAGAACATAGTTGATTGGTCAGTGCTGACTCTAAAATAATAGGCATGTTACTTGGGCAGCAATCTGGCTACACAAAAATATCTTGCTTTTTGTGTGGGTGGGCGGTCGGACAAAAAGTAAGCACTGGAACGTCAAGGTCTGGCCAAACTGGGGCAGTTTGTTGCCTGGATCAAAGAACTTGTACAAACCACTTGTAGATCCCAAACTTTCCTTCCACCCTTGCACATCAAACCGGGTTTGATGAAATAGTTTGTGAAAGCTTTACCTCAAGATGGTCCCTGCTCTTCAATTACCTTTATATTAATTCCCATTGATCACCCAAGAGAAGCTAAAACAAGCTATTTTCGTTGAACCTCAAATTCGCAAACTGATGAGGGACAGATTTTGAGGTAACTATGAATAAAAGAGAAGACGGGTATGGATTAGCCTCAGGTCTGTTGTTGAGAATTAATGGAACAAGGTTTCGGACTACAAGAAGCTGTGCAGCAATATCAGTGTCAAGGTATTTTTTACACTCACATCAACTACTTCTCAGAAAATCTAGTAAGTGTTAGTGAAGAACAGGATGAGAGGTTTTCACCAGAACAATAAATACATGGAGATGAGCTTCCAGGGAAGGTGGAATATCAATATGACGGCTGACTGTTGCTGGATGCTAATAGGGACTGTAAAGTAGAACAGCAAGAAAATCAAAGAAATGAAAATTTTACCCATCGTAGATCAGTTTATAAAACGACAGATGAGTGTTTGGTGGACTTTTTACCACACTTCCCTTTTTAGTAGTGTTTTCAACATGTATTTAAATATAACAGTCTGGTAAATGTAGCATTTTGTTATAATTTCAGTGCATAAATTCTGCCAAAATTAATAAAAATTTGTGAAAAATCAAATTTTCTTTCGTAATTTTTGAAACAACCTGACATGATGGAAACAAATGGAAGTCATTTTTGAAATCAGCATTACGAAATGATTCGGAAACATCCTCGTCTGAAAAAACATCTGATTTTTTTTTTTTTTTTTTTTTTTTTTTCAAATTCAGACATCTTTCATTATTGCATGGCGATTTTTACCTGTGATGTAGATGAAAGTGCCATTTTCCAAGATATTCTGTTCCTAATATTTTAAATTTATTGCACTTATTTTGCATAGTGGCTTTCGTACTGAATGAAGAATGCATATCCTGGTGATAATGTTCGAAGCTTTTGGGGGGGGGTAAGACAAACCTATTTTCTGTTAGCAATAGTGATAAAATTCGGAATATTCTTCGCGCTTACTGCATCAAGTATAGTCCATCCAATGCATTTTATGATAGGTGGGTGATAAGTGGAAATTGCTAATACTTTCTGCATTAGGAATTAAAATTAAGTCGGTTCAACTTGAACAATAAAATTAGTGACCGAACCATTCCACTGCAAAGTATGAAATCAGGACCGGTCCTTCGAACTACAGCGAGTACAAGACACCTAGGTACCAAAATGAAAAGGGCCATAAATCCTAACAATCCCCTCTTTGCTGTCCTTTTCCTCCAACATTAATTCTCGCACTCGAGATTTTTAATAGGACCGACCCTCATACCACTGAACAGCACAAAAAACATTGGCTCAGGTTGCACAAAATAATGAACACTGGCTAATTTAATTACAACAACGAACCCAAATTAAATGTATCTCAAACACTTTTATTTCATTCATTTTTAAAAAAATAACAATGTACTCAGGCGATTAGCTAGGTTCTTAAAGTAATCCGATGCTACGTGCATACTCATAAGTGAGAGGGCAATTCACTCGTGATGCAATTTCATAAGCAGAATTTTCACCAATTCTTAATGCCATATTTTTGCTTAGTTTATTCCAAACGTGAATTATGTAGCTTTTACTAAATCTCGATACAATATCTCGAGCATCCCAACGGCTAAAATATCTTTTCCATTTAGTCCAATGCACTGGAAAGCCCTTTTGAGAATCAAATACTGTAATATTGCAATTATTTTCACTGGCGTCTTTAATCCCCTTGATTCCACAATACGATTTTAATACTCTTTCTAAAAGGTCAGGACCATTATAGGCCCAAAGCTTATTTTGATAATGTTTGTTAAATTCATACATGCAGGTTTTCAGAAAGGAATGTAGTCTGTCGAAGATTAGAATTCCACTTGCAAGATGCCTATCTTCAACTTTCAGGAGAGTGTTTCTTAAATCATTGAGCGGCTGTAGCACCACAACATCCAAGTCAAGGTAAATTCCGCCATATTTCCAGAGAACAGCTAGTCTTAATGCATCACTCAAATGGGCAACTTTGAAAGGACCATTTTTCCAGTCTGATTTAGTAATCCATTCTCTTAGCGGCGTATCTACTAAAAATTTCTCTACATTAAGAGTGCGAAAATACACATTGGGGTACACTCTCTGTGTCGCCAACATAAGAGAAGTCATCTCTACACTAGAACTTGTTATTAACACTGTCACTTCCATAATAGGATTGTGTTTAGCTGCAGACTCTATTGCACACACTTGCCGGCCATTCAAAAAACTGTTTCCGGACGTTTGAAGGAAGAATATTTGATCTAATCTTGTAGAAGCGAAATATTCGTTGGCCTTTCTTGAAGTGTTACCTGAAAGTTAATAATCGATTATTAGTTACATATATGCGAGAGACAAATTTTGAATGCATTTTAATAGAATAACTCGTATTTATTTGCTTGTCATGAAGCGAAATTAAAGTGTCCCCAAAAGCAGGATTCATTATTTCTTTCGAGGTATTCATTTTCAGAAAATGAAAAATATTTTGAAAGTAAAATTACAATGTATTGAAAAATTCCGTTTATGCTCATATACACTGAGTGATCACTGAATTATGACCACCTACCTAATACTTCATAGGTCCTCCTTTTGCCCTCAGTACAGCAGCTATCCGACATTGCATTGATTCAACAAGATGTCGGGAGCTAAGGCCAACCAACTGTGTATAATGCAGTCAGCAATGCAGGTATCGAAATGATTGGTGTATCCAGATGCTTTCCATAGAGTCCCACAAATGCTCTATGGGATTGATATCGGCGGAGTTCGGAGCCCAATCGATATGCTGGAAGTCAGAACTGTGTTCCTCAAACCCATTCCTGCACAACAAGTCCCCGACTGCTTGGCGCATTGTCATCTTGGAACACACCATCACCATTCGGGAAAAATTGTAACATAGGGTGTACACAGTCAGCAAGCAGATGACGATAGCGGAGACCAGTGAACGTTCCACGTGCACCAGGGGTCCAAGGTGTGCCAGTGAAACATGCCCCACACCATACAACCGAGTCCACCGGCCTGCACTTTTGATACTATGCATGATGGATCAAGAGCCTCGTGTTGTTGATGCCAAATCCGTGCACGACCATCCACGGTGTAGAGTAAATAACGTAACTCATCCGACCAGCACACCTTCTTCCAGTCTTCTAACGTCCAACTTGCATGCTCTTTGCACCAGGCGAGTCTTTTACGCCGATGAACCTTGGTTAGGAGAGGATGCCGTACGGGTTGTCTGCTGGTATAGCCCATACGTGCGACGCATGACCATGGCAGACATTGTTCCGGGTTGGCCCATGTTGTATTGGGTAGTCAACTCTTGAACAGTGCCGCACCTGTTTGCGGACCCGTCGCTCACCTCTAACTTCAATCTTTCGCTGACCTTTGCATTTTTGCCATCGGGTCGTTGTTTGACTATTCTGACGCATCCTAGTACACTTTAACTACGGCGGCTCTCGAACACCCTACCAGTACAGCCGTTTTGGAAATTGAGGCACCAACTCGTCGAGCTCCCACAATCTGTCCTTTATCAAAGTCTGATAAATCCTTCCTTTTACCCATCACACTCGGAATTTTACTACCTGCTGAACCACTGACACCTTATCTATGCTACGTAGGTCGACTAACTGCGCACTCTCGTACCTCACGTGGTCAACGGGTCACATTCACTTTTCATAAGGATGGTCATAATTCAGTGATCACTCAGTGTATAATGTAGACTACAAACACTAATGTAAATGAGACTTTCTCTTGTGCAACTTGTGTGCATCACTTGTTTTTGTTCATTTCTTATGCTGTTCAAGGGTCATTTCATCGTCCACGGGTTTACCAACTTCCCATTACTGTATATGGGGAGCTCGCGACTTGCCGGATCGCTGTTTTACACCATGTGGGGAGAAGAGACGGTAACGAGACTGAAACTCAAAAAAAATAATAATAAAATAAAATAACGATGAACAGGGAATTGTGTTTATTAACCAATTCCCTCAAATTTGTTCTGAGAAACAAACATACTTATAAGAGCGTTCATATATAGACTTTGAAACTCGTCTACTATGACAGTATTCGATTCTGCCGATGTCTTTTTCCTGTGTTTGATTTCCATTAGGAAATTTGTTATATTTTATTTGGTTTTATTATGAGTTGATCGATCTCGGGAAAGATCTGCATGTGTTTTTTTTTATCTATCATAAAGGTGGAGACTTATTCCCAGAAAACAGGCAAACCAGCAATTGAATGCCGTAGTTTACAGAAACTATCATGCCACCAGGTTCGCTCCCCACAGGGAGGCGATGGTTGGGTTGGCATGACTGATAGAGAACAGGGACGAGGTCAGTCAAATACATTGCGGGGATGGAGGGAGCAGAATTTAAAATCAACACAATGCACACACACATGGCCACAGCTGCTTCTATACAGCCTAAACTAACTTTGTATTTGAGAGCACTGCGACTGCTCATTAATGAAAATGTTCATCGGACAGATCTTGGCACCCTCAATATGGGGCACATGCCTGGCAGATTCCACTGTCAGGACTCTTGAACACATTAAGAGCATGACGGCCTGTTATGAGTGTTGCCTGGCTGTCAGGAGTAATCATCTTCCCCCTCATCCCTTTCCATTAATGTCCTCTTCTGCATACTCATCTTCAGGTACGCAAAACTTATTTGAATAATTCCGAAAGGACATATTTTACCTACAAGTTACGACCTATTATGTCATAACATAATTGCTGTTCCAGACCAAATTTCACTAACGTGCTTTAATTATTCTGCAAACTACTTAATAATTATTCTGCCTTTCGGTCATTTAAAGTTAATACCAAACTTAACAAAAGTTAACTTTTGTTAAGTTTGGTATAAATGACCCAGCATGTGCACGTGCTGGGTTATTGAGCACAGGCCTGGAGGTGAAATCTGCCACCAGCGCAAATCTCATATAGAGGGTGACAAGATCTATCCAATGAACATCTTCACTAATGGACAGTCGCTGTGTCATTATGAGCTGAGACCCACTGAATATCCATCGACATTTCCAGGGATGTAGTTTGCTTTTGTGGTAGGAGCCTTGTTTTCCAGTTCGACCATTTTAATAACAAGAACTCATTTGCCAAAAGTGGCTTTATTTTCTTAGTGGTTGCCAACGCCCATATTTCAGTACCATATAATAGTGGTGATAAGATATCGTCCTGATATACTTCATTATTGCGTTATCATTAATAAGTTGAAGATTTTGCTTTGTCATTCGAGTTGGAGATATGTAGATGGAACTGAATTTCGGAATCGAATGTCACACCTGGAATTGTAATGGGGTAGGGGTTAATAGGTCAATCGAGGCAATTTGGATTGATTTATTTTCAGCGTGAACTGCCAGCGATGGATATATAAATTATTCAGTATTCTATTAGCTGATTCCGTGGTCTGAGACAGCTCAGAATATGTTGACTGCTATTATTATTATTATTAGCCATATGGTGCAAGGAAGCCTGAGGCTTATGCTGCACCAGCTAAATTTTTTTTTTAATTACCCTGAGAGAGAGAGAGAAAAAGAATCACCAAAAAAGAGGAGAATGATGATATCCAGCTCAGCACCCTGGGTGTGCAAGCCCATACTCACCAGATGTGAGCCCCTGTTCTTCAATAATGGTGCTAATTTTCAGTAAGCAGCAAATCCAATAAGACTCCACCTTGGGGAATACATGTAATCACTTCTCACTCCCATATTCCACCTGGGGTTTTGCGGTCGGATTATCCGATACTGAGGAAGAACTAATATGAAGTTCAATGATGTAATGTGATTCTAGAAGACGTAGAAACACTGCACTTGAACTGTAGTCAGCATCCATTGATAGATATGTTATTATTTTCGTCTTTTTTTTCTGGAAAGCTGATCCGTTGAGTAGTAGGGAGAAGGTTTGTTATCGTAGAGCGTTGAGGACTGAATTCCAAGTAGTTATCGAGTGAGCACAAACAGTAGTATTTTTTTCTAATAACTTCGGCGTGCTCGAGGCATTAGACGTTGATCGAAAGTTTTTTTCACATCAGATGCATTTCGAACCTTATTTGAAGATATTCGAATCTTTATATTTCGAACCTTAAGGTCTTATTTTGTAGATATTCCACTTTGTAGGAAAAATATTTTTATTTAGGTTATTATCTACAAGTTGTTCACAAGGGTCACTACTAACAGATTAGAAAGAATACTTGATGAGAATCAACCGAAAGAGCAAGCTAGCTTTAGGACAGGATTCTCAACTATTATTATTATTAGCTATATAGTGCAAGGAAGCCTGTGACTTATTCTGCACCAGCCAAAAACATTCCCGAGTTACCCTAAGAGAGAGAGAGAGAGAGAGTCAAAAGTAGAAGGGAATCACCAAGAAAGAGAAGAATGATGATATCCAGCTCAAGACCCTGGGTGTACCAAGCCCCCCATACTCACCAGATGTGAGCCCCTGGGGTGAATATGGATCACCTTCACGTAATATCAGCTAATGGAGAAAGCAAATGAATATAAAACACCGTTATGCCTGCATTTGTGGATTATGAAAAGGCATTCGACTCCATACAGCATAAGACAATGTTTTGGGCACTGAAAAGACAAGGCATAGATACCCCATATATTACGATTTTGAAGAAAATATATGAGAACGCTACCTCCTTTATTAAACTAAACAAAGACAGTAGAAAATTTACAATTGAGAAAGGAGCTCGACAAGGAGACACAATATCTCCAAAGTTGTTTACTGCTGCCCTTCAGGAAGCTTTCAGAAAATTAGGCTGGTCGCTGGTCAATGTGAATGGAGAGTACCTAAACCATTTACGATTTGTAGATGACATTGTGATTGTAAGCCACGATCCCAAAGAATTAGAGGAAAACACCTTAATTATGCGTTAGCAAGAATTTCGGACTAAAGATGAATATGGCTAAAACAAAAGTAATGATATACAAGTATGTCACAGAAAGGGATATAATCATTGAAGGAACAGGAATTGAAAAGGTGGTTTCATATACTTACCTGGGACAAGTCATTAGCTGTAATAATGATAAATGGCTGGAAGTGAAGAGAAGAATAAAATTTGGATGGATAGCATTCAGGAAATATAGTCACATACTGAGGAGCAATAGCCCAATTTGTCTGAAATGTAAAATAATGAACCAATGTATACTCCCCACTGACTTATGGAAGTGAAACTTGGGCACTCACCAAAAGAATAGAAGAGAAGCTGAAAATTACACAGCGAAGAATGGAGGGAATTATATTAGGAATCAGACTTTTAGATAAGAGAAACACATGGATTAGGCAGCAAACTCAAGTAAAGGACATTCTTATCAAAACTACAGAACTAAAATGGTCTTGGGCAGGACACATAGCTCGAAGACATGATAACAGATGGACTAAGAAAATAACAGAATGGTACCCAAGAGGAGCTAGAAGAAAACCTGGACGACAACGACGGAGATGGACAGATGAAATTCACGACTTCGTGGGAAGCAAATGGATGTTCATTACACAAAACAGAATGAACTGGAAAGTTGCTGGAGAAGCCTTCATCCTGCAGTGTATGGCTGATAATGATGAAATATGGAGAGGATAGGATCGATCACATACGCGCTTAAACATTTGATCATAAATTGCACTACCCTATTAGCACCTGCTGTACTGGTGAGTGGCATTGCATTAATGGCTTCTATTAAATTATAAAAGCCATTTGTGAGGTCGGAAAAGGTACATGCAACATTCTAGCAGTCACCCACCGAACGGATAGGGGACGCGAAAATCTAGAAACGTTTTCGAAATTTTAAGGAGATAAAGAAAGACTGCCCTTGTACAAAGTGAATAAAGTGACTGGAGAAAGAAGAATATTCTTCTCACTATCCTCTTCCAGTTAGTTATGTAATTTATTATTTAGAATAAATTTATGTCTGAAAGGAGACCTACCGTTTCACTTAAATTTTATAATTATCCTTTTTTCTCCAATCTCTTCATAACAAGGGCAGTATTTACTTATTATTATTATCCGTTTATTAACCACAAGAAATTGTGGGTCACCCCGGGACGGCAGTGTGCTAGGAGGGTGAGAGATTTACATACTGAGGTGCGAGGAACCACATGTACAATGTACAAGAGCACATGCGTGCTCGACCCGAAATATTTACATAATTGAACTTACATACGTTTCAAATAAAGCATAGTTTATAGTAATAGACATCATAATTTAAAAAAAAATGCAGCAGGCAAAAAGTCCAGGTGCAGGCGATCGTCACAGGTTCAATAGTTGGTAACAGTTCTTGAGGCATTCCTTTCTGTAGAGCTTATCCTCACAGAACTTATCAGGGTTGATGCCCAGTTTATTGTAGATTTGGAGGCAGTTCGCTGGAAACATGCCCCTAAGGGAATCAATGTTTGTGAGTGTAAACCGCAGAGGGTGGCAGGAGTCGTGACGTTCACCCTTGGCTTCTTTGGGCCAGAGATTAACGGCGATACAGATGGAGCATCTATTCGGCCTGTGATAAGCCGAGCTAGCATGAGTATATTTCTTGTCGTGATGAGAAGTCTCCAGGGAGTGGTCCCTAGATTAGCTTGGAGGATGGATCTGGAGATAGTAAAAGGGTGACCCACTACCTTGTTCATCCATCTGAGCAACCAATATTCTAGACTGAGGTACTTTTTTTTTAGGTGGGAGGCAGGAGCAGATGCCCAAATTTCAGATGCGTAGCGAGGGACAGGGGTAATGCACCTCAGAATATACCGACAAAGCAGCGCTGGCTGATGCACACCAACAAGCTCCTGACGCACTGCCCAAAGTGCTGCGTACGTCTTCTGTCGCATCCTGACAAAGTGAGGCTGGAAGGAGAGTCCAACATCCCAGGTCAGGCCTAGGTCTGCGTGGGAAGTTACCTTTTGCACCCTTTCCCCGCCAACGAAAATATAAATATCATTTTTAACTCTTTTTTTTTTTTTTTTGGTTATCTGTAGTTGAGCACATTTGGAAGGGTTCAGATGCAACCCAATTATGGCTAGATAGTTTTCCAGTTTCATTATCTGTGTAGAGGCCTGTTGGTTCGTATCTGGGATCTGATCAGGATGGTTTGAACTCACGTAGAACTTCAGATCATCAGCATAAGAGACAAAGTTAGAATTACATACTAGGAAAGGTTCCAAAAGTGCTGCAAAGAGAATTGTTGAAAGCACACTCCTTACGGGATGCCTCTTGTGACGTCGAAAGTTACCTGGAAATCGTTGACAGTAACAGACAGATGTCTGAGAAGTAGGATGGACTTCAAGATTTGTAGTAAGGTATCTGCCAGAACGTAGTGCTTTAGAATAGTAAAGAGAGCTCGTAGGTATATTCTGTCGTATGCCGATTTAATGTCCAGGAAGATGGTGTCAATCTGGGATTTGTTATTGATGGCCTGTTGGATTCTAAAGAGGGTATCTAGAAGATTTATAGTTGTTGATCTCTTGTGCGGTACGGTATGAAGGTACTCGGGCCTGTGACCAAAGGAGTGCTGGGCAATTGCTGGCTGAATCGCTTTTTCAAAGATTTTAAGTAAAGAGCAACTGATGGAAATTGGTCGCAGATCTTTCGGAGATTTAGGTTTCCTCATCTTTGGAACGGGCTTGACATGGTAAGATCTCCAAATTGACGGAACTCTTCCAGATTGTAAGATTCGTCTGAAAATGTGGAGGAGAGGGTCAACAATGTATGTGCTGCATATTTTTACTATGAATAATGGGAAACCTTCTGGTCCTACAGTAGCTTTGTTAGGTAATTTGTTGATAACATCAATCAGGGTCCCCCTAGATAGTTCTATATCATTCATCTGTGCCCTAGGTAACCAGTCCTCCTGTGAGAGAGGGTAATCTGGATCTGGAACATTTGTCTGCAGGAGGTTGCACTGTACCCATTCCTGAACAAGTTTGATCAATGATATGATGGTTTATCTGGTGTGATAGAATCCTTCTACCCCTCTTCAACCTATCAAGAACAGCTTGGTTTAGGACTTGTCTTTTCTTTTTTAGGAAGTAAGCTCTTTCTTTCTTAAATATAGTGAGGTCTGAGGAAAGTTGAAATTTCTGCCATTTCCGGTAGGCTTTCTGATGAAGGCCAACTTGGTTTCCTTATTAAAACACCGATTCAACTTGCTACAAATCCTAACTTTCTTGCATTTGTAGCAAGGATTTTTTTCTTAGAGTGCATCTTGGATTTTTTTCTTGGAGGGCATTTAAATTAAATTGTTTGGACAAGGCCATACTGGCATCCTCTATCGACTCAGAATAGAGGCATCCCTACTCAAATCCGCTCAAGCACTGTAAAATGGTGTCTGGCTTGAGATGTTTGGTAAAGAAGGCAACCCTAGGCAGTTCAGCAGCTGCTGAACTTATCTGATTAAATTTTCGATTTTTTTTTCCTTTTTAGATTTTCACCTCATCCATTCTGTCAGTGGTTGCTAGAATGTTATAAGTATTGAAGATGTCAGAGTATGGTAGGCTTAGTTCATTCTGGTTGCTATTTTCTGAAGAAATGAAAACTAATTTTCTGAAAACTAACCTGAGGGAGCAAGTCGTGGGATCTACTTTTGTAAGATTTTTGACCTTTCTGCAGACATGAATTAAAGAATGGGAAATTGCTATCGACATCTAGCGATTAAACTGAACCCGAGATTTTGAGTAGTTTATCCGGTCCAGAACCTTGGTTGACTGTTTCTATATGTACCATTTTAACATCTTCACACTACCAAGCTTGAACCTGACATGATGTTTATCTTTTTTGAAGGCGAACTGGACCGTTGTATAAATTCATTTTGTGAGGAGTGTGATTGCCAGGATTGCTTCACACGTTTCCAGAATATTCCATGTAAAAATCGTAGCCGCCGCGATGCATTATTGCATTTAAGGTAACTCAGATCAATGTTAGAGGAGTAGCGAGGTTATTTGGCAGCCAGGGGAAATTGCAATATTTCTGAGCCCCTAAATAAATAAATAGTGCCATCTGGCGCATCAAAGGAGCCTCCGTAGACCGCCACCAAGTGGCAAACTCCTCCTGCTACCCTTCCCCCAAAGCTATGCCCTTGTGTGGTAGGCTGGCAAGGTCATGACTGCTGAGACAGGAGCACAGTCAGAGCTGAGGCAAATTTCCGAAGGACCAATCACGGCACACGGAATGGAAGTGAAAAGCAAATCGAGGATGAATTCTGACTGATAGTTCATCAGGATAAGATTTATTATGCTCATATGGTCGGGTACAAAACGCTTATGATTCAAATGCTGAGATAAAAGGTTAAAATCACCAAAGACAAGATGTACAACTGATGGGTTTAGGTTAGTAATGATCCGGTTTATCACGTCAAGTATAGTATACACTGAAAAGACAGAATTCATGGGATATCTGAGCAACGCGACACTGTCACCCCCTCGCTAATAGACAAACCCACCGCTTGGCAAGTAGATAGGTACAGTGCATTCACGTAGACGGTAATTCGATGTTAGTATGGATAAACGTTATGAGTTAACCGACTTTGATAGTGGAATGATAGTGGATGCCTGACGTAGGGATCAATCTATCACAGAGGTAGTACACAAATTGCACCATCCCCGTTCGATAGTATCAAGAGTGTATCGGGAATACGCCATTTTCGGAATAACATCTCATCGTGGACAACGCTGTAGGAGAAGGATGGTGGATGAACGTGGCCGTCGACACCTATCTCGTATTGTTTCAGCCAACCAGAGAGCAACAGTGGCACAAATCACCGCCGAATTCAACGAAGGAGGTGCAAGAAACGTCTCCACCAAGACCATCAGGCAATCATTAGCAGCAATAGGTTATGGGAGTTGTTGACCCACCAGAGTCCCACTGTTAACACCACAATAAAGGACTCTCCGCCTCAACTGGGCGAAAGAACATCGGCACTGGACCTTGGATAATTGGAGACAGGTTATCCTGGTCCGATGAATCCCGTTTCCGGTTTTTTCGAGTGGACAGGAGGGTGCGTATGTGGCGGAAAGTGCACGAAGCTATCCATCGGTCATGTCAACAAGAAACTGTTCAGGCAAGTGGACAGTCGATAATGGTCTGGGGCGTGTTCAACAGGCAGACGCATCTCTGAACGGTCCAGATTACGTGTCCATCCTTGCAGACCATCTGCATCCCCTCATGGTCATCGCGCACCCACAGGGCAATGGACTTTCCAGCAGGACTATGCACCTCCCCACAGAGCCATGGTGCCTAGAACATGGTTCGAAGAGCATTCCGCAGATTTTACCACCATGGAATGGCCTCCCCGTTCACCGGACTCGAACCCTATGGAGCATCTTTGGGATGCTGTGGAAAGGTCCGTTCGAGCTTATCCTCCACCCGGGAATGTGACGGAATTATGGACAGTGGTGCAGCAAGCATGGATGGAAATACCTGTGGAATGCTTTCATGAACTATTGGACTCAATGCCTCGCCATGTGACTGCTCTTATCAGGACGAAAGGTGGGCGTACCCATTACTAGGTAGGTGTCCCATGATTTCTGTCCAGTGACATTAATATATTGCTAGGCAGGGTGGAATGTATACTGTATATAAGTCGATGGTAGTTGTTCAATTTTGGCTCTGACAATAAAGGCTTCACAATGAGGAGAGTTACTCTGTAAGGTTTTAATGATAAGAGGTGGTCCTTTGGCGAAAATGGCGAATCTTTCCCATTTATTACCAGTACTGGAGTTAACTGTAGCCAGGAATCTAGCCGGAGAGGCAGCAAGGAGGATCTATTTGATATCTGTCTTTTTCCTTACGTCGCGTACATTCTGGTACGTCAACATCACAGGATGAATTGTGGAACATTGATAAGGATCGAGCACTGGTATCACGAAGGTTAAAATTTTTTTTTTCTGTACCTGTTTAAGCCTATGGTTGGGATGGGTCAGAGCTCCAAGTTAGTTTGGGTGCAGTCCTCGACACAGTAGATGACTGCTCTTAGAGATCTATTGTCTCTTTCTGTGGTTCAACATATGAGCCATATGGGAGCATGTAGCTGGCTGTAATGCAGTGAGTTTGTTGTGTACTGAAGGGTACTGTAGAGTTTCTGTTCGGGAAGTATGTATGTATGTATTTAACTGTTGAAGGGTGGCACCCGGACATACATCCATCTCCACCAATTTAGCATATAATACCATGTTCTCATAATGGCCTATTAGTGTCGGTGTGTGTAAGGTGTTGTAAAGTGAAATAGGCTACTCTGCCACCAGGTGATAGTCCATTGAGCAATTACCACCTGGTGCTTAACTCCTCGTGCCCATCCCTGGCACGATGAGTTAAGCCTGGGTCTACTAACTCTGGCGGTGCATATTGCACCTAGATCCCGCACCCACCAGTAAGTGTTCAAGATTGGTGAGTGCCAGCAGTCCTGCTCCTGGGCTGCCCACACCCAAGAGCCAGCAACCTATCCTAGAGCAAAATGATGATTTGCAAATTATAGAGAAGAATGATCACGACGATGGAGCACAGCCACAACAAACTTCAAAAAAGAAATACAAGAAATATGTCGCCCCGAGTACGGGAATGGAGACAAGATCGCAAAGCGAATCGAAAGACCAGCAAAACAATGAGGACCCCCAACCAGAGAACAGCGAAGAATTAAGTAAGCAGCCCCAGTCTACCATAGACCCCAGATTGCCGGATGGAACGGTACTGGACCAGGTTTTGGCCCTAGTGGAGCTTGAAAACAAACTGAAAGACTCCGCAAGTAGAATCTCAGCTGCCCTTAGGGCTGATATTGTTGGAATATGGACCAAGCTGGAGACGGTCTTCCACAAGGTTCGCAGTGAGGCAGAAAGAAATGCAGCCAAACTGGAGGCCTACCAGGAATGTAAGGTCACACAACAAATGCAACAGCGCATCCCTACCTATGCAAGTGTACTGAGTAATCCACCAACTGTGACACAGATGCCAAGAAATGAACAGCCAAAGAAAAAGACACTCCTCCCAACGCCAAACCTGGTAATACTAAGGCCCAAAAATGCCGAGGAAATAAGAACAAGTGAAGAAATTAAGGCAAAACTAATAAGCACCATGAAGGAAGACCTCAAACAAACCCAAATCAAAGGAATATGCAAGATGAGGAGCATAGGACTGGTAATAGAAACCGAGACAAAGAAAGAGATGCTAGGAATAATACAAAACCCGAAAATAGCCACTTTGGGTCTAACAGCTGAACCACCCAAAAGAAAAGGGCCAGCCATAATAATATACGACGTAGATAAAGACATCACACCGAACCAATTAGCGTAGAAACTCTACCATAGAAACCTACAGGGTAAAATCCCTAACAAAAATCCACAAGAGATAGCAATGTCCAAATACTCCATTAAAGCGAGGGATGGAATAAACAAAAACTTGGTAGTAGAACTAACCCCGGAAGCCTGGCAAACCCTGAAGAACCAAACAAGGGTGTTTATAGAATGGGGCTGCTACCGATATCACGAACGTGTGGTCGTTCCGAAGTGCTACCGCTGCTGCAAGTTCGGTCACACCACGCATACGTGTGCACAAACCACCCCAACATGCGGCCACTGCTCAGAAAAAGGCCATGAATATAATGCCTGTCCCCACAAAGATGTGGGACCTACCTGCGTAAACTGTAAAAACTTAAAGCTAGAGTACAAGCATTCACTGAGAGACCCATGTGTCCCACGTACCAACGAGCCAAGAGTTTATACCAAAGTAGGATTAACTATGGGGACGAAAATTAAAGCTTACAACACAAATATACTAAAAATAATTCAAATAAATGCGCAGAGGGCTAGAGCAGTAGCCGACCAGATCCGAGTTAAAGCTGAAGAGAAAAACGTCGATGTCATCATATTACAGGAGCCATACTCGCATGGGAAACGGGTTGTAGGCTACCCGCTCACCTACAAAGTGATACACACAGTTGAAGACACCCCATGGGCTGCTGTCCTGGTAAGGAACAGCAATATCACAGTGACTAAAATCACGCAGTTCTGCACGGAGTGGGCCGCCTGTGCCCAGCTAAATACAGCTTTAGGGAACCTGTACGTTGTGGCACTCTATTGTAGACCAGGACAACAGATAGATTTTGCAATCGAATATCTTCAATGCCTGCAGGACATCCTACTAAACCAAAAAATCATCATAGGAGCTGACGTGAACTGTCGATCCCCGACATGGCACAGTACTACCCCTGGCAGGCGTGGAACCCAAAATGGTCAACTCCTTGAGGATTACTTGGCAGGATCACAGCTGACAGTGCTAAATCAACCTCACCACTTGCCAACCTTTTGCAACACCCTCTGGGAGGCTACGATCGATGTATCCCTAGCTATTAGGAACTTGGCGGGATTTGTGACTGACTGAAAGGTGGAGGAAGCATGGACTACCTCAGACCACCGTGCAATCACCTTTAAAATAGTCAGACAACTGACAACAGTAACACGAACAAACCAACAGAAAAACAGATATACAGTTGCCAAAGCAGACTGGATGTCATTCAAAAACCTGCTCATCACAGCCATAGAAAGCAACCCAGCCAGTATCAACCCACAAAATGACCTGGATGACCTTCTGAGGGGGACTACAGACCTAATACAAACCATTAGCGATCGAACAATCAAAAGAAAAAACCCAAAACCTGGTGTGTTCCTTGGTGGACCCCAGAAATAGCCGTGCTTCGACGCCAGATGCAAAAAGCTAGGAAAGATTTCCAGAGAGCCCGTAGGACTTGGCCTGCACATGAAGTGGAGGCTTTAAGACAGTGCTATCGAGAAGTCAGAAATCACTATACGGACGCGATACAGAAAAGCAAGAAGCGTTCCTGGGAGTGTCTAGTATCCACGACAGGAAGAACTGACCCCTGGGGTGTAGTTTACAAGGTGACTACAAACAAACTGCCCAGTGGGGAGGTGATCAGCACCACCAGGACCTCGCAAGGAGACTATACAACCACTTGGGAGCAATCAATGGGTAATATACTCGACACAATTTTCAAGGAACCCGCGACCCTAACTCCGCAAGAACAACATAAGATCTGCGAAGAAAATGAAAAATATATCACCCCTGCGCTCGAGCCCCCCTTCACCCATGAGGAACTCGGCGCGGCTGCTACCAGGATCAAAAACCGCAAATGCCCGGGACTTGATATGATCGAACCGGAGATACTGAAAAAAATAGTAGAAATTGCTCCGCAAATCCTACTCACCCTCTACAACAGATGTTTGGAAACAGGGAAATTCCCTGCAGCATGGAAAACTGCAAACACCAAGCTAATTCTGAAAAATCCTACTAAGAACCCAGAATGTCCATCATCATACAGACCCATCGCTCTGCTCTCAGTAGTCAGTAAATTATACGAGAGGCTACTCCACATGCGGATACAGAACCACTACGAAAGGGCAGGCCTGGCAGCTAAAAATCAGTTTGGCTTTAAACCAGGATCCTCTACGGTGGATGCCCTTGGAGATCTGCTTAGGAAAGCACAAGAGTGCAGGAAAAAATATCTATTGGTCATTTCAGTCGATTTTGCCGGGGCGTTTGACTCACTTTGGTGGCCGAGCGTCCTGAACAGACTGAGAGAAGCTGCAGTACCAATCAACTTATACAAAGCAATGGAAGACTACCTTTCAGGCAGAAGAGTGGAAATAAATACAAATTATCAAAAAATCACAAGAAACATACATAGGGGATGTCCACAGGGGTCTGTCTTGGGTCCTCTCATTTGGAACATGGTCTTGGACGATTTCCTGTGCCAGGACTTGGGGCTGGCTGAGGCCCAGGCCTTTGCGGACGATCTCATTGTTACTATTGAGGCAGATTCCAGAGTCCAACTGGAAAACATCGGCAATCAGGCAATGCAGAAATTACAATACTGGGCCACAAAAAACCAGCTAAAAATTGCACCGACGAAAACAATATCCATCTTGCTGAAAGGAACTCTTCAGGTACAGCGTCCGCCCCAAATAAAAATAAATGGCCTAACCATCAAACTCACCAAGCAAATGAAGTACTTAGGAGTGATCTTAGATAATAACCTATTCTTCATACCTCACCTGAAACACATAAGAATGAAAATAAGAAGATACTCAGCCCTAGTGGCTAGGATTACGAGGAAGGATTGGGGACTGAAAAAACGAACCCTAATGCTGTATTATAAGTCAACCTTCATCCCAGCGATAATCTACGCAGCTGCAGTATGGTACACCAAAACATCACTGGTAACCAACAAGAAAATCCTGGATATGACACATAGGACCATCCTATTGACAACCACACGAGCTTGCCGCACGGTAAGCACACCTGCACTGCAGGTGCTTGCTGGCGCGCTACCCCTGGATTTAGAAGCTGTGAAAGCAGGACTGCTCTACTTGCACTCAAAGGGAGTGGCCGCAAATCATCAGGACTTCACAATCAACCCAGCAAGCAGTCAAAAAACCGAAAGAGCCCGACTACAGACCTACCTCCTTCAGGAGTGGCAGCAAAGATGGACAGAGACGACAAAGGGCGAGATCACTCGTAAATTCTTTCCAGAACTGAACAAAATATACCCAAGGCAACCGGGTTGGTTCTTCCCGGGCTTGCACCTGACCTCGTTACTCACAGGACATGGACCCTTCAACCAGAAACTGTTCAGCTTCTGCCTCGTCGATGACCCAAATTGCACGTGCGGGGAGGTCGAAAGCTGGGACCACCTGCTTTACGACTGCCCACAATACGAAGACCTCAGATGCACCCTCATCACGAAAATCCATTACCTCCCCAAAGGACTTGAACATCACTTCATTGACACGGAAGAGGAGTACCGAGCGCTCTCCCAGTATGCACAGGACCTCTTCACAAGGAGAAGGGTGTTAATTGCTATACATCGAGACTGATAGTACAGTAACATAAATCGCATAAGACAGAGACAATTCCTGGAAAAGAAAACTGTGGAAGAAAAGAAAATGAATGGAAAAGAAAGGAATAAAGAAAATAAGGAAAAAAGAAGAAGAAAAGAGAATCAACGGAGGAAAAAAAAAAGGGGGGGGGACAGGGATTGCCTCATGAGTGTCCCAATCTGAATCAAGTGGACAAGAATAGAGACAACAAACTGCAGCCTAGCTCCCAAAGCCTCACGGCAGCCTGAAGTGGGCACCCTAGCCCCCTTCACCTTTAAACCCTACTCCCCCGGGGAGACGATTATCTCGTCGCCCCCCCCTCATTTCCACTCTGGTGGGGCATGGGCATGCCACACTGAAACTTGGGGCTGTCTTCCCTATTGGCTCCATATTTCTGTCTTTCTCCCCCCAGTCTTCAGCCTTCCCCCCCTCTCTATCTTCACGCTAGCGAAGTCCCACGCACCTAAATTTAAATACATCCAAAATATCTTCACCCACGTTCTGGCCCAACTCAAGCGACGTCAACCCCACGATTGACGTTTGTATGTGTATGCACGTTGTGTGTACATATGTGCATGTGTGTATATATGTACTTGTATGCACACATATATGCATTCAACTCAAGTGACGTCAACCCCACGATTAACGTTGGCACATGTATGCACGTTGTGTGTGCATATATGTGCTTGTATACATGCATATATGCATGCAATATAAATACAATATATATATATATTTTTTTTATTATCATTTTATTTATTTATTTTTTTATTATTATTTTATTTCTTTATTTATTTATTTATTTATTTTATTTTATTTTTTTTTATTTATTTATTTTATTTTTTTTTTTTTAGGTCCTAGCCACTGAAATCTCAGGAAATTAGGTGGCAGGACCTGCCAAAGTAACTTAAGTCTACTGGGTTCCTGGTCTGCCTCCACGGGGCTAAGGTGGGGCAACGTTGGGCCTCAGCAGGGGTCCAGCGGCTAAACGACCAGATGAACAACGGTACACGGCACTACACATATACAATATCCATACACTTTTAAATCTCTGGCATTTCCAGTGAACTGGTACACCCACAATGAAAACAACGCGGAGATGGGGGAAATCCCTGGTGCCGTCTGACACTAAATACACCTTACACCTTACCCAACAGCCAGCAAAAAAAAAAAAAAAAAAAAACATGCACCAACTAGGAGAATACTTTTTTTTTTTTTTTTTTTTTTATGAAAACCCCAAACACGAAAGGTATCAAAACCTATAGTACTTAGTACCGTGCATGGGTTGAAGGAGAAGAGGAGAGGGGGGATGCCGGAAACTTTGCTCTGAGACTAAACATGGGTTTCACCACTTCAAGCCTCCAATAAGCAAAGTGGTGGTATTTCACCGGTTGATGAAAGTCATCTACCACCTGAGATTACTAGTGAGTGCAACAATCTCGCCTCATGGTCATTCCACAAAGCCTGCAAAAAAAAAAAAAAAAAAAAGTTTTCTCCCTGCCTCCAAGACAGAATGCCTATCCATCCAGAGAAGAAAAAAAGAAAAAAAAAAAGGGTACAGGTCTTTAGTCAGTATTAGTAACCACAGGTATACTCTTCCTTTTATTAAATGTCAACCTACAAAACCGTTGAAATTCTACAAAATTCCTTTCATTAGACAGCCAAATTAATTCAGAACCCCTAATAAAATTAGGTACCAAATTAAATAAGTCTAATCTAAATTCGTCATAGAAATTGCATTCATATAAGATATGATCCCATGTTTCCAACCTTCCGCCGACCGGGCTAGCCGGGTGGATAAAGTGCTTGCCTGGCAACCCAAAGGTCGCGGGTTCGATTCCCGCCTCGGGCTTGGATCAAAGTACTGCAAAAACCTTGGGAGGTGCATTATGGCCACAGAAGCCTATGCGCCAACAACTACAAAAAAAAAAAAAGAAGTTTCCAACCTTCCACAAACACAGTAAGGTCTTCCACTAAACCAAATTGATGCAACTTACTTTTTAAAGAACCATGCCCCGTAATCAAATATGAGCATTTCCATACTTGGATAAAACCAGCGATGCAATTTGTTATTAAAATTAAATTCGACACTAGGTATAAATAAATAAGTTACCCTACCAGTACTACTGGAATCCCAACGGTCCTGCCATAATTTAATTAATTTCGCCAAAATTTCTTTCTTCTGTTTGCTAATTGCAGAAGAAACTTCATTAGTAATCTCCATAAATGTAATTTGTTTTCCTTTACCTATAAAATAACAAAATGCTGTATACACGACTGCTAAATCCAAAGGCAATACCCCCGCAATCACCTGTAGAGCATTAGTCGAAACGGTCTTACAAACACGCAAAATAGTTAACAACATTATTCTTTGTATTGATAATAGTTTTTGTTTAAATTTTACATTGACAGTACGAACGTACCAGATTGATAAAGCATACGACACAATCGGAATAAAAATATGTTGTTATTATTTGGTTTTTTTTTTTTTTTTTAGGAGCATTAGCAACTAAGGCCATATTGCTCCGGGGATATGCGGTGGTCATTCCCTGACCTTTCTGCATCCTCCGTATTTGGTGAATAAAAATATCTTTATAATATAGATACAAAATGCGTTTACCTAATCCCCAATTTTTTCTGGTAACCCTAACTATAGAAGCAGTGTAATTTTTTTATTTTCCTACTTAAATAATTCAAATGTTGTGAAAACAATAACTTATCATCTAAGATAACCCCTAAATATTTTACCTGGGAAACAAGAGGAATTTGTTTACTGTTTACTAATAATCCAGGTGGTCTGTTGTAGTCTAATTTTCCTTTTAATAACATCGTGACAGTTTTAGTAGATGAAATTTTTAGTTTGTTTAATGTAGCCCAATCAGTCAAATCCTGAACAATAAACTCCATTCTACTTTCTAAGACTGCTCTAGAACTCCCTGTCACGCACAAAACCAAATCATCAGCATGTTCGGGAAGTATGGCTTCGATTCTCGTAATGTAGACGAATTATGGCCACTTAAGGCTAGAAGGAGGGGATGCTTATTAAATGATAGCTGCCCGTTCGCAGACGAGTTGGAAAGATGTATAACTCTTGCTTCTAGCTGGAGGCTGATAAGCTACAGAATGGACATTTAGATCTTGCACGAGGCAGTATTTATTTAGTCAGATGTGGTCTGTGAATCCAACCGAGACATATGCATGCTTCTCATGACAGTATTTGGCAGAGCCACTGGCCTTATGCTGGAGAAAATCGACATTTTTACGGCATATGATTTTCAGGATTCGCTCAGTCGGGAAAGCATCGAATGCGTGGAGGGAGGCCTTCAATTGCTGGGAAGGCATCTGTACAGAAAGTATTTCGCCCCTGGTTGGATGTGTCCTTTCCTAGGAATTGAATGTGTCTAATGATCTTTCAAGCCTTGTAGTGATATCCCTGATATTCGTGGCTGTTAAATGTGCTATTGTTTTGACATTGGTCTTTGTACGTTTATATAATTTTTCATTTGCACTGGTGATTCAGTTATGTAAATGGAATCACTGGCAATGCAGACAAAAAGGACGGAATATCATTTACTCTTTTGTTGGCTTGGGTTTGAGACGTTAGTGCGCTCTTTCATTCGTGAATCCAAGAGGATAAAGTCGTTTTTGCTGCAGTCGTCAGGAGTCACCATGTCTGAGCCTTTGCTGTTAACGTCTAGCGTAGACAGAACAGTTTGGGGGAGAGTGGTGAGTTTAGTGAAGTGGATGCATATTAATTCTCCATTCATATTTGTATTTGTGCTGAGAAGCGTTATCGGAGGCAAGCTTCTAGCAGAAGACAGTGAAGATCAATTTTATTCTTAATATTATCAATTATTGATCAGCTCAAGTTTTTTAGTATCTTATCCAGAAGTCGGCGGAGAACCCTATAATGGAACAAAGTATACCACGAACAAATATGCTGATAGACTGTGGTGGATAGGGGAAACCCTGGAGCCCGCAGAAAATAATAAAATACTTTGTGAAGTAATACAAGGTCCAAGAGCACATCCGCATCAAACAATCCAATCCCAACTGGCACAGCTACTGGGATTGACAATGTCGCACCTTAGCGCGTCACTAGGCATTTGTATTTTAATTCAGTCTCATTACTTACCTAATACAGTACTGTATATTGTTAGGTTGAATACATGAAATATGTGTATACTGAATGTCTTCTAGACCTGCTTGAATATGTGTAGAAGTGAAAAATCTGAGTTTCCGGAAGAAGAAGCATTACACTTCTAGTTGAGACCACTAGCTGTAGGCTTGAGTAAGGAAGAAGAATTAAAAAAAAAAAAAAAAGAAAGAAAGAAAAAAACCCTTTGTAGAGAATTCCACCCAGCTCGTTATTGAACCTTAGACCTTTTCCAAACAGGCTGCGGATGGAGAAGTCGCTACACTATCACGGAGATTATTAAATTCGGAAATATTCTGCGGAGATTTCGAGTTGAATATCTCATATAAAAAGGAATTACAGCTTGCACGAATAGTTAATTTAATGTTCCGAAATTTATTAAGACTAAGCAGTGTGATACGATGTATGGAAGAGTTCTCTTTCTAATTTTGAAAATATAATTAACACCACTGTGTTAATTATATTTTCAATAATTACAATGAAGTGATAATTTGTTTAGATATACTGGTTCTGGTAAACGAGTTGAGAACTATTTGTTTATACTTATTGATATCATTACAGTATTACAGAAATAATTTCAAAGCAAATCCCTAAGTAAAATTTCAGAGCTCATTAAGTGCATCCATTACATTGCATTCCGCTGAATATCAGCTTTGCTTGAACCTCATTTTCATTTCAAGGTGTTTTTCTTGTTTACTAATCATGAGAGTTATGTTATCATTTGACTGTTCCAGCTTTTATCATATTACAATTGAATCACGTTACATCCATGAGGGAAATAAATTGTTGTGTAAGCATAAATGCTATTTTTGTAACGGCTGTTGATCATAAAATACAGCCAAGTCAGCTTAATATATTTTTCAATTTTCAAGCACATATCAATAACATGCATATTTTAGGAAATGCTTTGTCTGGTGTTACGAAGGAATTTCAGTATCTATCACATAAATTTACATTGAAATTAAAAAGGATGTGACGAATCGAATCTCAAGATAAGAAGTTGAGTCCAGTGGCGGATTAAGGATAGTTAGAGCCCCTAGGCAAATTATATTTGGGGGCCCCCAAAAAATAATAATAATAAAAAAGAATAAAAAATAAATAAAAGTTAGGTGGCAAATAAATGAAATTTTGTACTTTTGAATTTTTTGCTTCAATTTTCGCTTAAATTAATCAAGAGTTTTATGATGTTTACTGAAAACATTAATCTATTTTAGAACACTATAGGAAAATGTCTTGGCTTGGGGGCCCCCAAAGCCTGAGGCCCCTAGGCACGTGCCTCATTGCCTTAATGGGTAATCCGCCACTGGTTGAGTCAAAAAGGTTCTAGTGATTAACACATAAAATACACATCAGAAATAATTAAACGTAAACAAACTTTTTTTTTACTTTGTGTTGTATTTAATGAAGTAACAGTGATATTTATTACTTTGATTACGAGTAAGTGTGCCAACTTATCATAATAAGCATATTAAAATAATGATTTAGATTTTTTCAATCTTATCTAGTAAATTTTCATTAGCATTAGCAGTGGCGAATGATGCAAAAAAGCAAGCTTTTAACAGAATCAGCCAAAAAAAAAAAAACCGACACCTCCCATTTCACCTATTCATTCTCTCCAATAATCTGTATAGATCATTCTCGAATTTATTTAAGCTCTCAACTTCCACAACAAATGGAAGTTTGTTCCAGCAATCAACCACCCGCTGGTTAAAGGCAAAATTCCGCACATCTATTCTGCAACCATCCTTCCTCAGTTTGAATTTGTGCCCTGTAAAGTGTGTTTAGGGTCAAACGGCACTAGGGGTTTCCCCCATCTCCGCGTTGTTTTCATTGTGGGTGGTGTACCAGTTCACTGGAAATGCCAGAGATTTAAAGGTGTCCGGATATTGTATTTGTGTAGTGTCATGTACCGTTGTACCACTTTCGCCCCGTGGAGGCAGACCAGGAAACACCAATACACAAAGATTTACTCTGGCAGATTCTGCCGTTTAATTTTCTGAGATTTCGGCGGCTAGTACCTAAAAGAAAAAAAAAAAAAAAAGGAATAATCGCATAGTGGGGATAACGTTAGGATTTGAAAAACCGGAAATATTAATGGGCGAATGTAATTTAGATGAATGTAATTAGGTTTGGAAAGTGTGGGCCATTCGCTTGCATACAGATAGAATGGGGGAGAGAGACTGAAGGTTGGGGGGAGATAGACAGAAATATTAGAGTCAACAGTCAAGACGACTCCAGATTTCGGTTGGGCATGCCCATGTCCCACCAGAAGGGAAAGCGGGGGTGGCGAGTAGGGGAGGAAACAGGAGGACCGTCTACTTTTCTCCCCCCCCCCTGCCGGGGAAAGGGAAGGAAAGGTGGGTCAGGCAAGGGCGCCGGCTCAGACTGCCAACATGACTTGTGTCAGATAACCCCAGGGGCTCACATCTAGTGAGTATGGGTGTGGCACACCCAGGGTCCTGAGCAGGATATCATCTTGCTTATTTTTCTTGGTGATTCCCTTACTTCTCTCTCTCTCTCTCTCTCTCTTTCAGGGTAATTCAGAAAATAAAAAAATTTTTTTTTTTTTTTTTTTTTTTTTTGGCTGGTGCAGCATAAGTCTCAGGCTTCCTTGCACCATATGGCTAATAATAATAATAATAATAATAATCAGTCGGTGGAAGGTCACTCATGAGACGGCATCCCGACCAAGGTATCCAAAAGTCCAATTTATTTAGTAGCCATTCATGGGACTAGTCCCGTCTATATCGTCTTCATTTCTTGCTTCTTGTACTCACTACAGCTGTCGGTGATGTAGGGCAGTTTATGCCGTTCGGGGTATCAGGTCCATGCCGTGGTTTGCCATAGTTCATTCTACGTAGACACTTTACGGCTGCAGTTGTGGTTGTGGGAACATCCTTCTTCTTGTGAAAAGATCTTGTGCGAACTGGGTGAAAGCATTGTAGGTGTGGTCTGAGTAAGAAGAAGAATCCCATTAGCGCTTAACCTGCTCAGTCCATTCAAAGACTTAAACACTTCAATCAGATCATCTCGCAGGTGCCTAGTCCCCAGACGCTGCAATTTGCAGAACTGAAGCCTTTTTTTTTTTTTTTTTTTTTTAAGAGCATCCCTTCTTTGTACTCGTTCCAGCAGCTCTACATCCTTCCTAAAATTAGGCCTCCAGACTTGTATGCAGTATTCAAGATGTGGCCTGACCATTGCCTTATGCAATGGGATAACACCTCCTTATCCCTGCTAACATAATTCAAATATATCATTGACGAAACCCCATTATCTGTCCTGGCAGCCTGTCTGCATTGCTCAGAGAACTTCATATTTGACTGCACAATTACCTCAGGTCTTTTTCATTTTCCACTACACTGAGTGTAGTACCACACAGTTGGTACGTTACTCTGGGGTTACTGCTACCCCGTATGCAGTACTTTGCATTTAACATATGCATATAATGTTATATACAGGGATCTGCAAACTTTTTTTTGATATTTGAAGGGGTCCGTGAACTTTTTTTTTATTTTTGAAAGGATCCGTGGATCTCAGTAATTTGGGAACCACTGCTCTAGACTTTGATTTACGCTTAATAAAGGCATCACACATTTTTAAACGCCCATTCGCTCACAGTTTTATTTTCCTGCTAACATGTACACAAATTTAATACACAATGAGCTGGATATCATCATTCTTCTCGTTCTTGGTGATTCCCTTCTACTTCTGACTCTCTCTCTCTCTCTCTCTCTCTCTCTCAGGGTAACTCGGAATTTTTTTTTTTTTTAGCTGGTGCAGCATAAGCCTCAGACTTTCTTGCACTATATGGCTAGTAATAATAATAATAATAACAACAAATTCCAATTACAAAACGTTGTAAAACGTCCAATAATGTTATTATTGGACGTTCTACAATGCCAATCCACTCGACATGGTAATCGCTTATGTTCGTATATATCACAATTATGCATGCAAATTTTCAGGTAAATCCGTCCGTTCTTTCTAAAATGGTAAAATTCAGTGTCGACTACTGAGCAAGCAAAAAAATTGGAATGAAGTGATGTGATCGCATCCCGTGTTTTTATGGACATGGATAATTTGCATAATGTGCTGCTCTGTAAGGTGGTAGATCAATTTCTATTGATACTCGGAATTTGCGTGCCAGGACGCCTATTATATTAAATATTCGCCTTCGGCGACACAGAGGTCTGCCGGATTCTGTGATCGACTTGTTTCTGATATATTTGTGATCTAAATGGATCGTAGAACGCCATGGAGGTTTGTTATAAAAGTGCAAAATAAAGTTCCAGTTTAACGTTTAACTGTTAATTTAATCAGTAAATTTGCTTCCCACTGTCATGCATTTATCTCTCCCTTACTTAAAATCACCGTTCAATTTTTGGGTAAAGAGAATCAAAGAACTGTAGAAAAGAAAAATAAAAGAAAACAGGCGGTATCGGATCACGTATACCCAAAGTAATGAAAATACACTCCTCCATTACACTACTGGTTCAAAAATTTTCATTTTGCTTATAATATTCTGATTCATAATATCAGTTGGTCATTTGCGTAAACGCATAAATTACTTAATACTTATTTAAAAACGAACTCGTTAAACTCGTTAAATAACATAAACTGGATTCCTCGTTGAGATTTTTCAAATGATATACATGACAGGGCAAAAGTAGTTATACATTATAAAGAACAGTATAGGTACAGCATATAATTTCCTATTTTATTTTTCGCTTTATTTGCAGACAGCGATGGCTAGGAATTACCAATAAAAATAAAGAATACCTATAAAAATTGATAAGCAACTGTATATCTGCGTGATTTATATTTGTAGATATACAAATACCAAGCCAATATTCGTGAAAAAACATATATTCAAGAACGGTTTTGATGATGTATAATAGCTGTGTCCATATTATCTATATGTTGGCATCCGGAACATAATTGATGATTTTACCCCGACCTATTACATAGCTAAGAAAAGTTAATGTAAACTAACATTAAAGGCAAGTCCAATATAAATAAACTAACATTGAGTGTTATAAAATTAATCTTTCAAAAAATGTAAAAGTTACAGGAAGGCAACCTGGTTTATACTTTTGGAAAGTTTAATGGCCAAGAGTCTCTAAATAATCAAATAGAAGTACAGTATTAAATGTAAAGTAACAACGAATTAAAAATATCGTAAATATTAAAACACGTATGTTTTAGGACTCACGATGGGGAGAGAAGTTAAATTCTGTGAAACTTACCTAGCTGAAGAAGAAATAACGACAGAGAAACACTTGAACATAATATAATTGCTGTTGACCGCAAACCATAAAGTATACTTTTAATTTCCATCATATCGTTTGCCGAAATGCTTTGCCCGTCAAATTTCCGCATGTTGTGATGCGATGTACCTATCATATGTGCTTGTAACGCAATACGATCTCTTAGCGCATGGGCAATTTAAGATTTCAATGAACCAGTTATAATTAAACATACATGTATTCACTTCAATAGTGTATGCTATAAAGGAATTTTAGAAAACTCAAAGTAACCATTGGCAGTTTTAAAACAGTAATTTTATCTTAACCGTAACGTTATAAAGCATTTCAATTATTCTTACAAGTATGAAAGCTGGCGAAAAGTCATTTCTTGTATTCAGTTGTACCTAAAGTAGAATCTTGTGATTAATCTGCGACCCCGGTTTGCAACAGGACTTTTTACTACCTTTTTATTGACATGGCATAGCTCCCTAAATGCCAAACTTTGTCACCTCATACACTTACAGAACCCCAAATGTACCTGTGGTGTTGATGAGGATTGAGCTCATGTCTTATATGATTGCCCCAAGTACCATCCACAGAAAAGTGTACTTAAGACAAAAATAGGACCAATACACCGGGAAGATGAACAAATTTTCATCTCCGATGAAATGCATTTCATGGCCTTCTCCAAATTTGCTCAAAAAGTATTTGAGACTAGGAGAGCCAACCATGCTATGAACACCCAAACTGTGAAACCCTCTATTAGACAAATATACTTACTTGATCATGACATGTGACTGGCCTGCTAGAACGAGTTTCCCACCCAGTGAGAAATTTTATGCTAAATTAAATTTAATTATTATAATTCCATTCAATTATTAGTTATGCGATATTAACCCCATCTGGTGAGTATGGGCTTGGCACACCCAGGGTCCCGAGCTGGATATCATCATTCTTCTCTTTCTTGGTGATTCCCTTCTACTTTTGACTCTCTCTCTCTCTCTCTCTCTCTCTCGTTCTCAGGGTAACTCGGGAACTTTTTTTTCCTGGTGCAACATAAGCCTCAGGCTTCCTTGCACAATATGGCTATTAATAATAATAATAATAATAATCTATATTTTACTATTATTGTAGGTACTGTATTAGATTCCAACATATCTTATTTATCTTTCACACAAACTTCCTTAACTTTCACTATTTTATTTACATATTGGGATATGTTAAAATGACTATGTGTAATATGTACACTGGCGTTCAAAGAAAGTGCATCACCCCTTAAAATGTAATTGTCGTCCGAATAACGTAAGTATATGGCAATATTTCTTACAGATTGCATCAGATAAAATTCACACGCATAGGTGATGACGAAATATTGCATCAGCTGTTACTTTCAGCTATAGGTAAGCACGCTCTGCAAAAGTTGCAGTCATTCCTTGCTTGTGTCAGGATGGCGAGTTACGTGCAGTTGACGCCACGAAGAAAGTGCTATTGTTGCTTTACGTGAGGAAAGATGTTTTCTCCCTCATATTGCTTATAGTGTCTTGTAATCAGTTGACTTGAGTAGAAACTCAAGAATACTGTTCTGCTGATAACAAAAGAGGAACCGGATGCAAACCTAGAGGTTGTCACAGACATTCTCTCAAATATGCCAGACAAGCTGTACTTGCTACCTGGGAGTCTAAAACGCTGATGGAACTGATATTCGGGTGACACTCAAGTTAAGCGGACCCAATTTCGGCGAAGTCCGGGCGGTCTGTGACAGCCAAATCCTCTGCTTGCGCCTTCACGATGGTGGAACTGTTAGTAATCCTGGGTATAACCTCCATGCACAAGTAAATGGAGGGTGACCACCCAGGTGTGAACCAACGTAAGCAGAGGTCGAGATGTGGCGCCTATATCACATGGAGGAACGCCGCCCCTCTATGTTACTAGGCAGTACTAGGTGGTAGATGACTCTCATCAACAGGTGAAATACCACCACTTTGCTTATTGGAGGCTTGAAGTAGTGGAACCCATGTTTAGTCTCTAGAGCTAAGTTCCGGTCAACCCTTCCTTATCTCTTCCATCATGCAGTATGATTGATGACTTTTGAGGTTATGATGAACATCATGGCGAGATCCAATATTCCTTACATTTCGAGGGTACAGCTCTAAAACGGTGTTTTCAGGCCGGCCGCTAGTTGGTACACCGGACCGAACCTATTGGTAACTCTCTAGGAGGCTTCCAGATCAGCTAGTGTATAATCTTGCTACCTCTACTCTGCCAGACAGTGACTGGAGGGTGTCCGAGTAGTGTGAATGCAGAGAGCATTGTCGAGGCCACGTTATGTCAAGGATCTGGGTATATTCTTACCATGTGTACGCCATATCCAAAAATTTCATTACTTCATACAGCATGTCCCACCCACTTTTTCTTACTATTGAATACACCATGAATTGTCAAACTAATAGAGCAAGCTTATCTGCGAAAAGATCTAAACCTCCGAAGCACTTCCTAATTCATTTCACAAATATAGGTGGTCTCAATTCTAATTTCAACGATGTTCACTTCCACTTGCAGTCTGCCAAACCCCATGTACTTTTTCTGACAGAATCTCAGTTATCGGTTGATTCAACTACTGCTCATCTCCGATGCCCAAATTATTCGCTGTATGATTCCTTTCGCCTCAAAGGTGGTACTTGTGCATATGTCCGTTTTGATTTTCCCTGTCAGAGGCTTGGCAATTTAGAATCTCCTCTCTTTGATCTTCTCTGGCTTAAAATCTCTCTACCTCATTGTGTCAAATTCATCTGTTGTCTCTGCCGTTCTCCCAACTCCAATAACCACTTGGAGCTCTTTGACTTCCTCTCTTTGCAACTTGACTTTCTTCAGTCCAACTTTCCTAACAGTGAGGTAATTTTCCTTGGTGATTTTAATGTTCACAACTCCAGCTGGCTTCCGTTTTCTAGTCACACCGACCCAGCAGGTCGAGATGCTGAGGCAGTTGCAATTACTAATGATCTAGCACAGATTGTTCATTTTCCTACAAGAATACCCGACAATCCTAATCATACAGCCAATACGCTTGATCTTTTTCTCACAAACAACCCGTCTAAGTACACGGTCGAAGTGAGAGGTCCTATAGGCACTTCAGATCACAACTTGGTGATTGTCTCTTCTCCAATGGAACCTTTATCTCATGGCTATTCCCAATCTCGTGTTGTTTGGCATTACAAGAATGCAAAATGGGATGACCCGCGAGACTTCTTTTCTTCTTTTCCTTGGTCGGATTACTGTTTCAAAACTTCTGATGTCAACGTTTGCTCAGATCGTGTCAGTGAAATTATTCTTGCAGGAATGGAATCCTTTATCCCACACTCTACTTTAAAATCTCGGCCTTTATCTAAACCTTGGTTTTCCAATAAATGTGCTAAGGTTGTCCAAGAGAAGAATGTTGCATATCGTAATTGTCTTGTTTCTAATTCTTCAGTTTCATTTTCTGCCTACACCAAAGCTCGCAATAATTGTAAAACAGTTATTAATCAGTTCAAACTAGAGTTTGACAGGCTAAGAGTAGAAAACCTGCTTCTTGCTCTAATGATAGCCGAGCATTCTGGTCTCTTGCCAAAGCTATTGGACGCAACTTTTGCCCATCTCTGCTCCCACCTCTGTCCAAACCAGATGGTTCTGTTATCACTTCAGCCAAGGATAAAGCTGACCTGCTAGCATCCCATTTTTCTTCCAACTCATGTATTAATGATCTTGGTAAAACACCTCTCACCATTCCCAACACGCTCCATTCAATGTCTCCTGTGGTCTTCCGTCAAAAGGATGTCAGAAGGATTTTGACGAATATTGATGCTAAGAAAGCTCCAGGTCCCGATGGTATTTCTCCACTTGTTCTCAAAACCTGTGCTCCTGAACTTACTCCTATTCTTTGCCGCCTTTTTTCACTTTCTTATTCCAAAGGTGTTTTTCCTTCTGCTTGGAAATTTGCTCATATCCAGCCAGTTCCAAAAAGGGTGACAAATCCCTCCCATCCAATTATCGTCCTATTGCAATTACTTCTACTCTTTCTAAAGTAATGGAGAAATTAATTAACTGCCAATTCTTAAAACTACCTAGAAACCTTCCGCCTGATCAACGATCGCCAGTATGGATTCCGTCAGTGCCGATCCACTGGTGATATTCTGGCTTATGTTACCCATTTATGGACTAATTCAATGGAAAGGTTCGGTGAAAGTAGTTGCTCTTGACATCTCAAAGTCTTTCGATCGTGTTTGGCATAAAGGTCTTCTAAACAAGCTTCCATCTTATGGTTTGTCAACTGGTTTTAGTAATTGGTTATCCAGTTTTCTCTCTGATCGCTCACTGAGGGTGATGGTAGATGGCTCTCTGTCTTTTAACTTCTCCACTAATGCTGGTGTCCCCCAGGGTTCAGTTCTTTCCCCCACTCTTTTCCTCTTGTATATTAATGACCTTCTTCCACTGACTGGAAATCCTATCCATAGTTTTGCCGATGACAGCACATTGCATTCCACTTTCCATTTTGAGAAACCTTTTCCTGCTCAATCAGCTTCAACTTTTCGAAAATCTGCTACCAATTCCTTAAATGCCGATCTTCAGGTAATTCTCCAGTGGGGCAAAGACAACTTAGTTGATTTCAACCTTTCTAAAACTCAGTCTTGTCTTATATCTCGCAAAAAGGATTCTTCTGCTCCTATGCTTATCTTTAGTGACACTCCAATTTATAGGCAAAATGATATATCTCTTTTGGGGATTACCCTGGCTTCTAATCTCTCTTGGCACAAGAGAGATTAGAAGCCAGGACCGTTCCAAATATTACAAATATTGCTTCCTCAGCTAAAAAACTTGGTTTTCGCTTTCGCTCTCGGCGTTACTTTTCTTCCAAACAGCTGCTCACGCTGTATAAATCGCAAATCCGCCCTGCCATGGAATATTGTTCCCACATCTGGGGTGGTGCCTCCAAAACCTCTCTCAGGCTTCTTGATTCCATTCAGAAGAGGGCAGTTAGGTTAATTAATGATTCATCTCTAACAGAGTCTCTCCACTCGCTTTCTCATAGACGTACTGTTTCTGCTGCATGCTTCTTCTACAGATACTTCCATGGGCACTGTTCTTCTGAATTGGCTTCTATAATTCCCGCTCTCTCTTTCAAACCAGTCCGAACACGTGCCGCCACCAGCCAACATCCATTTACTGTGCAACTTCAAACACACAGAACCAACTTTTCATCTTCCTCATTTATTAATTCAACTGCCGTTTTCTGGAACAACCTTCCTTCATACGTATTTCCTGAAAATTACAATCTACAGAAGTTCAAGTCCAATGTCAATAAATATCTTCTTTCGTCTTCTCAACCTCCAACCCAAGCACGGTACTAAGCACTATAGGTTCTATTACCTCTCGTGTTTGGGGTTCACATAAAAAAAAAAAAAAAAAGAAAACAGTCTCTACGCCAAAACAGGACGGCGTTTTGAAGTGCTTACGCCTTAAAAACTGGTAATGCTTCTTCGTCTGAACTGAAAAGAGAATGGAAAGAACATACAAGGGTGGTAGCAAGTGCAGTAACACTCAGAAGACGCCTCTTCAAAAATGTACTTGTAGCCCGTCGTCCTAAGAAGATGCCCCTCCTCATACAAAAAATGAAAAAGGTCCGATGGTGTAAGGAGCATGTCAAATGGATCCCCGAGCAGTGGAAGTCAGTTATTTTCTCGGATGAGTAAAAATTCGACCTGCATGGCTCTGATGGGAGACAAACGATTCGCCGTAGACGTGGTGAAGAATGTCATCCAGACTGTGTGGTGTCTACAGTGAAATTCTCTACCAGCCAAATGATATGGGGGTGCATTACGTATCGCGGAGTAGGTCATCTGCAGTTTATAAAAGGTTCCGTAAATGCCAATGTATACCTGGCTATATTGGATGGCAAATTGCTTCCAACCATTAGAGATCATTTCAACCTGCCAAATAACTGCATCTTTCAGGACGACTCTGCTCCTTGTCATCGGACGAAAAGTGTAAGTAGGCACTTCTGTAGTTTCATTTCTGCATTAAAGGTTCGACAGTAATGTTTACATTTGTTACAGGTGAAAAAATAGTCGGAAGAACGGTCCATTACAACTGTTAACTGGCCAGGAAACAGCCCGGACCTGAATCCTATAGAGAACTGTTGGCATCGTGTGGAATCTGCAGTTGCCAGAAAGAAACCAATGACCCTTCGTGAACTTCAGGAAGCCATAATTCGTGTTTGGAACCACCCACGAACTATCAGTTGATTATCTTCAGAAATTGATCTTGTCCAAGTCTCGACGGTGTGCTGCTGTTATTAGGGCCAGAGGCGGTTCAACTAAATATTAGTTTACACTTGGTGAACTTTTCATTTTGTTTTCCATTTTAAATGATACACTGAAGCAAATTGAGGGCTTCTGATAACATTTCAGCCATAATTATCGTGTTTATCAAAACTGTTGTATAAAGGTTGAAAATGCTCATTTTGGAATATTTTGAGAGCACCTGTCAAATATTACTTAGCTTTGGTAAAATAAAATTACGGCTTTCTCAGAGCGAATTGTAACAGGTTTAATAAATATTTATTAAACCTGTTACAATTCGCTCTGAGAAAGCCGTAATTTTATTTTACCAATATGAATCCGGAGCGCATAGGCCTTTTTAACCATATTACTTAGCTTTGCCTTAACTATTAATAAATGTCTTTTGTTTATATTTATATTTGTGATGCTAGTCATTAATGTAACATACCATCGCGAAAAAGGGTTAGAAATGTGAAATTCCTAGATGATGCACTTTCTTTGAACATCAGTTTATATATAATATATCAATTTTATATTATATATAATTTTATAACAAATATATATATATATATATATATATATATATATATATATATATATATATATTGCATATATATATATATATATATATATATATATATATATATATGCAAATTGAATATATGTGTGGGTATGCATGTAAATTGTATGTATGCAGGTAAATTGTATGTACGTGGGTTTGTACGTATGTTCGGTTCATATGTATACATGTACTCTGATGCACTGTGCATATTTGCACGTTTGTGTGTATGTTTTCCCCATTTCTTGCTATTTCCGCATTTCTATCAACCAGCCTACCGGCATCTTAATGTCTAGTTACCAAATTACTGTCACTCCAAGAGCGCTAGCGCAAGTCGACTTGAAAATTTCTAGAAGTAGAACGTGTACTTTCATTTTCGATGTGTATGTTTCGTTGATATCGAACATAGGACGTTATTTAAAAATGTAATCTGTATTGTTTTTAACTTCTGGTGGTAAGGAAATAACAAATAGGACCCCCTTAAAGTAATTCTTGAACAGGGTCTCGCAAATTTTGGGGCCGGCCCTATGTTTATCACGAAACACAAAACTTACACCAAACACTCTTCCTGAATGACGGGTGCTCGATTTTATAAGTTACAGCTCTTATTCCTCAATTTATATTACTGAAAAACACTCTAGAACAAGGATCGCCAACGGTGTGCCGCGGGCATTAGCCATGCCCACCGAAGAATTTTCATGTGCCCGCGTGAAAAATTGGACTTGATATTGCACACAGAAGTACGATGGTTAAATAAAGGGAAGATTCTGGAAAGATTTTGTTTTACTTCCCGAAGTTCGAGTATTTCTGGAATCCAGAAATGAGGAATATCAACAATTTAATGACCACACTTGGTTGCTAGATTTAGCATTTCTCACAGATATGTATCTGAAACTTAATGTATTAAATCTTGAACTTCAGGGAAAAGACAAGAATATTGCTGAAATGATTAGTTTAATCAGTGCATTCAAAGGTAAACTAAACTTGTGAGAATCTGACCATAAGAAAATGTCACTGTTACATTTCCGTTATTTGAAAAAGTTTATTATCTAAACTGCCACTGAAAAGAATTTTAATATTCAACCTTTTGTGGAATATCTTGAAGAGCTAAAGCAAGAATTCCGATGGCGTTTCCACGATTTCAAGAAAATTGAACCAGTTGTGAAATATGTTCTAAATCCCTTCAATAATTTAGATATTTTCGAGTTTTCATTATTAATTGGAACCAGATGAACAACGGTACACGACATTACACAGGTACAATACCCACACAGTTTTTAAACCTCTGGCGTTCCCAGGAAACTGGTACACCCACAAAGAAAGCAACGCGGAGATGGGGGAAACCCCTGGTGCCGCATGACAACAATATACCTTACACCTTATTAATTGGAAACTTCTTTAAAACACACACTGCAGAAACTGAACTAGAAATTGTCAACCTTCAAAGTGACATTGTTTTACAATCATATAAAACTGATAATGACTTCTGGAATCGGGTGGACAAGAATAAGTATCCTTTGTTAAAAAATGTAGCGCTAATGGTGACCTCTCCGTAGCCGAGGGAGTGGGAGTGCAGTAGCACATGCTCTTTGAATAGACCGAGGTTCAAGCCCCTGACTACTAAATACGGTCGATCTGCCAACCCGCACTGGACCAGTGTGGCAGATTATGGTCCATTTCCCTCAGCATGAGTTGTTGAGGAGGCTTCCATCCTGCAGTGGGTTGATAATGGCTGCAGTTTACTTTTTTTTTTTTTTTTTTACCTCTCTGAGTCATTATTTTTTAGCAAAGTTCATAAAGTCAAAGAATAGATCGAGACTTACAGATACACATCTAACTGATTGTTTGCAATCTGGGTGTTCATCTTATACTCCAGATTTTCGTTCGATAATTGAAGAAATGCAATCACAAGTTTCACATTAATTTTAATTAAATTTTATTTTATTATTTAAAAAAAAGTAAAATCATAAAATAACATTATGTATGACAAGGTATGTAATGTATGTGTTAAATTTCTAGTTTATATCATTCAATGTAAAACCCTTAATAAATGCATTATTTGGTGCTCGCGACCATTTAATTAATATCAAAATAGCTTGCTACCATGAAAACGTTGGCGATACTCCTAAAAAAAAAAAAAAAAAAAACTCAACGAGAATAGGATTCGAATCCACGCGGGGAAACCACACAACGTTCTGTCAGATTCACGAGTCATCTACAGCTTTCTGGAATATTCTAGAAATTTCTTAATATTATTTACGTTTTTTGATTTTTATACTTAATAGAAAATATTTCAATAATAACTGGTAGGCAAGTTGGCCCTATTTAAATAAAAACTCTAAAAATTAAGAAAAATTAAACGTGATTCCAAACTTTTGGAAAAGGATATTATCAGAAAGCAAGAGATGGAAATTAAGTTTCTGAGAGGTGTGTGTGGAAGGACCAGGAGAGATGGAGTAAGAAACGCGGGAAAAATTTGGGAAAAAACGATTACAAGAAAAGATTCGGAGGAACAGACTATGATGGTTTGGTCAAGTAAAGAGAACGGGGGATATCAGACTGTCAAAGAAGACGTTAGAAATGAAAATGGATCATAAAAGTCCAAGAGGAAGGCAGAAGAATTGAAGAGCGACATGGAGGGCAGAGGCGTTAGGTGGGAGGAGCTAGAGAGAGGAATGGTGGAATGGAGAAGCCTGGCTTCCTTATCGATCCCATAAGAAAGTGGAACGACAACGGATAAGCAAGTAAGTATCTCTTTTTTCAGAAAAGAAAGTATAGTAAATTATAAAAAACAAAAATCCAATTCCCATTCTTGCCGATCGGACAGGGAAGTAAAGTAAAGTATATATATGTATAGTAAAGTATTTCAGAGAAGAAAGTATAGTAAATTATAAAAAACAAAAAATCAATTCTCATTTTTGCCGATCGTTTCCTATTAGTAATAAAAATACGCAATTATGGACATGCACGTATTAGCACATTATCTTTGGCAGGCGTACATTTATCTTTCTCGTAATGATAATTTTCAGTCTTTTATATAAACGAATTGAAAAATCGCCCCAGACGACTTTTGATTCCACTTATTTAATTATTTTCATGATACTCCTGTAATTCTTTGTATACCAAACTTCATGCAAATCAAGTTTGGTATACAAATTAGTAGGTGGCGCAAAAGATCAGCGCACAGTACATAAAATACAGTATTCACCTTTCAGGTGAATACTGTACTGTATTTTATGCATTTTAAAGAAGTTCTGAGTTTAAATCTCGTAAGAGACTGGAGGATTTTTAAAGGCTTTTTTCAGTCTTCAGTCAAGAGGTAGGGTTCCTGAGATTTTCCGGATTTTTCAACTCTCCGAACATCCAAATCAGTTCAGGGAATATACGTTGTACAGACATAATATACAATAAAACACATGAAAGAAAATCTTGGAAGGGATGGGTAACCGGTCGATAGCAGAAAATGAAACAGAAAAAAAAAAAAAAACTCTCGACGAGGATGGGATTCGAACCCACGCGGGGAAACCCCAATGGATTAGCAGTCCATCGCCTTAACCACTCGGCCACCTCGTCATCTTACGCGGCTTTCTCCTAAAGAAATGGAAATAATAATTTCAACTTGTATGTAATTTTTATTTTCATACTAAACCCCTTAATGCAAAGACCTATAGTGAAAGGAAAAATTTCTGTAATTGTTTCTCTTTTTCGAATGCTTAGTTTTCGTGCCTTATGAACGAAAGAATTTACCCAGTTAACCAGGGCCGGATTTATATATAAGCTAAACAAGCTACAGCTTAGGGCCTCACATTACAAGGGGCCTCGCTCTATCTTAAAAAACCCTTTTTTTTAATATCGTCACAAGTGAACTGTAAGAGAGAAGGGCCTCATACATGTTATAGCTTAGGGCCACAACAAGTTTAAATCCGGCCCTGCAATTAACACAGGGTTATTTGGGTTATTCTAGGGCTAATTCTAAATTATTAACGTGATAAAGTCTTAAACAATAAAGTGTGGACTAAACTTTCTACTTGCCAAGGTCAACGAACTTTACTTGAAGATTAATTTGAATATTACTTTTTTTCAAAAGTGGTTTTACCGATTTTGATGAAATTTTATATTTAGTTCTCCCTTAAATAGTTGAGTTAATTTAAAAAATAAAGACTGCCTTCTACGTAACCAGCGCCGCTAGCGCCCTTTGCAAGGTAGCCACGATCTTATTAACCAGTATTGAGTGAACGTCCAAGCAGAACTGAGATTCAGCGGCAGTTTTTGATTTTAATGAGTGTAACGAACCTAAATGAACGAGTGTAAGAAACATAAAAAACGAATGTAAGAACATTAAATATTGAGTGACAGAAGAACACGGAGAGCTGAACTTTTTCGATAAGAACATCTTAACTTAAATATCGTAGGTATTTTTTTTCGTTTTTAGAATATTCATTTTTATTTTGTTTTATATTAACAAATACAACGGATACCCGATATATATCGATAAACTCATGGTTTCCGTTTGTTTCGTTTAATGGAATTTGGGAGTCCCAAATTTCATTTTGCCTTGGGCCCATGAAGGTATAACGCGCTACTGGGTCTGCCTGTATACAAGTAGTATGTTATAAGCCAGTATGTTTTTGTATCAGACTTTCCAGTATTGTTGGATGCTATATGAGTGACCTTTCTGTGTGCGCGACTGCGACTTGTCAGAAACTCCCGAAGTGCACTGTGGCAGATGCTATTCAAAGATGGAAGACTATAAGTGGCATTTCAACGAAAAAAAAACAAACAAAGGAAAGTTCTCACGGAATGTGTTCCACGAAATGTAAAGAGGTTGATCTGTACAAAACATCAGGGAGCAAATCCAAGAGAATTACAGGAACATCCGTCAGAACACGAACCATCTGTAGGAAGCTGCATGGCGTTGGATTGAATGGTAGGAAACTGTGCATAAGACCAATATCATTTATATAATATTTTATTAGGGGGCTTTGTCCCCTGCTCGCCCATCCCCGCGCACGCTTTTCTACGTAAAATGTAGAGGTATACGGAGTAAGTCAAATCTTTTCTACGTAAAACACACACCTGTCGAAACGCACTGATCGATATCTAATCAGGAAATGACCTATGTAATTATTTACCTGCGCATTTGTGGTGCGCGGCATTCTCAAGGTCGAATAAATATCACGGTAAGATTCCAGAACAGTGTACACCCTCCAACATGGCAGCATGCAAAACAGTGGGAAAGCAGTGATAGACAAGTTGTGGCTCCCATATTTCGACAAATGGACAGGAACAAAGCAGTGATTGGCAGATGCCATTGCTTTCCCCGCCCACTGTTTTCCTAGTGTTTTTCCCCACATTTGCTGCTGATTTTAAATCGAAAACTCGTTTTCCCATTTTAAAACAGCAGGATGGAGGGATAAACACCCTACCTAAGTTAAGCCTACCCCCTTGACGACACAAAACAATCAGAAAAGGGAGGTGTCTTCACCTGTCAATTATCGCCGTCTTCCTCGCTTTCATCGAACTACCTGCCGATGTATACTATCCTGGACTTCAGCCAATACACTATTTAATTACTTACCTGCGATTACATAGGTCACTTAGCAAAAGGCCTTTTGCTTCGGGTTCCATAATACATGAGAAATATTGTTGCATCAAAAAGAGCAGGACTAAAATATTTAACTGAAATATTTACAAATTATACAAATATTTAAAATATTTACAAATTATACAAATATTTAAAATATTTACAAAATACTAGAGTATTTACAAATATAGAATACTCATTAATATACAAAAACGTTACAATGGAACATCAAGTGTTAGACAGTGAATCACGTGCACGAGGTTGGTGAACGTTATGGAGGCAGTTGTCAATACTTAATTGCATTTGTAGTGACGTAATTGCCTTGCCCTCTTCTCCCATTGGCTCAAATAAATATCACTAGGAGGAAAACTTTTTTAATGTATAGATAGATATGATATCATGGTCACCAACGAGGAACGACGTTTAGAGTGCGATCGTTCCCAGTCTTCATCAACTCTGTAACAGTAACAAGGGTTTTTGGACGAATCTCACTGCACAGTTTCGCTCTGATATGTTTTGGCGTAGAGAATATTCAGAGAGTGCTTCTTGTCAGAGTGTATTGTCTGGACCAGGGGTGGACAGAGGGGGAATATATCCCCTTTAACCAAAAATTTGAAACTAAAGAAAAAGAATGCAGGAGACTTTCTAAAAAAAAAAAAAAAAACTCAAAAGCCTGGTTGGCATGCCCCTCTTTACGATGATACCTGGATATGCCACTGTGGACCATGAAGGTTGTTGATAGCAGTCTTATAGTATGGGCTGTTTTCACTGGTTAAGACTTGGTCCGTTGATGGCAGTGTCTGAAACCATGAAATTCATGACTTCGACGTTTTTGACAATCATGCGCTACCTATATTGCGGTAATACAAAGACTTCTGGTATCAGCAGGATGTAACATGTCATACATCTAGGACTGCCGAAAGTGGGTAGGCGAGGTAAGCATTGCTTACGGGCGGCAGTTCAGCAGGGCGCCAAAAAATTTTTGACATATATAAGTCGGACCCCTGTTTAACGAACTTCTTTATAGAGAAATTTTCTATATATATTTTTAAAAAATTTCCCTGGGTAATTACATTTCTAATAGTTTCAGTAGAATGAAGAAAATTTCCATATAACGAACGGATTACGAGAGACTTTACTGGAAACGCATTGTTTGCACCTCTAGCCTTCAGGCAATTGAGTCATTAATGCTGCTGCTAAGTACGAATTAAGAGCCAAAGGGATTATCATTCTGCAACTTAGTTACCCTTAAAATCTAACCAAACGCCTGTCCCACATACCCAGAAGTCGCGCTGGTCATCTGATTGGTTTTATACAATCAGATGACCAGCGCGACTTCCATCGTTTACCAGTATTCAACAGGACAGGCAAATAATTCATTTGAAATAAATACAGCACATGAAATTGTAGACATGTTAGTTGCTTATCTGGATCTGTGTTTCATATTTATATTTATATTTTGCAGTTATAAAATCTTTTTCTTCAAGTTCTCTGCCCTCAGGCAGGTTCAGGGCTCCATTGGCGCCATGCTTCTCTATCTTGTGCTATACTTTTAATTCCTGCATACTTTCCTCTTATCATCTAATCCATCATTCCAATTCTCCTTCTCCCAACAGTTCTCTTCCCACACATCTATCTCTCAATCCCTTTCCTCTACATGCTTTCTCTTCTCGATGCATGTCCTATAAAGTTATTTTGTCTCCTTCTTAATTCTTTACTAACGTCCTCTCTTCTACTTTCCTCAAAATCTCATTTACTCACTCTGTCCACCCATTTCATCCTTTCCATTCTCCTCCACACCCACATCTCAAAAGCTTCTAGGCGTCTAATCTCCTCTTTCCCAGTATCTATGTTTCAGAGCCATATAGTACAACAGTCCATGTTAATCTTTTCACCATTTTCTTTCTTAATTCATTCTTGAAATTTCTTCTCAATAGTTCTTTTCTATTACTAAATGCCTCTTTGCCCATTGCAGTTCTTGTTTTTATTTCTTCCAGGATTTATCCCTTTTCTGTCATTATGCCTCCCAAGTACTATCTGTTGACCTGTTCCAATATTATTTCATAAAATGCTACATTGATTCTTTTTCCTGGCCTCTTTGAAATGACTCCATTTTTCCTTTATTAGCAATCAATTTCTAGTCATCTGCAAATCGTATTGTCTTTATCTTCTCCCCTCCTACTTTTACACCTCCTTTCAGCTCTTCTACGTTTGCGTACGAATCAAATAATATGGGGGACACGGAACATCCTTACCTTACACTCCTACCAATGGAAAATCACGGAATATTTTCAAGAAAATAGAACAGAGGAAGCAATCCAAAAAAATCTCGATTCGGCTAGTAATATAGCTACTATCAATGGCATTGCGCTTAGTTTCCAGAAGTAAGCACTGTAAGGAAAAGATTGAAAAGACGTCATTTCGATTATGAAAGTAGAGAGGAAGCTATTCAGGATTCGTAACAAATTTTCAAAAATAATTTTTCCTTTCAAATTATGGACTCAACAATTTTCTCGTTAGCTAAAAGGTTTAGAAATATGAAAGAACACGTAGAAATATTTAAAATATTTTATATTTCTGAATTTAAAAAAAAAATCAGTCATATAACAATTTCTTAAATCTTTGCAAAGATTTACATATCAAATTATGTGACATTGATCGTAATGAGTCTGATATTGATGGTTTAGCATTACTGAAAAATTTAGAGTACTGTACTTCAAATTTATATTAAACAACATTACTCCATCTGAAGTGTTACAATATATTTTTAATAACAATTTTAAAGATACTTTTCGAAATGTAGCAACTGCATTAAGAATTTATGCAAAAGAAGGGAACAAAGGGGTGTTCTTACGAAGAAAGGCTTAAGTCCTGAAAATTGCAGCGTCTGGAGACCAGACGCTGCAATTTTCAGTGTCGACAGTGACTCTCTAATTTGGCAATAATTGAAATAGAAAATGATCATTTGGAAAAAATAAACATAAATGAAATAATTAATAAATTCGCATCTCTTAAAGCAAGGAAACATAAATCTGTATCATTTTTTTTTAATTATAATTTTCCTTTTATTTTATTATTGCGATAGAATAGAATACGATTACTGTTGATTTAGAATTTAAAATTTATTTCCAGAATTTCAAAATGATTTTGTTATTTTTGTTTGTAGTTTCATTATATTATATATGTGAGATATGTTGTAATTCTTTTCTTTTTCAATAAATTAATAATATTTACGCCTTATTTTATTTTTTAATCTAAATATTTTGGTGAGGCAAATTTGATTTCGCTTACTGGCAGCAAATACAGTCGCAGCGGCCCTGCATACATCGAGAACCACACTGGACTGCTTTGCGGATAGTGATCAAAAAATGTGATGGAGAACCCAACAGGATGACAACTCCACTGAATATCTGCGCTCCTCCAAACTTAACTATGGCAGCTACTTAAAAATTGAAAATGAATTGAAATAAAATTTTAAAAATAGCATATAAAAATCTAATAAGTTTCAAGAGTCTGTGAAAAAAGTCAAATAGGCTGGTTAGGTTATCAATGGCACGTCTATATAACTTCGAAAGTTAAGGCCCAACACCACGTGATAAAATGTCCCTGTCGTGTTGTATAATTGGCAATGTTTTACTTTAGCCATATATTGTTTTTTCTCAGCTTTTCCTTGCGCATCTGCTCCCATCTCTGACTGAACCTGCGATTGAAACCTCTGTTATTCGGTGGGAGATTGCGCGTTTGTATGCTGGGAATTTACGCTGCTAAGAATTGTTATTCGTAGCTTGGGTGTCGTTTTTGGAATTAATATCACAAAGTAAAGCATTTTCAGTAATTTAGAAAGAATTAAATAATTTTTAATTTCCTTCGCTTACAACAGCGATGCTTCGATGTATACTGTAGATTTTTATTTTTATTTCCAGCTCATTATAATAACGGCGATATTTTGCTACATACAGTAGATTTTCAGAATAACGGCACATTTGAGGATTGAAAGGTGCCGTTATTTCGATTTTCCCGTTATCTAGAAAGTTTTATTTTAAATTTAGTTAACCATCCATCAGTAAAAGCAATCGTTGTATTAATGCCCATTTTTTCTTCTTTTGCTTTGAAAATAATCATTGACCCTGACAGCTATATACCTTCCGATTGTTATAATAAAAACCACTCATGGTTTTTATTATAAAAACCACTCACTTTATCTAAGTTTTCTAATTTTGGCTTGTGTACTTATTGTTAGGTTCTGACATGCAGTAAATTCTAAGTTTCTGCTTTAAATGTTTAATATCGTACAATGTTGACGATCTAATGTTATTTATATTCTGCCATTAATACACTCCTACTTACGCCCCGTTTTATTTTCTTTATTATATCAAGTTTAATATTGTTCTTTTCTTCTCTGTGTGAGGTTTATTAACTTTAGAAGCCGTAGTGAGGGGTTTTTAATTTAAAATAAATGTAAAACAGCGGTATAATCCGTGATATCAGTACGGAATCACTTTAAAAATGAAAACTTAAATAAATACATTAATCACGCGACTTGCCGTTTTATTTTATCGGCACTTCAAGAGCTGCGTGTAAACATCCGATCTGAATGTGCCGTTACCTCGAATGTTCCGTTATTTGGGGTGCCGTTACCTCGTTAGTTTACTGTAGTGTATAGTTTTTTTGTTTAGTTTTTTTACAAGAGATTTTTTTAATCTCCTGCGCTACCAGCAACTGTTAACAGATATAAAAGGATATGACAGATCACATGAATTCAAATACCTAAGGGAATCACAGTTTCCGATTTTTATACAAATTAGCGGTGAATACTTCTGGGAAAATGTCGCTAAAGTAAAAGATTACCGCATAATTATTATAAGTACTGTATTGTATTCTAATGATGTGGTTAACCTGTTAATAGTTCAAAATGGTAAAATTCGCTTCGGTACGCTCCAACACGTTGTTCTCTTGCATATAGCCATACAATCCACAGCTTCCTAAGAAAAGGTTAATTTGTCCCAGGCGGTAGCAGTTTTATTTTGAAAAATACGTGTATTCGTATTTGTATTATTATTATTTAGCTTTAGAGCGCTGTGGATTAATCAACTCAGAGACGATTTAAATGGTTAAAACCAGTTATATTCAGTTGGAAAACAGAGAGGGTTAATTTGAGCATTATAGTGATCGGGTCCCGAATACTTTTTTAAAAAATATATTTACATAAATTTAATCTACAAAACAGTAACTGAATCGACCTTAGTATGTAAAATAAAAAAATAATAATAAATATATATATATATATATATATATATATGAGGCATACCTCGATGTAGCTTAGCTACAATAAATGTAATTGAAACAGGGGTAATCAGTTAAGAGTAGTTTTTCTATGCAATTCACTTTATAAATAAATATAACTCCGTCACAGTCGGATCTCATTGCACATAAAATATTAGTCATAAAGTTATCAAGTTGATATTATTACACATTTATATTTCCTTTTAGTACAGAACACGAAAAAATACCATTCAATACGACCAAACGTAAAATTACTCAGACGTAAAATTAGCGAACTTACAAAAATAAGATAATTACTTACCACTTGGTGGCGCCTACTATATAAAAAGTGCTGCAATTATTATAGAATATTGTACAGTAACAGACAAGAATAATTCCGTTTTTTTTAAAATAAATCAATATCGTTTTTATTGTCATATACAAACTTGTTTTTGGTTAAAAATAGTTTACATTGGTAACTCCAATTTCAGTTCAAAGGGAATATGGGTGGAACAACTGGAACTCTACTCCCCAAGCATGCCTGATAACAAAGCTTTTGTTGGATTTATATACACTGCAAGGAGAATTCATGGGATACCTGGTTCCTGGATAACGCGACCCTGTCACCCTCTCGCTAGTGGACGAACCCACCTCATGGAAGGTATATGAGCTGGATATGTGGAACAGACTTCCATTGGTTGGTGGAATAGACTTCCATCCTTCATTGTGGAAGTTGATAGCCTAAATAAATTTAGGGCTGAGCTGGACAGGTATTTGGAACGAACGGAGGGGTGAAATGGGAGAGTTTTTTTTGGCTGATGCTGCATAAGCTTGCTTTCTTGCATCATATGCCTCTACTAATGCTAATGCTAAAATGCTAATATCATCATTCTTCTCTTTCTTGGTGATTCCCCTCTACTTTTGTCTCTCTCTCTCTCTCAGGGTAACTCAGAATTTTTTTTTTTTGGCTGGTGCAGCATAAGCCTCAGGCTTTCTTGCACCATATGGCTAATAATAAATAATAATAATATAGTTACACTGCATCCACATAGACGGTAATTCGATGTCAGTATGGATAAACGTCGTGAGTTAACCAACATTAAAAGAGGGATGATAGTGGGTGCCCGAAGCACGAGTCACTCTATCACAGAGGTGGCACAGAAATTGCACTATCCCCATTTGACAGTATCAAGAGTGTATTGGGAATATGCCATTTTCCGAATAACATCTCGTTGTGGATAGCACCATGGGCGGAGAAAGGTGGTGGATGAACATGGCCGTCGACATCTATCTTGCATTGTTTCAGCTGCTGGAGAGAAACAGTGGTACAAACCACCACTGACTTTGAGGGAGGTGCCAGAAACGTCTCCATTAAGACCATCAGATCATTAGCTGCAATAGGTTATGGGCGCCACTGACCCACCAGTCCCATTGTTAACACCACGACACAGAGCTCTACACTCAACTGGACGAAAGAACATCGGCAGTGGACCTAGGATGATTGGAGACAGGTCTCCTGATCCGATGTCACATTTCCAGTTATTTTGAGCGGATGGGAGGGTACATATCTGGCAGAAACTGCACAAAACTATTCACATTTCATGTCGACAAGGAACTGTTCAGACAAGTGGACGGTCGGTAATGGTCTGGGTATGTTTGACTGGCACATGTTGGGACCACTGGGACTGTAGATTATCATCGTCACATCTCTGAATGGTCCAGGTTACGTGTACATCCTTGCAGACCATCTGCATCCCTTTGTGGTCATCATGCAATCACAGAGCAATGGAGTCTTCCAGTAGGACAATGAGTCTCCCCCACAGAACTGTGGTGACTAGAACGTGATTCGAAGAGCATTCCACAGATTTTACCACCATTGAATGGCCTCCTCGTTCACCAGACAGGAACTCTGCGAAGCATCTTTGGGATGCTGTGGAAGTCCGTTCGAGCTTTGGATCCTCCACCTAGGAATGGGGCAGAATTATGGACAGCGGTGCAGCAAGCGTGGATGGAAATACCGGTACCTGTGGAATGGTTTCGTGAACTAGTGGACTCACTGCCTCGCTGTGTGGCTGCCCTTATTCGGGGGAACAGTTGGCCTATCCACTATTAGGTAGGTATCCCATGATTTCTGTCCATTCAGTGTACATTAATGAGCCAAAACATTATGACCCTACTTAACAGCATGTTGGGTTGACTTTTGCTGTAATAACTGCTTTCACTAGGAGTGGCATCAACTCCACAAGGCTGAGGAAGATGTACTCAGATATGCTGGACAGTACATCCAGCAAGGCACTGGTGTGGACTGGCAAGTGAAGCATTCTACTGCATCCCATAAACGTTCAATGAGATTGATGTCAGGGGGAATTTGGCAACCAGGGAGCACACAAAACACTTGGACATGGTCCTCAAACCATTCCTCTGCATTGCAGGCCTTGTGACAAGGGGCAATGTCTTGGTGAAAGAGTCCAGTGCCATCTGGATATACAATCACCACGTAGGGCAAAACTTAGTCTGAAACAATTCCAAGGTGGGATCTGGCACTGTGGGTATATTCAATTGGACCCAGTGATATCTATGAAAACATTCCCCAAACCATGCTATTGCTGCAGTCTGTTGTCATCGAACTGTGCAGTCTGGTTACAGCTGTTCACCTACTTTCTGCCGAATATGCACTCATACATTGACATGATGAAGCAGGAACCTTGATTCATCAAATCAAGTAACTCATTTCCAGTCATCCAATGTGTAGGAATGATGCTCCCATGTGCACTACAGGCAGAGGTGTAGATAATAGTTGGTCAACATGGACACACGAATAGGTTGCCTGCTCTGTAGGCTTATCTGCAAGAGCATTGCAGATCACACTAGACAGTGTGCTCGGAAGCATTTCTCTGCGCACCATGGTGGTGGTAGTAGTAGTAATGGAGGCATGTGATACAAGAAAGCAAGCGTAGGAGCTTATGTAGCATCGGTCAAAAAAAAAAAAATAATAATTTCATATCCATTCCCTCAAAAAGTTTGTCGAGTTCCTCCTTGAATTTATTTAAGTTATCAACTTCCACAATGATAGATGAAAGTTTGTTCCAGCAATTAACCACCAGCTGGCTAAAGGCAAATTTCTGCACATCTATTCTACAACTGTCTTTCCTCGATTTGAATTTATGCCCCTCAGGTTCATAATCTGAGCAAGCAGAAGAATACCATCAGAATTCAGAGTGCTCAACCCATTCAAGGCCTTAAACACCTCAATAAGATCACTTTGCAGGTGCTTAGTCTCCAGCCACTGCAATTTGCAGAACTTAAGCCTTTTTGGTAAGAGAAGCCCCTTCGTTCCCCTCACCAATCTTGTTGCCCTTCTCCATTCATGCTCAAGTAACTCTGCATCCTTTCTAAAATGAGGCCTCCAGACCTATACGCAGTACTCAAGGCATGGCCTGACCATTGCCTTATACAAAGGGATAATCACCACCTTTTCCCTACTAGCAAAATTCCTGTATATCATTGACAATACCCCATGAACTGCTCTAGCAGCCTGTCTGCATTGCTCAGAAAACTTCATATTGGACTGCACAATCACTCCCAGATATTTTTCATTTTCTACCATATGCAGTACTTTTCATTTGTCAATGTTAAAATTCAGTTGCCACTTCTCAGCTGATATGCCTAAATTTTCTAGATCCTGTTGCAGTGGCACATTGCATTACTGTCATTAACAACTCTGCCAACCTTTGTATCATCTGCAAGCTTCAATATTAAGCCTAATATACCTTCATCAATATCATTGATAAATATACAAAGCAACAGTGGGCCCAACACCGAACTATGGGGGACTCCACTAATAAGATTAGTCCATGAAGAGCAGCATCCATTGATTACCACTCTGTCTTCTCCCACTCAACCACCCTTTTATCCATTGTAGCAATGTACCCTTAATACCATACTGCTCCAATTTGTACAGTAGTCTTCCATGTGCAACAGTGTCAAAAACTTTTCTGAAATCCAATTATATGATATAAAAATTATTTTTTGCATCCAGTTCCTTTGTAACCACATCATAGTATCCAATCAAATTTGTCAGACAAGACTTTCCCTTAACAAACCCATGTTGTGTCTGAAGTATTACTGCTGTCTTGTCTAGATGATCCTGCAATGCATCTTTAAGCAGTGACTCCATTATTTTCCCCGGAACAGAAGTTAAACTAACTTTGCTTAGTTAGCCTGAGCGATTGCAAGACTGTCCTGAACAGCATGTGCCAACCACCTTTCACCTCAACTGTCAACCAGTTGTGTTCTTCATGCCCAAGCACAGTTAGTAGTTGTGTCCCTCTACATTCACTAAAACGGCCCTCAAACAGCAGACAATGCCTACGGTTGCTGAGATGCTGGCACCACCTTCATAGCACACACAAATCATTCCCTGTTCAAACTCCCTTTCTCCATTGAAAAACTGGCAGGACTACCCGTGCCCTCACTATATATGCTGCATCGGTTGGTAATGTCACTCCTTGGTGCTGTGGGATGATCCTCGTGTAGATGGGGGTGGTCATAATGCTTTGGCTCATGAGTGTATATTAACACAAAAATCAATCTTAATATACATATTAAGATAAAATTAACGTTTTATATTTATTCAACTACTGCTTTAATATTTATTTATTTTAGCAAAATTAACTAAGGCTATGAGGTGTTGGTGTATTGTGCCTGTAAATTGCATGTATTCTATTGTCAGTTTGCTCATTTTAATAGAAGTAAAATGGGTTTCAGGGCAGAAAAAACAATGCAAACCTTTTTCCTAATCTTTTCCTTGCAGAAAACAAGAAAATTATTAGGGACTGTAGATTATCATACTTATGCCTTTCAAGCCTTTCAAGACCAACCATATGAATAATTTTTAGCCAAAATACATTTAGATTATGGTACGCAGTTGAAGAAAAATTATTACATACTTGTTGAGGTCTCTTGAAATTGGCATTGTTAATATTGCAATGGCAAGCCATCTTTTTTTAATTTAAAATTACATTTTTTGCTAAATAATAAAATTTTCAAATAAAAGTGGCTTGTTTTGTTAAATATATTTTTTCATTTTGTTGTAGTGGAGTGGACAGAAGATCGATCGTCAATTCGGTTAGTGATTTGTGTATTCTCAAATAAACGGAACTGTATTTTACAGTTATTTACATTTAATGTGGTGAAACATGCTAATTCAAAAATTAGAAGCCAAATAAACCATCCTACCAGAAGTCATGAGCCGGATGCCACTCTAGGAAATTGACAACCAAATATGATCACTTTTAATGGAGAACTATTTTGGCCATTAAAAATAATCAGTGATTAGCCCAGAATTCATTTCAAACATGTACATGGATTTTTACATCACACAGAAAGGATGAACAGAATTTCAGAGATGGAGGTGGTATGATAACGGATATCATGTAGAGAAAATGTATGCTCTGGAATCAAACATTCCAAGCCAATAATGACAATGTGCTAAAGGAATACAAGTCCTGAAGTGAAATAACACTAAGAATACAATGGGCAGACATACAATATTACATTTTGATCATAGCCAAGAGGCTGAGAACTGATAGCATACAATTGTTAGGAGCTACATACCCTGAGACAGTTGGTTAGTTATGCCCATCTCACTATCAGGTTCAAAGAGATGCTGAGTTTGGAGCTGCAAACAGCCATGTGCAAATCTGTATTTAAATGGCAGCTGTGGAGAGATGATGCTAGAAAGGTGCACTGAACCTAGGCTGTAGGTCAACATGAAATAAATTCTTTGGAGCAATGAATCTCACTAAATGCTCTTTCAATATGATGGAAAAAGTATTGTCTATGGCAGTTTTTTTTTTGGTATGGACACCCACTGGCGATAGCATAGAATCACAAATGCCGGGATCTATATTGCTGTTCCAGGAAATCCTGTGTTCTCTACATTGTAGCAATTTTATATTTTCTTGCCATAATGAATTATAAAAGTGGTTTACATCTTCTAACATAAGATATTATGTTAGGTGTATGTTAAGTGCCAAAGCAACTAAGGCTATAATGGGTATATTGTGTCTGTAATTGCGTGCATTCTTCAGTCAGTCTTCTGGATGAAAAGCCCAAAGCCCAATTTTCCAAGACAAAAACAATTCAACCCCCAACCGAATAACTCACCCATATTGTGTAAAAAGCCCATAAAAATTACTCGAATCATTGATGTGATTCAATCAAGTAAATTTTCCACGTAGCAACACAGCATGTCATAAAACAAGAACTGTGAATGCATGATTGAAGAAAATAGCATCAGAATGCTGATCAAATTGCAGATCTTGGACTGAAATCTAACACAGAACCAGGGAAAGGTCAAGAATGTAAATTTTGTTAGTGAAGCTTATTAATACATTAAAGGACAAGAGGAACACAATACCACTGGCTTTCTGTTAGAAAGCCAGTGGTATTTGAAAGTTGGTCTCCAATAATGACATTAGACAACTTTTATTTAGCCCTATGTCTACATATTTTGCTCTAAAAACTTAAAAAAATAATTGCTGCTGACTAATAATAATAAATCTAATGGTTATTACTTATGGCATTATACAAAGCAGTGATATCAGAAGAAAATAATGTTTGATTAACTTGTATATGTGTGAGTTGCAAATGTGCTGCATTTTTATAATGAAGTTACATAACTCCTATATCCACGTATAATGGGTAACACAAACTTAACTGACCAGGGCTGTGCAAGAGTGTCTGGGAGCCCAGTTGCATGGTTGCTTTTGGGAGGGAGTCCCCTTTCCTTTATTAAATTATGTTATAATCATTTAAGAAACATTTAGGGAGTCCCCCTTCTGTCAGGGGCCCAGGGGCATTACATCCAGTGAACCCCACTTTTGCACAGCCCTGTAGCTACCAGAGCCAGAGCTGATTTGTATAATTGAAATGAGTGTTTGTGGGCTAGTTTTCTTTGTGTAATTTTGTTTTAAAAGGTATTGGATGTTTAAGGTTGAGCCTTTTATATCTTTTAGAGTTTCTATCATGATGCAGTTTCATTAGTGTTACTTTACTTCATAACTAAATATTTAATAGGATTTTCATATACAATATACACATATTACGGTAATTAACAGCTTGTAACTTCTTATAATAGCATGTCTTGGCCATTATTAAAACAGCATCTCCTCTATTTCCCTTTGGAAATATAAGAGACACTTGTAATTGGTAGTGGCAAATAATGCAAAGAAGCAAACTTATACAGCACCAGCCACAGTTTGTTTACTTCTTCCTTGAATTCTTTCCACCTCTACAACACCAGATGGAAGTTTGTTCCAGCAATCAAGTACTCACTGACTGAAGACAAATTTCCATACATCTATCCTGCAACTATCTTTCCTCAACTTTAATTTATGCTTAAGAATTTAATGCCTTTTCCTCTTGATATGATAAAACATATGGAACAGATGTCAATGAATTTTTAATACTCGTATGGTTAATTTATTTGGAACAGGACATGAGAATCAGGTTTATTATATAATGAATATTAAGCCTCAATAATAAATTGTCTTTTCAGTGTAGCTATAATTGGTAAACTAATAAGATGACAAATAAAAGGAAACCATAATGTTCTGAAGCAAATAACATATTGTGTCCACATATTTTCAAAATCCTAAAGTACTGTAAAGTTGGTTAGAGTAAAACCTGCTTTATGCACTCTCCAGTTTGTGTTCCTATTATAAACTCAGTGTGACTTTTGTAGCAATGACATTGCAAGTTTAAATATTATGTGCTGTTGATATGTTTCATTCCTTTTAATTCATATTCTTTCCTGGAAAAAACATATCTTACACTGTCTGGTTTTCATAAGATACGGCAACCAGACAGTGACAGCCTAGGGCCAACTGCATATTTGGATAGACCAGCAGTCACGACATAAGCAATTCTGTTGGGGACAAAATTGTTGGGAGAAACCTGGGGCCAAAACCTGCCAGCCTAGTCCTGCACCATCAATATATAAAAAAGAACACACAAAAAATTACATTTCAACATAAAATAACCAATTAATTCTTAACCCTTAAAAATATTGAAGGTTAAGAATTATGTTGACAGAACAGCAGTTTAATATTGGAATTGGCTGCAACTAACAGAACCATAGAGCATGAAGGGAATCAAGTGAGCCTTCACATATTTCATAATGATTAGGAGGTTGTAAAATACATATTAACCACTATTTAAGCAGCCAGAAAATTTTGAAGGGTTTTAATTTTAGATGGGATTTAAATAAAGCCTAGAATCAAAGAAAATCCCCAGATCCATTCCCATATTAATTCAGAATAGGCTGATTTAACAGATGCAGAGAAATAGAGAAGAGATTAATGTCCTTAAAGATAAATAAATTAGCAGACTTTTGAGGGTTAAGAGAAAGTCCAAGTGACAAAAAAAAGTCTTGGATTCTTTGAAGAGAATTAAAAGAGCATTGTTTTGTGCTGCCTCCTCAGCAGACCTAAAAATATACTAAACTTTAATATCATCAGCATAGGCTGTTGTTGTTATTTGGTTTTTAGGAGCATTAGCAACTAAGGCCATATTGCTCCGGGCGGTGGTCATTCCCTGACCTTTCTGCATCCTCCGTATTTGGTGGTGACGGGCTCGAACCCCGGTCTAATCAAGAAGAGTGTGCTACGCACTGCTGCTCCTTCCCACCTGGCTACAGAGGCGCCTCATCACCAGCATAGGCAACAATTGATAAACCAATTTGAATAAGAGGGAGAATGAGAGCAGAAAAAAGAAGAGCAGACAAGATGATGTGCATTATGCGCTACAGTAACCAAAGCTATGAAGCATTAGATACTGTCTGGAATTGCATGTATTTTTCATAGAGACATCAAGAGCTAACATGGGCCATAGTGCAAAGTGCATGGGCCTCCCTTTGTATTTGTATATATGTCTGTCCTCAATAGATGATGGTTAAAAAGCAACATAAATTCTGATATATAATAAATCAATAAGATAAAGTTAATAAAATAAACACATCATTTTTAAGTTTGTATATTTTTTGACAATTGTTAAAAGTGAATTTAATTGCTTAAAAAATGTAATATTAAGATCTCGGGGTGGGACTCTTTGAAGAATTGCAAGCCAAGATTAGGAGTCTACAGCTACTGTAGACTCTTAATCTGTTCCCCCCCTCCCACCCCCAACTCTCACTGGACCTGATTCTTTGATCAGTTTTCTGGACAAAAATCCTGAGTTTCCAGGGGGAGAAAAAAAAAAACAAAAAAAAAAAAAAAAACATACAACCTTCATCTGAGGACCAACTGACTCAGCCATTCATGAAACATGGACTATAAAAATTTGTTGCTTCATTGATGGGATTCAAACCTGGGCATTTTTCACCAACTGTGGAGAGGACAGTGATATTCTCTGTGCTGCACAATGAGGGCATTACAATCCACAATAAGTTTATGGTCAAAGAGAGAATTAGTTCAAAGAGTTTGGATTAACTACATCAATAACAGAAATATCTAAATAAGACAGAGCTGTGCATTTTCATTAATGGTATCAGTAGCCAAAAAAAAAGTATTAAAGGGAAGATCACAGCTGGCTGAAACACCCTTCCTGCCATAATGAATTGTAGAAGTGATTGGGAAGAATTTGAAGTTTAGAATGGAGTAAACTCTTTTACAAAAGTTTAAGAGAAAAGATGGAAAGAGGCCACTACTCCTAAGTTGAGATGGTCTTGGAACTTTTTTATAGGGAAGATCTTATAAAAAGTGACCATGATTGAGTCAATACCCTCTCCTTACTGCATCGATTAAAAACATCTTTTAAAGAGTCAAACAGGTAAATATTGGCCATCTTAATCAGAAATAGAGAAATAAGGTCGCCCATAAGGATTTAACAGTGGAAGTTGATTAATATAATTTCAATCAACACTCTATCAATCAAAATAGAAGAAAAGAAAGATAAAACATTTAATATTTTGACTTGCCTTGATGGCAGGTTGACAAGCATTCCATTCAAACCTACAAACACAGTTCGGGTAATATGCCAGGTCAGGGGGTAAAGACAGAGAATCAGAATTCTGAATAAATATTTTCTGTACTCTAGGAGTTTTATCCATAGACCTACCTTTTAAAATATGAAGTAACACAGAATAATAATTAATTATTTGAATTTCATGAGTTAGAAGTTTGGGGTTTAAAGACAATACCTCAGTTTGCTTAAAAACAAAATCTTGGGATATGTGTGTGAATGTTGCATTGCATGTTGCAATGAAAAGTTAAATCATTGCATGTTGCAATGATTTAACTTTTTATCTTTTTATATTTTTATGTGTCTTCTGTATCTAAAAGCATCCTTTTTTAGTATACCCTCCTCTGATTGAGCTGGCTATAGTATAATTCAAATAGGGGTTCTCTTGCACTTACTTTCAAATAATTTCACATCTTAGTGGTGGAACCAAGAAACTTCACAAAGAAAAACATTTCTGAAAAAGTGGAATTATGAGTCACAGGACTCTTATTCAGGTTCTCTATGAAATTATTACAAAAAAAAAAAAAAAAACAATATTTTAAATAATTTAAGATTTATTATTCAATATGTTATTTTTTTAGTCTCTAATATGCAATGGTGAAGGAAATGCATTTTTTCATCAATAACACTCATATTGAGGTTTTTTCTTGAGTTTCTGGTGGTTTAATGTGCTCAGGAATCTTCTCAATTGCATACTGAAAAGGAAAGAAGAATTTTATTAATAAATAAAAAATTACAATACTTTTCAGAGAGAGCTACTCTATTTATTCGTTTTACCATTGCAATAAATTACAGAATTATCAGAACAAGCTAAGCTTCTATTTGCAAGATATCATATGACATGACTTATTTTGCTTTTCTGCACTGAAAAACAAACAATGCTAATATACTTGCACTTTAATAGAATTTTGGTTTATATTCCCTTAAAATAATTAGTATTTGTATTGGCAACATGACAAAAAACATACAGTAACAGAGAGAGAGAGAGAGAGAGAGAGAGAGAGAGAGAGAGAGAGAGAGAGAGAGAGAGAGAGAGAGAGAGAGGAAGGAAAAAAATAAACGCTTCATTTCACCGTTCCTGCTAATAATTTGTCCAACTGATTGCACTTTGGCTGAATACAAATTTCTGCATATGTATTCTGAGATGATCCCTTTCCAATTTAAATTTATGTCCCCTTGTATGTTCAATTCGAGTAAGTAAAGATGCCATCAGCATTTAGTTTACTTAATTATTTTAATGCCTTAACAACACTTCACTTAGGTCACCATGCAGATGCCTAGCTTCCAGAGATTGCAATTTATAGAACTTCAGTCTTTCTTGGTAAGCATATCCTTTTATGCCCCAACAATATTACTGCTCTTCTCTGCACCCTTTCTAACAGATCTAGCTTACTAAAATGAGGTTTCCAAACCTATACGCAGTATTGCAGACACTAACCACTGCATTATACAATGAGATAATCACCTCTTTTCCCCTGCATGATCTCCCTTAAAAATCCATGCTGATTGCCTAATGGCCTCACTCCTATCAAAGATGATTTTGCATTACTTCTTTGATTTTTGATTCCATTATTTTCCTTAGTACAGAGGTTAAACTTTACACATCTGTAGCTTTGCCCTTTGAACCACCTTTTGAATAGGAGATACATTTAAAAAATAAAAAAATAGTTACATTTAAAAATTATTTCCATCCCAACCAAGGTCAACTAGTTTGGTCACTGCTCTTCCCATCTAGATGGAATTCCAAAATCAAACTCAATCCTTTTATACATGGTGTGAAAGAACAACAGTAGTAACTACTCTGCTCGTTGTAATGACTAGCCATAGTCTGTATAATATAACTGCATGATTTATATTAACAGATGCCTAATGATTTACACTAATTTTATAGAAATAATTGCTGATCTGATCATTCTACTAGCAATGCAAGATACGAGTTTGATTTACTAATTATCATTTATTTCATTTTGGTTTCTTCTATAAATTCAAACAGCTGTTGTCACCATTGCGTAGAGGAAAGACCTGAGTTTAATCAAATTGAATGTTAATAAAACCAATACATCATGGAAAATATAATTGCAATAAATTTCCAACGAATAAAATCTCATTATTCTGAAAGGTTTGTAGTTAAAATTTGTAGTTAAATATATAGTTAAAAAATGCTGACAACAGTCATGACAGCATTAAACATTTAAATGAAAGCTTTAATTGCAGGAAAGAATGGAGTACTTCATACTTCAGTACCGATGCATTTTTTCAGAAAGGTATTCTGCCTGGTAAAGGGGGAGGGGAGAAAGAATGTGCTGTCTGATTCCACTTCAACAGAGAAAACACCAATTTCTTCACTATGAAATAATTGAGCATTACATGATATAATGAACTGTAGAAATTTATAAAGTATTTTGACAAGAACCACCAAAAAGAGCCAATTCTAATGAATAAAAAATTCATCTCATAAAGTAGGTATAGTTAAATGTTTGCAGGGAATTGTGGTAGTGTTAGCTATGTAAAAAACAAGGAATTGTGGTAGTGTTAGCTATGTAAATTTCTATTTTGAGAGAAGTTACACCTATATGTCAATAAATGTCCTGTAAAAATAAATTTAGGTCTTCATCGTAAGCTGTTAGTATAAATGACTTAACAGTGGTTAAATAAAGTGTTCACTTGGTAAGAGACTTTGTCAAACATTAGTATTACTTATAAAAGGACCAAAACATATTAGAAAACAAAACTGACAGAATAAATAACTTTCCATCTGAATAAAATTCATACTAGCAGAATGGCAATTTGGAGCATTTTTCTAATCCTGATTACAGGAGTATAAACCATCTTCATTTTCCTTAAAAAAATAGTCTGAACTCATTATTTTAGATTTATTGTACTGTTTCAATAAAATTTAAGCAAAATGAAAACCTTCTGAAATTGAAAATCAGTCTATTATATTTATCAAAAAAGTATGTACTGAAGCAGATAAGGTTACGAGGCATCAGAATATCATGTTTGTAAATTATGTGATTTTATGGTCAGTTTACTTGTTTTTCTAGATGATTAACTAGAGTTTCTCCAGTTTATCATCTAGTCTCTGTGTCATTTTTTTGAGCCTTTCATAAAGATAAAAATTACTAATATTACTTCTAAACACAATTAATGGATGGGAGCATGTCCCTTTTCTTTTTTTAAAAATTTCCATCTGTAGCCACAGAGGCTATGGGTGGGCTTTTATATGATTTGAACAAACTGTTAGCATAATTTTAACTATGGAAGCTCTATTTTGGCTGGTGGTTTTGTTCAGTGAATTGTGTTCTTGTGAGCTATTCTTCACTGTCCACAGTAGTGTGTCGTCAAATTTTTTTTAGTTAGGGTTGCATAGAGGGTAATTAAGAGTTGAGTTGAAAAACAACAGTCATCTGATGGAAGCTTCACTTATTAAGTTGTTAGTTTTACAAATTACCACTGGCCACAAAGTAGTGCACTGACTGCAAGTTGAATTTAGGTTCCAATGATCCACAATACTAACCTCATTAATTCACAGTTCTAATGAAGAACTATCTGAAGATTGTTACCGATACTTTTTTTGATTATGACTGGATCCTAAGACAATTAAATTGCATTAAGATCCAGTATTTTATGGTCATGAATTCCTTGATTTGTTTGTGGAGCACATATTTCAGAGCCAAATATTAGTGTAGAGAAGATGCAGCATTGAATTGGTTTATTATGATTCTGCTACTAGTTATGGGCGTTGTTTCCTGTTTGATTATTAACACAACTTTGAGGATTTTGCTTATGTAAGTATAGCATGGACTTAAGCTTGTGGCAAGTACGATTCCTAGATTCTTGCATACTGCAAGTTTTTTTCTTACTAAAAGTAAGTAGTTTTTTACTTAACTGAATTATAATATTGACTAATTTTTGGGTTTGTCTCTGTTTTATTATCTGTTTCTTATTCAGTGCCTAGGTTACCTTGTTTTGGTTTTGTGCTGACAAAGATTTTGACATTATTATCAACATAAGGAATTATATTCAATGTCTTCATTTTGCACGATCAGCTTCATGTTTTTCCACTGTTCAGAATGACATTAAATGGACAAAAAAATTCTTTTTATATTCTAAATATACTGTTTTTTTTTTTTTTTTTTTTTTTTTTTTATTATCTGATAATGCCATAAAGTGGCAAGAGTGGCTGTTGCTTTTTTTTGGAAGCCAATATACTGAATATACTGTACTACAGTTATAAATAATCTGTACACTTTTTGTAGAAGCATATGAGCTCTAACTCGCAATGTGAATATTTGCATGCACATATGTTACTCCATTATTTTGTGAGTACACAATCAGATATTATCTCTGTGAGCATCATCTTTGTTGCTGGGAAGGCTAATGTTTGTTAGAATAAGCAATATTAATAATAAGAATGCTGTATGCTTGTTTAACCCTTCACATTTGAGATTAACATAAATGTAGCCCCACTAATTACTCCACCCCCCTAGAGAAGGCTGACAGTTGAAATGGATAGTGAGAAGAAATACCAAAGGCACCCTTAGTGGGCTGACTTGAAAAACAGTTAGCAGACTGAGATAAATACAGGACCAGTAACCATCAGAAAAACACTTCCTAAAATGGATTACAATGGCCATGCAGCCATTTGTAAATCAAGCAGCAATAATTGAAAATCTGCTTGGGGGCAGATATATATATATATATCAGTCAAAATCCCCCCAACTAATTTTTTTTTAACTTTTGTTGTTTTTGATTTCATAATCAAATGGTCAATTATTTCAATTATTTAAATAATTCATTATTAATCATTCAATTATGGAAATTGTTGATTATTCCCATCACCACACACACACACACACACATTACATACTTTAGTCACTTTCATTGCTACTCCTTCAGGCAAATTCCTTTGAATATATTCTAGAAAAGTGTCAGCAGTAGATCCAGTAAGATATTTTACCTAAAAATAAAATAAAACAGAGAGAAAAATTATAATAAACATGGTTAAAAATTCACGCTACTTAGCAATATTTATATAATCTATTATTGACTACAAAGTGAGGGGGGGGATTCAAAGTAAAAGCTCAAATACCTTCAAAAAACAAAAGATTCGTAGCCAGTTACAATTATAGTTTCCCTAGTACAGCAAAATACACCAAACCAAATATGAACTTCATCAACCTATATTTTAAATCCCACAGGTAACATGGACAATATCAGCTGAAAAGAAACCAACTCTCCACCAAATGAATGTGTCTCAAATCTAATATACAAAAAAAAAGTTATAGTAACACGATTGTTCACAAACAAATTAGAAAGAGAAAAATAAGGAAAAAAAAACATAATTTAGAACAACTTGTTTCATTCAATAATAAGCAAATAATCTGAGTTCTATCTATCTGGAACACTGAGCAAAGCAAAGATCCTAAAGGTGATTACTGGTGATCACATAATGTTCTTAGACATTTCCTGTTCTGGAATACATAACCTAGAACAAAACAGCCTTTTTATCTCATTCTACAAATCCAAAGGAATCAGATATCCAAAGGTCTAAAGCTCCACCCCAAGAATGATACACTTTAATCTTAACACTTATTTGTGAACAGACAAACACGAAATATTTCCTGAAGCTTTCTAACATGGGCATCCTTGCACAGTAATAATTTAAACTGGATGATGAGACTATTATCATAAATCTTATTCATAGATGAATACCATTACAATGTTGCAGTGTAATGTTTTATTAGAGTACATTGGTATCCACCGATGTTAAAACGATTCCACTTTTATGTTCATGTTCAGAACATCAAAAAACAATTTTTCATACCCATGCTATATATACCATATACCACAGATTAGAGTACATTGGTATCCACATAAATAGAGATAGAATTTCAATTCATGCAGAGGATACTAAAACATACTGTTATAAAGTCAAAAAATATATCCCATATTTCCCATATCAAGTCAACTTATATGGGATATGGACTACAGAAAAAAGTACAGTACTACAGAGTAAATGTAGAGTATACTGGAATTGCATGATATACTGTACAGTAGTTTAGACATGGTGTCATGATGAAAAAATCATCAGATAACCCATCTGAATTCCAATAACATTACAGTACTGTATGTATAAAGAGTGGCAGAGTGGGACACCCAAAATATTGTATACCAATATATACCAATATAACTACTGGGAATATTGTATACCAATAAAAAAACAAAAGGTAGCAAAACAATCAAAACAATTAATTTCAAGCCAGTTAAACTACCATATTCACAGTTGAAACATATAGTGCGTGGAAATTACAAAGGCACCCTTAATGATCTCACTTGAGAGTTACTCATGGTTTTTAACTAGCACAACGAATCCCATCATAAATCCCATGTAGGCTCGAGGCAGAATTTGTAGTTTTGCTACTGCATAGCACAAAACAGTCTCCCAGCAATATAAACTTCACCACCTTATCTTGTGCACAGGATGGCAGCATTCGATATTACAGAAGTAACAGAGCATGATATGGAGTGATGAATCATCCTACAACAGTTTAGGCATCAGATAGATGCAACTGGGTGTGGTATTTACCAAAAGCACAGCTTCATTCAGATTATACTAAATGAACAATGAAATTTGGTGATGGTACTCTGGTGGTATGGACCTGTTCTGTATGGTTTGGATTTGGTCTACTGGTAATCATCAATAAAACCACGAATGCAGCTGTTAACAGTGAACAATTTCACCTTGCCTGAACTGTAGCAATTCTTTGGAGAAGAGCTTTTACAGCACAATAACACTCACAAACAGTGATCAGTATGGTTAGTACAGTAAATTTTAAAAAATAATTTATATTAACGTACAACTAATACAAATTGGTTTTAAGAGAATAACATGAACCCGCTATTTCCACCCCAGTGTTCAGATCTGATTCCAACTGAAAACTTTTAAGTTGTTTAGAAACAACAAAAGAGAACCAGAAAAAAATGCCATAGTTCAAGCAGGGAACTAACTGCAGCATTATGGGAAGAGTGGAATAAGATTCCGGTCTTTACACATCAAAAACTTTTAGAAATTGTTCCCCAGAGGATTAATGATGTCATTAAAATCTACTCAGGGGTAATACTTGATATTAAAAATTTCTTTTTTCTAACCAGAGGTTTTTTATTTAGAGTTTTATTTTATTTATACATGTGGGCTGGGACAGTGTTTCCCAACCTGTGAGAAACACTACCTTAATAACTTATGAAAGTGGACTGCAGGACTTAAACAATACAATAAAACTTTTTTGCAAGAAATACATGTATGCTTACAACAACCTAATATTACATATGAGTACACATTAGGGATGCACCAATTAATCGGTAGATAATCGGTAATCGGCTCTCATTAAATTTAATTTTCACTTATATTTCTGCCATTTCATCTCTTCCAAGAGAATTAGCAGTTAGTTTTGCCAATGGATTGGATTACAGCAATAGTTCTACTTTCTTCACTGTTACCTTCATTTTCAGTGTCTGGCTGCTGATTTGACTATTTATTGATACAACAAACACAAAAAATGAAATAGTAATTTTGATAAACAGATAGTTTCAATAATAAATAACACAAAAATTAAATAATTTTGATAAATGCATAGTTTCTTTAATACAAAAACAAAAAATTAAATAATTTTGATGCACAAATGCTTAGCTTTTGAACTATTGTACTACAATTAAGAAAAACATCTTGGAACATTTAAAAAAGTAAATAACTTAAAACAGTTTTAATGAATATAATAAAATTTCATTACTCTTAAATTATAATGTAGGAACATAAGAGTTTCTCCATTTTCATTTCTTGCAGGCTCATACATATTTCCACCTGTACTGAATATCCTTTCACTTTCGACTGAAGGTAGTGCACTTAAATATTTTAAAGCTAATTTACTCAAAAGAGGAAAGGTTTCTTGTAAATTTTTCCACCACAAGAAAGGTTCATCAGTTTTTGGTAGTAATGGTAAATTCAAATAATGATGCATTTCTCTTGAGCAAGTATGATTAATGTTTGTTCTTTTCCTTTTAGATTCCTCTCCTTCATTCTTCTCTGTCTTAGCAGAAGCTAATTCATCAATCAATTTTGAAAAAGTCAGTGCATTGTCATTTGAGGATTCTTGATCCTCTCCAGAACTGGATGAACATGAAATATCTTCTATGAATTCTCCTTTATGCTCCATTTTGCCCACAGCTTCTAATACTCATTCCATTATTTTGGGTTCCATATCACTTTTCTGAAATCTCATCTTGAATCTAGGATCTATGAAAGAAGATAGACACAAAGATATCTTTTCCAAATAAGTAGAAAATCTTTTGTCAATTGAAGATCTAAGTTCTTCAATTGTGGCGCAAATTCTGCTGAAGTTATTACTTTGTATAATAGCCTTTGATAAAAACAAATTAACAGTTTGAATTGTTGGGATGATTATTGAAATGGTGGATTCTCTCTTACTTGATTCTTTAGTTATTTCTTCAAATGGCTTTAAAAGTTGAACTATTTTCTCAACAAGACTCCACTGGTATGAATTTAATATAGGGATGTTATTATCCACAACATATGTCACAAGAGCTTTTTGTTGCTCTTGATTTCTCTCCAGCATGTAATACGCTGAATTCCAATGCGTAGACATATCCTGAATTAACATATGTTTTTTTAAATCTAGTTTATCCTGTAATTCTGTCAACTTATTAACTGCTGAAGCAGAATGGTTAAAGTGTTTTACAATATTTCTACTAGTTGTAATGATATTCTTCACTGTCTTCTGGGCAAATATGGATTAATTTATTGAAAGTTGTAGTGTGTGTATAAGGCATGATTGCAACTCTAAACCACAATTATTAACTCCAGCAACCATATTTGCTCCAGAGTCTCACAACACTAGGAAGATATTGTTTGTCAGCTTATAATCTTCAAGAGTTTTGCTTAACTGTTCACTGATTCTAACAGCTGTGTGGGAGCCACTAAAAGGAGAATGCTTAGGACAGCCCTATGTTGTTCAAAATCATTTGAAAGCCAGCGACCTGTCACACTCAAAAAAGAATTGTTTGTACTAGCTGTCCAAATATCTGCACTTAAAGAAATGTACTTGACTTTCTCAAGAGATATTTGAATTTTTGTTTTGACTTTTTGAAAAATATCTAGTATAATATTTTTGGTAAAATACTTTCTGCTTGGGATGTAGTAGTTGGGACAGATCTTTAAAAATTTTTGAAATCCAATGTCTGATACCAAAGAATATGGTTGCAGATCAACAACAGCTATCATTTCTCCAATTGTGTAGTGAATCTCTTTGGTGCTATGATGATTAATATCCCACAACTTTTTCTTTGCTAATAGGTTGTACTTTAGTAGGAGGCTCATAGGTGCTGTCGCTTATACAGAAGCTGGGTGTTCTTGAACACCCAGCTTCTGTACAAGTCCTTTTCAATTTATTTGATTCTACTTCCTTTGTTATTCCTTGAGGATGGAAGTTCCTAAGCTAATTTATCATATTAGTTGTTGTAAAGGTTTTAGCTGTTTTTCCTTCCCTCGATATGCTAGCATCACACAAACTGCATATGCAGAGAATTGTGTCTTTTGGGTCTACCTTAAAAAACTTCCACGCAATACTTGGTGCCATTAGGGTGATTGACAATTATTTATAAAAGAAATTACGGTGCCTCCATAGCCAAGTGGGCAGGAGCAGCAGTGCGTAGCACACGCTTCTGGGTTAGACCGGGGTTTGAGCCCATGACCACCAAATATGGAGGATGCCGAAAGGTCAGGGAATGGCCACCGCATATCTCCGGAGCAATATGGCCTTAGTTGCTAATGCTCCTAAAAAAAAACCAAATAACCAAAATAAAAGAAATTATTTTTTTTCTTTTTTCCTATTAAAGATCTGAAGAAAATTGATTACATTTAGATTAGAACTTTAGAAATGTTAGTTTTTATATGATATTTTTACACGAAAACAGTGAACTACCTGAATTAATATCTTCGAAAGTATAACTCGGAGATATATGCTGTTGCAGACTTTTTTGTAGCAAATGAAGTCCTCTATCATAATGCAAAATTTAATTTGCACCTTACAGATTGTATTACGGTGAGGGAAGCAAAAAATGTGCTTCCTGGTCTTCGACAAATGCCGTCGAAGAGCCTCTTCAAAGGTATTCTCACGATTGATTAAAAAAGGGACACAGATTTGTTATCTTGTACAAATTGTACAGGGAAAATTGATTTTAATATGAATTAGTAACAGTAATAGGAAAAAAATAATCAAAAATATATAAAATAATGTATTTAAGGGTACTTTGTGCGCCTTGGAGAGACTGTAAGTCCCCTCTCTACCTCAAATACCCTTTTAGTCGCAGAGTACAATGATACTAATCTCAGTTATTTTTTAAACTAGAAATTTAATGAAATGATGTATTGCTATCTTGCTTCAGATTCTGTCTCCCGTTTTCATTGGAAGTGTTGCCCCCAGTATATATCTACCTTGATTTTACCTATATCACGAAGAATCTATTAAAAAATTGAGTCATAATAAGCACATATTATGAGTGCATTAATCATATAAACCAATGAACCATATGCGAAAGCCAATCATCAGCCAATTTGCTTATCGGTGCATCCCCAGTATATATCCTTCTTTTTAAAAAATATTTATTAATATATTTGCATGCATAGTTCAATATATTTTTTGGCCTGTGGACTCTACTTCAAATGTAGTAGTCTGTGGTCTCCACCTCAAATATAAAAGTGGTCAATATTTGAAATAAAGTTGGGTTGGTTGTTTAGAGGGTTTAAGGCACATCAGCATTTCAGGCCGTAATGTGCCAAGTCAAAATATAAAATAATGTAATTAATATATTATAAAAGAATAATTTTATAATATACTATAAAAGAATAATTTTATAATATACTATAAAAGAATAATTTTAAAAATATACTATAAATCAATAAATTTTAAGAATACAAAATTACTCTTTTATAATATATTAATATATATAGTATTAAGTTTTGCTCAGAAAGACACAAGCAGATCCCACAAACACTTCAAACTTTGAGCATTCAGCTTGGTACATGGAGTGTGTCCACTTTCGACAAGCTGCTAAGAGAAAAATCACAAGACAGAATTTGCATATTAGCAAACAGAATTTGCATATTGGATAATATATCCACATAACTGATGTGGATGTATTATCCAAGATAAAGTTTAAATCTTGGACTAGCTCTTAAATCCTGATATGAAAGGGATGACTTGGAGTTCTATGTGTATTATACAAATATTTCCATTGTGGCATTTAAATGGATGTCCATGTAGGGTGGTCTGGCAGGGATTTTATTTTTTTGGCATAGTGCAATGACAACTGCTCATGTCTAAGGATCATTGGCAATTCACTTGGCTTCCAAAAAAAATACTTTGGATGGGCAAAGAATGAAATACCCCTGCGGAAATCCAGATGGCTCTGCTGCGGACTGGACAAGCCATTGGAGAATGGAATTTCTAGAGGAAGAATAGACTTGGAAACCATAGTTAAGTTCGACCAGACAAGTGTTTGATAAAGGTGCAATAATATGCTGTTATCTGCTCCCCATTAATTAGAGGAGAAGGCAATGAGCAACATGTTCAGACCTCTTGTGCATTTTGCCCTGAGTTGATGGATGTGGTGGTGGAGGAAAGTCAGCTTTTGATCAAAGATGAGTCTCAAAAATTTGATTTCTTCTACCACAGAAATTGTATTTTTTCCAAGCCTGAGTTCAAAACCAAGGTAAAGATTCCATTTGAAACCAAATGTGGTAGCAGAAATTTGGTTTCTGCTACCACAGGAATTTCATTTTGTCCAAACTTGATGGACACTGAGGGCATTCAGGATCAGGGTGAAGATTCTGTTTGTAGCAAAAATGCACACAAATGGTCTTTTGTGCAAATAACTTAAATCCACTGGATAAAGCCCAGGAACTAAGAAAGTCAACTGCTTGTTGCAGTTGTCATTCAATAACTTTCATGTTGCAAGAGTGAAAAAATACTAAAATCATCAATATAAAGAGCACTATTTACTGTTGTTGTTGTTGTTTGGGGTTTAATGGTGCAAGAGCAGCTTCGGCTATACTGCACCTGTTCAAGTTTTGTTATTTCCTATTATACCGTTACTGATTTGACATATTATATATGATTGGTTAGGTTTATTAAACTGAGGTATGAAAAGAGTTCACTGATGTTTGATTTTTCTCCCATAATGAGCTCAAGGCTTAATGGCTCATTTGAATGTGATTTGAAAGCTGACTGGCAGGCAATTTGGTATTGTGGACATTCTATAATGATGTTCTTCACTGTTAATGTGGTCAGACACTGAGGGCATTGTGGAGGATCGTTGTTTGTTAGGAGGTAAGAGTGTATTAAATGTGTGTGTGGCCGATGCGAAGCCAGGCGAGAATAACCTCTTCGTGTCTGTTTGACTGAAAACGTGATTTCTAGGATTTCTGCTGCTGTTTGAATTGGTATAATTTATTGTTTGTTTCGGATTTCCAGGTCTGCATCCATATATTTTCAGAGGCTTTTCGATTGACATTTTTAGTCAATGAGCGGGATTTCATGCGAGAATTTTTGTTTTACAGATGTTCTGCAGCATCATTCGCACGTTCATTGCCGAGTATTCTAGAATTTCCAGGAATCCAAGTGAATCTGACTTTGTTTTTTTTTTCCCTAAGATGTGATAAGAAGGAAGGAATTTTTCTTACATATGGATGATCTTCTGTCTGTAAAGCATATATTGCATTTAATTGTCTGTGAAAATGGTACTTTTTACGAGGGAAGTTTTGGAAATGTGATCTAGGGTGAGACTTATTGCAAACAATTCAGCACTATAGATACTGCACTCTATTGGAAGAGACTGTGAAATTATGCTGTTTGGCAATACAACTGCAGCACCACTGTGTGCATCCATCTTGGATCCATCAGTGTACAGATGAGAATAGTTAGAGAATTGCTTTACATAAAAGGAATGTAGCTGTTTTATATGTTGATTTGGGATATTGTTCTGTTTCCATTTTATGAGGACCATGTCACAGTCAACTGAAATGATTTCCCACGGTGGAAGGGATGTGGGGGGGGTATCTTGGTAGATTTTATCCATACTTAAGTTCAGTTGTGAGAGTATTTCTTTTAGTCGGATGCCTGCAGGTTTGCATGTGTTAGGTTTGTTCACATATAAGGTTTCCCATTTCGGTTTATACAGATATTGCCATGTTGAATGTCCAGGAAGGCTTTGAACTTTCGCAGCATAGTTCAGAAGAAGAACTCGTCTACGAAGACTGAGTGGGAGTTCATGGATCTCTGTGTATGGACTATACACAAGTGAGGTACGAAAGGCTCCAGAAACAACACATAATGCACTGTGATGAATTGGATCTAACCAATTCAACACACTTTTCTTAGCTGAGGAGTAAATGGGAAAACCATAATCTAATCTAGCTCTTTTTCATTTCACGATAAACGTGCAAAAGTGAATAACAATCAGCTCACCATGTCACGGCTGATACAGCTCGTAGAATGTTTAATTTCTTTAAGCACATTGTATATAGATATTTTATGTGTTCTAGGAAATTTAATTTGTGATCCATGATTAGTCCTAGTAGTCGGATACTATGTTTGAGTGGGATTTGTTGATTGCTTATTCTTAGTTCTGGCTCGGGATGCATTTTTCGTTTTCTGCAGAAGTGTTGCCACTGTCTTTTGTACTGAGATTCGATATCCATTATAGATGGACCAGGACTCTATTTTGTTAATAGCACATTGAAGCTGCCTCTTGATGTCCACATATTCTGTGAGTGACATGATATTGTGAGGTAGTCGGCATATAGGTCGGCATATCCCCAAATGCTGATGGAATAACTTTTGTTATAGGGTTGATTTTGATAGCGAAAAGGGTTGCACTGAGGACTGAGCCTTGGGGGACACTCTGTTCTTGATTGTATATTAGAGACAGAATATGATGGTAGCGGACTTGAAAAGTTCTTTTAGTCATGAAATTCTGAAGGAACTTCGGTAGATGACCTCGAAGTCCTAATTTGTGCAATTCATGAAGGATACCATATCTCCAAGTAGTATTGAGTGCCTTTTCAATATCAAGGCATATCATTACAAGGTGTTCATTTCGGAGAAAGGCATTGCGTATATTTGATTCGGCTTTTGTCATTATGTCTATTGTTGATCTGTTTTTCCAAAACCCGTATTGGCTAGGACTTCAAGAAACCATGTTAACCGATCATTCACCATTTTTTCTAAAGTTTTACCTAGACAGCTAGTGAGGGCAATGGGGCGATAATTATATGGGTTTGAATGGTCCTTCTCAGGTTTTGGAAAGGAATGTCGCCAAGAGTCTGGATATGTATCCTCAAGGTATATCCTATTATATAGCAGTAAGAGCATGCATAAAGAATTTTTAGTGAGGTATTTAATCATTTGATAGTGGATTCCATCTGGACCCACTTCACTTTGCTTAGATTTGGCTAGGGCTTTATGCAATTCATTTATAGTAAAGGGTTGGTTGTATGAAATCTCATGAGCTGCATGGAAATTAATTTTGTATTTTTCAATTTGAGCTTTATATGTTTGAAAGATTGGTCTGTATGATGTTGTTGCTGACAACTCCTCAAATGTTTCTCATAGTAGATTTGCAATTTTTTCTGGTTCAGTTATGTCATGATCTTTCCAGCTTATGATCGGTTTAGGGACGGTTGAATATTTGCCTGAAATTTGTCTAATTTTATTCCAGATTATTCTGCTGTCTGTTTGATTGCAAAAGATATCTAGGACTCTTTCTGAGATTTCCGGCATATATAACATGCTTTTGCTCTGGCTTTCTTATATTTTATGAGATTAGTGGTGGTGGGGAACTTTCTGAATTGATTCCAAGCATTTTTCATTCCACCACTGCTTGTAATGTTTATGGAACTGGTTAGCTGTCTTTGGTATTGCAATATTTCTTGCAGAAATTATTTGATTTATGATATGAGTAACAGCATTATTGATATCGGAATGTCTTATGATTTTCTCATCTAAAGAAGCAGCACATTGGTATTTTTCCCAGTTTGCTTTGCAAAATTTCCATTTTATACCTCTTATAGGTTGCGGTACATCATTTGCTAGTAGGTGACACACAACTGGGTAATGATCACTGCTATAGGGATCATCAGAAACAGATCAGTCAAGGAGAGGAAAGAGAGCTGGAGAACAGATGGTGAGATCAATTGCAGAGGTAGTCCCTGTTGGTAAATGGACATGGGTGTGAGTACATGTGTTTAAGAGTGTCAAGTTCCTATTATCTACAAGTTTTTCAATCATCTGTCCTCTTTTGTCTGTATGAAGTGATCCCCAAATGATATGATGCCCATATGGTCCCCCATCAAACAGGAAGGAGATGGTAATTGTTCAATTAAGTCCTCAAATTCTTGCAGTGTATACGCATGATTAGGTGGAAGGTAGAGTGAAACCACGGTCAAGGTAATTCCAGTCATGATGCATACCGTGACTGCTTCAAGGGGTGTTTTCAGCTGAATATGCTTGGATGGAATATTAGACTCGACAAAAATGGCAACTCCTCCAAGAGCTGTTGTGGTTTTTCGATCTTGCCTATATACATTGTAGTGCTTGGTTGAAATACTTATGAGCAGAGTTAAGTTTGTTGTTTGTAAACAGATACTTGCAGGAGCATACAGGGAAATAAAATCTTTGATATCATTTAGATTACTTCGAATACCACGACAAATCCACTGTAGAAATGTATGCATTATTTGGGTTTAGTAACTGATTCAGATGACTTACAATGAGCTGCTTTTTTAATCGATCTGTTTTGATTTTTTCTTTTCTAGGGAAGCTTGGTCGGCCACCACTACCCATGTCATCATTTGCATAAAGTTCCAGAACTGGTTCGTCTTCTTGTTCCTTTTCATAAATTTTCATAGTGTCAGTATTTTTTTGTGTTTTTTCAACTGGTTTGGTGGGATTTGTACTGCTTGTTGGTGTTGGATCTTCAGCATCTGGTGAGATTACAATGGGTGTATTAATTGCCTGGTCAACTTTTGGTTTTGTCTGTAAAAGAAGATTACGTGCCCAATCTGCTATTGAGCTGTTAGGTGGGACTGAGATGTCAGTCTGTGTTGCAGTTACCTTAGTTTTCTGCACTGTAGTTGCTGCTATTGCTGCTGCATATGATTTCACTGATGGAAATAGTGGTATCTGCTTTTTGGCTTCTTGATATGTGATCTTATGTTCAGTTTTATATTTTTGAACATGCTTTTCTCTTTTCCATATATTACAGTCTCTGGAATAGGCAGGGTGGTCTCCTTTGCAGCTTGGGCAGCGAGGAGACTGTGTACTGCATTCTTTACAGTTATGTTCGTTTGAGCCACAAGTGGCACAGATAGCTTGTCCTCTGCATACTGTTTGGAAATGGCCATATTTTTGACACTTGAAGCATCTTATTGGATTGGGAATGTATGGCTTTATCTGGCAATTCAGGTATCCTGCTTTGACTGATGATGGTAGAGTTGGAGTACTGAAAGTAAGTATGATGGTGCGGGTTGGTATCAGGTTTCCATCCTTTTTAATAAGGATTCTTTTGGCATGTATGACATTCTGGTTTTGTAGCTCTTGTACGATTTCTTCTTAAGAGTTGTTTAGGAGATCCCATTCCATGATAACCCCTTTAGATGAATTTAAAGTGGCATGTGGAGTGACTTTGATGGAAATCCCTCCAAAAGTTGTGGTTTCAAGCTCAGAATGTCGATGATTTGTCGTTTCTATCAGTAGGTCGCCTGATTTCAAGCAGCTAACCATTTTCGGTGGACCAGCTACATGTTCTAGACACCTTTGTATAACAAAGGGAGAAAGTTTACTAACTGGCTGGTCTGATAGGGAATGAAAAATTAGAAAGAGTGAAGAGATGGTTTGGGTCAATCTTTCTTTTGTCTTTTGGCAGTAGATGGATTAGGATCATCTTGCTGTCGATTATGATCAGTTTGATCCATAGTTCCAGGAGAAGCCTAGTTTGTCAAGTCCATTGTTGCTCCTTTTAGCCCTGAAAGGATTATTTCTCCTTTCAGGTTTCCAGCCCCGCCATGGGTAGGCAGGAGCAGTGCCATCTAGTGACAAGCGGCTGGAGGATTAGTTTGTTAGTGAGAAAATGGATAAATATCCTAAAAAAAGAAAGGTGATTTTCCTTCCTGGGTTCTAACTTAAAATCTGCTAAGTCAAGAACCACTTACAATGAACTGAGTATAAGAGAGCAGCTAGAAATGAAACAGAAAAAAAAATCACTTGGAAGGATCACTTTATAATTCGCTTAAGAAAAATCGCTTGGCACTCGGGGCCTACTATTTACTGATGGAGGAAGCTGTTCTGTAACAGAGTTCACTTTGAATGCAAAAAGCATAAAGAGTCTTGGAGAACTTCCATTTGGCAAAAAAAAAAAAAAAAAATCAGGGCAAGCCAGATCTAACAAAAACCCGGAAGAGTTGTTTTTATAAAAAAAAAAAAAAAAAAAAAAAAAAATCCTGATAAAAATAGGAAGGTGACCTCTAAAACCAGATAGATGGTCTTTAAAAATACCTTACCTCCAAGTTGTGTCATATGCTTTTTCCACATCAAAGAAAACCAATACCAAGTGCTCACACTTTATGAACACATCACAAATTGCTGTTTCTAATCAGATCAAATGATCCAAAGTGGACCAGCTTCTTTGGAAGCCATACTTTGTCTTGTTGAAATAGTCCTTTGCTTCAAGATAATACATAAGACAAGCACTGACCATTTTTTCCAAGACCTTACATAAGCAACTAGTCAGAGAAATTGGGCACTAATTATTAGAAATTTTGGGGTACTTTTATGGCTTTGGGAATGCTAGGATTATTGCCCTATGCAATTATCCTAGGCAATTTGAAGGAACTGAAATTGATCCTCCAAATAAATTTGGTTATAGAGATATAGCAACTGCTCTAGAGAATGAGATGGAAGATTGTTTTATCATCTCATATTGAATATCATCTAGTCCTACAGTACTGGCCTTTGAGGAACAAGTTGTTGTTTGTTATTTGGTTTTTAGGAGCATTAGCAACTAAGGCCATATTGCTCCGGGAATATGCGGTAGTCATTCCCTTGACCTTTCCGCATCCTCCGTATTTGGTGGTGATGGACTCAAACCCTGGTCTAATCAAGAAGCGTGTGCCACGCACTGCTGCTCCTTCCCACCTGGCTACGGAGGCGCCAAGGAGCAAGTGCAGTGGTTAATTTCATAAGGATTCTGTTCCACCTCCCAGAAAAAAAGGGGAAATACAGAAGGGGAGCAGATGGAGAGATCGAACATATGGGTAGGCATGTGGAAATAGGGCTTGATTACCACATTTAATAAGGTAAGGTCATTATTGTTGAGCATACATTCAACAATATGACCTCATTCATTAATTTCTACACCATAGGGCAGTGGTTCTCAACGTGGGGTATGCGGTAAAACTTTTGGGGGTACGCCACGAGAGAGCTCAAAAGTCACTAGATCAGTAACAAAGTCGCTAAGTTGGCAACGCTGCTACTGATTAATTTCTGAGAACTGAGTGACGAAGCGCTGCACTGTAGATCATGTTTGTATGCGTTTGTCAATCCTCCCTCCCCTTCCCTACCTGAGAAGACTTAGAATGTCTTCTCAGGACTACTACAAGACTTAGAATGGCTTCTACGGTTAGCATATTTAGCTGATATTTTTGAAAAAGTGAATATCTGGAACTTATCATTACAAGGAGACGATGATGTGTTCTATGTTGAGAAGAAAACAGAGGCCATGGTAAAAAAAAATTTCTCTCCAGAAAAACGGAATTAAAAAGAACAGCTGTGACCAATTTCAGCAACCAGATTCATTTCGTAAAGAAAATGAGCAAACGATTGCAGACTTTGAAGACATCAGATTACATATAATTGTTCACTTAAGCACTCTTATAAGGCAGTATTTTCCACCCCCTGATGAAATGCAAGAATGGATTCGAGACTCCTTCACATTTGATTTGGAAAAATGTAAGCTTCCATTGTCCAATAAAGAAGAGTTGATTGAGATATCTTGTGACAATAGTTTAAAAGGCATTCATTCCAAAAAGCCATTGATTAGTTTTTGGATTAGAGTGGAGAAGGAATATCCGACTGTCAAGAATTTCAGTCAAATATTTGTTACCTTTCACAAGAATTTACTTATGTGAAACTGGTTTTTCATCTCTAACTGCTTTAAAAAATAAATATAGGAACAGGCTGGATGTTGAAGATGACTTGCGACTCTACCTTACCAAGATAACCCCAACCACTGATGAACTGTGCAAGCATAAATAAGCACAACCATCTCACTGATTACTCAGTAAAATGTTTATAATTTTATAAGATTTGTTAAATTGTTTATGTCACTCTTTGTGTTTATTGATATATGTAATTTATGAATACAAAATTTAATGTGTATATATATATATATATATATATATATGTTTTATTTTATTCCCATTGTTAAACTATAACTATAGTTTTATCTATCTATACAAGGGGTAGGCCAGTTACATACACATTTCCAGGGGGTACATGAAGCATAAAAGGTTGAGAACCACTGCCATAGGGTATTATGTCCACTAAAATCTCCAAGAAGTAGGAATGGTGAGAACAATTGCAAAATAAGATCATCGAGATCTGCCTGGGTAATGTTTACCACAGGAGGCAATTATATAGAACAGATTGTGAGGAAGAGCCCCACTGCTAGATAAATTGGTACTGATTCTATGTTAGTGTTCAGTTGAGCTCCTCCATGGGCTGGGCCATCTCTGTTCCTGTCTTCACATGTGCGTGTGCACATACATACATGCATGCATGCGTGCGTGCGTGCGTGCACAGAAGGAAAGTACTTTAGAGATGATTAGGTTAGTAAACCCAACTGTTCACTCAATAAACTTTTATAGTAAAATTCTGGGAATGTTTTGAACATACCTTGTATTTACAATTACTAGTGGTGGCAAATGATTCAAGATTATTTCCATTATAATTACTATGATTTCCAACCACAAAGGGCTTTTCTACTGAATCAGGAAGAATATCTAAAAAAGTTAAGGTGCCGATTTTCATGAAGTAATAAGGCATTGCAGAAAGAATTGCAAAAATAAAGTTATTCAAGCAATTAAAAAAATACACAAACTTACCTGTATTACTCTAAAATACGTTCTTGTTTCATATTGCACCCTGTGCTTTTTGAAAATAAATACAGACTTCAGCACAGTCTTTCGCAGTCTTATCGTTGGAGGCTCCCATCTAAAAGAAAATTTAAAAAAAAATTTTTTTTTGAATTTTTGCTACTCAAGAATAATCAATAAACAACTGAGAAAGTTAGAAACAAATTTAATTATTATTGTTCACTATAAATGATGGGATTAGAATGCTTCTAATCATTCTAATTAGAATTTGGGATTAGAATGCTTCTGGCATTTTACATGCCATAACTTACACTTTTGCAACAGTAATATCCAATTCTTTTGCTGCTTGTGTCACATACCACTGATAACTTTTAAGAACTGCATTATCATGGCCCTTAACTTCAATTTCAATGGTTTTGTATAATTTATCTAGTTCTTCCTCTTCTGATATCTGAAATGAAAATTAAAAACCCATTTAATAAATGTAAAATCTAAGTCACTCAGAAAAAATTGATCACTAATATTTGTTATGAAACAATTATGGAAGAAACAAAACATGTATGTGTTTCCCCCTGCTTCTGTCCCAGTGGTGGATTCACTATTTAAATGGATTTTAGTATTTGTTGAAGGGGTCTTACTACAGCCTTTGTAGTTTGAGAGTACAGTACAATTCAGTACAGAACATATAAATATGTTCTGTACTGAATATAAACCACTGTATTGGTATGTGAAGTTGATAGTATCATGAGAACAGCATTAAAAGAGTGCAAGTTTTCATAGATTACCATTTACTTAATGTTAATTTATTTAATTTTAAATATTAATCTTATTAACTAAATTAATAACTAAAGTAAAATTATTTAAAACTTAAAATTTAACCTTTACCTGATGTTTTGCTAACAGCTATTTTTTAACTAATTCAAGACTAAACCTTAACAAATATGAAATGTATAATCGAATTAACAACTTTTTGTAAATCAAGTCACCATAATTTACCTTTTCTGCTGTCTTTATGGTCACTGAAGAAGTGGTACAGGAAGTACCAAGAAATGTCTGATAATAATCTGTAATTCGTTAAGAAATTAAAGGCAGATTACATTTCATGCAGATTTAAGTGCTCATTATTTTACCAATTTCCAGTTCTTGATATACTTGCATACCATGCCACTAAAAGAATATTTAAGATCCACTCTTTTTCTCTTTGTATATTAATGACTTTCTTCCATTGATTGGAAATCCTATCCATCGTTTTGCTGATGATAGCACTTTGTATTCACCTTCCAGTTTGTACACCTTCAAGCTGTACAAACAGCTTCAACTTTTTTAATTCTCCAGTGGGGCAAAAATAACTTAGTTAATTTCAATCCTTCTAAAACTCAGTCCTGTGTTATATTTCGCAAAAAGGATTCTTCTGCTCCTATGCTTATCTTCGATGACACTCTGATTTCGACAGAAGGTCACATATCTCTATTAGGGATTATAGGGTTTTCTACATAACCAAAACCAAAAAAATTGGGGTTTCTCCTTCACTCTCAGTGTTACTTTTCTTTTAAACAGCTATGCACTCTGTACAAATCTCAAATTACCCCCTACCATGGAATATTGTTCCCACATCTGGGGCAATGTCCCCATAACTCAGCTTCTAGACTCCATTCAAAAGAGGGCAGTTAGGTTAATTAATGACCCATTTCTTACAAAGACTCTCCACTTTCTGTCTCATAGATGTTCTGCTGCATGCCTTTTCTATAGATACTTCCATGGACACTGTTCTTCTGAGTTGGCTTATATAATTCTTCCCTATTCCAAACCAGTCCAAACATGTGCCACAACTAGTCAGCATCCTTTTACAGTCCAACTTTAAACTCACAGAACTAACTTTTCTTCTTTCTCATTTATTCCTTTGGTTTATGTTTTCTGGAACAGCCTCCCTTCACACATATTTCTGGAAAATTACAATCTAGAAATCCAAGTATAATGTAAACAAGTATCATCTTCTTTCATCTTCTCAACCTTCAATCCATGCATGGTACTAAGTACTATAGGTTCTAATACCTTTCTGAGTTTGGGTTTTCATAAAAAAAAAAAAAAAGCTAAGCACAACACAGTGTTATTCAGTTTTTGAAAAGCAGGAGCAATCACTCCAGCATAAATCCGGCAACATATGGAAAAGGTGTATAACAATAACTGTATGTCATGCCCATTATGTACCATGAAGAAGGAAACACTCTGAAGGATAGCCCTTGCCTGGCACAACCTCACACAGTTATAAGAATGTTGTCTTAGCAGACAACATCACCAAGACAATTCACAGTGTATTTACAGTTGATGATGTGGCTTGGAGGCAGACCTTTCATTCATGGGTCTACTTATACATGTTTTTGATTGTTATTGGTAAAAACTGTTCAACATTAATCAAAAGACTTTTATGAGCAAGGTATAAAAAATATAGAAAAATACAAATGGGATAAGTGCCTAAACTGTAGTGGAGATTTTTTAAAAATAAAGTACCAGTTAATGGTATAAAATAATTCTAGTTTTCATTTGGCTTACTCTCATGTAAATGGAATCTTGCATTTTAAGAATTATATTTCCAAAGGTTACTAAAAATACTGAATAATTATGAACAAGAGGTATTTGAAAATTTTCTGGCCTGCCATATATTTCCTTATTTGAAAATAAAATAAGATAATATTAACTTCCATTTCTGTGAAAAATTTTTAGGGTAATATTTTAATTTGTGTTTTTTCGTTAAGAAGTCACAACTATGGAAGCTAATAATTTTGTAAAAAGAATACAGCTGTGCAGCAGCAAAATACCTTTTTTCTTGAAGGAACTGTTTGGGAAGAAATTTCACAAGGATATGATGGAGACATTACATGATGACTGTCTATCATACAGCACTATCAAGAAATACATTCCTGAATTTAAAATGGATTATAAAGTTATATGACCCATGACTGTTGATGATGTTGACCACAGAAAAGTGATGCTGTTCATAACCTGACTTTGGAAGGTTATCAGATTGGGTTAGATAGAATACATAGCAAAAATGGTAAATATATCTCATGGATATCATATATTTATAGAATATACCATATTTTCTTGACTACTCCATGTCCTTGAACAAGCCATGCATCCAATTTTTTGAAACAAAAGAGAATTTTTTTATGTAAATTCCTACCAGCAGCACAATTTCTGATTTTTTTCTGCTTCCTCTTGAATCACTTCTAGTTTTTCACTAACTGCAAAAGATTGTAAATGCATCTCTTTATTAGTCGTGTTTAGCAGGACAGAATCTCAAACTGTATGATGTGGGCTAGGCAATTTCTGTCTTGAATATGGGAGGTGAATAATGAAAGTGGCCAATTATCCTACCTTTCATTTTGAGTCTTAGTTATCTTATGTTTCAGTTCTGACAAAAATCACACAAATCTGATATATGAATAATCCACGTGTTGCTGGGAAACAAGAATGTCCATTTCCAAAAGGGATTCTTTTTATACAGCACAACATTCCAAGCTACATTTTAATAAATATTGGTAATAAATGAAATACTTCTTTTAGGCTCAAGCCAGAGAAGCAAATAAAAATGCTGAAGTTAATAAAGCAAAGTGTTTTTATTTTAAAAATAAATTTTTTGTTTATACTTGGGACAACACCCAACATGGGTCAGAGTTCAGAAGATGGACAGGATACAAGAACATTCTACCATATTTTAATAATCAAGTGACTCAAACCACAGTCACTTAAAGGGCATGAACATTTATACCCTTGCGCTTGGCTACAGATTCTTGTCTGGCCTCAAAAGACATCTCAAGCTCTTAAATTTATAAATAAAGTACACATCCAAATTTTTGGATCCATTTTTTCAAGAAAAAATGTGTTGTTTTTTTGAAAAACTAGGTATTCAGTACATCATACTGTCTATTTAAGCATTAAAAAAAATACAGCAAAAATGGTAAAACGTTGAATGCAAACCTTTAATGATGAAGAGAATAGAGTGAATTGTGAAAAGATAATTCTTGTAAAATTTTCCAAGGATTCAAACAAGTTGGTTAGTCACCTGGTGACCATGGATGAAAATTTGAATTCAATACTATTATCCAGGCACCAAGCAACAGTCCAGGGATTGAATGATGAAGGATTTCCTTTCCACAAGAAATTTCAGGGCTAATCATCTATTAAGATGATGGCATCTTGGTGTAAAGAACGTGACATTCATTGATTATTATTATTATTAGCTACATGGTGCAAGGAAGCTTGAGGCTTATGCTACACCAGCAAAAAAAAAAAAAAAAAAAAATTCCCAGAGTTACCCTGAGCGAGAGAGAGAAGAGAGAGAGTCAAAAGTAGAAGGGAATCACCGAGAAAGAGAAGAATGATGATATCCAGCTGAGGACCCTGGGTGTGCCAAGCCCATACTCACCAGATGTGAGCCCCTGGGGTTAAATATTCAAAAAGTTAAACTTGATACTGAAACATCATGGGCAAAGCCAAATGTTGTGGGGGAAACTTGCCAGAGGAATATTCTTCCTGCACAATGCTCCCAGTTATAGGCCATGGGTAATCGTGGAAACAATCAATAATGTTAGGTTGTGAACTACTGTCACACCTATTCACCAAACTTGTGAATCAAAGTCAAGAGAGAGTCAAAAGTAGAAGGGAATCACCGAGAAAGAGAAGAATGATGATATCCAGCTGAGGACCCTGGGTGTGCCAAGCCCATACTCACCAGATGTGAGCCCCTGGGGTTAAATATTCAAAAAGTTAAACTTGATACTGAAACATCATGGGCAATTAAAAGCCAAATGTTGTGGGGGAAACTTGCCAGAGGAATATTCTTCCTGCACAATGCTCCCAGTTATAGGCCATGGGTAATCGTGGAAACAATCAATAATGTTAGGTTGTGAACTACTGTCACACCTATTCACCAAACATGGGCCCTTCAATTAATACCTGTTTCCTGCATTGAAATAGCATTTGAAAGGGTGACACTTAGAGACAAATAATGATATTATCAATGTGATCAGGTGTAACTGGAAGGCGTAGACAATGCGCTTTATTTAAAGGGACAGGACAAAGGAAGTTGTATTGTGTGTCTGTCGTTACAGACAGTGGTGAGCTATAGTGGGCTCGCGAGAGCCCATTGTTATTTTTTTTTTTTAAATTTGCAAGCCCATTGTTGATGATCATTTATTTTACAAATAAAATCCTGAATGCAATTATTGAGTATCCAGAAACAAAACTATTGTGGGGCGAGCAGGGCCCCATTTCCAGCATTTTAATGGCACAATCGATCAGTTATGTATTTTAAAGCTGCTTCATTTTTGATTTAATTACTGTCAAACCTCTGTTTAACAAACTTCTTTATAGTGAATTTTTTTGATTCCCCTTAGTAATTACATTTAAAATGGTTTCCATTGAACAGAGAAAATTTCCTTGTAACGAAAGAATTAGGAGAGACAATTTTGTATGCATTGTTCTCACCTCTGGCCTTTAAGCTATTTAGGTAATTAGAAAGTGCGAATTAAGGGTGAAAGGGATTGCTGTTTCACAATGTTAGTGGTGTTCGTAAAACCCATGCAATCACATAGCGAGAAGTCGCGCTAGTCAATATGCTTTCCATAGCCAGTCAGAGGATTAAGAGATTAAGAAGATTCTCGACACGGATTATAGCCTCTGGTCAACCTGTGTTGTGGTTTTCCTTTACTCCGACAAACGGGCATATGTTAGCATTAGCATTAGCAGAGGCATATGATGCAAGAAAGCAAGCTTATTCAGCATCAGCCAAAAAAAAAAAAAAAAAAAAAAAAACCCACTCCCATTTCACCCCTCCGTTCGTTCGAAATACCTGTCCAGTTGAGCTTTAAATTTGTTTAGGCTATCAACTTCAACAACAAGTGATGGAAGTCGGTTCCACCAACCAACCAGCCGCTGGCCAAAGGCAAATTTCCGCACATCTATCCGACATCCGTCCTTCCTCAATTTGAATTTATGCCCTCTCAGATGATTATTCTGAGAAAGATGAAGAATCCCATTGGCATTGAGATGCTCAAACCATTCAAAACCTTATACACCTCTATCAGATCACCTCGCCGGTGCCTAGTCTCCAGACTCTGTAATTTGCAAAACTTAAGCCTTTCTTCGTAAGAGCACCCCTTTGTTCCATTCACTAATCTTGTTGCCCTTCTCTGTACCCGTTCCAGCAGCTCTACATCCTTCTTGAAATGAGGCCTCCAGACCTGTATACAGTAATCAAGATGTGGCCTTAACATTGCCTTATACAAGGGAATAATCACCTCCTTATCCCTGCTAGAAAAATTCCTGTATATCATTGACAAGACACCATGAGCTACTCTTGCAGCTCGTCTGCACTGCTCAGAGAACTTCATATCTGCCTGCACAATTACCCCCAGGTCCTTTTCATTCTCCACCACTGTCAGTGTAGTACCGCAGAGTTGATACGTTGCTCTGGGGTTACTGTTTCCCATATGCAGCACTTTACATTTGTCGATGTTAAACCTCATTTGCCACCTCTCAGCCCATCTGTTCAACCTTTCCAGATCCTGTTGCAGCAGCATAGCGTCAGTATTGTCCTTAACGACCCTGCCAACCTTTGTATCATCTGCAAACTTGGACATTAAACTTGATATCCCATCATCAATATCATTCATAAACACCGAAAACAACAACGGACCCAACACTGAACCTTGAGGAACTCCACTAATAACATTAGTCCACGTTGAGCAGTGTCCATTGATTACCACTCTCTGTCTTCTGCCACTCAACCATCCCCTTATCCATAGCAGCAATTTGCCTCCAATGCCACACTGCTCCAATTTGTGCAGCAGTCTTCCATGTGCAACAGTATCAAAAGCCTTTCTAAGATCCAAGTATATAATATCAAAGCTATTCCCTGCATCCAGTTCTTTTGTGACTGCATCATAGTATCCAATCAAATTGGTCAGGCAAGACCTGCCCTTAACAAAACCATGCTGCGTCTGAGCTATAACTGAATTCTTGTCTAGATGATCCTGCAGTGCTTCTTTAACCAGTGCCTCCATTAATTTACCTGGAACAGAAGTTAAACTAACAGGTCTATAATTACTTGTGTCAGCCTTTGATCCTCCTTTGTGAATTGGGGTTACATTTGCACATCTCCAGTCTATGGGTACCTCCCCTGAGTCCAAAGAAGCTCTCATAATTATGGCTAGGGGTTTGCATACTTCCTTTGCTGCCTCCTTTAATATAACTGGATAGATCCCATTCACCCCAGTAATGGGGTGGATGGGATCTATCCAGTTTTTCGGAGAAGTGAGTGATCCATGCCTTCCAGTAAATTTCTCCTGTCTATGTTTACATGGTCACAATAGCTGAATATCCATGTGATTCCGACATTTTGCACTGTTTCAAAGAACTAGTGGGGGTAGCAATGTAGGGGGGGGGGGATTGAGGCAACTAAGAACTTACGAAAATGAAATGATGACAGATTTTGAAACTTTGTCGAGTTTTTCACTATGTAGAAAATGTTCTAAAATATAATGGCATACAGGCAATAATTAGCATTATATCACCATTATATCACCAATGGTCCTTGAGGTTGTCACAGACATTCTCTCAGATATGCCAGACAAACTGTACTAGCTACCTGGAGTCTAAAACGCTGATAGAACTGATATTCGGGTGAGAATCAAGTCAAGTGGACCCAATTTTGGTGAAGTCCGGACGGTCTGTGACAGCCAAATCCTCTGCTTGCACCTTCACGATGGTGGGACTGTTAGTAATATTGGGTATAAACTCCATGCACAAGTATATGGTGGGTGACCACCCAGGTGTGAACCAATGTAAGCAAGGGTCATGGTGTGGCGCCCAAACCACATGGAGGAATGCCATCCCTCTATGTTACCAGGCGGTACTAGGTGGTAGATGACTCTCATCAACCGGTGAAATACCACCACTTTGCTTATTGGAGGCTTGAAGTGGTGGAACCCATGTTTAGTCTCTAGAGCTAAGTTCCGGTCAACCCTTCCTTATCTCTTCCATCATGCAGTATGATTGATGACTTTTGAGGTTATGATGAACATCATGGTGAGATCCTATATTCCTCACATTTCGAGGGTACAGCTCTAAAACGGTGTTCGCAGGCTGCTAGTTAATACACCGGACCGAACCTATTGGTAACTCTCTAGGAGGCTTCCAGATCAGCTAGTGTATAATCTTGCTACCTCTACTCTGCCAGACAGTGACTGGAGGGAGTCCGAGTAGTGTGTATGCGGGGAGCATTGTCGAGGCCACGTTATGTCAAGGATCTGGGTATATTCTTACCATGTGTACGCCATATCCAAAAATTTCATTACTTCATACAGCATGTCCCACCCACTTTTTCTTACTATTGAATACACCATGAATTGTCAAACTAATAGAACAAGCTTATCTGTGAAAAGATCTAAACCTCCCAAGCACTTCCTAATTCATTTCACAAATATATGTGGTCTCAGTTCTAATCTCAACGATGTCCATTTCCACTTGCAGTCTGCCAAACTCCATGTACTTTTTCTGACAGAATCTCAGTTATCGGTTGATTCAACTACGGCTCATCTCAGATGCCCAAATTAATCACTGTATGATTCCTTTCGCCTCAAAGGTGGTACTTGTGCATATGTCCATTCTGATATTCCCTGTCAGAGACTTGGCAATTTGGAATCTCCTCTCTTCGATCTTCTCTGGCTTAAAATCTCTCTACCTCATTGTGTCAAATTCATCTGTTGTTTCTACCGTTCTCCCAACTCCACTAATCACTTGGAGCTCTTTGACTTCCTCTCTTTACAACTTGACTTTCTCCAGTCCAACTTTCCTAACAGTGAGGTAATTTTCCTTAGTGATTTTAATGTTCACAACTCCAGCTGGCTTCCGTTTTCTAGTCATCCCGACCCAGCTGGTCGAGATGCTGAGGCTTTTGCAATTACTAATGACCTTGCACAGATTGTTCATTTATCTACAAGAATACCGGACAATCCTAATCATACAGCCAATACGCTTGATCTTTTTCTCACAAACAACCCTTCTAAGTACATGCTCAAAGTGAGAGGTCCTTAGGCACTTCAGATCACAACTTGGTGATTGTCTCTTCTCCAATGCAGCCTTTATCTCGTGGCTATTCCCAACCTCGTGTTGTTTAGCATTACAAGAATGCAAAATGGGATGACCTGCGAGACTTCTTTTCTTCTTTTCCTTGGTTGGATTACTGTTTCAAAACTTCTGATGTCAACGTTTGCTCAGATCGTGTCAGTAAAATTATTCTTGCAGGAATGGAATCCTTTATCCCACACACCACTTTAAAATCTCATCCTTTATCTAAACCTTGGTTTTCCAATAAATGTGTTAAGGCTGTTCAAGAGAAGAATGTTGCATATCGTAATTGGCTTGTTTCTAACTCTTCAGTTTCATTTTCTGCATACACCAAAGCTCGCAACAATTGTAAAGCAGTTATTAATCAGTTCCAAACTAGAGTTTGAACAGGCTAAGAGTAGAAAACTTGCTTCTTGCCCTAATGGTAGCCGAGCATTCTGGTCTCTTGCCAAAACTATTGGACGCAACTTTTGCCCATCTCTGCTCCCACCTCTGTCCAAACCAGATGGTTCTGTTGTCACTTCAGCCAAGGATAAAGCTGACCTGCTAGCATCCCATTTTTCTTCCAACTCATGTATTAATGATCTTGGTAAAACACCTCCCACCATTCCCAACACGCTCCATTCAATGTCTCCTGTGGTCTTCCGTCAAAAGGATGTCAGAAGGATTTTGACGAATCTTGATGCTAAGAAAGCTCCAGGTCCCGATGGTATTTCTCCACTTGTTCTCAAAACCTGTGCTCCCGAACTTACTCCCATTCTTTGCTGCCTTTTTTCACTTTCTTATTCCAAAGGTGTTTTTCCTTCTGCTGGAAATTTGCTCATATCTAGCCAGTTCATAAAAAGGGTGACAAATCCCTCCCATCCAATTATCGTCCTATTGCAATTACGTCTACTCTTTCTAAAGTAATGGAGAAATCAATTAACCGCCAACTCTTAAATTACCTGGAAACCTTCCGTCTGATCAACGATCGCCAGTATGGATTCCGTCAGTGTCGAACCACTGGTGATAATCTGGCTTATGTTACCCATTTATGGACTAATTCAATGGAAAGGTTCGGTGAAACACAAGTAGTTGCTCTTGACATCTCAAAGGCTTTTCATTGTGTTTGGCATAAAGGTCTTCTAAACAAGCTAACTTCCATCTTATGGTTTGCCAACTGTTTTTAGTAATTGGTTATCCAGTTTTCTCTCTGATCGCTCACTGAGGGTGATGGTAGATAGCTCTCTGTCTTCTAACTTCTCCACTAATGCCGGTGTCCCCCAAGGTTCAGTTCTTTCCCCCACTCTTTTCCTCTTTTATATTAATGACCTTCTTCCATTGACTGGAAATCCTATCCATAGTTTTGCCGATGATAGCACATTACATTCCACTTTCCGTTTTGAGAAACCTTGTCCTGCTCCATCAGCTTCAACTTCTCGAAAATCTGATACCAATTCCTTAAATGGCGATCTTCAGGTAATTCTCCAATGGGGCAAAGACAACTTAGTTGATTTCAACCCTTCTAAAACTCAGTCTTGTCTTATATCTCGCAAAAAGGATTCTTCTGCTCCTATGCTTATCTTTAGTAACACTCCGATTTCTAGGCAAAATGATATATCTCTTTTGGGGATTACCCTGACTTCTAATCTCTCTTGGCACAAGCACATTACAAATATTGCTTCGTCTGCATCTAAAAAACTTGGTTTTCTCTTTCGCTCTCGGCATTACTTTTCTTCCAAACAGCTGCTCACTCTGTATAAATCGCAAATCTGCCCTGCCATGGAATATTGTTCCCACATCTGGGGTGGTGCCCCCAAAACCTCTCTCAGGCTTCTTGATTCCATTCAGAAGAGGGCAGTTAGGTTAATTAATAATTCATCTTTAACAAAGTCTCTCCACTCGCTGTCTCATAGACGTACTGTTTCTGTTGCATGCCTCTTCTACAGACTTCCATGGACACTGTTCTTCTGAATTAGCTTCTATAATTCCCACTCTCTCCTTCAAAACAGTCCGAACACGTGCTGCCACCAGCCAACATCCATTTACTGTCCAACTCCAAACTCACAGAACCAACTTTTTATCTTTCTCGTTTATTCATTCAACTGCCGTTTTCTGGAACAACCTTCCTTTATACATATTTCCTGAAAATTACAGTCTACAGAAGTTCAAGTCCAATGTCAACAAATATCTTCTTTCGTCTTCTCAACCTCCAACCCAAGCACAGTACTAAGTACTATAGGTTCTAATACCTCTCGTGTTTGGGGTTTACATAAAAAAAAAAAAAAAAAAACTCCAAAAAACTAGCGCGAATCAAGGATGATTGCTAAAGAACTTGATGTGGAAACTATAAAAATCGGTCGGGTGTTCGGGCCATGATGAGTAGCTTGAGGATGGGAGTTGTGGATTGGAGGAATTATCCTGCTTTGTGCAAACATTTTGAATCAGAAGTTTAATATTCCAGATTATTAAATCGACTTTTAAATTTGGAATTTCTTAACCATTTAGCACTAATGATCGACATCCTGCAGGAGCTCTCTTACCTTTCAGAAGCTTTACAGAATCACAATGGTAAAAGCATATAAATTAATTATTCGAACTATCAATGCTATTGCTAATTTGAAAAATTCTGAAGGAAATTATGAAGATAAAATTGAGAGCATGTTGAAGTGGAAAGAATTTGAAGGAATCAAAATCTAAAGTAAAAAAATTACCTCGTGACAAGTTATTACATTCATTGTTTTATCCCTAAAGGATAAGTTATTAATGCAATAAGGTGATTTTAAATTAAATAAAGAAAATAACGATACCATTGAAAGAAATTTTAAACATATGCTACCTGAAATCGTGAATATGAAAGAACTTTCATCTCGGTGGCAAGACGGTGAAAACCGAATAAGAAATTTAAGTTTTCCGATAAAATATGAAATAAAAATTAATGATTTTAGAGATTTTGTTGAGACAGTTTATCTTTAAAATCGAGTGAAATTCCCTTTTCCATTAAGAAAGCCAGAAAATATCTTTGAAACCATTGCGATTAGCAGTGCTGAAGCTGATTTCAGCTTTCAGCGTAATGAATAATATTATGACAATTAAACATGTTGCAGATTATGATGACCATACATCTAAATTATTATTAGCTATATGGTGTAAGGAAGCCTGAGGCTTATGCCGCGCCAACCAAAAAAAAAAAAAATCCTGAGTTACCCTAAGAGAGAGAGAGAGAGAGAGAGAGGCAAAAAGTAGAAGGGAATCACCAAGAAAGAGAAGAATGATGTTATCCAGCTCAGGATGCCGGGTGTGCCAAGCCCATACTCACCAGATGTTAGCCCCCCCCCTGGGGTTGTATGGAAAACTATTGCTTCAATTTGATCCAGATCGTTATATCAAATTATTCCTCTGTAATCATCGCTCAGCTATTGAGCAAAGCAGAAGATTAACAACAAATATTAATAAAGAAGTAAATTTTATATGGCAATTTTCAGAATAAATTTTTCTTGAATATTGGTAAAATAATTTTTTTTCACGTAATCTGTGATTTTTTGTGTACTTTTTCTAGAAAGTTTGTTTTTGTTTTTTATGTAATATTTGTTTTTATATTGTGGAATGTTTTGTGATAAAAGCTTTTATGTTATTTGTGATACAGAAAATATTTCATGTTATTTTTTATTCACAATATTAAAATTTTAGCATGAAAAAATGTATCCATTATATTTCCCTAGTTGTTTAAAAAAAGACGAATAAAAAAGTTGCACGTGTGCCGAGCACGCGCGGTAGATGATTTATGCAAAACATCCTTCGCGTTTCTTTTAGGTATTTTGATTTGTATATATCAATTACGTAAAATAAAAGAGATTTTTTATTATAAATATTTTATTGATCATTCACAGATTTTCATAATTTCTGGAAGATAAGATACAATGGATTTATAATAACTAAAGTAAGAGATGTAAACGGCCTCCGTAGCCGAGTGGGTAGGAGCGGGAGTGCAGTAGCACACGCTCTTTGAGTAGACCGGGGTTCAAGCCCCTGACTGCTGAATACGGTCGATCTGCCAACCCACACTGGACCAGCGTGGCAGATTATGGTCCATTTCCCTCAGCATGAATTGTTGAGGAGGCTTCCACCCTGCAGTGGGTCGATAATGGCTGCACTTTACTTTTTACTTTACTTTTACTTGCGAGTGCAAATATCTAAATATCTCTGTAAAACGCACCGATTGCTGTACCGATCTTGTAGTTGAAGCGACATACACAGCTGTTAGGGGAACCTAACAATGGAATGTAACGAAAATGCGAGACGAAAAAAGAAATTGCTGACAAATATTTGTATTGTTGCAATTATACTTACTGCAATAGTAACTTCAGGAAGCATGGTTGTGATGTCATACTATTCAAAAATTCTAAAAAGTTAGAACTCCAGACACTGTCGTATCCAGTTATCATGGTAAGGCGAGGCATGACAACCAGGTTTTTGAGGTTTTTTTTTTTTTTTAGATAGACCTAGGAACGTTTTACACATTCACTTATATGCATGGTTGAGGGGATAATAAGCCGCCTGTCCACCCCCCTAAATCTGCCCGACTCCAGATATCATAACGGTCACGAAAAACACATCACGCGCTCTAATCACACTACTAGTAGTGCGAGCGTAGGAAGCTCCTCTAGTGGAAGACGCAGATGACGTCACTTCCATGACCGATCAAATTTACTCAGTAGTAAGTTGGAAAAACTGCGAGCCCATTGTTAAAATATTCACAGCTCACCACTGGTTACAGATGTGACAGTACAGGTGAATATGTTGAATAAAAGTTGATTCTGTTACAGATTGTTTCATCCTTTCTAAGATAGGCCAGAAACTTTTTAAATATCAGTTGTTAAAAAAAAAATTTAAAAAAAAGCTAATATTTCTGAGATTGGTTTACTTAGGAAAAAAAAAAAAAGGCAAAGCTTAGAGAGGAGGGATAGGGAAAAACCTTAAAATGGCTTTTAATTATTTAATATATAGTATTCTGCCAGGAACACTATCCAAAAATATCTGGTGTTCCTGCAAAATAACATTCCTGACATAATTATTTGTTTTTTAAGCTCCACATGAATATTATTCATAAAAAATATAACATATACATACCTGACTAGCATTTGATTCCTCCGGTAAGACATTGCCTTCGACTGAGGTAGATAACATGTACATACCCATGTTCTATAAAATAAAAATGGCACAATTTATATTTAATTCTTCAGTGAGCTAATATTAATTGATTCCCAAGGACAGGACAATATGCTAAAATGGTTGTAAACAAGGCCATTATAAAATAGCACCTATGGTGGCATGGTCACAACTTCATAATAATTTATTTATAAATGCTAATAGGCAGCTTTCTTGAGTACCATTATTAAGCACAGTACTGTATTATATATAGATGGTATATTGGTGTTATAATAAGAAAATATATATGAGTTAAAAGAGATGATTAAATAAAACTCTAAGAAATACAAGTGTTCAGGTGCAGCTGCATATGCTAATTCACATCCCCAGAGTAAACATATATATAGTGACTAACATGAGGCTAGTCAAGTGTTTTGAATTCATAATTTACATGTTTTTGATTGATGTTGGCACCAATGTACCAACACAAATCAAAAAAAAACTTTTACGAGCAAGGTATAAAAAATGCAGATGGGACAAGTGTCTAAACTATGGCAGAGATGTTTTTGTAAAATGAAGTACCAGTTAAGGATAAAAAATAATTCTAGTTTTCATTTGACTCACTCTCATATAAACATATTAAGGTATTCTAAGAACTATATTTCCATAGGTCCCTATAAATATAAACAGCACTATATATTAATATATATAAATATTAATATATATAAATATTAATATAACTTCTGTTCCAGGAAAATTAATGGAGGCACTGGTTAAAGAAGCACTGCAGGATCATCTAGACAAGACTTCAGTTATAGCTGGGACACAGCATGGTTTTGTTAAGGGAAAGTCTTGCCTGACCAATCTGATTGGATATTATGATGTGGTCACAAAGGAACTGGATGCAGGGAATAACTTTGATATCATATATTTGGACCTTAGAAAGGATTGTGATACTGTTGCACATGGAAGACTGCTGAACAAATTGGAGCAGTGTGGCATTGGAGGCAAATTGCTGCTATGGATAAAGGGATGGTTGAGTGGGAGAAGACAGAGAGTGGTAATCAATGGACACTGCTCATTGTGGACTAATGTTATTAGTGGAGTCCCTCAGGGTTCAGTGTTGGGTCCATTGTTTTTTCTGTATTTATAAATGATATTTATGATGGTATACCAAGCTTAATGTCCAAGTTTGCAGACGATACGAAGGTTGGCAAGGTTGTTAAAGACACTAATGACAGTACGCTGCTGCAACAGGATCTAGAAAAGTTGAGCAGATGGGCTGAGAGGTGACAAATGAAGTTTAACATTGACAAAGGTAAAGTACTACATGTGGGAAGCAGTAACCCCAGAGTGACGTATCAACTCTTTGGTACTACACTGACAGTGGTAGAGAACGAAAAGGACCTGGGGGTAATTGTGCAGGCAGATATGAAGTTTTCTGAACAGTGAAGACAGTCTGCAAGAGTAGCTCATAGTGTCAATGATATACAGGAATTTTTCTAGCAGGGATAAGGAGGTGATTATCCCCTTGTATAAGGCAATGGTCAGGCCACACCTTGAGTACTGTATACAGGTCTGGAGGCCTCATTTTAAGAAGGATGTAGAGCTGTTGGAACAAGTACAGAGAAGGGCAACAAGATTAGTGAATGGAACAAAGGGTTGCTCTTACGAAGAAAGGCTCAAATTTTGCAAATTACAGTGTCTGGAGACTAGGCACCTGCGAAGTGATCTGATTGAGGTGTATAAAGCCTTGAATGGTTTGAGCATGTTCAATGCTAATGGGAGTCTTCCTCTCGCTGAGAATAATCATCTGAGAGGGCATAAATTCAAATTGAGGAAAGACAGATGTAGGATAGATTTGCAGAAGTTTGCCTTTAGCCAGCAGGTAGTTGGTTGGTGGAACAGACTTCCATCCTTTGTTTTGGAAGTCGATAGCCTAAATAAATTTAAGGCTGAGATGGACAGGTATTTGGAACGAATGGAGGGGTGAAATGGGAGTGTTTTTTTTTTTTTTGGCTGATACTGCATAAGCTTGCTTTCTTGCATCATATTCCTCTATTAATGCTTTTAGAATAAATCTGTTATTATTCTTTTTAACCTATTTATTATTTTTTGCATAAACCTATTATTTTTGGTTAATATTTTTTTTCTAAGGCATTATACAAATTAGTGTAATGCAATGTAGCATAATATGAGGTACCACTGTATTTTATATCTGCATGCTCTCAAGACAAAAATGTGCAAAAATGGCAAGTGGAATAGAGGAGCAGTGGTATCTCTCAGAGCCTAAAGTTGATGGCATTGTAGAGAAGCTATTATCTTTTAAGAGCACAAAAGGTAATATTTTTATACACATTGGTACTAATGATATTAAGAGTAGGATATCTGAGGATTTAATTAACAAGTATAGAGCAATGTGGAGGAAAAAGTTGCAAATTAGGAGTGAAACCAAGAGTGCCTACAATTATGTCCAGACACAATAAGAGAAGTATATCATGACAGGCCTGTCAATCAATGCAGCCCTGGAGAGAATGTGCAAAGCTCAAGGGGTAGTATTTTTCTCAGTGTGGTCTGTGTTTATTAACAGGATGGACTGTCTCACAAGGATGGAATATAATGGAAGGGGTGGAGCATTACCTACTACTGCTACTGTGACAGTAGCAGTAGTAGGTAATGCTCCATATGTAGGTCAGGAAACTGAAAAGATAAGAGGGATACAAATATACTTGTATATATTTGTCATGGACCAAGCAAATATATAGGCTGTGTTAGGATTACTAAGAGTAAAAACAGGTGCATGTACACCAATGCTATGAGCACAGTAAATAAATTTGAAGTGCTGGCCAATCATCAAATGCAGACATCGTGGGCATATTAAAGACATGGTGTCATGCAGATGGAGAATTTGAATATGGGGAGTACAGAAAGGACAGCCAAGACAGAAGAGGAGGAAAGGTTACACTCTTATAAAATCTAAGATTGTATATCCAGTTGACATAGGTGGCCAGTGCATGTGGAGTCAGTTTGGTTTGATAGAAGCAGTGGGAAAACAAAAATTATAGTAGGAGTGTGTTATAGGCCTAATGTCTGTGATGAGTACAACAAAAAGTTATACAGAGAAACTGAGTGAGTCAGAAAACCAGAATGTCTTATAATGAGGGATTTTAACTTTCCATATGGCAAACAAATTTGTGGATTGGTCACTCACACACTGTCAAGGCTTTTGTGGATTTATTGAATGACTGTCTTCTACAGCAGCATGTTAGAGGCAGCAAGGGAGAGTAATACTCTTCATCTCATTATTAGCAGTAATTCTTTATGCATTAAGAAGCTGCAGATAAAAAAATCACTGGGTGATAATGAACATAGTGTTAATACGGGATTTTTTTTATTATTATTATTAGCCATATGATGCAAGGAAGGCTGAGGCTTATGCTGCACCATCCAAAAAAATTTCCCGAGTTACCCTGAGAGAGAAAAAGAGAGAGGAACCACCAAGAAAGAGAAGGATAATGATATCCAGCTTAGGACTCTGGGTTTCCCAAGCCCATACTCACCAGATGAGAGCCCCTGGGGTAACTACTGTACTGTCAAGGGTAAAGGAAAGGGTTTTTGCTTTTGTAAATGAGACTACAGTGGTCTCAGACAATTCTTAAATTCCATACAGTGGATATAACAACAAATTCTAATGTGGAAAGCATTCAGGGAAATAATCATAGAAGCTACTAGGCTTTTCATACCAGATAAGAAATATCGTTCAATGCTTCAACCTATATGGATGTCAGATGAACTAATGAGACATGTAGCAGAGAATAAAACTGCACAGAATATATATATAAATTATCAGTTGATACAGAAGCTTATGGTAGCTATAAACTAGTCTGCAATCAAGTAAAAAAGGAGGTTAGACAGGCCAAAGCAGATTACAAAGAATCTTTGGCAAAGGAGGCAAAAAAAAACAGCAAATACTTATTTACTTATGTAAACACTATAAGGAAGGGGATGAATCACATTGGTCCATTTGATATCAATGGCTTAACTGTTAATGATCCTGGTCAGACAAATTGAATGTGTATTTTGCATCTACATTCCCACATGAGAAATTCTTTAGGGAAGAGGATGCCAGAAGTTTTTAAAGTCTACCAGGGAGGTAAATGATTTTGTATTAATAAGAAGGAAAGTGAAAGAAAAACTGTTAAACAGAAAAGACATCTGGGGTGGATGGGATCTAACCAATTATATTAAGGGAGCAGCAAAGGAGGTAAGCAAACCCACAGCCATAATTATGAGAGCATCTTTGGATTCAGTGGAGGTCTCTGTGGATCGGAGACATGCGAATGTAGCTCTAATTCACAAATGGGGGGGGAGTCGAAGGATGACACAAGTAATTACAGACATTTCAGCTTAACCTCTATTCATGGAAAAATAGTGGAGTCTGGTTAAAGAAGTAATGCAGGCCATCTAGACAGGGGTGCAGTTATACTTCAATCAAACATGGATTCGTTAAGGGGAGATCTTGTTTCACCAATTTTATTGGTTATTGTGATGCAGTACAAAAGGAATTAAGATGCAAATATTAATTTTGATATCATATACTTGGATTTTGGTAAAGCTTTTGATACCGTTGCACATCAGACTGCTGTACGAACTGGAGCAATGCGACATTAATGGCACATTACTGCTTTGAATAAAGGAATGGCTGAGTGGGAGAAGCCAGAGTGGTTATCAATGGACACTGGTCTTCATGGACTAATGTTATTAATAGAATTTCACAGGGTTCACTGCTGGACCCACTGTTCTTTTCTGTATTTATTAATAACATTGATGAAGGTACATCACGTTTAATGTCTAAGTTTGAAAATGATATAAAGGTTGACAGAGTGGTTAATGACAGTAATGAACGTATGCTTCTGCAACAAGATCTAGAAAAGTAGGCAGATGGGCTGAGAAATGGCAACTGAAGTTTAATATTGATAAATGCAAGATTCTGCATATGGGTAGCAGTAATCCCAGAGTAACGTACCACTATGTGGTACTAGACTCATGATAACGGAAAAATGAAAAGCACCTGGAGAATATATTGCAGTCAGATATGAAGTTGCTGCCAGGCAACTCATGGGGCTTTGCCAATGATATACAAGAATTCTGCTAGCAGGAATAAGGAGATAATTATCCCATTGTATAAGGCAATGGTCAGGCCCAATCTTGAGTATTGCATACAGGTCTGAAGGCCTAATTTTAGGAAGGATGTAGAGCTGTTTGAATGGGTATAGAGAAAGAAAATTATTTTGATGAGGGAAACAAAGGGATGCTCTTACCAAGAAAGGCTTCAGTTCTGCAAATTGCATTGTCTGGAGACTAGGCACCTGTGAGGTGATCTGATTGAATTGTTTAAGGATTTGAATGGCTTGAGCAAACTCAATGCTGATAGATTTTTCCTGTTGTTCAGAATATGCACATGAGTCAGCATAAATTCAAACTGAGTAAGGATGGTTGTAAAACAAATGTAAGAAGTTTGCCTTCAGCCAACAGGTGGTTGATTGCTGAAACAAGCTTCCGTCCATTGTTTTGGAAATACAGAGTTTGAATAAATTCAAGGAAGAATTAGACAAACTATTGGAAGGGGTGGATAGATGTAAAGGTTTTTTTTTTTTTTATGCTGCTGCATAAGCTTGCTTTCTTACATCATTTGCCAATACTAATACAGTACATGGAACTCTTAAAATTTGCTCATCCACGATCAAAAAATTGGATTATACTGCAGATTATGGGTACACCTGGAGGAAGTGGCTTCTTTTGCTTGAATCCGTCCTGAATTACTGGCCTAAACTAACTCCTAACCTTTTTTCACTATCCAAAAATGAAAGTCTATTAAAAAACCTACACTTCTTTTGCTTGAATCCATCCCGAATTTGCCATGCCCACAACGCAGTCACAAGGTGTACCCATAATCTGGAATTCACCCAAAAATTGCAACTTTTAAGTTTCATTTTCCTTTGGTGAAAATTCATTTTCAACTTCTTCCAACGCTGATGACCTGGAAAACGAAAAAATTCCTAACATTACAATTTTTAATAACAAATCTCGCCTATCAAACAGCAGCCAACAAGGGTGCCCCAAGGTCGTGACTGGGCTCCGACCAATACTATTGCTGCTGGTCCAGGGCCTACGCGAAATTCATTTCAAGACCTTTCAAAATATGTTCCAGGGCTCCAGACAACCTAAATCCAGAAATGAGTAATGCGAATAACTGGGAATGAAAAAAAAAAAAAATCATACCTGATTATTCCAATTATAAAGGCTTTTCAAACAAAAATTATGAACAAGAGTCCTAAAATTGGGAATAAGTCTTTTAAATGAGTTCAATGCTAACACAGTGGTGTTCATTTCAGAGATATGTCACCTGCTGTTTATTTTTTTTTGGCAAATTTGTAAAATAAGCCTTGCATTTATACCATACAAGACATGCAAAAGAATAAAAATAATTTATCAAATGATCTTTATTCAACGAGAACGAAACAAAGTATTCCAGCTCTTAAAATAATTGAAAGGCAACAAAAAAAAAAAAAAGAAAACTGTCTTTAAACTAAACTGAAAGATTCTATGATGGTAGCACTTTTTTCAACGAAAAACTATACCAGCACGCAACAACCTCTGCAATTCGCCATATGTGCATAAACAAATATTTGACGCCCTCTTACAGTAAAATTCCGAGTTAAAACCGTGTGCATTTTGAGCTATTCTTTAAAAAACACAATTACAATTACCAACAATTTTTGGTTGGAATAAAGTTGCAAACAGACTATGTATAAATATAGTGCAAGCGCATCAGAAATACATAGTTATATCTGAATAAATCAGAATATTAATAAAACGCTTTAGTTGCCAACAGCTTAAACAATTTATGAAAAAACACTGCGATTTAATAAAATTGGGGGCATAAACAAAATGTCCACGTGCCCTACGGAGCGAAACTCGAAGAAACGTTTAAAATGATTCTAATCTGCGTGTGTATATACAAGTATATACAGTCCCTTCCCGACTTACGTATGGTTGCGTTCCACAGACCAACGTAAGTCGAATTTTACATAAATCGGAATTTCCCTAAATGCTTATGCAGCACTCACAACTATGAGCGCTGAATTTGATTGAAGCAAAAAAGAAATGTACGATGAACATTTCAATATAATTATTTATTCAATTTCATTTTATCTTATGCACAGGGAAAATTACAAAAGTGTACAAAATTGCAAAAATTTAAAAATTATAAAAATTTACAAAAAGAGAGAGGAGACAGGACTAACGTCAGCAAGTTTCATCTTTCAAGCATCATTGCCAGAATTAACTCTCCAGCTGAAAAGCACGCCGCTGCCGAAGTTGAGAGCTGTGGAAATTTAGAAGAGGTTTTTTCCAACACATCACAAAATTTCTCTGCAGCTGCAGAATCAACACTGGCGAATTTGCCGCATACTTTAATGTTTTGGAAACCATCGCGTGCTTGAACCTATTAAACCACCCGTTGCTTGCCACTAACTTGGCTTGGGGTTTGCGATAAGAAATTATCGTTTTCTTCATAAATACTTCTTGGGTGAATGGCCGTTAGGTTCAGGGGCACTTGTTTCTGAATCTGATTTTCCATCCATATTATTAATAGCTTTTCCATCTGCGAAATAGTAATAGTAATCGGGGTGCCTGATGCAAGAAAGCAAGCATATGAGCTTATGTGGCACAGTAAAAAAAAAAAAAAAAAATTCACACAACCATTCCTTCTAAATGTTTGTCCTGTTTCTCCTTAAATTTATTTAATCTATCAACTTCCACAACGACAGATGAAAGTTTGCTCCAGTAATTAACCTATTTTTATCCATTTTAGCAAACCACTGGCTAAAGGAAAATTTCCACACGTGTATTCTACAGTTATCTTTCCTCAATTTGAATTTATGCCCCCTTAGGTTCGTAACACGAACTAGTGGAAGAATCCCATCAGAATTCAGCGTGCTCAACCCATTCAAGGCAAGGCCTTATACGCCTCAATAAGATCACTTCACAGGTACCTAGTCTCCAGCCGCTGAAATTTGCAGAACTTAAGCCTCTCTTGGTAAGAAGATCCCTTCATTCCCCTCACCAATCTTGTTGCCTTTCTCTGTACACGCTCAAGCAAATCTACATCCTTCCTAAAATGAGGCCTCCAGACCAGTATGCAGTACTCAAGGCCTGGCTTGACCATTGCCTTATACAGAGAGACAATTACCTTCTTTTCCCTGCTAACAAAATTTCTGTGTATCATTGACAAAACCCCATGACATGCTCTTGTAGCCTGTCTGCATTGTTCAGAAAACTTCATATCTGATGACACAGTTACTCCCAGTTCTTTTTAATTTTCTATCACCCTAAGTGTGGTACCACACAGTTGGTATGTTTCTCTGGGATTACTTCTACCCATATGCAGTACTTTGCATTTGTCAATGTAAAACTTCGGTTGCCACTTCTCAGCCCATCTTCCCAAATTTTCTAGATCATGTTGAAGTAACCCACTGCCATTACTGTCATTAACAACCCTGCCAACCTTTGTATCATCTGCAAACTTCGACACTAAGTCTGATATACCTTCATCAATATCATTGATAAATACACAAAACACTGGACCCAACACTGAACCCTGTGGGGCTCCTCCACTAATGACATTAGTCCACGAATAGCAGCGCCCATTGATTACCACCCTCTGTCTTCTCCCACTCAACCGTCCTTTTATCAATTTTAGAAGCTCACCCTTAATACAATTCTGCTCCAATTTGTACAGTAGTCTGCCATGTGCAACAGTGTCAAAAGCATTCCTGAAATCCAAGTATATGATATCAAAATTATTTTTGCATCCAGTTCCTTTGCAACCACACCATAATTTGTCTGACAAATTTGATTGGATAGCATGTGACCACTGTTGATCTTAAATGCGTTGATTCTTTAATATGTTGTAAAATACTGAGACAGTATTTAAATTCCATGCAGTGGGACCAACTGATGATGTTACCAACAGCAAATTCAAAATGGGAAGCATTCAAAGAACTTATCTTGGAAGCTACTAGGCTTTACATGCCAACTAAGAAATATTGTTCAAGGTTTAGGCCAAAATGGATGTCAGATGAACTAATGGGCATATGGCAGAGAAGAAAAATGCATGGGATACTTACAAATTAACACATGACACAGAAGCCTATGATAGATACAAGTTGATATGCAACCAAGTTACAAAGGAGGTTAGGCAGGCGAAGGCAGATTACGAGAAATCCTTGGCAAGGGATGCAAAGAAAAACTGCAAAGAGTTCTTTACTTATGTAAACTCTAGAAGGAAGGGGATGAATCAGATTGGTCCACTTGATATTGATGGGTCAACTGTTGATGATCCTGCTCAGGTAGCTAACAAACTAAATGAATATTTTGCATCGAAATTCACACATGAGGAGTTATTCAGCGAGGGGAATGCCAGAGGCGTATTCAATTCTAGCAGTAAGCTGCAGAATCTTGAAATAACTGGGAGTAAAGTGGAGGAGAAACTGTTGAAGATAAACACAAGAAAGGCACCCGGGGTGGATGGGACCTATCCAGTTATATTAAAGGAGGCAGCAAAAGAAGTAAGCAAACCCTTAGCCATAATTATGAGAGCTTCCTTGGACTCAGGGGAGGTACCCATAGACTGGAAATGTGCGAATGTGACCCCAATTCACAAAGGAGGATCAAAGGCTGACACAAGTAATTATAGACCTGTGAGTTTAACTTCTGTTCCAGGAAAATTAATGGCGGCACTGGTTAAAGAAGCACTGCAGGATCATTTAGACAAGACTTCAGTTATAGCTCGGACACAGCATGGTTTTGTTAAGGGGAAGTCTTGCCTGACCAATTTGATTGGATACTATGATGCAGTCACAAAAGAACTGGATGCAGGGAATAGCTTTGATATTATATACTTGGATCTTAGAAAGGCTTTTGATACTGTTGCACATGGAAGACTGCTACACAAATTGAAGCAGTGTGACATTGGAGGCAAATTGCTGCTATGGATAAAGGGGTGGTTGAGGGGGAGAAGACAGCGAGTGGTAATCAATGGACACTGCTCATCGTGGACTAATGTTATTAGTGGAGTCCCTCAGGGCTCAGTGTTGGGTCCATTGTTTTTTCTGTATTTATAAATGATATTTATGATGGTATACCAAGCTTAATGTCCAAGTTTGCAGACGATACGAAGGTTGGCAAGGTTGTTAAAGACACTAATGACAGTACGCTGCTGCACCAGGATCTGGAAAGGTTGAGCAGATGGGCTGAGAGGTGGCAAATGAAGTTTAACATTGACAAATGTAAAGTACTACACATGGGAAACAGCAACCCCAGAGCAACGTATCAACTCTGTGGTACTACACTGACAGTGGTAGAGAATGAAAGGGACTTGGGGGTGGTTGTACAGGCAGATATGAAGTTCTCTGAGCAGTGCAGACGGGCTGCAAGAGTAGCTCATGGAGTATTGTCAATGATATACAGGAATTTTTCCAGCAGGGATAAGGAGGTGATTATTCCATTGTATAAGGCAATGGTCAGGCCACACCTGGAGTACTGTATGCAGGTCTGGAGGCCTCATTTCAAGAAGGATGTAGAGCTGCTGGAACGAGTACAGAGAAGGGCAACAAGATTAGTGAATGTAACAAAGGGGTGCTCTTACGAAGAATGGCTTAAGTTTTGCAAATTACAGTGTCTGGAGACTAGGCACCAGCGAGGTGATCTGATAGAGGTGTGTAAAGCCTTGAATGGTTTAAGCATGCTCAATGCTGATGGGATTCTTCCTCTAGCTCAGAAAAATCACCTGAGAGGGCATAAATTCAAATTGAGGAAAGACAGATGTAGGATAGACGTGCCGAAATTTGCCTTTAGCCAGCAAGTGTTTTTTTTTTTTTTTTTGGCTAATGCTGCATAAGCTTGCTTTCTTGCATCAAATGCCTCTACTAATGCTAATGCTAATGTTCTTTTAAACGTGCACTGTCCTGTAAAATGAGAGTTCACTGTTGAAGCAGCAATGCCTAATTCCTGTGCAACAGATGACAAACTTTGTCCTGCTTCGTACTTCTTAATCATGACCCCAAGGGCTCACATATGGTGAGTATGGACTTGGCACACCCAGGGTCCTGAGCTGGATATCATCATTCTTCTCTTTCTTGGTGATTCCTTCCTACTTCTCTATCTATCAGGGTAACTCGGAAATTTTTTTTTGGCTGCTGCAGTACAAGCCTCACGCTTCCTTGCACTATGTGGCTATTAATAATAATAAGAATATTCATTTCTAAATCAATTTTGTTTCGTTTCCTAGCCCTGACACCACTTGCACTTACCGTTGGTCTTTTGTTCCATCACCATTGTAATAAGTAAGTAGGAATGAAGAGAAAATTCTGAAAATTTATTTTTTATACGATTGAAGATTTCAGTGCGAGGGAACACATTTCACATAATATCATAACGTAAAATCCCACAGAATTCCAGTTATCGGCATGTCCAGTTAACAGTATTATCGCAAATACAATAAGATCGAGTGTACTACCAGTTTCTAATAGACTGATCAATAAACAGAAACGACCAATAAACCCAAAAGTGCAAATTGTTTTGTGGTTGACCTCCAGAAATATGGTTTAAAAAATCATCACAAAGGCATCCAAAATTGATTCTTATAATGGAACATATGACAAGGATGAAAGTGCAATGCGATTTCCATTGCACTTTGCACGAGGTCTTGGAACGAATTACCAAAAAGAAAAAACAAACAAACAAAACAATGTGTTATTGGATTCACATTACGATATTTTTACAATATCTCCATTTCTTCCTAAGGAAAGCAAAATACGTTTCCACGATGTTATTAAATTTGTAACGGCCGGCAAAAATTTATGTAAAGTCGAATTTACGTTAGTCGGGGAGTGCCTGCATATACAGGGTGTTTCAGTTAAAAGTTTCAGAACTTCTAAGAGGGGTAGGGTACATCCTGACAACTCGAAATCATATAGCAATGTGGGGTCGGAAATGCTTTCCTGAAGCGGTGTTGTACACAGAAGCACCATAAAGAAAAGAGACCGTAAGTGAGAAATCGTTTTAATAATACATGAAAAGAAGCAAAAGGTACATGGATTAAAGTAAGTGTTCGAAGTTGCTTCCACGGGCTACAATGCACGCTTCACATCTCCGACGCATGGACATCCGAACATTCTGGAATACTCCAGGCGAATTTCGAATTTCTTCGGCAGCTACTGCGATTCTTGCAACCAGCTCCTCAGCATTGTCAACAGGGGTGTCATAAACTAGCGATTTCATATGACCCCAGAAATAAAAATCAAGACATGATAGGTCGGGTGACCGAGCAGGCCAACGCACGAGACCACCACGTCCGATCCACTGTTGACCAAATGTGACATCCAGGTAGTTACGAACATCTCTGCTATAATGGGCAAGGTATCCATCGTATTGGAACCACATTGTCTGTTGCGTCGATGCAGAAATCTGTTCATCTCTCAAAAGTTGTGGCAATACTTGCTGCAGAAAGATCAAGTAGATAGGTCCGATTAGACGACACGGTAACAGCTAAGGTCCGATGAGGTGATCTCCCATAATACCGGCCCATTCATTGACCGAAAATCGAATCTGTGCTGCACGAGGACTTCTGTGTACAATACCGCTTCAGGAAAGCATTTCCGACCCCACATTGCTATATGATTTCGAGTTGTCAGGATGTACCCTACCCTTTTTAGAAGTTCTGAAACGTTTAACTGAAACACCCTGTATACACCGATGAGCCAAAACATTACGACCAGCGAATCGTTATGCAAATCGAAACAACTGCAGTTGAACTATGCCACATGCGCGGGTCGGACCAGGTATAAAACACACCTGATACTGAGCACTGTTAATCAGTGTTACTTTTGTTCTTAAGGTGGGAAAGGCAGTGGAATAAGTGAGTTTGACAAATGCCAAATTGTAATGGCCAGACGACTGGGTCAGAGCATATCCGAAGGAGAATGGCTGGTGGGATGCTCACGGTCAGCTGTGGTTAGTACCTACCGAAAGTGGTTCGAGGAGGGGAAACCCACGAGCCGTGGTAACACCTTGCCGGTGAGGTGTTGGACGACCACGGCTTATCGCTGCTTGAAGGCTCTCCTGGAGGGTACATGGCAACATAAGGGCGACTGTGGCCCAACTCGCCAGTAATTGGAATGCAGTTGACTGGAGTAATGTGCCACAACACACAGTACATAGAACCCTACTGGTAATGCCTGTGGCTACCTAGCCCCAAAGAATGGGGCCAGGTAGCCACAGGCCGCTCCGAGTGTCCATGTTAACCGTAGTTCACCGACGACAGCACCTACAATGGGCACAAAAGCATCGAAACTAGACATTCAGTCATTGGAAGGTCGTCTGGTCTGATGAGTCATGTTTCCTCTTGCAACACATGGACGACCGGATACGTGTGCGTTGCTTACCTGGGGAAGTGATGCCAGCTGGATGTACAATGGGACGAAAACAAGCTGGTAGTGCAGGTGTAATGCTTTGGGCGATGTTCTGCTGGGGTACCCTGGGTCATCAATCATGTCCAGGAATGCTTGTCTACCCTATATCTAAACATCATTGCTGACGAGGTACACCCTTTCATGGCAATGATCTTCCCCTCTGGCAGCGCTAACTTTCAGCAGAACAATTCACTATGCCACACCATCCAGATTGTTCGAGACTGGTTCATGGAACACAAAGACTTCTGCGTATTGCCCTGGCCTCAAAATTCCTGACATCAATCCCATCAAACATCTGTTTGTACTAGAAGAGCAACTCCGATCTGCATCTCAACCACAGACCTTACAGGAGTTAAAACAATCTGCTGGTTACATGTTCATACCAGATACCACAAAACACATTTAGAAATCTTGTAGCATCCATGCCTCGCTGGGTACAAGCTATTTTGGCTGCACGCGGACAACCATCATATTAAGTAGGTGGTAATGTCTTGGCTCATCAGTGGAATGTCATGATTTGTTTTTTAAATTAAGATCCCCCACTTCTTTAAAATTCCTGCATTTTTGAAAAACTGATTTGACATTGAAATAATTCCCTGGTCTATGTTAAATTATAGACCAGGGAATTAAATTATTAAAAATTTGCCAATTGTCTCAATTGTGTAACTTTAAATTTAGGCTCTGTTCCCAATGCTTTGCTTATAGTGTTGCTGCTTCAACTGCTGATTTGTACTCTTGTAAGAATATAACATTGTGTTGAAACATTTATTGGCACTATTTCAGTTTTGCTTTAATTCATCAAGCCTGCACTCTCGCCTTGATTTGCATAACGGTTTTGGTTGTTAATATTTTAATGTTTCAGGATACTTCTCTGTGATGGGGAAACAGACAAGTTTACATACAGTAGTGTTTGAATACCAAAACACCATCATTACCAAATTCTTTAAGGCATCCCCAATTAATACTTTTAATGAATGACATCCGCATGGCATATACAATGCTCGAGGATTAGAATTTACAAACCTTGCTTGGATTCCCCTTTCACATTTTATCCATTGTCATAGCCCTGACCTTGTCAGTCACCATGTTCATATGATGTTTTTCTGATAAATAAACTCTGGCTTCATATATTTCCAATCCAGTTGTTTCTATTACAGGTTGATAGGTTATAGTGTTCTTTTACTTCTGTCTCTTCAAAGAATCTTACAGCAAACAAACGAAACTTGCACCAGTGGTACAACCTACAATAACACTATAATACTTTGCCCTTCTAATTTTTTTGTAAGTTAAATCACCAAGTATTAGTTAGTTTTGGACTGTTCTCCTACAGTAGTGAAAATGGGTTTTTTTGGATACAAGTCGACAGATATGTTCATTTAAAACTAAATCATACCTATCAAATAATTCATTTTTATTAACAAAGCCAAATCTAAATTTTTGTAGCTTTCTGCCCTGCAAATCTTTTTTATGGTGATACAGCGGCAAAAATGTTATATTTTGCTTACTTTAATCCAGGTTTTGTAACTGTTAGATTTTAAAAAAAAAGAATATGCATAATATGTATTTTTTTCTAAGTATTCATGCTTGAGTATCATTAAGAGAACTATCTTTATAATATTGTCCTTTCATGTACACTGTTGGTGCCCCCAGTGTCTTGGCACCCTAGGTGGCCACTTGGTTTGCCTGTACTTTGGGCTGCCTCGGGCACACGAAACATCATAGTTTGCAAATGCCAAAATCATCAAATATATAGCATGCAGACATGCTAACATTTTGGTTTATTTGGAATTTCATTAAGTGATTTTAAGTAAATGACCAATAATCTTTAAAACCCGATTGTCCAAAAATGCCTGTCTTGTGGATGCTGGTTTATCCAATTTCCATTAAATCCTTTTCAAAAGATACAGATTGCTCTACAAGGAACATATCCACAATTATGTTCCTGTTTTAAAATAAAATACTAAAAACCAAAATATATTTACTAACATATGTAAAACAATAACTGAAATCAGTTACATCATATAGATATAACATCAAAAATAATTAAAAAATCACAAAAATTGAAATAAATGTAGTACCTTTTGAGATAAATTCTTTTAGCAGTTCCAGACCACTCTTTAGACTACACTAACTACAAACGGGCAGTTCTAATCTTGAATGTGCCATTACTGTTGCTGTTTTATGTGCATATACAAGTAGCTCTTGTTTCACACCAGTCACTAACCACAAGGCCATTTTTATTTGCATTTATTTATTTTTGCAATTTTTATAAATTGAAAGTTTAAAATCATCAGACAAAATTTATTGGCATTGTACTGTACGAGGACAATTTGAGTCAATTAGTGTTTAGCCGGTCCGTATCACAAACAAACAGAGATGAGAAAGCTTACCACCCTCAAAGTAGCCACCCGTGGATGCAGGTGGTAAAGGTCCATGCAGAGAAGCATCCAGTCGCTTGTTGTTTATGCTATTTACAAGTGTTGGAAATTTATTACACAAACATGTTTTATTAATTGTGCTTTTAATAGCACTGTCATTGCAAAAGAATTCCATATTAGAATAGAAATAAACTGACAACTAAAAAAGAAAGGTCCATGTGCAGTGTTTAATTTATTAGAATAAAGAGATGCCATGTCTGTTGAAAGAAGTTCAATGCTAGTGCAAATGAAAGTGTGAAAAAAGGCACGTCGATCGATCACATGGGAAAATAAGATGGTTATTCGGAGGATGGAAGCTGGTGAAAGCCATCCTAATGTGTGTAGGGCTATGAATATGCCTCCATTGACTATTACTACAATTATGACAAACGCTGATGATAAAAAAAAAAAAAACACAATTGATGCAAAGTGGTAGGTAAAATTTTTGGTGCCTGGAACCTGTGTGATTTCCCATTGATTCCATGATATAAAGGGTTCCATTTGTGCATGTCCCCCAGGAACCTAACCCTGGCATAAATCAAGGGCTACCTGTATAGAACTGTGATTTGTTATGGTAAAAATTTTAGAATGTTTTCAACTGCAACTAAATACTAACAAATCACAATGCCAAAAGATATTTTGCCTTCTCCATCCTTAACTCATACATAGTAAGTAATGAAGTATGAGTTATAGGTTCAAATAATCATTTAAGCATGCAGAAACAAATAATGCATTTGGAGAAGCACTCAATTTTATTTTATGCATTATTAAAAAAAAAAAAAAAAAAGCCCCATTGTAACCACAGATGTGCAGCAACTGAGTGTAGTTATTTTAGGTAATATTTTTTGTTGTTGTCTTGTGCAGAAAAATTCTGAAATCTGCTCACATTGTTATATTTTTAAAGTGTTAGACTTACAGGTATTCCTTTCTGAAGCAACAGCATTTTCAATTTTACCACTTTATGTTGTACCTTGTTTCAGCATTTTATCTGCTCATATCATATTCTATTCTAAGCTTATGTGAGTAGTCGATTTTTCTAGTTATTTAATCAGTTAAGCATTACATTCTGATAAAAACATTTCAGTAAGGGTTATTTCTGCATAAAGTAGCAATTTTCTTTGGTTTTAATGATATATTATTTTATATTTATATCTAATCCTATCTGATGTCATCGATGTTATGCATCAGATATTTGACCTGCACTTGCCTTAAAAAAATAAATAAATGACTGTCTTATAATTCTGGACTCGAAAATAGGTTAACACCAATTTCATACAGCGTTTCCAAACCTGCTTTACTCAACAAATTAGGTTTTGCTTTATATTCAGTGAGTCACATCCAAAGACAAGCTCTTGCGAAATCTTGGTTCTTTAGTTCTAGATTATTATAATCTCTGGCTGGGATATCATTATGCCCTCAGAAGTTCTCCAAAGTTAGCTCTATATTTAAACAGAATCACTCTTTCGAAGAGACATTTTTCAAATTACATTAAATTTACTAATAACTTTTTATCATATTTTTATTTATGAGTTTTAGATTCTGATTATCATAAAGGTATGAATTGTGTGCCACCTGTATTCTTGTCTTAATTTAGCATACAGTATATATATATATATATATATGATAGAAGATGATTATTAACCAAATATGTAAATTTCCTCCACTTCCTGCCATTTCAGTGCTTTAATTGGCCCCTCATCAGTTTCCCACTGATGAGGGGCCAATTTGAAAGCATTTGAAAAAAAAAGAATCCTAATGACTACCAAGCTGAAATAATATTCTAAGCTTAAATTCACATTAGACAATATATAAAGCAAGCAGCCCTCAATTAATCTAAAAGCATGGGAAGTGGAAATAACAAGAATGAGAGCTAAAAGCAAAGGAAAAAGAATAAAGTGTTAACTCAGGAACTCTGTAATTATAATTTCATTCCATCCTTACTACCAAGACCTTAGAGAAACAATTAAAAATTAGACACATTATAAATTATTAACTACAAATTACAAAAAATTAAGTTGAATGAACTTCTAGTAAAAAAAACAAAGCACAAATAGAACATAAAATGCAAGGTGTTTTCAGTTTTGTGGTCATTAGAATTTCCTTTTTGAAAAATAATTCTAATAATTATCTGAGAAGCACAGAAATTTCCATGTTTAATTGCACAGAAACAAAATAAAACACAAGTTTTCAGTTTGGTAGTGATCAGGAATCTTTTTTTGAAACTTGGCTTCTGACTGACAGGGTGCCAGTTAGCCACCAAAATAACCATCCTACCTGAGAAGTGGCAAAAATTTCCATTTTTGATTAACATTTACCTTCTAACAGCCAGGAAAATTAATCTGTTGTTTATTAGGAGGTCTCAATCACAGCGGCATTACTTCTAATATCTGAGTTTTATTTTTCTATTTTACACACACACACACACACACACACACACACACACACACACACACACACACACACACACACACACACACACACACACACACACACACACACACACCTTCAAAGATGGAACAACTTTTAACATCACTGATGCCTTTTCACTTTACAACTATTGTTCAAAACCACAGACTGGATATCAGAGTCAGATGCATTGGCATTTATAAACTTGTTTGAGTGTTTGGAGTGACTTGAGCCATAGGAATCATTTGACTCCTTACTTTTCTCACTAATTTTCTTTTTTTACTTTTTTTCCCTTCGATTAAATCGGATTTAAAATTTTTTGTATACCTTCCAGAACAGTTTAGCACATCTTGTATCCATTGAAGTGTGCACTGCATTAATACTTCTTTTATTCAATGCACATGATTGAAAAATATAACAATGCATATGGAAAATAAAAACAATTTGATTTTCATGTAAAACATGTTTTTAGAACCATACTATTAAAGTATGCTCTTCTGACACTTTATCTAATAGGTAAAAGCTACTGCTAAGATCAAAAAGATGACAACAGAAAACAACAGACACAAAACAGGTTTATTATACAAAAAATAATAATAAAATGCATTTTAAAACATCAAATTACTTCTTAAGACTTTTGTGTTGCAAGTGGATTTCGCAAAACCAAAATAACAGAATCTCCCCTTAGAAACATTTTTGAAATATAGCGATCTTTATTAACTGGTTTTGCTTTTTTCTTGCCTTTACCTGTTTTAGGCATTTCTGTCCACATTTCCTTTACATTTTCAAGTACCATGTTACAGTGTCTGTAAAATATAAAATACTAATCAGTATTACAAATTATTAAAGAACTCCCACAGAAACATATAGAGCAATTAATTTCTCTTCCTTAATTGAATATACTGAAAAATGAAATTATTTAATAATATAAAAAATCATTCTATAACATTCTATAAAAGTCATCACAAAACATGTGGCTTTTCCAGATGAGACACTTTCATACAAGAGGGAATGCTAACATTTTTATCTTCTCTGGTTTCTTTCTTTGGAATTATGCACTTAAACCATATATACTGTACACAAGTGAATACACCCACTTTCATCTGGCAATGCAATGGCATATACATTCATTCTGCCTGTGTGAGTGTGTGCAGATATATCCAATAGAACTTTTATGCACTAAACATGGAATAAACAACAACCATATTAGCATTAACTATCCCTGGTTAACCCCTGGCTTGTAGCCATGAAGGGTGTTATGTATGGCATGTGCCTTATGTATACAATAAAGAGTTCTTCCTTACTATGCTTAAAGTCTGCAATATACACTAAAATACTTTTAAAATGCTGTAGCCCCTGGGTATGAATCAATATGTAATAAACAAACCTTGTAGTAACCTGGAAGTAGTATCATGTCACCTCCACTCCCTGACATGGTCAGTGGGGTAATATTTAATCCTGGTGATTCACTGGTTGGGAATTAGTTGTTGTTATGGGGGTTTGATGTAGAATAAGCTACTTTGGCTATAATGCAAGGGGATTAGTAGTTGTTACTTTAATAATAATACCTTCTTGGTAATATCTTTAGTCTTGTATGTGCTGCCTTTTTTCTTTTTTTTGTTTAAATTGTTGTTCACTTTGTGCAAATTGAGTAGGTCTGTGAGGTGACACAATACTGTTTATTACTCCACTGTGTACAGCCAAGTACATTTTGTCACCTACTGAAACACCACTACCTTCCATGACAATAGCATTTTATACTATCCAAGGGCTTCTCAAAGCTCACCAGTTGCCTATAGGGCCATTTTCTTAGAAAATAGGAGAAAAAAAAATTCCAGTAAAGTTTGTGGCCATGAACTGTAAATCAGCTGGGAATTCTAGAGAATTTTCTTACAGTGAAAAGAACATTGGAAAAAAAAATATATATATATGAACGATTTAATGTTTATATTTGTTATGTAGACAGGTATCATTAATAGAAATTTATTATTATAATTTTTTATTGAAATACATTAATTGCAAAGTTTTTTTTATCACAAATATTGGCTTAATTTGTTGTTTTGGTGTACTGCAAAATTTGCACAAAAATGTTGATATTTATGATATGAAAATTTAAGTATAATTAATAAACTTTTTTTTCATTAAAAAAATTAATAAATTCATCAATAAAATAGCATACTCCAAGCACAATTCAGAAAACTTAATACTTTTTTCAAATATTAAAATCTGGACCTGTCAGGCGATACAATATCATTCATGTCATAAAGGGGATGATACCAGGATATTAAAAGGATACCTAGGACATACAAGACAATGCAATTTTTTTTTGTTATTATATTACAAAGTCTATTAAAAATGACAAAAAGCAAAATTTGGCCAAATTCACTTTTAAGAAAAAAAAAAAAAAAAAAAAAATGGCTAGAAAGATCAGAATCTTGATCAAAAGTATGGATCACATAATTAATTCAATCTTGGGGATGAATGTTTATCACAAGAGTGCAGTACTCATGCTAACTATATCTTTGTGAGAAATTCAGGATTCCAGCAAAATAATTCCATCAGTATGTAAACAACAAAAGCAAATATCCTTTTTTTAATAATGAAAAACTCTTGACTATTCAGAGCACTCAGAAAACTGTTCAAGTCATCTGCAAAAAAAAAAAGAAGAAAAAAAAAAAAAGTGGCCACTAATCTGGTTTAGTCGTGGTTTGGAGAATACATTTCCTATTGAACTGCATTTCTGTAAAAAAGCTATTCAGATAAGTGCAAAATCAGAGAAACAAAAAATTCTAGAAAAAGCTGTAAAACTCTGGAAGAAATTGTTTAGATAGTAATAGTATTTACCATATAGCACAAGAAAGCCACAGGCTTTTTCTGCATTAGCAAAAATAAGAAGAAAAAAAAAAGAGAGAGATAAGAAAATACAAAATACAAACTATGTGCTTACCTCCTCACAGGTAACTATCCAGTTCACCTTTGAATTTATTCAAACCATCATGCTCAACTACCTGCAAAGGCAACTTGTTCCAACAATCAGTGACTCACTGGCTAAAAGAAAACTTCCTACAACTAGTCTAAATTACTTCCCTTGTGGACCCTAGTTCTGTAATTCTTTATAGCTGTGAAAATTCCACCTTCATTCATTTTATTAAACCCTCTCAGAGTCTTATAAACCTCAATCAGATCACCTCTGAGCTCACATAATCGGAGTCTTTCTTACAGTCATCCTTTTGCTGATCTCACTATGTCAGTTGCCCATCTCTGGATCCTTTCAAGAAGCTTAATGTCTTTTTTCAGAGGAGGGAGATTCATGGGCTTTGATGCAAAGGCTCTGAAAGCTCCCCCTAGAGAAACTCCAGCACTGTTCTCGACCAACTGGAAAAATTACTTTAGAGCGAAGCCCATTTAAAACAAGCATGTGATTAATATGTACAAGGGTGGCTTAAATATAAATGAAAGACTAAAAAAAAATTTGACTGGTGCTAAGTGTCAGTAATACAAACATTTAGGACTGGCTGCAGTCATGGGGTAATGCATGTGGACACAACCTTGCAAACTGCAAGACTGTGCCCAAATGCTACCACAAAAAGTGCACAGCCCATTGTTAGCCTCTTACACCATTATGCTGGTTGTAATGAAATAGTTACAATGCAGTTGTAAACTCTCCTAGCCTTGGATTTCCAGAGTATAAATGGACATTTATTTAATTCTTATTCATATTTGAACAACACTCATGAATAACGTAGCTTTCGACTTCCATTTCTTAGTTTTAAAAACATGTATTATTTGTGAGGAAAAGTTATTAAATTTTATTAAACTATTAGCATTTAGATAAATACAAATGCTTTATTTGCACTAAAAAGTTACAGAATGAATTCAGTAATAACTTTTTTTTTTTTACAATTAATTATAACACAAAAATTTAACATTTTTTTCAATAAGGACAGGTGGACTAGAACCAGGAAGTTAAGAGACCATTATTACCATATTTCCCCATGTATAAGACGCACCTTAATTTTGGGGTCCGAAATTTGAAAAAAAAAAAAAAAAAAAAAAAAAAAAAAAAAATGTATTACATAAAGTTATTGAACTCAAGTTTTATTCATCATAAAATTCATACAACTCCTCATCAATGTCAAAACTCCCATCCATTAGCTTGTCCTCATCTGTGTCTGATGACGAATCAGTCTTCATATATTGCCTCATCTTCAGTTCCATCTATAGCATTTGAAATGCCACACTTCTTAAATGACTTGACAACGATCTCAATCTTGATATTATCCCAGGATCTTTTCACCCAGGTACAAACTTCTCCTATAGTCAGTTTCTTCACTCTTCCTGCTGGTGTCAAATTGTCCCCAGAAGACTTCATCCATTGGTTCCATTCGTCTCTCATGGCAACTTTGAAGGGTTTGTTAATGCTGACATCAAGTGGTTGGAACTGAGATGTCAAGCCTCGGCAAGTTTTGTTTTTTTCTCTGCAGCAATCTTCTTTGTGTTTTTTGTTGTGTGCCTTGAACTGATCAAGAACCAATAGGGCAGGTTTGCGTAAGAGCCCACCTGGTCTCCTGCTCCAAACATTCTCAAACCAGATCTTCATCCCATCCTGATCCATCCAACCCTTGTCATGAACGTGGACAATCACTCCTCAAGGAATGTCTTCTTTTGGCATTGTTTTGCGTTTGAAAATCAGCATAGGAGGCAGCTTGGTTCCGTCAGCACAACAAGCTAGAACAACTGCATAATGGCTCTTTTCATGTCCACTTGTCTTCATAGTTACAGTTTTCACTCCCTTCTTATCAACAGTTCTGTTACTTGGGACATCAAATTGAAGAAGGGGGACTTCGTCCATATTTGCAATCTGTCCCAACTCAAACTGATGTGTCTTCTGACATTGAATGACAAAACAATGAAGTTCAAGGACCTTCTGCTCATTGCTTTCAGGCATCCTTTGGGCAAGTGTGGTGCGTGTACACATGTTTAGTCCATTCCGTTTCATGAATCTGAAGCACCAATTGTGTCCTCCTTTGAAATCAGTAACTTCTTTTTCATCAGCAATTCTTCTTGCCTCATGTTGAACCATCTTTGTGGACACAGGAATTCCAATTGCCCTTTGCTCTTCAATCCATATCTTCAATTCCCTCTCTAAATCAGGCCATTTTGCTGACTTGCCTCTCATGGCCTCCTTCTGCCATGGCGTTTTCAGTAGGGTTTCTTTTTCCCGTAGCCAGTCTCGGATTGTTTTCTCAGTTGGAGGAGGACCAAACTTATGTTCAGCAGTACGATTTCCATTCACTTTTGCAAACTGGATCACTTTTAACTTGAATTCAGCACTGTATGAAAATCTTTTCTGAGCCATTTCTGGGCAGAACGTGGCAAAACGTAACCTAATATACCGGTAACAAGTGCGAAAAAGCGGAAAATGCAAATAAAAAAATCTACAACCACTGTATAAGACACACCCAGTTTTTAGACCCCAAATTTTTTGAAAAAGGGTGCGTCTTATACATGGGGAAATGGTATTTGTGGTAATTAACGATATTAAGCACACATGAACTGGCAAAAAAACACAGGATATAAGCATGCTGAAAAAATGGCAACATTTTTTCAGCATGCTTATATCCTGTGTTATGATGGAATGTATGTCTGTATTCCGTCTAGGCAAAACTCACAACTGAGGGATTCTGCAAGGCTTTTGGAGAAATTTTCATCAGTGTGGATCTATTTTGCAGAGACAAAAAAATACATTTGAGCAAAGGCGATGCAAGAGCCCTTACCACTATCATAAAGGAGGCCTTTCAATGATAGGTTCAGTGAGACTGTGAGTTGGGAGGGGGGGAGGAACAAGAATAACAGATACATTTATCTGATCATAGAAGTTAAAGCAATATTCTCCCTACCCCACCTGCAAGAGCTCTTGTTTCTGGTTTTTGCAGCCAGAAACAAGATGTGCCAATATTAATAACTTTGAGGGGTGTGTCAGAATAGCAAACTATAAAAGAACATTGTCTCAACTATGTCTGTAAATTCATTCAAATTTTCTCATTTTATATCAATAAAATAAGCAAATTTAAAATTCTGATTAACACAACTAACGATGACATATCAAGGCTAATGGAAACACAATGCCAACCAAAAATGGTGGGTAATGAGTTTCACTATGGTATGTATGAGGTGTGGCAATAAAGTTCCTGGACTGGCAAAATAAGTAGAACACAAAGTGAAGAAGCTCAAAATGGTTTTATTTGTATTCAAAGTAATCGCCACCTGATGGAATGCACTTATTACACTGTTCTAAAAGTTTCTGCAAAAAGTCAGCAAAAGCATCCAAAGAGATGATGTTCAGTTTGGAGGTTACGTTTTTCTATGTCCTCAACATTCTGAAATCTCTTTCCTCTGAGGGAAGTTTTCACCTTGAGAAAGAGGAAGAAGTCCACTGGTGCTAAATCAGGAGAGTAGGGTGGATGGTTGATCTGTACAATGTCCTGTTTCATTAGAAGTGTATTCACAACCTGTGCAGAATGGGTAGGCATTGTCATGCAACAAGAACTGGCTGCCGTTTTCTTGAAACTGTAGCCTCACTCAGGAAACACATTTCATATTTCAATAGTATTTAATGTAAATCTGTACAGAATGCAGCATTGACTCTCTTCCCCTCAGGTACAAATTCCTTGTAAATCACACAGTTTGTCAATATATATATTCTCAGTATCAGGCTGCTGGTCAGATGCGAGGGAGCATAAGTACATGTGCCTTGAGTGACCGGGGTTCAAGCACGTGACTGCTAAATACGGTGCTGTTTCTTGTATTCTCTCTATCTTGTGAACTCTTCTGACCATATGGTTATCCCAGAATATAAACAGAAAATTTATTTATTTTATCAGCATTGGCTTGATCCTGGACGTCTGTAAATGAAACGTTTTGGGTCTTGGCGATGATTTTGAAATCTACTGCATGTTCTGATGCTTTGTCTTTGGGTCATACTGAAACACCCAACATTCATCTTTAGTGATAATCGATCAAGGAAATTAGGATTGTCATGACAAGTCTGGATGAAGTCTTTGCATTGCTTCTGCTCATCTGTGAAGCTGTGCAGCACATATTTTGCACCGACCTTTCCCCCCAACTCCTCATGCAGAGTTTGACGTTTCCTTATTCATATCCAACTCATCGGCCATCAATCTGAGGATCAAATGACAATCTCTTGTGCCACAATTTCCTGAACTTTTGCAATTTTGACCTCATTTTGATGATAGGTTGGCAGAAACCCACTTCTCGGATCATCACGAACACCTTCAAGTCCATCTTTGAAATGTTTATACCATTCAAACACACTGGTATGATTTAAGTTTATCACCATAAACAGTTTTTAACATTTGTTACAGATTTTTCCAGTTAAAAGAAAAATTTGATATTTGTTCATTGCTTTATTGCAAAATCGTGGCAAGGAATGTTACCACTACTAATGAAACTGGTTGTTACTTGCAACCCATCACCCTACTGGCTAATCTCTTCCACCAACTGTTGGAGGAAGTTTGAACTACAACATACCACATCCATTTATTTTCAGACTCATCAAACACGACTGCACCATCACCAGTTTGGGAACTTTATTTCCACACCTCATATAATGAATTAAGAACAGGCAAAAATGGAAGGTGGTGGGATGGAGGAGGGGTCATGCCTCTTATCAAAAGCAGCCTGAGTGTGACAAAAACTTTCACAGATCCAGAATGTGTACATATCAGCTTAGAATCTGTGTGGTTTGAGGTAGTTAGAAACAAAGGTAAAATGAGTGTGGGTGTGCTACGGACCAGAAGTTTGTGAAGAGTATGACAAGAGCATTTGTGTAGATAGAATTGTGAGAGCAAGTGTGAATGTCTTATTATGGGTAACTCTTTTCCCATACTGATTGGAACAAGAAGGAGAGAAACTCACCATGGGGAACAAAATTTTTAAATAAGCTAGATGCATTATTTGTATCAGGATATGTTAGTGAAAATACTGCAACCAAGAACATTCTACACCCAACTATCAACCACAAATCAAATGACAGAGTACAGGAACCATTAGCAGACAGGTTGCAGTTGTTAAAGGCAAAGGGTATAGGTTTTAATTTCAAGGTTAAGGTGCTATACACAGTCTCGATCAACTGGATTGTTAGTAGCCGGAGGGTGAATACAATTAGACTTATGGAATATCTTTAAAGCAATAGATGCTGAGATTGGTGAATACAGAGGTGGTCAGTTTAATAGAGCAGAAAAGAGGACATTTGAAAGTTACAGGGTGATGAAGAGCACCAAAGCCTATAACAGTTTCAAGTTTATCTGTAACAGTACTACAGAAAAGGTTATGCTGGCAAAGGCTAAATATGAGAAATCAGTGACTAAGAGAGCAAAGAACCAGGACAAGGACTTTATACAGAAATACAAAGAAGAAAGAAATGAATAAGATTGGACCCTTGCATTATGGTTCTGAGAAAGTCTTACATAAGATAAATCAGCTGAAGTTACTGATAAACTGAAGGTACTTCACATCAATCTTTACAAACGAAAGACTCTTCATAGTGCAAAGAGAGGCTCAGCAGTATGAAATTATGATAATGAAATTACAGAAGACTTTTTATTAGAAAAACTTCCAAGCCTAAAGGTAATTAAGACTCCTACAGATGGTGGTATATACCCAATAATTGTGAAGAGAGTGCAATGAACCATCAAGGTTAATTTTTGTGGGCATCTTTGGGCTCATTAGCGATTTTTTTGAATTAGAGAAGTATTAGTGTATTGTCAACACATAAAAGCATTTCTAAGAGCAAAGTGAGCAACTACAGATCAGTCAAACTGACATCAGTGGTAGGGGAAAATCATGGCTGTACTGATCATTTAGATAGAAACAGAATTTTGAACGATACAGTTTTGATAAGGGAAAATTTTGCTTAACTAACCTGGTTAGCTATTTTTACAAGGTTACTTACTGCTAGTTGGATGCAGGAAACAATTTCTTCATTGTTTACCTGGATTTTAGCAAAGCATTTTTCATGAGAGGTTATAGTATAAGCTGTAACTTTTTGAGAACAGTGACTGCAGGACAGCAGGTAGAAGGCATGAGATGCAACCAAGAGATGCAAAGATGGCATATGATATGCCATTACGTCTCCTTACAGATATACACTAACCAAGAAACAACAGGAATTTGAGTAGTGTTTGGACCCCTACCAGGAGTCCAATGTTGAGTACCTTTACTTTCTACAACACATTTTGTATTTAATGTCAAATTAATAAGCATATTTACACTACAATAAGTTTTCAAAATTTTGGTCATTTGTGGTAACTGTATAAAATGAAAATTTATTGAAAACTTAGTCATTTAAATAACAAAAAAATAAATAAAAATAAAATAAAATATTTTATAGTTAATCGCAGTTAAATCTTTATTTAGTATATAATGAATGGTCATGAATAAAGAGTGTCAGAAGAAACACTGTCAAAAATCCATTTCACAGTTACTCGCTCACCTATCAAAAGCTTTAACTCTTCCTAGCAACTTTTTGTTGTTTCTACAGTTTATCAGAACTTGAGTATTATTTTTAACTGACTGAGTTAAAACTGATAAAGGGCCCGTATTAAATTCTTCTTCTTCCCGTCTTGCCAATTCTTCTGGAGTCATATCACTCTTCGGCTTCTGTAAGAGACTTGAAAGAAAAAAATTGCCCATATATATGAAAATAATTGCAAATATATAAAAATATATAAATAAAAAAATAAATAATAAGAAGCAAATATTCCTTTTGACCTGCAGACAGTGACCAGTAAATTCTATGTATCCAGTCAAATCCAGGATGTCTGGAGTTATGTATATACTTTTGTTTTGGCCAACTTGTCTCAAGATCATGTTTTCAGAATTGTACTACTTGTAGTTTAGGAGTAATATGCTGAATAGCAGAGTGAGAATTTGTTTATTGTCTTAACTTTGTGAAGCCAAACTGTACTTCACAAATCTTTAACACTCTAAATCACTTATATAAAATATCACACGTAAATCAAAATAAAAATTGTTTACAAATTAGAGAACTATTTGCAATTAAAACTTTAAAATAGCATCATGGAACCTGAAAGCAATTGCACTTCAAAATAAAAATTAAAACAATGGTAGCTTTTAACATACAAACTAATGTTTCTCAATCATAATGATTTATCTGGTGGCTTCCTAAATATACTCATTAATCATATGGAGTTGGCCATGTGATTTATGATACCATATGTGAATGACTGATGTTGCCAATATCATAATCTTTTAGATCTAAGACCTCACTGCCGCCGCTTTACCTGCAACACTATACACTATATCCCGTTTTGTTCTCCCCCCTCACAACTGACTTCTCTCTAAATCTACTACCCCCCCCATACCTACTTTTCACCTGGTGGGCCATTTCCTGTTCTTAACAGTCCCTAAATATACCTATTAATCATATGGAGTTTGGCATGTGATTTATGATACCATATGTGAATGAATGATGTTGCCATTGTGACCAATATCATAATCTTTTAGATCTAAGACCTCACTGCTGCCACTTTACCTGGAACACTATACACTATGTCCTGTTTTGTTTCTCCCCCAATTGACGCCTCTAAAAACCTACTACCGCCCCATACCAGGGAATGGCCTTTTCTCCTGGTGGGCCATTCCCTGTTCTTAACAGTCCCCCATCATGGAAGATGGGATTCCCCCAAGGGGTACCCCTATGTTCCCTGTTTCCTGGTGCACGTCTCCCTACCATCCGCCTCCTTTACCTCAGCTTGAACTACTACCATTGCACTCCTTTCCAATAAAAACTTCCAGAATTTTTTTCCCTAGGGGGGGTCCTCCCTGGCAAGCTCTGGTGACACCAAAGTTCACCCCAGCCAGACTTTACCTACATCCTATGTCTAGCCCACATCCTTGGTGAAAGATGGGCAATGGGTAGGAGGGGGCGGGGAAAGAGGACCTTGGCGCTCGCTCGCTCGCTCGCTCTCTCTCTCTCTCTCTCTCTCTCTCTCTCTCTCTCTCTCTCTCTCTCTCTCTCTCTCTCCGTGGGCTCAGTAGCTAAGTGACTGGAGGAACAACATAACACTACACAAGGTCCCATTTTTTTACATTCCACTCGGCTTTATCACAATGTAGTATCAGAGACTCAAAAACCAGATGGACAAGAGTTCCCCTTTCCCTGTTCATCATATACTTCTGGTATTATCTATGCATAACCTCTAACCAATGGAAATATTGCTGGTCATTTTCGTACCTGATAATGGATGCTAAACAAGGATTTACCCTCTTGCCATCCATGTTCAAGCAAATGCTGAACTAAAAATTTCTTATTTTGTATAGCATCAACATGATTTCCCAGCCTTGAGATATCTCTTTACTTAGCCAATGTAACCCGCATTGTAAAATGCACCAATGTAAAAGCGCTTCACTTCTAGACATTTCCACAGAAGGCAAATTAATTAGGTAGAATATAGCTTGTAATTTTTTTAAGGTTGCCTGCACCAAATATCATGCTGTTTCAATATTGTAGCTGTTTTCTCGAACATTTCAGAATAAAATGGGATTTACGCTACACCAGCATTTTTCTGACATTCCCACACGTAGTTCTTTGATTAACCAAAATCTCATATTTGTTCAGAATATAGTTTAGGAAAACACAAGTCAGAGAAAAAATCATAGTCTCAGAAATCATAAACAAGATTTTATTCTAGATAATGCAAACAAGAAACTATGCACAGAGAAAGTCTGAACAGTACCTGCTAGCATGCATCCCATTTCATTCTGCAGTGTTGGACAAAATAGTATCCCTTTAACAATCTGCCCAATTTCAATATTTAAATTTATTCAGGGTGGATTGGACAATAGCAAGTACATTAAAACAATATGATATTTAGTGAGAAAGCAATACTCTCTAATAACCAGCAGATTCTTCACACACTAAGGAACTCCAGATAAAAGAACCACTAAAGATAGCAGTGATCATAATATATTGCTGTAGGATTTAGTTAAAGATATAAATATTTTCAGGGGTAAAAGAAGGGGATTTTACTTTTACAGAAGGGATTAAACTGGTGTTTACAGTTTTTAAATTCTTTTCAGTGAAACCAACCCACTGCAAGCAGTGGATTGGTCTCAACTGCAAAGTCTAAATGGGAAACATTCAGCAAAGTGTGAAACATTCACCAGTGTAAGACATCCATTCAAAGAAATTTGAATGTCTAGTTGAATACTTCTCTAGTTCTGCCTTGAACTTATTTAAGTTTTTGACCCCCATTACGACAGATGGAAGTTTGTTCCAATTATCAACCACCCACTGGCTAACAGCAAATTTTTGCACATCTATTCTACAACTGTCTTTCCTCAGTTTGAATTTATGTCCCCTCATGTGAGTAATCTGAGCAAGAGCAGAATCCCATCAGCACCGAGTTTGCTCAACCCATTCAAGGCCTTATACACCTCAATCAGATCACCTCACAGGTGCCTAGTCTCCAGACACCGTAATTTGCAAAATTTGAGCCATTCTTTGTAAGAGCAACCCTTTTTTTCACTAATCTTGTCGCCACTCTCTGTACTCGTTCCAACAGCTCTACATCCTTCTTAAAATGAGGCCTCCAGACCTGTATACAGTACTCAAGGTGTGGCCTGACCATTGCCTTATACAAGGGGATAATCACCTCCTTATCCCTGCTAGAAAAATTCCTGTATATCATTGAAAAGACACCATGAGCTACTCTTGCAGACCGTCTGTACTGCTCAGAAAATTTCATATCTGCCTGCACAATTACCCCCAGGTCCTTTTCACTCTCTACCTCTGTCAGTGTAGTACCACAGAGTTGATATGTTACTCTGGGGTTACTGCTTCCCATATGCAGTACTTCACATTTGTCAATATTAAACTTCAGTTGCCACCTCTCAGCTGATCTACTCAACATTTCTAGATCCTGCTGCAGCAGTGTACTGTCATTAATGTCATTAACAACCTTGCCGACCTTCGTATCATCTGCAAACTTGGACATTAAGCTTGATATACCATCATCAATATCATTAGCATTAGTAGAGGCATTTGATGCAAGAAAGCAAGCTTATGCAGCATCAGCCAAAAAAAAAAATAAATAAATAAAATAAAATAAAATAAAAAATAAATAAATAAAATAAAAAAATAAATAAAATCACCACTTCCACTTCACCCCTCTGTTCATTTGAAATACCTGTCCAGCTGAGCCTTAAACCTATTTAGGCTATCAACTTCCACGCCAAGGGATGGAAGTCTGTTCCACCAACCAACCACCCGCTGGCTAAAGGCAAATTTCCGCATGACTATCCTACGTCTTTCCTCAATTTGAATTTATGCCATCTCAGGTGATTATTCTGAGCAAGAGGAAGAACCCCATCAGCATTGAGCATGCTCAAACCATTCAAGGCTTTGTACACCTCTATCAGATCACTCGTTGGTGCCTAGTCTCCAGACACTGTAATTTGCAAAACTTAAGCCTTTCTTCGTAAGAGCAACCCTTTGTTCCAGCAGCTCTACATCATTCTTGAAATGAGGCCCCCAGACCTGTATACAGTACTCTAGGTGTGGTCCGACCGTTGCCTTATACAAGGGAATAATCACCTCCTTATCCCTGGTAGAAAAATTCCTATACATTATTGACAATACACCATGAGCTACTCTTGCAGCCCGTCTGCACTGCTCAGAGAATTTCATATCTGCCTGCACAACCACCCCCAGGTCCCTTTCATTCTCTACCACTGTCAGTGTAGTACCACAGTTGATACGTTGCTCTGGGGTTGCTGTTTCCCATATGTAGTACTTTACATTTGTCAATGTTAAACTTCATTTGCCACCTCTCAGCCCATCTGCTCAACCTTTCCACATCCTGTTGCAGCAGCAGTGTCAGTAGTGTCCTTGACAACCCTGCCAACCTTCGTATCGTCTGCAAACTTGGACATTAAGCTTGATATACCATCATCAATATCATTTATAAATACAGAAAACAATAATGGACCCAATACTGAAGCCTGAGGGACTCCACTAATAACTTTAGTCCACGATGAGCAGTGTCCATTGATTACCACTCTCTGTCTTTTCCTCCCCCTCAACCACCCCTTTATCCATAGCAGCAATTTGCCTCCAATGCCACACTGCTCCAATTTGTGCAGCAGTCTTCCATGTGCAACAGTATCAAAAGCCTTTCTAAGATCCAAGTATATAATATCAAAGTTATTCCCTGCATCCAGTTCTTTTTTTAATTGCATCATAGTATCCAATCAAACTGGTCAGGCAAGACTTCCCCTTAACAAAACCACGCTGTGTCTGAGCTATAACTGAAGTCTTGTCTAGATGATCCTGCAGTGCTTCTTTAACCAGTGCCTCCATAATTTCCCCAGAACAGAAGTTAAACTCACAGGTCTATAATTTCTTGTGTCAGCCTTTGATCCTCCTTTGTGAATTGGGGTCACATTTGCACATCTCCAGTCCATGGGTACCTCCCCTGAGTCCAAGGAAGCTCTCATAATTATGGCTAAGGGTTTGCTTACTTCCTTTGCTGCCTCCTTTAATATAACTGGATAGATCCCACCCACCCCAGGTGCCTTTCTTGTGTTTATCTTCAACAATTTCTCCTCCACTTTACTCTCAGAGATTACAAGATTCTCTAGCTTACTGCCAGAGTTGAATACACCTCTGGCATTCCCCTAGCTGAATGACTCCTCATGTGTGAATGCCGATGCAAAATATTCATTTAGTTTGTTAGCTACCTGAGCAGGATCATCAACAGTTGACCCATCAATATCAAGTGGACCAATCTGATTCATCCCCTTCCTTCTAGAGTTTACATAAGTAAAGAACTCTTTGCTGTTTTTCTTTGCATCCCTTGCCAAGGATTTCTCGTAATCTGCCTTCGCCTGCCTAACCTCCTTTGTAACTTGGTTACAGATCAACTTGTATCTATCATAGGCTTCTGTGTCATGTGTTAATTTGTGTGTATCCCATGCATTTTTATTCTCTGCCATATGTCTCATTAGTTCATCTGACATCCATTTAGGCCTAAACCTTGAACAATATTTCTTAGTTGGTATGTAAAGCCTAGTAGCTTCCAAGATAAGTTCTTTGAATGCTTCCCATTTTGAATTTGCTGTTGGTAACATCATCAGTTGGTCCCACTGTATAGAATTTAAATACTGTCTCGGTCCATCGTAGTCGCCTTTACGAAAGCAATAACCCTTCCCTTTACCACTAATGGTAGTTACCTCTTTGAGTAAATGCCACTTCAGCACACTGTGATCACTGCCACCTAGTGGTTCATTTATCTGCAGATTCTTAATGCATGAAGAATCACTACTGATAATCAAATCAAGAGTATTACTCCTTCTAGTTGCCCTCCCGAACATGCTGATGTAGAAAACAATCATCCAATAAATCCACAAAAGCCTTGCTAGTGTGTGAGTGACCACCCCCCAAATTCCAGTCAATATCTGGGAAATTAAAATCCCCCATTATAAGACTCTCTGATTTACTGGCCCACTCTATTTCCCTGTACAGTTTCTAATTATACTCATCAGAGTCATTAGGCCTATAGCACACTCCTACTCTCAATTTTGATCTCCCAATGCTTACGTCACACCAAACTGACTCAACACTGCACTGTCCAGCGATGTCGACTGGCTTCATTTCCTTGGATTTTATGTATTTCTTAACTAATAGCATAACCCCTCCTCCCTTCCTATCCTTTCTGTAGACATTGTACTCCCCAAATTCCAGTTCTGCATTCCTTATATCTGTGTGACACGATGTCTCTGAAATCCCAACAATATCTGCCTTTGATGTTTTGAGCAATACCTCAAATTCATTGAATTTATTTACTAAACTCCTTGCATTGGTGTACAAGCAAGTATACATGCACCTGTTCTTTTTCTTAGCTACCCTAACACAACCCATGTGTTTACTTGTACCCCAATGATTCCCAGCAGTCTCTGAAATATCCTGCATCTTATTTTCCAGGCTGCTGCTCATTCCAATAGAAGCAGTGCAAGAATCACTTTCACCTCTGCCAGTGGCTACTGTTAATCTATTAGTCCTTGTATTTCATTCCAACTATTTCTTAGTTGGAATGAAAAGCCTAGTAGCTTCCAAGATTATTTCTTTGAATGCTTTCCATTTTGAATTTGCTGTTGGTAACATCATCAGTTGGTCCCAAAGTATAAAATTTAAATAATGTCTCAGACCACCGTAGTCACATTTACGAAAGCAAAAACCCTTCCCTTTACCCCTGATGGTAGTTGCCTCTTTGAGGAAACCCCACTTCAGCACACTGTGATCACTGCCACCTAGTGGTTCCTTTATCTGCAGATTCTAAATGTATGAAGAATCACTACTGATAATCAGATCAAGAGTATTACTCCCAGTAGTTGCCTCCCATACATGCTGCTGTAGAAAACAATCATCCAATAAATCTACAAAAGCCTTGCTTGTGTGTGAGTTACCAACCTACAAATTCCAGTTTATCTCCAGGAAATTAAAATCCCCCATTATAAGACATTCTGATTTACTGGCCCACTCTTTATCTGCACAACTGCTCATTATACTCATCAGATTTATTCGGCCTATAACACACACTTACTCTCATTTTTCCTTTCCCAGCGTTTATGTCACACCAAACAGACTCAACGTTGCATTGTCCACCAACATCAGTTGGATGCACTTCCAAAGATTTTGTGTTTCTTAACTAACAGCATAACCCTTCCTCCCTTCCTGTACACACTGTACTCCCCAAATTCAAATTCTGCACTGCTTATGTCTGTGTGACATCACGTCTCTGATATCCCAACAATATCTGCCTTTGATGTCTTGACTAGCACTTCAAGCTCATCAAATTTACTAACTATACTCCTAGCATTGGTGTACACACAAGTATACATGCACCTGTTTCTACTCTTAGTTACCCTAACACAGCCCATGTATTTACTTGTTCCACTATGACTCCCAGCAGTCCTGGAAATCCCCATTCCCTTGCTTTCCAGGATGCTTCTCAATTGCATTTCAACAGAAGCAGTCCAAGAATCACTTTCACCTCTGCCAGTGTTTGCTGTTAATCTATTAGTATGTATATCCCTCCAAGCTAGCAGTTTTCCGTTCCACCTAACTCGGCCTCGATAGCATCAGCAAATACTCTTGAACCCTTTCTATTTAAGTGTATCCCATCCCTGTAGAAGCAATCTCTCCTGTTAACAAGCACAGAACAGGCTGAGAAAAATTCTACCCCTTGAGCCTTGCACAATCTCTCCAGGGACGAACTGATCGACAAGGCTTTCATCATATACTCCGTCCTATCGTGTCTGGGCAGAATTGCAGACACTTTCAAATTCAACCCTAACTCATGGCTTTTTTTCAACATTGACCAGTACTTGTTAAGTAATTCCGCCAGTCTCCTACTCTTAATATCATTAGTGTCAATGTGTACAACAATATCGCCCTTTGTGCCCTTAAAAGATGATATCTGCTCGACAATGTCATCAACCTTTCCCCTGGCAGACATACCCTGGTCCTGTTCCACCTATTTATCTGCAACCTGAGCAGGGTCAGCAACAGTTAACTCACAGACATCAATTGACCCAATGTGATTCAACCCCTTCCTTGTACTGTTAATATAAGTATAGAAGTCTTTGCTGGTTTTCTTTGCATTCTTTGCCAGAGACTTCTCATAATCTGGTTCAGCCTGCCTGACCTCTGTTGTGACTTGTTTACAGACTAATTTATATCTGCAATAGGCTTCTATATCACCTGATAATTTATATGCATCCCATGCACTTTTCTTTCCTGCCAAGTGACTCAATAGTTCATCTGACATTCAATTATGTCTGTCTTGAATGGTATTTCTCTGATAATATAAAAAGCCTGTTCGCTTCTTTAATTACTTTCCTAAATAATTTCCATTTAGAATTTGCTGTTGGTAATATCATCAGTTGGTTCCACTGCATGCAATTTAAATACTGTCTGAGATCTTTGTAGTTGCCTTAGGAAAGCAAAAGCCTTTACCCTTGACAATAGTTGTCTTTAATTAAATTCTATTAGTGCACTGTGATTGTGGCCACTCAGTGGATGTTTTACCTGCAGATTCTTAATGCATGGAGAATCACTGCAGATAACGAGATCAAAGGTATTGCTTCCTCTTGTTGCTTCTTTAACATGCTGCTATAGAAAAGGGTCATCCAAGAAATCCATTAAAGTCTTGCTAGTGTGTGTGAACAACCCATGAATTCCAGTTAACATCTGGAAAGTTAAAATCCCTCATTATGAAACATTCTGATTTGATTACTTCTGGACCACTTCATTTCCTTGTATAGCTGTTTGGTATACTCATCACAGTCATTACACCTATAACACACTCCGGGTCTCAATTTTTGTTTCCCAGCACTTATACACACCAAACTTACTGAACACTGCACTTCACCCAAGTCTGGATGCACTGCCTTAAATTTAATATTTTTCTTAACTAAGAGTATAATATGAAACTAAGAGCTATTATGGCTCTATATATCCTAAGTTTTATTAATACTTAAAAATGCAAACGTATACTTCTTCATAGGATAACTTCTACACTCTAACTCTACTCACCACGAAAGACCAATTTAAAATGATTTAAAATGCATGAAAACTATAAAATAATTTAATGTGTTCATCACTCTTAGTACATGAATGATCAGACAAGCTGAGATCACAGTTGAAAGCCCCAACCTGATCCCAGACCCATCAAACTCTCCACCAGTTTGTTGTTTGGTTTTTAGGAGCATTAGCAACTAAGACCATATTGCTCCGGGGATATGCGGTGGTCATTTCCTGACCTTTCCACATCCTTCGTATTTGGTGGTCACGGCCTCGAACCCCGGTCTAATCAAGAAGCGTGTGTTATGCACTGCTGCTCCTACCCACCTGCCTACGGCGGCACCTCAAACTCTCCACGAAACCTTGAGTGACCGAAGACATTATGTCAACTATATAATATAAAAAATAGACGGTGATAAAAATTATATTGTGGAATAAAATTTGCTAAAATTAAGAAAGCGACAATGAAAATAATTTATGAAACTTTCCTTCCTTAAAGGGGACCAAGCTTTTCGACATTCGTCTTGTTCACAGGTTGGAATACTAATGTGAGCTGGGTGTGTACTCTATATTAATAGGTGATTGCTCGTCGTTACTACGCACGTGTACAAAATGAATCTGAAATGAGAAACGGACACTGTACGTTAATTGAGTTACTTTGTAGTCTCATTTCTAAGGTTTCTGCAATCAGCAATTTTGTATAATTGTCTTGTATGTTTTAAACCTTAGCTTCACTGAACAGGAAAGTGTGATTCTCATTTTTTATAAGTGGCAGACAACAGCCTGTTTATACTGGGAATCTTCTGCTTAAGATTAACTTTAGCGAATTTTGGAACCCCCCCCCCTCAAAAAGGCAATGTTTTAGAAAGGCGATATGGTGTTTTTGTGTGGGGTATCGTAATGTTACTGTAGTGTAAATATGCACTAAATTATACAAATCTCCCATGATAATCTAATTTTGTCCCGAATTTTAAAACATGAAGTTTTAAAAAGCAATATGTATCAAAAACCAGATTTTCCATCTTCGATATGGCACCTGAATGCTGTTTTGTGATCACTGTTGATCTTAAATGTGTTGATCCTTTAACATGGGCTCACATCTGGTGAGTACGGGGTTGGCAACTAGGCTTCTGAGCTAGATATCATCATTCTTCTCTTTCTTGGTGATTTCCTTCAATTTTCTCTCTCTCTCTCTCAGGGTAATTCAGAAATTTTTTTTGGCTGGTGCAGCATAAGCCTCAGATATCCCTGCAACATATGGCTAATAATAATATAATAATGTTCTTTTATACATGCACTGTCCCTTAAAATAGTATTCACTGTTGAAGCATCGAGATCTAATTCCGTGCAGTAGATGACAAACTTTGTCCTGCTTCATACTTCTTAATTAATCATCTACATTTCTAAATCAATTTTGTTTAGTTTCCTAGCACTGCCAGCAATTGCATTTTCTATTGGTCCCTTTCTCTTCACCATTGTAATAAGTAAATTTGAATGAAGAGAAGATTCTGAAAATTTATGTTTTTTTATATGATTGAAGATTTCAGTGAAGAGACTCTCATTTCACCATAATACTGTAACGTAAACACCCACAGAATTCCAGTTATCAGGATTATCGCATTTACTACCCATTTGTAATTAGATGCACTAACAGAAAAGCTGAATAAGCCGGAAAGTGCAAATTGTTTTTATTGTTTTATGGTAGTGACCTCCAGAAATGTGTTTTAGAAAAATATCACAAAGGCATTCAAAATTGATTCTTATAATGAAACATATGATAACAATGAAAGTATACTGCAATTTCCATCCATTATAAAAATGACCTTTTAGAGAGATAAATAGTTTAGTTAGCAAGCAAAAATTTCAACTTCTGAGGCCTTGGAATGAATTACGAAAAAAAAACCCAATGTGCAGTTCAGTTCATTACGATATTTCCACAGTACCTCCATTTATGCCGACTGGGCTAGCCGGGTGGGTAAAGTACCTGCCTAGCAACCCAAAGGTCGCGGGTTCGAATCCCACCTCGGGCTTGGATCAAAGTACTGCAAAAACCTTGGAAGGTGCATTATGGCCACAGATGCCGATGCGTCAACTACCAAAAAAAAAAAAAAAAAAAAAAAAAAAACCTCCATTTATTCCTCAATTTTTTTGCAAAATATGTTTCCTCAATTTTTTTAGGTTTGCACAGGCCAGCAAAAACTTATGTAAAATTGAATTTCTGTAAGTCGAGTATTATGCTAAGTCTGGGAGTTCCTGTATATGAAATGCACAAATACATCAAATTGCCATTACTGGGCAAGATGGTTTTTTTCTCCCCCCTTTTTTTTGTGTGTGAGAAAAAAGAACATTCATGGTCAATTATTCATTCAAGGGCACACCAAGCATTTGTGTTTTTTTTTGGGGGGGGGGCATAGGAAAACAAAAGGAGATTCAATATGGGGCTGGATAACATTATATGAAAGCTATTGTTTACAGATAAAACAAAACATAACATGCAAGTACATGCCTTTGGAATAACTGTGGTGGAGGTTAATTACCTTTCCTAGGATTTGTCCTTGTCTTCACTTATATCAGTGGTTTTCAACAGGGGTGCTGCAACAACATTACAGGGGCGCCACATAATTTGAGTTTAAGTTACTTAAACTTATTTTTTAATATATACGTTTATTTCATTATAAAAAGGTTTACAGTATCTTTTTAATTTTGTGGTGATCTATAATTGATGTTTACTTAGTACCTCTATATAAAGAATAAAATTATATACTGTATATATATAATTTGTATTATGAAATGTAATGTCTATAATTATATTATTATAATAAATATCATATAACATATAGGGTGGTTCACTACCAGTGCGACAAACTTGCAGGAGGTGTAGGGGGCACAAAGACGAATCGGAATCACATGCAGGGTCCAAAATGCCTTCGTCATGCGGTAGAGGACGTTGAACGGGAAGTCGCGTGAACAGCGATCCCGCTGGAAGTCAGCATTTGTGAACCGTTTCTGTTGAAGAAACCAAGAATCAAAAGTCCTCCGGAGTGGATAATCCGCAGGCTCCAGTGATCAGACGAATTGCAGATGGTACAAACTCATTTGGTTTGTTGACAGTATCCTCCATACAGTGGACTGGGAAATACCCAATCATTGGCCTATCGCTCGAGTACTCGTACTCGGATTGCCTTCTGCAAGACGTAGGACATTCTCCTCATCATCTGGCATCCTCGTCGTTCATTCTCGATTCATGGTACCTCTCGTGAAACAACCAGTCTCACGTCTTCTGTGCACATGTGCGAAAATTGTATGATGAGGAGCACGCCTGTGCGGGAAACATTCCTGGTACAAGCACAGAGCGGCGCGCCCGTTACAGTCCGCAGCTCCATACGCGAGGTGAAGGTCGGCCAGTTCAACGTTTGAATACTCGTCCATCCTACTGCCTCGGGAACCAGTTCGCAAATGCTGACTTCCAGCGGGATCGCTGTTCACGCGACCTCCCGTTCAACGTCCTCTACCACATGACGAAGGCATTTCGGACCCTGCAATGCTATGTGATTCCGATTCATCTTTGTGACCCCTACACCTCCTGCAAGTTTGTCGCACTGGTAGTGAATCACCCTGTATATATTTTTTAATATTATATATTGAGAAAATTGAGTAGGGGTGCCGCAAAATACAATAAATTACTTAGGGGTGCCATTATTAAAAAAGAGGTTAAAAACCACTGACTTATATATTTCCTATATTTATATGCAAATTAAAAAATAACCATATTAAGAAAAAAAAATCTTTTATGCCTTGAAACCTTAATTGTACATCCAAATAAACTTTCATCTAATTACCCTTTGATGACATCATGCAAGTTATATTTAAATACCATAATCACTCAACTTAGTACAGCATCAATCAAATATAAAACTATAATCATCATATAACTGTAAAGAAAATATGCTCTCCCTTCTCAGGCATAAATTTGTTTGTATCATGTCTCACATCTCTGTTTTAGTCAGAGTGAGTATTGGTAGACTCAAATACCCAATGCAGTCTTGACTGGTTGCTGCATTAGGCCAATGACTTGTAGGAATCTGTGAAACATAGTTATGTTGCCTTCAGGATTCATAATGTTTGGCTAGGTGTGAGCATGGGTTAAGTGCTAAAGCAATTAAAGTTATGCGATGTAAGTATATTCTGTCTGTATTTGCCTGTCCACTGGATGAAACACCTCAGTTTCGAGGAGATAAAGCTATGCAACCTTCACCTTAATCCAACTAACCTAGCAGATTGTGTGAAAAAGTTGATAAAATTTCTTCCAGTCAAGACGGGATTTGAACTGAGGCCTTTTCCACATGGTGTGAAAGAATAGTAATCATAACATGCTAACAGCAAGGGCAATAATCTTGGCAATGTTGGTTTCAGACACAAAATACAGGGCCTGCTTTGGTTTAAAGAAAACTGCTATCTGATGAAGGCTGGCTCTGCCGATTTTTCCATTACAGAGGTATGAGAGAAATAATAATCTGCACAATCACTGAACTGACATTGTGACAGGTAATCCACACGTCTAACTAGAGTTAAATTATTGGTCTGTTTCTGAGCAGTTTTCATATGTACTTTTCGTATGAAGGAGCAAACTTGCACACAAGAGTGAAGCTGCGCAACTTTCATTAGGAGCATTCTCGATGAGTCGCAAATGATGGAAGCCGGCCATCAGAATCCCTTAAGACACTGAAGAGTAGACAGGTCATTTTTCAATTCATTGCATTGGTCGTATTCTTCTTGACCCATCAGTTATTCAGGCCCTAGTACATGTCAAATGGTAACTAACATGGCATGATTCCCGAACACAGCAGAAGGGTATGTGTTTAATCACCTTTTCATAAGAAATTTTCATTCACATACTGTATGGGAAATAACTGCAGTGGAAAGAAACACCAATAAAAATTGGTGTTTTTTTCACCGTGAAATGTTTATTTAAATTTACAAATACAAATAAACATGACATGCACGTGCTGTAAAATCAATTTTACATAAACACTTACGACATTATTTTTCCTTTTATGCAGGGTTTTCACAAAATCAAATTGCGCGACAGTACATTAGAAACACCAAACAGTAAAAGTTTGTATTTTTGACACGAGAGGCATGAACTGTTTAGTCCGCAATCAAAAGGAAATATTAAACAACTCACTCAGCGAGCCGAAGCCCAAGATTACAAAATATGAAAATCTTATATATAAATAAAATTTAGATAAAGAAATAAAAATTTATGATCATTGTGGATTGGAATGTTTCAGGGCTTCTAAATTTATGGCACAAAACGTTCCATTATAATTGATCAAAGTTTTCAGTTTTTTATTGGTAGTGTGGCGTGGGACCGCTTACTTCTGTTTTACAAAGGGTACTAGGAAAGTTTTGCAATATGACGCAACAATGAATCACAGGAAGCTGCTTGTTGCTGTATGTTGAGACATGTTCATATGTGCATAGTAGCCGCCGCGCCAAGTCAATGGGCTCAGTTATTCATTAGTAGTGAAAGTGTAAAGTGATTGCGATGGCATCGTGGTCACAAAATGAGATAAGGACAGTTTTGCGGTATAATTTCGTGCGTGGTTTAACCATAGACCAGTGCTTAGAAGAAATGACTCTTGCACTAGATGATGATTGTCCACATCGTACAACGATATTCAGGTGGTATAGAGAATTCCAAAGGGGAAATTTCACTCTGGAGGATTCTGAGAGGCCGGGAAGGCCACGAACGTCAGTTACGGAGGAAAACGTTACTGCTGTGAGGAAAATGCTTGACGAAAACAGGCGAGTGACCTACCAACAGATAGAGGATACTTTGGGCCTAAATGCACCAGCAATTCGTTCGATTCTGCAAGATCATTTGCACTTGAAGAAACTTTGTTCTCTCTGGGTGCCGCATCAACTGACTGAAGAGCAGATGACACGACGTGTGACTTGGTGCCGGGAGATGTTAAAAAAGTTTGATAAGGGACAATCTCGGTATGTGAACAACATCGTGACAGGTGACGAGACTTGGCTGTACTATTACGATCTGCCGACCAAGGCTCAAAACAAAGTTTGGGTCTTTGATGATGACGACACACCCGTAATTGTCAGAAAATCCCGATCTGTAAAGAAGAAAATGATAGCTGTATTTTTCAAATCGAGTGGAATTGTGGAACGTGTCGTTTTGGACACGCAGAAGACAGTCACAGCTAAGTGGTATACTGAACAATGCCTGCCTAAAGTCATTGGATCTATGAAGAACCTGCGGCCAAAGTCAAGAATGGAAACCTGGTACCTCCATCACGAAAATGCTCCAGCTCACCGCGCCAAAGCCTGCACCAAATATTTGACCACGACAGGACTGAAACTTCTCGAGCACCCTCCCTACAGTTCAGACCTTGCTCCCTGCGACTTTGCACTGTTCCCGCATGTGAAAATGAAGCTAAAAGGGGAGGCGGTTTTCCAGTGATGAGGACCTTCTACGGGCTTGGGACAACGAGTGTGCTTTACTCCCTAGTGAAACTTGGCAGAACTGGTTTAAAGATTGGTTTCGGAGGATGGAGAGGTATATTGAATGTAGAGGAAATTACTTTGAAAAAATTAAATAAACAAAGCTGTATTGCAAAACTTTCCTAGTACCCTTTGTATTTCAGTGGACGTACACGTGTGAGTAGCGGTTCGTCTTCCTGGGTAGCACGTTGGTGATTATATCCAAAGTCGATATAATTATTGAATACCTTTTATTAAACTTGGTGGAAAAGGCCGGGGTTCAAATCACCGTCAATGGTGAGGATTATTTGTGATTTTTTTTTTTTTTTTTTTTTTTTTTTTTACAAATTGGCGGAGTTAGTTGGTCTCAGGGAGGCTGAACTACGCCTGAGACAAAATCAGATAAACAGAAGATATGCATTACCATAAAACAGAAATTAATAGGCAAAGTGCCAATATCGCTGTCAAATTGATATTGGCACAAGGTCAACAATTCGAAAACTTTGAGAGAGAGTGAAAATTATCCTATAATTATTGACTATATTACACAGAACGCATTTCAGCAATTCATTCACATATCAGGTTAAATTCATTCCAATCAGATGTGAGAAGGATAGGATCGATATTTAAAAAAAAATGCTGATGAAATTAGACAAATACGAAAGTGAATATCAGTCCGATGAAGTCTGTTGAGTTGTTTAGGTCTGAAAATAGGTGATTTTTCGAGGAATTTGCCTCCAACTTCTCAAAGAGCAAGAAAATTAACGTTTCAATTTTAGAATTTATAATGGAAGGACAGAGTTTCCTTTAGAATATCAAATTGGACCAGCTCCCTTTTACTTGAAAATTAATCTTTGCTCTATGAATTCTTTTAACCATTTGATATGCTCTCAGTAAATAGCTGTTAAATCAGTCACCTCCCTATGTAAGGGCTGTTTCCAGTTGAGTTAGTATCACTGGACAGCTCCGATGAGCAACGTTACGTCTTACAAGGACGTTCCACATGTAACTGGTGAGATGGGTCAAGGGAACGAGCAGGACAATCCATATAAACGACACCTTCAATTTATACTGTATCGTTGATTATCAGTTCCCTATTGAATTGAGCGTTGTCGCAATTAGTATGCTGGAAAACTCATCGCAAAACTGAGCGGCTTTGTTTTACGACTTTAGTTAAAAATTCAGGTGATTGAACTTTGTAAAGATTTACCGATAAGGCAAAAAGTTAGAAATTTTTCTGATTATACCATATCTTATTTTCATTTTTTATGAGGGGTGGAGCAAAGTTTTTAAATAATCTTTCAGTCTTGTTTATCTGGCTTCATCCAGACGAAGGCGCTTATAAATTTGCAAGACCTAGGCAAAGATCTATACACGTGCCGCAGTTATAATACGAGGAGGTGATCATTTAATTCGCGGACTGGTGCAAAATATAAATTATTATATTAGGTTACCCGTAATTCAATACATAAACCCGTATTCGTGTCTGTAAATTTCTTGTTTTCTCAGGTCGATTTGTCTGTTTTGCTGGACGCCTGAGACCGACTAACTCAAACACGGAGGGAAAAGCCCATTAAACTTCCTCATGTCATCAACGGGATTCGAACCCCAGCCTTTTCCACCCAGTGTGGGGAGGAAGGTGATGATACCACTGTGCTACCAGCTCAGGATGAACTGGTGCAATATCTTATCTTATCTTAATTTTCATCATATGAATCTTCTGTGGATTTCTCCTTCTTGAAATACTTTCCCTTAAGCTTTACACACTTTCGTCACCGCTCATTAAATGCTTTTGCAAACCATTTTTGGAAAGACGGTAAGTGCTTACGTTGTGGCTCTGCGAACATCTTTGTGTCGGACATCAAACGCTTGCGTTTCAGAGCCTTCTTCAGACGTGGAAACAGGAAGAGATCACACGGAGCTAAGTACAGTGAATAAGTGGGTTGTGGCTGAATGTCGGCATCTATGACAGTGATCACTTCCTACACAATATTAGCCGTATGGGGCCTGGCAATGTCTTGATGGTGAAACTACTTAACACCAGAAAGTTCGGTCACACCGGAACATAGTTTGGTGGGGGTGGTGAGTACCGTGTGGACAGTGATAGCTTAAGAGATAGTTCCCGGATTCCTCAATTGTTGATGTGTTTTGTGACCAGCCCAAGTGATAGAAAATATGACCATCATGTACGTCAAATTTTGATGAGTGTGTGGATATGTTTTTAAGCATGACAGTTAGGGAGTTTTCTTATTTCAAGTTAGTTTCGATTTTGCCGTTTCATGGTTGTTTTCATCTACCATATTCTATAATGGCTGCCATTGCATAATGCAATCCTGTAACTGTCGTTTCAGATTATAGTTTAATATTGTTGGCTCTCCAAATCATTTGGAGAGGCTATCTTTAAAGGTGATTTTGAACACAACGGGGGACGCAACAACGTGGTCGTGAGATATTTTTCGTCTTTTTTTGACCACTCTGTTGCTGTCCTGGGTTTTATTTTAATTTCTTGGCATTTGCCTCTAAAACAAATATCAGTGAATTTTCTGTTATTATTTGCCTCCATCACTGTCATGGCGTCGACAAACGTTGATTTTGGAGGGAAAACATAATATGAGGTCGCCATTTTGATCGTGTACATGAAGTTTTGTGGATATGTGTTTTAAGGCTGACAGTTAGGGGGGAAGAGCACCTGGAGAATATAGTTGAAACTGCTAAAAATTGAAAACTTGGTAAGGAATGGAAAAGTATTGAATATTTGGACCAAAGTTTCACTGGTGAGGTCTACTGGCAGCTCTTAGTCTGCGCGGATAGCACGGTGGTATCGTCACTGTCCTCCCCACACCGAGTGGTAAAGACCCGGCTTCGAACTTTAATGAGCTCTTTTCACTCCATGGCTGAGTTAGTTGGTCTCAGGCATAGATAACAAGGTCCCCCCCCCAAGAATCTGGGGTTTTTCGTCCAGCAGAACAGACAAATCAACCATAGAACACACGCAATTAACAGACATAAGACACACAGCACGGCATGTGAATTTAAATATTCGGGTGGCCTAATACAATAGTAGTATATACCAGCAGCTCTTAGGAGATCACGTGAACCGTTCCATATTGTATTTTTTCTCCCGGACAGAAACGGGATCTTCCAAGACGATTATGGGCAGTGTCATCGAGCTCACACTGTGCACGTGTGGTTCGAGGAACACAGTGAAGATATTAAAGCGTCTAGAATGGCCTCCATATTCGTCTGAACTGAACGAAATTGAACACTTTTGCGATGTTTTGGAATGGGAATTGAGATGCATGGACACGCAACCGTCATCTATTTCGACACTGTGAAAAGTCTTGCAATCAGCATGGTTGCAGATGCCTACGGTTTCAGACATATAGTGGAGTCAATGCTTTGGCGAATAGCAACTGTTATCCGTGCGAATGGTGGCCCAACACGCTATTAGTTAGGTGTTTATAATTCAGTGATCACTGAGTGTATTGTACACGAATCACAGATGAGAGAGGAATGTGATATGGATTATCTGTGATATAAACAGCCTAAATATTCTCGTTGTTTATACTCCTGCACGACGACCAAGTCCAAAAAATTTACAACAAATCCTGAAAGATAATTGTTAAATGTATTTAGCAGTCACGCGAACTTTGAACCACTGTCCATCACAGAGCGTAGTGTACTATTACACTCTCGCTCTTGACCATTCGGTTACGTTCGGCCTTGATATGTATGAAAAATATAAATAACAATTGCTGGATTTCTCTATTGGTCTAATTTTAATAAAATTTGGAGAAACTGGATTTTTTTTTTTTTAAGAGCTAAATATACAATTTCCTGAAAAATAATCCATTGGGAGTCGAGTTCGTGCATTATACCTCCGCATGTAATACACAATAATGAGGAATTTCGAAAAATTTTTCTGACGGAGCAAAATAGGAAATTTTGTGAAAATTCATCCACCGGAAGCCGAGTAATTTACTACGGACTGGTGGACTTTCTGAAGATAATAGGCCGTTTACACTAATATGCTAACGCACCTAGAAATGAAAAATCTATAAAAATAAAACAAAATAACAACAAAACCAAAAAAGAGCACACTAAAAATATTTTCTGGATTTTTAATACATTTATAGCAATTTCAGAATGTTGACAGCAATTGTCGAAATTTTGCAGTTTGTAGCGCATGTGTAACGCTTGTGGTTTATGGATGATCGTGCATTCGTTTATTTTCCTTGTTGTTGGAAACCTTATTAATTCTGCTGTTTGTATTCCATGTCTTCTTGAAATTATAAACCACAGAATGTTAAATAGCCAATTTTTGTGACGCTTTATTGTTAATGATTGGTAAGTCTACTTTTGCTTAGGAGTAAAGTTACCGAAGTTAGTATGATGTTCAGAATATAAATTTTGGGTGCTGATGAAAAGGTTAAATGATTTTCTTCACGATAAATTTTAATTATAAAGTCTTTGTCATTTCTCTATGGGTTTCGCATATTAATAAGAGATATGTGAATAATTTAGAAAATTATGATTTTGAAAAATCACTTTCACTTTAATAATGCATATTAATAATAATAATCAAATTAGCTTTTTTTTTTTTTTATAAAGGCAGAACCAGGGAGCGGTAATATTCCTGCCAGATTATTCCAGAGGCATGTTTTTGTATGTTCTGCTTCTACGTGATTGAAAAATATCTTGTGCTATTTCTCAACTCCCCTGCCCCATTCTCACTGTAGCAGAAAATTCTGGGCCTTCCCCAAAAAGGAGTGGGGTACCTTTTGTAAAAAGAAATATCTTTTATTAGCTGAACCTACTATATTTTAGTACAGTTGTGTGGTATTCTTTAAAAGTTTTATTTTCCCGTGATATTTTTGGAGCTATTATAGCTCAAAATAACGGTCTCTTGCAATACATTTTCTATGAACCTTTCTGCTATGCTTACCCCTTTGAGGGTGAGCATAGCAGAAAGATCTTCCCCTTGTTTTCCTATATATTCCCTCACCAAAAAAAAAAAAAAAAAAAAGGCCAGGTCCACCATTCTTTAGAATTTGTTTTGTGTGTGTGTATTTACAGTTCTGCATACATGCAGAAATGTCCTCAGTGGAGTGGTAGCTTTATTGTTTATTTCCTGTTTGCTGAGGTCTGTGTTCAAATCCCAGTGGGAGGCCAGAGTAATTCTTTAAAGCCTCTCCAGTTCAGGCTGCCATTAGCCAATCTCAGGTTACACCCATTCATGCATATAAACATTTTACAGACATAATACACTGGCACAATACAGCCTAAGATGCTTATGTGCCATACAATCCACAACAAGAAACAGAAATTGAATGTGTAACATTTCTGGATTTTTAGTTGTGATTTCATTCTAGAAACATATATCAACTTAACTAAAGTTAGAACATGCACCAGTTACTCAACAGCTTTATTTAATGCATTCATTATTTTTGTTAATTGCATTTCCTTATGTTCTGCTCACCCTTTAATGATGTTCAGAATGTGATCCAGTCTCATTTTACAATGGTTCAACTTATGATGCTCTTTTCTTACAACATTTACTGATTAAGGAATGTGCTCCAGAGTTAGGCACCACCTCGCAGTTTTAATGCTCAGCCAAGCAAATATATATATATAATAGTTTGTCTTGAAAATTATTATTTTATTTGATAGTGTATTAGAAGATGAAATACTCAAGACATAATTTCTTATGGGTTTAGGTAATTAACTATATAATATTGGTGTAGATACACCATAGTTTACCTGCTATTAAAAGAGATACTATTAAAACAATGCCTTTTACGCTACATACGTAGTTCAAATTTATGGGTAAACTATGGTGTATCTACACTGATATTATATAATTTATTTCATAGTGTATTAATGTACGTTCATGTGTAATTTTGATTTCTGCAGCTCTACGGTTTTAATCCATAGAAAATGTCAATTATTTAACGATGAAGTGGCGATTACTACAATTACATATTTGTAGTGGTAGTTTTTGACTTGTAGATCATTTAGTCTGTCATGACACTAGTGTGATCTTGGAAAACTCCATATTGTTTGCATTATTTTTGAATACATCTGCCCCTTAAAAATGGCTGCTAAGAGAGAATTAGGTGTTTGAGATGTTGTTAACCATAACAGTGGATACAAAGATTGATGTCATTAAGCACTCTGAAAAAAGTGATCATCTGAGGGATATATAAGTCAAGCCTTAGCTATTCCTCAGGTGTCACTAGTGACAACCATAAAAGACAAGGTAAGAAATAAGGTTTATGTTAAGAGCTCTGCTGAGGTGCAAGCAACAGTAATAACCAAGCGATGAATGAGGCTTGTTATTATTATTATTATTAGCCATATAGTGCAAGGAAGCCTGAGGCTTATCCTGCACCAGCCAAAAAAAAATTTCTGAATTACCCTGAGAGAGAGAGAGAATGAGAATGAAAATGAAAATCAGAAGTATATGTAGGAAATGTGGATTATGGGGCAACTGCAGAAGAACTGGAGCAACATTTTCATGGTTGTGGGTCTATTAATCATGTTACAATTTTATGCGATAAATATTCTGGCCATCCGAAAGGGTGAGCATATTTATTTATTTACTTGTTAATTCTTGTAAATATAATTGCATTTTTATACTTTTGGGGAAATTTTAGTGGAGTTTCTCACATTTAGAAATATAGTATAGTTTTGTAAGCAACACATCAACTTGTATACTAGCTTAGTTTGGCTGGCCAGTGATATACAGGGTGTTTCAGTTAAATGTTTCAGAACTTCTAAGAGGGGTAGGGTACATCCTGACAACTCGAAATCATATAGCAATGTGGGGTCGGAAATGCTTTCCTGAAGTGGTATTGTACACAGAAGTCGTCGTGCGACGTCGTGCAGCACAGATTCGATTTTCGGTCAATGTATGGGCAGGTATTATGGGAGATCACCTCATCGGACCTTACCTGTTACCGTGTCGTCTAACCGGACCTATCTACTTGATCTTTCTGCAGCAAGTATTGCCACAACTTTTGAGAGATGAACAGATTTCTTCATCGACGCAACACACAATGTGGTTCCAACACGATGGAGCCCCTGCCCATTATAGCGGAGATGTTCGTAACTACCTGGATGTCACATTTGGTCAACAGTGGATCGGACGTGGTGGTCCCGTGCGTTGGCCTGCTCGGTCACCCGACCTATCATGTCTTGATTTTTATTTCTGGGGTCATGAAATCGCTAGTTTATGACACCCATGTTGACAATGCTGAGGAGCTGGTTGCAAGAATCGCAGTAGCTGCCGAAGAAATTCGCCTGGAGTATTCCAGAATGTTCGGATGTCCATGCGTCGGAGATGTGAGGCGTGCATTGTAGCCCGTGGAAGAAACTTCGAACACTTACTTTAATCCATGTACCTTTTTGCTTCTTTTCATGTATTATTAAAACGATTTCTCACTTACGGTCTCTTTTCTTTATGGTGCTTCTGTGTACAACACCGCTTCAGGAAAGCATTTCTGACCCCACATTGCTATATGATTTCGAGTTGTCAGGATGTACCCTACCCCTCTTAGAAGTTCTGAAACGTTTAACTGAAACACCCTGTATATTGAGATGCCTAATATTTATATTCATTTTCCTGAATATTTTATTAGGTATTCTGGATCAAAACCTTTTATGTAAATAAGTACAGCTGAATCTACTCCTTTTGAGAGTAGAATTTGTTTTCTGTCATCACATTTTGAAGTAAAAAGTTACAATATTGTTAATTTCACAATGTCTGCATTTAATATCTCTATACAATAATGCCCAACAGAAATACATGTTGGGCAAACATGGAAAAAAAAATTAAATAAAAATACAGTAATATTATGCTAACCAGTAAAAAATATGTGTGAAGGTGATATACTCTGAAATTAGTTGCATGCATTTTACACTCATTTTGGAAGACATTAATGAAATTGCACAATGTTTACTTGATTTCTTGCCGATAGTATCTTCTTTTGTCAGCAGCTAATGCTTTCAAAAGAGATGAAAAATTTCATAAATTAAGTAAGTCTAAATCAGATGAATTTTATGTAACTTCATCAGGTTCAGTGTAGTCTACTTTAGACCCCTTGCTTCCTTAGCTTTCAGCGGTGTTTGAAGAATAAATAGCTAATACAATTATCACAGGTCCATATTAATTTTGTGTGTGATTTCACGTTTTTTTTTTTTTTTTTTTTTCTCTCTCTCTCTCTCTCTCTCTCTCTTCTCATTCAGTTTTCATCTCAACAGCTTGTGGATATTTCATTAGCACACAGATAACCTGTAAACATGCACCTTTTCTCTACACAGTCTTGCATTTATTTAATATTGTGCTTCTGGGTGTTCTCTGTGAACCCTGATCAGTTAGTTCAGTGCTATTGTACAAAATGTACCCCTCTAATTAAGCATAATCACTGACTAAGTAAGTAGGGCCCCTTCACAATTGGCAGATCTCAACTTGATCAATACAAAAATATAGCAAATAGGTTACTTTTTTTTTTTTTTTTAATTTTGTACATATTCTCTGCCAGTAATGAATACTATAATTGAAAAATATGCACTGGACAGTTTATTGTACAGGGTATATCAAAAGTCTAAACCCAAAAGGATTACATATTTTAGGAATTGAAATACCTGATGGCTTATTCCTCTTTCCTTTGGGACTACTCTTAATTTATTGCCTAAAACCACAGCATATTGCAGCACTGAAAAAAACTATTTAGGATGCATGCTCTCGGTATTTCTGTCTTAAGAATTCATAAAGAATTCGTGTCTGTAGATGTTAATGGCAGTCTGTTTGAATGATAAACAAATTAAGTATATATTGTTTCATTTTCTTTGTGGATCCAAACTTCTGTTCCGATGTACCATTATATCCTGGTGCAAAATGGCTCCAAAGTTACTAATATGCCTAAAACCTAACAACACCCTGTGTCTGCGCTAAACTAATAGTAGTGGCATTTCCATGGGAACTAATGCATGTGGACTCAGTTGCATCCTATGTAACCTTAAATTGTAGTGGGTTCCTGCCACAAATTTTTGTTCCCTAAGTACATTTTCAAAATAATATCTGTTTGTAATACCAATTATTATGGACAAATTAACCCAAAAATATGATTAACACAGATTTCCTATATACATTAGACTCTCGATTTTCCGGGATAGATGGTAAAAAAAAAAGTTCCCAGATAATCGATTTCCCGGTTAATCCAAAAATACAGCAAGTCCCCGACATACGTAAGAGTATGTTCCAGGACTTCTTACGTAAGTCGAATTTTATGTAACTAACTCGGAAATGACTAATAAAATATTGCTACTACAGTAGTTAAACTTCATTGGTGCTGATCGATTCACCGTTGCCACTGACAAATCTGAATTTTGCACGATATTTGTTAATATTTGGCCATTTTCATACATCCTTATTATTTTAATTTTCTAATCCAAAATGATCGCTTTCCTTTTCTTGATAGATTTACTAGTGGCGCTGTCTCTTATTCTTATAGTCGGCACCATGATAACAGTCAAAATTAAATTTTCTGAAAAGAACTTCACAAGATTAAGACAAAAACTCACTATTACACCCCACGCGAGCTAACATTTTACTAAAGCACATTTCTGGAGGTCAGTGCCATAAAACAATTTGCACTTTCCGGGTTATTGGGCTTTTCTGTTAGTGCAATCTGTTATAAACGGGTAGTAAACTCGACCTTATTGCATTTGCGATAATACCGATAGCTGTAATTCTGTGTGTTTTTACGTTATTATGGTGAAATGTGTGTCCCCTTCACTGAAATCTTCAGTCATATAGAAAATATATAACATAAGTACGAAGCTACAGGGGCTCACAACTGGTGATTATGGGCTTGGCAAACCCAAGACCCTGAGCTGGATATCATTCTTGGTGATTCCCTTCTAGTTCTCTCTCCCTCCCTCTCTCTCTCTCTCTCTTTGAGTAATTTAGAAATTTTTTTTTTTTTTTTTCCCCTGGTGCAGCATAAGCCTCGGGCTTCCTTGCACCATATGGCTAATAATAATAATAGTAGAAGGGAAGGGAATCACCAAGAAAGAGAAGAATGATAATATCCAGCTCAGGACCCTGGGTGTGCCAAGCCCATACTCACCAGATGAGAGCCCCTGGGGTTGTTGCTGATGTTAAAAAACTGCTTACCATTCTAATTCAGGAATAAACTCAACACTGTGTGCCTTTGAGTTTAGTAATAATTCAAGAAAGACTAGATGTCTTTATGAGCATCTCAGCTTTATAATCTTTATTTGTAAATTTAATGTATAAAAACATATACAGGAAACTAGAGATTTCACATCATTGAAATTAATGCCAGGGGATTATGTATTGAGAGTTATAATGCTATAAGTTCTTTACTCTTTCAGTAATTTTTAAATTTTTTTCAACTTTCTACTTTTCATTCCAGTTCTTGGACGAACTGGAATGAAAAGAAATTCCAAGGCATTATGGTATTTCTATTAGAGTTCAAAGGTTGGTGTAGTCTTTTTTAAAATACATCTATTTCTGATGTGCTTGCACTATATTTATACATAGTCTAGACTCTCCCATAGCTTGAGGCTTATGCCCTAAACGCGTTAGAGTACATCTGTTTTTAAATCTTAAAAAAAAAAAAAAAACTGTTTCTGTATCATAACTTCATATACTTTGCTTCTTTTCTAATAAAGATTATTATTTTCACTTATTATTTTTGGTGACATTTGTAGTTGCACATTTCACCGAAATCAATTTAAAAACAAAACATGGTACAGTTTAATGTTTGGCAACCTTTTTAAGCCAGAGGCACACTAAATTGTCCAGGACACTTTGAGATATTGCATACTATCTGGAAAGAGGGGGTGGCAACACATAAAGACTGTTTTGCTATTCATTAAAGAAGCTCATTTTATACACCTGCCTTGCCTATTTACACTGGTTACACTGTCACTCACATAAAATTTAAGTTAAACTAGAGTAATGTTACTTGTCTACACTGGTAACATGCTAGTATATAATAATATTTACCATGATCATATATTTATAATAAAGCACATTTTATTTAATTTAACGCTAGTGTTTAATTATATTTATCATGAATGTATATTTAGCTCTAAGGATGTAATCATGCTGCACACAATTTTACTCAAGTTTTTCATTGTGTGGAGTCTTGTTACATTGTGAGAACTTGAGGTGGTAGTACTGTAAGTGATTGGTTAATGTTTAGTCACAGCTTGTTCAAGGTTATTCTTCACCTGCTGAAAGTTCTTGAGTCAGTAAATGTTTTGCCATGTATGGAAAGCAAAGCAGTGGGGGGAGCATTTACTGCATCAAATTTTTACAAATTTACGGAGAATGGATGATTAAAATTGCCCAGGTGCACCAAAAGCAGGAGTGTAAATATGTAGGATTTAAAAATAACATGATAGATATACACACACTGGACAAAAAAATATGAACCTTTGTATTAAGGTAGTCACAGATAATCAAATGCAAATAGATGCAAAGAAAACTGACGTGTGTTGATGAGATGTTACCTCATTGAGTGTAAAGGATGCACAGGCTGTTCAGCTGCAGTAATCTGAAGCCAGAATAGGGAAAACGTGTGATCTATCAGACTTTGAAAAAGGTGTTGTCGTGGGTGCATGTTTAGCAGGAGCCAAGATTCAAGAAATGAGAGACATAACTGGTTTCCCAAAAACATTCATCTCAAAGGTTTAATGACTGGAAAACAGGTGGTTCTTCCATATTTATGGTATAAATATGGTAGAAAAATCAGTACTTCAAGAGTGAAGCCATCGTACTCTAAGGAGGGCTGTATGCAAAAATAGGATATCCAGTGTAGCAAATAACATCTGAATTAGAATTGCCCTATTTCAACCAGTACCATCCACAGGGAATTGAAGAAATTGTATATTGACAGTCACTTGCCTGTTCAGAAGCCACTTATTTCACGGAAAAACATAAAAATCCACATGTGCTGCAGTGCCAAGGACATTGTGATTGTACAGTGGAACGATGGAAGAAAGTCATATGGTCAGACAAATTATGATACACTTCGTTTAGTGCTGATGGTAGGCAGAGAGTGGGGCAAGAGTCTCACAAAGCGATGGACCTTGCTTGCCTTGTTACGACAACCCAAGCATCTGGAGGTGTGGTATCATTGTTGTATAGGAATTTTTTTTTTTTTTTTTTTTTTTGGCACTAACTGGGTCCATTGATACTAGCAGAAGGTTGAATGTCATCTAGGGAGTACCTAAATGTCATCTAGGGAGTACCTGAATGTCATCTAGGGAATACCAAATCTACTGCACCCTGCAATGTTGCACTTTTATTCTGAATGCAATGGCCACTTATGGATGACAGTGCAATAGTTCATCATGCCAAAACTGTGCAAGAATTGTAGGGAGAATGTGATGCAGATTTCTACCATCTTTCTGTCTCCCACAGTCTCCTTATCTCAATCCTATTGAGAATGTGTGGGATATGCTGGAGAGATCTGTTCGGCAACAAAGTCCTCTTTATTCAACTTTGTTCTAGGTTTGTGATATTTTTCTGGAAGAATGGTTACAGTTCGAACCAAAACAGCTGATAGAATCCATGTTGCACTGCACACTTGCTGTTAATAGAAACAAAACACAGCCTGATTCAATACTGAATAAAGGTTCGTATTTTTTTTTGGCCAGTGTGTGTATTTATTTATTCATTTTTACTTTAACACTGAGAAATCAAAACATGAGTGAATGCAACATGCAATAATTTTGTTATATTTCAAGTATTTAATTATTAATTTATTCATTATTAATTTGTAATGTTTATTTATGGAGAACTAGGGGGCATAAAATTTTTATTTTGCTTCAGACACAAGGAATGCTTAGTCACTGCTCTGTTGAAAAGGTAATATACATTTCCAGGTACATAGTTTGCTGTTATTAAAATGTTCTCATTTAGTTCTGCATTAATGGTTATAGTGTATTAAACAGCTCTTAGTTTTAGTCTAGAATTTTGATTGTTATATTTATGAGAGAGCAACTGACTGGACTTGTGGAATACATAAAGCCAAGCAGAATAGAAGCATTGTTCTTTGCCCTGTTTCCTCCTACTGATATTGAAAAATGGGACCTGCAAAAGAGTTTCTCTGTATGTTAACACTTCACCATTGAACAGCCAGCTCTCCTTATTGTAATATTTTACTGTATGTTCAGGTTTGAGAGCCAGCACAATGCTCAAGTCAAATAACCTCATTAGATCTGCCTTTCCCCCCCAATTCCTCTTTTCTATAACTTATGGCAGTATTCCAAGCTTCTATACATGATGTCCGGATGGGGCAGCTGACCTGCTTTCTCAATGCTCTTGCTTTGCCAATTACATCACTGCCAAGCATTGGATTTCTCTATATGTCACGTGTTAGTATTTTTATGTTAGTTATTGAATATAAGTTACTTCACATTTACTTATTTTTTTTTGATTACTACTCTAAAACAATAATTATTATTATTGTTTTAGAGTACAAAATTGTATTATATTATTATTACTACTATAGTAATTAGTTGCATGTTTCCCAGGACCAGTCAAAATTACTAACCATAAAAGTTCAATCATTGTTAGAGTTCAAATTGTAGTCCATCTTTTCCACTGAAAATTATTTTTATTGGAAAAATATATTTTGCATAAAAAAATTTTACAATCCCACTGCACTCTTTATTACCTTTCAAAGAAATTTTAAATATAAAGAAAGGTGTCAGAATAAGTAACAAGAGAAAAAAGCATGGTATAATAGACTATTTTGAGACCAATTCATATAGCACTAGAAACAAAACCCCTGATTCTGTAAGATGAGTGAAATCTGAATATAAGAAATCACTGGCAGAAAGAGCTAAGAATGGGGATAAGGTATTTTGTTTGAGTGAATGCAAGAAAGAAGAGAGAAAATCGGATAGTGCATCCCTTACAATATGGATTCATAGTCAACCTAGACAATGTGGCAGATAAACTGAATAGGTACTTTGCAACATTGATTGAAAGTGCATTTGAATCAGGAAGCAATAGTGAAGAAGAGTCAACTTGCTGTAAAATAAGGGATTTAATTATCTGTGGGAAGCATCTATTGGAAAAACTGCTGAAACTGAGGGAGGGTAAGTGTCCCATGGATGGATGGTATACATCCAGTTATACAAAAAATGGTAGGCATGCAAGCGTTTCAAACAATTAGTAATGTTAATGAGATCATCATTAGACCCCTGGAGATCCCCTTAAACTGTAGAAGTGCTAATGTTTCTCCAATCTGTAATGGAATTCCTAAAAGGTCATGGAAAACTCTAAACCATCTATTTGGATTTCTGTTGTTAGCAAGATCATGAAGTCTGTGGTGAATGTCACTACAAAAGTTTAGGACACCACAATAAAGTGGAATCCTGAAGTGATCACTGCATGAATAATCATCATAATGATTGAGACTAGAGACCATTTTACATCAATAACAATAATTGAGACAAAGTACCTAACCTTCTCCAGTAGTAATGATGATGCCCAGTGAGAAACACAATTATTTACATTACACTAAAAGTAATAAGGCAAAGCTGAAGGTAGAAATAATAATGCATTGATGATGCCTCGTCTGTCAGCATGTGTCACGAATTACTCTACATAAACGATAACTTGTGACTTTCAAAACTATAGTTGGAAGCTACAGAGGAACAGTCAGTAATCCTGTGTTTGTTATTTGCTATTTGGTTTTTAGGAGCATTAGCAACTAAGGCCATATTGCTCCGGGGATATGCGGTGGTCATTCCCTGACCTTTCCGTATCCTCCGTATTTGGTGGTCACGTGCTCGAACCCGGTCTAATCAAGAAGCGTGTGCTACGCACTGCTGCTCCTGCCCACCTGGCTACCAGTAATCCTGTACTAGCAGGATTACTGGTATACCTGTTAGTTATTTTGTTGAATGGTCCATCAGACCAGGCACTGCTTGCTACTGGATTAAGGGGCATGGCAGTAGGAATTAACTTTAGGGAAACAACTTGAAAGAATTTCTTCTTGAAAGAGAATTATGTCATGAATTATCTGGCATGGCGTTAGCATTAATAGAGGCATATGGTGCAAGAAAGCAAGCTTATATAGCATCAGCCAAAAAAAAAAAAAAAAACCTCATTTCACCCATCCATTCATTCCAAATGCTTGTCTAGTTCTGCCTTGAACTTATTTAAGTTTTCAACTTCCACTACCACAGATGGAAATTTGTTCCAACTATCAACCACCTGCTGACTAAAGGCAAATTTCCACACATCTATTCTGCAATTGTCATTCCTCAATTAATTTATGTCCCCTCAGGTGAGTAATCTGAGCAAGAGGAAGAATCCAACAGCATTGAGTTTGCTCAATCAATTCAAGGCCTTATACACCTCAATTAGATTACCTCAGAGGTGCCTAGTCTCCAGATGCTGAAATTTGCAGAACTTAAGCCTTTCTTGATAACAGCAACCCCCTTTTCCCCTATCCAATCTCGTTGACCTTCTCTGTACTTGTTCAAGCAGCTCTACATCCTTCCTAAAATGTAGCCTCCAGACCTGTATACAGAACTCGAGGTGTGACCTGACTATTGCCTTATACAAGGGGACAATCACCTCCTTATCCCTGCTAGCAAAATTTCTGTATATCATTGACAAGACACCATGAGCTACTCTTGCAGCCTGTCTGCATTGCTCAAAAATCTTCATATCTGACTGCACATTTATTCCCAGGTCCATTTCATTCTCTATTACCCTGAGTGTAGTACCACACAGTTGGTCTGTTACTCTGGGGTTACTGCTACCCATATGCAGTACTTTACATTTGTCAATGTTAAACTTCAGTTGTATCATTGATAAATACAGAAAATAACACTGGACCCAACACCAAACTCCGGGGGACTCCACTGATAACATTAGTCCACGCAAAGCAGTGTCCATTGATTACTGCTCTCTGTCTTCTCCCAGTCAACCATCCTTTTATCCATTGCAGCAACTTGCCCTTTAATGCCATACTGCTCCAATTCGTACATTATTCCATGTGCAACAGTATCAAAAGCTTTCCTAAAATCGAAGTATGACATCAAAAATATTTTTTCCTTTGTGAACAAATCATAGTATCAATCAGATTTGTCAGACAAGACTTACCCTTAACTTATCCATGTTATGTCTGAACTATAACTGCAGTCTTGTCTAGATGATCCTGCAGTGCTTCTTTAACCAGTGACTTCATTATTTTCCCTGGAACAGAAGTTAAACTAATAGGTCTGTAATTACCCATGTCATCCTTTGATCCTCCCTTTGTGAACTGGGGATACATTTTCACATCTCCAGTCCATGTGGATCTCCCATGAGTTCAGGGAAGCTCATTTAGCTCCCTGCTAGAGTTTGATATGCTTCTGGTCTCCACTTCTCTACAGATTTCCTCATGTGTGAATGTATATGCAAAATGTAGATGCATACTTCTCTTTCAAGAAGAAATTCTGTCATTTAAAAAAAAACCCTATAGTTATGTTTTAGATATTTTGCAACTTATTTTTCTTTTAGAAAGGTTTTCCATTTTATTTGTTCTCCAATTTATGATATTGCACCTGTATGAAAATCCATTTCACTTTATATTACATTTTCTGGGATGGCATTGTAACATTGTGTGCTCTCCCATTGTATATTATGACTGACTACTTACAGTAAATGAGGCCTAACCATATGACTATATGGTAAGTACTTGGTGCACACTATACATCATTGCCAACCTGTCTAGCTGGGTGGGTAAAGTGCCTGCCTGGCAACCCAAAAGGTCACGGGTTTGAATCTTGTCTCGGGCTTGGATCAGAGTAGAAAATGCAAAAACCTTGGGAGGTGCAATATGGTCACAGAAGCTGATGCGCCAACAACTAACAAAAAAAAAACTATACATCATTGATTTTAAAAACCTCAGTGCCTATTGTATTCAAAATATATATATTAGATATATCATTTATAAATGAGGTAACAAGGAAAGGTCTATTAGCCTTTTTAAAATAATTTATAATTATTCTATCTTACTTCTAATTAAGTAATTTTTTTCTCTGTTTTAGAAAATGGGCAGCCTGCGGAAAACAGCATATGGCATTCTTCTTGTAGGGGTAGTTTTTATTTGTTTGATAGACTTTGTTGTCATTAGCAATGATGCATCAAAGAGCAATGCAAAACCAAAAAAACTACAAATTGGAGTGAAGAAACGGGCCGAAGTATGCGATAAAAAATCTAAAAAAGGAGATGTCCTACATATGCATTACAAGGTATTGATACATTCCTCCTTTCTTTTATTTTTTTAACATATTTATATTTTCATTGTTTATCTAGTTTGTTTATATGCAGTTGCATGATAAGTAATTATCAACCAGTGTGCCACAACACTTTAGTCTTCAGAATGTTATAAAATTAGGAAAAACTCCATTCAGATTATTGGCACTCCTCTTTAGGGGTGCTTCAAACAAAACTGCAAGTGTGCCCCAAACAATAAAAGTTTTAGACCTGTTGATGTAGATAAAGATATTGAACCTCTGTGTTCACCGAATGTTTTTAAGAATTAAGTTTTGAGAATAACCTTTGTTTATAATTGCAATTTAAAATTATTTTTCTCATTAAATAACTACGCTTATACCACATTTGTATTTGTGTTTTTTTTTTTAAGTTAGTTTATTCAGTTTTATTGACTAAATCACATAAGGTTACGTAGATAACATTTGGTAAGTAAAATTTAGGTTAGATTATGTAACATTTTGGGACCCTCACTGGAACCATCATCAGACCATATGTGACAGCACTGTTAACAGCCTCCTGTCTTCCAGAATGACTGTTTCCTTCATTCATTCACTGAATTCATTTGTCATTCAGCAAGGCTTTTGTGGATTTATTGGATTTTGTGGATCTAGTTGCCTCCAAAACATCTACAACATGTTTTGGAGGCAACTAGAGGGCGTAACACTCTTGATCTGATTATCAGTAGTGATTTTCTTCCTGCATTAAGAATCTGCAGATAAAGGAACCACTAGGTGGCAGTGATAACAGTGTGCTGATGTTGGATTTACTCAAAGAGATAACTACCATCGGGAGTAAAGGGAAGGGTTTTTGCTTTCATAAAGGTGACTATGGTGGTCTGAGGCAGTTTTTAAATTCTATACAGTGGGACCAACTGATGATGTTACCAACAGCAATTCTAAATGGGGGAAGCATTCAAAGAATTAATCTTGAAAGCTACTAGGCTTTTCATGCCAACTAAGAAATATTGTTCAATATTTAGACCTAAATGGATGTCAGATGAACTAATAAGACGTGGCATAGAAGAAAAATGCATGGGATACATATAAATTAACAGGTGATTCAGAAGCCTATGGTAGATATAAGCTGGTCTGTAATCAAGTCACAAAGGAGGTTAGGCAGGCAAAGGCAGATCACGAGAAATCTTTGGCAAAGGATGCAAAGAAAAATAGCAAGAGTTCTTTACTTATGTAACCTCTAGAAGGAAGGAGATGAATCAGATTGGTCCACTTGATATCGATGGTTCAACTGTTGGTGATCCTGCTCAGGTAGCAAACAAACTGAATGAGTATTTTGCATCTACATTTGCGCATGAGGAGTTATTTGGGGTGGGGGAATGCCAGAGGTGTATTAACCTCTGGCAGTGAGCTAAATGATTTTGTAATAACTGAGAGCAAAGTGGAGGAGAAATTGTTGAAGATAAACATAAGAAAGGCACCTGGGATGGATGGGATCTATCCAGTTATATTAAAGGAGGCAGCATAGAAGTAAGTAAACCTTTATCCATAATTATGAGAGTTTTCTTGGACTCGGAGGAAGTACCCATGGACTGGAGATGTACAAATGTGACCCCAGTTCATAAAGAAGGATCAAAGAATGACAAGTAATTACAGATCTGTTAGTTTAACTTCTGTTCTGGGGAAATTATGGAGGGACTGGTTAAAGACTGCAGAATCATCTAGACAAGACTTCAGTTATAGTTCAGACACAGCATGGGTTTGTTAAGGGGAGTCTCTGACCAATTTGATTGGATACTATGATGTGGTCACAAAGGAACTGGATGCAAAGAATAATTTTGATATCATATATTTGGATCTTAGGAAGGCTTTTGATTCTGTTGCACATGGAAGACTGCTGCACAAATTGGAGCAGTGTGGCACTGGAAGCTAATTGCTGCTATGGATAAAGGGATGGTTGAGTGGGAGAAGACAGAGTGGTAATCAATGGTCTCTGCTCTTTGTGGACTAATGTTATTAGTGGAGTTCCCCAGGGTTCAGTGTTGGGTCCATTGTTGTTTTCTGTATTTATTAATGATATTGATGATGGAATATCAGGCTTAACGTCTATGTTTGCAGACTACACGAAGGTTGGTAAAGTTGTTAATGACACTAATGACAGTACACTTCTGCAACAGGATCTAGAAAAGTTGAACAGATGTTCTGAGAGGTGGTAACTGAAATTTAACAGTGACAAATGTAGTACTGCATATGAGTAGCAGTGATGTATCAACTGTGTGGTACTACACTGACAGAGGTAGAGAATGAAAAGGACCTGGGGGTAATTGTGCAGTCAGATATGAAGTTTTCTGAGCAGTGCAGATGGTCTGCAAGAGTAGCTCATGGTGTCTTGTGAATGATATATACAGGAATTTTTCTAGCAGGGAAAAGGATGTGATTATCCCCTTGTATAAGGCAATGGTCAGGCCACACTTTGAGTAATGTATACAGGTCTGGTGGCCACATTTTAGGAAGGGTGTAGAGCTGCCGGAACGAGTACAGAGAAGGGCAACAAGATTAGTGAATGGAACAAAGGGTTGCTCTTTTAAGAAGAAAGGCTTAAGTTTTGCAAATTACAGTGTCTGGACACCAGGTACCTATGATGTGATCTGATTGAAGTATATAAGGCCTTGAATGGTTTGAGCATGCTCAATGCTGATGGGATTCTTTATCTTGCCCAGATTAATCTCCTGAGGAGACATAAATTCAAATTGAGGAAAGACAGTTGTAGAATAGATGTGCAGAAATTTGCCTTTAGCCAGCAAGTGGTTGATTGCTGTAACAAATTTTCATCTGTCATTGTAGAAGTTGACAGCTTAAATAAATTCAAGACAAAACTAGACAAACATTTCGAACGAATGGATGGGTGAAATGCGAAGGTGTTTTTTTTTTTTGAATGATGCCGTGTAAGCTTACTTTCTTGCATCATATGCCTGTACTTATGCTAATGAATGAAGAAGACAGTCATTCAGCAAGATAGGAGGTTGTTAAAAGTGCAGCCAAGTATGGCCTAATTGATGACGTATTCCAGCAAGGTTCCCGAAACGTTACCCGATTGTATACTTCATTTAGTGAATAAGGCTAACTAAACTAACTTAAAAAAAGGACCCCACCCACATGGTATAAAAGTGGTTATTTAGAGAGAAAAAAAAATTTTTGACGTTGTAGAGCGAATTTGACGTTGTAGAGCGAATATCATCTTTTAAGGGCACAAAAGGTAATATAGTTGTACATGTTGGCACTAATAATATTAAGAGTAGGAGACCGGCAGAATTACTTAACAAGTACAGGTCACTGCTGAACAAAAGCCGAGAATTAGGGTTGAATTTGAAAGTGTCTGCAATTCTGCCCAGACACGATAGGAGGGAGTATATGAAGAGAGCCTTGTCGATCAATTCGGCCCTGGAAAGATTGTGCAAGGCTCAAGGGGTAGAATTTTTTTCAGCCTGGACTGTACTTGTTAACAGGAGAGATTGCTTCTACAGGGATGGGATACACTTAAATAGAAAGGGTGCAAGAATATTTGCTGATGCTATCGAGGCAGTGTTAGGTGGGTCGGAAAACTGCTAGCTTGGGGGGAGACAAAGACCAATAGATTAACAGTAGCCACTGGCAGAGGTGAAAGAGATTCTTGCACTGCTTCTATTAGAATGAGCAGAAGCCTGAAAAACAAGATGCATGGCATTTCAGAGACTGCTGGGAGCCATTGCGGTACAAGTAAACACATGGGTTGTGTTAGGGTAGCTAAGAATAGAAACAGGTGCAGGTATACTTGTGTGTACACCAATGCTAGGAGTTTAGTAAATAAATTTGATGAATTTCAGGTATTGCTCAAAACATCAAAGGCGGATATTGTTGGGATATCAGAGATGTGGTGTCACACAGATATAAGGGATGCAGAACTGCAATTTGGGGAGTACAACGTCTACAGAAAGGATAGACAGGATAGGAAGGGGGGAGGGGTTATGCTATTAGTTAAGAAACACATAAAAACCAAGGAAGTGAAGCCAGTCGACATCGCTGGACAGTGCAGTGTTGAGTCAGTTTGGTGTGACATAAGCATTGGGAGATCAAAATTGAGAGTAAGAGTGTGCTATAGGCCTAATGACTCTGATGAGTATAATAAGGAACTGTACAGGGAAATAGAGTGGGCCAGTAAATCAGAGTCTTATAATGGGAGATTTTAATTTCCCAGATATTGACTGGAATTTGGGGGCTGGTTATTCACGCACTAGCAGGGCTTTTGTGGATTTATTGGATGATTGTTTTCTACATCAGCATGTTCGGGAGGCAACTAGAGGGAGTAATACTCTTGATTTGATTATCAGCAGTGATTCTTCATGCATTAAGAATCTGCAGATAAATGAACCACTAGGTGGCAGTGATCACAGTGTGCTGAAGTGGGATTTACTCAAAGAGGTAACTACCATTAGGGGTAAAGGGAAGGGTTATTGCTTCCATAAAGGCGACTACGATGGACTGAGACCGTATTTAAATTCTATACAGTGGGACCAACTGATGATGTTACCAACAGCAAATTCAAAATGGGAAGCATTCAAAGAACTTATCTTGGAAGCTACTAGGCTTTACATACCAACTAAGAAATATTGTTCAAGGTTTAGGCCAAAATGGATGTCAGATGAACTAATGAGGCATATGGCAGAGAAGAAAAATGCATGGGATACTTACAAATTAACACATGACACAGAAGCCTATGATAGATACAAGTTGATATGCAGCCAAGTTACAAAGGAGGTTAGGCAGGCGAAGGCAGATTACGAGAAATCCTTGGCAAGGGATGCAAAGAAAAACAGCAAAGAGTTCTTTACTTATGTAAACTCTAGAAGGAAGGGGATGAATCAGATTGGTCCACTTGATATTGATGGGTCAACTGTTGATGATCCTGCTCAGGTAGCTAACAAACTAAATGAATATTTTGCATCGACATTCACACATGAGGAGTTATTCAGCAAGGGGAATGCCAGAGGTGTATTCAACTCTAGCAGTAAGCTACAAAATCTTGAAATAACTGGGAGTAAAGTGGAGGAGAAACTGTTGAAGATAAACACAAGAAAGGCACCCGGGGTGGATGGGATCTATCCAGTTATATTAAAGGAGGCAGCAAAGGAAGTAAGCAAACCCTTAGCCATAATTATGAGAGCTTCCTTGGACTCAGGGGAGGTACCCATAGACTGGAAATGTGCAAATGTGACCCCAATTCACAAAGGAGGATCAAAGGCTGACACAAGTAATTATAGACCTGTGAGCTTAACTTCTGTTCCAGGAAAATTAATGGAGGCACTGGTTAAAGAAGCACTGCAGGATCATTTAGACAAGACTTCAGTTATAGCTCAGACACAGCATGGTTTTGTTAAGGGGAAGTCTTGCCTGACCAACTTGATTGGATACTATGATGCAGTCACAAAAGAACTGGATGCAGGGAATAACTTTGATATCATATACTTGGATCTTAGAAAGGCTTTTGATACTGTTGCACATGGAAGACTGCTACACAAATTGGAGCAGTGTGACATTGGAGGCAAATTGCTGCTATGGATAAATGGGTGGTTGAGGGGGAGAAGACAGAGAGTGGTAATCAATGGACACTGCTCATCGTGGACTAATGTTATTAGTGGAGTCCCTCAGGGCTCAGTGTTGGGTCCATTATTGTTTTCTGTATTTATAAATGATATTGATGATGGTATATCAAGCTTAATGTCCAAGTTTGCAGACGATACAAAGGTTGGCAGGGTTGTCAAGGACGCTACTGACACTATGCTGCTGCAACAGGATCTGCAAAGGTTGAGCAGCTGGGCTGAGAGGTGGCAAATGAAGTTTAACATTGACAAATGTAAAGTACTACACATGGGAAACAGCAACCCCAGAGCAACGTATCAGCTCTGTGGTACTACACTGACAGTGGTAGAGAATGAAAGGGACTTGGGGGTGGTTGTGCAGGCAGATATGAAGTTCTCTGAGCAGTGCAGACGGGCTGCAAGAGTAGCTCATGGAGTATTGTCAATGATATACAGGAATTTTTCCAGCAGGGATAAGGAGGTGATTATTCCATTGTATAAGGCAATGGTCAGGCCACACCTAGAGTACTGTATACAGGTCTGGAGGCCTCATTTCAAGAAGGATGTAGAGCTGCTGGAACGAGTGCAGAGAAGGGCAACAAGATATGTGAATGGAACAAAGGGGTGCTCTTATGAAGAAAGGCTTAATTTTTGCAAATTACAGTGTCTGGAGACTAGGCACCAGCGAGGTGATCTGATAGAGGTGTATAAAGCCTTGAATGGTTTAAGCATGCTCAATGCTGATGGGATTCTTCCTCTAGCTCAGAAAAATCACCTGAGAGGGCATAAATTCAAATTGAGGAAAGACAGATGTAGGATAGACGTGCGGAAATTTGCCTTTAGCCAGCGGGTGGTTGGTTGGTGGAACAGACTTCCATCCCTTGTGGTGGAGGTTGATAGCCTAAATAAGTTTAAGGCTCAGCTGGACAGGTATTTTGAACGAACAGAGGGGTGAAGTGGGTTTTTTTTTTTTTTTTTTTTGGCTGATGCTGCATAAGCTTGCTTTCTTGCATCAAATGCCTCTACTAATGCTAATGCTAATTTCATGGAAAATTACCGTGTAACATTTCCTAATTATATTAATTTTAAAGTTAATACTAATTTCCCAAATTGAAGACACCAACTTAATTTCCAACAATGTTTTTAAATGGATTGATATTACAACTAAAGTCCATGTATTAAATAAGGCATGTGACTTTTGAATGTCACCATAAAATTTAAATATACACTATTGAATTGGTACATGTATACAATATTAGCCTCAAAGGTACTGCTTAAGTACATGATTATTGTCAAAACCTACTTTCCATTTATTTAATTACCTATACCCAGGTTACTTAATTATTTATAAAGCAAGTAATTGGAAATAATGCATAATTGTTGTATTTATTAATCTGTCAATTTTAGTGTATAGGTGCTCCTATGGTGCATATAGATATCCCATTTTGCTATTCTGATTAATATACATCTATGATTCATCTCCTACTTTCAGTATGCGATTTTAATTAACTTCCAAATTATCTTATGCAAACACATGCACACGTGTGCAGTAAATATAATTTTATGTGATATTTGAATACTTAATTACATATAGTGATTTTATTTTATTTTTTCATTTTGTCTATGAACATTAAAGTGTTATATTTTATTATTTAGTTCAATACCTAATGTTTTGTTTAGTAAATATGGGCAATGTTCAAATCATTTCTATTTAAAACATATCTTGAACTCAGTAACTTTAACTTCAAGACAATTCACCCACCTGTCTTCAAAATGTATAGCCTACATATTGAGGTAACAGAAACCTTGTATTATACGTGTCCCTTCAGTTGCACATTTTTACATATGCATCAATTTTATTCTTGGATGTATTTTTGAATTACACAATACATTTTGACTCAAAACAAATCTGTAATTGATCTGCCAGACTCTAGTGTATATAAATTGAATAACTTATAAGAAGTCTGAAAAATACATATGTATTCAAATAAAAATATTTTAAACTGCAAATTGAAAAAAAATAATCCATGAGAAGATATCCCCTGTTTATCCTTTTCATTGCATCAGTTAAGTTTCTTTGTGGAGGAGTTACACAAATTTTGATGCTTGAACAGGTGCAATATTGGATGTTTTTTCATATTTGTCCCTGTTTCTTTGTATAGCATGTACTATATTAATCATGTTTTAAGTTTTTTAACAGTTCTAAGAGTTTATTCTTTTTTGTTGAAAATACAGCTATTATTTTTGCATGTTGCATGTTCAGTTATTACTGTGTATGATGTACACAGCACCCTTGTATTAAATGATTTTGCAAGCTATTATAATTGTATTATTGGTTAAAAATGGGTACATTAATATGAACTGCATTTGTGAAAAAAAAAATCCAGTAATCTGATTAAGAACATAACCCAGACTTGTTTCATTATTTTCAGTGAGAAAATTAATTTGAGATATGCATTCTAATTTTGCACAACGGTTTTCAGAAAGGCACTGGTTTTTTTTTCCAGAAAGGCATTTTCTGTATAATTGATAGGATTCTTGTATGTCAGATTTGATGAGAACAGTTATTAGGCTGGCTTCAGGCTAGTGGCTAAAAAATAGCAGAATCTTGTATAGACCAAGAAGAGTTGCTATTCACTATCTGATATAATTGCTGTATTGCAGCAGCAGCAGTACCCTCAAATATTCCCCATTATATAGTAGACTCCCAGTTAACCGGCACCCATGGGGATTGGTAGATGCCAGATAACTGTAGTTTCTGGTTGCTCGAGAATTAGTATTAAAAAAATACTTGACTATTATATTAAGCCCAATACTTAGAAAATTAAGACAAACATAGGCAAATTTTACTAAAGAAACTGAGTTTTATTATAGAAACTGCTTTTTGAATACAGTAACTTACAAAAAAAAAACACACTCAAAACTGTTGTAGTAGGTAGAGAGTTTACTGGGTAGACATCACATGAGGATAGTCAGGATCTGCTGATGTAGCTGGGACAGGATCAGGAGGGTCTGTAGATGGTTTTGGATCTGCATTAGTAGATGATGTTGTGCTGCCAAACTTGCTTTCAGTTCTTCAAAAATGAATGAATATCACCTTGCTTTGAGGTCTTACGTCTCTCAGACAAAGTCAAGTTATGCATGATGTGGAACTGCATAAGATGCCGAGAAGTGAAGAAGGGTTGCTGTTCTGCAAAAGCTATTAAAGTTTCAAATGCTGCATTAGCTCTCTGCCAGGATACTTTTCCCACCTGACACACATTGTCATTGCTTTCTTCCTCCTCTGCAACTTTTCATTCCATGATTCACAACAGCTTCTATGATTTCTTCCATATTCAGCATATGAGTTACTGACATATGGTATATCTTCATCCACAACAAGCCAGTCATCGACTTCATCTCGAGGCAAATTCATTTCGTCAACTAACTCACAGATTTAATCATAAACAGTGCTATTGACAGCTGCATGGAAACTCCTCAAATTCCACGGAGGAGGACTTCTCAAATATTACAGCTGGCCACAACTTTCTCCAACATTTCCGTAATGTTTCATTTCTTACAGAGTTCCAAGCACAACTAATAGTGTAGGTAGCATCTTTGAGGTTATATTTCTTCTGAAAATCAGAATTGTCCCATCAAAATTAGTCATTTTCTACATGAAGTCGCGCCTGTAAAACATTTTTATGTTTTGTTATTCACCCCCTGATCCATTTGTTGGATCAGACTTGTGACGTTAGCTGGAAGATAACACATAAAATGTTGCCATTAACTAGCTCTTCAGCAGGAGGATGTGCGCGACAGTTATCCAGGAGCAACAAAACTTTGCTGTTCTTTGGTAATCCTTTCTTTCGTAAAATTTTATTTAACACTAGGGACAAAAGAATAATGAAACCACTTGGTAAAGATTCCTGTGTCCATCCAACTGTTACTCTGTGCATGATAATGTATGGGAAGGTTACTTACGCCTCTAAAGGATCATCTAGACAAGACTGCAGCAATAATTCAGACACAGCATGGGTTTGTTAAGGGAAAGTCTTGTCTGACAAATTTGATAGGATATTATGATGTGGTTACAAAGGAACTGGATACAAAAAATAATTTTGACATCATATATTTGGATTTCAGGAAAGCTTTTGACACTGTTGCGCATGGAAGACTATTGTACAAATTGGAGCAGAATGGTATTAAGGGTAAGTTGCTACAATGGATAAAAGGATGGTTAAGTGCGAGAAGACAGGGGTGGTAATCAATGGGTGCTGCTCTTCTTGGACTAATGTTATTAGTGGAGTCCCACAGGATTCGGTGTTAGGTCCACTGTTGTTTTGTATATTTATCAATGACATTGATGAAGGTATATCAGGCTTAATGTCAAAGTTTGCAGATGATACAAAGGTTGGCAGGGTTGTTAATGACAGTAATGGCAGTGTGCTACTGCAACAGGATCTAGATAATTTGGGCAGATGGGCTAAGAAGTGGCAACTGAAGTTTAACCTTGACAAATGCAAAGTACTGCATATGGGTAGAAGTAACCCCAGAGAAACGTACCAACTGTGTGGTACTACACTTAAGGTGGTAGAAAATGAAAAAGACCTGGGAGTAATTGTGCAGTCAGATATGAAGTTCTCTGAGCAATGCAGACAGGCTGCCAGGGCAGGTCATGGGGTTTTGTCAATGATATATAGGAATTTTGCTAGCAGGGAAAAGGAGGTGATTATCCCTCTGTATAAGGCAATGGTCAGGCCACGGCTTGAGTACTGCGTACAGGTCTGGAGGCCTCATTTTAGGAAGGATGTAGATTTACTTGAGCGTGTACAGAGAAGGGCAACAAGATTGGTGAGGGGAATGAAGGGATTCTCTTACCAAGAGAGGCTTAAGTTCTGCAAATTGCAGTGGCTGGAGACTAGGCACCTGCGCGGTGATCTGATTGAGGTATATAAGGCCTTGAATGGGTTGAGCACGCTGAATTCTGATGGGATCCTTCCACTTGTTCAGATTACAAACCTAAGGGGGCATAAATTCAAATTAAGAAAAGACAGATGTAGAATAGATGTGCGGAAATTTGCCTTTAGCCAGCGGGTGGTTAATTGCTGGAACAAACTTCCATCTGTCGTTGTGGAAGTTGATAGGTTGAATAAATTTAAGGAGGAACTGGACAGGCATTTGGAGGGAATGGTGTGTTTTTTTTTTTTTTTTGGCTTATGCTGCATAAGCTCATACATTTGCTTTCTTGCATCACATGCCACTACTACTACTACTACACCTTGGTTTAGCAAATTTGCCGACCACACACTTCCACATTAGTCCTGTCTCACCTGCATTATAAATCTGTTCTGGGGTAAAGTAATTTTTTTTCACTATTTCACTAAACACCTTACGAAATGAAGCTGCAGCCTGAAAATCAGCCAATTTCTGCTCCCCTGACAAATCCAGCTTACGAATGCTGTGACGAACCTTGAATCGTGTAAGCCAGCCACTTTAAAATGAACACTTACCTTCAATTTTCATTTTCTCATGAAATTCTTTTGCTTTTTCTTGCAACATGGGTCCAGAAATGCAACCACCCTCGGATCTTTTCAGCGAAAACCACTCGTACAGGACCTGATCAAGCACTTCCATTCTCGGTGTATGAAGAGTATAATGCTTCTCTACACTCTTGTCACCCTCTGACTTGGCATAAAACTCCTTTATTTTCTGAGACTGAGCCTTAATGTCATAGATCGTTGACGAGCCAACATTAAATTCTTCCATGAGCACTGCACGACTTTCACCTTTCTCAAGCCGCTTGCATATTTCCATATTCTGCTTGAGGGTAAGCACTACACGTTTATGCTTACTTGCTACCTGTTTTGGCATACTAGGGCTTGAAGGAGAACACAGAATTTGAACAACAATAAATCAACCGGTATATTTACACAGTGAATTGTCGGGAGTGAGAGACAAACGTGATGAGGGACGTGCATGCACGTACTCACAGTGCAAAGCGGCGTGCCAAGTTTGAATCATTTTATCTAAAAATTAATATGTATCATTTTAATTTTTCAACTACCTACTATTTCCAAGATTTTTTGCCAGTTGCTTGAATTCTGGTTAATGGAGAGTCTACTGTATTTAGTAATAGTAGTGGAAAATTATGCAAGAAAACAAGCTTATATAGCATCAGCCAAAAAAAAAAAAAAAAATACACACACTTCATCCATCCTTACCTTCCAAGAATTTCTCTAGTTCTTTCTTGAATTTATTCAAACCATCTACTTCCACAATAACAACAATGGATGGAAGCCCATTCCAACAATCAACCACTTACTGGTAGAAGGTAAACTTCCACACATCTATCTGGCAACCACCCTTCAATTTAAATTTATGCCCTCTCTAGTCTTGGCAAGAGGAAGAATGCCATTCACATTCAACTTACTCAATCCATACAAGGCCTTAAACACCTCAATTGGATCACCCTGCAGGTGCCTAGTCTCCAGACACTGCAATTTGTATAACTGAAACCTTTCTGGGTAAGAGTATCCTTTCATTCCCTTCACCAATCTGGTTATTCTTCTCTGTGCTCATTCTGCAATCCTTCTTAAAGTGAGGCCTCCAGACCTGTATACAGTACTCTAGATGCAGTCTAACCACTGCCTTTTACGAAGGGATAATCACCTCCTTATCCTTACTAGCAAAGTTTCTGTATATCATTGACAAAACCCCATGAGTTGTCCTTGCAGCATGTCTGCACTATCAGATTGGTTAGACAAGACTGCCCCTTAACAAATTCATACTGTGACTGTGGTATAATTGCATTCCTGTCCATATGGTCCTGCATTACTTCTTTAACCAGTGACTCTGGAAAAGATGTTAAGGTGACAGGTCTGTTTTCCAGTGCTTATATCACACCAGACTGACTCAACATTGTACTAGTCACCCCTTTTGACTGGATGCATTGCCTTAGATTCTTGACTAAGAGCATAACCCATACACCCCTCCCCCTGTTCTGTCTTTCCTTCCTGTATACAGTGAACTCCCATATTCAAATTCAGCATCACTTATGCCTTAGTGACACCATGTCTCTGCTATCTCTACAATGTCTGCATTTGATGACTTAATCAGTACTTCAAATACATCAAATTTATTTACAATGCCCTTAGCATTAGTGAATGTGCACATGTTCTTACTCTTAATAACCCTTACACAGCACATATATTTACTGGTTCTATGATGACCCACAGCAGGGCCTGAAATCCCCAATACCTTGCATTCCTGTCTGCTGCAATTTCCAATAGAAGCAGTGCAAGAATCATCTACCCCTCTGACTGCGGCTCTAGTTAAACTATTAATCTGTGCATCCCCCTCCCAAGCTAGCAGTTTTTCGATCCACCTATCACTGCCTTGATAGCATCAACAAATATTTTTGCACCCTCTTCTATTTAAGTGTATCCCATCCCTGTAAAAACAGTCTCTATTGTTAATATTTATACATTATTATAAATTAATATTTATTATTATTATGGTCACAAAGAAAAAGTCTCTCCCTCTCATCCCTACTTTTTTAAATAAACTTTTTTTGAATTCCTAAAATATCATTAGATATTTGAATTATTATTATTAGTAGTAGCGATGGCAAAGTAAGCTTATATAGCATCAGCCAAAAAAATTAAAAAACACTCCGCCCACCTCATCTCTCTATCCCCTGTAATAATAGTTTAAATCTTCCTTAATTTTATTCAAGCTATCCATTTCCACAACACTAGATGGTAGTTTGTTCAAACAATCAGTTAATGTCTGGCTGAAAGCATATTTTCACTCGCCTGACCTGCAGATGTCCTTTATCAGTTTAAGTTTGTCCCCTTGTGTGTGTTGTCTGAGAAGGAGTAAGAATACCATTATTAAGCTTACTCAATCCATTTATAGCCTTAAAAACTTCAATCAGGTTTATTTACAAGTACATAGTTCCAGGTGCTGTGATTTGCAGAACTGAAGTCTTTGTGATAAGAGTACCCGTTTGTGTTCTTGACTAATTTGGTTGCACTTCTTTGCACCCATTGCAAGAGATCCACATCTTTCTTAAAAAGAGACTTCCTGACCTGTAATGCAGTCTAACGATTGCTTAATGCAAAAGGATAATAACTTCCTTGTCCCTACTGGTCCTGTGTATCACTGACAGAATCTCATGAGCTGTTCTAGCAGCCTGTCTACACTACTCAGAGAATTTGATGATATCACATTAATATTATAGCTCATGCATAGAAACAAAATGCTCAACGTCAAACATCCCCCCTTCCCAGTTAAAATGCACATGATCTGTCTGAAATCTATAAACAAATCTGTAAATGAATGCAGCACCAGTTTGCATGACCCAACCCCAATCATTAGTATAGTGACTCACTCATAACATATCAGTTTAAAATTTAGATTTTTTTTTTTTTTAAATTCGATATGTAGAGTTTTGTTTTAAATAGATAATCCTGTGTAATACTATAAATTATTATTTTAGGGAACTCTTGAAGATGGCACAGAATTTGACAATAGCTATAAGAGAAGTGAGCCATTAACATTTACTTTGGGTTCAGGACAGGTAATCAGAGGGTGGGACCAAGGCCTGTTGGGGTAATTATTTTTAAATTTGTATATTTGTTTTTAATGTTTTATATTTGCTTAAACAGCTGATAGTGCCAGTTTTTCGTTGGTAAAATAATAGGATTCAGCATTTGAAAATTTGTCTTCTCATAAATTTACAATATAATTAAATTACTTTGTTAGTTACCTTTTCTTACCATAAAATTTGAAAACTGATCAGTGCATGTATGTAATGCCTCTCCTCATGAGTTGAGCCTAACTTGTAAAATTGTAGAACCTTTTCATGAGTGAGTTGCCTGAATGTGTAGCCTCCCCTTCCCCACACATAGTCAGTTTTTGATAGAGGATAGCTCTGTGGAGTGAGTTTCTTTGTGAGATTTTGTAAAAATGAAAACTTTGTAGATAAATGCTTTTAAATATTAATTTATTTTTATTTTGACTTGATTGTCCAGCATTAGAGTTTAATTATCAAAATTCAAACCAGAATTTTTTTTAAAAAATTGTAAAAAGTATTGTAAACATGGTTTAAAAAAGTCTTTGTTATTTATTTATTTTTTCGAAGAATTAGATAGTATGAATCAGAGCTGTAATACGTTGATATTAATATTTGTAAATAATAAGAGGAGTTTACCTCAATATAGTATGTAGAACACTTCCGTATGATACTCTCCAGAAATTAAAACGTATATTTTAGAAAAGAAATATGGTAACTTTGGGCTGAGTACCTTAGTGTTGATTTAGTGTAATTTTGCACCAAGCCATTCAAAAAATCTCCCATAATTTTGTGTATCGATAGGTTACACCTGGAGAGACAGGAAGTGAATGAAATAGTCAATAAGAGTTTAAAAAATGAATTAGATAATATGAATCAGAGCTGTAATACTCAATACGTTCTACGTTGAGATATTAATATTTGTAAAATAATAAGAGGAGTTCTACGTACTATATTGAGGTAAACTCCTCTTATTATTTTACAAATAGTAATATCAGCGTAGAACATATTGAGTATTACAGCTCTGATTCATACTATCTAATTCATTTTTTAAACTCTTATTGACTATTTCATTCACTTCCTGTCTCTCCAGGTGTAACCTATCGATACACACAATTATGGGTGATTTTTTTGAATGACTTGGTGCAAAATTACATTAAATCAACACTAAGGTACTCAGCCCAAAGTTACCATATTTCTTTTCTAAAATATTGCCTTCAAAACAACATCGTTCCGAAGTTTTCCAGGGTTAATTTAAATAAAAAAATTTTAGGCATAAAACAACTAACACTGGCTACATCACGTAATATTGTTAAGCTTGCCTTAAAATCTCAATATTCGAATAAACAAAAATACCTTTCCCAGGTTAGGAAGCTTCGCGATAAATTAAAAAATTATCTACATTCGAACGATTGGTCTGTATTGAAGACCTCTCTAGATTTGCGATGGGAAGCACAGGCCTCAGAAATAAAAAAAAAAAAACACACGTTAATAAGTTGCAAACATTATCGGATAGGTCAAGACATGTTTATGCGAATTCTAACACATTGTCGCGGGCTTGCAACCAAATACATACGAGTTGGGTGACAACCCCCCCACAGACACACAACGTACTACCACAGAATACATCAGCTAGTTCACGAACACCCCCTCAGCCAGTATTCAATGAACTGACATATCAACAGGTTACAAATCTTTCCTTGTGTGCGCTATTGCAGGACCAGATTTCACTTTATCCAAAGGACTAGATTATAATTTACCACCTCGAAAACTACCTAAAAAACAATGCGTAATTGATAATGAATTTGGACTTCATAATGTTCCACAAAAAGATTTATTTATTCAACAGGTTAACCATGTAGTGAATAACATAAAAGAAACACGACTTCAGGCGCCTCCGTGGCCAGGTGGGAAGGAGCAGCAGTGCGTAGCACACGCTTCTTGATTAGACTGGGGTTCGAGCCCGTCACCACCAAATACGGAGGATGCGGAAAGGTCAGGGAATGACCACCGCATATCCTGGAGCAATATGGCCTTAGTTGCTAATGCTCCTAAAAACCAAAATAACAAACAATAACAAACACGACTTCCTAAATTGAATACACATGACAGTTCAGCTTTATGAGAACTTTGGGGAAATAAGGACATTATTATACAGAGGGCAGATGAAGGAGATACAGTGGTAATACTAGATAAACCTGATTATATTAATAAGTTAGATTCAGTTGTTTCAGATACCTCCACTTATCTTGAAGTAGATCTGGCACTGTTTACCAATTTGGTCAATCAATACAATAAAATGTTAACCATGTATCAAAAAAACAACTACATTACTATGGCCCAGTTAAAGGAATTGAAGGCCAGAACATACAATATTCCTGCACTTTTCGGTCAGGTAAAATTACACAAGACTGGATTTCATATTCGACCTATTGTTTCCTACAGGAACTCTGTATTTTCATCCTTAGCCACACATGTATATAGCATCATAAAACCCTTTAGACAGGTAATACAATTTGGGATTAACAACTACGATACATTATTTAATAATCTTAAAGACTGTAGACTTGGCGACAATGACAACTTATTTTCACTAGATGTTACCTCGTTATATACGAATGTAAACGTTGAATACACATTAGATATTATTTGGGATATGTTAAATAAAAACTCGACACCGATTAATTATACGAAGCTACCTATTAAGGAAATTTTTCATTTAATTAAACTGTTAGTTGAGGCCAACTATATCACCTTTTGAGACAAGGTGTACAAACAAATTTTTGGATTGCCAATGGGTTTGAGCCTGAGCAGCTTAATGCCAGAGATCTATCTCTCAACAATTGAGCATATACATTTAACACCTTTTCGACCCCGTATCACATACTATGGGAGGTATTTAGACGATGTTCCAGTTATTACTGATAGTAGTACTATCCAAGACATTTTACATTTGTTTAGTAATATTCATTCTAGACTCAAATTTACATTGGAAAGGGAGGATAAGGATACAAAGTCATTAAACTTTCTAAATTTCACACTTACTCGGGACTCGAATAAAATCCAATTTAGCATCTATCGAAAACCTACAAACACCGGTATGCTTCTACATTATAATAGCTATCACCTGTTCACCTACAAAAGATTGATTATCTTTAATCAATTTCTAAATGCCTATAAATATTCAACGATGGAATCTGCTTTGGGCTCAGAAATACAGATATTAACTAGCAGGTTCTCAAACAGGGGTTATCCCCTTGCCACAATAAACCGAATTAGGGTACAGGCTAAGGATAGGATACAAAATACTACACCAACCAACAATAGTAATATAAAAAATACTTTATTTCTGTCCCATATGTTGAACAGTGGCACAAACAGCTTAATAGATTCTTTAAAGATACCGAATTTAAAATTGTGGCCAATCCAATACGGAAATTACACACTATACTGAACAATCGCTTGGTTCTTTCCGCGTTCGCAACACAAATTAATGATCTGGTATACAACATTTCTTGCGGTGATTGCGACTCGTCTTACCAAGGTTCGATGCTATTTTCTCTGAATATTCGTGTAAATCAACATGAAGCCTCAGTTCGCGCTTCTCGTTCAGCAGTGTCAGAATTAGCCTTTCATGCCATTAACGAAAAACATACTTTTTTATTTAACAAGGCCAAAATACTTAATGTTCAACATAATTATACGTGACTATTAATTACAGAAACCGTAGAAATTAAATTACATGAGAATTCTGTTAATGTTTGGCGGCCATATTTGATCTCCGATGCGTGGACCTTTACGTGCATGCGCGAAGACAAATAATCACTATTTAAGTTTCAGGTTCAACCCTATTCGGTAATTTTTATTCCTGTGATCACGACATATGGTCGAAAAGCGTTGTCAGCTTCAGGAAGGAAAATCATTTTGAATATTTTCGTTAGATTTTTTTTAATTGCGTTAAATTGATTTTCAATTGTGTTAAATTGATTTGAATTGTGTTAAATTGGTTTTTAATTATTTATTTTTTACTCTAATGTAAGCTTTCAATTTTTTCGTTTTAATTTCTGGAGAGTATCATACGGAAGTGTTCTACTTACTATATTAAGGTAAACTCCTCTTATTATTTTGCAAATATTTTTTGAAGAATGAAAACCTCTGCCTCTCTCTCTCTCTCTCTCTCTCTCTCATTTTATATATATATAATCTCATATAATTTGATTTCATCAACTCTGCATCTGAATTTCAGAAAATTTCTTCAGTTTCAGCTTTTGTAAGCCAAAATTGGACAGCAGTGGCTAATAGTAACAGGTGTCATGCTGCCTCCTCTGATTTTCAAAGCTGCCTTCATGTTTTCATTGCTGCTATCTATTAAAACTCTGTCCACTATTAGTTGGAAATATAAGTAAGAGAGGGCAGCAGGTGCTGGAAAAATTGAGATAATTATACATAAATCATACATAATCATACATTAAAGGAGGTGGCAAAGGAAGTAAGCAAACCCTTAGCCATAATTATGACAGCATCCTTGGACTCAGGGGGAAGTCCCCATGAATTGGAGATGTGCAAATGTATCTCCAATTCACAAAGGGTGACATGAGTAATTATAAACCTGTTATTGTCATGGTACAAGCACCAGTTATTCCTTTAAGTCCACTTTTCCAAATAGCATCATGCAGATACTGTATAACTATTTTATAGTGTTCCTACTTCACTGTGTGACCATGCAGAACAAATTCATAATGAGGAAGACTTGTGGACCAAAAAAAAATACAATAAGCACGATCCTCTTATTTGGTACAAATAAGATTGTCTTGTCATTTTAGGCCTTGATGAAGACAGGGGCTTCCATTGGGAGGACTGGGCCTTTGTTTCTGGGTCATAGCCATACATTCACAATTTAACACCAGTAATGATGAAAGAAGCAAAGTGTGAGTCAGGAGGAGCAGCATGTTGATGAAGATTATGATATGCAAGAATGCTCTGCTTTCTGCCACTATCATTTGTGAGAATATGAGGTACAAACTTAGTTGAAAATTATTATGTTCTCAAATCTTGTGTTGAAAGTGATTAACATATCCCATAAGAAATATCAGTTTTACTAGCAACTTTAGAAATAGTTAGGAGATTGTAATTATTCCTGATCAGAGCATAATCACGAGTGGTTGAATCATTGGTTTTTGAAGTTGAAGATTATCCAGGGCAAGGATTATCTTTGATGGACAAGTGTCCCTATTTAAACATTGTAATGTATTTGAATGACACAGCATTTTCTCTGAAAGATATTTTTAATATTTTTTGGGTTTCTGGTGCACTTTCTCTTAATTTGAAACAAAATTTGATGCAAATTTGCTGCTTATTAACACATTGACTGCCAAGGCTTATTTGGGTAAACTGGTCTCCGACGCCAATTTCAATTTGGCATGTTAAATTATTCAAAACCCAAATTACAATATATATTCATCACCAAAACTCATAAAAAAAGGTTATTGTTGTAAAAAAACCATCGTGAATTATCTCGTAGTTGGCGTATGTAATAGAAAATTCTTCAGGGCAGCCAACTACGAGTTAACTCGATTAAATCAGACTTGTTGTAACTTGCAGAATTCTCTGTATATGAATCAGTGCAATGCGTAAATCCGCTGCAGTGACACAGACTTTGCCATTTACGTTGTATTTAGTACTTTGTTACGTACTAAAAAGAACCTAAAACATGGATAAGAAAAGACCACTGACCGAAAAGACGAAGAAGAGGTTGAGCTCTATTGTAATATGAGTGACTCGGAAGTTGAAGAGTTTTTTGACGAGTCATACGGTCCTGGTTCATAGATCGATCGGATCAAATGCTCTCGTATTATTCAGCACTAAGAAAAACCATCAGATGTCTGAAAAAAACTGCATTACATATTATAGAAATATATATATATGCATAACGCATACACCCTTTTCCGTCAAGTTACGGATTTCTCTGAATTTCAGACATTTTATGGTGGAACCCATAACTTGATGGAAAAGTTACATTGAATTTTTGATTGGAAAAAAATTCTAAACGTTCCAAAGAAGATTAGGTCTGAACGTAAAATTCATTATTTAGAATTTCAGTTGGCTATACCACCAACTGAAAAAAAACCACAGCCAACTAAGCCTTGTCAAGTTTGTACGAGAAATAAAAAACGCCATGGAACACGCTATTATTGTTCAGTGCACTAAGAGAAGCTAGCTCTTTGTGTGAAGAAAATATTTATTTTTTTTAATAAATTCTGTTTTCTGATGCCGTGGTTCATTTTTTATTCTTATCCCAGATCATTCTTATCCATCACTTGCACATATTTGCTACGAATATACTCATAGCTGTGCCTGAAAGGAAAGTCATAGCAGTTCTAGTTAACTTGTAGTCGCGTCCTGCGCCAGATCGCCAAGTACGAGTTAACTCGTAGTCGGCATTCAACGTGTTAAAATCACTCATTTTAAAATGCAAAAAAAAAAAAAAAAACCCAAAAAAAAACAACAAACAAACAAACATAGAACATCTTCTGTTCAACACCTAATTCAGAGTGATTGCACTCTGAATTAGGTGTTGAACTGAAATTGGTGATTCATGTGCTTCGCTGCAACACTGCACTTAAGATAAAAAGTTAGTTCCTCAACTTTTTGATCATGGCTTTGTATAGTGATATAGGCCAAATGGAATTCCAGAGGCCTAATTCTTAATTCCAAAATCAGCTTGGCCTCAAACAGGATTTTTATGATCTAACTGAATTATTTTGCTTTTCTGTACATGATCTAATTTCTTTAGTTTGATTGCTATCTGAGTAGACTGACTTTCCGAGATAGCAAAAATTGTTAACTTTCTAAATTTCTGTTTTGGAAGAAAATGGAGAATGTTATTTTCTGTTTATTGATGCACATTTTTAACTCACTGTTATTGGAGACCCTTTCTCACTTTGATTTTATTTTGCTGATTAGTATTTGGAGATCTCTTTGTGAGGAAGTGAAAACAGCCATCAGCCATGTCACCAGCACTTCTCATTATTTTGATTCTGTTCCATTTATTTTAATGTATTCCCCTCTTATTCCTGTAATTTTTTTTTTTTTTTTTTTACATACACATTGTAGTGGAAAACTTGGAAACAGAATGCACTGTTTCCAAGTTTTGGAGAGGTGTTAGACAGGCACAGAGTGCCTGTCTAACACCTCTACTAATCTCATTCTGATCCAGTCCATTTCCACATTTCCAATTCTTGGGCTCCCTGATTCCATTAGGTATCTTTTATGGTTTTTGTATCTCTAGAGTCAAATCCTATGTTACAGTATGATATTTCAATTAGTTTGTTGTGTCTGATCTTGTCAGAAGGATTCTTATATCCTAAAAATCACAGGAAGAGTGGTGTATTAATTTCATATATCTTCTCAGTAATTTCTGAGCTCATGAAAATCACATTGCTTGTTCCATTTCTTCCGAATCCAAATTGGGTATTTCAAATTGATTCATTCACTTTTGCATAAATTCTGTTGTGTGTTATTTTGATTCTCTGTCCTGTGTGTTTTTAAGTTTTGCATTTCTTAGGTATGAAAATAGTTAGTGATGCAGTTTATATGGCAACTACTGTTGGGCATGGTAGCCAACATTAATCAAGGGGTGTCACTCCAGAAAGATCTAGACGAATTATTTAGTTTGTCAGAAGAGTGACAACTACAGTCCACTGGTAAATGTGAAGTTCTGTATATGTAGAATTGTAATCCTAGGGTAACTTCTTATATAGATAATAGCGGTCAAAAGATGGTAAAAGACAAAGGGGAGGACTGATTCAATTTAATATGAAGCTTTCTCAGCGGTATAAGCAAGCAAAGTGGACTCATGAGGGTTTGTTTATGATACATAGGCATGAATTGTCCTTACTGCACTTTGGCAGTAAGGACAACAGGTATTATATCTTTTGTGTCAAACATTGGTTAAAACACATCTGAACTGTTGCATACAGATATGGAGGCTGCATCTTAAAAAGAATGTGGATATTCTTGAGCGGGTCCAAAGAAAACTAATTGTCAGTACTCTTATAGCAAGAGACTTTAGGCTACAGTTTGAAAGCATGGAGACTAGGCATCTGTGAGGGGACTTCATTGAACTATATAAGTAGGTTGAATGCTAGGGTTACTTTTTTCTCTCTGAAACGAGAAAGATGAGGTATAGTTTTAAAATTAAGTTAAATGTAGACTAGATATCAATAAATGTGCTTCCACTAAGAGTGATTGATTGGCAAATGGAACAAGTAACCACTTGATCTTCAGGTGCAAAAATCGAGGATGATAGATAGATACTTGATAGAATTAGATGGAAGGTGAGTAACTGTTTTATTTATTTGTTTAATTTTTTTTTTTGGGTGAAGCTACAAAACTTGTGCTGCCCCCTTGCATCTTTGCTGATATTAATCACTTTCGTGGGTACAGAGTGACTTACAAACTGCAGCAGTATGGGTCATTAAGTGGCAGGGTTTGCTGGTTAATTTGCAGATCATTTTGGTAGCCTTTTTTTTTTTTGTGTTAGATTTAATTAACACTGCTGCTTCTTGGCTAAAAGTTAAACGTTCGGTATGATGTTAGTAAGTTTAATTCTAATGTCTCCTCTTGAACATATATAAATTCTGTTTCTTTTCTTTGTTAATATTTTATTTACTGAACTAAAACCATTTTCAACCATATAAGACGTTGGAAAACAAAATATATGGCCATTTCAGACCACGTTGTTGGATAAAGAAGTTTAGTTGTTTTTGATCCCCACAACTCAGCCATTCCACCTTTTTCAAATTTATATTTGCATTCTTCATTACATTTTAATTCAATGAGTTCTTGAATTTCTTTACTAGCAGACCCAAAATCACATCCAGTTGGATCTAATATCCATGACTTCACCTCAAAAGAAAATAAATCTAGGCATCTAGATTTATTTTAAAAAGTGAAATGAAATGAAAATTTATTTTCATTTCACCTTTTAAAGAACACAAATGATCTGAATAATTTTTAAGATCATTCTCAGTGAGAGATTCATCGATTTCAGCTAACTCTTGCATACCATGAAATTGTTTTCTCATTAAATTTCTTTCAAATATTTCCAGTTTTTCAGTGAAGGCTTTTAATATGTGTTTGCCGTCTATCACCGTAATTAATTTCCCTTGAAGTTGAATTGATATTTCATTAAGTTTTTGAAAAATCCAAGCCATATAGTATAAGTTCTTTTTGTGTTTGCTGATCTCCTTTGCTAAATATGTGTCTCCTTTGCTTTCTAAAAAACTAATTATCGTATCAAAAAGGTTTACAAATCTTGTTAGACAGTTACCTTTAGAAAGCCATCTGACTTCTGTATGCAAAAGAAGCCTCACATACTGTTCTTCATTATCAACACAAAATTTTCTGAAAAGGCAATCATATTTGCTATGCAACTTTATTTTATTGATGGTTTTAATAACTATACTGAGAGATTGATAAAGAACTGGATTAATATTTTTTGAAACCGGATAATATTGATGCATAATACAGTGCATGGCAAGAACTTCAGTTCAAGACATACTTCCTTTAGGTGGGCTACATAAAACCTTTGTCTTCCAACCATGGAGATAGCACCATCAGTGGCACAGGATGCCAAATTTTCCAATGGTATCAAACCATATTTTTACAGCAGCAAAAATGGATGCTCCAGTATAGTCAGTTTCTATAGATTTTACAAAAAACATCTCTTCTTGCAATTTACAATCAAAATAGAAATAACGAACCTATGCCATTAGAAGGGCCTTATTGTCAGTAACTGTGGATTCGTCAATCTGAATAGAAAATTTTCTTGTTTTTAGTTTTTTCAATTAGTTGCTCTTCAGTGGCAACTGACATCTCATCGATTCATTTTTGAATTGAATTGTTGCTCAATGGCAATGCTTTTAAAATACTGGAAGGATTTTGTTGCATCACTGTTGAAATTACAGTCTCTAATGTAAGTCATATAACAGTCTCAGCAACTGTATGAGCACTACCAGTTTTTGATTTCTGCAATTTTATAAGATGCAATCATTCCATCATCATTTGTTTGTGTATCTTCTTAAATAAGAAAGTAACAGTGTTACATTGCTCAAAATTCTGTTTTAAATTTTTAAAATATTCGATATGTTTATCAACTTTATCAGGATGTTTCCTTTTTAAGATCTAAAAGTCTTGATGGTTTCATAGCCTCGTTTGAAAAAGAACTATTACACATAAGACACATGGGCTGTCTTGAATCAAATGGGCTTTCAGTAAAATCATAAGCTAGATATTCATCCAGATACTATCAACACTTTTTCTTTTCAGCACTTGACATGATTGATGATGGGTTGAATCAACTACAAAGAATTAAATAATAAAATATAAACTATTTTTATTTAACTCTCATAGCCCATGTCACTCCCAAAAGCACTATGGATCAAAAATAAACAACTTTGACAAGAAAACAATAAATCAATATTAACTGTCGCTTAAAAAGTAGAAACAGTAAACTGAAACATTTCCTCATCCCTTCCATGCTTCATATATTGACCAATTAAACAAAAGAATAAATAAATAAACCACGCCCACCATGCATCCGTCAAGGTCACAGCTGTCAGAAAGGCACAAACAGCAAGGATTTCGGAGATATTACCTCTGAAACACTTAGGCATTTAATCCCTATGAAAAGCAAAGGTGGTTGAATTAAATCACGCCTACTATCCTCCTTTTATCAAAATTTCTCACTCACTCCTAATATAATATACCTATTTGGTAAAAATCAGTTGTCTCAGGGAAAAAGAGAAAACCCAATGAGAGAAATTAAATATTAAGGAATAAGTTGTCGTCAGGTAGGGTTGAACTTGAGGACCACAAACCATTGTAATACCCATGATTTTTTTGCCCCCCAAAAACCAATTTTGTTCCCTTGGGGGAAATATTGCCCTGTTGAAGTTGCAATATCACCACTGTTTCTAAGCTTATTGGCTTCTCATCTCTGGGTTACTGCAATAGCATCAGTTTAAGTTGTAGCTATCTACCAAAGTAGTTAAATTGGCATTGTTTTAATTAAATTTCATGTTGTGAATACTTTCACAGCAAGTTGCCATGATATTGCACTATCTCAAATAAGTAACACTTCTCCAGTGGAGAAGGCTACTGTTACTTATTCTCGGCGGATACCACCACCCATAGAGCACTGTGTTGAAGCTTATTGGTTTCTCGTCAGTGGGTGGGCAGGTACCCTGGTGTTGCAATAGTGATAACCCAGTTATGAAGTATAACTCCACAATATGAGAGATGCCCAATGGTGTGCAGAAGTATAGACTATATCATGAGGCTCTTGCCCTAAAATACTTTATAGTCTATACTACTGCACACCATCTCTCATATTGTGGAGTTATACCTCATAACTGGGTTGTCACTATTGCAACACCAGAGTACCTGCCCACTAACCGACGAGAAGCCAATAAGCTTTGAAACGGTGTTGTCTGGGTGGTGGTATCTGAATAAGTAACAGTAGTTTTCTCCACTGGTGAAGTGTTACTTATTTGAGGTAGTGCATTACCATGGCAATTTGTGAAGGTATTCACAGTATGAGATATAATTAAAATGATGCCAATTTAACTACTTTGATAGATGGCTACAAATTAAATTGATGCTATTGCACTTACCTATACATTAGTTATTCTACCACGTAGCATGAGGCTCTTGCCCTAAAATACTCTATAATCTATAGTAAGATTCAACGTAATGTTAGTTTCTTAAATTTCACCTGGATATGTCAAATTTAAGATACTGATCCTAAAATGTCCAAAAATGGGAAAAAAAGGGATTCTAAATCAGCTGGTTGGTCTCTGGGAGTAGTGTTGCAAGATTCATCTTTTTACCCTGTTATAAAGTACCTCCCCCATCCATCTGTGTGACCTTTGTTACCAAGTCTACCTCTTCTAGGTTTCAACCCAACTTGCATATTACTTTCATTATCACCAGGTATGAGTCTTTCAGTCAGAAACTTTTTGAGCACAGAGCTTCTAATACTGGCAAGTTGTAGAATTGGCCATACATTCTCTTTGAGCTTGCTTCTCAACGGTTATGAATGCAGACTTATTGAGTGCAGAGAAAGTTGTAATATAGTGTATATTACAATGCTGTTTTCAAGATAGATAAATACCTTGCACTGCCTTGTTTCCGGAGTGGTTTCTTCTCGAAACTTGTTTCCAGAGTGGTCTCTGAAGTAGTCTCTTCTTGAACCTTGTATCCCTGGAGTGGTTCTTACTATTAAGATCTGATTTTATATAGACTTCACTTAAGTCTGTTGGACGTGACTATACTCATATAATTTACCTTCTACCTGAACTGACTTTACTTGCTCTTTGTAACTAACTGTATTTTGATTGGACACCCCCCCCTTTTTTTTTAACCCAGACACGGTAACATTGACATGAGTGGCCCAACTCCTCATGCTAGAAATGTTTACCAACCCAGAATCAGCTTTCTTTGATTGCTTCTCTCTCTCTGGTTGTAAAGTGGCCAGTCAAACAATGCAACAGAACCAGGCGCCTCCGTAGCCAGGTGGGCAGGAGCAGCAGTGCATAGCACACGCTTCTTGATTAGACCGGGGTTCAAGCCCGTGAGCCACCAAATATAGAGGATGCAGAAAGGTCAGGGAATGACCACCACGTATCCCCAGAGCAATATGGCCTTAGTTGTTAATGCTCCTAAAAACCAAATAACAACAATAACAACAGCAACAGAACCAAATCTACATTATAAACACTACATGCATGACTGGCTTTATAGAGTTGCATCAACACAAAGCTGCAAGGTGGTTATGAGTTTAGCCCTCTGGAACTACTATGTCAGAGGCACATACTTATATACATACAAATGGAAAGTTATTAATAAAAATAAAGAAAATAATATGGATGTGAATCTTGGAATTTCAGAATATATCTAATTGTAATTGTTAGAATTGTTTTGAAAGTTTTTTACTTTTAAATTTGCCAGATTTTAGCAGTTACAAATTTAGGGAGGCCACCAACATTAAAATATGTTTACTCAATTGAAGGGAAAGTGTTAAGTAATTATTCCTTTGATGTTTAAGTTGAGAAGAAACAGATTTATACTTGGCTATATAATTTGGAATTTGTTTATTTTAATAAAAGAAAGCATTCTGTTAGTTATGTAAAAACTTATAGAATTATGCTTGTCATATTTATTTATTTATTTTTGTACTTTCTTCCAGAATGTGTGAGGGTGAAAAGAGGAAATTAGTAATACCTTCAGATTTAGGATATGGGTCAGCAGGGGCACCACCTACTATTCCAGGTCTGTAAATTTATTACTATATTATTTTTAATTCATAGGGCACATTAAGTTGGGTTCTGCAGCCCTGAGCTCTACCTACACTAGGGGATCCCAGAATTTACTTATTACAGTTTACTTATATGTTTAGGAATTTTAAGGTTATAAAACTGTCCCCAATCCCTTAGTGTACCCAAGTGGGTCCTGAAAATTAATTTTCTCAACAAAGTAGCTTGAAAAATATTGAAAAACACTGTAGTTGAATATAAGTTATGTATTTTAGTTTGTTTCTTGTGGTTTATTTAATTAATGTGTTAAATGATTATCTTGGATATGCAATGAGTACACTAGGACTTTGCCATTCATATTAGACTGCATGCATGAAATAACAGCATTTTTCAAAGCTACTAAAACTTTTTGACATCATAACATATATATACCTGCAATCATTTTTGTATGCGTAAAAGTGGAGGACTAGTTTGTTACGTATGTAAATCATTGTCAGGTGCTTTTCTCTTAATTTTTCATTACTATATTATTTTTAATTCATAGGGCACATTAAGTTGGGTTCTGCAGCCCTGAGCTCTACCTACACTAGGGGATCCCAGAATTTACTTATTACAGTTTACTTATATGTTTAGGAATTTTAAGGTTATAAAACTGTCCCCAATCCCTTAGTGTACCCAAGTGGGTCCTGAAAATTAATTTTCTCAACAAAGTAGCCTGAAAAATATTGAAAAACACTGTAGTTGAATATAAGTTATGTATTTTAGTTTGTTTCTTGTGGTTTATTTAATTAATGTGTTAAATGATTATCTTGGATATGCAATGAGTACACTAGGACTTTGCCATTCATATTAGACTGCATGCATGAAATAACAGCATTTTTCAAAGCTACTAAAACTTTTTGACATCATAACATATAATATACCTGCAATCATTTTTGTATGCGTAAAAGTGGAGGACTAGTTTGTTACGTATGTAAATCATTGTCAGGTGCTTTTCTCTTAATTTTTCATTACCTCACTGATGCACAAATTTCAATGTTATTTACAGCATGCAAAATACTGCCATTGTTCCCACCCTGTATTGAGTGCCTTGATACCTACTTATACACTGGTCCAAAAGGGTTGTTATCTATTATGTGTTTACTGTCATTTGTTGTGTGTGTATCCCATCTCTTTATTTCAAAGTTTGAAATAAATTAATGACCCTTATGACCTAATTACCCTTTATTTAAATGACCTTTAAAGAATTTCTTGCACACCTTCTTTTTAAATCTAACCCATCTCTGTAGAAACAGTTTCTTTTGTTAACAAGCACATGATGCTGAGAAAAATTCTTCTCTACGAGCCTTTCGGAGTCTCTCCAGAGCTGAATTGATTGAGAAGGCTGTCATTGTGTACTTCTTCCTTTCGTGTCTGGGCAGAATTACAGTGGACCCCGCTTTATGATTGGTTCACTGTATGATCAAGTCACGTTACGATGGACTCTCCATGATAAAATACCAATCACTATATCATACGTAGTAAGCGCTGGTCATTGTGATCATGTTTGTGAATCGAATTTTAATTCTATTAAATGGTGATTCTGATAATCGAAAATAGGAGGAATATTATCCAGGCTATAAAGGTAAAGATATATTATTTACACTTTATTACATTACCAATTTAAAAATTAAATTATATGTGAAAATCGGAAGAATATTTTCCACAGGTTAGCAAAATAAAAATAAATTTACATTTAATACTGCAATGTATACATACTAACTTGATATTTCTGTTCGTTGACATTTTTTTTTTTTTTTTTTTGTTATAAAATTTAAAACAATAAAAAAGATAAGCAATCAATAACAAAGAACATAGCACACACAAATTGCAACTAACATGATATGTGCAAGTGAGATACACAAGTTTACAAAGCTTAAAAAATAGGAATGAAGAGGAAATTCTGAAAATTTACTTCGGCTTTTTATTTGATTGAAGATTTCAGTGAAGGGGAAATGCATTTCACCATAATAATTTAAAAACCCAAAAAAAGCCTGGAATTAGAGTTGAATTTGAAAGTGCCTGCAATTCTGCCAGACACGATAGAAGGGAGTATATGATGAGAGCCTTGTTGATCAATTCGGCCCTGGAAAGATTGTGCACGGCTCAAGGGGTAGAATTTTTTTCAGCCTGGTCTGTACTTTTTAAAAGGAGAGACTACTTCTACAGGGATGGGATACACTTAAATAGAAAGGGTGCAAGAATATTTGCTGATGCTATCGAGGCAGTGTTAGGTGGGTCAGAAAACTGCTAGCTAGGGGGGGGGATACAAGGACTAATAGTTTACCAGTAGCCGCAGGCAGAGCTGAGGGGGATTCTTGCACAACTTCTATTAGAATAAGTAGCGACCTGGAGCGAGGGGTGTTGGGGTTTCAGGGACGGATTGCAGTCATCGTGAAATAGGTGGGTATATGGGATGTGTTAGGGTAACTAGGAATAGGAATATGAGCATTTATGCTTGCATGTATACCAGTGCTAGAAGTATAGTAAATAAATTTGATGAATTTGAAGTGTTGGTCAAGACATCAAAGGCGGATATTATTGGGATAGCAGAGATGTGGTGTCACACAGATATAAGGAATGCAGAACTGGAATTTGGGGAGTACAATGTGTACAGAAAGGATAGACAGGATAGAAAGAGAGGAGGTGTTATGCTGTTAATTAAGAAAAACATAAAATCAAAAGAAGTGCACCCAGTTGATACAGATGAACAGTGCACTGTTGAGCACTGCGAAAGCAAAAATAAGAGTAGGAGTGTGTTATAGGCCTAATGATTCGAATGAGTACAATGAACAATTGTACAGAGAAATAGAGTGGGCTAATAAATCGGAATGTCTTATAATGGGGGATTTTAACTTCCCAGATAGTGACTGGAACTTGTGGGTTGGTCACTCACACAATAGTCAGGACTTTTGTGGATTTATTGGATGATTGTTTTCTGCAGCAGCATGTTCGAGAGGTAATCAGAGAGAGTAATACTCTTGATCTGGTTAACAGCAGTGATCATTCGTGTATTAAGAATTTGCAGATAAAGGAACCACTAGGTGGCATTGATCACTGTGTACTGATGTGGGATTTACTTAAAGATTTAATTACCATCAGGGGTAAAGGAAAGGGTTTTTGCTTCTGTAAAGGTGAGTATGGTGGTCTCAGAAAGTTTTTAAATTCTGTTTGTTCTCATGTGTAATTTTCCCATAGAAGTTTGATTTTTACTTCATTTACTCTTGCTTTGTGACACCATACACTGGAAATGTGTTATTTTATTTATTTATTTATTGAATAACATGACTGCTGTTTCTAAAGATATTATTTTTTCTTACTATCAAATAGAATGTCAGAATAAAGGATACAATTTTTGAGTATACTATTTTAACTATTTCTTGCCTTTTTCTTCAAAAATATCTAGTGTTGCACTGTGTGCAAATGTGCCTGCCTGTGAGACATTTTTGTTTGCTGCAAGCATTAATTGCTTAGGCTCTATTGCCTTGAGGTGATTCCAGTGATATAACTGCAATTCAAAACTTCTGTTTTCAGTTTGCAAAACTTCTCATTTGTTTTGTGAATATGTCTTTTTAAAATGCCTTGATCATGCATTTCCCTATTAGAGTCCTGTATTGGGTCATACCCACAGGCCGACCGGGCTAGCCGAGTGGGTAAAGTACCTGCCCGGCAACCCAAAGGTCGCGGGTTCAATTCCCGCCTCGGGCTTGGATCAAAGTACTGCAAAAACCTTGGGAGGTGCAATATGGCCACAGAAGCCGATGCGCCAACAACTACCAAATCAAAAAAAAAAAAAAAAAAAAAAACATACCCACAGTTTACGTGCAATGCAAGTCAGGATCTAGGTCAGTTCTCAGGTAATTTTGCAGTTCATAGGTTGAGTGCAGTTCCAGTTTTTATGAATAATTTATTGTCATATGACAGTGAAAGACTGGAATTAAGTTTTAACAGAAGAATAGGGAAGGAAGGCGATTTTTTGATATGGAAATTCAGGCAATGAAAATGTTGCATCTCCACCTGATAAAATCCAAAATTGTATCACAGTGAAATTTCTAGTACCAATTTCTGATCAAGAAGATTTTCAGTTATTGACATGGTGGGGAAAAATTTTTTTTTTTTTTTTTTCCCCCACAGCTTGCAGCTGTTTCATTTTTGTCATTCCAGCAGTATGTATCCAGTGAAAGATACATACTGCTGGAATGACTTATGCTGCAGCTGGATTTTTAGTCCAAGAAAAAAGAATGCAGTTGAATCTAGAAACTGTTGACAATTTTCCTCTTTTTGCATAGTAAAAATATGTAAAATTAATTGTATTATAAATATTTTCATTATATTTTTTCTATTGTAACTTTTTTTTTTCAATTTTTGTGATTATGTACAGTAATAATGCTAATATTTTTGATGATTGATTTTTGCATTATTATTGATGTGTGAAAAATTTGACTTTTGTTTTGTTTGTTTTTTGGGTTGGGTTCAAGTTACTGTGAGTGTGGGTCTGATATAGTGGACCTGCACAGGATGCTATCCCTTATACTGTTGTTGATCTCTCAGTTGGATAGACACTGATTTTTTTTGATGGGGGATGTCATTCATAATTTAGAGTAAGGATGAGAAATACTAGCTGAGGTGATTATTGCCTTCCCATCAAGCAGCCATTGGAATGGTGAGCACTGCATTTTTACTAAACATTGTTATACTTATACAAGATGTTCATTGGTAGTACAAGACCACAGCAAATGGCAGCTAATGTATTGCAACAGATGAGATAATGCACTTTTAAAGCAGAGTTGTGGTATTTTGCTATGTCAGTTTATATAGTAATTATAGTAATGTATAATTTTCTTGTCTTCTAAATGCTGTAAACTGGTTTTTTTTTTACTTACCTTGTCATGATATTGAATATTTCTATATTTGGCATTGGATTGCATAACAAGTGTGCTGGGATGAGAGGATAGATATGCATATGTTAGTTTTTGGAAGTAGACCTCATATTTAAATTATATTAGAAGTGAATTATCTTTGAAATAGGGAAAGGACTGAGTACAGATCATATCATATTTTATGAAAATTTCTACAGGTTTTGTGCTTTAATATCTTTATGAATTTTAATTTTTATAGGTGATGCTACTTTGGTGTTTGAAGTCGAATTGGTGAAGATTGAAAGGAAGACAGAACTGTGACCTTTCCTTTTTATTTTATAAATATGTAAAGGGCCTATTATTTTGGTCATCCTTTCCACTAGCCTTACAATGCATTCCATACACCATTCCAGTTATTACCCATTCACCAGTAGCTCAATTTTTATACTTATTACATATAATTTTAACACGAACATGTTTCTTCCTATTTTGAGTCTAGTAGTACTGAGTTGGATTTATTTAAATATGTTATCAAAAGAAGATAAATGTTTTCCCTTTTAAAAAAATAGTTGTTTAAATACAGGTTGTTTAAATATTAAATACAGAGTCATGTAAAATATTAAAGGTTTTTTTATAACCCGTCAGTGAGTGACTGAATCAGTTTTTTGGAATGCAACTGTGCTTTTTCTTTTCTTTTTTTTTTTTTCAATATATATTCCAAATTTAATGGTTATGTCAGAAGTGACATAACCATTAATGAATATTTCTCAAATAAGAAAGTTTTACAGCAAGTGCTTTCAGTCCCAATGAGATAAAAATGAATCAAATTAGCAAAACCTTTATATGTACAGAGTATTCTGTGAAATGATAGCCAGACTTCAGGAGATTATTAAATATATGATTGTGAGACAAATTTTATGCAGATATTTCACATTCTCAAGTATTACAGAGCTGTGCATGTAGTAAAAATGCTTAAATGAAAGGGTGATCACTGGAATTTGTAAGTGTTTCAGATTTTTTTCAATAGTTTACAGTAGGTAACATTATATTGTTTTACACAGCATAATTAAAATAATTTTTAGATAAATACTACTAGGATGTTACACTTCAATTATCAGATACAATTTAGAAATGTGTAAGGCTGTGTGCACTGAGAATGGTGGCAGTCTTACACATTTTGAAATAGAAAGTTATTTTTCAAATACTTCTAGTATTTCTTCATTCATAAGTAGCAGCATCCATGATTTTGTGCAAATGTTTCTTCACTTATCTCTGACACCAAGCCTTTCATGTATCCTCACAGGAAGCATGAAATCCAGCGATCATGGTGGCCAGTCTTGGGAGCCATCATAATCAATCCAGCAATTAGTGCAGTGCGATTCAGTTATTCTGTTACTTGTTAAGCAATGTGATGCAAAAGATTTGATGTTGGTGAGGAACTTACAATTAAACCTGAAATGCTCCTCACTGTCTAAAACTAAATGGTTGTATTCAAGGTTGCCTTGAATACAACCATTTACAACCACTTGAATACAAACAATCAACCATCAAAAAATGGTTGTCTTCATTAAAAAAAATCACCTAAGTTTGACCATCGTTTTGCAGAACAAACTTTGTATATGTGGAATTAACTTTCAGAATGGTTGAGGTTAAAAGATGAAGGAAATGAAATTAAAAACTAAATAATGAATGAAATTTGATTTTAAATTAGTGAATTATTTCTAAATTTTTTTTTCCAAGTCAGTGATACTATATTCATTTTTAAACGTAACGTTCTTATTCAAAACGGGAAATTTTTTCAGAAATATTTCTTAAATTAAGTGACCAAGTGATTGTTCTGAATGGATTTTTTACATACCCAATTTAAAAGTTTAGAATTAAAAGCCATGCATTCTAAATTTTTTTTTGATGCCCCATAAAAATAAAATTTTTCATAATTTAGTTATTGCTGTTATGACAGTAATTAATTTTTTTTCTCATAATATCTTCCTCTAATATGTTTAGAAGTTTGTGGCTGAAAATAGATGTTTTGTGGAAAATGTTTTTACGGTTAATTAACAATATCCGAAATACTGTGAGGATGTTATTTTCAATAATTTTTAATTATCAAAATAAATTGCAATATAAAAAAAAGGTGTAATTCTTCCTGAGAATATAAGCAGAAATTTAAGAAACCCAATGAATTGTATCTTCAACTAGCTATATCTGTGATCATTATCAAAGAATACTTTCCTTAGGCTATAAAGCAATTAGAGCATCAGAAGAGGACTGACCGTCAAACAATTTTTCAAACACATTCTGGATAAACTCCTCTAAAGATTCTCCTCTAAATTCTCCTCTCACTGGATTCTCCTCTAAAGTGAGAATTTCGAATACAGATAAATGGGTGAATGTGCTTCTTTGAAGGCTTTTGGATATTTTCTGCCCTTTATTATTACAAAATAATCCTCTGAAAAATGAAGACTATAAAAATGATATGACCATGGTTGTGTGCATTGTCACTGCATGTAAATAATTTTATTGCTGCCACCTGTCTTTGAAAGGTAATCATAGTTTTATTGGTATCAGACACCAGTTCATTTTTGTGGGAAAATTCTTTTTAGCACTTAATTGAGGCTTTGTTTTCCTTAATACACCAACTGTCGGGTTAATTCAGATTTCCAAGTTAATTATAGAAAAGTAGGTTAAGTTTAAATGTGTTTGTGGATAATTCAGATTTGTGAGTTAATTTAACTTGGTATACAAGCTTTAATAAAATAATTGCCAACTGCAGTCCTTAAATTGTTTATTTATTCATTTAGTTTGTGAATAAGTTTCACTTATAGCATTCACTTTTAAATAAAGTATTTGAGCTACTGTCATTATTTATTTGCAGCCAGCTTCATCTCCTCTTCTAGAAACACTTACTGTATTTATGCCCAGAATATGTATTATGTTTGAAACATTTATTTAAAAAAAAAAAAGTTAAATACCACATCACATTTAAAAATGTGAAATTGTGAAATACTTTCATGACTGTGTTTTCTTTATATTTCCTTGCACCTTGTTATAGATTAATAATTTAAATTTAAATAAATTATTAATTTTAATTATTAATTTAAAATTAATAATTTAAATAATTTTAATACTTGTTGTCCACTGTGCCATTTATCCATTTTGTTATTTTGCTCAAGGAGAGAAAATATAGTACCAAATGTCACCAGTGCTCTGTAATACTTATGAAATAGTGTTTTACTATTTGGAAAAGTGTAATAACGACAATAAAGATTTTAAATTAAAGTTTAGAAAATTGTTCTTGTTTTCATATCTTGTTATGATTATTATTGAAAAGTTTCTGATGTAAATAGCCATGATTAAACAGTTCTTATATCCTTAAACTATTGAAATATGATAAAGGTATTTTGAATTACAACAGTTCTATTGTTACAGTGACTTCAAAGAATAGAGGTATGAGAACATAAATTGTTAATTACAAGCCTGTGAAGCTAAACTTTTTAATAATTATTTTGGCTCTAATTACTGATTTTTCATAATTCAGCTATGCTGATTTCAAAAATAGTTCTAATTTTTAGCCATGTTCATGAGTGCACAAAGCACCTGTTGCCTTCACTGTATCCATCCATCTGCATTAATCTTCCTATGTATGGATTTTCATGAAATTCTTTATTGTTGATGTTTTAAACAGATTTGCCGATGCCTCTAACAAGTAACAGATCAACAAGTTAGTTGATTGCTGATCACTTAAGAAAGCTTTTCCCTGGGTGTTTTTCAGACTAGCATTGGTTCTGTATACACACATTCTGCTTTTTAACAAAGCCATTCAGATGAGATGAAAATAGGCTTCCCACGTCTTGCCATTTTATTAGGACTGTGAGCTAACAGCATGTTATACCACATTTAGTCTGACATGATGTGGTACAGTGTCATGTTGAAACGTGACACTATAATATGTTCAAATATAATATGTACAGAGGATTATGATGATGAATATTCCTCTCCAGTATATTGCTGAGTCTCAGTCGAATTGACACTTATTAACAGGATGTATTCTAACTGACCTTGTAACTCACTTCTGAGAAATGATTACTAGGTTCCTGGATCTCAGTGGGAACAAGATCTAGGGATTGGCTGGCCAGAGTATGTGCTTGAAGGCTTCCTTGTGTTCTTCAAACCACTCACATTTGTACAATGGATGGGTGCATCGTCATGCTTAATTCATACCATTTTCTGGGTATGAATATGCAACATTATCAGATGTACTGGATTTTCCATGATGTTCTTTTCACAGAACATCTATGAACATCATTGGGGATGAAAGGTATGCCATGCAAGCATCTCACATTAGCAGCCTGTACTTTTGTACACATCTTTGGTTCAATTGCCTAATGTGTCCTGCATGTGTTATCTCTTCCATCAGTGCTGAAGAGTTTAAATTGGGACTCGTTAGATCATGGCTTGCCTCCATTCCTCCCATATCCCCAAATTTGCATTCTTAGCACTGATACCAGTTTATTTTCTGGTTGGTATTACAGATCAATAGATTTTGTTATTTTTATTTATTTATTTTTTGGTTTCTTTTAGCAGCATTAGCAACTAAGGCCATATTGCTCCGGGATATGTGGTGGTCATTCCCTGACCTTTCTGCATCCTCCATATTTGGTGGTGATGGGCTTGAACCCTGGTCTAATCAAGAAGTGTGTGCTATGCACTGCTGCTCCTTCCCACCTGGCTACGGAGGCGCCTGTAGATTCTGTAAAAGTGTTTTAGTACGGAGTCAGTCCTCATATAACACGTGTGTACACTACACAAATTCAATCACATGATTTATAAATAGGGGTATGATGTTGCAAATAACACTAACCGAATTTGCTTATGCACGATTCAGCTTTGTGTTTACAAGAAATGGCAGCGGAATCAACCCAGCTGAACGCAACATTTACTGCTTTGTTTACTGAGTTGCTACACACGTGCTGCTTTGTGCGTATCAGGCATGCCTCCTCATTTTTGTTCTTTTTATACTGTAATTGTGCTTTATTTCCTAAAAATGAGTAAAATAATAGGAAAAGGAAACATGCTGGTGAAGATAATACGAAATTGTGAAACTCTTCGAGTGGAATAAAAGAATATGTGATATTGTGCGTGTTACAGGCCTAAATGAGACAATGCTGAGAACAATTAGAAAGAAAGCAGAGAAAATAAAAGCAACTTTTATAACAAGAACAACTCAAAGTGCAACAAAATCCATTCGATCGAGAAGTAAAGAATTGGAAGAGATGGGACATCTGTTCTCTTTTTGGATAGAAGATCAAACAGAGATCAGGAACAAGTTTGCATACAATAAAAGCATTAGCAATATTTTATTTTGATTATTAATTGTGTTTGGTAATGTTTTTGTTATAAATGTATGTTCAGTCTTGAGTGATCAGCACTTAACCTATTTTGCCTATAAGGCCTATTTTCCCTATAAGGCCTGTTATTTATATTGCATGATTTTGCATTGCACGAGGGCTTCTAGGAACACAGCTACCATGTTATACGAGGACTGACTGTATTTGTGATGGAGGTACATTGATGCCTTGTGACATTTCTGCATTAAATGCAGAGGTTAATTGTTCCCTCATTTAGTGATGCTAGACATACAGTTTAATGTCTTAATCTTGGCTGACTTGAACAGTTGTACAGATAATCTTTATTTGGAGAAATAAAATTATTTAATGTGCATTTATTTATATTCGTGTGCTGCACCATAGGAGATGTGTAGAGCTTTACTTTAGTAATATGTTGTATTTCTGCCGACCGGGCTAGCCGGGTGGGTAAAGTGCCTGCCTGGCAACCCAGAGGTCGCGGGTTCGATTCCCGCCTCGGGCTTGAATCAAAGTACTGCAAAAAAACCTTGGGAGGTGCATTATGGCCACAGAAGCCTATGCACCAATAACTACCAAAAAAAAAAAAAAAATGTATTTCTCTACAACACTTACTGCCTTTCTGGGAAATCACTAGTTCAAAAGCATCACCCTCTGTGCTGTAAACAGAGTCCCTATGAAACAAATATATACATATCCTTGACTCCTTAGTTCAAATAAGTGTACTTGCACTTAACATACTATTACAAATGCTGGCCACATAACAACACTTTCATAATGTTCTTGTTTTTATAATGTCCACAGTTCTTCCATAATCACTTTTTTCTTTTTTTCTTTTTTTTAACTTAACTCTTTAAATTTCCCTAAATTACTGGTCTTCAGATGAAAATCTTACATGTACACAACTTGGGTGGAAAGACAATGTCTTAATTTTCATTGTAGAATGAGTGCTCATTCTGCAATAAATGAATGAATGAGGAATGAGTTACTTGATTTTTTTGTGTGTGAAAGTTAGTGTTTTCTGTTTATAGTTTTGTAGTCAAACTACATGATTTTCCCTCTATTGTTTCATAGGTCTGTCTGGTTCCTGTATAAAACGGACTTCTGACTCAAATGCTTTCAAGGTGGAAAGTTAGCTTTCCACATTAATGTGTGGCTCTGGCACCATTAGATTATTTGCTAACTTGGCAAAAAAAAAAAAAAAAAAAAAAAACACTCCCTCTTTAGTAGTAGTAGTGGCATGTGATGCAAGAAAGCAAGTGTATGAGCTTATGCAGCATCAGCCAAAAAAAAAAAAAAAAAACACACACCATTCCCTCCAAATGCCTGTCCAGTTCCTCCTTAAATTTATTTAACCTGTTAACTTCCACAACGACAGATGGAAGTTTGTTCCAGCAATTAACCACCTGCTGGCTAAAGGCAAATTTCCGCACATCTATTCTACATCTGTCTTTTCTTAATTTGAATTTATGCCCCCTTAGGTTCGTAATCTGAACAAGTGGAAGGATCCCATCAGAATTCAGTGTGCTCAATCCATTCAAGGCCTTATACACCTCAATCAGATCACCGTGCAAGTGCCTAGTCTCCAGCCACTGCAATTTGCAGAACTTAAGCCTCTCTTTGTAAGAAGATCCCTTCATTGCCCTCACCAATCTTGTTGCCCTTCTCTGTGATATATAGCAAAATTCCTATATATCATTGACAAAACCCCATGACCTGCCCTGGCAGCCTGTCTGCATTGCTCAGAAAACTTCAAATCTGACTGCACAATTACTCCCAGGTCTTATTCATTTTCTACCAACTTAAGTGTAGTACCACACAGTTGGTACGTTTCTCTGGGGTTATTTCTACCAATATGCAGTACTTTGCATTTGTCATGGTTAAACTTCAGTTGCCACTTCTTAGCCCATCTGCCCAAATAATCTAGATCCTGTTGCAGTAGCACACTGCCATTACTATCATTAACAATCCTGCCAACCTTCGTATCATCTGCAAACTTCGACACTAAGCCTGATATACCTTCATCAATATCATTGATAAATATACAAAACAGAGGGCCCAACACCAAACCCTGTAGGACTCCACTAATAACATTAGTCCACGAAGAGCAGCACCCATTAATTACCACCCTCTATATTCTCCCACTCAACCATCCTTTTATCCATTGTAGCAACTTACCCTTAATACCATTCTGCTCCAATTTGTACAATAGTCTTCCATGCGTAACAGTGTCAAAAGCTTTCCTGAAATCCAAATATATGATATCAAAATATTTTTTGCATCCAGTTCCTTTGTAACCACATCATGATATCCTATCAAATTTGTCAGACAAGACTTTCCCTTAACAAACCCATGCTGTGTCTGAATTATTGCTGCAATTTTGTCTAGATGATCCTGCAATGCATATTTAACTAGTGACTCCATTATTTTACCCGGAACAAAAGTTAAACTAACTGGTCTGTAATTACTCGTGTCACCCTTCGATCCCCCTTTGTGAATTGGGGACACATTTGCACATCTCCAGTCCATGGGGACCTCCCCTGAGTCCAAGGATGCCCTCATAATTATGGCTAAGGGTTTGCTTAGTTGCTTTGCCATCTCCTTTAATATAACTGGATAGATCCCATCCACCCCAGGTGCCTTTCTTATGTTTAACTTCAACAATTTCTTAGACAACAATTTACTTGGACCTTCTCTTGAACTGTGCCTAACTACAGCAGAATGCCCTTGGGAAGGTTTTGATTACTTGGTTGAGTGCTAAAATTTCTTGACTTGCTGGCAATGACCATTATCTCTTCTTAAAAGCACTGTGATCTATCCAATAAGGAAGATTCTTTTTCCTTCACTTCATCTTAAAACAAAGAGTAAATGTGTTGATTTGTTTTTCCCTGATATTTTGTCATAATTTCATTTAGTCAGTTTCTCTTTGTGCACAACAGTATAAATTTTTTCATTTACACTGAAAAGTTTCAACTATTGAATATTTCAAAGTCTAACTTCTTGTATGTTTGTTAATCCAGCATATCTAATTATGACCTTTAGTTATAGTTTACTGTAGTGTCCTGATGTACTTTAAGCTGTTATATACACTTGTAATGTAAACAAATGTTTTGGACAAAGTCTACGTGACTGCTAAATACTTGTGCAGTGTTGTTCGTGTGTTCTCTATTATGTAAATGGCCTAATCCTATGAGGCTGTCCTGTTCACAGGTGTTTTTTCCAGGAGTATTTTCCATCCATTAGAAAAAAACAACACTGGTCTCTGAATGCTTCAAGCGTAGCTGTCCTCACTGGTATAGCACCTGCTAAACTTACATCCACAATTTTTAAGTGTGTAAAATACTGTTTTCTCTACTGGTAGAAAGTACTTAGGCCACATGGCTTTATATTGCTTTCCTGCATGCATGCACACAATGTGGCCTTTGATTTTTGTATAGATTGTTTCAAGTATAACTCAAGCTGCCATGGCTCTCGAAAAATGGCTGGGCAGTGTTGTAAACTGAATATCTTATTAGAACAGCAGAATTATCGCAAAATGCAGAAATGAACCACAGAAGCTGATTTTGTTTTTTTCTCTGTTGACAAGAAATTGCTTGATTTCAGTTTTGTATGGAAATTCAATGTAATGTATTTGTAACATGTGGTCATGATTCTTTTGATTAAAGTTTTATGGAATTTTCCAGGACTTCAACTTTGCTTTTGTATTGAATGTATTTTCTGCTGTTTGTTCTTTTTATTGACACTGTGTTATTGTTGACTGATTGCAAACCTAGTAATTTCAAATCTGTTAGCTATTTTGTTTATTCCTGCTGTGAACAGCTTGTTCTGCCTCATTTGACATGTCCAACATGTGAGATCTGATAAATGAGAAGCCCTCACATGTTTGTTATCATGATTTTCCCACACAGGTTGGATAAAGGCCTGAGTTGGAATGCATTGATGACACAGAATTATGGTTTTTTTCCCCCTATGTAGCTGAATTAGTTTTGGGTAAGGGTTCCATGGCAATTAGTGGCACCATATACCGACACCTCATAGCCTCAGTTGCCTTGGCAATATGCACCTGTTCTGTCCTCTTCTGGAACTAGTCCAAAGTGACCCATTCCTTGTGACATGGTGCATTTCCCAGGTGGGTAAACTGTGAGCATGAAGGGATGATCAAGTAGGCTGTGGCATTCAGATGTTGACTTACCAATATACGTGAACCAAATGTATGCCACTGAAACACACCTAATCACACTTGCACCACAAATATGAAAGAGATTAGTCTGCTGTTGATATTTGCATGATAGGGCCATTGCTGTTGCTGTAGCCTGGTCTTGTAATCAGCTTAGAACTGGAATCCAAATCCATTGGATCTGTTGATCTTTTTCCATTCCTCAAATGTACAAAAGTTGATGCTTCTGTGCTATCTTGCCTGTAGCTGCTTGTTTTTAGCACAAGAGTGAAACCTGTCATGGTGTACTGCTGTATATTGCACTAATGATGTGGTCTATGTATTGTGCATTTCAATATATCCCTTTCACATCATTGTGCTGCCACTTGACAGATGCAGCCCATCTGATTGCATGATTCTTTCACTCTCTGTTGGTGTTTCACAATAGAAAGTTGTCCCAGGGCTACTGTTGGCTTGATGTTGCACTATTCTTGGCACATTCTATACAGTGGTGAAACTACCATACTACTATTGGTTAGATGTTTTTTGGATGTTGCAACATCCAAAACTACCATACCACTAGGTCCACTACCACAGGAGTCAGGGTGCCTGACGGCTGATTTAATGAGAATCACAAAGGTACCTTCACGATCTGATGGGAAATTGAGAATTTATTGCTTTGCTCCTGACTCCATATATCACTGTGCCCAAACACTGCCAAAGTGACAGTATTAAAGATAAAAGCACTGGCCTGGCACTTCTTTCGAATAACCAAACTCAGAGTCACTTAGGTTGTGCTGTTGGCCCATTCTCTCAATAAATTATGCACGCAGAATTCCTCAGTAGCTGACTGCATACTTTATGTAGCTTTAGATGTTATCTCTAACAGCAGTTAATTCCTTGGGTGGCAAAGGTGCACATAATAAACTGATTACTCAATGTATGTATATATACAGGTGGACAAAATGATATAAAAGTAATAGTTTTGTAATGGCTGTATGATGTATTTATGAACATGCAGTAATTATATATTTTTTTGTTTTTTGCAGTTAATGTGGAAGGAAACATGATAAAAGTTGATGTTTAGGCGATATAAAAATGAAGAAAATGACCGACCTGTTTGATTTCCAAAGAAGTCAAATTGGTGCACATTTAGTGGAGTAATAAGTGACTAAAACTCGGTGATTTGTTTGATATATCCAAAGCAACTATATCGAAAGTGATGTCTCCATTCACCAAGTATGGTAAAACAACGAATTGTGGCAGAAAATCGAAGTTGACTGAAAGAGACCACTGGATGCTGAAAAGGATTGTAGCACAAAAATATAAATCTACTGCCTCAAAAATAAAAAAAAATAACAGAATTTAATGTAAGCCTCAGCAATCCAGTTTGGCCAGAACTTCACAAAGCTGAAATTTATGGCAGAGTCACTATTGCCAAGCAAGCTACTTGTTATTGATGGTAATGCCAGAAAGAGGATGCAAAGGTGTAAGGAGCACAAAAACTGAACACTTGATTGGAAATGTCATATTTCCAGAAGAATCATCATTCACACTCCTACCATCAGGGAGAGTACGTTTGCCGAATACCAAAGGAAGTGCATCATCCTGACTGTCTTGTGCCGTCATGGAGGAGAATCAACCATGGTTTGGGCAGCAATATTCTTTAGGTCCTATCATCACCCTGAAGGGGTGAATTACTGCCACTGATTACCTTGACATTCTGCACAACCAGGTTCATCCCATGGTACAAACATTGTTTCCCACAAAAAGAAGCCACTTTTCACGATGACTGCTCCAATACATGCAGCCATATGTATCCAATCTTGGTTTGAGAAGCATGAAACAGGCCAAGCATCTCCCATAGTCTGCACAATCACCAGACATGTTATTGAGCCACTGTGGGTATGTTTGGAGGGGAGAGTGAAAAGATTTCCTCCACCTTCATCACTCAAAGAATGTGAAATGTTCTTCCATGAACAATGGTCCAATATTCCTCTTAGGACAGTTCAAGATTTATTTCAATCTATTTTACTTAAAATACAAGCTGTTTTAAAAGCAAAGGGTATCCCAACACCATAGTGCATACCCGTAACTCATCACGGGTGTTTCTATTATTTGTCCAGCGCCTGTATGCATTCATGTATACGTTCATGTATGTACATACGAGTATATGAACGTATACATAGTTTTTGCATATAAGTATAGATATACTTATGTGCATATATAAATATTTTTATATATGTTGTGCAGCTGATGCCCAGTCGGGTGTCTGTAAGTGAATCCATGGTCTGCAGAGAGCTGTGCAGCATGGGTTTTTCATGGCAGAGTTGCTGCTGGCAGGCAAATGCCAATTGTAACTTGTAATGATGCTGCTAATCGTAGTTGGATGATGGAATAGTGAAAACTGGGCCTATGATGCCAGAGCTTCATAAAGCTGAAAGAGTTGTCCAATTTTCAGAATTGATGGTGGAGGGTATGTTAGTATGTCATCTATCACAATGTATTGTGTGCACATTTAAGTTTGTAGAAGGAGGGGTTATGATGTGGAACTGATTCTCGTGGTTTGGACTTGTGACCGCTAGGAGTAATGGCAAAAACCGTGCCCATGCTCTGGCACTCATGTGAAACGGGATCTTTCCACGTTTTAGCATGATAATGCTTCATCCCATACAACGAAGAGTGTAAAAACCTGGTTTCGGGAAAACAAAGTCTAACAAATCGCTTAGCCTTCTTACAGTCAAGACTTGGATCTAAACAAATACTTTGGGAGTAACTGGATGAGGACACAACCAATGCATTCCTCTTTCAGCTGAACTGGCAACTGCATTGAAACAATAGTGGACACAAAATCTTGCTACCTGTTTTAAGGAAACAGGTTGAAAGTGTCCAAGACGCATCAAATCTGCCATAGACCTTTCAGCTATTAATTTTATGTGCGCTAGATCCTCGACTAGTTAAATTCGGTATTGCACTTATACCTTTCAATTTGTTCATTAAACTAATGTTTTTTTTCCCAAAAACACGAATTAAAACTCGTGATTATGTCTGAATTATTTTGTCTCAGTAGTATGTAATAATAACAATAATAATAATATTAGCCATATGGTGCAAGGAAGCCTGAGGCTTATGTTGCACCAGCCAAAAAAAAAAAAAAATCCCTGCATTACCCTGAGAGAGAGAGAGAGAGAGAGAGAGAGAGAGAGAGAGAGAGAGAGAGAGAGAGAGAGGTAGAAGGGAATCACCAAGAAAGCAAGAAAGAGAAGAATGATGATAACCAGCTCTGAACCCTATGTTTGCCAAGCCCATACTCACCAGATGAGAGCTCTGAAGGATTACTCCCAGAAACACACAGCAGCACTCCATCAGGCCATAAGGAAGATAGACAAGTGACATACCCCACTCAACTAAGCGAGGAGTCCCCACCCATCCAGAAGACATAAACGAAGCTAGAAAAATGGGCAAAGAAGACACTCCGTAGCAGACACTACAATGACCTCCATCAAGATCACATAGATAAAATTGCTTCCAATGTATTGCTCAAGAGCGGGACACTCTTCCCTGAGACTGAAGGAAATGCTCGCCATCCAAGACCAGGTAATCAACACCAGAAACTATAGAAAATACATTACCAAGGAGCCTGGGATGTCCGTTGACACATGCTGATGATGCCACCACCTGGCCTCAGAAATGATCCAACACATCACCATGCAAGGCGATCACCCAGATCACACATGTAGATACAACCAGGTAGCCAGGATACTACATCAGAAGCAAGCAAGGAAATACTAGTTGATCAAAGAAAGTGTACCGTACTACAAGTACGAATCTCAGGCAGTACTAGAGACCCCAACCCACAAGCTATACTGGGACTGCGCCATAATAACGGATAAGACAATATCGCACAACAGACCGGACATAATCCTTGTGGACAAGAAGAAAAAGGCTACCTATTTGATTGACATAGCGTTACCCCACACTGGCAACCTCCAGAAAACCCATGAGGAAAAAAAATCAGGAAGTACACGAACTAAGACAGGAGATCAAAGAGATGTGGCATATGCAACAAGTAACAACCATCCTAATCATCGTGTCAACCACCGGTATGGTGCCAAAGACCCTACATAACAGCCTAGTCTCCCAGCGAACACCTACAAGGAACTCCAGAAAGTGACAATCTTGAGCACCTGTAGGACAGTGAGAGAGTTCCTCGACTAAAAGTATCACTGGACATAACAACAACAATCCTGTGTACTTGGTAGCAATACCCGTCACGAGGTGGAACCAACAATCAGGGAGAAATAATATAAAAGCAATGATAATAATAAATTATTATTATTGTTATTATTATTATTTGTATCAATTTAGTTGCATTTGTTTATACAGAGGAATAACAGAAATGTATTTATTATTTTTTTATTTATACATTATTGCCAAGGTACTGTACTTATTATTCCTGCGGTAACTTAAACTGTTATTTATCGGTTTTGTTAAGGAATTCGCAAAAATCCATTACTCACCATGTTTGGATATATTTGAGTTCTGAGTGACGCGTCTGTGTTTTTTTTATTTTTTATTTATCGTTTTATTTATTTGTTGTTTTGCTCTACAGTAGGTTCACGTCGCTGTGTGTCGTAGTGTACTCGAAAGTTACCGCCAAAATAAGTTTATTAGCAGTAATTTTGGTGGTCACCCATTCATGCTTAAAATATTGTGCCCCAGAATTTGACAACATTCGTCAAATGAAGAAACAAGTAAGCTTAGATTATGTATTAGAGCTTTTATGTTCCAGTGTAAAGAAATAAGAACTCCTTAGAAATATAAACATTTGCAGATATGTAAAAATATTAGTTTAATTAATTATTTGTAAATTAATTTCGTATAAATGTATGGTGATTTTCATACCCACGCTGATTTATAGAATTCTAGATAGGCTAATTCAACTTAGTTTTGGCACGAGTGAAGTGAGTAGTGGTTGAAGTCGGTAGGATGTGTTATTATCATTATAGCATGAGAAAATAATAATAATAATAGCAATAAGGGCTCCATAAATCAGCTAAGTATCATGAGAAAAATAAATAGGGGCTCACATCTGGTGAGTATGGGCTTCAACACCTGAGCTGAATATCATCATTCTTCTCTTTCTTGGTGATTCCCTTCTACTTCTCTCTCTCAGTCACTCAGGAAATTTTTTTTAGCTGGTGCAGCATAAGCCTCAGGCTTCCTTGCACTGTATGGCTAGTAATAATAATAATAAGAATTATGGCAAGCGAAATTTCAGTGAAATCGTTCAAAAGTTATGCCATGATGCATTCGGCATATATATATATATATATATATATATATATATATATATATATAATGCAGTCTAATAAATTAAATGCCAATTTAACCGTATTTAAACATTTTATACGAGTGAGTGAGTGCGTGTCAATAAACGCCGATGCTGTTGCAAGTGCAACGTCAGTCCACTCAAAAATGGATACCAATGTATAATGTGCAAGTTGATGAAACCCGGCGTAATGTTGTGTGATTATTTGTAATAAATGTTTTTGAAAAGTCGAGTGTATTCAAAGATATTTGAGAATGCGTGTTATAAATGTTACTAAATGAGTTAGTACTATTATTACACATTTACGATTCTTCTACAGTACATACGCAAAGTAGGTATTTTTCTTTAAACAGAGGTAAGCCAGGTTCTAAGATCGACTTGCGTAGTGATGGGCATAATTTGTTATTTCGATTATGGAAAAATATTGGGTTATTGAAATCTTTCCATTACTACTCATTCGATTCTGGAAATCTGTTTGTCGCTGTTTGTGCATGAAATTCGTGATTCAAATAAACCGCAGAATGCCTGTGTAGGTTAGTTCTGAAGGTCAAAAATAAGGTTTAATGTTCAGTGGTTAGTTTATGTAATCATTAAATAAAGTAACTATTGAACCCCTTTTAAATTTATACCTCTCATATCGCTTCGTTCAGTTTTTCTCTCGAAAGAATCAAGAAATGGTTAAAGAGAGAAAAAGGTGAAAAATTGTACGTTGGGTTTGATCATTTACGTATACTGAGGTAGTAAAGATGGAATGCTTCTATTCATTACACCACGGAATGAACTGTCGTTTTAGTAAAATCGTAATTAGCAATGTCAGTCACTCGTAAGCAAATGTACAAGTTACTTAATTTCGTATTTAAAAATTAACTCATTAAATTCCGGTTAATATATTAACCCAATTCCAGGTTGGGACTTTTTTCGAATAACGCACGAGTCATCTTTGTAGATGCAAAACTCAGTCAATATTTTGAACACGCGCTTGTGTGTGTGTACACACAGTGATAAATGAATTAGGACTACCCCACCCATAATGGACTGTCACAAAGTTCGCAGTATAAAAAACGAACAGCCTCGTACGCTAGAGCAGTGGTAATTTGCATCTGGTCGTGCCAGTCAAAGAGATAAGGTAGCAGTTATGGAACGTAATAAAAATATAACGGAGTTTCAAAAGGTCATGATTGTGGAAATTTGTGGGTCAGGTGCTTCCATATCGGAAACGGCATATCTTGTCGGTTGCCACGGCGCATTGTAGTTAAGGTGCACAAAGAATGGTGTCGAATGGGTCAAACCCCTTCCAGCTGACAGAACTTAAAGGATTATGTAAGGTGGATATTCGTGTTAGACAAAGGGTGAAGCGTTTTACTGGCTCAATGACAGGTCACTGTGTGTGAGAGTTGACATCGCAATACAATATGGGGAATGTACGAACAATATCCCAAATGACGAGGCGCGCCCACTCAGACATATAGGGGGTTTCCACAGCAGACGACCCAAGAGACATCCTCTCCTCACCGCTGGTCATCGTCGACAACGAATGCTATGGTGTTAACGCCACGCTGGTTGAACACTAGACGACTGGAAACGAGTGCTGGTCGTATGAGTCCAACTATCCGATGCAACACGCCGATGGACGCTTTCGTGTTTGGCGCAGGTAACACTAGTTCATCGTGCATGGTGCCCACTATCCAGGAAAATGGCGGTGGTTGCTTAATATGGGGCACGTTTTGGGTTCAAGGACTGGAAATTGCTAGTGTGTATGGGCCTGTGTTTTGCTGGTGAGGTCTTCCGGCATCTCTTAGGACCATGTACACCGTGCAATGTTGCAGTTTTTTCTCGGACAAAAACGGGATGTTCAAGACGATAATGAGCTGTGTTATTGGTGCACACTTTGCACGAGTAGTTCGAGGAACACACTTGAAGATATTATCCGTCTCGATTGGACTCCAAAGTTGCCTGACTCCAGTCCAATCGAACACCTGTGGGATGTTTTGAAACGGAAAGCGAGGCACGTGGACACGCCTGTCGTTTCCTGTCCAATGACTGTGTGCGTCTTGGCTCGTTGTTCCATTATATAATATATGGTTTTCCATATATAATTTTTAGACTCTGTTCTCGTACATGTATATTACTGTTTCGTTCTCATTTTTTATAATTTACACACACAGTAGTGATATAATAGCAGGATGATGGTACTTGTTTTATCTTATTCCAGGCTGTACAGATAGTACAGCTAGGAATAAGTTAAAACAAGGATAATCATTTTATAACTACCGAAGAGATTATTTTAATATCAGATATATTGAAAAAGCACATATTTTAACAGAAAGGTATACGCCGTTTGCACGAGAATCCCAAACAGTGGAAACGGAAATAGCAAAGGAAATTACCGGTAATGTCTGCTGCTTTGTGCGCACGTGTGTGTATGTGTGTGTGTGTATGTATGTATGTATGTATGTATGTATGTATATATATATATATATATATATATATATATACACACACACACCGATGAGCGAAAACATTGACCAGCGAGTCGTTAAGCAAATCGATGCAACTGTAGGTGAACTACGGCGCGTGCGCGGGTCGGGATACGATATAAAAAAGACATGATACTGAGCTCTGTTAATCAGTATTACTCTTGTTCTTCAGATGGGAAAGGCAACGGACTTAAGCGAGTTTGAAAAAGGCCAAATGGTAATGGCCAGACGACTGGGCCAGAGCATATCCGAATGGACATGGCTGGTGGGAAGCTCACGGTCAGCCGTGGTCCGAGGAGGGAAAACCCACGAACCGCCGGTGAGGTGTTGGACGACCACGGCTCATCAATGCTCAAGGTGTGCAAAGGCTCTCCCGGATGGTATGTGGCAACAGAAGGGCGTCTGTGGCGCAACTTGCCGGTAATTGGAATGCTGGTGACAGGAGTAATGTGTCACAACGCACAGTACATCGAACCCTGCTGAAAATGGAGCTGCATAGCTGCTCTGAGTGCCCATGCTAACCACGGTTCACCGGCGACAGTGCCTGCAATGGGCATACGATAATCGAAACTGGACCTTGAGTGATTGGAAGGTCGTCTCGTCCGACGAATCATGTTTCCTGTTGCACCATGTGGATGGCTGGGTACATGTGCATCGTTTACCTGGGGAAGTGATGGTGCCTGAATGCACTTTGGGACGAAAACAAACCGGTGGCGGCGGTGTCATGCCTGGGTCCAGTCATCCATGTGCCAGGCACTCTGACATCTACCACCTACCTAAACATCTGAGATTGCAATATGGCTGCCTTTCTTGCTGCCACGTTGTTTTACCGCTCTTGGATTTTTCCTGAAATTATGTGTACAAAGTGCTTTCTTCGGAGTAAAAGTGTCTACAGTGATATTAAAACTTCAGTGGATACCCGCGGTGGGAAACTTTCTATATTCTGCTGGGTTTTTAGTCTGCTAGTAACGTTTTTATTTGTGTCAAACTGCATGGTCGCCAATATGGCTGCCTTTCGTGCTGCCACGTTATTATGCCGCTCGTGGATTTGCCAGTATATGTGTACAAAATGTTTTTATTCGCAGTAAGTGTTTACAGTGATATTAAAACCTCAGCGGATACCCGCGGTGAGTAACTTTCTGTACTTTACTGGGTTTTTAGCCTGCTAAAAACGTTTTTATTTGTATTCTTTGTGTCAGACCGCATGGTCACCGTATGGCTGACACTAGGAGTATAGAGAGGCGACCGATATTACGCGGTAGCCACGCTTCTATCGGGCAACTTGACTGGGGAGGTGACCCAAGCTTAGTAACCTCGGACTGTGACCTAGTCCCAAATTTTCAGCGATCTTCGTGCTCTTCATTTTAAGGAACAATGACCACAACGTTTCCCCCTTCCATTACTTTCGTGTATTACCAGTAACTTCGTAGTCCCTGAAAACCACAAAGAAAGTGATCCCGCTCTCCTAGGAGTATTCCAATACCGGGCTGTTCCCCCCCATTTAACTGGGGGGAACAACCCAAACTTCAACGGCTTACTGCAAGCCAACTAATATACCCACGAACTTGTGGCTGACATCATCCGCCACCAAAATCCAAGCCCTAGCAAACACTATCAACAAAATCTCGCTAATCAGGATGACCCCGTTAATCCGAACTGTGTAAGCATGGGGCTAATTTGGGGCAATTGCTGTATAGTAAGTGAATAGGCTAGTTGTTTAAGTGATTAAAATTGTTAATATTTCACTTTTTGTTTCTTGCTGTTGTTTTTGTTCGATTAGCTGCCCTACTTCCACGAAGTGTGGGGTGGACAATTGGGGTTGATCCCGGCTGGCTAAACTGGAAAAAAAAGTTGATAGAGGAATTTTGAGTTAATTCTTGTCCTAGCTCCTGGGACTATCCCCGTTAAACTTGGGGGTGGAGTTTTTAGTTGCTTTGTGGATAGAATTCCTAAAAGCATTATAAACCCATTTAGGGCGTGCTGTGAAGAGACCCTTGATCCCTGAACTTTGAGTTTGTGTAAATTGTATATAGTTGATTCCTGCTCATTGTTGAGCAGGGATTTTTATGTAAATAGTAATTATTTTTTTTTGTATTAATGAGTTCTACAGAGGAAGAAGAGGTTTTTGAGCGTGAGGTGATGAATGCAACATCTGATGTGACTGATGATGAGCGAGAGGAGATAAGTATGGAAATACTTTCTCAGGTTCAAGAGTTAACAGAAATGGAAGTGTTCTCAGGTAGTTCATTAAAACGGACACCTCCAATTAGGAGGTTGTCGTCTCTTTCTGGCCTCCCACAATCACAAAGTGTGCGAGAATCTAGGAAACGAAGGAAAAAGATAGGGGAAAATAGTTATGGTAAAAAAGGTGTAGAAAAAGGAGGAGGAGGAGGTGTGAAAAAGAAAAGAAGAGAGGAAAGTAAGGAGAGGCCTAAGTATAGTGAATTTGAACATGTTAATAAAGTGAAGACTTGTTTGAGATCTTTTCTTTTTGATGATGAAAGTAAAGTGCCAATTGCTTCAATGAAGATAATTATGGACTTTAGGGACACACCAGAGACTAAGGTTATTGATGTATTCACAGAGAATTTATAGTTAAAAGAGAAACATATGCTAGTGTTGTGAAGGAGATACCTAAAAAGTTCCAGGATACGTCAAAGGTTGTGATAATAAAAGCAGTGAGTGAAAGAAAAGTAGTGAACAAGTTAAGACTGAGTGGTGAAAGGAAGTGAGGCCGATTCTTGATAATGTAAAGATAAAGAATGTTAGGACTATTAGGGATTGTGGTGTGTTGGTTGAGGCTGGAAGGGATGATGATGTTCTGAAGTTGAGAGATTGTTCGAAAATTCAGGCGATTGGACTAAAGTTCTCTAATACCAAAAGCGACTTTTCCGAAGATGGTGATTTATGATGTGGAAAAGGATGTTAACCAATTTGATTTTAAGGATCAAATTTGGTTAAAAAATTGTAAAGACTATGGTGTGACTATGCAGGACTTGAAGGAAGGTTTTGAGATTATTTCTATAAATAAAAATAAAAAGAGTGAGTTATTAAATTGGGCAGTGGTGGTAAAGCCAAAAGTGTGGAATGTATTGAAAGATAGAAATAGATTGTATGCTAATTGGGTGGCATATAAGTGCAGAGAGGTCTTTCCAGTGACACAGTGCTACAAATGCTTGAATTTTGGGCATGTAGCTAAGTTCTGTAAGAGAGATCCTAATTGTGGTCATTGGGCGAGAAATGGTCACATAGGGATTGTATGCATAGGAATGAGGAAACAGCATGTATAAATTGTAAAAGCAGAAAGAAGCAGGCGACTCATTCTGCAGTAGACAAGAATTTTCCAAGTATGCGAGGGCTCTAGAGGTGTATAAAAGCAGGATTAGTTATGGCTAGTTCTATTAAAGTGATTCAGTTGAATGCACAACGAGCTAAAGGAGTCGCTGCAGTTACGTAGTCAGATGGAAGCTCTATATATTGATTGACACTGGTGCAGGAACCTTACGAGTGGCAAGGATGTGTGAGAGGGTATCCTCGAAGATATCGAGTATTATCTCATGGTAAACATCCAAAAGTGTCTATAATAATAATAAGGAATGGTGATTTGGTAGTCGCTAAGATTCAGAATTTAACTTCTGAAAATGTGATATGTAGTGAGATAATTGGTTCATTTGGTAGCCTGTACTTTGTATCAATGTATTGTCCTTCGAGTGAGCACTTAGAGCATTATATAAGACAATTAGAAAGAATGTGTGAGATTTTGACTACTAAGCAATTTGTGCTGGCGATTGACACTAAATTCTTTGGGGCAGTGGGGAGTCTGATGATAGAGGTGAAATTCTGGAAGACTTCCTTTCTGCCGTAGGATTGGAGGTTGTAAATAGAATGGAAAGTTTGCCTACATACTCGACAATACATGGACAGTCATGTATTGATGTGATCTTGTGCACGGGGTTCTTAATGAATAGGATAAAAAATTGGCAAATAAAGGATCAAGTTACTACTAGTGATCACAATGCGATCACTTTCTAAATATGTTTTGAAGGTGTAGAAGAACTGTAGTGGAGCTGGAGAGATTCTCAGTACGCACTGCCATTTGGGATAGATTTGATATGGCTTTTAATATCCAGGTGAGTGAAGTAGATTGGAAAATGATGTCACCCATAGAACATGTTGATATGTTAGAAAAAAATTTGTATAGAGTACCTAAGATTAGTATGAATAAACTAAAAGTGAGAACAAGATCTGTTCCTTGTTGGGGAACAGGGCTAAGTAATAAAAGAACTGAACTGAGAAGGGTAAGACGTCGATTGCAATATTATAGGAGGGTTGGAGATGCTCATCTGTCAGTAACATATTTGAGATTGTATAAAGATGTGAGAAAAGATAATGCTAAGCAAGCCTCATGAAGGAATTTTGTTCAGGTTCAGGGATCAAGAGATCCTTGGTCTTTGTATAAAGTTATTACGTAAAAATATTATTTTAGAAATATAAATTGTACAGTGAGAAATAGGGAGATTACTGCTTTAAATTGACATGAAACCGTGAACATGATCCTAGACGAATTGTTTCCCCAGATTAGTGAAGATGAAATGTTAGAAGAACAAAAGGATATGATTCGAGAAAATTCAGTATATTTTGCAGATTGCATTGAAATTATTTCACTGTAGAAGAGGTGACAGGTGTAGTGCTGCGGATGGCAAGGCACCGGGCTTGATTATATTGAAGTTAAGGTGTATAAGAGGGCATATAGTATGGTCTGATGTCATTGTAGAAATGTATAATAAATGTTTGAGGCTGGGTGTCTTCCCACCTGCATGGAAGGTTGCAGATTTGAGGCTTATAATAAAGAGTTAAGTGAGCCGGGGTCATACCGGCCAGTTGCTCTGTTGTCGATAATGGCTGACTTATGAAAGGCTGTTGATCAGCCGATTGATTAGACATAACAGTATGAGTTTATCCTCAAGTAGCCAGTAGAGCTATAAATGTGGGTACTCTATTGAAGATGCTATTTATCGTATGACAAGATATATACAGGAGTACGAGGGTAGGTATGTCCTGGCTCTGTTAATAGATTTTCATGGAGCCTTTGATATGTTATGGTGGGTAGGCATCCTGTCAAGATTGAGAAAGATTCAATGTCCCGATAATCTCTATTCAGTTTTTAAACAGTATTTTAGTGAAAGGATTGTCGTAAGGACGTCCTATACTGAAGTAAGTAGAGATTGCCCACAAGGCTCGGTTGTCGGTCCGCATGCTTGGAGCATTGTGCTGTATGATTTCTTAAATCGGCATTATGTAGGTATTAATACTATGGCCTATGCTGATGACCTGCTGATATTAGTGTATGGAGATGCAAGGTCTCAAATAGAGAAAAGAGCAAGTGAGGTTTTGGGTGACTCGCTCGACTGGGCTCAGCTGTATGAGCTGCAAATTTCGCAAACAGAGCGTGCAAATGCTGTTGAAGGGGCGCCTCAGTATGAATCAAAGTCCTTTGGTGAGATATGGTAACGTCTCCTTGAGATACCAAACTATGATTAAGTATCTGGGGGTTTTCATAGGAGAGCGTATGAGTTTTGTGGAACATATGAAATATCTAAAGAAAAAGATAAAAGTACTATATTCCAAGGGTAGTGAGGGTCGATTGGGGAATGAAGGATAGAGCGTTGAATATGCTCTGATTGCCTTTATGTCCCCTTCGTAATTTATGCCTCGATCGCATGGGTTCACAGAATTGAAAATTCTGTAATAAGAAAGTACTTGCTCTAGACTCAGAGGTTCGCTTTCCTGTGCATAACCAGAGCATGTAGGACAGTTTCGATTGAGGCGCTTCAAGTAATAGCAGCGAGAATGCCAATTGATCTACAAGTGGTAGTACTTGCAATGATGTATTGCACTAGAAGGAATTTAAGAATGACTATATTGGGAGTTGAGACATGTCCACAGATTGAGAGGACATATGGAAGAGAGGATGTTAGGAATGAAAAAAAGTGAGGCTTGCACTCAGGTTATTTGAGCTTGGGTTGAGGATCGATGGGCTATGTGTATGTGGAGAAGAAGAGGAAACATCAGGACATGTGATGTTTAAGTGTAATGTTTATGCTGATTTGAGAATGTAGTTAGAGTGTTTGGTGGTTGAGATAGAACAAAGTAGTCTTTGGATCTTGTTCATGGAGAAGTGCCTTTTCACTTATTTAAACAATTTTGTACATTCTATTTTTAGGAGCTATTCTTCTGACAAAACTGAATTATAAAGAAAATTTTTTTGGCTTTTGTTCAGCAAATCTTCAAAATTTTTTTTTTTTTTTTTTAAATTTAAATTTTTTACTTCATATCATTCTATTGATTGATAATAGTGTAAGGCTATTGAGTTTATCTTGGAGCATGTTTGACCTCAGATATGATTTCATTAATTTTTAATTTAGAAGAGCTCCTTTCCCCTGACGCTACTGTGACTAGAAGTGCCAAAAATATGTGTAAAGCAACAAAACAATTTGGAAATCATGTAGCTCATTCAAGGCGAGGAATTCCAGGATTTGCGATGGTTTTCTAAAATATGAAGAAGGAAGAATTGGCTTCAGTGCTTCCATTTCCTCACACAGCGTATGACTATCTAAATCTGCTAACTTTACAGACTTGATAAGTTCGTTTTCCTGAATGGGTTTGACATCTTTAGCGCAATTTCCAAATTCAGCATGTTTTTATAAGTCCTCCTTTGGAATTTGTTGAAATTGCACAAAAAGCCAAATGGATCAGTACGTTTTTTTTTTTTTTTTTTTTTTTTTTTTTTTTTTTTTCAATTGCTTAAGCAATTGTGGTAATCGCAGCTCTACGATTGACACAAGAACTGCATCGCCTTGTCTAAGACTAGTTGAAGCATCGTATCTTGTAAGCTTCCTTGGGATCAGTAATGCGATCAGCAGACTCGTAATTATAGTGTATGTTTCTCTTTTGCAATCGTTTTGTTTGGAATTCTTGAGCTACCTCCAAATTATCCGAAAGTTCATGTGCGCCAACTAAGACTTGCTGAAAGACAGTTTCTCTATACTTTATCAGCCAACGCAACAGATTTTCATATGAAGAAAGACCTATGGCAAGATTTACTGTATCATTCTGCAGTTCCTTGCTAACAAAATTTACTTGAAAACACAAATCATGTCCGAAAACCAATGAAACAAGGAACTTGTAATTTTTCATTTTGTTAGCTAATGATTCTGCTTCACTTCTTGCCTGAGAATCTTCTGATGTTTCTGCTATTTCTATAAGCACATCATTGAAATTACCAGCTTGATATCTTACAGCAGCGGTTCCCAAACTGCTGAGATGTACGGACCCCTTAAAAAATCAAAACAAGTTTGCGGACCCCCTTCAAAAAAGAAAACCCAGTATGAACACTAGGTTTTCTGAAAAGAAAATTCAAAGTTTAATGTGTGAAACAACTCAACTTTATTCTTATTTTTATACAGATATATAATAATAACTTTATCATCAATTTGCTATACATAGAACGAATAATTCGAAATATGTATACAATTATATATACTAATCGTATCGAACGTAAGTAATGTTTTATAATGAAATTTGTTCTGATTCTATCAGTACATTTTTTTAAGAAAATAAACACATATTACTTGATACCTTCTGAACGTTTTGCGGACCTCCTGGAACTTGTCTACGGATCCTCAGAGGTCCGCGGATCCGAGTTTGGGAAACGCTGTCTTACAGCTTTTGCACTTGGCATTCGGCACTTTCTCCTTGTTTCACAGAGAGGTTTTATGGAAAAACCCGTCACATGTTTTCGAAAAATTTCCCATTTCTTTGTTGATGCTGAAAAATACACATAAAGACGTTGAAGTGTTCCTAGAAAAGGTCATTGTGTCAGGACAGGTTTTGGCCATATCCCCTAAATTGTAATTGTGACAAGCATACTGTGTAAAAAATGCTCTTGAATTTTTTTTATAAAAGTCGAACCCGAACATCTGATTCCTTTCCTTTCATGTTAGCTCCATTATCATAACCCTAGCCTCGGATATTATGTCTACTCCTAATGTTCCGAGTTCCTGTTTAAGCACAATGCACATTTTCTCCACTGCTGCTCGCCGCATCTAAAAACTTTATAAACTGTTTGCCCACACCGGCTGGTGTATTAGGTAATGTTCCGTCAGACACGTAACTAATTTGTCATGGACATTTCCTCCTGGTGACTGATATACAGAGTGCAATCAAGAATTACAGGATTTTGGAGCTTTTATTCAGTGAATGATGTTCTTTTGAACTGCATCTTCCATGATACTGATGAGCTCATTTTGAATACGCTTACCACGCTTGCCGAGGTAGTTGTCATGAATTTCTTTATTGGGAATTCGTGATAGATGGTCTTGAATTACTGAGTCAAATTTTCCCAACAGTTCCAGAATTCCAAGAAAATTGCCATTGGGCGAATTTCCTAGCTGTTCAACATAGCAACGAAATGGGAAATTACGCTCTGATTAAAAAAAAAAAAAAAAAAAAAAAAAAACTGAGCTACTGTGTTTGTTCTTTCAAAAACTTTGAAGCCATTGCTTTTTTTCTTGATTGATCATTTTCTGTTAGACCCTATCGATAGTTTCTTCAGCAGAGAGTCTTCTTCGAATTTCTTAACAATTCAGCATAGCCACTAAATGTCCTTTTTAACTTTTCGCGCTCTGCCAATCTAGTATGGATATTGGGCCAGTTGTTGAATCCATTAGTAGCCAAGGCACTTTTCACATCATTTCCAAAGAGGCGGCAATAAAAACAATGTCCTGTCAGCTGACACTAAGAATATATTATCCACGGGTGATAAATGATTACCCCATTTGAAAGATTTCTTTTGCAGTGAACTTTGAGAAATGTGCTCCATTTTCGTTCCGAGGAAAGTCTTCGAAAAGAATTTTAGGTGATCAGTTTTTCTGTAAATAGTGTCTTATGTGTTGGTCAATTCTTTCTGGCCAAGTGGCTGGATCATCTTTTATGTTTAGTTAACTTTCAAGGCTTACACTGTTTTAATCTCATTTTCAACTGCACTCTTCAACCTTTACTTTCCTGAGCCTGTTCGTGTTCTGGAAGATTTTTGATGTGACTACGTTCGGTGATCTCTCCGCTCATACTGGTTGTTCCATCAGAAAGGTATTTCCAGGTTAACATCTGTTTCTGGGGCTTCTCTGTTGCTTTCTGTCAGCTCCATAAGTTCTGACCAACACAAGAAACTCTATCAACACTTCTATTTCCGTGGCCTGCCTCTTCAAAACTTTTTCCCGAAAATACAAAAAATTTCTTAACAAAAAAGTACTGTACAATTACTTGTCCCCAAAACAGCAAGTTTTCCACATAACCTATAAATCATTAAAGGTTAGTAACATAAAATGATACTAACCTTTAATCCTTCGTTTTTGGTGGATAAAGGACTTTTAAAGTACAGTATATCTCTCTCTACATTAAAAAAAGTTTTCCTCCTAGTGATATTTGTTCGAGCCAATGGGAGAAGAGGGCAGGGCAATTGCGTCATTTATTCGACCCATAACTGCTTCCATAACGTTCACCAACCTCGTGCACGTGGTCCTCTGTTTAATACATGACCATGCTCGGCATCATTTGATGTTCCATTGTAATGTTAGCTGATGAAGGGACTCGATATAGTTCGTATATGTGTAAATAGGTTAGTATTTCGTAAATATTTAAAATATTTGTATAGTTTGTAAATATTTTAATCCTGCTCTTTTGGATGCAACAATATTGCTCATTCATTATATAGGTCATTTCATGATTAGATATCGATCAGTGCGTTTTGAGAGGTGTCTGGAATCCGTGACGTTTGATTTGCTGATTACACGTACTAACGTAGGAATTAACACAATGCCGCGACCTAGATGGGCAATCACCAATTCCGAGAGAAAACGACGCTGTGACAAATCTTCAATGACGACAGAGCAAGTGGAAATGTGACTAATTGGATGAAAAGAGGCCGAAACTCAGCGAAATGTTAACTCAGTGAACCGACAGTACTTGATACTTATTATTTTTCAAAAATGTCTAATTATTTCTTTTTTGAATAGCCCTTCAGAATATAGCAGAACTTTCAAATTTGAATATTTCTTCGATGGTATTCGACTGTACAAGGCCAGAGGCAAAATAGACTGGCAGGACTTAAAAATGAATAAATGCAATAAAAGCACCACAGGTGACAAATTTATGTACAGTAAACTTTTTTAAAATTCGGGGATTGAGTAGTGCCGGATTTTACAGAGTATACATAGTCGTTGGACAGTTTTAGGAGCATATTTCAGTAAATATTAAGTACAAACAATTGAACTTATTTACATAATGACTCTTGTCTTTTCATCTGGTTTTGCGGTCAGCAGATTTTAAACTGCATGGATAATGCAGTTTAAAAATGTCAACTGGCAAAATGTGCTGACTGCGTGCAAGCCGCTCAGGAAGGAGATGAAACTGGCATGTTTAATGATTATGAAAATGCGGTTTTTGTTAAAAAAAATTATATAGCGAGTTATATAGGCAATCAAAACCTAACGCCAATAAAATGATGAATCAGTGATAAAACGACTGCTAAGTTACGTTCACCGAAAGCCCAAGAGTGGATAATAACATTTGGAGTTAAACAACGACGAGTTGCTGATAAAGAACCGCAACTCAGGGCCGCATTTACACAGTTGGATAGTCTAGGAAGAGTCTTTCCAGCAAACCTAAATATCAATATGAATATCTATGAACAAATATGAATATCAACCTAAATAGAACCTAAATATCAACCCTGAAAAACTCTGCACAAGCAAATCATATAGAAAAGAAGTGCACGAAAACTGCTACCTGCAGATACAGATGTAAGGAAACAAATGCAGCGCCCTCGTCTTCCAGACACGAGCTAGCGGGTTCTAGGAATCCCAACCTCATCATGAAATAATTTCAAGATATGTCCTACCTACCCCACTCTACCCCTACAGAAGAAACCGACTACTGGAAACAGTACAATGAACTTTTTTTTTAAGTTTTTATTTTGTATTGAATTGTATTATATATTTTATCACTATTATACCTGAAGTTTCATGCTACATGTTGTAGTTGTTCAGCTGTAAATATTTGTGCTTATGTAAATATCGTGAATCTCCCACTACGCTGGTCAATTCAGAAGATATGCTTTAAATGTAGCAGTATATAGTTTAACCCGTTTATATTAATTAAGTGCCTTAAGCAGATAACAGGTATTTCTAGCATTGTATAATCCAGATAACAAGTTTCACAAATATAGTATAAATCAGATAACAAGTATTACTTGTATTTTAAAATTGTATATAGTGTAACATTCTGTAGCATAATTAAATATGTATCTTCACCCTCTGGCTAGTAGTTGTAACCGGGTGTCTTCCAGGAGAAATAAAGATAATAATAAGTTATTCAGACTGGAAGGACGAGATGATTTTCTGCATAGCAAGAAATCTTGTTTCCTCAGTAACTGTTGATGTGCTGTGCTTCATAATTGCCGCAGATTTTGCTTTCTATAAAAATGTAGTTAGTTTTTCTTAAAAGAATGACTTTTATTGCCTTCCCTGTACTGTTACGAGTTTGACAATTGTGTCAGGTGGAATTTTTCTCGTTTTTTTCCAGCAGTCTACTATCAAATCGCAACGTTCCTGGAACCATGAAAGATACAGTTCCGGGATTATCTGATATGTCAACTTTGAACGTCTGTTCTTACTCTCCATCTGGTGGAGAAAACAGTCACATTGCTCCGCAGGAAATAGGTCTAGACTCTAGAGCGATTGGCGCTGCATTCCAAGGTGAGTGTCACTATGTACTGGCATGCACTAAACGGTCTTTTCTTCTTCCACTCACTACGTACATCCACTTTGTTTTCCACTGTGTTACTTTTGTTAAGTGGTAATCTTGTCCTTGGCTTTCCACTGCTTGGATACCGCCAAACGTGATGTTTTGAAAAGAATTGCTTGCTATTCGGGTGGTAACGATCAACCCTCTCTTAAACTCCGATAGTTTTGCGTTGTTCCCAGTTTGGTACAATTACCAGGTCACAAATGCTACACACAAGATGGAGTGTAGCGAACAAGGTGTTTGTTATTTGGTTTTTAGGAGCATTAGCAACTAAGGCCATATTGCTCCGGGGATATGCGGCGGTCATTCTCTGACCTTTCCGCATCCTCCGTATTTGGTGATCACGGGCTCGAACCCTGGTCTGATCAAGAAGCGTGTGCTACGCACTGCTGTTCCTGCCCACCTGGCTACGGAGGCGCCACACACAAGGTATGTTTGTTTCACTTGCGGTCTCCAGGGTTTCCCCTATATGCCGCTGTAGCATCTGAAAAGGTGAAGGCTGGCAAGTGTAAGTATGTGTCTTGTGTTGAGTGCCGGCACTGGCGACTTTGCGAACAGGGGACACTTGGTCCCCTGACACCCAACCTTGGCCACGAGGAGGCGCGCCAGGGTCTACTTTCTAGCTGAGATTCTTACCGGGGCTATCAGGCAAGCCTGGGAGCCCCAAGGTGTTTAGGGAAAGGAAGTGGGGATAAGAATTGAAGTATGGGGAGGTTGGATAGAAGATAAGAGGAAGAGATAGCCTCCCATGAAATAGAAGAGAAAAGTTTGCAATAGTGTATAGAGTGAAAAAAAAAAATAATAATTAAATGAAAATAAAAATTCAATTAAAAAAAAAATTCAATAAAAAAAATTAAAAAGAGTACCTATATACAATGTTTACTGTTAGCTAAGAGAGTACGATCACCACTCCTGGGGGACTTAATCAGAAAACCAAAACTATAAATAACACTTCATTACATTAATTAACACCATTTCGAAAGTATTAGGCTACAGCAACCAGACACACTTGTCCAGTCATTGTACAGGACTCAACCACTTTGCCTCTTAATAACTTTCTTTTTTTTTTTGCTGATGCTATGATTATCTGATCTGACACTACCAGATTTCAGCATTAAACTTAGAAGGCGAATGGCAGGGCGCTATCCATGCACAGACATAGGTAGCACCTTTTCAGCGTTTTACAATTCAATATCATATTTAAAACATGCATAACCAACTTTCCTCTGTACACAAAATCGCTATTGATATCCTGATAGTCTTTACAAGTCACACCTTGACAGAAATCACACTCGGCTCAAGAACCACTAACACAACCACTAGACAACCTCTCTGTTAATTCTACAAAATCCAATTTTATATTTATAACAAATAATCTACAAAACACAACATCATTACCATCGTGGAATCAACATATTTACTTAAGAAAAGAAAACTAAGGACTTATTTACAGAAAACATATTTAATGGACAAAAAAAAGCATATTAATTCTTGTCCTTGAACACGAACTCTGGATTACTTGGCATTACTCTTTACAGATCAACTCAAATTAGTCTCTTCCTATGTTCAAACAAGTTATCTGCAAAATTACAAAAAGCTAGGAAATTTTCTTTATCATTGAGAAAACGTGGTAGGTCATTTTCATTGTACACTTCTGTAAGAAGCTGTAGATTATTTCTTAAGTCTGTATAGAGATAGCAGTTAAATATTAAATGCTCCATGGTCTCAGGAGCACCACACTTACATAATGGAGAGGCAGCCAACCCCAGAGTGAACAATTTGGAGTTCAAGCTGCCATGCCCTGTTAGAAGAAAAGGTACATTCAGACCTGGGCAAAACCAGGCCACCGTTGCTTGGTAAATTCTGATATGTTAGGAAGGTAACTAAAAGTAATCTCTACCAACTTCTGCATTGGACAAAGTTAATTGCAACTATTAACAAACTCTTCTAATTCTACAATTATCATCCTTAGTTTGTATGTCTAAATTAATTGAATAATTGCTCCCCCTTGCAGGCAGAGCTTTCCGACGATAGTATTGTAAGTAGTGGTATATAACTTCATATTTGATAGGAAGTTTTCCGCTCAATACTTTGGAGTGCCATTGTCGACACTGTTTTGCAATTTATTGTGATTGCAAGAAGAAAGAAATGTTGTGCTTGAGTCAAATACTTCAAGACTAAACAATTATTAACACGATAACCCCATGCACTTGCAGCATTACAAATTATTGGTATAAAAATACACTCGTAGTATAACTTTAAAATTGCGGGTTTAAATCCCCACACATTTCGAGTTATTTTAATGATTTCGTCCATCGTTATACCAAGATATTGGGGAGGGGGGGGGGGTCTATTCAGGTTCAAATAACCTTGAAAAAGCATTTGTTTAGTTTTGTCAATAGAAATCTGTAGTTTGTACACACTACACCAACCATCAAGGTCTACCAAGATTTCGTTCGCACGGTCTTCAAGTTCCCTACGATACTCTCCAAAACCCAATACCGTCAAGTCGTCTGCATATGCCGCCTTCAAAATTTTGTCGCGCTGTACCCCGAGCCACCCATCAAGAACCACATTCCAGCAGACCGGTCCTGGGACTGATCCCTGAGGGCAACTTCGAGTAACAGCACGAGTATTAAATTGAACAGACACCAGAATACACCACAAGGCTACGACCATGGAAATAATCAGAAACTAGACGATAAAGGGAAGCAGACACCTCGGCCTCCGGGAACCTCGCCAGGACGCTTTGCAACCATAAGGTGTCAAAGGCCCCTTTGAAGTCCACAAAGAGGCCGAGGACATACTTGGAATCCGCATTTGAGACCGAATCCATTACAAACTTTATAGCGTCAATAGTTGAACAGCTTTTGTAAAGCCAAATTGAGTGTTTTGCTTGTAAATTTTTAGCCTTACATTTCATAAATCTAGTTACAATAACCTTTTCTAAAACTTTGTCTAGCACTGGTAGTAATTCAATAGGACGATAGGTGGAAGGAACATTGAGGGGTTTGTTAGGATTTTTAATCAGAATTTTCATTTTAAGATTGGCTTGCTTCCAGGGAGTTGGAAAAAGCCCATCAGCCAAACAGGAATGAGAAGATTAACAATTAATTGTGGTTTGATTGTCCAGATTCTTTTTAATATTGCAACTTAAAGGAAATCTAAGCCTGGACATTTGTTATCCTTCAAAGAATCAATAGCTGTGTCAATTTCAAGATTAGTAAACGGGTCCTCATCAGTAAATCCAGAATACATCAAGTACTCCATTCTTAAATTTGTTTGTTCCGTACTCTCTGGTACACAAATGTCTTGGCAAATAATGCCATCCAATATTGCATTCATCGACTCTGTCCAGGAAAGAGTCTCTTGCCCATCAGCCAAGATAGACGAAACGATCTCACCAGGGTGCAATTTCTCCACTACAATTTTGTAAGCAAGTCCCCTAATGGTTCAACCTTTAGTGTCGATTTAACCAGTTGTTCCCAAGCATTCTTCTTTTCTCTATAATTTGATTAAAGTAGGTCCGCCTGGCCAGCGTGTAAAGGTCACCCAGACGGTCCATCTCAACCATTGCCCTATTATTATTTCTCTTGGCACGGTGGTAGTTACGCCGAGCAGTTTTCAATTCATTTCTCAGATTTGTGAGATCCTGAGACCACCAGGGCACATGATTCTGTTCTCTTTTTTCTTTGTAAGAGAGGCGTCACAGACCAACCTTATTAGGTCATTTACGGCTTCCACCTGCTCCATTGCCGGCAGTTGCCCAATTCTCTCGATGTTATCAGCCGTGGCTTCTACACACAGCCTGTTCTCATAAGTTTCCCAGTTTGCACCCTGAGTCCTGTACCTTGGAAAATCGTATGAGTTCCTTCTTGCCGTACAGCCTGATTCCATAACAACTTCAAACGTTATAGGGTTATGGTCACTTGTGCTGACCATGTAGTTCTAACTTGCCAGTTTCTTAAGTGTAGCGAAAATTCGAATGTTGGCTCAGCTCTTCTTTTATTACGCTAACCCATTTCATTCTCCACACATTGCATGTGAGGAATGTTTGTTTTATTAGCCATTAAAATTTATATACAAGGACTGCCTTAGGTCAAGCTAGCAACAGACCTAGGTAAACTACGCAAGCCGCTCTATCTCCAAAGACATTTGTAGGATGAGGTTTTTAGCTGAGTGGCTGAATTATAGTGCCTTGTTACTTATCAGAATTGCGTAGTGAGCTATCCTGGCCCTACATTGCAAATTTAAAAATTTCACCAAAATTTATTTTTTACAGTAAATAAAACATTTGACATTAATAAAATTCTCTGAAGTAAAGAGAAATGAATTATAAGTCATATTCCTTCAATACGTCTACTGGATGTATGTTGTCATATGCAGGTCACCCCTAAAAAAATGTCAGTTCAACTCCGCGAGTGTGCTTAAACGAGTACTGGAATGGAAATGATTTTTTTTATTTGTAATATTTTAATTTTTTTTATTCCGTCGAATTTAGCGCCCAAGGCAACTGCATAGTTCGCTTATATGAACAGGTTCCCCTGTGTATATATACACTGGTGGACAAAAGTTGAAGTACAATCGAATTTGCACTCTTCTCCTTCTCAAATCCAACTAAAATTATGCACTTAGATCAACCTAGACCAACACGTAGATCAAGACGAGTGAATCTGCCCCATCGATACCCTCTCGCACAAATCAATCCATGTTTGAGAACAATCTCGCGGACTATAGGGTTCAAAAAACGAATCAAATCAATGATGAGCACAATAGAACCGAGACCACAACTAATCGTGTTGCGGGACACAGTCAGAGGCTTGCCGATAGATTTAACATATCCTCTGTACAAACCAGAGGAAAGATATTTATTTCAAGACTCAATCCGCAGACAGGTCCAAATCTTATTAAAGAAATGTGCGACAGAGGATTGGGGATGGATGTAGAGGTCAAGCAAATACGCACACGACATCCTGCATATTCCTCTTTCATACTCTCCTGCCCACTAAATAGTGAAGGACGGCTCTTGGACAGAAACATCTGGCCATTAGGAACGCTGGTGAAGACATATAGAGAAAGGGCTGGGAGGCCCACAATTAGGAACAGCACCGCGAACCTACGAAGAGCCCAATAGCAATCAACAGTCATCGAATAGTGACAAATGGGCCTGGAGTACTGGGGTCCATAGTTTAACAGATATTTATTTAAAGTATACCCAGTAAAATAAAATAAAATAAAATATTTCCAGAAGCTTTCGGAACTCGTGTCCCTTTCTCAACTGACAGAATTTTTAAATACATTACAAGCAAACTGTGGCACGTTACTCATTCGTCATTGTTGTAGCACGGACGTGTGCTGCCTTGCGCCAGTGATCATCCATCAATAAAACGGTTGTCTCCAGGATTGGATGTATACGCATGCCTTTCTGGCGATTTAATGCCTTAGGGTTGTTCATTATGTTTAGTGACTCTAGCCATAGGCGGTGGCGAAAGTGTCGCGCGTGGTCCACTATCTCAAAGTCGCGCTTGGGGTCAAGATCGTGGTTGGTAGCCCAAAAATGTTCTGCAAGCGCGGACTGGTCAGTTTCGGCAAGCCGGATTGCTCTGTCGTGTTCCGTGAGGCGATCCTGGAGACGTCTCGATGTCTCACCTACGTAGCAACTGTTACAGGCCCTACAGGTGATACGGTACACTACATTGCTGCGTAAGACAGGTGTGACAGGGGTCTTCACACTGGAGACAAGTGAACGTAGGTTCCTACCTGGTAATTGTACACATTTTATGTTGTAACTTCTCAGGATCTTCGAGATACGTCCTGACACTCCTGGATAATACGGAATGTAGGCGGATGATATGCCGACTTGCTTCGGAGGTCTTGGGTTGGAAGTAAGTTCTTGTGCCTGTAACAAGCATCTGTTTAGTACATGGGATGGATAACCGCATCTGGTTAAGTCCGCCTTCACACGGGAGATCTCGTTACGTCTAATTGTGTCGGTGCTGGAATGGCTCCAGGCCCTGGAGAACAGGGTGCGGGCAGTGCTACTGAGATGGCTTGGAGCGTGGCCGGACCCGTAGTTGGTGAATTGACCGCACCACATGGGTTTGCGGTATACTGAGGTCTCTAGATGTGGGCCTACGCGATGCACTAGCACGTCCAGAAACGGGAGCGAACCGTCCACCTCTGATTCTACGGTAAACTTGATGAAATTGGATAGAGAGTTGAGGTATTCTAGTAGTACCGTTTCAGAACCACGTGGTATTATGGTAAAAATATCGTCGACATATCTACACCACGTTGTAATAGGTGTAGGTGGGTTCTGGTGTATCTGCTTCTCCAGATCTTCCATGGCGATGTTAGCTACTACGGAACTGACAGGGGCACCCATAGCAGTGCCATGTACTTGTTTGTAGAGTGAGTCTTCAAAGGTGAAGATGCTGCTAGAGAGGCATAGGTTGAGGGCGGTACAGATGTCATCAGTGGATAGTGACGTCCTGGATTGGAGGCTTAAGTCGCTCTCAAGGAGCCTTCTGGCGCAGTGCACGGCCTGTTGGACGGGAATCGAGGTGAATAAAGAAACCACGTCAAATGATGCCATGACAGAGTTATCAGGGATTGAAATGTCCTTAATGGTGTTAATGAATTCACTGCTGTTTTTAACGGTGTGAGATGTATTACCTATAAGAGGCGAGAGGAGGCTCGCGATGTGTTTGGACAGTTCATACGTTGGGGCACTGCAGCAAGACACTATAGGTCTGAGAGGAATACCCGGTTTATGGATCTTTGGTAATCCGTAGAATTGTGGTAGTTGGCAGCCAGTAGCACGCAGAAGATGGTGAGTCGCGGTCGGAATCTTCTTATCTTTAAGCCATGCGTGGACAAGTTTATTAACATTTGCTTCCAGACGTTTCAAGACTTTAACGGGAGGATCAGGTAGAGGTTCATATACGTTAGGATCGAGTAATAGGGCCAAGGCTTTCTCTCGGTAGGCTGATCGGTCCAGCACAACAGTCCGGCGCCCTTTATCAGCAGGAAGTACAACGATGGAGTTGTCTTTTCTTATAGATGACAGGGCGGCACGTTGGCGGTGGTTGAGGTTTGAGCACGTTTTTCGAGTGTTGCGGAGGACTGCGGCAGTCTTGAATCGGATCTCGTTGGCAGTTTCTTCGGGAAGGTTGGTAATACTGGCTTCTATGCCCATAGCGAGCTGTGTGATGGGAGGTTTCGATGGTATAACGGCGAATTTCATACCGTTTGATAAAACACTCAGCTGCTCATTGGACAGTTGTTTGTTACTTAGATTCAAGACGAAAGAAGTCGTGTCGTCTGAACGAGTGTTCGTCTTTAAGGAGTTAGTTTCTATGCTCAAGTTTATGAACTTGCGCTGTTGGCGTAAACGGTAGGTATCCGAGGTCTGACTAGCCCGATGGCAGATGGTATGTATAAGGTTTGTAAATACAATAGGCGAGACCTTACCTTGTATGTGTTGTAACAGTCTGGACTTGTAGTCAGCGTTCCTGATTTCACGGTGGAGATGGGATATCCATAAATTTAACGTGCGCAGGCTGAAGTTAAAGCAGGCACGATCCATATGAGAGTTGTGGAACGGGGCTTTGTATCGGAACCCTTTAGGTATAATTCGATTGCTTTTGCATCTGTGGGCGAAGCGTAAATGTTGCCTGTAGCGAGCTATTGAGAGGAAGCACTTTTGCAACTGTGCACAATCGTTGTAGGTATTATGGCCATAAAGTGATCGAATAGTGACAAATGGGCCTGGAGTACTGGGGTCCATAGTTTAACAGATATTTATTTAAAGTATACCCAGTAAAATAAAATAAAATAAAATATTTCCAGAAGCTTTCGGAACTCGTGTCCCTTTCTCAACTGACAGAATTTTTAAATACATTACAAGCAAACTGTGGCACGTTACTCATTCGTCATTGTTGTAGCACGGACGTGTGCTGCCTTGCGCCAGTGATCATCCATCAATAAAACGGTTGTCTCCAGGATTGGATGTATACGCATGCCTTTCTGGCGATTTAATGCCTTAGGGTTGTTCATTATGTTTAGTGACTCTAGCCATAGGCGGTGGCGAAAGTGTCGCGCGTGGTCCACTATCTCAAAGTCGCGCTTGGGGTCAAGATCGTGGTTGGTAGCCCAAAAATGTTCTGCAAGCGCGGACTGGTCAGTTTCGGCAAGCCGGATTGCTCTGTCGTGTTCCGTGAGGCGATCCTGGAGACGTCTCGATGTCTCACCTACGTAGCAACTGTTACAGGCCCTACAGGTGATACGGTACACTACATTGCTGCGTAAGACAGGTGTGACAGGGGTCTTCACACTGGAGACAAGTGAACGTAGGTTCCTACCTGGTAATTGTACACATTTTATGTTGTAACTTCTCAGGATCTTCGAGATACGTCCTGACACTCCTGGATAATACGGAATGTAGGCGGATGATATGCCGACTTGCTTCGGAGGTCTTGGGTTGGAAGTAAGTTCTTGTGCCTGTAACAAGCATCTGTTTAGTACATGGGATGGATAACCGCATCTGGTTAAGTCCGCCTTCACACGGGAGATCTCGTTACGTCTAATTGTGTCGGTGCTGGAATGGCTCCAGGCCCTGGAGAACAGGGTGCGGGCAGTGCTACTGAGATGGCTTGGAGCGTGGCCGGACCCGTAGTTGGTGAATTGACCGCACCACATGGGTTTGCGGTATACTGAGGTCTCCAGATGCGGTTATCCATCCCATGTACTAAACAGATGCTTGTTACAGGCACAAGAACTTACTTCCAACCCAAGACCTCCGAAGCAAGTCGGCATATCATCCGCCTACATTCCGTATTATCCAGGAGTGTCAGGACGTATCTCGAAGATCCTGAGAAGTTACAACATAAAAATGTGTACAATTACCAGGTAGGAACCTACGTTCACTTGTCTCCAGTGTGAAGACCCCTGTCACACCTGTCTTACGCAGCAATGTAGTGTACCGTATCACCTGTAGGGCCTGTAACAGTTGCTACGTAGGTGAGACATCGAGACGTCTCCAGGATCGCCTCACGGAACACGACAGAGCAATCCGGCTTGCCGAAACTGACCAGTCCGCGCTTGCAGAACATTTTTGGGCTACCAACCACGATCTTGACCCCAAGCGCGACTTTGAGATAGTGGACCACGCGCGACACTTTCGCCACCGCCTATGGCTAGAGTCACTAAACATAATGAACAACCCTAAGGCATTAAATCGCCAGAAAGGCATGCGTATACATCCAATCCTGGAGACAACCGTTTTATTGATGGATGATCACTGGCGCAAGGCAGCACACGTCCGTGCTACAACAATGACGAATGAGTAACGTGCCACAGTTTGCTTGTAATGTATTTAAAAATTCTGTCAGTTGAGAAAGGGACACGAGTTCCGAAAGCTTCTGGAAATATTTTATTTTATTTTATTTTACTGGGTATACTTTAAATAAATATCTGTTAAACTATGGACCCCAGTACTCCAGGCCCATTTGTCACTATTCGATCACTTTATGGCCATAATACCTACAACGATTGTGCACAGTTGCAAAAGTGCTTCCTCTCAATAGCTCGCTACAGGCAACATTTACGCTTCGCCCACAGATGCAAAAGCAATCGAATTATACCTAAAGGGTTCCGATACAAAGCCCCGTTCCACAACTCTCATATGGATCGTGCCTGCTTTAACTTCAGCCTGCGCACGTTAAATTTATGGATATCCCATCTCCACCGTGAAATCAGGAACGCTGACTACAACAAGTCCAGACTGTTACAACACATACAAGGTAAGGTCTCGCCTATTGTATTTACAAACCTTATACATACCATCTGCCATCGGGCTAGTCAGACCTCGGATACCTACCGTTTACGCCAACAGCGCAAGTTCATAAACTTGAGCATAGAAACTAACTCCTTAAAGACGAACACTCGTTCAGACGACACGACTTCTTTCGTCTTGAATCTAAGTAACAAACAACTGTCCAATGAGCAGCTGAGTGTTTTATCAAACGGTATGAAATTCGCCGTTATACCATCGAAACCTCCCATCACACAGCTCGCTATGGGCATAGAAGCCAGTATTACCAACCTTCCCGAAGAAACTGCCAACGAGATCCGATTCAAGACTGCCGCAGTCCTCCGCAACACTCGAAAAACGTGCTCAAACCTCAACCACCGCCAACGTGCCGCCCTGTCATCTATAAGAAAAGACAACTCCATCGTTGTACTTCCTGCTGATAAAGGGCGCCGGACTGTTGTGCTGGACCGATCAGCCTACCGAGAGAAAGCCTTGGCCCTATTACTCGATCCTAACGTATATGAACCTCTACCTGATCCTCCCGTTAAAGTCTTGAAACGTCTGGAAGCAAATGTTAATAAACTTGTCCACGCATGGCTTAAAGATAAGAAGATCCCGACCGCGACTCACCATCTTCTGCGTGCTACTGGCTGCCAACTACCACAATTCTACGGATTACCAAAGATCCATAAACCGGGTATTCCTCTCAGACCTATAGTGTCTTGCTGCAGTGCCCCAACGTATGAACTGTCCAAACACATCGCGAGCCTCCTCTCGCCTCTTATAGGTAATACATCTCACACCGTTAAAAACAGCAGTGAATTCATTAACACCATTAAGGACATTTCAATCCCTGATAACTCTGTCATGGCATCATTTGACGTGGTTTCTTTATTCACCTCGATTCCCGTCCAACAGGCCGTGCACTGCGCCAGAAGGCTCCTTGAGAGCGACTTAAGCCTCCAATCCAGGACGTCACTATCCACTGATGACATCTGTACCGCCCTCAACCTATGCCTCTCTAGCAGCATCTTCACCTTTGAAGACTCACTCTACAAACAAGTACATGGCACTGCTATGGGTGCCCCTGTCAGTTCCGTAGTAGCTAACATCGCCATGGAAGATCTGGAGAAGCAGATACACCAGAACCCACCTACACCTATTACAACGTGGTGTAGATATGTCGACGATATTTTTACCATAATACCACGTGGTTCTGAAACGGTACTACTAGAATACCTCAACTCTCTATCCAATTTCATCAAGTTTACCGTAGAATCAGAGGTGGACGGTTCGCTCCCGTTTCTGGACGTGCTAGTGCATCGCGTAGGCCCACATCTAGAGACCTCAGTATACCGCAAACCCATGTGGTGCGGTCAATTCACCAACTACGGGTCCGGCCACGCTCCAAGCCATCTCAGTAGCACTGCCCGCACCCTGTTCTCCAGGGCCTGGAGCCATTCCAGCACCGACACAATTAGACGTAACGAGATCTCCCGTGTGAAGGCGGACTTAACCAGATGCGGTTATCCATCCCATGTACTAAACAGATGCTTGTTACAGGCACAAGAACTTACTTCCAACCCAAGACCTCCGAAGCAAGTCGGCATATCATCCGCCTACATTCCGTATTATCCAGGAGTGTCAGGACGTATCTCGAAGATCCTGAGAAGTTACAACATAAAATGTGTACAATTACCAGGTAGGAACCTACGTTCACTTGTCTCCAGTGTGAAGACCCCTGTCACACCTGTCTTACGCAGCAATGTAGTGTACCGTATCACCTGTAGGGCCTGTAACAGTTGCTACGTAGGTGAGACATCGAGACGTCTCCAGGATCGCCTCACGGAACACGACAGAGCAATCCGGCTTGCCGAAACTGACCAGTCCGCGCTTGCAGAACATTTTTGGGCTACCAACCACGATCTTGACCCCAAGCGCGACTTTGAGATAGTGGACCACGCGCGACACTTTCGCCACCGCCTATGGCTAGAGTCACTAAACATAATGAACAACCCTAAGGCATTAAATCGCCAGAAAGGCATGCGTATACATCCAATCCTGGAGACAACCGTTTTATTGATGGATGATCACTGGCGCAAGGCAGCACACGTCCGTGCTACAACAATGACGAATGAGTAACGTGCCACAGTTTGCTTGTAATGTATTTAAAAATTCTGTCAGTTGAGAAAGGGACACGAGTTCCGAAAGCTTCTGGAAATATTTTATTTTATTTTACTGGGTATACTTTAAATAAATATCTGTTAATCAACAGTCAATTTTTCTCTCGCAAAAGACTCGAACCGGATCATTATCTTCTTGCAAAACGTAAGAAGTATATCGAATAAGCTTCACGCACTACAAACCTTACTACTCAACTCGGAGAATGACTGCGTATGCTTAGTTGAAACATGGCTCCATAATAATAGACATCTGGACGCCCTTGCACACTCCTCCGGTTACAACTGCATCGCAAATGGAAGAGAGGGTAAAAGAGGAGGCGGTGTAATGATTCTTTTCAAGAAAGAATTTTCTGTAGTCAAAGAACTCGAGGCGCAATCGAAGAATTTCGAGGCTATCATTGCCACTCTTGGTAAGGAAACGAGGAGATTGCAATTAGGCGTAATATACCTACCACCGGAGCACACTAAAGAAAACAGAGCCGAGCTTCTTACGTGGCTCACCTCAAATCTGAGCACGAACACAGACACAATCATAATGGGGGACCTCAATATGCCACTACCAAAACATCGGGAGGCAAAAAGCGAGTTGGACGATACAATGAATGCTTTAAACATGATCCAATTGAAAACACCAGCAACAAGAGGAACTCAGTGCCTAGATCTCATATACTACAATACCCCAGATATAAAGTTGAGGAATAGCTACATGAAATTCACTTCGGATCACCAACCGCTCACATGTGAAGCCACTTTAAGAAGAATCCGGGACATCCGCCAAACTGGTCCGCATCCAAAAAGCGATACAAAGATACTTTTCTCATCAAAATATATTAAAAGTGACGTCATTCTGAAACATCTGATGGCATATAATTGGCAAAACCTATACCTTTTGGGCACTGATGATGCCTTATCAGCGCTCTCACAATCACTCATGCATATGGCTGAAGAAGGAGCATCTAAGGAAATTAAATTATCAGACAGGGCAAAGCCCTGGTTCAACTCACAGTTGAAAGCAATCTTCAAAAATAAGCAAAAATTGTTCAGGAAATGAACAATTTTTGCTTAAAATTAAGCCGGTACAAACATGAAAGAGCACGGTTCATGAAGGAGAAGAAACGGGCACACATGGATATGGCTAAAGCAAAACTAAAAAAAAGGCAAAAGAATTGTCAGCAAAAAAAACCTCGCGCATAAAATGACTGAGGCATCCTTTAAGGAATGGACCGAAGCCACTTTCGGAACACCCCTCAAGGAAAACCAAATTGACAGCGAAGCAAACAATAACAGGATACAAGATGTAATCAAGGGGTTTAAGGAATCTATCAATAGTAATCGGATTGTCACTAACAATGGACATCTAAAGGAAATCAGTGTTAGCAGAGACAACTTAAAAAGTGCAATCAACAGCCTCCCAAATAAAGCAACAATTGGGCCAGATAATTTCCCACTATTTATGATCAAAATCTGTAGCTGTTACATCATCGATGTACTACTACACATATTCCAGAGAATTTTGATGGAGGAGAACTTCCCGAAGCTGTGGAAAAGCTATTTTGTAAAACCTATCCCCAAAATAAAAAACCCAAAATCTGCAAAAGACTTCAGACCAATCGCTATCGGATGCTCATTGCAAAAAATCTTTGAAAAAACAATCCTGCACACCATCATCGAGCATTGCTTTAAGCACAGGCCAGAATACCTGCACTCAGTACTTCCGCAGAGATCGACCATCACCAACCTCATGGGGACACTGCTAAGGATCCAGCAAGCACTAAACAGTAAGCAGCAGGTGGACGTAGTCTATTTAGATGTGGCATCCGCGTATGATAACATATCCATCCCAGCTCTCAGTCATTCTGCGGGACTACTTCCACATTACAGGAAATGCCCTCCATTTATTAAAGAGCACTCTTTGGCGCAGACAAATTGCGGTGACAAACGAAAACATGTGCGCAACGTATGAGGTTGATAAAGGTGTCCCGCAAGGAGGAGTATTGTCCGCCACACTTTTTGCCATAGCCCTCGAACCCTTCTTAGCCCAGAACAAGAAGCACTTCATCGCATACGCCGATGATATAAAATTTTTTATTACCTCAGGAGATCAGAAATCAGCTGAATACCACAACCAAGTGGCTAATACTAAAATAAAAGAACTTCAAGAGTATCTAGATTGTATCGGACTGCAGTTGAACGAAAAAAAGACGGCACAAATGACTTTCACAAATAAAATAAAGCCAAACAAAATGGCAATATTTGTGAACGGCATCCTCGTCCAAAAGGCACAGTCACACATTGATCTTGGTCTCAAGTGGGACGAAGGCCTGACCTTCCGCCCGCACTTCGCATACATCCGTAACAAAACATACGCGGCGCTTTGGGCAACCAGGCAGGAGCTCACCGGTATTAGAGACCCCGGTCTGATGAAGCAATACATCAACAGATGTGTTACTCCTATTCCCCTATACGCGGCACAAATCTGGTCTTCAGCTCCCGAATGCAGTATCAAAGCCTTTCTAGGACTCGAATACTGGCTCTTGAGATGGCTGAACAGAATTTCAGCTAAGCCTTTTACCATCTCAAGAGCTATACTATACTCCAATTTAGAGGTCACACCCTGGAGACAAACAATAACGTCAAGGAACATAATGACCCTCGCTCAGCTTTTAACGGGACGACTGGACGCACCGAAAGCCCGAGAGTGGATAAAAATACCCGGCGAAAAACCAAGAAGAGTTGCAGAAAAGAAACAACTGAAATCGGCATTTACGCAGTTAGATAGCCTCGGAAGATTCTTTCCAGCAAACACCATCCAGCTATTCAACAACCTCAATATCAATCCTGAAAAGCTCTGCACTTGCAAATCCTACAGAAAGGAAGTTCTCAGAAACTCTTACTTGCAAATACAGATGTAATTAAGGATACAGTTCCAGCACCTTGTTCGGCCAGACACAAGCCACTGGGATTTAGGAAACCCGACCTCATCAAGAAATAGATGTCAGGATTGTCCTACCTACACAACTCTAATCCCACAGAAGAAGACGACTGCTGGAAATTTGAACTTTCAAATTTATTTATTTATTTATTTTTTTTTTTTTACTGTATCGCAGTCATTCCTGTGGTTACAAATGCTGTACGTTGTTTGGCTGTAAATATTTGTGTTTGTGTAAATACGGTGAAACTATCACTTGTGTCTGTTTAAGCAAAAGGTATGCTTCAATTGTCATGGTATTAAGTTCTTACCAGTTTACGGTAGTAAGTAATTAATAACTGAAATATTCTATATTCCAGATAATTATAAATCAGATGTTATGTATTTCATGTATTTTATAACTGTAACATATTTGTATGTTTTGTAACATAGTTGTATATGTATGTTCACCCTCTAGCCTGTGGCTGTAACCGGGTGTTCTCATAAGAGAAATAAATTGATGATAATAATAATAATAATAATAACCTGATGTAAATGAGCAAATATGCAGATGCGAGAGTTTTAAATAGAGCTCTGCCATCGCACAACACTCACTTCGGTTTTCGGTTATGCTTGGAACCAAGCGTCTGAATAAGGTTTTATGGTCCAGTAGCACACACGAAACACCATAACAGAGATTTATAATAGTGTACAGCAGTCGGTAGGATAAAAGCTAGTGAATTAGAGGAAAAAGTAACAAGAGTCCTGACTGTTCATCCAATATGATTATCCCGATTGTGGGGACAGTTTCATGAGCAAGAGGTATTCCGTAAAGCTGTACTAGGTTTACCAAGGGTGTAAGCGCCATAAGTATTCTTCCAATATTTTGTTTCTCCGATTATTGGTTTGTTTTGTCGAGAACTTTAAGTAGACGCAGTTTTAATTTTAGCCACCCAACACAATAATAAATAGTAATAAATACAATACAATAATATTGTATTGTATTTATTACTATTGATAATATTGTAACCCAATACAATAATAAATAATAATCGCCATGTTTGCTTTAAACATTTTTCATATTCACGGCTTTTAGGACTATTTTTGGAAATAGGCCCTCTCCCCTCGTGTGCCAATTTACTATTTTCACTCATTATTGACGGTTGTATCGCGACATTTCAGAGGTACACATTAATGGGTTTCGCTTCAGTTCTACTAACGTATCTGCACGTTTGTAATTTATATCCGAAGACACAGAAGGCAGGGAGAACCAAGAATAATGATGGAGCACAAGTTAATGATCATACTTGGAGAGTCTCGTATCGCATCTCCATCTGTCAGGACTTCTAAGCCTGTCAACAATCTAGATACAAAAGAAAGGCAGCACACGACAAGTGTCTCTGTCTCTGAAGTGATGGATATTTTTGTATATCCCTATACGCTGGTATTGGATATCCAAAAAGACTATTTGTCATGGCTTTCTGGTTCGGATTCGGACAGACGCAAGCTCATCACTGGCGAGGAAATTGCCTCAAATGATGCTATAGATCATTCTAACAAGTGATCGCTTTTCAGTAATCACGGTCTTCGTGTCCTGACCATCTTCCTATAGGGGTCAAGAGGGGTGGACATCGCGGATCCGACATTCGGTTAGGGAAATATAAGGCACAGAACCCGGAACTTTCTTCCATACTGTGTGTATGTGTGTGTGTGTGTGTGTGTATATATATATATATATATATATATATATATATATACACCATCACATAGCATTCGTGTAATTTTCTGCGTTTTCCGAAAAAATATCGGAGTTTCAAAAAGTTTTGAAAGAATAAAATAACTTGGAAATTTTCATCTAGTTTCGACTCTCTGTAAAGTTTTGAAAAATAGTTATTCGGTTTTTTTTTTTTTTTTATACTATTTTATCATAAATTTCCCAATATATATTATTCATATCTACCGGTACTGCATATATAATGTGTGCAGGTTTTCATATCGTCTGAAACATTTTCTATTAGCCTAATACAGTTTTCTTATTTATGTACAGACATTTGCATAGCAATAACGTCAGATTATATTCCTACTTATTTTTCATTAGCCTTAAATTTTTGAGTTTTGCTGGCCTAATTTTATACCATTGACTAGAATGAAGGCAGTCAGCCAGAGGCATTTACTGCCTGTAAAATGATAGCGTACTCTTTGTGTGCGGAAATGTTGTGTTCATCAGTTACTCATTACGCGTTAGTCGACTGAAAACGAATCGTATTCGTTTTCAGCGGACACACGGTCGGTCATAGAATGCTTTAAAGATGCGAAGAACTTGTCACTTATTATTAAGTACCAGATTCAAAAATAAGCACTAAGTATATGTTTCATTTTACACTCATTTGATATTAGATTATTGTGTGAGTTTTTGCTTAACATGCATAGCAGGTGTTTCTCTATAAAAATATTTCTTTAGTAAATTTAAACCAGACATCTATCTGATTGTTGACCAACCCGACACTACATCTTTGGAATGTCTTTCAGGATAAATCTAATAGGATATAAACTCGACATTATAGTTTGAATCACTTAATGATTCAGTGCTTCTCTCCTTCCGTATTTCGAATGGTTCTGTTTGCAGGACCTTTTAAAAGAATGTTTCTTGAAGCGAATCTGACCTGAAGATGGCCAGTCATCATTTTTGAGTTAACAGGAACTGAGCCATGGTCAACTCAAAGGCGTATACTACTATACCTTCGCGCTTGTCCCCGGCTACAGCGGCCTATGGCCTTATTTGGCTCAAGCACCTCAGTACACGCGTATCAATATATAAAATGCATTATTAATACATTTCGACAATTTGTAACTTAATCAGAACATTTAGATTTTCCGACTGCAAAGTTTTTATTTTTGTAGTGCATATGATGCACAAAAAAACAAAAAAAAAATTTCCCGCATCACCTGCCCACCCTCACCAATAATTTGTCTAATTCTTCTTAGAATTCATTCAGACTACCCACTTTCGCAACAACAAATGGAAGTTTGTTCCAACAATCAGCCACCAGCTCGTTTAAGGCCCAGACATTCTGCAACTATCCTTCCTCCCTTAATTTGAATTTATGCCCCCTTATGTGTGTGTGTGTAGTCTGATTAAGAAGAAGAATGCCATCAGCATTGAGCTTCCTCAGCCCATTCAAAATTAATTCAAATTGAAAATCCGTTTTATGAATTAATTGTTTCATGTTTGGTCTGAAATTTTTTTTTCTTCGTTTGTTTCCTTACTTTGATAGCGATTGCATATGATGAAAGACCTGAAGTTATGCTTCACTAACTGTTGAACTGTGTTGATTTTGTGGAACAATCTGTAATCGGAACAGAATTAATTAATGTAAAGAATTATATATATGGTAAAAAACAAATCCCGGATAATCGATTTCCCAGTTAATCCAAAAATACAGAAGTCCCCAACATACGTAAGGGATACGTTCCAGGACTTCTTACTTCAAGTCTTACGTAACTCGGGAATGGCTAGTAACATATTGCTGCTATATTATTATTTACAAATCTGAATTCAACGCGATACTTATTAATGTTTGACCATTTTCATACATTCTTATTAGTTTAATTTTCTGATCCAAATCGATCGCTTTCCTTCTTGGTAGATGTACCAGTACCGCTGGCACTTATTCTCTTAGTCGGCACATGATAACGGTCAAAATGAAATTTTCTGGAAAGAACTTCACAGGGTTAAGGCGAAAACACACTATTATCACCCCGCGCGAGCTCACATTTTACTAAAGCACATTTCTGGAGGTCAACAAAAAAATATAAAATAAAACAATTTGCACTTTCCGTTTTATTGGGCGTTTTTTTCTGTTAGCGCAATCTATTTTAAATGGGTAGTAAACTCGATCTTATTGCATAAAAAAAAAACCATAAATAATTGTAAGAATCTTCTCTTTTTTTTTTTTTTCCCCCTATTTTTTTTGCTTGTTACTCCGATCTCACTTGTGCAACCTGGTGCGTGTCGTGATCGAAGTTATTAATTGCTTATTATTATTATTTTTTGTTGTTTTAAATTTTACAATCCTAAAAATAAAAAAAAAATTGAGTAAAAACAAATTTACGTAAATCCGTAGTTGCGTAAGTCGGGGACTTACTGTATCGAAAAATGTTCAGCAACCTACGTAAAAAATATGGCGATAGATAAAAAAAACTTACCTTATATGACTACTCGTGTGTTCAATGCAATGATTCCCTTTATTTTTTGCGATGTCGATTTTAAATCGAATAGCTTCCCTTTATTTTTTACGATGGCGCATATGGTTTGGTCACCAACATTATAATGGTTCATTAGAGATTTAACGGATGCACCGTTTTCAAACTTTTGAATAATTTCAAGTTTTTGTTTAACTGAAAGCGCAACTGTTTTGCGTTTACCCATCATTTTCGCGATTTCTAAACAAAAAAAAAAAAAAAAAAAAAAAATTTTACTATAAAAAAAAAATTTCGACATCCCTGACATAAATAACGAAACAAAATTTGTCTTTTTGCGGTGCAACGGAACACGACAACGACGCGATGCATTAAAACAAACTAAACAGTTGCAAGATAATATGCACATTAATCTCCTAATGGCGACTTATAACGCCACGTCTTGTCGCTTATTTACGACTTGCAAAATATCTGTTTATACCTATTCTAGTTATTACTTGAATTTTATGATTTCTGGTCTTTTTTTTTTTTTTTTTTAATTTGGAGTCTTGAAGTGTCCCGGTAAATCGCGAGTCTGCTATATATATAACTTTTCTAGAAAATGAGGGCGATTTCATTACAGTGCTCTTTTAACCCTTTTTAATAAAAAAAGAAATTAAGTACACTAAAGGCTTGGGCTCCTTGGTGATTAGCAGTTACTTTCTATGAATCATTGGCAATAGTCGAGTGATGTGATCTCGCGGCAGTCTCTATTGTAGCGCCTTCATTAAGTAGTTTCTTAACTAGGAAGGCGAATTTCCGTACAGGAGGTGAAGGGAGAGTTAAGAAGGCCTCCCGAAATATACCAAAAAATCTTGAATTTTATCTGTTTCTTTTCTGCTGGAACGGACAAGAATGTGGCTTTAAACAACGTCTCTTTAAAATTGAATTTGCCGAGCCTCTATTTCATTCATAAATTTTGAAATTAGAATGAGAGAAGTGAGATGCTATTTGCAAATTGGGAAAGAGGTTACCGTACATGTAGACATATATACACTGGTGTGCAAAATTTAAGGACCAGTCAGGTTTTCACCTGTAGCTTCTCATAGGAGTGGCCTGGATATGGGAAAAGTATACCAAAGGAACCTCATGAGGTACAGAAATGAAGAAGGAAACAACACTGACACAACAACGGTACAGAGGGACTTTATTCAAAAATGGCAACATAGCACTGGCTGCCATGATACAGATGCATCACTGCCACAGGGAAGAGGTGGTCCTCAGTAGGAGATATGACAATCCCTAATGTCGATGCAGGCTTTGCACCGCCTGTCTACTTAGAACAATGTTGTGAAGTTCTTGCGGTAACATCGTCCATTCCTCTGTCAGCGCCATCTTCAGCTGGTGAACATTTTCTGGTAGTGGGTGTGGACGTGCTGCTAGGCGTCTCCCCAGAGCGTCCCATAAGTGTTCGATGGGATTTAGATCGATTGAACGGGTAGGCCAATCCATACGAACAATGTCCTCACTTTCCAAAAGCATATCAGCAGCTGCAGTGCGATGGGGTGTGGCGTTGTCATCCATAAACACGAACTCGGGGCCGATGGCACCTCGGAGCAGACGCACATGGGGAAGGATTACCTCAGTACAGTAGCGTGCACAGGTTACAGTACCGCCTTTCAGTATCTGGAGTTGTGTACGTCCATCCAAGATAACGCCTCCCCAGACCGCCATATCGATCCCTTTCAGTGATGTTTGCGGGGTGATACCGTTTGCCAACCTCTGGCCAGATTAGCTGACGTCCAGAATCGCTGCTGAGACTGAATCTACTCTCATAAGTAAAGATTTTGTGGTTGTAACTTTTATATATAGTGTTGGTGCTTACGTTTTGCACATCAGTGTAGTATCTTATGCAAGGCGGCCCCAGAACTTTTGTTGAACAATTCTGTATCATCACATGGAACAGTGTAACGATATGGAACGGTTAATGAGGATAGTTATGATATTGAAGAGATAACGAGGATAGCTGACTAACATCCATGATCCCGAACTGGTAACATTGTATATTCTATCTTGTATATATTCAACAATTCTTTATGGCTTTGAAATCTGGCATCTGCTGCCCCAACCAAGGTAAAGCGAACATGTACAGAATAATATTGGTTACTGAGATGGGCCTCTTATAAGCTCCGAATTCCCACTGGCTGTAGAACTAATCGAATGGCAAATTTGCTAAAAATAACAAGGCTACCATCCTTTGTCTAATAAAAAATCTTCTTCCCATCTTCACTTCAAAAATGATGACTGGACTAATCTCCCAGCATAACTTCTGGGAAAGCTGCGCTCGGTCGATTTCCCAACCCAAGCTCCTATTTACGCCGTGCTGATCGTTAACTGCAATAGTCTTGCCTTATCTGATCGATTCCTGCACAACCAAATGCTAGATGATTACTTCCTCAAATGTGTCACCAATGAGAGGTGTAGGAACAACATGCTCGATCCTTCACTTGCCAGAATGTTTTAAGAACACTAGATGTCATTTGTATCAGTGCGATGCATCTGCACTGACTGATGCAGAGAGAGAGAGAGAGAGAGAGAGAATGAGAATTTTTGGTTCTCCTGTAGATCTTTTTGGGAAAGTGGCTTACAAGATTCTGCAGGGGAAGAAGGTGCGGTTTGAAATGGGGGAAAACGTGCTACGAATGTTTATTTCGTCTCTCGTTGCAAATCCTTGTAGGTCTGTCATCTTCATTCTCTTCTCGTTTTCAAATTTAGACTGCGCTTCGCAAAGGGCCCATTTCAAACACACGTTGTCAGCAAGAACCTTAGAAACGTCCAGAATCTCCGTCAGTGCCTTGAGCACAGCCGAGGCTTTGAATTAATCTCTCTCACTGCTTTAACTTTAGTTTCTTGGAGCTCGTCTACATTTTCTCCTCCTATGACATGTGCCAAATTCGCAATCTTCCGCAACAATTTTACCGATGAGATGTCCTTCAGTTCTTTCATTGCATCAGGCATAGCTCTCTCCAGCACGCATTCCAAGTTGGTTTGATTTCACGCAGATATACCATTATATTTGTTTGTATAACAAACAAATATAATGGTATTTGAACAAATATAAAGGAATCTGTGTAGTCAGCGATGCCGTACTTTTTCCTACAGTTCCTGATACAAATGAATCGGACTCCATCTCGTACAGAATTACTAAAAATGTAGGGCGAGTGCAATATGCAGAGAAAACCACCTAATCACATAGATATAACCAGCGAATAATAAAATCCCGAATATTAAATCGTGAATATCTAAGGTTTATTGTATTTTTCAAAACGCGTATTCCTTTAGTTAATGTACAGGTGTTTACAGATTCACATGATTATGAAGATCCATTAAAATTTTATTGTAATCGGTATCTTAAAATGGTTTGCCGAAATAATCAAAGCAACTCAATGAGTGTTTTCTCACGCGGTTGGCAGCCTTGATCCCAACAAATATTGCGACAGTACAGCATTAAAATTGCCAGCGATAGTGTGGGAGAAAGCGGTGTGCATGTTTTTCAATATGAATTCCAGAACGATTTACCTACGGAACAGTCGACGAGGCGATGGTTCAAACAGTTTCAAAAAACCACCAAAAAGAAGCGGGTAGGCCTAGTTTATCTGCCGATAAAGTTTCGGAAATTCAGGCAGTGTTTACCGAAGTCCTGCAAAATATATCCTCCAGGAAAGCCTGCATCTGTAAATACCGCGAGCAACATTGCACAGAGTGGCTTGCAAAAGATTGAAACTTTATGCTTACAAAGTGAAAATCGTATACAGGAAATTAAACTTTATGATAAACCACGTGAGGAATTCGTTGTTCATATTCTCAACCGAATAGACGAAGATGAACACTTTCCGGAAAATGTTGTTTTAAGTGATGAAGCGACATTCCGGCCTGTCTGGTAAAATTAAGACAATTGTTGCATATAACGATCTGAAAATCCCACTCAGTTTGTGACCACGAGCGTGATTGTTGTCCCAAGATAAACTTGTGGTGCGCACTGTCTTTTAGCGAGGTGATTGGGCCTTTTCTTCCACGAAAACACTGTGACACTCCGTAAATGTGCAGCATACAATTGTTTGAATTGTATGCTCCACCTCAGTTGGAAGATGTGCAGCCACATATGTTCTATCAGCAAGATGGGGCAGCATCATATTGGAGCTTGCATGTGCGCGATTTCATCAATAAAAAATTTCCTGGTCGGGATGTTCCATTTCTCGGATATCAAACATATGAATTTCTTTGTATGGTGCTACGTAAAGGACAAGGAAAAAAAAAAAAAAAAAAAAAAAGGTTAACGTCACAGAGTTCAAAAAGACCGGATTGTACAGTCAGTGACTTCTGTTTCTCAAGAGATGCTTCAAAACACTTGGAAGGAAATCGGCTGCCGTCTTGGCATCTACGCGCTATCAAGGGTGCCCATATGGAGGTTTACTGAAGTGCGGTTGTATGATAAGAAATTGTCATTAAGAAATTATTGCATTATTAAGTGCAGCGAACCGTTTTACAATACCTATTGTAATAAAATTTTAATCGAGCTTTATAATCAGGTGACTAATTTATAGACACCGTGTATATTTTTACGTACGTCATAGCAGTGCATAATAATGAACAGCCATAAGTGGTCTAATTTATCAACAGTTTTCAGTATGCTGTCGGGTTACCCCAAACCCTATACAACATACTTTCGACGTGTCTAAATACAGAAAATGGAGGATAGTCGTTTCTGTCTTCACCCATAATTAGATGATCTAACATAATCGCGTACTCGTTATTGTAGACTGTGAGAATAATTGGTTCGTCACAATAATCTGAACATGAGTGCAACACAGATGTTGTTTTCTCACCTTTGAATCCGACAGCAGCAGCAGCTTAGACGAGATGCAGGCATGACCTTTTTAGTGCGAGGTTCAGCGACAATCTATTCAACTTGTCTTCGATCCTGTAACCGATGGTAAACGTAATGAGTGAGAGAGGAACAAATATATTATTACCGGCATTGTTATTTTAGGACTTAGCAGCGAGTTGGAGCTCGAATAAACGTTCAAAATTTCCTCCCCGCACTCGTTTAGCGGATCTGGCAAGTTCATCTCAATTTACAGAGTTTAGAATAGTTTGGTTTAAAACTTTTGCTTGTATCGTAGCAACCAAAGTTCCTTGGACCACTTATAGAATTGATATTTTAGCTTTATAAAGCGATGTGCATTTGTGCTTGGAAAAATATTCACACTTATCTCATACAACTAGACTCTTGTGCGACTATTAACAGCATTTTCGTAGTTCCAAAGAGATTGGCAACGATAGCACTTTTTTACCTCTCTATGCTGCTGTCCCTGGAACAAATTATAGCTTACGAAAACTAGATTTGCTTGCCTACTCTGATCTTCTGGATATTGACCGGAGGCGGAAGTCCCAGAAGAACGTCTATACGAACGCCAGCTACTGGGCGATAATCACCCAGTCGTCTAATGACTCTGATCAGCCAGGTTTCAAGGGAGACTAAACTTTTTGGTGTAACTGTGCGTAGTTGAGGATCCTCCATTAGTGGGAGTGGCAATTGAGATAAAAGCCATGGTATTAAGTTTTCGAGTCATTTCGTCGGTGATTCGTCAGCGAGGATTTAAATGTGTCCTACACTCCCATAGGAAATTTTTATTCTAGAACAGTCTAAAGGTTTAAATTCTAAAGGTAGCGGCACTTCAGAGAATAAACCATTAATGTCAGTTTTTTTTTTTTTTTTTTTTTTGAAGTTTTACTTGTATTAAGAAGTGATTATGAGTGATGGATTTACGAAAAATCAGTAGCTCATGTTCCGTTTGTAAGGTATTTTTTTTTCTTTCCTTCCTTCTTTCTTAAAAAAAAAAAAAAAAAAAAAACCCAGATTTTTATGTTGTTGCAAAAGATTTTCTGTAAATAGATTCATTGTATAAATTCTAAGCATTTTATTTTGAAAATGAAGTACTGTATTTGTGACATTACTTTCGAAAATAAATTTCATTTTAATAGTATTGGCAAGCAATTTCGCATTCCTGGAGAATGTAGTGAATGCAATTGGCTGCAGCCTCTCTTGGCAGCAGACAAGAGAGGACGAAAAACCATAACACGGCATTCGCGATAGGTATCGAAAATTGGTACAGTACTATATTTTTGACGCCTTTGCGTGTGAATCCACGTGATCGACGTCCTCTTGTTTCCATTTTACATCATCTGGTGTCTGCGTGGTAGCACAGTGGTATCGTCACCGTCCTCCCCACACCGGGTGGAAAAGGCTCGGGTTCGAATCCCGTCGATGACGCGAGGAACTTTAGTGGGCTTTTTTCACTCCGTGGCTGAGTTAGTCGGTCCCAGGCGTAGATAGCAAGGTTTTTCCCCTCAGAAACTGGGGTTTTTTCGTCCAGCAAAACAGGCAAATCGACCAGAGAACACACGCAATTTACAGACACGAATACGGGTTAATGTAATCATTTACGGGTAACCCTAATACAGTAATTAGATTTTTTTTTTTTTTTTTACATCATCTGGCAGTTCATAGTGCTGTCAGCATTGTTGTGATTTTCACAGGAACTCTTTGTGCTGGTTCGTGATACCTTCAGAGCTCCAGGTCCTTGTGCTGATAGTTCTGTTCTAGGCAGCTCCTTGTAGTACAGGCTTTTCTAAGTGGAGTACCTCGTGCTTACAAACTCAGATGTAATTCTTGAAGACTTCTTTGACGTCATGAGACTTCCTTATTTAGCGTCTCCTTATGCTGCTGAGTTAAAATGGGGTAGATTAGATCGAGGCATACGCCCAGCGTTGGAAGCTTTTTTTTTTTTGCTGTGTTTTGCCATTTGTTTGGTAGGGTTTGCCGTGGCCATCTGAATTGATGACGGTGTGGACTTTGAAATGGGCGGACAATTATTTATAATCTCGAATTTGGAAAGTTTTCTGTGTGTATCTATTTTTGTGTCGCTTTAACACACACACACACACACACACACACACACACCGAAGTTCGCGAACTTTCCATAACTGCCGCTACAGACGCTCTCCCTGATCGCTACTGCGCAGAAGCTGTGTGTGCATGCCAGTACTTATTATTATTAAATCCGTTTATTAAAGTAGCAAGTGCTTGCTTTCACTCCTTATACACAGCCCACCGGCTAGAAGGGTGTACAAAAATGCACGATCACAATTATTTACAATATTGTTTATAAAATTCAATTACTGACAAAATTATAGTTGAAGTAAGCTGTGTGCTTCAGAGAGGCTCTTCACTCTGTACTGTTTGTTTCCTGGGAGTGTTTCACAGGGTCTATTGCCAATGAATTGAAAAGGTTGACTGAGTTGTTTGGGAAGAAATTCTTCAGACAGCACAGGCTACACAGTATAGAATGCAACGGTAGGTAGGGGTTATCATTACTGCGTCCAGCACGTGGAGTAGAAATAAGCCCTCGACGACTGGGGGCGTCAATCACACCGGTAAGCATCTTAGAAAGAAGAATATTCCTGGATGCAAAATGTGAGGGAGTGATATTTAAGTTGGTATATAAAACAGCCCTGGAGATGGTGAATGCGTTGCCCGTGACCCGTTCATCCATCGCATTACCCAGTACTCGACTGCCAGGAATCTGTTTATGTACGACGTCGGGACAGAAGACCAGATTGGTGATGCATATAGTGCGATAGGTTGTAGGCACCGCTGGAGGTATCCTCCGACTACATCGACGTTCAGTAACCCTGTCAGCTCTTGTCGAATTGCCCACATCGCCCAGAAATGGGTCTGAAAAGTTAGGCCCTCGTCCCGAGGTCGGTGTGAGACTTCACGTCCATTATCTGTAATCCGTTGTGATAGGCAGTGATGTCAGTTTTGATTCTCTTTTTTTGTGAAGGTAAGTTGAGCTGATTTTGATACGTTTATTTCCAGACCTATTTGCAGTAGATATGCTAAAAGGCTGTCGATCAGGACGGAGACTCGCTGATTAGTCAGGTGAGTTTTTTCAGCTTCTTTAGATGTTATGTATAATTTGAAGTCGTCTGCATACGATGAGAAATCAGTGTACCTTGCGAGGAAGGGTTCAAGGGCAGCGGCGAACAGTAGACTGGACAGGACACCTCTTTGCGGTAGTCCTTTCGTTATAATGCATTCCCGTTGGAAGGATTTATAGCTAATGATGAGTTATCTAGCTAGTGTTGCGTGAAGAGTTTTTTTTTTTTAGCCGCGTGTCACTGACGATCGTTTTGAAGCATGCATAATGTCGGACATACAGATTGAACAGCGATATGTGATTCGTTATTGTGTCAGACGGAGCTTAGATGCATCGGAAGTTAGAGATGAATGAAGTGTATGGCAATGAATGTCTTGGTAGGACGGCCATATTCCTTTGTCATTTGAGTGAGCTTCCATCCCGGGTTGCCTCCTGGATTCTCATCCATATGCAACTCGGTTCTCATTCATATTTTATTTCTCCATACTTTCAGTAGGTTTAATTTCAAAAATAAAATATAAGACCAACTGGTCACCTCAGAAACGACCATTGATTTAACGACCATTTGGCCTCGCGTTGGGGACGGGCCGTCACACCTCCACCACGAGGAGGTAGGTCAACTACTACCAGCCGGGCATCGCCCTGCACCATCGAAAAGCGTATTTAGCAAAATAACCAAAATTATTAGCATTGTTAAACAGTTCAACCAAACTAATTTCTATGAGAGCGAGAGTCTCCAACTCCAGTCTCGCTCTCAAATCCTCATATAAAGGACAATCTAACAGAATTTTGGAGGTCAGTCTCGGGTTCTCCACATTCGCAGCACTCCGAAGGGGCCAACCCCAACCGGAACAACCTTGACCTCAGGCCATGCCCAGTGAGAACAACACCAGCCCGAACTGGACCCAGGAACGTCGTTCCCCACTCACTAAATGGACCGAGGGCATAAATGTATGTAGTTGTCTTGGGCGGCACCCGGAACGTTAGTTCATCTCCGCCTCGTTTCACTTTTAAATTAGAGGATTCTGCAGAACTGGCTGTTTGGCTGCCCGGAATCTGCAGTTCGGGAAGGTAGACCAGGGGCAACCAACCGGCGGCAACAGAAGAGAGGGACGCCAAGAGCCCAACAAAGTAAGAGCCAAAAATAGTAAAAAAAAAAAAAAAAATGAACTTGTTAGTTAGTTATTTGGAGCATTAGCAACTAAGGCCATATTGCTCCGGGATATGCGGTGTTCATTCCCTGACCTTTCCGTATCCTCCGTATTTGGTGGTGACGGGCTCGAACCCCGGTCTAATCAAGAAGCGTGTGCTACGCACTGCTGCTCCTTCCCACCTGGCTACGGAGGCGCCAATGAACTTGTACAACTATACAAGAATTAAATACTGTACACAAGATAACCTCAACAGATTGAGGTAAACACAGATGATACATTCAGGTTTCAAAGTAAACAATGCAAGTAATCTTTTGCATATTAACATAAATATAAAAAAAAAAAAAAAAGTCAAAGAAAAAATTAAAGATAACAGTACCAGTCAACCGACAAAACTTTACACAAGCATTTTAGCCCAGAAGCAGGCACAAATCTTATAAACAGTTGAGGTTAAATCCAGTAAGTCAAGCAGTCATTAGTAGCAAAGTCACAGTCAATTACAAAGTCACTGTCAATTAATAGCCATCCGAGCAAAGGAGCACAGGAATTTTCATCGCCTAATTCAGTTGTAGTTGTAGGACACTTGTAGTTCAAAAAAAAAACAAAAAAAAAAAAAAAAACACAGAGCACAAGTCCAGAATTGTAGATCTTGTTGAGAAAATGGACGTCATTGCAGTGAAGGTGAAGAGTCTTGAGCTGAATTTGAAACATTCGCATGTGTAGTCATTGCAGAAAGGATTGCGAGCCTTTTATTGAAGGTTGCCTTAGCAAAATCCTGAAGAGCGCGGTAACTCGTGGCATTTGATACAAAATTAGGTTCCAATCCTGATGAAAAGTTGGGAATTGCATTCTGCAGAATTACTCGAAGTTCATTGTATGAGGGACAAGAGTACAACACGTGCTGCCAATCTTCCACACCGCCACAATGGCAGAGTTCCGTAGGAGACAAGCGAAATTTAAACAATTTCTTATTTAATGATCCGTGTCCTGATATCAAATAGGAGGTAAACAAGTCAAGGCTAAACCAGACTGTAGATTTTTTATCCGTAAGAGAGTCAACTTCACGAAAAAACTTACGCGTTACACTGCCCAGTGTTGTGCCATCCCACCTACTCTGCCACAAGTTGATCAACTCTTGCCAAATTCTTTGTCGTTCAGCTTTAACATCGACTTGAGTGTTAATAGAAATACCAAGGATCTCAGTGGGAATCTGACGTTTCAAGCGATAACATAAGCCTCTGAAAATTACGTAGAGATCGAGTGGTAACGTCCCGGCTAAAACCTGTAAAGCAGGTGTTGAAACTGTTCGACAAATCTTCAAAATACAAAGTAACATTGTACGCTGGATTGACATCAATTTTGATTGAAATTGTACAGTCCGCACCCTATGGAACCAAGTGCCAGCAGCATAGGGAGAAACACAGAGTTATCGTAGATTCTTAAACATCTTCTAGAAAGACCCCACTCAGTTCTAGAAACTCTGACAAGAGCGCCGCTGAAATTTCTGATCTTAATTCGCAGATTGGATAAATGAGGGAGAAAATTTAACTTGCTGTCAATAGTTATTCCCAAAAGTTTGATTACCGTTATTAGAGGTATTTGTCTATCTAATAACGGAAATCAAACTTTGGACCGAGGGCATAAAGGTATATAAGTGACGACCTTTCTCAGAATTGGTCCACTGTGACTGCCAAATGCCCCCAATTCATCATTGTTCCGCTGACCAATCAGGCAAGACAGCCTGCTGCCCCACCAGGTACGACCAGACGCTAAAAATCACCCTGGTAATCCCTCGCTTAAGGGCATACCGTAGGGCATATTGTGCCACCACCAGTTCGGCTGGCATCTTCCCAGCTAACACACACAAGGTGTCTGTGGGCACAGTCCTGCCTGCCCTGGTAATACACAGGAGAGCAAACCTCTGCGCAGATGACAAGGTTCTACGGACATGTGAGTGTCCCTCTCCAAGCCCCAGCCGCGTAAGTCAGGATTGGGGTAAAGATGTCATAAAGGAGGTTCGAGGGCACCCCCTTTTATTCGTTATTGTGTCAGAAGGAGCTTAGATACATCGGAAGTTAGAGATGAATGAAGCGAATGGCAATGAATGTCTTGGTAGGACGGCCATATTCCGGTGTGACCGAACTTTCCGGTGTGAAGTGGTTTTTCCATCAAGAGAATGCCAGGCCCCATACGGCTAATATTGTGCAGGCAATAATCACTGCCCCAGGTGCCGAGTTCCTTTATTCATCGGACTTAGCCCCTTGTGATTTCTTCCTGTTTCTACGTCTGAAGAAAGTTCTGAAAGGCATGCATTTCGTGTTCGACGCAACGATGCTCGCAGAGCCGCAGCTGAAGCACTTTGCAGTCTTTCGAAAAATAGTTTGCAATAAGCATTTAATGCGTGGGTGCAACAGTGGCGAAAGTGTGTAAAATTCAAGCGAGAGTATTTCGAGAAGGAGAAATCCGCAGAAGGTTCAGATAATGACAATTAAGATAAGACCGTGCACCAGTCTGCGAATTAAATGATCACCCTCTCGTATATAATTTTTTGTGACATCTGAGAGGGTCTTTCCCACCATGTAATTGGGCAAAAACAAGGGAGGAAGTATATGTAAATTATCTATATATTAGACAGCGGTGTTTCCAAACTTTGGTAGGGACTATCTAATAAATAAACATAAAATAAAATAAATAAATAAATAATAATGTGGCGAGTGCCTGCCTGACAACCAAAAGGTCGCGGGTTCGAATCCCGCCTCGGGCTTGGATCACAGTAAAAAAATGCAAAAATTTTGGGAGGTGCATTATGGCCACAGAAGCTGATGCGCCAACAACTAACAAAAAAAATAATAAATAAATAAATAAAATAATAATAATAACGTGGCTAGCATGGTGGTTACGGTTTATCTTTTCACACCGTATGGAAAAGGCCTGGGTTTGAATCTCGTCTCAACGAGCGGAATTTATTTATTCACACTCTGAATTAGTCGGTCTCGGACAAATTTGGATGGTCCTCTAGAAACTCCGGTTTTTCATCTACTGAAATAGGCAGAACAACCACAAAAAATATCGCACCAAGTTTTAAAAAAAAGCCTATATGGACACCTCATGGCTTTAGTTTCCTCCTGGACAACCAACCCACCATGATTTCAGTGCGATAATTTTTGTGGTGAACACTTAAGTGCTTATTATTTTAAGTGATACTTGTCCGTCTTTCTTGAACGAAATATTAAAATACAGTACCCCAGAAATATCCGTACAGATGTCAGTTTCACATTGTCATCACTACTATTCACATTCAATAGCGTGTTGGTCCCCTTTTGGCCAATGTGACACACTCCCCTTCCTGGGTATACTTTCCGCCAACGAATGATAGAGCTGCAGCTGATATAGTCCTTCATTCCTCCTGCGAAAACGCACTCCATCCAATCGAAATAGGGTGTAGCAAGATTCGTCACTTCACAGAACCGATTTCCGTTACTCTGTACCAATTATGGCATTTCTTGCACCATGCAAGGAGAGATCGCTGATTGCGGTTCGTGATATTTAATATATGTGCCGTCTCCCCATGAAAAGCAAGATTGTGTAGTATGCACACAGATGCCGTGTACGTAATGTGTTCATACAGACCTCGATCCTGTTGATCCCCTTAAACTTCTGGTTGATGTTTTGCAGGGATGTCTGATATTGTAACACTGGCATCCGAGTATCCTCTGGTCACATGGAGCTAGCATCTGTAATCGCCCTTTGCGTTGCCAGACTGTTTCATTTCATGATAACATCACAGACGGTCGACTTTGGATTGTGTGGGCCGTCAACAACTGCTCAAATTAAAAAGCCAGCAATATGACATCCGACAATAACACCTCTCTCGAAATCAGTCAGCTCAGCTTTATCTGCCATGACAGGAACTAGCTCATGTGGTTAATACACTTTCCTTATATACCGGTGTGAATCACTTATTTGTCTGAAAGATCCGATATACTATGAAAACAGGGGTTCATATACTTTTTGGAGGGCAGTATATAGCCATCAAACCTTGTTGTTAGATCAGTTACATCCTAGAGGGTGGGATGTTTATGGCCATTGTAATTTGAATTTGGATGGCAATACGCAGGGAATATTCTCTCAGACAACATATTTTTCAGAAGTAAAATTTGAAAGCGTTGCTCCCTTGAAGTAAGCATTATAGAAGATTCGAATTCTTTTCACTGATGTCCAAAGCCTTTCGTGCCATAGTACGGTACATCATATCCCACCATGGAACGAATGATAATTGTTAATTATGAATAATTATTTCAACTTTGTTTCAGAAATACTAATTACAATATAGTCATTAAGTAGTAACCTGAGTAAAGTTACGTACTAAAAATTGTAAGCACTCATCTTGTATCAAATCGGTGGCTGAAGAATAAGTTGCGTATGCCATCCATTTCATTTGAAGACACGACCGTTGAACAGATTAAAATAAATCAAATAATTAAGTAAACACTAAAATAAATGTTCTGTTTGTATTCCAACACGACCAAATAGGTGAGATTGTTTTTTGGGTTATATGGATCTGAACGGTGGGCTCAAGCGTGTGTATTACTGTAATTCGATATTAACCACTCAACTACGCTAGGCCAATGACAGTTGTGGAATAATTAATCTTATCAACTTAAATCTTGATAATGGAATACTGAGGGAAAGAACTGTGACAAGGGCTCTGGAACATATCCTAGTGAAGTGTGGTTGGATGGTTTAGAAATGCTGTCTCAAGGTTGGAATGCTTTTGTCATTAGTTGATCTAATTATATGATGTCATACTTGAGATCTCTAGGACATAGCGAGATTATAATGCGTCAGGTTTCATTTGAGATATAGCTGTGGTATCAGTGAGAATCTACAGGGGATGAGATAAAAATTGTAAGGGATGTATTGTGTTGGAAGACAGTTGAAGGGTGATCGTATGAAGTGTGGCGAATTATCTAAAAGAGAAGGCGCTAACGAACGTGTTCTAGCTTAAAGGTAATTTTAATAAAATAATTGTGAAACGAAGATATGCCAATAGTATAATCACAAAACAGTGTTGTAATGTGATTATACTAAAATTTCTCAATACGAGTGTAAATGCAATTTACCATTGGCAGTTGACCAGACAGATGCAAAGGATGGCGTTTGCATTGGTAATTTGAGTTAAAGATTAACTAATAGGATTAATCAAAACTGAGTACATAATAGCAGAAATTAGGGTAGCCAAGAGTGTTAGAAATGAAAAAAATTGAAAAATTCTCAAGTTTCATGCCACTTCAGAGTTTCAAGTCGCATGAAACTTGATATAAACAGGTTGTTTCAAAAGAATGTGCAAAAAAAAAAAAAAAAAAAAAAATTATGGGATGTATTTTAGGATCCAAAATGTCGAGTCTCTGGTTGTAACCGTTACAGAGTTGTGGCAATTTGAATTTTAAGAAAATGGCCTTGGAGTTTGAGTGATATCAAAATAACTGGAAAAAAAGAACCCGCATCTCTCTCCCCTCCCCCAACGTAATCTTGAACCTACTCACATTGGAACAGGACCAGGGGATGTCTGTCAGGGGCTTGTGTTGCCTGTGCATCAGGCAACACAAAGGGAGTCTCCAAGGCAGAATGTGCTGGTCCCAAAGGACCTAGTTATTGTTGGTGACTCTATTGTCAAGGAGACGGGAAATATACTATGCAAGAAGGATAGGTGGAACAGGACCAGGGTATGTCTGCCAGGGGCAAAAGTTGATGACTCTGTAGAGCAGATATCATCTTTTAAGGGCACAAAAGTTGTACACGTTGGAACTAATGACATTAAGGGTAAGAGATCTGCAGATTTACTCAATAAGTACAAGTTAATGTTGAAAAAAAGTCCCGAGTTAGGATTGAATGTGAAAGTGTCTGCAATTCTGCCAAGACACGATAGGAGGGAGTATATGATGAGAGGCTTGTCAATCAATTCGGCCTTGGAGAGATTGTGCAAGGCTCAAGGGGTAGAATGAATTTTTTTTTCCAGCCTAGTCTGTGCCTGTTGGCAGGAGAGACTGCTTCTACAGGGATGGGGTACATTTAAATAGAAAGGGTGGAAGAATATTTGCTGATGCTATCGAGGCAGTGTTAGGTAGGTCGGAAAACTGCTAGCTTGGGGGGGGGGATACGCAGAACAAAAGGTTAACAGTGGCCGCAGGCAGAGGCAAAAAGTGATTCTTCCAATGCTTCTATTAGAATGAGCAGCAGCATGGAAAGCAAGGCAATGGAGATTTCCAGAACTGTTGGAAGTCAGTGGAACAAATAAATATGGGCTGTATTATGGTAACTAAGAGTAGAAAGAGGTGCATGTATACTTGCATGTACACCAAAGCTAGGAGAATAGTTTAAAAAATTTGATGAGCTTGAAGTGCTAGTCAAGACATCAAAGGCAGATATTGTTGGGATATCAGAGACGTGGTGTCACACCGATATAAGCAGTGCAGAATTGAAATTTGGGGAGTACAGAAAGGATAGACAGGACAGGAAGGGAGGAGGGATTATGCTGTTAGTTAAGAAACACAAAATCTTGGTGTGACATAAGCACTGGGAAAGGAAAAATGAGAGTAGGTGTGTGTTATAGGCCTAATGATTCTGATGAGTACAACAAACAGTTGTGCAGAGAAATAGAGTGGGCCAGTAAATCAGAATGTCTTATAATAGGGGATTTCAACTTTTCACATGTTGACTAGATCATGTAGGTTGGTCACTCGTACACTAGCAAGACTTTTTTTTTGGATTTATTGGATGACTGTTTTCTGCAGCAGTATGTTCGAGAAGCAACCAGAGGGAGTAACACTCTTGATCTGATTGTCAGCGGTGATTATTCAAGCATTAAGAATTTACAGATAAAGGAACCACTGGGTTACAGTGATCACAATGTACTGATATGGGAATTACTTAAAGGTGTAACTACCATCAAGGCTAAAGGGAAGGGCTTTTGCTTTCGTAAAGGTGACTATAGGGTTCTCAAAGTTTTTAAATTCTGTATAGTTGGATCAACTGATGATGTTACCAACGTTGAATTCTAAATGGAAAGCCTTCAGGGACTTAATCTTGGAGGCTACTAGGCTTTTCATTCCAAGTAAGAAATACTGTTCAAGGTTCAGGCCTAAGTGATGAATTAATGAGGTTCGTGGCAGAGAAGAAAATGTATGGGATGCATATAAATTATCAGGTGACACAGAAGCCTATGACAGATATAAGCTTGTCTGTAATCAAGTCACAATGGAGGTTAGGCAGGCGAAGGTATATTACGAGAAATCTTTGGCAAAGGATGCAAAGAAAAGCAGCAAAGAGTTCTTTACTTATCTAAACTCTAGAAAGAAAGGGATGAATCAGATTTGGACCACTTAACATAGATGAGTTGACTATTGATCATGCTCAGGTAGCTGTAAACTGAATGAGTATTTTACATTCACACATGAGGAGTTATTCAATGAGGGGAATGCCAGAAGTTTATCAAACTCTAACAGGGAGCTAAGTGATTTTGTAATAACTGAGAGCAAAGTGGAGGAGAAATTGTTGAAGTTAAACATAAGGAAGGCACCTGGGGTGGATGGGATCTATCAAGTTATATTAAAGGAGGCAGCAAAGGAAGTAAGCAAACTCTTAGCCATAATTATGAGAGCTTCCTAGGACTCAGGGGAGGTCCCCATGGACTGGAGGTGTGCACATGTATCACCAATTCACAAAGGGGGGTTCAAAAGGTGACACAAGTAACTATAGACTTGTTAGTCTAACTTCTGTTCCGGGGAAAATAACGGAGTCACTGGTTAAAGAAGCATTGCAGGATCATCTAGACAAGACTGCAGTAATAATTAAAACACAACATGGGTTTGTTAAAGGGAAGTCTTGCCTGACCAATTTGATTACGGGGTATGCCCCACTTCTCCCCTCCATCCCTCGTTTTTTTTTTTTTAATTAAAAAATGTGCTTACCGAAGCAACTTTGCGGAAGGGTACATTCCTGTACCTTCTCACGCAGAGAAATTTGGGCAGTATTTTAAATCCTTAATCAAGCTTAAGGGTACAGTGGAGCACAGGTGTGATTTCAGATGGATCAACCCATGACGAGGCCCCTGGGGCAGCTTCTTCTCCTCCTGTGGACCTATGCTCCACTTGAGATCATTTTATTGAGGTAATTAGTGGTACGGCTATTTTTGTTATTAATCTTATTCTAATTTGAAATGTGTAGCAGCTATCAAAATAAAAAAAAAAATACTTGGAATGAGTTATTATTTTTAACGAATCCAATGTACTGAAGAAAAGATAACGAAACTAGTATATTTTTCTATATTAAAAATGAACGTTTCGTGCACTCTCTTCCCGCTAGATGGCAGATGAATCACCTCTTCGTTCGTACGTCAATATCACTGATTTCTTTTTCGTGTTTTTGTTTTAGTTTGAAGGAAGTAACGGAAACTTTATTACAAAAGGCAGAGTAGCAGAGTTAATACCAGACGGTAGCATGCCTTATTTAAATTCTTTTTTTTCTTTTTGTAAACAAAAATAAAAGGAAAGCGATGGAGTTCTGGATGCTGTGGGGAAGAATCGAACTCAGCTAAGGAACAATGTTTTGAGCGTTATGGAAAGGGGATGCTTGAAGACATTTGTAAGCCAAGGATGTTAGTTTCTTCCTCCCTCCGTTCTCTGATTTCTGTCTTTTTGCCTAAGCGGTAATATAACAAAGAATTACGATGCCTGAGAAACAACTTTGCATTGTGTTGTAAAACTGTAATATCCATCTATTATATATGATAAAGCTATGATTATAACAGACTATTCATTCATAATTTTCCTAAAATTCGTGCACCTTTATACAGTCAATACAAATTATGGCGAGGCGTCGATAATCCGGAACTTTCATTATCCAAAAAATTGAAGAACTGACAGGTAGTGCGACCTACATGCGCTATGCATATATTTAGTTTATTTTAACAATCAAGAAAATAAATCTAGAACCAAAGCTTCATTTTATTGATAACAGAAGTGCAAGTAGTGCGAAAGCATCTTTTACGTACGCAGCTGTAATGGCCAACTGTAAGGTGCATGTTTTGGTTTGCCATTATGGTTAAATAATGCTTTTTACTACTACTTTCGTTAGCATTAATGCAAATTTAACTTTCTGTAATTAGATGGCTAGACCTTTCGTTCAGTTGTGGCAAAATTGAAATGTGGGATGTCTTTCTTTCTTTATTTCTTTCTTTAAAGACCAGTGATGTCATTAAAAAAAACTGTGTAGCAAGCCACTGCAGTTTTTCTTATATGTACTGTAATTTATTTATGATTTGGGAAGTGATTGTTAATGTAACTTAGTTTACAGGAATGTTCAGAATCATTAATAAGATACCGTAGAGAAAGATTAATAAGAACCGTTTTAGATTTTAAAAATACTGTATATTTTAATCAAGGTGAAATTAAGCGAGAAATCTCTGTAATGTAATTTTTATTTGTGTATTTTCTGTATTTATAAAATTATATAGAGATTTTTGTTGTGTATATTTGTAGCTGAGTGAACCTTCTATGCGATATCACGAAACAGTTATTTATTAAAGTTTTTACTTGAAAATCAGCAATTTTTTTTAAAGATTGTTATGTTGTAGTCTAGAAATGTATAATATATGTTAATTTTATGCTTTCGTGCCGTTTTTCCCTAAAAGTACTTTACTTTAAATGTCTGTATAGGTCACATAGAACGAATCAGCGAAATTAGTTTTAAATTAATTTTATTGTATTTAATTTTATAAATAGATGTACATTGTCTGTTATTTTTTATTATGAAAGTACAGTACAGTATGAAAGTACGGTATGTCGCATTATCACAATGTTAAACAGGAAAAATATAAAGGTGTACGTGAGTGAATCTCTTAAAGGAGGAGGTACACTTAAAAAAGGTTCAATTCCTGTTTAAGGCATGCAATTATTTTATCTGTCTAGGTCTACATTTAATGATTATGAATTGGAACAGTTCCGATTGCAGTGTATTCGAAAAAGAAAGTAAGCCACAATTTATTCTCTAATAAACCAAACCATCATGTGTTCCATTAACACTTGAGAGTACCACATACATTTATGGATCGTAATACAATGACCGGTCGACTCTATTATGGTCATTAACTTCGTGTACCGAGAAGTACCTACTATTATTTCGCAATATCTCCATTCACAACTCTCCCTTCTCCCCACAGCTGAATAGTTTTCCCTTCTGTTTAACTGAAAGTTTATTGAACCAAATCACGAAAGCATTATTCCGACCTCTTAGTACATTTAATGGTTAGTAATTCTCTGCTCTGTTTTAAGTCATCTTCGAAAGGTCCAGATCTCTAATTAATGTAGGTCTCGTAAACATTTCTAGAGTAGATCAATAGGATTTTTAGATCTGCAGTTTATGACTGTAAAGTTTAGAAATTGAGAAAGAAAATGTGCCACTTTGATTAACACACAAAGATCAGTTGCTGTATATTAAAGTTGAAACATTAGGAGTTCAGAATCCCACACAAACCCACGTTTTCCTGAAGAAAGATTATGGTAATGATATTTTGGCCTAAAACAGTGTTTTCACTGGGCATCTCGCTTTTGTGGAAGTCTCTGAAGCATTACAGACAAACCAGCATCTGATAGGCTTTTCATATCAGTTTATAGAACTTGTCGTGGCTATCGTTAACACTTTTATTATTATTATTATTATTTTTTTTTTAAAGAAACTAGTGATTATGTGTGAAGAAGTTTCAAATAAGACTGATATACGAGTTTCGGACTGTTTGTTTAAACAGGAAAAGTGACTGCAAAAATAGGATCCTTATCATCAAGTAAGTTTAAGAGTACAGTTTGTCAAAAAGATGTTACCATTCATGAGACTTTGAGTCGAATTTTGGAAGCAGAATTCAAAACCCATTTCCTGCAGTGAAAATAGCCTTCGTCACCTGTTGCCAAAAAGTGTAGTCGCCAACGCGGTAAGCAAATTATGATTATTCCTTATTAAGCTTTGTCATCGTAGCTTGTGTGTTTGGGTTTACTGGTGTATCAGGCGAATGCTTCTTGATTAGACCGGGGTTCAAGCCCGTCACCACCAAATACGGAGGATGCGGAAAGGTCAGGGAATGACCACCGCATATCCCGGAGCAACATGGCCTTAGTTGCTAATGCTCCAAAAAAAAAAAAAAAAACCAAAAAAAAAAAACCAGGCGAATGCAGGTATAGTGTGCTATGCTTATGGGAGGCATCATAGCAACGGAGAGTGCCTCAAACGACGACTGTTTCAACTACCTACTACAAGAAATTTCCCCTAAACAACTTATGCCTCAGAATTCTGAAAGAGTCGACTTCAACCTAAAGAAAGGTGGATGGGAAGTAAATACTTGTATACCTGCCCTACAGCTGTGTTATCAGTTCACCAACTTTTTTTTTTGTAACTAAAGGTTCGGTTACAAAAAAAAAAAAAAAAAAAAAAACGTTTTCACGGAGCATTGAGCAGCATTTTCACAATTTTAAAATGAGGCGAGGCATTTTCTCTCAACACGAGTAACTATCTAACTGGAACGAAGGACTGCTATGGCTTTGAGAGACTTTTATTACGAAGGAGGGGGGGGGGATTCTATGCAGAAGTATTTTGGGACAGCCTCCGTTACATATGGGTAAAAGCTATTTGCCAACTGAACATCGCATCAGTTCTGTTACATTAGCTTGCAAGAAAATAAATTTACATCTAGTATTATAAAGTGATGCAAGGTTTATGTAGTACCGAAATTAAACTTTATAATTGTAACTCATACTGGTATATTATTTCATTTCCTTTATCTGTTTCATTTAACTTATATCTAACTTACCTTTAAATTTGCATAAGTTTCCTGAAGTTCACTAGATCAGCTGAGAGTTCATTCCGATATATCATTAGTGTATAGCTAAGGTAAATTTTTTTGTCTACTGTTTTTTTTTTTTTTCTTTTCTTTACGTAAATCCAGATTCCCTTTGGGTGTGTTGCTCGAAAAAAAAAACATTTACTGTTTAGTTTATTTAATCATTTTAAATCCTAAATAACCAAGTAAATTTAGAGCATAAAGCCTCATGTACATGAGCTATAAAACATTACTGTACAAATAGGGCATCCATCTTATTTAATTTTGGAATAAAAAAAGAACTAAAAAGCTCTGAGTTTTTTGAGATATGTCTGGCCTGATAGTAGACGACAGCAAACAGTTTGAGGACAGGAAAGAGGTTGAGATGAGAAATCAGAGGCTTAACTATCAATCTTAGGTTTTCTCCAGATTGATAGGTTTACCGCCATGGTTTCGACTCTGATTGTGGCCTCGTCGATGGATGCGTACGCACCGTGACGACCTGAACAGTGACGAGATTTAGCCGCAATATATGAGTTGCAAGATGGTAGAGCGGATTAAAAACTCAAGTAAATTTGGAGCATAAAGCCTCGTGCTGAGAGCTATAAGACATTGTATGAGTAGGACATAGACTATTTATATCCTGTACGTAGCAGTTTGAACACTTGGTTTGTTATTTAGTACATTAATCTCATATTGTGGAGCCACGAGTTGCCTGGGTGTTGACCATGTGGAGATATTTCGTCCCTTGGTTATTTAGGTCTTTGCGGAGCCTACCTAACGACAAGGCTCCAATAAGAGTAGAAACCCTGGTAGTAGACCTGTCACTCTGGAGAAAAATTGAGATTGATAGAGTTTGGACACTTCTGTTTCATGTCGCGTTTTCTCCCGTCTGTCTCCTCTTTCCTGTCCTCAAACTGTTTGCTTTGTTTGCCTACAGTATATAAGAGATGAATTTTTTTGAGAGTTTTGAGTATTATTTTTTTAAATCCCAAAATTAAAATCGCAGGCTTGTAGTGGCATATGTCTCGAATAAAAAGCAATGCAGTATACTGTACTTTTCCATTGGAGAAGTCCATTTTATTTGGGCTAGTGCAATACCGGGGAAGCTCGTGGTGAAGGGCATCCACAATATGTGATGGATGCACTGAGTAGCAAACCTGGTTTGCTACTTACATAAACAGTCTATGCCATACTTTACGATAATAATAAATATCTTAATCAGGTCACCACGCAGATATCTGGCAAACAGTGTATTTCACAGAACTTGTTTTTTCCCCCACCCATTACCAAGGGACAAAACCAAGGGACATCGTGGTGTGTCTGTGTAGGACACTCATCTGCCTCTGTAATTAATGTTATTGCTCTTCTTTGTGTGGTTTGGAGGGGATCACGTATCCTGTAATTCCTCAGACCTGTATGTTAACATCAAGGTGAATCTAACCATTACTTTATGCGGTGGACTACAGATAGTCCCCTGTTGACGAAAGGGAAATATTCCGAAGTTTGAGTTACGATTAAATGGCAGGAACTTTTAGAAGCTTTGCTTTTTTTTTTCTCTCCCACCGTGGCCAAGTTGTTCTGTTTTGGTCTAGGGCTGCATGGTTTTTCCTCTGAATTGTTTTCACTGTAATTAGAGGCAGGTTAAATGCTTAACCAGTGTCCTTCGTACGTTCATCCGCATCGAATCATTTTAACACTTCATCGCCGGAGTGAGTGCTTTCTGTGACACTTCTGCTAGTGTACATGTAGTTGTACTTGTTGACAATTTTCTGCTCTGTATTGGCATCCTTGAGAGGACCTGTTAGATTGTTTCATTACCACTAAATATTTTTAATCTTCATCCTTTAAGTTGCCCATTTCCTTTATAATAAATTAACAGGATAACGACTGGATTCCTGTTAATCAAATGCAGGACCTTGAGTTTATCAATACTGTATCTTAACGTCCATTTTCGAGTAGCATGACGTCCTCTGAGTATTTTTTTTTTTTATTGGTCTTTGACGAAACATTAAACATGAATTAGTATGGTGACATCCCTTATATGAATATGGAGGAAAATACGCAGTGTAACATTCTTAAAAGTTTATTTTAATTTTTTTTTTCATGTGCTGATTACGAATATAAAAATAAATAAATATTCTGTTTATACTTCGTGACGACTACTTAAGGTCAGAGGAGTTTATAAGCTAAGAGAATAGAAGAACATCACTTTATTTAGTAAACATGCAGGCTTGAACAACCTTCACTCAAGCATGCGCACGTCTATACCCTCGCGCTTGACCACTAGCCTATGGCTGCTTCGATATTATTTATTATTTTTCTAATCACAGGCTGGCTTTTTCAGAAATTTAAAAAGAAATTGAATTTTCATGTAGGCTTACCTTATATCTGTGTTTATGATAGGTTTATCAAACTTAAGCAAGGGAACATCTTTTTACAAAAGTCCATAAATTATCTCAGAACAATAAATCACTTCAGTAAAATGGCTGCCAAAGAAGATAAACGAAGGGAACATTTAAATTGAATTTAAACATATGCTTTAATATCTTGATGGAAACATTTATCCATATGTTTCACTCAGATCACCAAAATTTTATACGAAAAAGTGCAAGTTTATTTTTGAGAAATTTTACCCTCGTTTGCCGTATTCTTCCTATTTTTAACCTATAAATCGATGGACTAAAAGTTTAAATATCTGCTGGGCATTCTTTTCAACAGCAATCGTTTTGTCTTCCAACTATTTAGATTCAGAGATTTACTTAACTTGTGGTTCACTGAATATGCCATCTTTCGCTTTTTCTTCAAAAACTTTGGGAACATTAAGCATATGTGCTGGAAGCATCACTTTGAATATCCAAGGCTTTTACAGATCACTATAGAACTAGTAAAGAAATCTGAAGTGATGGCAGCGACATGTTTATTTGCACCGTGGCATTATTAATGCATTGTGTTTACAGACTTTAATTCCTAACAAACCCTTTTCTTCCTATATAGTGGAATCGTTGCGTCTTGAAGAAGGCGCACTATAGCCCCGGCAGCGCCCCTAACCCCCCCCACCACACGTCTTGAAGCTATCACTTTTCTCATTTGTAGCTTTCATAGTTGATCTTCTGCAACATGCCTCCCATTTCCATAATACTGTGTGTGTGCGAGAGAGAGAGAGAGAGAGAGAGCGCGCGCGCTTTATTGCAACACAGAGATGATGATTACGGTACATAATAGTGTAGTTGCAATTACCCGTCACGGCATAGTGGCCAGGGGTTAACAAAGTAATATTCAGGCAAGGTTGCCTGAATAAAATAATGAATGAGCTAATAAAGTATTATTAGAAAATTAAATTATGCAATCCAATATACTGTACATTGGATTGCATAATTGTATGCATTGAATTGAATTGAGTAATAGAATGCATTGATTGGGGTCAAGTTATAATAGTGGTGGCCTTGACCACCCACCATGGAGTATTCTTTTCCTATATTGCCGATCCTGACTAAACTTGAAGTCGACATCTAGATCCTGGATGCGTGCTAACATCCGCTGAGGAAGGAACCGGTCCGACAGGCGAAGGCGCGTTCAAAGAGGGCATAGTTGCGGAGTTGCTCGCAGATGCTCCACTGGGATCCTCTGTGCACAGTTGTCTCAGAAGAGAAGAGGAGATGAGACCAGTCATGAGCTTGACTGTAATGACGAGTCTCCTTTCATCAATGAGCCACCTGAGCCTTTTGATGTTGAGTGTGTTGGCCATAGCAGTGGTTCGGAGCTGGGGAAGTAGGTTGAGCTTGTGGCAAGCCCACTTGAGGAGCCAATACTCGGAGGAGAACACTGGTTTGGTGGTAGAGGGAGATGCAGATGCCCAAATTTCTGCAGCATAGAGAAGCGGGAAATAAAATATTGTTGCGAGGTATCTGACATTGGTGAAGTTGTCTGTTACATTTTTTTTTTTTTTTTTTTTTTTTTTTTTTTTTTTTTGGTAGTTGTTGGCGCATCGGCTTCTGTGGCCATAGTGCACCTCCCAAGGTTTTTGCAGTACTTTGATCCAAGCCCTAGGCGGGATTCAAACCCGCGACCTTTGGGTTGCCAGGCAGGCACCTGGCTACCCCGTTCGGCGTCTGTTACATGTTGCCAATACTGCTTGCATAACGATCTCAGTCTGGCGGCTTTTGTGAGAAGCATGTCTACGTGTTGGCAAAAACAGAAGCTTTGGTCGAATCTGATCCCTAGTTCAATGTGATTTTGAAAAGGTGGGATCGAAACTCTATTGAGGGTTGGATGGAGTTTTGTTGTGTTTTGTTTGAGCGAGAAAACCATGGTTTCTGACTTCTTGAGATTGATGCTTAGACCACATTGCTTGAGGTAGGTAGATATTGATGAGAGAGTGGAGGTTAGCTCTTCTGAGATTTGGTGAGGGTTTTGGTTTGCCTTAATTGGCGTGAGTATCTTTTGGTCACGGCCTCCGTAGCCGAGTGGGCAGGAGCGGGAGTGCAGTAGCACACGCTCTTTGAGTAGACCGGGGTTCAAGCCCCTGACTGCTGAATACGGTCGATCTGCCAACCCGCACTGGACCAGCGTGGCAGATTATGGTCCATTTCCCTCAGCATGAATTGTTGAGGAGGCTTCCACCCTGCAGTGGGTTGATAATGGCTGCACTTTACTTTATCTTTTGGTCATCAGCATGCACTAGGGTATTCAGCTCTAGGACTACCAGTGGAGCAATGACGGAGGTAAAGAGGCCAGATAGTATTCCTCCCCCCTTGCGGGACTCCAACCGAGATTACTTTGTAGTATTGGGCGTTGTCTACAGACAGTTTCTCTATACCTTTTTGCAGCAGATATGTGAGGAAGGCTAAGATGTCATCAGAACCGCTATCAGACAGGTGATGACCTGTCTGATAGCGGTTCTGTAATAGCGTTAGGAGAGATGGGATATGCACGCCATCGAATTCATATTCAATGTCTGTTAGGTGGCTGTTAGTTCTTCTCTGTTCTTAAAGGCTGTGAGGATTCTATTAGTAATTACTAGAAGATTGAACACAGTTGATCTGTGTGGAAGTGCATGGTGAATCTGTGGGGGGTTGTTTGGTAGGATCCGCTTGGTGAGGATCGGTCGCAGTATTTTTTTTTCTAGCAGCTTCAGAAGGCAGAATGAATTTGAGATCGGCTTGTAGTGTTTCACCAGTGATGGAGTTCTAATTTTTGGCCTTGGCTTGACTAGGTATTCCTTCCATTGGTGTCGAAAGCAGCGGTTTGAGAGCACTGAGTTAAAATACAAATTTGTATGTAATAGAGCTGGTAGGATGTAAGGACTTGCTGGCAGTGAGTTTATAGATGTAATCAACTTTTGTCGCGATATTAGTATGGTGGTCAGCTGATCAAAGTTGGTGTCAGATGTTGGTAGCTGGGGGTGTTATCTTGGTTAATAGTGGCGGTAAACCTGGTGATGTAATCAAGCCAGATTTGGGTATCAAATTGTGGGGGGAAGCCTGAAGGAGAGTTCTTATATGGAACTTTCCCGGTACGTATGGTCCTGTCAAGGTACGATTTGATGGCTTTGGATTTCTGCCGATTAAACTGGGCTCGAGCTTTCAAGTTGGCAATTCTGTCCGTAACGTTCTGAGACTGCTTCTTTTATATGAACTGTGTGAGCTAGCTACAGAAATCGATGGAAATTTATTTCTGTTGTGGTGCTAAACAAAAAGAACTCTTTATTGCATACAAAAGGCACATGCCGTACACAATACCCTTCACGGCTAGAAGCCCGGGGTTTACAGTAAAGGCTAATACAATGTAATAAACAAGGATAAGATAGGAGAAAAAAAAAACAATATTATTGCTAATTATACAAGTGGAGGTTTAAAAATTTAAAAAAAATTGAAAAATTTATATATTAAAATATTTACACAAACAGCATGTTATCAAGTTAAATTATTCTCCAGGGAGCAGTCTTTTACAGTGCTAAAGTCATCTGAGCAGGCGCAGAAAGTTGGAACACTGTGGTGATGGATCCATGGCAGTGATGGACAGGTCCTTCGGAGCAAGTACTAATGTCCTGAGAACGAAGTCGATGGAGTAAGTTCTGCCTATATTTTTTATTCAATGCGAACTTGTAGAGGTCGCCATCCAAGGAGTGTATGTGTACTGCAGCATTTGCACAGGTAAGAACCGATCGGATAATTTTAACCGGTTTGGGGGTAACCTGAAGGACTGGGTTGGCCCGAAGGCTTGGTACTGGGATTCTCCATCCTCAGTTAGCCCAGAAGTCTGGTTCCCAAATAATGCCAACCATCATTTTTACAGCAAAGGCGAGTCTTCAGTCATGGATAATGGCAGGAAGACGTCTGATGTTTTAGAGCTGCCGCCATCTGGGTGATCCTTGGTGCACGGGGAAGACGAAATTTCCATATGGCCCACTTCAATAGTCAAAATTCGCCCGCAAAAATTCGTCTCAGATGCGGTGTGGCAGTTGAGTTCCAGACTTCTGCGCTATAAAGTATGACCGGATAGACACATGTCTTAATATATCTGCAGCCAACGGCCTGGTCATGGACATGTATAAGTTGTTGCTTAAGCATCCACCGGAGTCGACAGAACTTTATTTTCAGATGGGCTATGTGTGGTAGAAAGGAGAGCTTCTTGTCAAAGGTAACGCCCAGATCGGTGTGTTGCTGAACAGCAGAAATCGCAGATCCTCTTATATTGGGTTGCACCATTGTTGGGTTGCGTTTGAGCGAGAAGGTCAACTGTTCCGACTTCTCAGGATTGATGTGAAGGCCGAAACCGGAGAGGAAGGCCTCGAGGTTCTGGATTTTCTGTACGATTACGGCATTTGTATAGTCATCAGTGTCTCCAGGGTTGATAGCAGTGAACAGCTTTGTAACATCAGCGAAGGTGATAATATCAGTTCAGCCCGTCACGAAAGGCAGAAGAACAGCTGAGAACAAGATACCAGAGAGAGCGAGCCTTGTGGGGCTCCAGCCGTAATAGTAATGGTGTAGCGCAGATTGCCATCGCGAACAATAATGGTCCTGTTCTCAAGCATTGTCTGAATAAACCAGAGCAAGTCTCTACCAATGAGGTAATACTCACGTAGTAGCCTTGCCAACGCGTGAACGGATACGGAACCAAATGCTGCCTGGACGTCGATATAAGTAACGGTTATTTCCTAAACGTGCTCACATGCCTCGAGGATCTTGGTAGTTGGTGGTGACTAGATTTGTAGCGGTGGATCTTGACCGGGTGGCATAGTGAATCTGCGATGGCTGATGCGACATTATTTGGGTGGTTATCAGAAGAGATTTCTCAAATATCTTTAATAGGCTTGATGCAAAAGAAATAGGACGGAAGTGACTGGGCTGAGAAGCAGAGCGTATTTTTGGCAGCGGTCTTACCAGATAGACATGCCATATAGGAGGGAAGAATTTTTGAAGGATTTTGTTGAATAACGACAGAATAGGATCAACAATAAATGTACCCGGCCATTTCAGCATAAACTGAGGAAACCCGTCGGCGCCGGATGCGGTCGTAAGTGCTAAACTATTTATTGCATCAATCAGCTGATATTTGGTAAGTTGAACTGAATTTAAGGAGTCTGTTGAAATTGGGAATTCCATTGGTGTAGTGGATTCTGGCTGAGTGGCGAACCTAGTGATATGGTCGAGCCAACTGCTCAGATTGAGTGAGTCGATGGCATCCTCTGATTCTTCTATGGAAGGGCTTCCCCTTATTTATGGTAGCCTCTAAATGAAGTTTTATTGCCTCCCTCTTGTTCCTAATAAAAAGCGCCCTAGCTAGGGAGAAGGCAGTTCTGTCCGAGGGTGAGCCGGAGTTTTTCCATCGCTTATGCATGTTCTCTTTGACGTGGAAGCTTTCAGAGACTTTTGGACTCCACCAGGTCCTTGAATGCCCTAATGGTTAGCTTCTTTGTTGCGAGAGAGAGAGAGAGAGAGAGAGAGAGAGAGAGAGAGAGAGAGAGAGAGAGAGAGAGAGAGAGAGAGAGAGAGAGAGAGAGAGAGAGAGAGAGGCTATCCATCTTGTCATTAGGTCAATTCCGAGTTCAGGGTCGCATTCCTCAAGGACATCCCATGGGATTGTCTGGGTTGCATTTCAGGATTGAGGTATTTGGGCGCTGTAATTGTTTTGGCTGTGACTTTCCTCCTGACAGAAGTGATGGGCATTTCTGTTTGCACAGAGAGAATGATGAGGTTATGATCAGACTGTATGTTGCTTGTCGGGTTTTGATTAGCTACACAATTTGCTGACGCGAACACGAGGTCCAATGTGCTTTCACCCCTCGTAGGTGGTGTGCTCAACAGTTTAAGACCTAATATGTCTAGACGCTGACTCAGTCTTCTCTTGAGGCTCCCCAGGATATTTGGCAGATTGAAATCCCCACAGACGACGTGCTTCAGTGATGAATGGAGATGATCAAGCAGCCAATTGACGAGTTCATCAACTACTTGTGCGTCTGGAACTGGTGGGATATACACTGCGACAATGTCGAGAGAACCGTTCTGGCTGTTGTTTTTAGGTTTTAGTGTGACTAGAACTGCCTCGAAAGAATCGGACTGGCTCGATAGTGAGTGGAGGATAAAAATACCTGCTCATTGAACAAAATTGCAACTCCTCCTACCCTGCTGTTTTCTCTATACGTGCACACCAACTTGTAGTTCTTGTTTAACAGACGGACTCTGCCGAATTGTGATCAACGCCAGCCTTTTTTTTAAAATCTCGGTTCATATCTGGGAAGAAACAACCATGAAACGCTTTTCCGGTAGGTAGGTGTCTTGCAGCTAGAATTCACAAAATTTAACTCTTTTTAGATGAGATGTAAAAAAAACCTCTGTATTAAATTTTTGCTGATACTAGGTCACTAACAGTTCATCTAATTCTCTCCAATTACTAGGTCACTAACAGTTCATCTAATTCTCTCCAATTATTGAAGTGTTGGAGATTTTATTGAGGATGCTTCGAAATCACAATCGTTCGTCTGATCAGCCTTGTATTTGTGAAGCCTCGTCTAAGGAAGGTGGAGTGGGAATTGACAGGCGTTTCCTGTGTGCTTCTGAGGTAAAGGGGGATGATATACTCGAATATAACAATTCTTCAATAATTTTTACCTTTTTTATGCATGGGAAATGTTCACCATACAAATGCAGCAGCGATACTGATTAGTTGACTCTCTCTTTCTGAATTCTAAGAATTGCAATTGATAGAACTCCAGTACCATCCTTGCAGTTCCTTTAATAATATTAATCAGCAAAAGTGAGGTGTCCATTACTTGTGTTGGTCAGTCGTAGGTATTCCAAAAAAATGTTCTCTTCATACGTACCCTCGAGGGTTGCACAGTGGTTATAATCACTGTCCTTTCACACCAGGTGGAAAAGGCCCAATTCGAATCCCTACAATAACTAGGAGAATTTTTATGGGCTTTTTCCGCAACGTGGCCGAGTTAGTTGGTTTCGGTTGCACAGTTTTATCTCCGGAAAAGTTGATTTTTCATCCTGACCGTAGGAAATAATCGAAAAACACGCAATTACAGACAATATACTGGCACCTCATAGCCTTGGTTTCTTTGGCGCTTAACATCACATCCATCCAAGTGCATTGTAAAATGTCACCTAGAATCTTGTGCTTATACTGCTTTGGACAAAGTAGTATCCTTAGATATAGCAAAAGGATTCTGGAAACAGCTTATTACCTCGACTAGCATGTGATATAGCAATCTGAAACCAATCACATCATAATTTATATGCATTTGAAAGTATTTGTATATGATACATAGAAGTCATCATAAAAAAAAATCCGTGTGCAATTCAGATATCATGACTTCACCGCAAAACCAAATGTGAAGCCTGTTCTCTCGTATTCACTGACATATAAATCAATGCACCTGGATTATGGAGAGAGATGTAGAAACAATTTTTTCTGTCTTTTGAGCTTTAACTAAGGAAATTTGACAGTTTTTGTACATTCCTGAATTAATTAATCGTGAAGATTGATAAGAGGACACTCATGGTGGTGTTCATATAAGGATGAGTAATGCAGTTTCTTTCTTTTCAGGCTAATCAGTGTACAGTTATCTTGTGTTTCTAGGGCGGTGAATTAGGTTCAGCTTGAGTCACTCACCTCTTCCAATAGTTAATATTCGCATGGCCAGATTGTGCGTGGCATTGAGACGTATAAAGAGCTATACCAGATGTTAATATTTATTTACTTGGAGGATAAACCTTATTGTAATACACGCAATATCTGAAGCTGTTCTTTCCTTTCCACGCCTCGTGTACAGCGCCATCTGGTGTCATTCAGACCTTATCCATTGCTTGACCTTTAACTGTCAAATATTATATTTCTCTAACCGACTCGCGTCGTATTTATAGAACGCATAAATGCGTCTTCTCACCGTACGTGGGTAAGCGAAAGCCAAAGTCATCGAAGCACGTGAGCGTTACTGTGCAAACTAGAGGCACGTGGCACTACAGGCGTGACGGGAAACATCTGGCGATGTTGGCAGCAGGCCAAGTACTGGGAAAAAAAAAATCGTTTTTTTTTTTTTTTTCCCTCCAGAAAGTTTTCAACTTAAGTTGGTTGTCCGCTGGCGAAGTTTATGATTTGTTCCCTTTGCAGGAACGTCAGGGAACACCAAGAACAATCTCCTGACAGATAAGGAGATGCGTAAGGATGAAATGTCGGAAGAAATGGAGTCTGAAACGGAGGGACAATCAGTTCTTTCCCCCAGTCTTCCCTCCCTTTCCGATAGACGACCAGAAAGTCAGATTATAGTTCCTCAACTCCACCCTATTACGGTGGGCAATGCATTGTCGGAAAACATGGCGCCCCTCGCCAGTTGACTGCCGCACTATTCAGACACATAAATAGCACGTTTCTCGGTGGACTTCTTTTGCATGCACGAGCAACTGTGCCACGCGCTGAACGCATGTGTGTAGATCCAGTGTACATGACAGGCTTTCTTCGGGGAGCTATTGTTCGATCAGCCTGCTCGCCATTCCGACGGAGAAAGCATAAAGAGACGTCTGGTTCGAAAAACAAAAATGATTTCAGGAGGAGGGTGGGTAGGGGGAAGAAATGATGGAAAGCTGTGTCCCCACGCGTGCACGTACTCGAAACTAGGGACAAACAGCAGGAGATCGATGCAACCACATCTGCATGTGGACGTCTCTTTAGGAAGTGTGCAAAGTCACTCGGGCAAGGAAGCGCATGAGACGCATTAGAGATTGAAATGGTAGATTAACGTACCGACTCACATGATTTTCTTAGAACAAGATTGAACGCGATTGGAAATGCCAGAAAAAGATGGTTACACGTGGCCCTTTTGGCCCTTTTCATTTCTATAGTGTTTCGGATTCCGAAATACAGTCGTGCCTACAGGCGCTTAAGCGTCGATGAATCCCAGCATGCATCACGTGGTTCATTGTCAGTTCCTCATGACGATACCATGAGAAGCTCTGTCGTATTGATCACATAGCACGTGAACAGTTATGAGGCACTGTCAGGGAACTAAGTACCTGATGCATTGAGATGTTACAGGGTGAGCAATAAATGGCCTATTTACGAGTGTATCTAATGCACAAATCGGTGAGTATTCGAATGCATCTCAAGAAGGGGGTTGCAACACATTGTTTTTGCATGATGTGCTTTGTACAGTTTGCTTAAATAAGCCATGGATGGTATTTGACTTTGTAAACAGCTGAATTAAGGGTATCATCGCAAGAATCAATTTGACACTGTTAAGTTCACACCTCTTATTGACCCATGGAACATTTGCAGGTTATATGTGGGAACGATTCCTTCGGGGGGGTGATCTCGATCTAAGAGGAATTCTTGCGCAATCTTGTTTGAACATCCATGTTTCTTCGAAGCAAGAAAATTGCTTATGTTTTGATATCGCTTAGGTATCACTGTAATAGTTGTCCTGGGTACCTGGTCTGCCTCTATGGGGTAAAGTGTGGGTCCCACTAGGGGCCTAACGGCTAAATGGCCAGAAGAACAACGGCACACAGCACTACACGTTCCAAAACCCACACACTTTTAAATCTCTGGCCTCAACAGTGTACTGTTTCACATGACAGCTATATTACGCGGAGATGGGGAAACCCCTGATGCCATTAGACACAAACACACTTTACACTGTAATAGTTGTCCTATTGGTAGTAATAGATGGAATCCTTACTCGTTCGGTATGCTACCTCATCTGTATTGTAAATCTCTCGGGCATCTTTTGCAACTTTAAATAAAAAGAAAATTAACATTCTTCAGCATATTATATCAGTTAATAATCTGTCAGGAATTCATTGTCCACCGTGTAGCACCGAAAATCCAAGTATGAATAGACTCCAAAATATTATCGGTTCATCACGAAATATATCTAACACTAGATATATTTCTAAATATACCTGTGGCGAATATTTTATCAAAACTTGCAAAAAGAAGTAAAGATTAATATCGAAGTAATTACAAAAAATGTTTCCACGGTCCTCTTTGTTGCTACTTGAGGTGCTTTAAGTCTGGTCCTGAGATTTGTTGATTGTGATGACAAAAGCTGAGAACTTGTCTTCACTTCGTACAACATGTCCTCTTCACCTTTTCTTACTACTAACTGCACCATGAATAGTCAAACTAATAGAACAAACTTATCTGCGAAAAGATCTGAACTTCCTTCATTTCATAATACGTGGTCTCAGTTCCAATCTCAATGATGTCCATTAAACCGAACGTTGCTAAACCCAACGTATTTTTTTTTTACAAAATCCGAATTATTGGTTTATTCAACCACTGCACACCTCAGTGTCTTCATTATTTGCTGTGTTGTTCTATTCGCTTCAAAGCTGGTACTTGTGCATATGTCCGCTCTGCTATTAGTTGTTGGTGACTGTTGTCACGGAAACGGGGAACATGCTATGTAAAAAGGATAGGTGGAACAGGCCCAGGGTATGTCTGCCAGGGGCAAAGGTTAATGACGTTGTAGAGCGGATATCATCTTTTAAGGGTACAAAAAAGTTGATATTGTTGTACACGTTGGCACTAATGATATTAAGAGTAGGAGACTGGCAGAATTATTTAACAAGTACAGGTCACTGTTGAAAAAAAGCTGTGAATTAGGGTTGAATTTGAAAGTGTCTGCAATTCTGCCCAGAAATGCAGAGATGCAAAAATGATGAGAGCCTTGTCCATCAATTCGGCCCTGGAAAGATTTCGCAAGGCTCAAGGGGTAGAATTTTTTTAAAGCCTGGTCTGTACTTGTTAATAGGAGAGACTGCTTCTACAGGGATGGGATACACTTAAATAGAAAGGGTGCAAGAATACTTGCTGATGCTATCGAGGCAGAGTTAGGTGGGTCAGAAAACTGCTAGCTTGGGGGGGGGGCGATACAAGAACTAATAGATTAACAGTAGCCACTGGCAGAGGTGAAAGTGATTCTTGCACTGCTTCTATTGGAATGAGCAGCAGCCTGGAAAACAAGATGCAGGGTATTTCAGAGACTGCTGGGAGTCATTGCGGAACAAGTAAACATGGGTTGTATTAGGGTAGCTAAGAATAGGAACAGGTGCATGTATACTTGCATGTACGCCAATGCTAGGAGTTTGGTAAATAAATTTGATGAATTTGAGGTATTGCTCAAAACATCAGGGGCAGATATTGTTGGGATATCAGAGACGTGGTGTCACACAGATATAAGGAATGCAGAGCTGGAATTTGGGGAGTACAATGTGTACCGGAAAGACAGACAAGATAGGAAGAGAGGATGGGTTATGCTATTAGTTAAGAAACATAAAATCCAAGGAAGTGAAGCCAGTCGACATCGCTGGACAGTGCAGTGTCGAGTCAGTTTGGTGTGACATAAGCATTGGGAGATCAAAATTAATTGAGAGTAGAAGTGTGTTATAGGCCTAATGACTCTGATGAGTATAATAAGAAACTCTACAGGGAAATAGAGTGGGCCAGTAAATCAGAGAGTCTTATAATGGGGATTTTAATTTCCAAATATTGACTGGAATTTGTGAGTTGGTCACTTACACACTAGCAAGGCATTTGTGTATTTATTGAATGATTGTTTTCTACATCAGCATGTTCGGGAGGCAACTAGAGAGAGTAATACTCTTGATCCGATTATCAGTAGCGATTCTTCATGCATTAAGAATCTGCAGATAAAGGAACCACTAGGTGGCATTGTGCTGAAGTGGGATTTACTGAAAGAAGTAACTACCATCAGTGGTAAGGGGAAGGGTTTTTGCTTTCGTAAAGGCGACTACGGTGGTCTGAGACAGTATTTAAATTCTGTTCAGTGGGACCAACTTATGATGTTACCAACAGCAAATTCAAAATGGGAAGCATTCAAAGAATTAATCTTGGAAGCTACTAGGCTTTACATACCAAATATTTTACATACAGTATAGAAATATTGTTCAAGGTTTAGGCCTAAATGGATGTCAGATGAACTAATGAGACATATGGCAGAAAAGAAAAATGCATGGGATACGTATAAATTAATGGGTGACATGGAAGCTTATAATAGATATGAGCTGATCTGTAACCAAGTCACAGAGGAGATTAGGCAGGCAAAGGCAGATTATGAGAAATCCTTGGCAAAGGATGCAAAGAAAAACAGAGTTCTTTACATATTAAACTCTAGAAGGAAAGGGATGAATCAGTCAGATTGGTCCCCTGGATATTGATGGTAAAACTGTTGATGATCCTGCTCAGGTGGCTAACAAACTAAATGAGTATTTTGCATCTACATTCACCTATGAGGAGTTATTCAATGTGGGGAATGCCAGAAGTTTATCAAACTCTAACAGGGAGCTAAGTGATTTTGTAATAACTGAGAGGAAAGTGCAAGAGAAATTGTTGAAGATAAACATAAAAAAGTCACCAGGGGTGGATGGGATCTATCCAGTTATATTAAAGGAGGCAGCAAAGGAAGTAAGCTGTTTGTTATTTGGTTTTTAGGAACATTAGCAACTAAGGCCATATTGCTCCTGGAATATGCGGTGGTCATTCCCTGACCTTTCCGCATCCTCCGTATTTGGTGGTGACGGGCTCTAACTCCGGTCTAATCAAGAAGCGTATGCTACGCACTGCTGCTCCTTCCCACCTGGCTACGGAGGCGCCGATGAAGTAAGCAAAAACTTAGCCAGGGGAGATACCCATGGACTGGAGATGTGCAATTATAGACCTGTTAGTTTAACTTCTGTTCCAGGAAAATTAATACTGGTTAAAGAAGCACTGCAGAATCATCTATACAAGACTTCAGTTATAGCTCGGACACAGCATAGTTTTGTTAAGGGAAAGTCTTGCCTGACCGATTTGATTGGATACTGTGATGTTGTCACAAAGGAACTGGATGCAGGGAATAATTTGATATCATATACATGTATTTGAATCTTAATAAAGCTTTTGATACTGTTGCACATGGAAGACTGCTGAACAAATTGGAGCAGTGTGGATTGGAGGCAAATTGCTGCTATGGATAAAGGGATGGTTGAGTGGGAAAAGACAGAGTGGTAATCAATGGACACTGCTCATCGTGGACTAATTTTATTAGTGGAGTCCCCCAGGGTTCAGTGTTGGTCCATTTTTGTTTTCTGTATTTATAAATGATATTGATGATGGTATATCAAGCTTAATGTCCAAGTTTGGAGACGATACAAAGGTTGGCAGGGTTGTCAAGGACACTATTGACACTATGCTGCTGCAACAGGATCCGGAAAGGTTTAGCAGATGGGCTGAGAGGTGGCAAATGAAGTTTAACATTGACAAATGTAAAGTACTACATATGGGAAGCAGTAACCCCAGAGTGACGTATCAACTCTGTGGTACTACACTGACAGTGGTAGAGAACGAAAGGTTTTTTTTTTTTTTGATTTGGTAGTTATTGGCGCATCGGCTTCTGTGGCCATATTGCACCTCCCAAGGTTTTTGCAGTACTTTGATCCAAGCCCGAGGCGGGAATCGAACCCGCGACCTTTGGGTTGCCGGCCAGGTACTTTACCCACTCGGCTAGCCCGGTCGGCGAGAACGAAAGGACCTGGGGTAATTGTGCAGGCAGATATGAAGTTTTCTGAACAGTGTAGACGGTCTGCAAGAGTAGCTCATAATGTCTTGTCAATGATATACAGGAAGTTTTATAGCTGGGATAGGGAGGTGATTATCCCCTTGTATAAGGCAATGGTTAGGCCTTGAGCACTGTATAGAGGTCTGGAGGCCTCATTTTAAGAAGGATGTAGAGCTGTTGGAACGAGTAGGGCAACAAGATTAGTGAATGGAACAAAGGGTTGCTCTTACGAAGAAAGGCTTAAATTTTGCAAATTACAGTGTCTAGAGACTTGGCACCTGCGAGGTGATCTGATTGAGGTGTATAAAGCCTTGAATGGTTTGAGCATGTTCATTGCTGATGGGATTTTTCCTCTTGCTCAGAATAATCACCTGAGAGGACATAAATTCAAATTGAGGAAATACAGATGTAGGATAGAAGTGCGGAAATTTCCCTTTAGCCAGCGGGTAGTTGGTTGGTGAAATAGACTTCCATTCTTCGTTGTGGAAATTTTTAGCCTAAATAAATTTAAGGCTGAGCTGGACAGGTATTTGGAACGAATGGAGGGGTGAAATGGGGCGGTTTTTTTTTTTTTTGGCTGATGCTGCATAAGCTTGCTTTCTTGCATCATATGCCTATGCTAATGCTATTCCCTGTCAGAGACCAAGTAATTTGGAATATCCTCTTTTCGAACTTTTCTGGCTTAAAATCTCGGTACCGCATTCTGTCAAATTCAACTGCTGCCTCTATCGTTCTCTCATCTCCCCTAATCACTTAGAAGGCTTTGATTTCCCCTCTTTGAAATTTGACTTTCTCCAGTCCAACTTTCCTAACAGTGAGGTAATTTTCCTTGGTGATTTTAATGTTCACAATTCCAGCTGGTTTCCGTTTTCTAGCCACACGGACCCAGCTAGCCGAGATGCTGAGGCTTTTGCAATTACTAATGACCTCGCACAGATTGTTCATTTACCTACCAGAACACCAGACAATCCTAACTACACAGCCAACACGCTTGATCTTTTTTCACAAAAACTTCTAATTACACTGTGCAGATCAGCGGCCCTCTAGGCACCTCAGATCACAACTTTGTGATGGTTTTATCTCCTCATGTCAGTGAAATTATTCTTAGAGGGATAAAATTCTTTATTCCGCACACTAGCTTAAAATCTCGTCCTTCATCTAAACCTTGGTTTTCCAATAAATTTTCTGAGGCTGTTCAAGGTAAGAATGTTGCATATCGCAATTAGCTCGTATCCAAATCTCCAGGTTCATTTTTTGCCTACATTAAAGCTTGCAACAATTGTAAAGCAGTTATTAATCAGTGGAAACTGTTTTGAAGAAGCTAAGATTAGAAAACTTGTTTCTTGTCCAAATGGTGGTCGAGCATTCTAGTCTCTTGCCAAAGCTATTGGCCGCAACTTTTCTCCATCTCTATTTCTACCTTTGTGAAAAACCTAGAATAGTTCACATATCTTTTTTAGGGATTATTCCAACGTCTAATCTCTCTTGGCCTCCAAACAACAGTTCACTCTGTACAAATTGCAAATCTGCCCTACCATGGAACATTGTACTCACACCTGTGGTAGTGCCACCTAACCTCTCTCAGCCTTCTAGATTTCGTTCAAAAAAGAGGGCAGTTAGGTTAATTAATGATCCATCGCTAACAAACTCTCCACACTCTGTCTCATAGATGTTTTCTACTGCATGCCTTTTCTGTAGATACTCCACTGTTCTCCTGAATTGGCTTCATAGTGAAGACAATAGGCGTATATGCATATATATATATATATATATATATATATATATATATATATATACGTGAACGCGCCTTAAAAATATACCACAAGGAATTTCAAACGAAGATGGGATAATTATGTAAATAATGATTAATAAAGATAACTTTTGTGTGTTTTTTTTTCAATTGAAAATTAATGATCAGAAGCATACACGCAGCAAACGGATATAATACATTGATGACCTCAAATACCCTTCACATATCCAACTGATGTAGGGGTACCGGAAAACATGTTGAATGGAATACACCATTCCCCATGCTTTCAGAAACCCCACTCTGTTTAACACAAACTTTAATTGAGATTTTGTGGATTGTCACAACCGATTCAATATACGTCATATCAGTATTTCTGTTCGCTATAATCACCTCAGAAATTCATTGGGATCTTATCTGGATTACACAACTGGAAAGGTGCCGTAATGGGCGCGCCATTTCAGTTACCTTGCCACAAAATAAATGGGACAGCACCTGAGATTGTTTTGAAACTGCCATTTTTCATATTAGACATTCAACACTTTTGTGTACCTACATTGATAATTCACTGAGATAATCTTCTCTGTCGAGATTGATTAAATAGTTGAAAGCTTGTAAAGATGTTTTTTATGTTCGTTGGAAGTGGCTTTTATCTTCAGGACAGCTAACTTTGTTATATTGTCCATAAGGAGAGTGACAGCTTATTTTCCTTCTGTCCCATGAATATATATGCCAAGGAATAAGCGAAGAATTCACCAAACATTTTATATTTTCCGGTTTCCTGAGAGATCCCAAGAGAGAAAAAAAAAAGGTCAAAACAATCATATGATACATAGCTTGTCCGAAAGGTGAAAACTCTCATTTGTAACTGTCTCTGATGTTTCGTTCCTTTTCGTTTATATCTGATCATTTTTGCACCCATAAAGAATCTTGAATTTTCACAAGCGACGTGTGTACAAGTAGAAGTATGTGACAGTAACTGCTTTGATGACTTTCACTGTAATTTGCAGGAAATCGAATTTTCTTTTTTTGCATATCCTTTCTCTGCTTAAGGTTTAAATTGTTGCAAGGATTGGTTCACTCTGAATGCTTCTTTTACCTTCTATCTTGAGAGAGAGAGAGAGAGAGAGAGAGAGAGAGAGAGAGAGAGAGAGAGAGAGACTAGCTTTCTAAAATTGATAAATCTTTGAAACGGCAGCCTTCGGCAGACGGAACAAGGCCGACACACTCCTTAAGACAATCAATCATAATGGCAGTCCTGGTGTGAATATATACAGCAGTCATCAATCTCCCCTCCGACCACACACCATTCACCGATTGCATTGCCTCTCGGGATCCATTACCCCTGTTCATACAAGTCTGCAGTAACCTTCAAGCCTCTAATCGCTCATGGGGGTCTGTTTGAAATTGAAGGGCTCCTTTCTATTCCTTTCTTCTTCTTTACCTCCGCATGTTCGTTCTCACCCCTCCCTCTCTTATCCCCGCTCTTTCCATCGCTGTTCCCCGGAGAGCCCTTTGTTTGTACCGGGATACATATGTATTGTATACGATTCAATTACCGGAGCCACATAAAGAGGTCTCCACCAGCCAGCCGGTCAAGACGGTCATTTATAATCTTCTAAGTGGGAAGGATGTTGGTTGGGGGGAGAGCGAAAGAAGGGTAAATGGAGATGAAGTTCTCTACCGAAGACGTAAACTGATTAGAAGCAGCTCCCGACTTGCATCTGATTGTAATGGGATTTTGCAGTTGATTCCGCTTCTCGTCTCTTCAAATGGCTACTTGAAGGGAAATGAGGAACATTTCAGACGCACAACTTTCACCTTCCGATCATTAATCGCGGGTAACTGATCGACAGTGTTGGAGGGCTGCCCAACCATCACCACCACCGTGAAAACAATAGATGTGGCGCAACAAATTTACCTAACAAACTTGCTAAAGAATCGCACGACAGCTACACTTAATGCAACAAAATGGCTGGCAGTAATGGAAATTGCTTGGTAAATTCCTCATTGGGATATAAATGTTTGGAATACTCGAAATGGCCAAATGAATGCTTCTAATTTAAAGAAGCAATTTAGGCGAATTGTCTTTCCATCTAATGCTTAGATACTCTTTTCTTATCACTGTCAAGTGATACTAAAATAATTCAGTGCAGAACTCGGTGATAAGTTATGGTTTACTTTTTAAAGTATTATTATCCACAATACCTTTTTTACGTTTAGCATTAGTAGAGGCATATGATGCAAGAAAGCAAGCTTTACCGTTTCCTTTTTAAAGTATAAGTTATCGTTTCTTTTTTGAAGTATAATCATCCACAATAAATTCTCTTATTATTTATGTGCTAGTTGTAGGTACTATTGTTTCGTGATTTGTTCTTTATATTTCCGTTAAAATAATTCATTTCCAGCTGTACTGGCTTTCGAAATGATCACATTCAATTTTTATCATGTATGTATATGTTTGTATTTTTTTTTTTTTTTTTGGCAGTGTGCTACTGCAACAGGATCTAGAAAATTTGGGAAGGTGGGCTGAGAAGTGGCAACTGAACTTTAACATTGACAAATGCAAAGTACTGCATGTGGGTATCAGTAACCAAAGAGAAACGTACCAATTGTGTGGTACTACACTCAGGGAGGTGGAGAATGAAAAAGACCTAGGGGTAATTATGCAGTCAGATATGAAGTTTTCCGAGCAATGCAGACAGGCTGCCAGAGCAGTTCATGGGGTATCGTCAATGATATACAGAAATTTTGGTAGCAGGGAAAAGGAGGTGATTATCCCTTTGTATAAGGCAATGGTCAGGCCACGCCTTGAATACTGCGTACAGGTCTGGAGGCCCCATTTTAGGAAGGATGTAGAGTTGCTTGAGCGTGTACAGAGAAAGGCAACAAGGTTGGTGGAGGGAGCGAAGGGGTCCCTTACAAGAAATGCTTAAGTTCTGCAAATTGCAGAACTTAAGCATTTCTTGGTAAGAGGAACCCGCGAGGTGATCTGATCGAGGTGTATAAGGCCTTGAATGGGTTGAGCACACTGAATTCTGATGGGATTCTTCCGCTTGCTCAGATTACGAACCTGAGGGGGCATAAATTCAAATTGAGGAAAGACAGTTGTAGAACAGATGTGCGGAAATTTTTCTTTAGCCAGCGGGTGGTGGGGCAAACAAACTTCGATCTGTCGTTGTGGAAGTTGATAGTTTAATAAATTCAAGGAGGAACTGGACAAACTTTTAGAGGGAATGGTTCTGTGAAATTGTTGGGTTTTTTTTTTTTTTTTTTTTTTTTTGGCTGATGCTACATAAGCTCCATATGCTTCCTTTCTTGCATCACATGCCTCTATTACTACTACTACTACTACTACAGCTCAGAGAAATCCATTCTGCGTACCAGTCGTTAACTTAACATTTCAAGTTTAACAGTGTGTTACGTCGACGTCTGTGGATGAAACCATACAAGTTACAACTCAAAGCTGTCAATCAACGACAAAACCAAGAGGATGGAATTTTGTTGATAAAATCCGTTATAATTACAGATTTGCGATTATGCTGCCATCCGTTGCAGCGTGCGTATTTTTCCTTTTGGCGAATTGTATAATTCACTCTGTTCACACAGTAATTTCAGTAAAGTAAAGGCTTGTGGGGATTTAGTATAGTTGTTTTCCGGTTGGGGTACATGATTTTTATCTGTAAACAAACCAGCTTCGGAACACACGACATAGTGACGCTTTATGGCTGAATGCCTTGGCAGTAATTCAAAATAATTCAGTGTACAATTCTTACTCGGTGGTCAGAACACTTTTTTTTTTTTTTTTTTTGCTTCATAACGTTTTTATACTTATTTAAATATGTAATTTCCGTTGTATTTTTTGTGAACAAAAGAAATAATTATTCTCATTTTTGTGCTAACTATTCTCTTTCGTCATAGGCTGCATTTTCTTTGTAATTCCAAGCACTGAGAAATGGCCAGCCTTGCGGATATTCACATTCCAGCACAAACCGAAAACGGTCACACACCTTAGTCAGAATTCTTTCTAATAAGAAATGTCAATGCCGGTTTCGTTACGTTATGAATTTTTTTGAATAAAAAAGTTGATTTTATTTAATCGTGACCAGCGAAGTTTGTTCCATTGTTTTTTTTTTTTTTTTTTTTTTTTTTTTTACATTTAAATACGAGGAGTGACCAAAAAGTACTGTCAACTATTAGAAATAAAAACTACCTTTATTTGCAAATACTGTATTTGATGTCCCCCCCCCCAAGTAATTTCCGACCCGACTGTGGGAATTGGGATGTTGTTTTATTTTATCTATTTTTAATCTTTATTATTTTCTAATAACCCTATTTACCTTGGAACCAGTATGGTAGTTGTTATTTATGTTTCAATTTAAACATCTGGAATCCTCACCTTCTCCAAGGCCCACAAAGCTATCTGACTGCAATATTTTTTTTCCTCGGACGATTCTGGGCAATGAGGATTTTTATTCTCCCTTTTTTTAGGATAAACTCCAGTGGTCTACTAGAAGGCTGTGTGTATTTCGCTTGAATAACGAGACATTTTCTTTATCAACATAAAAAATTTTATTGCACTGTTAAAATCATATGAGAAATACAAAGTACTGAATTAATAATAAATATACAATCACACAATTCCTTCTCCACATAATTATAAACCTCTCATATATTCTTTTTCTTTATCACACAATTATAACTATCAACAATTATATGAAAAATACAAAATACTGAATTAACTAAAATATACAAACGCCCAATTCTTTCTACTCCACAGGAATACGTACTTTGACACTCTTAATTTCCCTTTCTTCTTTTTTAGCTCTACCCTCTAATGTAAGTTAAGGGAACCGCCCAGTCACAGTAAAAACAATTCTTTTCCCTTCTCTACATAATTATAAACCTTTCATATATTCATTTCCCTTCCCACACGATTGTAATTATCTCATATAATTTATCCCTTTTTTCATATACTAAGGGTATATTATTATCCTCTATCACCAACACCTCGAAGTGATTCACAACCTAAACACACATACTTATTGCACATTTTATCTCTCTCTCTCTGCACTTTTGACATCTATACAGGGTGATTCACTACCAGTGCGACAAACTTGCAGGAGCTGAAGGGGCACAAAGACGAATCGGAATCACATAGCATTGCAGGGTCCGAAATGCCTTCGTCATGCGGTAGAGGACGTTGAACGGGAGGTCGCGTGAACAGCGATCCCGCTGGAAGTCAGCATTTGCGAACCGTTTCTGTTGAAGAAACCAAGTAGCAAAAGTCCTCCGGAGTGGATAATCCGCAGGCTCCAATGATTGGACGCGTTGCAGATGGTATGAACTCATTTGGTTTGTTGACAGTATCCTCCATACAGTGGATTGGGAAATACCCAATCGTTGGCCTATCGCTCGAGTACTCGATTGCCTTCTGTAAGACGTAGGACATTCTCCTCATTGTCTGGCGTCCTCGTCGTTCGCTCTTGATTCATGGTACCTCTCGTGAAACAACCAGTCTCACGTAACTTTCTGTGCACACGTGCGAAAATCGTATGATGACGAGCACGCCTGTGCGGGAAACGTCCCTGGTACAAGCGCAGAGCGGCGCGCCCGTTACAGTCCGCAGCTCCATACGCGAGGTGGACATGGACATGTGGACATGTGTTTTTGTAAAGGGCGGCTCCTAGAACGTGAGTTCAACTCCGCCTCGTATCTCTGTGAAGAACAGTATCACTACAAATGGGCCAGATGTGTGTGACGTCGGTTTGTGTGTATTATGTGTGTGTTCTGTTGTTATGTTCTGACCGCTTGGCTACCCAGAAGCATCAGTCACCTGGACAGATGATTCTGGGTACTCGTCCACACCACGGGAAGGTGGGCCAGGCCCAATGGAGCACGTACTGTCTCGATACGAGACTCTGAACCACCTGATGTTGCCAAAAGGTGGGCCAGATTTCTCTGGGGGCCCACTCCAGAGAGGGAAAAAAAAAAATAAATAAATAAAATAAAAATTAAACTAAAAACAGAAACAAAATGTATTTCCCGTGGTGCAAAAAAAAAAAAAAAAAAAATAATAATAATAAATAAAAAAAAATAAATAAATAAATAAATAAAAAAAATAATAAAAATAAAATAAATTCCCTGTGATAAAAAAAAAAAAAAAAAAAAAGGGAGAGCTGTCTGGCACCAATGATAGTCCACATCCCAGTTGTCAGAACAGAGCACGAGTAAAAAAAAAAAAAAATGAAGCTAAGTAAATGAAAAAAAAAAAAAAAATACTAATAATAATAATAATTACAGAATAATTAAATAATTTTAATCCCACAGTGAAGAGGAAGATGTAAGTCGGGGTGCCAGCAGAGAGAGAGTAAGAGAAAAAAAAAAAAAAAATGTGAGAGTGGTTATCTATCCTGCACAGAGGGAGAAAGAAGAAAAGGTGAGCCAAGGCTGCTCCTAGTTCCAGGGCAGGACCCGGAAACAGTGCAGAATGCAAGTTTAAGGAAAAATAAAAAAAGAATAAATAAAAATAATAATAAAATAAAAATAAATAAAAAATAAAAATAATTAAAGAATAAATAAATAATTTTAATCCCACACCCTGGCTACAGTGAAGAGAAAGATGTAAATCGGGTGCCAGCAGAGAGAGAATGAAATGGAAAAAAAAAAAAAAAAATGGGAGAGTGGTTATCTATCCTGCACAGAGTGGGAAAGAAGAAAAAGTGAGCCAAAGCTGCTCCTAGTTCCAGGGCAGGACCCGGAAACAATGCAGAACGGAGGTTAGAAAAAAAAAAAAAAAAAAATAGTCAGTAGAAGGGGTGACTTTCAGTTGGCAGTGAAATTGTTAATGATCGGCATTTCCACGTCGGTGATTGACGATCAGTGTCCTCCTCCAGGCAAATACCTCAGCTGCAAAGGTCTGGAAGGCTTCGAGGTTGTTTTGGGTACATATCAGTTGATGCAGATCTGCTGGTGGGAAGTCCTGGATCTTATTCTGGAGACGGTTTCTGATATCGTTGTAATGTACGCACTCCAGAAGCAAGTGTTTCCAACTTTCACTTTGTCCGCAAAAGCAGTAGGGAGTGTCGATGAGTCCCAGTGTCCATACGCGAGGTGCTTGTCGGCCTGTTCAACGTTTGAATACTCGCCCATCCTACTGCCTCGGGAACCGGTTCGCAAATGCTGACTTCCAGCGGGATCGCTGTTCACGCGACCTCCCGTTCAACGTCCTCTACCGCATGACGAAGGCATTTCGGACCCTGCAATGCTATGTGATTCCGATTCATCTTTGTGACCCCTACACCTCCTGCAAGTTTGTCGCACTGGTAGTGAATCACCCTGTATATTTCATTTAGGTCTATCTAACTCCAGCTATTCTTTAGAGGCGGAACGACCCATTAGTCCTATGTATTACCTATCAGTTTAACTGAATCAAATATCCAGTGGACTTTTATCTTTTCTTCCTTTCTCTTTCTTCTCGCTGTCTGGTTGTGGGCTCCTGATCTACAAACGGCCGTCTCTCTTAGTCTCTGCTGAGTACTTGCTTGGCCTTCATTCTTATAACACTGCAATCAAGACGAGGCTCGATGCCAAGCGGAATTTCTGCTTCTGGCACATTAGACTATACTCAATGTCTTCTCGTCGTCTTACACTCCTTTGCACATTCTTTTACCATCAAAGACCTTTTACAGTCACACACACTAACTAATTCCACTACCCTGCACTCCCTTACACGAAAACCACTGCACTTTTCCATAATTTTTCCCCTCTTAACCCATTCCACACCTCTTCCTCTTCAATTCTCCTAACTTTCCCCGAAAGCTTTCTTCTCACCACACTCAAATTCCTTCTCGTTCCTTCTTTTAGTTCCACCTCTCCCTCTTTTTCTTGACCAATCAATTTCTGTTACTCTTATCTATCCCTCTATTTCCATTTTCTCTCGTCCTTTCTCTTTGTCTAGGAAAAATTATGTTCGGACAGGCTCCTTTTCCTATATAGCACCGAACATTCAGTTGCTGAGAGGCTTCCCCAAACAACCTTCGCTAAACGATTTTTTCCCATTTACCCCTTTCGTTCCGCTCTTAACCACTCTAAAACTTTTCAAAAGGAGCACTCTGGGGTCGGCCCCTTTATCCCTCTCCTCAAAAATCCTACTCCTGGACATTAATAGAGTTTCGTGATTTCCCCCCCCCCCCATTTTTTTTTTTTTTTTTTTTTTTTTGAGTACTGGAATTTAGTTGCTGGGAAATGTCCTTCAGCGGTCATTTCTTAACTCTTTTCTCCTTTCATCTTCACAGTACTACGCATTTGCTTAACTCATGCACTTCCGCGTTTGAGGAACAATTCGGGGATGGTGCCTTATTTCCTTCCCCAACTTATCTTATCGGCCATTACCTGTATATAGAACCATTATATTTACAAGTAAACGGACCTGCCTCCCACTGTTACACCTCAGTCTTTCCGTTTCCTTGGACCGGCTCCCATTGAGTGCTCATCAGCGCTATACTTCAAACGAACACCTGTGGTAACTTTAGAAGCACAGGCCTTTAGCATTTTATATACAGTAATTGATTCTACAAAGAAATTATTTAAATTCCTTCAAGAAAAAAATTAAAATAGCGTGCAAGATAGGTATCTTACACGACTCCTGTACAACTTTTTTGGAGCAGGGACCAGCTAAAAGATAGGATACAGAGGGTAATCATGAATGAACATGTTTGACTAAACATATGGGTAGACCATTTATTAAGTTAAGCACCTCAGGGATAAGTAGGGCCCTCAACCTGTTTCTGATCTGAGATATTCTCATTTGAAGAGGGATTGCAGGGGAAGCCGTTATAGTTTACTGATGATTTCAGAATAGGAAGAGTGATTAACGACCAGAACCAAGTTATCTTTCTTCAGAGTGGGGGATAGGTTGCAGATAAGGTTCGAAAACTGGAAACTATAAAGTTTAATGCTTCTGAATGTTAGTTCTTACCCCTGAAGTACTTTAGACGAAAACGACTTAGGGATTTTACATAATCAGATAGGAAATTTACTTACCGTGCAGTGTAACCAGGTGGCTGGGAAGGCTCATGGTGTTTTTTCTCTGAATTATAGATTATAGGACCTTTACAATGATGTTCCTGTTATTTATGTGTATAAGACAATGGTGAGGTTGCATTTATTCAGGTCTGGAGCCAAATCTTAAAAAAAAAAAAAAAAAAAAAAAAAGGCAACTTCTAGGAGAGGGCGGCCAGATTGGTGACTGGTGCTGATTGAAGTCCATGTGAAAAACGGTTTAGAAGATGCGGATTACAAATCTCGACAACTAGACATCTCGGGGTGGGACCTGATTGGGGGTTTGGAGCTTAACACAGAGAGATTAGTAAAATGAACCAGAGAATATGTTAGCATTCAATTTTATTTGTGCTTCCAGGTGCCACTTGGAATCACAAATATGATAAAGACCTTTTATCAACCAGCCGCATTGTTCCTATTTTGAACACTCTTAGTTATTAAACACAGATTTATGTACGCTTTGTTCGAGTATGATATTTAGTTATTTTTATGTCAATATTCAATTTATTGCTATTTACAATCGCAACTTCACAGCGTGCAAGCTAGAGGGGGTGTAGGGCGTATTTATGCTCATGTTTTCCTACACACGTACGGCAACGCGCGTTGTAAAGATGAAAATAAATCATTTCCATTATACAATGCTAATTATCGATTTTTTCCTTTATCATTATCGCTCCTTTCATTCAAGTCAGGGATGCAGATTTTGCATATCTCAACTCGGCCATCTTTCATTTGGAGATTCTTATGATGCTCTGACGATGAATCCCACAATTTATGGCCGATTTTCTAACTTCATAAAACAATTGTTCCATGTCCAACTCATCCATTGTGAAGTTCGCACTGCACAAGGCACACTTGCAGTGACAAACTTATGAGATTGAAAACAGGCTACATTTTCTGAGAGAACTGAGCTCAGCCGGGAGAGGGGAGGCGGTCTTCTTCTGGAAAGTGGGGAGACGCGAGCAATTTTTACGCTCCTCTGCATAATAGTTCAAATGCCTTTCCATTGCTCTTGACACGCACTTCGTACGCGCGTACCTGGCTAGTGTCAATGGACGAGCGTTGGTTTTTGAAGTGAAACTTCATCTTTAGGCGCGCTCCATGCAGTTTTCAGATGGGAGTAGCGCGTTCGTGGAGTGACAAAAAAAAAAAAAAAAAAAAAACAACGAAAATGCGACCATAAGTAAACGCATTACAAGCACTCTGAACAACCAGGTATCGTACTAGACTAAATGCCCCGGTTTTCGTGAGATCACGAAAGTGAAGCAACGTTAGGCTGGGGTAGTAATTTGGAAGGTAACCACTTGCGAATACCCGGTGTAGTTCCCTTTCTTTCTTTTGTTTACCCGGGGAAACTATTCTTCCGATTTTCATGTATCATTTAATTTTGTTAATTGGTAAGGTAATAAAGTTAAAATCTGTCCTTTTTATCTTTACTTTTATAACCTGTGGATATTATTCGTCCCCAATCACGCTTATTAATTCAATTCGTAAACGTGATCACAGTGATCGGCGCTTACCACGTATCGTACAATGAACGGTATTTTGTTATGGAGTGTCACATTGTAAAGTGATGTGATTGTACAGTGAGCCAATCGTAAAGCGGGGGTCCACTGTAGTGAGCTTTGTAAGGCGTATAGTGCATACGCAATGCGTCCGTGGATTGACAAAAATCTCCAAGAAAATGCGACACGAAATGATCCCCCCCCACCATTGTAACACTCCGTACCAGGCACAAGCCACACATGACCTAATCAGTACCCCTACATGATTGCATCATGCTATTTCTTTCTTCATCCTCCACCATATGTAATAAAAAAAATTTCGACGGAAAAAAAAATTATAATTGAACATGTTGAAGACTGATACTGAGCGCTGTAATTCGTTTAGAGCACGTATACGTGCAGTGCGACCACCGAAACCATCTCCACTGAGCACAAAGAAGAGATCTAAGCTATTTGGACAGTGGAAGAAATTACAACGAGCGATGGAGTTGAACAAAGAAGCCGGAGAAGGTCTATCCACATCTTCAGAGCCTTACATCTCCCCAGAAATGTTAGAAGTGAATTTGTAAGGAGTCATGGAAGTTGATAGTGCAAATGAAAACAATGAAGAGACCTCGAAGCCCAGTCGTAAACGAAAAGCGAAGAAGCCAAAACTGACTGCCAGAAGTACTCCATCAAATAGTTCAACACGTAGCGGGCATAATACACAGCAGGAGCAGCAACAGGATTTTAAGAAACCCCGAAGCATCCACGCACAGTTTAAACGTACATTCCTGGATAATGATTTCGGTTCAGTCTGTTTCGTGTGTTTGGTTCAAGAACAATGTGAAGATTTTAGCAGCTCGAGATCCCACTTTTCTTCAAACAGCATTTTCAAATGAAGATATAAGTGACATGTCGGCCTGCAAAAGCCGTCGTGGCTCTCTCAAGAACAAAGTGATTCAGGCTCTATCGAAGTCAAATGGTTTTAAATATCATCCGATGCCACAGCATTTGCCGAAACTAGATTTGGTAACGGAACGTCTCGTATCTCCAAGGCCCCCATTCATGCAAATTCGTCGCCCGCGACGTTCATACGGTTAACACGGGATCCTCGGTCAAGTGATAAATATTCGCCTAAAGAAGTTTCAGTTAACTTCCCCTGTGCGTGCTCGGCACACAATTTTTTTTTTGGCACGGGCGTACCAATTTTCTGTGGTTAGGAATGCGCGTTGATGTATGCATGGATCAATTCAATTCTATGGATTTAGAAACGTGCCTTTTTCCTACGCGCGTAGGAAAACGCGAGCAGTGATAGGTAAGATTAATATTATAGCAATTAGCTGACAGCATCTGTTACATCTAATCAAATTGTTTTTCGATTTATTTTTATTATTACAATTTTTGTTTAATAATTTAACCGAAATGTATTAATTCGGTCAATTCAAAATATTCTTCATTGCAAACTATTAATTCATATATATTTATCATTAATCGAAACCTTGTTTTCCATATAGCAATTGTTTGCTAACAATATATAGTACACAACTTTTAACTCCCTCGGCGCACAAGGATTGATATAAACTATTGAAGTGTAGCTAGAGTTTCCACCACTCTGATATTGACGTAACTACTACAAAATATTGCCTGGCATCTACGGTGACTGAAACCGTATTTATTATGATTCGATGACTTTAAGCTATTGATCTAAACACACTGCTGTGACGAATACAAAACCTCGGAATATTGAACTGAAAAATTTCCAGTGCAGCTGGTGTTATTTTATGACATATTGAATAGTCACCATATCCATCTTTGTATTTACACATACGAGATCTTACAGTTGAGAAACGATTTGGCAGTTTACCTTTAGTTAACTGAAATTATGCAGCTGTGAAGTGGAAGAAATGAATGAAAGCAAATATTTCCGTCACTTTAGGAAAGCTTATTGAAAGATTTAATGTTTGAGTGAAAAGAGTAGTCATTGTTTATATAATAACTAGCGACATCTACCGCTAGTGTGAAGAAATAACTGAATAATCGAGAAATATTCTCTAATTTGATTTTTTTTTTAAAGAAATTTATTCTCTCTCCTACTCTTTAACCAAAATGATTTTTACTTTTATTTACGGTATGCTTTGACGTGGTTATCTTGTTGCGATGCATTTTTAAAACAGGGCAGTGGAAACTGTTTTATATATATATATATATATATATATATATATATATTCGGCAACAGAGTAAAATTGTAAAATATAAAAAATACACTGCCGAAAATATACATAAAAAAAAACACATTATCCGAATATTCCTTTATAAATTTTCAATGTTATTGTTAATGAATTATTGGACTGAAATCTTGCAATGATTATTTGCATATTTCCATTACGTAGCCGAGTGGTCAGGAGCGTTGAATGCAGTAGCACGCGCTCTTTGAATGGACCGGGGTTCAAGCCCGTGACTGCTAAATACGATTTACGTCTGTATTGATGATTTATTGTAAACTCCACTGACCTAGTGGTCGTGCCGGAGTATAAACAAGAACATTAAATGGAAAAAAAAGTGACATTTTTAAGTTACTGGATGATGATTATTATATGAAAACTTTCATTCTTTTATGTAATGAGGATGCTACATAGAGATTTTACCTTCTATAATACAGAAATTTGGATTAACTGAGACTTTTCTGTATTATAAGCTATTGTAGGAAAAGTCCTCCGTGTAGTATAGTGGTTTCGCCACTTGTTGCTCTTCTGAAGGAGTTCGGATTCGAATCCAGACGTCTCCAAAAGAAGTCGGTTTGAAGTCAGTTGGAGGTTGAAAGAATTCATAAACGCTTCTTTAGTCGAGGTTGTAGATAGCCGATCTCAAGATGAGGGAGGAGGGTTTTTTCAGTAAGTTACTTCGGGTTTTTAGACTACTTGCTACTTTTAAGCGGTTAGGGAAAAAAGTTTTGTTGGCTCGTATATCTCTTCACAGAAAGATGAATCAACAGTACGACAAAGAGTGTTGAAATTTTTATTTGCAGTTTCATTGCGTAAGTTTAGCGCAAACATGATTTTATGTGCGAATATAATGCATTATTGCTAAGTTACTTTCCATCTTAACATGGACTGTTTCGTATATTAGATCGGGCGAATGGTATCCAACTTTACTTCTGCAATTGGTGAGCTTAAAGTGAAACAGCTGTCCTAACTTTCTTGACTGAAAGAGTCAAATAAACAGTGAAAGAACACACACACACACACGCACCATCTTTCTTCTTTCTCTGTCTACTAATCTGATATATACCAGAGAAAGTTAATCAGACTAATGGGAATTAATATGATTATGTTTAGTAGAGTATATCTTTCATCGTATTTACATAACGTAGTGGTGTCCATTGCAGATGAATTACTCCATTAAACGATCATTTTACGTTTATGTAATTCTCTGAATTAAATCCTAAGAACCATTTTGTAGTATGGGAAATATTTACAAGGGTATTTTAAAATAATTATTAGCCTGAGAGAGATGGAAGAAAAGAAATTACGCGTGGGAGGGGAAAGAACCACAGAGAGGAAATTATCTTTAAAACCAGTAATGAATTAATATGAACCAAAAGCATCAATACACTTTGGTGCTAAAAAATTTTAATGAATTTACTTGGAGACATTCACTTGTAAAGTATTTCAATGTCAAGAGGTTAATTGCTCTTAATTTTTCAAAACTCACAGCACAAAATAGCCATCCTTATTAAAGGAAATTCAACATATATTAAGACATAGATGTTTTCGTCTTATTAAGGCATTGAAAACTGAAAATAAAACACTAATGAGAATTGCTATTCTGAAAGAAATAGAACCCAAAGGATAACAGTTATGATCTGAAGTAATAAGTTGGATCGAGTCTGAAACATGAGGAGTAAATCCAATTTTTACATTCAAAACATGTTCTTTGTTTTAATTTCTCACTTTAAATATATAAAAATAGTGTTGGTTATTAAATAGTTATAAGATAAATGCTATTGGGGAACATTTATCCTTGACTCGATCTTCCTATGTAGCTGTGAACCAACAGGCGTTATGAATTTAAGAAATATTATCAGAAATTTCCATTTTTATATGTTCTGTTTATCATGTCAGTATAGATCGTAACCTGAAGTGCGTTTTGTGCAGATGATGAATAGCATACAAAACTTTGAATGTATGTATGTACAATATGCGTCATCTATTGCAAAGATATAGGATTTGGGTTTTCTACATATCGAGGGATGCTACAATAGTAAATATGGACCTCCTTTTGTTTTTTTCAGTATGAGAAAATGTACCATTATTCTCATCGCAAAGTGATTTATGTTGTTTACAAAATTTGTACGAATAGATTAAAAAATAAAGTAACCTGTAACTATGGATTATAGAGATGCCCACTAATTTGCTCATAAGAGATCTAATAGAATTTTATGAATTTTTAAAATTATTTTATACTGAAATACAGTTTGAACTTATCAGCAGAAAGACCTCATTCCTGTTTGGTATATTTATGTTTTGTTAGTTATTAACTGATAGTGTATGCCTTCATGGGTAGTACAGTTGGTAGAATCGTCGTCCACCCCCACATTGGATTGAAAAGACCTGCGTTTGAGTCCGGTCGATAAGGGGAGGAATTTTTATGAGCCTTTTTCACAACGTAGCTGAGTTAGTCGGTCTCGGGCGAGAGTAGTATGGTTTTGTCTCCCAGAAAGTCAAGTTTTTCGTCCAGCAAACAAAGAATCGACCACAGAGCACACGCATTTTACAGACAGTATATACAAAGCAATATGGTCTTAGTCGCTAATGCTGCTAAAACTCAATAACAACAAATCTTAATGTTCACGAATTTTTATGTAATTATTTTATATAATGGTATAATAATTAATATATTTAATTTTTTATTTTATCTTATCACATAATTATATGATTTACCTGTTGTATACTGCACAAATAAATTAATAAATATGATTTTTTGGCTTATTCCAAGATTCTGGAATAACTAACGGCTTGTGGTGAAAGTGGGAAGTTCTAAAAAAAAAAAAACTATACTGTGTCCTCGTATAAAATAATGACTATTGTGAAACCAGAAAGGTTGTTTACTACGAGAACTTCATTTGTCATTGACATCTCCTGTGTGATTTGGTACGATGTAATATGGACACTGTAGTCAGTGATTATTAATAATAATATCGGCTCGTTGTGCCATAGCATTTAGCACCATAATCACGATCACTCCATCCACCCAGCGGGAAGACCTGGGTCCGAATCCCGTTAATGATGCGAGGAATTTTTTTTTTTTTTCCTTTTTCCACAAGGTTGCTGAGTTAGTCGGTCTCGGGCCAGGGTTTCATGGTCTCTGATCTTCTGGAAATTCGGGTTTTTCTTTTAACAAACAGGCAGATTGACCGAAGAACACGCGCTATGACAAATACAATATATTGATGCCTCATAGGCTTTGGTGCTTAACACACGCCACACCATTATACTTTATTAACATATTCATTGCCAATTGAAGACTAAGCAATCTGTCTTTCGCTTTGCATCTAGAATTACCAACTACAGTTGACTCTATCTGTTCTGACTCATTTTATGATTGTGAAAAACGAAAACTCCGACTTTACTCCAACTGTTTTTGAAGTGAACACACAACGTCCAGTACGGTTGTATTAGAGTTAAATTACTTTGCCTTAAATGGCGAAGTTAAGTTTGTTATTAAGTAATGGGATTGTTTTCTGCTATTTGTTAACAAGATTAGCGACTCACTAATAATTACCGATGGAGAACTCAGTTTGAGTCTTCCGATTCGTATGAAGCATTAGGCTGAAATAACACATTCCTAGAATGCTCTAACTTTTAGGTTGTATTGTTTTTCAGGCAGACTCTGCAAACTTATCCATTGCATCTGACTAGAAAAAAAAATCAAATTGTTTATTGGTAATAAAATATAACGTGTTAAAGAAGTTTGTGTGATAAGCATGGATGTTCGGAAGGTACCTCATTTATCCTTAAGTCCTCTGTGACAGTATAGTAGTTTCGATACTTTTCATGCTTTTTGGAGCGATCTGGGTTCGAGTCGTGTCGTACACTGGAGAAATTTCTAAAGGTTTCTTCAATTGGGACTGTAGTTAGCCGATCTCAAGCGGAGAGAACAAGGTTTCTTCATAAGCTATTTTGGATTTTTCAGTCGGAACAACAGGCAAATCGGCTGGTGAACACACTTGCACAGAGATATTTACACGTTGGCGTAATATGGCCTAGGGCCTCTCCAGGACTAAATGCAACGTTTATTATTACCGGCCACGGCTCAATTAAACACACGTTGGTATCATATATTTTTATTTATTTATTTATTTATTTATTATTATTATTATTTTTTTTTTAATTGGTCTCCGTTCAGGAAGCTCAGGCGACCCTGACGGAGATCTGCCAGAAAATAATGGGCAGCCTGGCTACCTCTTAGTGGTGTGTGCGGGCAACGTGGGGTTTCACCAGGGGCCTTGCGGCCAAATGCCAGGACACACAACAGAACCCAACACAATACTACACATTCAACACACTACACTTTTTCTGGCATTTACAGTGTTCTGTATTTCTTCACAGTGTACATATGGCGCAGATGTGGGAAACCACAGGTGGCGCCCGACCCTAACACTATGCACACTATGGGTTTAACTGAAGATCCCCACTGCAGTTGCGGACAAATAGAAGACTGGGAGCATTTGCTCTGTACCTGCCCCCAGTATGATCTACGCAGTCATTTAATCACCAAAACTCCGTAGTCGGGTAGGTGGTAGATGACTTTCATCAACCGGTGAAATACCACCACTTTGCTTATTGGAGGCTTGAAGTGGTGAAACCCATGTTTAGTTTCTAGAGCAAAGTTTCCGGCATCCCCCTCCCCCCCATACTTCTCTTTCAACCCATGCTTTTTTAACCCAAGCACGGTACTAAGTACTATAGGTTCTAATACCTCGTGTTTGGGGTTCACATAAAAAAAAAAAAAAAAACAATTCATCATCGAGAAAAATTATCTTGCATTCACCCAATTCTCGCAAGACCTGTTACAAAAAAAAAAAAAAAAAAAAAAAAGCAACCTTGATAAACACCTTACAAGCTTAGTATCAGCGCCTCCTAGGAAACTATTCCACACTTAGATTTCCTATGGATAACCACTCACTAACTTATTACTGGATTAGACAAATCTTTGACTAAACCTTCCACCTAATTTGACAGTCTACTGAGCATGTTTTGCACTAGCTTGACCTTCCACTGTAGCTGACGACAACTCACTGATGCAATCACTCTGGGTTGACCTTGCTAACCCTGGCACCTGCCTGGATAGAATTTGCTAACTTTGTCCTCGGAGAGGCTAGGCTACGCTGGGGCATCCTCTCAGCAAAAACAGATGCCAACACGGTGACCCAACACATGGCACCCTAGCCATGTGAATTTACCTTCCCCACCTCCTAGAGCAGGGGTCGCCAAATTTCTTTGACCTTCGACCCCTTCAAGAGTTTCTTGACTTTTTATCGACCCCCTCTATTTTACTATTATGTAATTATAACAGAACAAGCAAAAAAGACGTTTATGTGAGTTTTTAGATTGTTTATTTTATAATTAGTGTTTGTTGTATGTATAATATAGTATATATTATTATATTGGCATCAAATATAATAATATATACTAATATTATTAATATATATATAATATCATAATAATATTAACATCAAAGGGATACGTTTTTGTTTTTGATATCCTTCTTAACATTACATATTTGATAGGAGGGATAAATAATATATAAAATTTAAATTAGATAACAAAATAACAATAATACAATCTTCCTTACATATATATGAAAATAAGACTTTTATTAACTTAGTACTGTATACAATTTACTAACGTTGTCAATGTGAAGGGTGTGCTTCGTGACTCTTGACAAGATTAGCAATGTTGGGTTCAAAATTAGTAAGTTTCAGCCTTAAATCGCCACAGAATTCTATATATAACTTATTTCTTTGTTTTGTTAAAATGGAATTAACATGGCTGTAACCAGCTTCAACCATGTACGAGCTTGGAAATGCAAGCAAAAAGGGGAGTACCACTTCAGAAAGTTTTGGATATTTTTCTTCAACATTCACATTCGTTTAAAAGTAACTTAAAGTCCTATTTTTAAAAAGTGTCTTAGCTTCAAGATCAGTTGACAATTAAATAAGTTCATCTTGTAAGTTACATTCAATATTTTCAATATCTGCAGAAAATGGCGCGATAATCCAATCTGGAATGTTCATGTTTTCAAAATCTGCAAAGTGCAATTTAAATTCATCGCTCAAATTTTGAAGATGTTTTGTGTATATCTCTAAGTCTTCATCTTTTACTTCCAATTGCCGTGGATTCGAAAAGTACTGAAAATCTTTTCGTAACAATGATGATTTAAATAAGGCTAATTTAGCTTGTAAGCCTAAAAGAATCGTCCGAGCTTGAATAATCGTGACATCTTTACCTTGTAGGACGGGTCTGTACGTCATTAAATTTTGAAAATAAGTTCGCCAAGTAGAAAATATGATTATTATTTCTCTTCAGTTCATCACTCAAAAACAAATTAACATCTGTAAGAAACTCTAGGGTTGGGTAGAACAACTCAAATCTTTGTAGACTTGCACCTCTAGACAACCATCTTACTTCAGTATGCAAGAGTAATTGGTTTGATACTTCATTTTTTTCACAAAGTTTGGCAAACAATCGTGATTTAAGAGGATGAGTTCTAATTTGATTAATAGATTTAATACACACTCTTAGAGTATCATGCAGTTCGTCACTGAGAGTTTTTGCAACCAAATGGTTTCATAGTACGTACACTGTAAACTTTTTCTTTCAGAAAGGCAGCGAAACCTCGATAACGGCCCACCATTGCAGGTGCGCCATCTGTGGCTAATACTGTTACATTAGTAAATGGAATATCATACTTATTTAAATATTCCTCTAATCCTTGAAAAATTGTCAACCGCGTTCCATCACTTTCAAGATATTTTGCAAATAAAAATTCGTCAATAATTTGATGTTTGGTTTTACTATAATATCTTACATAAGCTATAAGAATAGAACTATCGAATGTAGATTCATCAAGTTGGATGGAAAACTTACTATTTTTGAGTTATTTTTTTTTTTTTTTTTTTTTTTTTTTTTGATTTGGTAGTTGTTGGCGCATCGGCTTCTATGGCCATATTGCACCTCCCAAGGTTTTTGCAGTACTTTGATCCAAGCCCGAGGCGGGAATCGAACCCGCGACCTTGGGTTGCCGGGCAGGTACTTTACCCACTCGGCTAGCCCGGTCGGCTTTTGAGTTATGATACTACAGCTTTTTCTACATCTTCAGCCATTTCACCAATACGCTTTTTCACGGTATGCTTTTTCACTCAATGGTAAGCATTTTAAAACAGGGCCAGAATCTTTTTTCATTATGGTTTAAATTACTTCTTTGATTGCGGGTATAACAATGTCCTCTGCAATTGTATATGGTTTTCCTTTTTTTTTTTGCTATATTAAAGAAATATTGTAGGAGGCTGTTAATCCTTGTTTATTATCAGCTTCGGCAGGTGCTTTCATAAATGATTTTATAGTTGGTCGATGTGTGTATTTCTCTTTCAGTTCTTTAAAAAAGTCAAGATCTTTATCTTTCTTATCGGGATGGAGTCTTTGAAGATGATCTTTCATTTTTGTTGGTTTCATTGCATCGTTACTAAAAGATTTTTTACAAAGAAAACACATAGGCCTCGTTTCGTTTGTTAAATATTACCCGTACAGTGATGTCTTATATTTTTCTATCGAATCCTAACAATGTTATATCGACCCCTTTGGCGACCACTGTCCTAAGGATGAAGATTCCCTCACAATCCCCTATCGCTCTGTCCCCCCGTCGCTACTGCTTCGTCTGTGGAGCACTGGCCCAATTCGTTTGGTCCACTGCCCCCTTTGCTGCACAGAGGATCCCTCTTCTACCTCCCACACTTTTCTCTCTGTTATCCTTCCATTCTTGCACTATTCTCTCGTGCTTCTTTTCTAATATATTTTTTATGGGTTTTTCTGGGAAGCTCAGGCGACCCCAGGGATGGCGTAGCCAGAGTAACGATTCCGAATTCATTGGCCGGCTCCTCGTGCCATGGACGGAAACCAGGTAGGACTCTGTGGCGCGCACACACACACTTTGGCCTTTACTGAGAACTGTATCTCAATACAATAGAACTGATAGCGGAGTTGTGGGAAATCACGGTGCCACTGACCCTCAACACTGTGGTCTAGGTCGTTGATCCGCCTAAAACCCAACAACAACAGTTCGTAAGTATGCTGCCTAAACAAAAAGCAGGGCATACGCAAAACTAGATTCAGTGATAAGCAGGTGAGACAAGAGTGTATTTGTAATCCAGAATAATTATAAACCTTCATCGTTTTAAAGTTCTGGTTTTCATATTCGCCCATTGTACCAAAATCCTGTAAACAAGAAATTTAGTTTATGTCAGTGATTGTGAAACTATGGTATAAGTGCCATTAATGGTAAAACTCTTCAAATGGGAATTTGTAAGTTCTTTAAAGTGCTACTCCTCAAAAGTAGCATTTACACCATCAGAAATAATTTTTTTGGGGGTAAAAAAAAAAAAAAAAAAAAAAATTTTTTTTTTATTGATATACGGAAGTTCATATCAGATGTCTTTTTAAATATAAGCACGTCTGCCGTCTCAGCAGTAATACTGCTTGGAAATATAGAAGATGCAGACCGCGATGTAACTTAAAAGATAAATAAAACATGAATAAGAGAAATAAAAAATTAGGTCTTGAAAGGAATGAATTAAGATTAATAATAGTTTCTCGGACTGTTTTCCAAAAGTATAAAGGGCGCTTATCAACGTGTATGTTGTATTTCTGCTCTCCTCTACGTCATCCCATAGATGTTATATGCAATTCATATCGGGCGAGTTTGGCGGCCAAAGTTGCACCTGAAAGACACACTTTCGTGTCGGACGAACAACTGTCGAACAATACTGGTAGCGTGACAGGGCGCAATATTTTGCTGGACACACCTGTGCCATCTGGGAAGACAGTCACCATGAAGGGTATACCTGATCAGCAACAATAGATAGGCATATTTTGGTATTCAAAATAAACCATTGATGGGTTCTCTGACCTGGCGCTTACTCCTGTCGCTGGAGGAGAGTTTCTTGTAAAACTATTATATTAGGGTCACCTGAACAATTACTTTCAAAACCAACAGAAAAGTACGAGTTACTAACAAATATCAGACAGTTACCAGATTCATACACCGGGGTTGTCCGCAGGGCTCTGTGCTTGGCCCGTTCCTCTGGTCTATTGTCTTGGACGAGTTCCTGGGCTTGGACCTTGGGGGGGCTGAGCCCTTGGCCTTTGCGGACGACCTTGTCCTGTTGGTGCGTGCGGACACTAGGTCGTCCTTGGAAATTATTGCAAATGCGGCGCTTGTGAAGCTCCAGAACTGGGCAGCCTTGCACAACCTTACCATCTCGGCAGAAAAAACAAAATCCATTCTCCTCAAGGGCAGACTACAAATTAGAAGACCACCTACGATGAAATTAAACTTCACCCCCATCCGACTGTACACAGAGGTTAAATACTTAGGTATTTACATTGACTCTGGTCTTACTTTCCATAACCACCTGAAATATCTAGCCACCAAAATCCGGAAGTATGCCGCCATGATCAGGAGGGTGAGCAGATCCGACTGGGGCTTGAAGCACAAAGCTCTGACCCTCATATACAAAGCAGTATTTGTCCCGATTGTTTGTTATGGTGCCTCCACCTGGTATAGACAAGCTACACTAACAAAAAACAAACAGAAGCTGGATACAATTCAAAGGTTCATGCTGCTATCAATTAGTAGGGCGTGCCGCACTGTTAGCACCCCTGCCTTGCAAGTTCTAACAGGTTGTCAGCCACTCTACCTAGAAGTAGTCAGGCGAGGCCTATATTACCACCTTAGGAAAGGAACACCAGCTGAAATAGTAAATCTCCAGCTGGATCTTGCAAATGACCCTAAGATAGAGAAGAGGAGAATCACCCAACACCTACAAGCGATATGGCAACAGAGCTGGGAAACCACGCAGAAAGGAGACATCACGAGGCGATTCCTCCCAACTATAAACCATACTCACCCAATAGCCCCTCCCTGGTTCTCACCTGGTCTGCACATGACGTTTATTATCACTGGACACGGCCCCTTCCGTCAGAAACTCACAGCTATGGGGATTGAAAGAGACCCGCGGTGCCATTGTGGAGAAGAAGAGTCCTGGGGGCATCTCATGTATGAGTGCCCTGCCTATGACAACAGTAGAATCAAGTTTGCTACCGCAATTCAAAGGAATCCACGAAACCAAGAGTCCTCGCTGCTGCTCGATGAAAACACATACAGGGCACTAACTGTGTATGCGCAGGAAATCTTCGCACTGAGGCTAGCCAAGATTGCTGAAATGAGAACAACATTGGATCATGCTGCCCAAGGCCTGAATCAGACTGGCGTGGGTTAGCTCCTTCTCTGCTAGAGGACACTGCCTTGACAACTTACAAATCCTTTAAGGGTAGGAACACTGCTGGTACCATTCTGGTGCGGGACTGCTGGCACTCATCGAGTGCGGGATACTGCTGCAAACCCCTTATAGGGTAGGATCAGCCGGCACCGTTCTGGTGCGGGATTGGTGGCACTCTGGAGAACTTCTGAGTGCGGGATACAGAGTCCATTGGCCTCTGGTGATCATGCAGGGGCACCTGTCCCCTGCTACTTTAACTCCCACCCCCAGATCCCTATTTTCACCTCACAAAGAGCGGACTGCTCCTTAACTTCAGTCCGTCCTCCTTTCCCTCTTTCTGTTCCTTCTAACTCGTACTCCTGCTCTGTTTTCTCCCCCACTTTTTTATTTTTTATTATTATTTTTTATTTTTTTATTATTATTATTATTTTTTTTTTTGTATTATTTTTTTTATTTTATTTATTTATTTTTATTTATTTATTTTTATTTATTTATTTTTTTTTTTTCACTTGACCTTTGTCAGGAAGCTTAGGCAACCCTGGCAAAGGCCAGCCAGAGTATAATGGGCAGCCTGGCTCACCTCCCAGTGGTGGTGGCGGGCAACGTGGGGTCCCACTAGGGGCTCTGCGGCCAAGCAGCCAGAGACACAACAACAAAACATAACACTACTCTGACAGAAACCAGACATTACACTTTTTCTGGCTTTTACAGAGAGTCTGTACTTCTTCACAAAGTACCATGGTGCAGATGTGGGAAACCACAGGTGGCGCCTTTCACAAAACACTATGCCACTATGTGTCTGTAAATTGCGTGTTCTCTGGTCGATTTGCCTGCTTTGCTGGACGAAAACCCCGTTTTTTTCCGGGGAAAACCTTGCCATTTATGCCCGAGACCGATTAACTCAGCCACAGAGTAAGATAAGCCCATAAAAATTCCTCGCGTCATCGATGGGATTCGAACCTGAGCCTTTTCCACCCGGTGTCTTTAAAGTCCATGGTAATTCAGGGGGATATTCGTGCGATGTTGAGGTGGATCCCAGGGTTTCTCCCATTAGCCGCCGTTGTACATCTTGTGTAGAAGTGTACGCCAAAACCGGCCATTTTTATGTAGTGTGTTGAATGTGTAAGTGTAGTGATATGGTGTGTTGATATCTTTTCGGCTGGTATCTGGCTCTTAGCAAATGGGAAGTAGCAGTACCCGGTCAACACCTGCCCCACGATAAGCCGTTCTACCGTTTATCGGATCACACAGGGCAGGACAGCCTACATTCACCACGATCATCGATTTGGCGTGAGTGCTCGCCATTCGTCCGATGATTGCTGCTCTGTCCACTGTCTGTCCACTCTTGGAACACCTTAACTTCACCACTCCGCGAATAGCCCAAAAGATTCGTAGTTTCCGTAATACTGCCACCCTTCAACCGGTATTCAACAGTCACCCCGTTTCGAGGTCGGCCAAATCACGTCCCTTGCCCATTTCAATCAACTACTCTATGTACCGTATGTCAAACTACAGACTCACATTTACCGGGTCTAACCGCGACTCGCGTGCCACCAGAATGGGAGGAACGGCCGATTGCTAAAACACGGGGTTGGGCATAATGTTTAAATGCATAGTTTATCCATACCGAATTTAGAGTAGTTGCGAAGGGATCTTACGTTCTCGATGTGACTATTGTCATCTTAATCCGCCATCTTGTTTCAAGATGGCCGCCATTCAAATTATAAATACCATCTCCCGTTTGGAGTCCTGTGCTTAAAATGTGTGCAAATCAAATATTACAATATTGAGTGGGGAGGGTCGCGGGTATATTGAAAAGTAAGAAATACCCTGATGGAGTATTTCTTACTTTTTAGTTTGGTTTTATATTGCTGTGTGATTTATATTCTTACCACCAACTTGTTAATTAGTTTTGGAAATAATAGTACACCCAGTAGTGGAATTGGAAGAACGTTATTTTATTAATCTTTCTGACTCTTAGACGGACGATAACCATGTTTTTCTAGGCATAATCTGCGATAACGACTGAAGCCATCCACCCACAGTAAATATTTATGACTGTGGTTTAAATGAGATACTAGACAAATGTCTGAAGGGCAAAAAAAAAAAAAAAAAACACAACACAACACTATTAACTACAACTGCGCACGCACTCGCACACCGTTCTGTCGCAGACAGACAACAGGAGTCCGAGTGACAGACCACTACTGACAGCTTACGCGACCGCATACGCCAGATGGTTCCTTCCGAACGTGCGTCCAATGTGACCTGGCCACGGCTTACATGCCCTACAAAGCCAACGACAGAAACTTTGCCTTCAGCGACCCCCGTTTATCGAGCCGTAACATATGGCATCACTTGACCTGCTCTATCACCACCGGCGGCTGGCTAATGGGAGAGCACACCGAGCCACGCGTGGACTTCGGTGTAAACAGTTTAGAAGATAATTTTTTCTTTAGCAACAGATACCAACGACTCACAGGTTCAGCTATAAATGAAAACAGCGTCCTCTAGCGGGGAATATACTGCACTTTTCAAGTATATTTATGTAAGGAAATGTTAAAGCTGTTAGTCGTCTGGTTTACAGAGCAAACAGCTTACAGATCTTACAGTGCTCTCATTTGTTGGAAGGGAAATCCTTGGGTAATTCATATTGACGAGTTGTTCTTACAACTCCCTTCCTCTTAAAAAGGTTGGGATATTTTAAGTTGAAGCGTACAGGAAGCAAATTAGCTGCTACACGTCCCTTTTTTTATTTGATCATAATATGCTACTCCCCTCTCCAGGCCATCTGCTCTGTTGACATGCAGCTAATCCTGTCTTTTTCCTCACGTAAAAGAGCCCCACTGAGGTTCTGTTTACCATTTTATTCTAAACACGTAAAAAGAAAAGTTAAGAAGGAACTATTTTTTTTATTTCAACATTGCCCTCTTGTTAATGCATTAGGGTTAACACTGATGTAAGATTGTCCAAAATACCGTTTGTCATATTTAGAAAGAATGTTCCTGCAGGTTCCGTTATTACTCATAAATGTCAGCGCATCTGATAGCCTCGGCATGTCTGCTAGTTATTTATAACTAAGCCATTCTTTTCTTTGTGGTAAAAAGCGCCAATGAGCCACAAGGTATTGCACAAACATGAACTGGCTATTTATAATAATCCAAAATGTTTCATATTTCAGAAAGGATGATGGTGCCAACTGCGTACAAACTTAGCTTGGTTTTTCCCAACGTCTTTGTCAGCATTTATTAATTTTTCATTTCTATTAATTTAGTGCGCTTGCGAATAAGAAAATAATTATATAGAAAGAATTTTCTAAATTTTTTTTTTTTTTAGACAGTAATTTATTTTGTGTGTTTGACTTGTGTTGGCCTGTAAATGAGGCAAATTTGCATTTATTTATAATTAATGTTTGAATTTGAATACTAGTGCCGCATTTTAATTTCATGCTGGATAGCGTTTTTCTTCTCGCCCCCTTTTGATGTCTGGGAATGGTATGACAATAGAAAGACATTTACAATGACATTTTAACAGTGGTTTTATTATTTTCAAAACGGATGAAATGGTTTTGTTTGCATTTGTAATGCATGCAGCATATGCAGTACGTATGTAAACAACATTCATTTCGCCTTTTTAACTCCAGACAAAGATTTATGACAAAGTAAGTCTGAACCATGTCACTTGGGTGTTTTGCAAGATTCATATAGACTGGTTTCAGTTTCATTTTCCATGAGGGAAGTGATTAGCATAGATCGTATTTTTCACAAAACATTTGTCTTCCACTAATAACAAAAGGCGTATAACAAAATGTCCTTTTTTTGTTTCCTTCATCGAAATTTCAAAGAGACTCTGAACTCCTAAGAATTTAAGATAATTCTGGTCGCATTATTCGATTATATATAATACAGAGTTCTTAGGAAATTTGGAAGAATAACGAAATATTTCAACTTTATTCTTAGAATTGAATTTTTCCCAATTGTCGGTAATAGAATTGAGTTTCTTAAATTTTCCGCGATGACTTTTTCTAAATTCGTATTGTTTTAAGTTAATTGGAAGTAATGAAATGTGGTTTTCCCTCCTCTTAGTCGCAGACCACCATTTGAGACATATTTTTTCTTTCTTTCCATCTTTTTTAAGATGATGCTTTTGTGTTGTAATTTGGGGATTGACAGTTAGCCCCCAAGGCTAGTTTTCTGAATAAAATGAGCCGCCCGTTCGTTGGTTGGAATTGATAGACAATTGATGACTCTCATACTCGTGTGTTGTAGTTATAGACATTAATGTTATGTTTGCTACCAATAGACGTGATAATGTATTGTTAAGCAATCGATTCCCAGTCTGTGGATCCCTTGTTCCGTGATTTCCTCTCTCTCTCTCTCTCTCTCTCTCTCTCTCTCAATTGTAGTAGGGTTGGCAACCATGAAAGATACTAGGATCAACACTTGGGTGCTGATTGATGTGAGTAAAAGGCAACAGCAAATAAAAATGTTTATAATATTTAAAGCACAAAATTTTACTGTAGAAACATGATTTGCATTAACTTATGGATCAAGGAAGTTTTTTTTCTAAACATTTGCGAACATCTGTTTTATCAGAGCCTGGATAATTTTATTGGCGGTTTTAGTTCGAGTCTTGGCGTTAATAATGCTTGACGTTTAGGAGTGATTAACTTAGACGTATAGTGTTCGCGTTTTGTGTTGTTGGTGTTCGATTTCACGTAACCGCTAACTACGGTTAACGATAATCTTGCATCATTTCTAGAAAGTTCTAGGAATGATGTTGTAAGTTAAAATCGAACTTGCCAATTATTTTCTTTTTTCCCCCTTTAAAGCAGTTCTTTGGGAAGCGCTACACGAAGCCATTCTCCTCTTACAGAAATGCTTCCAATTACGATTGGAAGCATTTCTGTAACTTATTTATTGATTTTATTGTCCTCATCTTATGCTGCTGAATTTCCTGCATTGACCCAAAATGTGTCCTTTCAGCGAAGTTTTGATATTTGCTAAAAAAATAGCAGGGATTTGGATGGTCCATCTAAATAACACGTTTTCCGGTTAGAAATTACTTAAATCAGTAATTCAGTGTGAGGTGGTGCATTGTAGTGGGGCAATTTCTGACGGAAAAGTAATGTAATACTGCACGTAGTTTTGCAGTCTCATGGTATTCACATATAAGAATATCCATTGAGGAATCGGTTTTAATATTAGCCATGTGATTAAAGTTTCTTTTCTAACCAAAACCTAGTAGAGAAACATTGTCAGCTTGCTGCCATTCCAACCCTCATGTCATCAAGCTGACCTCAGGGGAAGGAAAAGTGCTGCATATTCAACATTGTTAAGAGTGCAGGCAGATTAGAGACTGAGAAGAGAAAATTAGAGGGAGAGAGCATGTATTAAATGAGAGTTGAGTTTAGAAAACAAGCAGAGGGTGTTTGTTATTAGGATTATACGAACATGTAAGTACTATATATGCACTGTGATTTTTCTGTGAGTAGTAGTGAAGTTTATATTTAGCGGTCAGTTTATTAGGTATTAATAGCACCTGTTCTGAGGATTAAAGAATAGCCCAGAGATCCCCGGGACTGCGAACTGGTTAAAGCTTCTAACAGGGATGAATATATGCAGACTTGATTTCACCTAGTATTTGCTCCAGCATACACAGCGGCAGATCTTTGCCTTCAATGGCTCGTTCAACTTCATCCCGCAGATGCTCGATCGGGCTCGACACTCAGTGAATGAACAGGCCAGTGAAGTATGGTGAAGTTACCCTAATGCTCCTGGAGGCATTTCCGAATTTCGTGCCTCGTGACTTCGCGAATTATCCTTGCTGAAAGTAGACATTATTAGATTGATAAACTGTAAGCATGAAAGGATATACCTGGTTGGCAAAAATATTCAAATAGACTAAAGCACTATTGACGTCACCTTGGCCACTCCAAACATAGCCTGCAAGTTCATCAACTGGTCTGTTCGGGAAGCTTGGACGTCCTAGTCACCACAGAGTGATCACGTTCTCTCTTGTTCGCTCTGTGGAACATTTGCCACCATCTCCCCTGGATGTCATCCGATACAACACTAAGAAGGCAGACTGGAGTCTGTTCCAGGAACAGCTGCTGAGGATCCTTAAAGAAGATACTGCACCACCTAACAACCACTCGTCGGAGGACTGTGTACTGCAACTTACAAGATCCATCAGAGATCCTTGCGACATCTCTGTCCCTAAAAGGAAACCATACCGCTATGCCGTTCCGTGGTGGAATTCACTCTGCAAGCTCTGAGAGTGAGGGTCCACTAGGCCTTCAAGGATTTCCAAAGAGCGCGAGTTCATCAACCACCTCTTGAAATTGAGGCTGCAAGAGAAGTTTATCGCATTCTCAGGAACTCATACCAACGAAACTAGACGATGTAAGAAGACCTGGTGGCAGGCACTTGTCGAAACCACTGGAAATTCTAACCCGTGGGATATTGTGAATCGCATCCTTTCTCAAACTGCTGCCCACCACGGCCTACTGGTGGGTTCCGAATTTTATTACTAAATAAATATTTGTCCTGGTCACTTCATGCTAAGCGCTGTTTATATTTGGCACGTGTATATTTGTGTCATGCGCCCGACGGGATCCGGGTTTCGGGTGGACAGAGTTGCAAGGAAATGATGTCACCACCTTTAATGTTCAAGACAAAATAAGAGCAATATGTATGAAAATGGAACTATGGCAGAAACGCCTCGACTAACAAGACTTTGAGAGTTTTACCACGCTGAATGATTTCTTGATGACGTTGGGAAAAAAAAATTTCTGATATGATCATCAAAGACTTTGTGGGGGGGGGGATTTTTAACGATGATATTCCTTACTTTTTTATTTTATTCTTTCTTATTATTATTTTAGACCTTTGTTTTTTTTTTTTTTTTATCTATCCCTTTTTATATATATCTATTTACTAATTTATACACAATATATATATTCATCCCTCTCCTTGGAACCTTCATTAGGCCGATGCTCAAGAAATTTATTTGATTTTCTTTTCTTGAAGCAAGGGGGGGGGTCCTCAATTTCCTTCCAAGGCCCACATGCTACCTGCTGCATGATATATATTATCCATTAATTTTATCAGAAGATCCAAGTTGGAGGAAATACTAATTTTCTCTTATTTGTGTTATTAGCTCCCCGTGCTAGAATAGTTCCCGTGACTTACAATTAATGCTTGGTGTCAATATCACACATAAAGCTCATGATAAAACAACAAACTAGATTTATTTACCATTTGTACAATTATTTACACACACTTTATAATTCATAATATCGAAATTTTACAACAATCAACTATTACTATACATGTTATGATGTCTACACTCATCTTTGTTCTTCTAACCATAATTGTAACTTCCTCATCTACTATTCAGAATGCTAATAACTAACCAATACAATCATTTGAGGTTAACACAATCATTTGAGCCTTTTCAGGCTTAACAACTTTCCTTGTTCTCATACACTTCTAATCACAGATGAGTAACACACACTTTCTTTCTCTCTTTCTCCCAAGTTATTGACTCTACTTCCTATCACTTACAATATATTCTGTTCCCCTGGTCTCAGTTCTTTACAAAATGTCCTGTCCATTACTTTGTCTTTCGTTTATTTATTTCTAACACCGTTTCCGTTAATAATTATTCTACATAAACTTACTTGCTTTCCTTTTCTACCCCCTGGATGAGTTTTTCGATCCTTTAGGCCTTCCTGCGATGTCTTCCCTGATCAGCTGGGCTTACGGCTCTTTTCTGTCTCCACGTTGACTTTCCCACACTCAGGACTTCCTCCAGGTCATTCTGCCTTTCGCTATTATCTGCACCCACTAAACTATCATGATCTAACTTTCCGTACGCGTTTCCCCGCACTCCAAAATATCTTTCCGCCACTCTTTCGCACCTCCGGGATTCTCCTCCGGATCTTCCCCTTCCAGGCTTCGGGACTCTGACTCTCGGGCTCTGCTCCGTCTTCTTTTTTTTTTTTGCGTCCCAGTTTTGTGTCCCACTCTCCCTTATTTTCCATCCAATCATATTTTTTCTCTCTCTCTTCATCTTGAATTTCATTCGCTTAATTTTCTTTTCTCCTCGCCTGGACCCGCGTCTGATAGGTACAACTCCTTTCTTTGTATTCACAACATCCGGGCTCTAACCAATCTCTAGAAATTATCCTGGGATGACCATTTCACTTACCTCTTCTGTCACGCTTCCTTACAAGACATCGCCTGTGAAATCATTGAGTGCTTCTCATGTCGGCCTGTTTGTACTTTGTTTACATCTCGAGTCTGTTTACTGATCTGGGTTTGTTTACTGATCTGGGTCTTCCTTTTGGATGGAGATGGAACCACTTTAGGGGTGTGGGCGTTCTTTTGTCCCCCGTTACCGTCAGCAGCCACAGCCCTATTTTTTCTGTAGGCACGAACTGCGTCAAACTGGCCTACCCATTGTATCATAATCTGGTCAGCGTCCCTCCTGCTGCTACACTAATCTCTCACTTTCGAAGAGTAAACCAGCACAAACAATTCTGCCGAGGGCTTGACTGTTCTTAACTCACTCATTTATTAAAATTTGATAATTTATAAATTCTAAAAATATAAGTGTAAGAATAGTTCTTACAACTTGAAAGAGCACTTACGAGGGCTTTGCAACCAGTTCAAAAAACATTTTCCAGAACCGGAAACAGGATTTGAGTGGACCAGGAATCTTTTTACATGCATGGAATACATAAAAAAAAAAAAAAAAAAAAAAAAAAAAACATCGAGTGGGGGGGGGAAGCTTTCGTCAAAAGAGATAGACAATCTTGTCGAACTAGCTTCAGATATGTCATTTAAGTTCGTGTTTAGGGAAAAAAGTTTGGACTTTTGGCTCCATGTACAGTCAGAATATCCTGGACTCACCGACGTAGCACTGAAGTACTTATTGCCATTCCCCTCATCTTATAACTGCGAAGTTGGTTTTTCAACACTTGACTCTGAAAACAAAGAACAGAAATCGGCTAAACTTTAATCTCATATCCGTTGAAGCCGGATATGAGATTAAAGCTTTCCAGCTTGGAACCAAACATATCTTTACTGGTTTCTGAAAGTAAGCAGTGCCATTCTTCCCATTAATTTATGTAGTATATTTTGTTCTTTTTTATATGTACCCACTTAATTCCTTGAATAAATAATTATATACTTTCCAATTGTGTGAATAATACCAAGAAGTGATACAATTGGAAAGTATATAATTATTTATATACTTTCAACTTCCAATTTTCATTCGACTTAATTTTTAGTTGGAATCAGGTCAGGGCTGACAGTAAATGCGAAGCCCACAATTTTACACTTCGATGCGGCATTTGTAGATTCACCCTGGCGGTAAAATATGACCTATGTGAGGGGCTAGTGAGCCACTGAGTTATGCGCTTTGTCCAAGTGGGCGGCGATCAGAAAAGTTTGAAAAACACTGGTATATCGTATTGTGATGATCAAGCTCCCCAGAGGCGAAGTACTTCCGTTGCTGTTAAATCAGATGGTGCATACATACATCTACTCCTGGGAGGACTCCTTAAATTATATGCTGGACGCTCTCTTTCCTGGGGATGTAGGCTCCCTCCTGCTTGGAAAAGCATCTAATAAGAGAAGGAAACGAATCCTATGAAACAAATGAAGCTGAGCAATCATTTACCTCTACAGAGCTGAACATGGCACTGGCAAAAACAAAGAAAGGTAAACTCCTAAAGGTGGATGTGGTGAAGAAGGTGGCTGAGATTTACCCCAACAAACTCCTTGGTGTATTCAGTAGATGCCTCGCTGAAGGTGCCTTCCCCTCTGCTTGGAAAGTGGCCTCCATCAAGTTGTGAGGGCTGATGACCCTCCTATGTGTGTGTCCTGTGGCACAATTTTAACGATTAGACACCTTTTAATTGACTGTCCAGATTTTAGCAATATCCGTTTTACCGCTTTTAACCATCTGACTGAGCCGTATACACTCAGTCAGATTTTATCCGACAATGACAACGTGTCTGCTGTTTTTAGCTATTTTAAATCAATAAAAGTTTTTAATTGTATTTAAAATTTATGTTATAGTTACCTCTTTATTGATTTATTTTTAATATATATGTTATCATATATCTGGACATGGTGGCCTTACTAGTTAGGCCACCGAGAATTTAAAAAAAAAAAAAAATTATTTAAATATTACCTAGTCTTGGCGCATTATAGCCGTAGTTGCTAATGCGCCAAAAACCCAAACAAACAATCCATCAAGTTGATCCCAAAGAGTCCTGACAAACCCTTGCAGCTCTCGAAATCCTGCAGACCCATAGCTCTTTTCTCAGTTCTGGCCAAACTCCTAGAAAGGCCCCTTTACCGCATATCTGACCACTACTCTGTTGAACAATAAACCTCACCACAACAGTTTGGCTTCAAGACTGGATCCTCTACCGACGATGCCATTCACAAGTTAATCACCTATGCCACGGAGACATATTACAAGTACTCTATGGCCATCATGGTCGACTTTGCTGGAGCCTTCGACAGCTTGTGGTGGCGAGCATCCTTAGGCGCCTCCGGCAGGCCAAACTTCCATCTAACCTCTATAGCTGCATCAGGTCTTATCTCACTGGCAGGAAAACCCAAGTTACGACAAAGTTCCAGAGCATTACGAGAAGCGTTTCCCGGGGATTGCCCCCAGGGCTCAGTTCTCGGGACATTTCTCTTGTCCATTGTCTTGGATGGACATCGGGGGTGTCTACCCCCTTGCCTTTGCGAACTACTTGGTCCTTGTAGCCCTGCTGATACAAGAGCAACACTGGAAAACACAGTCAACTTCGCTTTGCCCAAACTGCAGGACTGAGCATCCACTCACCGTCTCTATCTCTGGGGAGAAAACCAAGTCTATCTACAAATTAGAAGACCCCGACATCAAAATTGGTGGCCTCCCCATACCACTGTATGAGGAGATCAAATACTTTGGTCTCTATCTCGACTCCAAATTGACCTTTCCTCATCTGAAACTTTTGCTACCAAGGTACAAAAGTATGCCGCCATGATCAGGCATATTAGTAGGGCTGACTTTGGGCTTAAGAGCAAAGCACTGACTCTGATCTATAAAGCCATTTTTGTGCCAATAGTATGTTATGGAGCCTCAGTCTGGTATCCCAGGGTTTCTCTAGGACACAAGACAGACCTGGAGAGAAAAAGGTGGAAACTGGCATCCGTACAGAGTTTCATGGTACTTTCCGTGACCAAGGCGTGCAGCACCTCTGCCCTCCAAGTTATAATAGGATGCATGCTACTGCATCTTGAGATTGCACGTAGAGGATTATTCCAGCGTTTAAGAAAAGGACTACCAACTCAAATTATGGGACTGGAATTTGACCTAGCCAATGATTCAAAGCAGGAAAAAAGACGCATATCCAATTACCTCCTAAACCTAGGACAAGAAGAATGGAACAACACTGAGAAGAGAAGAATTACCAACAAGTTTCTACCCTCAGTCAATTTTACCTTCCCCAAGGCTCCCTGGTTCTCCCCCGGGCTACGAGTCACCTTTGTGCTTACGGGCACGGACCTTTTCAACAGAAGCTCACAGCACTTGGGATTGAAAGCGATCGAAGTGCTACTGCAGTGAAGAAGAAACTTGGGAACACATGATATATGCCTGTCTTGCATACGATGACCCACGACTACGACTATTCATGGAAATACAAGGATCTCCAGAACCAGGAACACATCCTCCTAGCCGATGAATCGACATCTGCTGCTTTCGCACGATTTGCCCAGACTGTACTCACCATAAGACGGACCAGACACCCCAGTACGCTAACCCCCTAGTGGGTTAGGAATATACACTGGTGTGCAAAACTTAGGGACCAACACTATTTCTGAAGGTTACAACCACAAAATATTTACTTAAGGTACTCTTTACTAATGAGAGTATATTCAATCTCAGCAGCGATTCTGGACGTCAGCTGATCTAGCGAGAGGTTGGCACACGGTATCACTCTGCAAAAGTCACTGAAAGGGTCCGATATGGCGATCGAGGTGTTGTCGTCTAAGGAGGCGTTATCTTTGATGGACGTACACAACTCCAGATACTGGAAGGCGGTACTGTAACTGGTGCACGCTACTGTACTGAGGTAATCCTTCCCCGTGTGCGTCTTTTCCGAGGTGCCATTGGCCCGAGTTCGTGTTTATGGATGATAACGCCACACCCCATCGCACTGCAGCTGTTGATATGCTTTTGGAAAGTGAGGACATTGTTCGTATTTATTGGCCTACCCGTTCCTCCGATCTAAATTGCATTGAACACACACACACACATATGGGACACTCCGGGGAGACGCCTAGCGGCACGTCCACACCCACCAGAAAATGATCATCAGCTGAAGATGGCGCTGACAGAGGAATGGACGATGTTACCGGAGGAACTTATCAACAACATTGTTCTAAGTATGGACAGGCGGTGCAAAGCCTGCATCGACATTAGGGATGGCCATATTTCCTACTGAGGACCACCTCTTCCCTCTGTTCCATCTTTGGCAGTGATGCATCTGTATCATGGCAGCCAGTGCTATGTTGCCATTTTTGAATAAAATCCCTCTGTACCTTTTTTTTCCCGTTGTTGTGTCGGCGTTGTTTCCTTCATCATTTCTCTAGCTCACGAGGTTACTTTGGTATGCTTATCCTATCCAGGCCAATCCTATGAGAAGCTACAGGTGAAAACCTGATTGGTTCTTAAATTTTGCACACCAGTGTACTAACCCCCCCCCTCCGATTGGGTAGGATCATGCTAGCACTTCACGTGCAGGCTCTGCAGAGTTACTCTTCGCATTGCCAACACCTGGCTATGGTAGGTTGTTGGTATCTATGCAGGGTGCTTTGTTGTTGTTATGGGAGTTTAATGGCGCATAAGCTACTATGGCTATAATGCGCCTACCATGCAGGGTGCATGATCGCTGCTGACATTCGATTGAATGCGGGATCTTCATACCGAGTGCATGGCTATTGGCGCTCGCACAGGGGCACCTGTCTCCCCTGCCTTAACCCTCATTTCGCCTATACTGCTTAGTGGACTGTCTTCCCTGTTGGATGGTGGTGGGGGGGGGAGTAGAAGGAACCACAGGGACACATGTCCTTGTGAATTTTTCCCCATCCCTGCAGACCCATGTTCTGCAAGCTGTCCTCCTTTCCCTGGCCTTCGGTGGGCTCCTGACCACAGGTGTGATTTCTACCTCTCCCTTCCCACTTCTTCTTTCCGCTGGAGGATGCCTTTCCTCATCCTCCTTCTTTTGTCTACTTCGACTCCATCACTTGTATTGTCTTTCCTACTTTCTCCCCCCCCCCCCCCTTTTTAACTTGGTTTCCGTCCAGGAAACTCAGGCGACACTGGCGGAGGCCAGCAAGAGTATGATGGGCAGCCTGGCTCACCTCTCAGTGGTGGTGGGCAACGTTACTGTCTCACTTGGGGCCCTGCTGCCAAGCAGCCAGAGACGGAACAAAACACAATACTGCATAAACTAGACACTACACTTTTTTCTAGCTTTTGCAGTAATTCTGCATTCCATCACCGAGTATATATGGCGCAGATGTGGAAACCACCGTTGGCGCCTGACTCTAAATACTATGCTACTGGACTATGGCATTCACCAGTATCAGGAGACCTAACGAAAACACTCCTCGCACTTCCACCACCAGCCTGCAATGTTAATACCTGGAACGATATCCCATTGATGTAATGTTACTGTCGCCATACCCTAGTCCTGCCATTAGCAGAAGGCAACCAATATTTAACGGACCAACCGACCTTTATCCGCTCATGTCGGTGTTTCTATGTCCATTAACTTCTTGTTTTTAGATGTAAACAGAAGTACCCGGTGAGTTTATTTTAGCTGTGCTTTAAACGCCAAATTAAGTAACGGTATGTGGTGTTAGTGTATTGTATTTTAATTGCGTGTATTCTTCGGTCGGTTTTGTTGTTTACCTGAGAAAAAACCTCGAGTTTCCGGGTATAAAGCCACGCAGTGACCCCCCCCCCCCCGAGATTGGTTAACTCAGCCACATTGTGAAGGTGGGAGGAGGATAAAAAAACTTCCCCATCGTTAACAGGATTCGAATTCGGGACTCTCATACCCGGTTAGGAGCCCCTCTCCTACCCTCTCACAGATTGAGCTATTGAGCTATGTTCAATTTGTGAGAGGAACTGAAACAATTTTGTAATTGATCAAATAATAGTAGTACAACATTCTGATGGTGGGGAATGTTGTATTGCTATTATTTGATAAACTGGCCACCGAGTGTATATGGGGTGAGCCTTTCGTATCGAGAATTCCATTTCAAGGGATGTAATGAGTCGTTTAAAGATAATTTCGGAACTGGAAAGATTAAAGCTAGGATTTGTCACTGGAATATCATTATTAGTAATAATAATTTTTATTAGTATATTAAAAGTCGTCTCATACACAGCATATTAGTGTATGAATGGAATCCTACAGACATACTTTACGAAAGATTAGTGTAAAGAAAAATGGTTCAGTACTGCCTCAGAACACTAGAATTTTAGTAAAAAAAATGAAATGTGATGGAATTATTTAAGTTAGAAAAAACTGAATTGTCCAGACTAAAGAACACTGCATTTCATGCATGTTGTATTAAAACCCTATATAGATGTGTTCTTATTTGTGGTTTGTTTACGTGTTGTAATTATAATAATTATTATAATTAATTATTAAATGCGTGTTTCAGTGCAGTTTTTGTGTGCTGTTAGTTTTCTGGAGCTACGAACCGAATTTACCTTTTTAAGCAAACCGTCCTTAATTAGAACTTCAGAAGCCAGGGGAAATTTTATCACCGAATAATACTGTATGGTCCAGGGCCTTTGAAGGGAGAGCTTTTAATTCGAAACTTAAAAATTAATAAGTTTACCGCAAACTGAGTTAAAACAATATTCTCCATAGTAGTGTTTTATAGAAAAAATAATTAATTTATACTTTTATAATACGACATGAATGAACCTAATTAATTAATTCTGATGTGAATAAAGATTCTTTATCTAAATATGCATCAAGGAAACTGCTGCTTCGTTTCCACATAATCAGTCACTGAATAGAAGCAGTAGATAAAGATGCTTGTAGTGTTCAGTGATACGTGTGCTTTGATATGTGAATGAATGCTTTGATGTGCGGTGATAATGAAGGAAGTAATTTGATCAGTCGGAACTGTTCTTAGTTACTGTCATGTTTTCCCTCTGACTTCACACTAGCCTTCTGAGTTGACTTCTATGGACAATTTCATCACGAATGTCCAGGCCATACTTTTGCGGGTATTAGATACAATGTATAAATGAAACTAGTTCACAGCAGAATTTATATATCTTAGAAAGAGAGCACACAAAACTTTCTTCTGGTGTTACCAGTGACGCATTAGCCCGAGGTTATAATCGTTGCCTTTTCTTTTTGTGTACTTCGAATCCCATCTCGAGAAAACGAACTTTTATACTCGATCTTCGCATGGCAGAGTCGGTCAATCTTGGAAGGATTGCGTGGATTTTCATTTCAAAACAAGAAAAAAAAATTACCATACAATAGAAGCAACTTACAGATATATATGCTAACGCCTTGTTCTATTTTTTAGATTTCATCATGAATTTATTACGAGCCTCCAGAAATGTACACTACATGCCCAAAGTACAAGACTTCTGCATGTTTCAAAGAACCTTTTATTAATAATAATATTTAGTAGCGTGCCAGCCCATCTTTGTTGAAGATTATATAGTGAAGTTATTATGTTCTGTATCTCGTCCGTAGTCATCAAATTTTGATAAGAGGAGAACAGTGTTTTGGTCTGTTCTTCCTTCGACACAGCGATCAGTTCAGTTACTAGTTGCAGGCGTGTTGACTTGCCCGAATCTGACGTTCCAGTTCATCCCAGAAGTATTCAGTGAAGTTAAGGGCAGGTGCTCTGGGCAAGCCAATGAAGCTTTTGCGTGCCCTTGTCTTCCAAGTCACTATAGGATGTGTAATTTGTGTGATCTTTTCTGTTTCAGCACGACAGTGCTGAAACAGAAAAGGGCCTCCCATACTGTTGCCACAGTATAGGAGTGGAATTGTCCAGAATGTCAATTTTATCGCATTGTATTTGTTATTCCAGGAACGAAGACCAATGGTGCAAGCCAACACTACGAAAGACAACACCAGATGGTGACAATATCTCTACCAGACTTCACAGTTGGGACGACAAGCTCTGGTGAATAATGTACACTGGGCATTTTCTTGGCCCAAACACAGCCATCAGATAGGGAAACCGTCTACTGTGATTCGTCATTCCATAACACAGTATTCCAGGGACAGATTATGGCGAGTTGTGTAACAGGCAAGTCAACGCTGTGCATTGGCTTGCTGTGATGTTTGGTTTGTATGTTGCAGCCCTTCCATAAAATCCGATTCCATGCAGCTCCCCCACATATCGTTCTCGTAATAATATCAGTTCCTGTGGCCGCTCTGAACTCCTTGTTGGCATTTTGTGACGACTGATGGGATCTACATACCGTTCTTCTGAACACTCTCCGTTCTCTTTCCATCAATTTCTGCCCTCGTGGGTAGCACAGTTAGTAGAATCGCCGTCCTCCTCACATCGGGTGGAAAAGACCCGAGTTCGAGTCCCGTAGCTGACGTGAGGAATTTATGGGCCTTTTCCACAACGGTGATGCGTTAGTCGGTCTCAGCCGAGGGTAGCATGGTTTTTCATCCAGAAAAACAGAAAATCGACCACAAAACACACGCAATTTACCGACAGTATGTACAGAGCAATACGGCCTTAGTCCCTGATGCACCGAAAACCGTACTACTACTACCATCAATTTATGAGGAAAGAGAACGGAGGACGCTCTCAGAGTGGTATGTAGGCGAAAACATTCCCGAATGCTTCCCGTTTTTAGTAGCGCCCTGACATTTCGATTTATCATATGGCGATTACGGTCTTCACCATTGATCTTGGTGTTGCAGTGGTAAGAACAGATTGATTGCTAATGTGGAATCCTATGATGACTTCTGGTCGAAACTTGCTAAGTCAACGCCTCGACCAATCTACTGTATTTCATTGATTTGCTTATTTGTAGTATGTATGTAATTGCTTTTATACCTATTCCTTACATGTTATGGTGGGTATGGTTCATCCTTCCTCAAATCCCAGGGGTGTCCAGTTACTTTTACCTTTATACTGTTATAAGCAATATGAACCAAAAGTCAACCAGTGTCGATCACATGATCATCCTAAAGAGTTTCTCTAAAGATCGATTTCTTGATTGGTGCATGTAAAACCAGTTTCACTTTTCTTTTTTATGAGTTTATATTGCATAAAAGTAAATAAATCGTATGTTATTTTCATTGAATTTCCCTATTTTAGTTCATAACTGTACCGCGAAACAAATATTATATAAGATGCAATCGTATTATGAAATAAAAGGAAAACAAACCGGCGCAGAGAAACCTGCTGTGTACGGTATATCTGTTACCATGGCGTAATGTTCCTAATTCCGTATAAGTCTATTGCTCTTCGCCGCGTCTCTTTGTTATGCACGGGAGAACACTTGTCCTCGCACTTGATACAAGAGATAAACAGTAAGCCTGTTTGTCTTCCTACCCCTCCCCTCATTCTCGTCTCGTTACTTACTGTCTAAACGTTAGTAATGCAGGCAGAGCCTCTTACTTAACAGATCTCCCAGAGGAAGAAGTCGAATAACACACTTGGTAAGCCGATGCCACCAAAGTTTGGAAGAAAGAGGAAATTGGGATTTAAGTCAAGTGGAATTCGATTCATTTAGTAAACACTTTTTTTTTTTTTTTTTTTTTTGAGACGACCTGATAACGCGAATATAAAACGGGACCATAAATACTGCTAATAGGGAACGGTATGTTCCGATTTAAGACTCAAAATAATTTAAAGTATTTATTGTAAATCTTATCTTACAGTTTGACTGCTAAAGCACGATTTTCTTATGTTTTTTATTACATAAATGAAAGAAAATATTTGTTTTGAGTAATTTTATGATTCCTATTTTCGAACACTTAAGTAAATCATTTGTAAACTAGCGTACAAGTGCAATTGCATCATTTCTGTACGTAGCCAACTACTTAAGCAGTTATAAATTGGCATCATTAAATCTCATATTGTGAATCTTCGAGTTGCCATAATATTGCACTACTTCGAATAAGTAACGCTTCATTATAGGAGAATTCTAATGTTACTTATTCTCAGAGGACACCATCACCCATACGGCTCCGTTTCGGAGCTTATTGGCACCTCATTAGTGGGTGGGCAAGTACCCTGGTGTTGCAATGATGACAACCCAATTGCGAAGTCTGATGGTGTGGAGTAATTTCTATTACAGAATAGAATAAACATAATCATGGCAACTCGTTGTGAAGATTCACAATATGATATATAACGATGCCAATTTATAACTGCTTAAGTAGTTGGCTACGTACAGATATGATGCAATTGCACTAACTTGTACGCTAGTTACTCCCTACGTAACCTGAGGCTTAGCCCTAAACTATTCTGTAATCAATTGTAAACTTAATTTAGGTATGAACTCTGATGATAAAATCAGTTAATTTTTTCCATGTAAACCAGGTTGCAGCAATTCACTAAGGCTTCGCTGCCAAGTCAATTCAAATCCGGAAATGGGAAAGGTTATTTTGAAAATTGTGATGTCAAGTGTGCCAAATGAAGGATATTTTAACATTACACCAATGCAAAAAAAAAAAAATAAAAAAAATAATGCATAATCATCTTAAATGATTGTGTTGCGTATTTAAATAAGGTTGCAATTTATTTGGTTTCGACAATACATTGGAAAGAACTTCCATGCATATGACTCATTGCGACCTTTCACCTCTTGCTATAATTATCAGAGTAAATCCGTATTTGATGTATTTGGCAATCTTTTCGCGTTCTTCATTTTTCAAATAAAGGGCAAAACATTTACAGTAAATTTGCCATACTGATAACAAAAATTCTTGAATAAGTGAAACTACGCGAAGCAAACATCAGATTTCCTAATTAAAGACTTGCGCCCTCGTTATGATTGTGCGGTGCGATGCCTAGCGATTATGCTTTACCTTATATATTCCGGCGTTTAAGTCGACCTTGAAGCATTAAAAAAAAATACGAAGTACAGCACGTACGAAACAGCCAGAAAGGAACGTCTCCATTACATAATCATTCTCCCATGTACACACATAGCATCAGCGAGCAATATCACCTATGCCTGTAGGTTTTGGTTTCTTGGCCTCAATAAGGGAGTACTGGACACGCTTACCGCTTTCTTTACAGTTTACTGTGTAGTATAATAAAATGTCACAATATAACCTTTGAAAAGAAAACCAGAACTATTGAATTGAAGTAGACAGCGATTCTCAGTGCTGGGTTTACTGTAATACACTACTGTGCAATACATGGCCGTAAAAGGGTGTTCGACTTATGCAGTGAATACATGATTAGGCAGAAGTTTTCAGGTTAAAAATAGAGGTCGACTTATACGGTGGAATATATGTTAGCTAAGGCGAAACCAGACATGCGTGTTGCGATGAGTAGCACATGGCATATTATTCTATTAATATTTTGCTAAATATATTGTTTATCAGCATTTTATTAAATATAACATAAATATTTTTGCGACGCTTAGAAAAATGGTGATCTATGTTTGAGTTGGGAACCACTGCTCGGTGTGTTTTATTTTATTATTATTTTTTTAATACTGGCCAAGTTAGTCGGTCTCGGCGAAGCGAAAGTTGCATGGCTTTCTCTCCAGAAACTCGTTTTCTTCCAGAAAACCATCCCTGTTAAAATGCACGCGTATTTCCTCACCTCAAGTATTGATATTGTCGTTTAGGCGTATCTGCCCTCTATTTTATGCGAAAATATACAAATGTGATAGACAAGGAAAAACTCACCTTATAGTCAGCATTCAGGAAGGACGTAACAATTAAAATTCACTTTTCATACAGAGATTCCCAAAGAAATAACGATAAAAGAAGATGCACTACACCTTCTTCAGCAAAAGCAGAAAAAATTGTAGCAATAAGTACTATTTCTCAAAGGGAGAATCTGTGTTTGAAATATTTAAAAGTAGGTTGAGACCACAGTTAGCATTAAAAATCAAAAAAGACATGACTCAGATGTATTTTATTACTGTATTATATATTTTTAATCGAGACCCCTAAATGTGAAAAATGACTGATGTAGCAGTGACTATAGTAACTCTTTCTGGTTACCCTGTCAGACATCTTTTTCAGTTGTTTCTGTATAATTTTAGTGCACAAGCAAAGAGTCAGTTGTTCGTTAAGGAGGGCTGTTGTGCGAGCCGGACGACAAAATTAGTGCTGCTGATGTGTTGCCGAATCCATCTCTCGCTGTGGCACATTCCCGATGCGAATGTGATACAATGGGGCTTTATTGTGCGTATCGTGGACCATTATTTCGCATCGTATCAGGGATGGCTACACGTTTCTGTTATCGGACTCCTTATTTGTCCGAAGCCAGATGACACACAAGCTTACTAAGCATCTACAATTCTCCGGCATCTTTTGCTTACTCCCAACAAAGGAGTAAAAAAAAAAAAAAAAAAAAAAAAATCGAAGTTTCAATTCTGCACTGTCTGAAAAGGCCCATGTTTCAGCTCCGGTGTAGTCCTGAAGCAGCTGAATTTGCATACTGATCGATTCTATCGGTCCGACGGACGCTCTCTGCGCGCTTTGCAGTTGAAAACATTTTTCGGGCCAAGTTCCGATTTCTCGCTCGCTCACTTCCAATCGTCGATTCGCTGTGACGAAGCTGAAAGCTGCTGTTGACATAGGAGAATGGATCTCGCTTTGCCTCTAACCTTTTCCATTCTCCCACGGCGTCCCCGCAACGTTCCCTGAACTTACAGTTCCGCGGTTCCACTGAGGACAAAAACTGTAACCAGTCATTATCTGCAGGTACAGCAAGTGTCGCAACCCGAGGTGGTTTCAGACGGAAATTGGGGCAAAGGAACGCCTTAACGGCTAATTTATCTCCGGCTACTGCCACCTGAGCAAGATCCAGCATCATTAACTGCTCACATTCTCCAAGTTCACTGTATTCCCTACCTCTCCCCCACCTCCCTAACACACCCCGTCCGCCCAGAATATTTCTAAATGGTTGTCCAATTGATTGACGATTCTCTTTTCCCGCAGGCATTGAAAATCATCCAGGAATTTTCGTTTTCTCACTGCACGCGCGACACTGATGACGTCAGCCTGAGGAATGGCACATTTTTGGAAGGTACGACCCGTGAAATTGGACAAACTAAGCCCAAAGAATCTGAGCTGGCTGAGCAGACATGTCCTGTGATTAGTCGAGTGAAATTAAAACCATGGACAGTATGTGACCTCATGGTTTTCGGGTGTCTGAGGGGAAAATTCGATTCGCAAATGCAGGGTAAAATAGATTTTATAAAAGCAAAGAGGTGTGGCACAGTTCAGAAAACGATAGCTGATTCATACAGAGAGAAGAAACAAATCGATAAACAGAATAGATAGGCCGAACTTAAGCGATTGAATTAGTGAGAAAGACGTAAACATTTGAAGTTAGTAGAGAAATTTTCTTGAAAATCATCTAGACGAAGAAGACTGATCTTCTATACAGTTTCTAACTATTCACCTTCTGCTGTGTGATAAATGACCACGTTAGTGTAGTCAAAACAGGTTTCATTTTTATGGGAAAGGCTTGATGTTTTGCGACAAAGTCTAGTGATGATATTAACTGTAATTGTATATTTTTGTTAGCCTATTTAAATTTTTAAAAATCTTCATTGTGTTCGCTTTTATATATTTTTATGGCATTCAGTACACAAGTGGCCGAACAATGTAAGGAATAACACGTTATATTCTGTTATACAGAATTTTATTCAGTTTAGAGCTTATTATAATTTGATTATTTACAACTGTTGTCCTTAACTATTACAGTAGTACAGTATTTTTTTTTTTTTTTTTTTGTCCTCGCCTTTTTCCCATTATTATATGGGGTATATTTTCTTAAATAAGACCTTTTGAATAGAGATATAGCTTTAAAGTTTGTTTCTATAGCGGATTGCTTTCTTTTTACGTATTGTGTTGCGGTATTATCGAGATTTGTTTTTTGTGGGTGGTCTACTGCCATCCTGTTATTTTATAAACGTTTATTTAATTTTTATCCTTTTCTGTACTGTTTACTACCCTCATATTACTCGGCAATTATTTTTAGGATATTTAATGCATGTAAAGTGTTTGCTGGAAACCACTCTTGTATTCCAGATTCTGGTGCTGCATTTCTCTTGGAAATATATTGTTCTGTTCTATTTCTTGAGTGTTCTTTAGGTGTCATTAGCTATTAGATTGAGCGCCTCCGTAGCCAGGTGGGAAGGAGCAGCAGTGCGTAGCACACGCTTCTTGATGTAGACCGGGGTTCGAGCCGGTCACCACCAAATACAGAGGATGCAGAAAGGTCAGGGAATGACCACCGCATATTCCCGGAAAAATATGGCCTTAGTTGTTCATGCTCCTAAAAACCAAACAACAACAACAGCTATTAGATTCGCGTCCTTCATAACAGTATAGCGATTTCGTCATTTGTTACTCGTTTAGAAATGTTACCGGGTTGGAGTCCTTTCATAGACACGAGAAATTTAAGAATGGAGGTTATAGTTAGCCGGTCGCATACGGAGGAATAGGATTTTTTCCCTTGAGATTTTTCCGGGTTTTTAGACGCAACACACTTGCGCGCGCGCACACACACACACACACACACATAATGGTGCAATATGGCTTAAGTGGCTTCGCTGATGTTTCTGCAACCCAGCATTCAACCATTAGCTTCGCTAGCATTAATGAGCATCTTTGAAGTACTTTTTTGGGCCCATTGTTCCATTCTGAGGTCGGTGTATAATACAAATTTCTAGATAGTGACAGAATTATTTACTTTATTATTCAGTTACCTTAAGAGCCAGTATTCTGTGCTGTAGACCATTCGTTTAGAGCAAGCCGACATAGACGGCCAGGTCTCACAGGCATAGAGGAGAATTGATAGTAAGGATCTTTCTGTGTGTTTCTTGATTATGTTTTAGATATTTGGGATCCTATTTAATTCACCATAGAACCCCTATATGCTTTCTATTTTTTGCTTACGATACGCTCTGTGAAGGACAGTCTCACGTTAGGCTTAAGTATATGTGATGCCACCTTCTGTATTGGATCTTAATTGATGTTAATAGTAATTAACCCTTGTTTTTTCTTTTTTGTGAAATTCATTATGGCTGCGTTTTCGTGATTGATTTTTAATTCTGCCGAATCTACACAGCTTATTGATTTTGCTATTGAGCTTCCTATGCGACCTCCTCTTTTTGATGCGCATCTTCTGTTTTAACAAGATATTTTAGGTCATCTGCGTAGGTTATATTGCTTGGCTTATTATTGACCACGGTGCCTCTAGCGTAGCCGCAAAAGGTATGAGCGGCAGTGCCCCCCCGCGTGCTAGTCCCTTATCAAGGTATTTTATGCGGCTTGTTTCTTTATGATTAATTATTTTTTTGCTGTGACTGGGACCATTCAGTATCCCTGGTGGCAAGTGGTCAAAACAACTAAATAACATACACACCCACACATACACGTGCTCTTCTGGCCGCTTATAGAAATCTATATCATCTCCGTGTACCACGGCGGAGTTGAACTAACGTTGTGGAGCCGCCCTGCATAAGTTACTGTACATGTCTAGACCATCCTATATATTTAGTAATGAGTACTAATCCGAGATACTCTCTCTCTCTCTCTCTCTCTCTCTCTCAAGATAATAGAATAAGGCTTGGAGGTTGATATTGTCATATTCCGCCCTAATATTTACAAATCGTCTGTCGTTTTTGCTTTATGGCATGTTGAATTTTAAATAGCGCCTGTAGAAGGCTAGTTCATTTTGTTTAATTACATTAACATGCTGTATAATATGCAGTGAGTATATTGGATCAAACAATGTCCCTTCTGCTCTTCAAAATGTTTTCTAAAAGTAGCAGAAAATATAAATATTAAAACGTTTTTCATTATTGACAGACCGTTGATTATTATGAATTTGGAAATGTCATGTTTGTGACCTGATGTGTAACTTTATTCTGAATGAAAACTAAATCGGCGTGACCAAAGATTGTAAACCTGTAGCACAAATTTCGAAAGGAACTTTTATGAGCTATTTTTTTATACCGTGACAGAGTTAGATCTTGGGCAAAGGTAACATGATTTGTTTCTCTCTGAAACTCGGGTTTTTTTATCAAGCAAAACAGGCAAACCATCTCAGAATTCATGCAGTTTACAGACACCATATACTGATGCCTCATGGTCATAATTGATATGGTGCAAATGCAGAACAACAGGCAGTTCGTCGTTTAATGTGGATGTCATTAAACAACTAGTTACTTAATGTAGATGTCACTGCCCAACTTAGCTTTCTAAAACTTGAATTGTTACAATTCTTGAAATATTGGTTTCGTAGTTTAATGTTTGAGAAGAGATTTCTTAAGTTGTCACTTTGACCATTGATTTTGACTTTTAATTTTCCCCTCATCGATGACTACTTTTACTGTCAAGATGATGGCTTGTTGGGAGAAACTATGGCATCATGTTGCCCGTGCTTTATGTGCGTGCTTTCGGTACCTCAGCAAATTAGTACTGTACATAGAATGGAAATATTTCCAAGCGCCGTTGCTTATCACTGTATTTAGGCGTGCAGATATGTAGATCTATATTGTTAAAGGTACCCTTGAATAAATTATCGGCATATGAATGATAAATGTGATACGTTGAAGTATAAATGATGGATAGATTAGATGGTGGATTTAAGTGAATATCCAGCGAGTCGATAATTAAGTCAACGTTTATGAGGTGAGAGAACATTTAATAGTAAAGCCGTCATTGCGAATATGAGTACTCACAGTGAATGTAACGGGTGTCATGCTACGCATACATTGCTGTCGAAAAGTTAAGTTACAGCCTTTTTTTTTAAATTTTATTTTATATGTAATTTCATAACTTCTTATGCAATTACATATAAATTGCATAAAATCGTATTCATAAGTCATATTCCGATTTCAGGTTCGGAATGTGTAAATAATACTTATTCGGGAGCTTATCTGTTCCCTTCTTTAAGGCCCATGGGCTATAAACGCACTTGCGTTAGAATAGCACCTCTCAGTTTTTATCTGAAGCGGAATAATGGCACCTTTATGAAACTATTAAATGGATAAGAAGATTGTATTTAAGTTTAACTTCGTTGCTTGACATTTTCCTCCCGCAGTACTTTAATGTAAAGCATTGATATTACGTGTGGAAATTAGTGTGGAGAGATTAATGTATTCGTATGTTGGACTTCATAAATCCTACTGTGTTATCAGTATAGAGTTATGTCGCAATTTTGTTTTCTATGTGTATTATTTTATTTTAGCATTAAATAAAGTTTTACTGTTAGGCTTGCTCTCTGTAATATGCAGCGTAGACATTTGGCTATTTGTGGGATACCATCCCACATAGGATATACGTTAGCCGTGGTGACCAGAGCCTTATACGTGTCAAGACTAGTAATTTCAAGATTATGACATCATCAGGAGAGTTGTATTGAGGTTATATTCAAGGTCTGCTGAGCTCCAACATCCCAGACTGGCCCTAACAAAGCGATGCTGTACGAAAATGACAGTCTCCCCCCCCCCCCCTAATCTGTTAACGGCCAAAGGGATTCAACGCAAACGATACACAGAAGACTTCAAAAAAGGATATGCAAGACGGCCCGTGGATTGTGTTAGCCCTCCTGACTTCCGTCAGACAAGTTTTTGGAGGCAAATTCAATAGTCCAATGATTTCTTTTAGATATGAGTCAAGATTCTATCTGGAAACGGATCGTCGACGTTTTCTCATACGGAAAGAGCATGAATCACGCTCCCCTGCTAATAACAGAGAAATCTATGGTGCTGATGGTCTCGGGAGATGCATCATGGCAGTGGTTTTGATAGTCTCGGGAGGCTTCATGATGAACGACCGCACCGATCTCCATATCTTTCTAGAAGGCTCCTTGATTACTCAGATGTACAGGAAAGAGGTTCTTGAAGCCTTATGCGAGCTTTTTTAGAGGATTATGTAGGTCCGTCCCCCTCTATGACTTTCTTTGTAACGTTCACGCGGTTGAATAGTTTTAGCTGCCGTATATGATTGGCTGAACTCGTTTTTAACGTTTAAAAACCTTGAGAAAGAAAGTACTTATTTTAAAATATCAGCCTCCATGTTTCCAAAATAAGCTTTGAGAGAATTCATTGATTAGCTATGTAATATGTGGAAGCGTATCTTCGTCCAAGAAGTTGAATTTAGGGATTACAGTACCCTTTGAAGCTCTTCACATCTTGTAGAAGACTCTTTTTCCTGTACTTTAAAGCAATCGAGGCACTCTCGATTTGTATAGAAAGTTTGCCTATTGGTCTTAACTCCAGAGATGATGCGTGTAGGAAATCAGACGGACTATGGGGGGGGGGAAGGAATACTGGCTCGCGTCGTGCCGATCACAATTCCCTCTCCTGTATATAGTTTTAATATAGTCTCTCGTTCTGTGGGCACTGAGATTTCAATTATAGTACTTTGCTGTTAGGACTGGTAAAGATGTTTTAGGATGTTGTAAAATCTTAACCGACCTTTTAACTTATCTTCAAAACATCTTTGCTGGTGTTATAACCCTGAATTACCATTGTCGACAAAATGATGGCCAGATTACGACTATTTTACCGTAATTCAGTGATTAACTATCCTTTAACATTTGGACACCAGTGTCTTTAAAGCTACACCGTAAAAATTCCTTAACATTTAATTTATTATTCTGTGTAACGGTGGCTGAACTTTGAGTGAAATGCAAAAGGATATGGTTAAAGGCGTTTAGATTGACAGTTGAGACAGCCAAAGTTTTTTTTTTTTTTTTTTTTTAGGCGTAAGTCTGTTGTTTGTAAATTTCGTTCGTGTGGTTTGTTTGCTTACTTTCCTGGATGAAAATCCGAGTTTCCGGGAAAATTAAAAAAAAAAAAAAAACACCGCCAACATTCTCTGATTCACAGAAATTGGAGTCCAAGCATGCATTTTCCACATGGTTTGGATGAACAGCAATCTTAGTTGCTGTGTTGGTTGTGTGGACTGCGATTAAAGTACAAGCGCATTAAACACAAATCCTGGAAATGTTGCTAGTCGGAGCAATTTTGCCCTAACAGCATTGGTGCTGTCAGTGCGAAATTAAGTTATACCGTGGGCTGAAAGAATTGGATCAGGAAATCTTTCGAGAGAGAGAGAGAGAGAATGTGTTTTTTTTTTTTTTTTTAAGTTTTCTATCGAGATTAATAGTGATATTAACGAATAGGCAACATAAATTGTCTAAATTAGACAGATTTCATTTGAACAGTTTTTATCCCCTTGGAAACCAAGTTAAAGTAAATTTATGCATGCAATTGGGTTTTCTTTTTATATATATGAAACCAAAAGTAAACAAACCAATCAAATAGAGTTAGTTGCCACAACTTTAAACGTATGCAACGTATAGTAGATACTCGTATAAAGGACTTTTCTTTCTTTGGCTTAAGCAGATGCATAGGTTGAATATCTGATGATCACTTTAACTTGAATTTCACGCTGTGTTTCTTCGGTGGAGTGGATAATAAGATTTGCAACGAAAAACAGGTTTTCGTAACAGAGTCGAGAGAGTACAGATTTAATCTATGTCACCTCTTATGCGCAGTAATACTATAATAAAAACAAATCACTTGGATCAGGACACAAGGAGATCGGCAGCAAGAAGCAAGCGAGGCCGTAAATAAATATAGTTTCCGTTGTTTCTTAGACTTGCAATCACTGCACAGCACGATTATAGTTAAGCATGGGAAAATCAGGCAGTGATTGCAAGTTCGATATGTATTCAGTTATGTAGGGGGATGCATGTTAATATACAATTCATATTAAACTGAAAGAGGTTTTTTTTTTTTTTTTGTTATTTTCGCGTATTGTTTTTCAAGCTTTATTATAATTTTTTTAAAGTATGTACATTATTGTTCAGTTTGTATTGGGACAATAGAAGTTAAAAGGAAAAAAAAAAGATGGTAAGAAAGAAATTTTAATATCAGGTAAATGGAATCAGTGGCATCAGTAACCCTCTTTGGGTACACTTTCTACAAGTTTTTGATACGTAGAGACTGGAATCTTAGATTACTCCTCCCGTAAGTTCTCTGCGTGAAGTAGGACCTCTTGTTCCAAAATATCCCAAAGATGTTTGATTCTACTCGGATCTGGGCTCTGGGTTGTAAATAGCAGCATTACCACATTCTTCTGAAAATGCTGTTGTATTGATCTTGCTTTGTGAAACGAAGAATTGTGATGCTGAAATAAATGTGGTCTGTAACCCTTCCCCCAAGAATTTCCACAGTGGGCAGGTAGAGCACAATTGTTTCGATTGCCATAATGAACAGCTACAGTCACTGTTTTATCGACCAGTGTACAAAATATAAGCTGGTTGTACAAGCTGGATGAAACCATCATTTGGATGTATGCCATATCCAGTTGCATCTATCTGGTCCGAGGGACTGTGTAGCGTGATGCATTGTCACTATCCATCTCAACATTCGGCTACATCAGGCCTAACTGTTCTAATGTTTTCATTTACTGTTTGAGGATGGGCGGTGACTTGAAAACAGCTCCTGCTTGCAAGCATCTGAGCGACCGTGGTCACCCATTCTGCGATTTCTTCCCACTATCCGATTCAACTGTTGAGATGCTCTGGCTGGTATTAATGGTAGTCTGGCTTTGGTTGAATATTCCCATTGTCAGCCGTTTTCTAATAGCATACGATGATCCCAACTGTGGATTGTTATGTGTGCCACTCATTGCTTTCTGACTAGAACACGTCAGCTGTGTGAGGATTGAGCATCACTCAGAAAAGTAGGCTTTTTTTTTTTTTTTTCCCTCCTCCTCCAGTTTTTATATCCTGTTAACTAGGATGGCATTTTCACTACCATCTTTCTGGTATTGGTACTATCTTGAGACGTTTGGAATTAACCATTAATTTGAAGGTGTCTGAGTACATGTTGGATGATAGTGTATTTATTTATGATATTATCATAATTTCGAAGAAAGTGCAGTATGTAACTATCAATTGCTTGAAAATTTTATCTATGAAAAAATTGATAGGTGGCGCTAATCCCGTACTCCCATAGTTTTACGGACGAGTGATGTCCTTTCCCAGTTTCGCTAACTTGATGTAACCTCTGCATGTATGAAAATCACATGTTCAAGAGATGTTAGCACCACAGATTTGTTCAGTAATAAATATTACAGTTCAGTAGATGTTTATATGGCTGTCAAGCTCACGAAATGTCCAAATATAGGAGAACAATGCTATTTTTCAGTGTTATATTTTTGTTTTTCGCTTGTTTGGATGTTTTTGTTATTTTAAACATTTTTATCAACTCTCTTCAGTCACGATTTGTTATTATTTTATTAATTAGACATGCACATTAATATGAATTAGCAGTAATTCATATTAATGTGCATGTCTTGATAAATATACATGATAAAGTTGAAATAAAAGCATTTTTAATGAAAAAATGGCAAGGTATCGTCATCTTTAATGAAAACATTGCTAAAAATAACTTTATTTTTTAGCTCAAGATTAAAAGCAAACCCCTTTGTTTTTTTTCTCTCGCTCTTCTTTAAGCGTAATATGTTGTTACATATTACATTTTTATTGAATATTTGTTAAATTACGTAATCATACGAGCTTCGTAAGTGGAACCATAATGTGACAAGTGAGGGCGATTTGGAAAAGACATTAACAAATGAATCGTCTTGATATCTGAGTGTGCACCAAGGCAACTGAGGTAAGAGGCACTAGTGTATTCGGTGGTCTTTGTTTGCTGAGTTAAAAATTTGAGTTTCAGGGAGGGAAAACCAACCCTCTCCCGAGTGACTAATTTGGCCACGATGTGAAAAGCCCCTAAGTTTTTCTCAGGCCTTTTCTACATAGTGTGGATAGATGGCGATCATAACCAGTGTACTGTCCACTAGAGCAACACTTTTCAAGTACCGTAATGTAACAAAAATGGAAAATTACACGGCAGTTCATATAGTTGTTAAATTACAAAGGCTTTGCTTATTCGTAAAGGGTATCCTCTTAACTTTTTCCGAATTGATCTATGATCCCACTGCCGATCCAAAGAATGAAAAAGCGAAATGTTGGACTGAGCTTCATAAAAGATGGCAAGTGAGATGTAATTTCTCGAACAAAGGAGCAGTGACCAAATGTTTTATACTTGATATTAAATTCACTACCTCAAAAAGTAATCAGCTTTGGTTCTACCCAAGCCTTGTTACATCATACTAACTGGCCGCGGTTCTTTGAACGCTCGTCTTTTTCAATTCAATCTAGCTACGTCAGATACCTGTTTTTGCGGCGCCCCTGACGACTGGAGTCAGGTCTTATTCTTTTGCCACTTTACCAAGATTTAAGACAAATATTATCTAATACAATACACAATTTTCTCCTGGAAATGAAATATCTTATTGCAAATCAAAATGCCTTCTCAGCTCTATAAGAATATGCTACACAGGTTTTTACAGACGACGCAGATTAATGAGCTTACTTCTGTATTCACCAAAACTATCTAGGATAGTGTTAACCTTATTATCCCTTTTCTCTCTCTGTACCCTTTTCCCCCCTTAATTATTTTCTTTCTTTTTCTTTAATAATAATTATTATTATTTTAACATTTTTATCTAATTAAATTTATTATTTATTTATTTTTTTTGAAACAAATATTATTTTGCCATTTTTAATTATGCTAGTCCCTTTGGGGAAAGTTTTTTTTCTCTCCTTTCCCCTCTCGTATGCTAGCCCCTTCGGGGATAGGATTTGCTGGTTTCCAGTTTATTAGAGACGAGATTTTCACCTGCTTGTACCCAGATTTCGGCTTCTTGGGTGCGGGAACTGCTGGTATTACACTTTCTCCAGTGGATGCAGGATTCTTTGTGATCTTCACCACCGTACGTGATTATAGGAGCCTGCTGCACTCATACGACTTGCGCTTCTTCCTATGGGTGCTGGTAATATTATTATTATTAAAATCAGTTTATTTCCCAAGAAACCTTGGGTCACCCCGGGACGGCTCTGTGCCAGAAGGATGTGAATACAGACTAAGGTGCGAGGAACACAATGTACAATAAACAAGGGTACATTCGTGCTCGACCCGAGACTTTTACAGGATTAAATAAACAATAATGTACAAAATATACAGTAATTTACATGAAGACAGAAAGTCTTTGTCATATACAAATAGGCAAGTTAAAAAAAAAAAAAAAGTCTGTCCAGGAGCAGGTGAGTATTATAGGTTCATAATCTGGTAACAGTTCTTGAGGATTTCCTTCCTGTAGGGCTTGTCTTCACAGAACCTATCAGGGTGGATCCTAAATTTATTGAAGATCCGAAGACAATTGGCTGCAAACTATATTTAGATCTTTAATTATTGCTATGTACTGGTAAACAGAAAATGGTAATTTAATTAGTGATGTTGGTAAATGAAAATAGGAGTAATTTTATTATTATCGTATCATTTCATTATGTTAAAATGACCTGGAATGTAAGTTACTGTTCAGTAGGGGAGTATGAGCTCCCCTGACTGCAATAAGGACTCACATGGTGCTTGCAGCCGATGAGGCTATCAAGAATCTCAGGTTGTAGTGATGCTTACCCGTTCAGGAGAGTGCTTTTTACACTCCTAGATTGTGGAGGTGGCTGAAGAGTAGCAGTAAATCTTCTCCCAAGAGCATTTCAAGCGCATGATCTATGAGATTAATCGGCAGATAGCTCTGGCCACACCACCAAATAATGGATTTCATCTCCATATATTAGTTAGCTAGTCTGATGCGGTATTAGTAACGGCCGCATGGTGCAAGAAAGCCTATGGCTTATGCTGCACCAGCCAAAAAAAAAAAAATAATAAATAAAAATAAATAAATAAAAAATAATATGGTTGGGGTATCATCCTGTAAGGTGAAAATGTTTCTTATTGTACTTACAGAAGGTGTCGCATAAAGGTTCATGAAGTTATCTCTGTACCTCTCTGTAATTATTGTGTCCCTTGAAAGTCCATGCAAGTCGGTAGGTCCACCCAAAGAGATGCCCCAGATGAGTGTACATCTCGCATAACTACGGAGCCCACTCGGCTACGGAGGCAAAGACCTCCGTAGCCGAGTGGGCATGTGGACATGTGGACATGTGTTTTTGTAATGGGCGGCTCCTAGAACGTTAGTTCAACTCCGCCTCGTATCTCTGTGAAGAACAGTATCACTACAAATGGGCCAGATATGTGTGTGACGTCGGTTTGTGTGTATTATGTGTGTGTTCTGTTGTTCTGTTCTGGCCACTTGGCTACCCAGAAGCATCAGTCACCTGGACAGATGATTCTGGGTACTCGTCCACACCACGGGAAGGTGGGCCAGTCTCAGCTAATCACGTACTGTCTCAATATGAGACTCTGATCCACCTGATGTTGCCAAAAGGTGGGCCAGATTCCTCTAGGGGCCCACTCCAGAGGAGAGAAAAAAAAAAAAAAAAAAACATATATATTTATTTAGATTTTCCCGTGGTGCAAAAGAAAAAAAAAAAAAAAAAAATAATAATAATAATAAAATAATAATATCACTGTAAAACGCAAAAAAAAAAAAAAGTGACAGCAACCCTGAAGAACGCAAAAAAAAAAAAAAAAAAAAAACCAACCATGTGACTGATTTAGAACGCGAAGAGAGAAAAAAAAATAAATAATAAATAAATAAAAAATAGTAAGAATAAAAGAAATAAAATAAATTAAATAAATAAAATAATAATAATAATAATTAAAAAATAAAATAAATTAAAAAAAAAAAAAAAAACAGCCATGGATTGATTGTAGAATGCGAGAAAAAAAAAAAAAAACATATATACATATATATTTATTAAAAAAAAAAAAAAAAAAAAGGGGGGGGGAAGAGAAAGAGAGAGAGAGAGATGTTTTCCTTCCTGAACACAGGCCGCAGAAACAAGCTCCACAGCCCATGCAGCAGGCTGGGGGGAGGGGGGAAATACATGGTCGGTTTCAGTCCACTGCTGGGTCATCGATGTTTGCCACTGGTGGTCTGTTAATCCTTCTTCTGCGCCTAAAGACTTCAGCTGAGTAGGTTTGCAGTGCAGGGAGGTTGTTAGGGTTCTGTAGGAAGAGCTCTAGATACTCGCCAGAGATCTGTGTACAGCTGACAAGGTTGTGTCTCAGATCAGCATACGCAATGCACTCGAATAGTACATGCCACCAGTTCTCTTTGGCTCCACAATGGCAGAGATCTGTTGGGTGGAGACCCAGATGGTGTAATTTTTCATTCATGGATCCGTGTCCGGTAATTAGGTATGATGTTTCTAGTGAAGGGGTGAACCAAGACTGTACAGATTTAGTAGCAGTGTAGGTTACATCAGGTAGGAATCTTTTTGTGACAATGCCCTTTGTTGAATTATGCCATCGAGTTTGCCAAATGTTGAAGAGCTCGTTGTAGCAACGTGTCATCTCAGCCTTGGGGTCAGCATCCAGATTAACCTCAATGTCAAGGATCCTTGTTGGGATATTTTTCGTAATGCGGAAGCACAGCCCTCGGAGACAGCGGGAGTGCAGTAGCACACGCTCTTTGAGTAGACCGGGGTTCAAGCCCCTGCCTGCTGAATACGGTCGATCTGCCAACCCGCACTGGACCAGCGTGGCAGATTATGGTCCATTTTCCCTCAGCATGAATTGTTGAGGAGGCTTCCACCCTGCAGTGGGTTGATAATGGCTGCACTTTACTTTTACTTTACTTACTCGCATAACTCTGCACAGAAAATCTGGACTTATTAGTAAATAACACATACTAACACTGGTCCTGTGTCTATGTAACACGCTGCCTACGCCAAACCAGGCGCTCTCTCATGTCAGTAGATTTAGTATTGTAAACTTTTGTCTTCTTGACAACAATTAAAGGTATCCGCTTTCGTTTAAGGTTGTTCTACTTGGTCTACCTTCAAGAATTCAGGTTTTCTGGTTTCGTGTTCTGACTCTTGGAGCCGTCTCTATGGATAACTGCACAACTTGCAGGCAGGTGTTCCTTTCAGACATTCTTAACATAATGGTAAATCCAGACCTGGCTGGTTGGTTCATCAAACAAGGAATAAGTTGTTTTTCTTACTCGCTCCCTTTATAAAGTATGACTGTTATATACGCTACGTTACTGGGGAATCAGGCCACCATCAATATACGAAATCAACGTCATATTTTGGATATGCAATGATCTGCTATTGCTGTTGATTTTATAGCTCATCAGCAGCCCAGGTCATACTGTTTTACTAATGATGTGTTCGTTTTATGTTTAAAATATTTATGTGGAAAGTGTGATACAAGTTCGAACAAAAATCAGCTGTTTTAATGCCGAAAATGGAAAAATGGAAGGTTTTATACTTGGGGAATAAGAATCCAAAGATAACTACATTAGGAGAAGTTGAGATAGGAGGGTTAGAAAGAATGTAGTTTTTTTACAGAGCTTACTCCAGATAGATATGAAGTTCTTCATGCAGCATAGACAGGCAACAAGGAGGGCCTATGGTGTTCTATTGATGATTTATTGAAAATTTTTTGCTTGCAGAGATAGAAAGTCATAATCTCACTGTACAAGGCAATTGTAAGACCGCACTTAGAATACTGTGTCCAAGCATGGAGACTATGCAATACACCTAGATGAGATCAGCAAAAGGGCGTCCATATTAGGAAAGACTTCAAAAATACGGGCTGCAAAGTTTGGTAACTAGGCATCTTAGAGGGGGACCGAACTTGAGGGCTATAATGACTGCGAAATTTTCACTGTTAAAAATGATTACAGTACTAGGGACCATAAATTCGAATTACAGAAGTGGTATAGACTGGATTTTATAAGAAGTTTTCTTTTAGCCAAACGAATTATTGTAAATCACCGGAATAAATTATCTCCATGGGTGGTTGAGACTTGGGAAAATGGTCATTTGGATCGGCATCTTCCTTATGAGGAACCACGTAAGAATGCTTTTATTTTTTATTATTTTATTATGAATTGCGATTCATTTTATACTCTTATTAATGCTGAGACCGTTTTTTCGAATATACACAGACATGAAACTATTCGCTCTGATTATGCGCATGCTGCAATCTGCAGTAAAGAAATATTCCGAACTAGTGGATGTATACTTTGGAACGAATCGTAAGAATCAAATTGGTTTTTCTTGAACGCCAAAAAATGTAGTTTGTTTTCTTTTAACCTTTTCTTATGCAAAGTTACACAAAATTTCTCTCTTTCTCTCTTCTCTGTAAGTACTGGCGAGCAATGGAAATTTCTTTTGAATAAAATACAAACATGATAGTTCCCAGTATTTGGTTATTTGAACATACCAGACATGAGTATCTTAAAGACTCCGCTTTTATTTACACAATTTACAAGAGTAAAAATAATTAAATTTTGTTAGCATTTAATTAGCAGTTTCTTAGAGGTGAGGTTAGTAATTCCTGTCCATTTCTCTCTCTCTCTCTCTCTCTCTCTCTCTCTCTCTCTCTCTCTCTCTCTCTCTCTCTCTCTGTGTCTGTGTGTGTGTGTGTGTACTTGCTGCCACTTTATTAGGTACATCTCTGTTGTGCACACAAATGGTTTGTCCCACAACGTTGCAAGTCACATGACCACAGTTGTGGATATAAATGCAACAGAGCAACCTTTCTAGTATCTATTAAGCGTACAAACCGTAGCAAGAATGGAAAAAAGGAGTGATCTAACGGACTTTGAACATGGCATGGTAGAAGATGCAAGACGTGCGGGACAAAGCATCTCTGAAACGGCAGTTCTCCTGAACTTTTGGACTATTGAGGATTGGAAAACAGTTGCTTGGTCTGACGAGTCGAAGTTCCTGGTGCATCATGTTGATGGAAGGCTAAGAATTTGGCGAAAACAACATGAATCCATGGACCCGTCATGTCTGACGACTACTACTGTGCAAGGTGGTGGGGCAGTGTTATAGTATGGGGAATGTTTTCTTGGCACACCTTGGGTCCATTGATACCCATAGATTCACTTCTGAATGCCACATCGTACCTAAACATCGTTGTTGACCAAGTGCATCCGTTCATGTTGACAGTTTATCCTCAGTCAGATGATTACTTCCAGCAGGATAATGCGCCGGTGCACAAAGCCCGAATCACTATGGAATGGTTCCAGGAACATGAAAATGACTTTTCTTTGCTGCAGTGGTCCGCTCAGTCCGCGGATCTCAATCCTATTGAACATCTTTGGGATAAGCTGGAAAAGGGCTGTTCGCTGCAAGCCTACACCGCCGTCGAATCTCAAGAAACTGCGTGACACACTCATGTCTGCATGGTACTCCATTCTTGCAAAACGTTTTCAGCATCTTGTTCAATCCATGCCTAGACGAATTCAGGCTGTTTTGAAGGCTAAAGGAGGAGGCGCAACACGCTACTAGGTAAGTGTACCTAATAAAGTGGCAGCACAGTGTGTGTGTGTGTGTGTGTGTGTGTATATATATATATAAAATTAAATCTATTATACCGCTGAAATTATTTGAGTAATAACCTATAATACATGCCATAGCTAAATTATTAATATTTTTTTATGTACTAGGATTTCTAATGTACCAATTACCCGTAGTGAAGAAGGGTATTGAACATAATAAATATTTAGATTTATTTCCTGCTGATTGAAATAAGTCATCATCCCTTTGTTATAAGAACATTTCTTTTTTATTTTATTTATTTATTATTATATTTTTTTAATTTAAAGCATTTCTGTACCTAATTATTTATGAGTCTTCAGTATATCTTGCTTACAGTTTAATTTGACGCCATTTAGATACGGAAGGAATGAAATATTTCCTCCGGGGAGAAAACAGATTGGGAATCGTATCTTTTCTTAATAAGTTGACAACATCATTTAGACCTTTATTTATTTATATCCTTTTTTTTTTTTTTTTTGTTGTTCGTTAAGAGCTCTCTGAGTTTTTAGTAGGCAGTTTGCAGAAAGTGTAAACAAAGAACCAAAATTGAAAAGTTACAAAAACAAGTTATTTAACAAGCGTAAATACCAATGACATCTCCATCCCCGACCACCTTCTGTGGAAGCTTATGTGAATAGAGGGAACCTCGAATCTCCAGTGAATTTTTATAATTAATTTGTTCCCAAGATCAGACATCTTTCGTTCCCATCAATAATTAGAAAAGATTTTTAGGGAGGTTATCTTCATGAATTCTACTGGTTTTCAAGTACTTAGCTTGGATTATAGGAATAAAAAGAACTCGATGAAAAAAGACAGGGTAAAAATGCAAACAAAAAATGTAAACGTCTGTTTGTGAATAACATGAAGGAGATTAAGCGCATTAAAAATTGACGTAAAGATGAGATGTGCAAAATAAACGATGCATTTAGATAATAGGTAAAAAGGATGAGCAAAGAATACGGAAGGCCCATGAGGTTGGGAGATAAAAAGGATTTTGTGAAATACTCGAAAGAACTTTAGGGATTAAACCGAATAAAAGGTAGGCAGAGAAAAAAAAAAAAAGGGTGAAAAAAGCAGAACGAAATCAGATTACACTCGTATGTTTCTTAATTATTATTTCCTTTGGGATCTTGAACCCAGAGAGTAAATGGCATAAGAGGTAGGAGGTGAAATCTTGCACAATGGTAACTTTTTTTTTTTTTTTTTTTTTCTGTATATCCTGAAATATTTTTAAAAATTGGTTCCATTGGATAGAAACTAGCGGAAGCATTTTTCTTCTTTTAAATAGCACATAACTATAGAAATAATAATAACTTAGGGAAGCAACTGTTAAATTGTTTTTTTTATTCGTATTTCAAGTGTCCATGCTTGCTTCAAGATGTATGGATATCCCTCGTGTTATGCGATACTACTAAATACGATAAATATTTGTATTGACGATTCATTTTGTAAACTCTACTGACTTGGTTGTTGTGCTGGAGTATAAACAGAAAATTTTATTTATTTATAAATATGTTTCTTATATATGAGAAAAGAATACGGTCTTAGGCGAATATACTTGTTTTGTTTCTTTCTTCGGGACGCTTTGATCCCTCCAGTAACAGAGGCTGGCTTTTGGCAGCCAAGGCTTCGTCTTATGTCGATATTAGACGGCACAGTTATTCACGGGCCAACGTACACTGACTGGCAACTTCGTTAGGTACACATACCCTTTCATGAAATTGGATCACTCCTTCAGTAATAGCATCACGGGTTCGTGTCATATAAAGCAAGTTGCTAGATAACACTCATGGGCCAAACATTGACCACCTACTAATTTCGTGATAACCGCTTGCACCCGGCGAGGCATCGACTCTATGAGAATACCCGAGGACGCCTTCTGTGTCCTCAGGTATCCTGAACCAGATGGACAGGACGTTACGGAGCTAGATATTGGCGTGGACTGGCGAATACTGCGTTTCACCGCATTCCACAAATGTTCAATGGGATTGATGTCGGGGGAATTTGTGCACCCAGGGGAGAACACGAAATGCTTGCACACGATCCTGGAATCATTTCTGCAAAGTGGGGTCTTGTGACACGGAGCGTTGTCTTTTTTACACATCCAGTGCCATATGGATACACACGGTCGCCATGTAGGGCACTTGGTCCGAAACAATGACAAGGTAGGATGTGGTGGTGAGTGTGTGTTCAGTAGGAATTAGGGGACCAGTGATCGACATGGACATATTGTATCTTTATGTAGGGAGCTCCACAACGTTAATTCAACGCTACCTTAGTGCACTGTGATGATATATAAGACTGTAAAGAGGCCAGAAATGCAGGTGTGTGTGTGTGTGTGTGTGTGTGTGTTTTGTTTAGTTTAGTTGTTTCTGGCCACTTTGCTACCAGGAAAGTGATCACCTGAAAAGCCTATCCATGCCACGAGGAGATGCCGTCCACGGGGAGACAGGTCGGATTTACACACACTTGACACCCTTGGGAGTCAGTGTCTGTAAATCCGAACATTGAGAGTCAAGAAAATCCTGCGAACATTGCGAAGAACGGGGAAAAAAGACCGTGCTTATTTCAGTGTAGCCAGCATAATCCGCATAATAAAATGGGGAGGGCAAAAAATAAAAATAATAAAACAATCCTGCAAGTCCAAGAGCAAAGAAGGCGCCCAGCTTGACGCTTTTTTTTTTTTTTTTTTTTTGCCATGTATGTGGCTTCAGAAACATCAACACTGGACAGGGGATGAGTAGAAAGACGTTGCCTGGTCTTACAAATCCTGGATCCTGCTTTTTCAACACCGATTGGGAGGGAGGGACCAGAATGTAGCGAAAAGTCCATGGACCCATTCTTCCACATATCAGAAATTCAAGCTGGTTGTGGTTGTGTTAATGGCGGAAGTGTGGGTTTCTGTGGTTCATATTAGACTCCTTGTTAGCAATATTTGGATGCCACAGTCATCTGAAAATAGTTTCCGATCGATACACTGGCTTTCATGGCTGTTGTCTTGTTGAAACATCCAATGCCATATTGTATACGCACAGTCACCATGTAGGGCAAAACATGGTATGGAACTTGCTTAATGAACATGGTAGTGAATTCAGCCTTTTGTAGTAGCCGTCTCAGTCACAAGATCTTAATCTAGTTTGAACACCTGTGAATTGAGGTGGAACGAGCTCGTCGCAGTAGAGATCAGTAACCATCCAATGTGCAACAACTGTGGGAAAGAATTCGGTCTATATGGCTCAACTTCTCCGCTTTTGACACACCTCGTTTAGACCATATCATGCTGTTCTGAGGACTAAGGGGTGGGGAGACCTATTTACTGTTAGGCAGGTGTAAAGTTTAATCAAGTAGCAAACCAGTGTATGCTAATATCGCTATACAAAGTAGTACCAACAAAAGTTGCATCTGTTTATCAAAAACTCGGAGCTCGTGATTGCTGTTTTGAAACGATGGTCTCCGTTGGTGAATACATGCCAAACTGAGAATGATGTATGGCATTCAAGTGCGCAGCCAAGCAAATCTTCTAATTAAACATAAAACCTTTATGTATCTGTTTAATGAACAGAGGAACTTATAAAGAACAATGTTAGGCATTATTTGGAGCAAAACACCAAGTAATCGAGGATTGTATTATTGTTTGCGAAGTTAAACTGTTTCTACGGAATTGGGAAGCTTTACCACCATACTCACGAGAGAGGAGAATTAGACAACTTTTATTGCAGACACTGAACAAGAACTCGGATGGGAATGGCAACAGACTAGACTACATTAGTAAACAACTAGTCCAACACATGGAAGTGGCAACTGAAGTTTAACCTTGACAAATGCAAAGTACTGCATATGGGTAGAAGTAACCCCAGAGAAACGTACCAACTGTGTGGTACCACACTTAAGGTGGTAGAAAATGAAAACGACCTGGGAGTAATTGTGCAGTCAGATATGAAGTTTTCTGAGCAATGCAGACAGGCTGCCAGGGCAGGTCATGGGGTTTTGTCAATGATATATAGGAATTTTGCTAGCAGGGAAAAGGAGGTGATTATCCCTCTGTATAAGGCAATGGTCAGGCCACGCCTTGAGTACGGCGTACAGGTCTGGAGGCCTCATTTTAGGAAGGATGTAGATTTACTTGAGCGTGTACAGAGAAGGGCAACAAGATTGGTGAGGGGAATGAAGGGATCCTCTTACCAAGAGAGGCTTAAGTTCTGCAAATTGCTGTGGCTGGAGACTAGGCACCTGCGCGGTGATCTGATTGAGGTCTATAAGTCCTTGAATGGGTTGAGCACGCTGAATTCTGATGGGATCCTTCCACTTGTTCAGATTACGAACCTAAGGGGGCATAAATTCAAATTAAGAAAAGACATGTAGATTAGATGTGCGGAAATTTGCCTTTAGCCAGCGGGTGGTTAATTGCTGGAACAAACTTCCATCTGTCGTTGTGGAAGTTGATAGGTTGAATAAATTTAAGGAGGAACTGGACAGGTATTTGGAGAGAATGGTGTGATTTTTTTTTTTTTTTTTTTTTTTTTTTGGCTGATGCTGCATAAGCTCATACACTTGCTTTCTTGCATCAAACGCCACTACTACTACATGAATAGAACAGGGAGCCTAACACAGCCTTTACTAAAGTGACCAGATCCTTAGCATTCCAATGTGGGACATCTGGCAGGGATTTTTCAACTCCTCTTGAAATAGTATAGACATATTTTTAAATTTTTTTTTTTATAAATAAAAAATATTCACATTGATTCACTTCTTTGAACTAAACTTTTAAAAAAAAACAATAGCGTGTATGTGTGTGTGTGTGTATGTATATATATATATATATATATATATATATATATATTTATTATTATTAATATCATTTTATTTCCACATCAGTGGGCACCCATGGAACAGCCTGGTTCGGCAAGAAGGGTGTACATTATGTAAATTCCATTTGAATGCATTCACTGGAATTGCAAGAGATCAAAACAGATTGCAAATACATAAGTTAAAAATCAATACGTAAAATAATAAACAATAAAATAAATACCAAACAATAAAAAACACAGTGGTGAATCCAGGAAAGCCTTTGCAGGGAATTCTTTTCACATAGCGCTTATTGTTCGTGTTTATAGAGTTCTTTCACTATGTCCTTTCTATAGTGCTTCGAGTTGCAGAAAGATGAGGCATCGATTCCCAGGGAGTTATACATTCCAAACGTATTTGCCGGGAACACTGACCTAAGGTATTGCACATTTTGTAGACGAAGTGTTGAACTGCACCGGGTTCTTTGTGAGGTCCGAGGGTTTGCAGAAACATCCCAGATATCAGGCGAATCCATTTGGCCGCATAGAAGTTGTGCCAAGGTGTAGATTCCTCTCTTTGACTATGATTTCCCAGGGTTTCATGCCCAGGTTTGTATAGAGCACACTCCTAGAGATGGTGAAAGGGTAGCCCATCTCCCTGTTTAGCCATCTCGGGAGCCAATATTCAGCCCCCAGGAATCTCTTCAGTTGAGTAGAGGAAGCTCCTGACCAGAGTACCGAAGCGTAGAGCGGTATAGGTATATTTGGGTCTAACGGCTCCTGGGATTTCTTCCATCTCCGCATATGTACACTGTATCGGACAAGCCAGGGATTTAAAAGTATATGGGTCATGTGGTATTTAGCATGTTGTGACCTTGTTCATCCGGCATGTTAGCCGCCGGGCCCCTAATGGGACCCGACGTTACTATACCTCGCCACGGGGAGGCCGGCCGGGTGAGCGGTACGGGTGTTAAATTTCTTCGGACGAATTCCAAGAGGAACTCCCGAGGCCTAAGACCGACCAACTCCTGCCGGATTGCTCAATACGCCGCAAGCGTTTTCAGCCTGGCCATCTTGAGGTGGTCTTTGAAAGTAAGCCCATCATCCCACTTCAATCCCAAGTCCGTGTGAGAGTGAACTTTTTTAATGGTGGTCCCATTTATTGTGAGCATAATTTCATTAATAGTCCTCCTTTTTGTGAAAGTCATCTGAGTTGCTTTTTGAGGATTCAGTTTAAGTCCCAGACGTCCTAGATAATCCTGGAGCTCGAACATTACTATCTAATTTTCATAGGCGACTGCCTCAGCTTTTGCTGGATCATCGGATGTGACTAGCATCTTAAGATCACCAACGTATGAAATGAAGTTTGGGTGCTTCGCAAGGAAGGGCTCTAGTGCTGCGGCAAAAAACCATGATGAGAGAACTCCCCCTTTTGGGAGAACTCCCCCTTTTGGGATGCCGACAGAGGTCGTGGTGGTCATCTCCAATCTGTGATCATATTTGATAAATATTTGCCTGTTTACGAGGAGTTGATATTTATACATATATATATAATTTTCCCCCCTCTCACAGAAAGGCTGAAATTCAGTCGGTACCCCTCGTGTTACGCTTCTTAACGAACAGATGGTTGCGCGAAGGAAATAATTGTAATTAGATGAAAAAAAAAAAAAAAAAAAACACTTATTAGAGGAGTCATCTTTTTAATCGATTTTCAACTTTGTTTCACAGAAAAAAAAACATAACCTTTTTTCATAAAGGTTAGGTTTATTTCTGCGAAATAATAATAATACATATTTTAACAATAAAAACAAGAGAAATTAAGTAATATAATTAAATATATTTTTCCGCTGAGTGAATTTTTCTTAATAATTCTTCATTATTTGCTAATTATTCGTAAAATTCTTCACATGAATTAGCAAAATTGCGTTTAACTTGTAATATTTCTTTCAGCGTTTCTACGGTCAGCTGTGTTTTTGTTGACGTCCACAGCTTATTTAATATCGAAAAAACTCTTACCGTTGTACCATTGGTTGCCGACAAACATAATGCAAATGATTTGCATTATGTGTGGCATTAAGTATGGAGACTACATGTCCAATCCGGGACATTTCCCGGTACAGTTTGCAATGCGGGGCAAACGACTGTAAGCCGGGACTGTCCCGCATAATCCGGGGACGTCCGGCCACTTTACCTTTAACCCAATTTTAACCTTTTTTAAACGGTAAAAATTGGGTTTATAGCTTTTTATTAAAAAGCTTTATAAAGTTTATATATTATTAAAAAGCTAAAGCTATAATTTTTAGAGGCTCTTTTAAAAATAAAAAAATTAAAAACGCCTGCACGTTGCCAAGATCGTATTTTAAAATGTAACTGACACTGAAAGTATTTTCTGGTGAACCACTAATCATATTCAAACAAAAAGGGCATCATTAGCACCATCTCTTGTCGAGAAAGTGAACTAGCTATCTTCCAGCGAATTTCACTAATAAGAACGAATAAAAAATTACCCGGAGTCGATCGACGACTGGGCCATTTGGGTTGCTAAACAATACCCGCCGTGATCACTACATTGTCCAAGTATTTCCATTCGAAGCCCATGAGGCTGACTTTGTTTCTAAATCAATATCACATATCGACTTTGAGTCTGCCTCGAAAAGTTCGGAACTATTGTTTCAGCAGAGAGAGAAAGAGAAAGAAAGAGAGAAAGAAATAGCCTGTAATGTTTTCTTCGATTTTTCTCTTTGAAGCTATTAATATAACCGCTCCAAGAAGCTTCTTTCAAATGATTCGGTGATTTAATGTTGTACTTTCTAGTACTCAACTTGTTCTTAGGGTCCTGCCTGAAACGGCTGGGGGAACGTCAACAAAATGATATATTGCCACTCATTTGTCATTATACCAGATGGGTCTCCATTTCTCCATCGATGTCCTTTTTTGGCTACGATACTCTCGCAAATTTAAGGGCACAGGCTTGATTGCCTTTCTCTGTTTCAAATAGATTTTTCATTTCGATACATCTGACAGATTACCGCCAAGATAAAAACTCACTATTGGATTTGCATTACTTTATTACTTCTCTAGTTAGACTACCGATAATTTCGTTAATCTCTCAGCTGCTATTGATACTCCACGTGATCTTTATTTTTAGAACTGCTAGTCGAGAACTTCCGGCATCGGTGCATCTAAACATTCAAGTCCATTAACTTGGCTAGTGATCGAAATTGAATCGGAGATTTCCTAATATTTTCGACAAGCAGTGTCGCATAAAAGAACGGAATTTTTATTTCATAGTCCTTGTTTGTTTCCCCTGCCTTGTGATGGCAATGAGCCCCAATATTTTAATGACAATTTTTTTGTTACCATTTGCATCTTTCCATGAAAAGTATCCGAGTGTCCCTGAGAAAACATTCAGTAGTCTTCCAGTTATTAATTGTAGCGCCCTTAATGATTATAAGTATCAGCTAGCTTGATTGAAAGGTAATTTTCTTATTATTGGACAAAGATTTTCATGATAAGAACGATATTTAGATTTCAGTTATCTTTCGAGAAACACCTCTTAAAATGAATAGTAATTTTTTTCCCTTAATTGTCAGAAGTTCCATAGCTTTCATTCCTCTATGTGAATTCCAGGGTACATTGAATAACTTGACTACTAAATACGATAAATATTTGTATTGACGATTTATTGTTAACTCTACTGACTTGGTTGTCGTACCGGAGTATAAACAGAAAATTTATTTATTTATTTATTTGTCTGTAATCTTCTAGCCTAGTTTATCGTCCACAAAACAGTCTATTGCTTATTTCATAAACCGTTACAGCAGAGCAGTGGGTGTAGTTTCTGTCCTTCCATACCATGTAAAGAGGCCTAGATTAGAATCTGTCTCGAAGAGGAGTTTTTTTGGAAGTTTTTCACGTTGTGGCCAAGTTAGTAGGTTTCAGGTGGGTGTTCTACGAGTTTGTATCGTGGAAAACTGGGCAAATCGACGTAGAATTTAGTCAATATTATGTCTTGATGTAAGATCAAAACAATATCAAGAAAGATTTTTTGGAAAATATTTCGTGTTTTAGTAATGAGGTTTAAGGTTACTGTAGAGTATTTTGTCACATTCATGTACAAGTAGGATGACTTGGTATTTCTTACACATCTGTTTAGTGAAAGGAATAGAAATGAGCTTTTTTCTCTTGGACAACTCAATGATGTGTGTGTGAGGTTAATGAAGGTTTTTTTAAACAACGCTGTCATGTACCAGTGATACATCCGTAAACACGAATAACGAAAGTTCAATCAGATCAAATGTTTTACAGAGCATAGAAAGTGCATGGAGTGTGCTCTATCTTTGACCCTATTCTTGTCCAGAAAGAACTGAGTTCAGTGATGGGCTCAGAGGTGTCGGATGCACATCTTCCGATGTAATCCATCTTCCAAAGAGATTGTAAGCAGCGATGTCGAGAACAGAAAAAAAGTGAAGAGAACCTCCGGAAAAAGTTTTTGATCACTTCACGCAGCTGTGTCCAGTCAGCTGGCCCCACTGACGTCTTGATGTACACAAGGCTCAGCAGTGTACTTCCGCTTGCGGCAACTGAAACTACGGATGCTTGCAAGTGAGAAGAGCAATTCAAGTTTCGGCTTACATCCACGGTTAAAGATACGAACAGTCAAAAAGGAAAGAGGAAAAAAAATCTTCCGGTTGTCATGGTAACGGTTTTCCATGGAAACGCAGTCGTTATTTCAACTGACCGACATTTTCGAGGTAAGCGCCTTATTGAAATGTCATCTTGCGCTCTGATGCCCCGAAGCCGAGCATTATCGGCGATTTTCTCCTCCGTTCACCGTTTACCTTCCCCGACATTAGAGGTTCGTAGTAACCTCCGGCTCGCGCGAGCCTGCCGAAAACAAGAGGCTTTCGCAGGACGTTTTTCCTCAGATAAAGTGAATTGTAGACATATGACCCGAACGCCGCTGGTTACTCTTTAAGGTCAGTGAAAGGTCTTTTACGGTCCTCAATAGGTCATTTAAAGGTCATGTGACACCAAGTTACTTTTGCATGAGGGGGCGTAAACAGAGGCTTGAACTATTTCGAAGAAAAAACGTAAATCTGTTTTTTGTATTTTTTTATGCAGCACTAGCTACAGTGAGAAATGAAGGTAAGAAAAGAAGGGGTTATCTCGTTGATCACACGGTACACAGCCTCAAAAGTTGAGGAAAGTTTCCTAAGTGTGGCATAGAATGTCTTAGAAGTTCGTCACTGTTAAAGGAAATCCATGGAAAGTGGACTTGGAAAGAAAGTTCCAAGGGTCCAATCAACTTCAACCCTTCTATTTTGGTGCACGAACAGCATCAGTTAGCTTTGCAAAACAACCACGGATTTGCTCTTCCACTCTATAATGCTACTCTTGCTTATTCTGCAATTTTTTTCTGATTTTTTTTTTGTCTTTCTCTTTTACTGCTTCTTTTCACCTTTGAGGTATCTTTCTATACGTTACGTTTATTAATTTTTTTTCATTTCTCTCTCTCTCTCTCTCTCTCTATATATATATATATATATATATATATATATACACACACTTATTTTCTTTCCGTTTGGATATATTTGCTGTTTTTATTAACCGATATTGTCTCTGTATTATGCCTGGTTCATTTTTTCATCTGTTTTTATCTCCTTCGGTTTTCTGTCTGCTTCTATACTTTTTCTCTTTCAGTTTTCTGTCTGCTTCTATACTTTTTCTCTTTCAGTTTTCTGTCTGCTTCTGTACTTTTTCTCTTTCAGTTTTCTGTCTGCTTCTGTACTTTTTCTCTTTCAGTTTTCTGTCTGCTTCTGTACTTTTTCTCTTTCGGTTTTCTGTCTGCTTCTGTACTTTTTCTCTTTCGGTTTTCTGTCTGCTTTTAAACATTGTATGTTTCATTTGTATACTGGCAGTTTTCTATTTCAGTCATCCTTTTTCTGTTTCTTTTAGTTTTTTTATTCTTTTTCTCCATTTCCTTTCCCATCCTCTCTCTCTCCAATCTCTGTTTGTTTACCGCTTTCCTAATAGCTTCTGTCTTTCTATAATTTCTTACATTTTCCATGTTTCTCGTAGCGCTGTGAAGAAAGCCGTGTTGCATCCAAATATTTTCTTATTTCCGTGCGGTCTGTCAGATGCTTGTTGCTCGGTTGGGATTGTCTCAGATATGCAAACAACTTTGTTGCCCACGTAAGATGGACAAAATTCTATTAGTTCAGAAGCAATAAGACGCTCTCATCTCGCAGGTTTTAACCGAAATCTTCATTCTAAATCTGGCGGGCCTCTGTCGCCAGAAACTTCTATTTTCCCACTCGCACCGGACCACCCCAGTTCTATAATTGCAATTTTTTGTTCCTTCTCGCCTCTCATGAATTAAAGATTAGTAAACAACGAGCCAGTCCTTTCTACATAATACACAGTTAAAGTTTTCTGTTTATGCCTTCAGGCAGAACTTTCACTGGCTTACAAAAACATGAGAATTAATATTGTTTCTGTGTTCTGTTTTTTGTTCGTTTTATTCTCTCACTTGTAATCAGAAGTTGTTCATTATGCGATGCGAAATCATCGTAGTTTCCATTTTGTCTTTTCCCTTTCTCGGTTTTCTCTTACGAAAACTGACGACTCATACCACTCAGCAGCGCATCAGAGGCGCATCTTTTCAGCCCGCAGGTGGATGAAAATTTATCAGGGATGCATTTTAGTGTTTTTACATTACCGCTTCAAAGAATGGAAAGAGTTGTTAAATACGAAAAGAGCGAAATTTAAAAGGCAGAGTAAAAATTTTGCTGGACACTTTCTCAGACTCGTTAATGGAAATTAAAAAAAAAACAAAACAAAAAAAACATCCTAGTTGTAATGAACTGCAGAAAAGAAAGTAGAAGTCTTAAGAAATGTAGAGTCGGTACCAGAAACTACAGCGAATGACTTTTAAAAGTAACTGAACATTTAAGAAATTCGTATGAAGAAATGACTTTTTGTTAGGAAATGTTCAGTCAAAACGGAAATTGAACGACTTGCAGGATCTGACATTAAAAATTCAACAGTGGACAGAATGTGCGCATTGCGTACATTTTGAACCCTGCTGAATATTATCTTATAACACAAGCGAGGATACTATGCTGAAAAAGTTATAAAAATTACATACGATAGCGTGGCTATGGTGTTGTTTGTCATTACGCCAAAGTAGTTAAGATATGAGGCGTCAGTACATCGAACATTTCGTGTATTCCGTGCTCCGTTTGCCTGTCTCTCTGGGATGGGCGGGAAGGAACTCTGCATCCTTCTCCAGGCAGCCCTTTTCTAGACACTGTGGAAAAACAGCGATTGTAACTACAATGTTATAATTTCGTATAGCACCACTTAAGGGAAAAGTGGCGCACAGGAAGGAGGGAATCGGTCTTGAAGTTTACAGAGCCAAAGTTCACAGCCGGGTAATGATCTGTACTCTGAACACTGTCATATTAGGTCCACTCGATAGATACCTCATATACCGATATCATATCCATAAGTTGCATATGTTCTGCTCGATTTTCCCATTTTGCTGGAGGAAACCCCCCCACCTTTCCAAGGGGGGGGGACTTTGATTTCCACTCCCAAAGCTATCAAACTCAGGCTAGATTTTGTAAGCATTGTTTTTCCGAAAATATGAGATTTATTGGCTATTGGATATCGTGAAAAAGAAAGAAAAAAAGCCCATAAAAGTTTCCGTGTCATTGACGGGATTTTAACAAGAAGGCCTTTTCTATCTGGTGTAAAGTGTTAGTTGTCAAACGGCCCCAGGGGTTTCCTCCATCTCCGCGTTGTGTACTCTGTGAAGGCCAGAGGTTTTTTTTTTTTAAAGTGTAGTTTGTGTAGTGTCATGTTGCGTTGTTCCTCTGACCAGTTATCAGGAATACAGAGATTACAGCAGTCCGTATCGCTCCACTATGTACCTCTATCAGCGCTTGTACCTCTATCACCCCTTGGCTCCATTTACCTGCTCTCAGTGTATAGTCACCCTGGTGAGGACAGCACTGTTGCAACATCACACATCCAGATGGCTCATCACCTTCTTCCGGGAGGGAGGCTGCTGGTTGGAATGGATACCAACTGTCGCTCTGCCCTGTGGCACAGCCTAACACCCGACAGAACTGGGTCCAGAAATGGTGAACGACTTGAGGACTTCATTTTAGCTACTGGCCTTCGGGTTCTCAACAGACCGGGCCACCTGCCCACCTTCAGCAGCTCCCTCTGAGAGAGTACAATAGACATAACCATGTCTACGCCAGACATAGCCCAAAAACCGGTTGGCTGGACCGTGCAAGAATCTTGGACTATTTTGGACCACAGAACGATCACACACACACACACTCTCTCTCTCGCTCGCTCTGTGGAACGCTCCACACCAATTCCCAGAGACAGTATGCTACTGTACTTAAAAAAGCAGATTGGCTTTGGTTTCAGGTGGAGCTCGCAAGAAGCCTCCCCGAGGATGAGCCTTTACCAGACATCAGCTCACCAGAGGATTGTGTGCACAAAATAACCAAGACAATCAGAAATGCCTGCGACTTAGCCATCCCACGAAGAAAACCTTACAGATACGCCGTTCCATGGTGGAACGCCAACCTTTGCGAGGAAAGGGGTACACCTCGCTCGGAAGGCATTCCAAAGGGCTCGTGCCCATTCCCCCCCCCCCCCCCAAGGAAGTGGACGCTGCGCGGGAAGCTTATCGACTGCTGAGAAACAGTTATACACTTGAAATTCGCAGAAGCAAGAGAGAATCATGGAGGACCCTGGTAACCTCCACTGGAAACAGCAACCCGTGGGGAACAGTCTTCCTCATTGTAATCAATAAGCTGCCCAGGGGAGAAGTCTTGGACTCCTCGCAGAAACATGATGGAACCTTCACCATCTCTTGGACTGACTCTCTAAATAATATTCTTGATACCCTCTTCCCTCCGGACAACGCACATTTAAGCCTAGAGCAAACTCAAATAGTAGCCAGAAATGAAGTCTATGCACCGGACAACATAGAAGAACCATTTACCATAGCAGAGATGAACCTAGCCCTAGCAAAGACAAAAGAAGGAAAGACCCCTGGCTATGGCCTTGAAGTTGACATGTTTAAGAAAATCGTAGAACTTCATCCTACCACCCTACTTAGTCTCTTCAATAGATGCTTGGCTGACAGCTCCTTCCCTGCTAGCTGGAGAGAAGCTACGCTCAAATTAATACTTAAAAACCCTGAAAAACCGATTCACCTTCCTACCTCCTACAGGCCAATAGCACTGCTCTCTATTCTTGCTGAACTTCAAGAACGACGACTCGTCTTCCGCCTTACTGACTGTTACACTGGAAAACAACTTGCCTCGGCACCGCAGTTTGGCTTCAAGACGGGTCTCAGCACCGAGGACGCCGTCCATAAGCTCATCTCCGAGGCCAATGAAACGGAGCAAAAGTATACCCTAGCCATTATGGTGGACTTCGCCGGCGCCTTCAACCAGCTGTAGTGGCCCAGCGTTATTAGGAGGCTGCGGCTGGCTGAAGTTTCTTACAATCTCTATGAGAGTATAAAATCCTACCTCAACAACAGATCCGTCCAAATTGTAACCAAATATCAGAGTTTCCAGATGTGTTACCAGGAGCTGTCCCCAGGGCTCTGTCCTGAGACCATTCCTGTGGTCAGTTGTCCTGGACGCGTTCCTGGGGATTGATCTCGGCGGGGTCTTACCCCAGGCCTTCGCTGATGATCTTGCTCTTGTAATACACTCTGACACAAGAGATGGACTGGAAGTGAAAGCAAATCGAGCTCTCGGACGGCTACAGATTTGGGTCTCACTGCACCAACTATTTATCTCGGGTGAAAACCCGAGATAGAAGTCCATCCTGTTGAAAGGGAAACTTCAAATCCTCAGACCCCCAGTCATGAAGATAAACAACATACCAATTCGATTATATACTGAAATTAAATACCTAGGCCTCCACATAGATGCAAACCTCACCTGAAGTACCTTGCCGTTAAAATAAGAAAATACGCAGCCATGATCAAAAGAATAAGCCGGGCTGACTAGGGTCTGAAGCACAAGGCCCTCTCTAATCTACAAAGCGATATTCGTACCGATTGTCTGCTACGGGGCCTCCATATGGTGCAGTAGAGCAACACTAGAGCGGAACAATCGTAAACTCGATTCAGTTCAGCGATTTATGTTTCTGTCTGTTACCAGGGCATGCTGCACAGTCAAGCCCCTGCGCTCCAAGTCATCGCAGGATTCATGCTCCTCTACCTAGAAGTACTGAAAAGAGGCCTCTACCAGCGCCACAAGAAAGGTATTCCCACCCAACTACTGGATCTGCATCTGGACCTCACAAATGACCATAAGCAAGAAAAAAGGCTTGTCGCCAGCCACCTTCAGCGTGTATGGCAGGAGTCCTGGAATACAACAAATAAAGGAGAATTAACTAAGAAGTTCTTCCCCACAATCGTCCTTACCTATCCCAAGCTTCCTCCCTGGTATTCACCTGGAAACCTTTCTGCTTACTGGGCACGGCCCATTGCAGCAAAAGTTAACAGCGCTCGGTATCGAAAACAATCCTTACTGCCACTGTGGAGATGAGGAATCCTGGGTCCACGTCATGTACGAGTGCCCCTCATATGATGATCACCGCATACGACCCTTCACCGAGATACAGTCCAACTCCTGCCAACAGGAGCACACCCGCATAAACGATGAAACATCTTATGCAGCCTTCACACGATTTTCACCGGCAGTTGTTACCACCAGGCGGGTTTATCACACCCATGACAGGCCTGACCGGAACGTTCCACCACCATTGCAAACCTCAACAGGGTTAGAATAAATGCATTACCCATAAAGTGCAGGAAATTATAGCAACCAAGCTATCATGCAAACCCCACTCGGGGGTAGGATTATGCTGGTACCCTCTTGTGGGTGCGGGATCTATGCTGCTGGCACTTTGCTGAGTGCGGGATATCCCTTCAAAGCGCAAAGCCAATCGCGATTACACGGAGGCACCTGCCCCTGTGACTTTAATTCCCTATACCCTCTCCCCACTTCGCCTTAAATCACATCACCGGGTGGGACCTTCACCTTGGCCCATCTTTGTTCCTTACCCTACATTCTGACCCACTCTACTCTTACTCTAATTCCTAGTGTGCTCTCTTCAACAAAAAGTTTTTTTTTTTTTTTTTTCACTTGGTCTCTATTAGGAAGCTCAGGCGACCCTGGCAGAGACCAGCCAGAGTATAATGGGCAGCCTGGCTCACCTCCCAGTGGTGGTGGCGGGCAACGTACGATCCCACTAGGGGCCCTGCGGCCAGGCACCCAGAGACATAACAACAGAACAAAATATAATACTTCATAAACCAGACATTACACTTTTCTGGCCTTTGCAGTTGTTCTGCATTCCATCACAGAGTACATACGGCGCAGATGTGGGATACCACCGGTGGCGCCTGACCCAAAATACTATGCCACTATGTTCCTCTGACCATTTAGCCGCTGTGCCCCTAGTAGGACACCCCATTTCGCACATTTTGTCCCGAGGAGGCAGGTCAGGCGTAGAGGGATCACATTAGTACTCTGGCAGGCCCTGCCACCTACTTTCCAAAGATTTCAGTGGCAAGAGCCTGTTGTAGAAGAAAAAAAAAAAAAAAAAGAAAAGAAAGAAGGAAAAAAAGTGCGATAGTTAGAGTAGGGGTGAAGACTGAAGGAGGGGGTTGGTTGTTTTGGGTATTTTTCTGGCGCATCAGCTTCTATGGCCATAGTGCGCTTTAACTTAGGTTTTATGGATCATTATCTGATGTCTTTTGGTGTGATCATATTAAATTATAATAATCTATAAGTTTCAGGAACTGGAAAACTTCTAATGGATTGTGTCTATCTGCTAATATTGCCTGTAATGAAGTAGTTGCTTTTAAGGATTGAAATGTAATTTGACGTTCTCGTGTAAAGTTATGGCAGTCAATAGGATATGTTGGACTGTTAGTGTTGTTTGACAGTCAGAGCACTCTGGCTGAGATTCAGGTCGGAGCAGATAGGAGTGGGTAACGTTGGTGTGTCCTGTTCTTAATCTGCTTAGTATAACTTCTTCCTGTCCGTTAGGTCTTGTACTAGTTTTCCATTGTTGTAACATTGGTTTTATTTGAAATAATTTGTTACAGGCTTGCTTCTGCAATTTTTGTTGCCACTGTTATTTCGCCGCTTTTTCGGATTGTAATTTTATAGTCTTGATCGGGCTTTCCTCCTCTTGTTTTACTGCTTTGTCTGCCTGTTCATTACCGTCTATTCCAATATGTCCGGGAACCCAATGGCGCCTCCGTAGCCAGGTGGGCAGGAGCAGCAGTGCGTAGCACACGCTTCTTGATTAGACCGGGGTTCGAGCCCGTGACCACCAAATACGGAGGATGCGGAAAGGTCAGGGAATAACCACCGCATATCCATCCTCGGAGCAATATGGCCTTAGTTGCTAATGCTCCTAAATAACAAAACAAACAAACCGGGAACCGAACAGAAACTTATGTTTTGTTTTCGTTTTTAGTTTTGTTAGGATATTTTGGATTTGCCATACGGTCGGATGGGTATTTCTGTTATTCTTTAAGGTATGCAGGGCATAGAATCAATCTGTGAAAATTATACAGTTGGCGATGTTGGTTAGCTATATATGGTTCGTGACTAGTTGTATATCCTCCAGTTCTACAGTATAAATGCTGCACTCATTTGGGAGATGATGGTATTCGGGAACTTGGCTGCTATTCCTACTTTGGTTTCTGGTTTGAAACCATCTGTGTATATCAGGGTAGAATTGAATGTAGGTCTGTGTAGGCTGCGTGTAATTTCTGGAAATTTTGTTTAGGTAGAGAATCCTTGTTTCACTTATACATATGGAGATCGCATATCGTTTGAATAGTATCCCAAGGTTGATGAAGGAGGGAGAACAGGTAGAAGGATGGGGATGATAGAGAAGGCAACTCCAAAGGGTCAGTGGGGACAGGCCCCGCCATATGAAGAAGGGATAGGGAAGTAGAAGAAAAAATACCTTGCTAGGTAGCCTGGTATGTGGAGGACAGTGATTATTATCACTTCGCGAACTGATGGGCCATTTTCATCTTTTATCGCCAAAAATTAGATTTTAGAATATCCGAAAACAGAATATTTAAGAATATCCGAGAAAACCGGCAGAGTAATGAATTACTAATTGCGAAAACTATTTAAGTGATAACTCCTTAATTAGTAGGTATAAAAAACTGCATAGTTTGTTCTAAACTTCTAATCGTTCATACACTATAATTAAGATTAGCCGGAAACGTAATTTTCAGTCGACAAAACTGCCAAGTTGTAACCCGAAGCTACGATGATTCTTGAAGTAGTGTTCATACCTGTAAAAGTTTCAGATTTGAAGCGCTTTTTCTCCTGTATTTTGCAGTGATAGGAACAGTCAGAAGAAATCCGAGAACGGTGTTAAGTATTAGTAAACAGTTAAATTCACCATATATGGTGATAATGCATTTCCTTTTGATACATGTATCCCAGAGTATGCCAGCTATACTAGCAACGAAATATCGCCGAATATTTCTTAACTTTCTCATACTTTTCTGTGCGCGTTTGGTGGTGAGATTTTCATAAGACCCTGCATAAGGAAAATGGTAACCTATCGATATGAAAGTTATTATGGTGGTCTCTAAGAATATTTTAAATAAGTTCTGGAATTTGAAAAGGATTATACCTGCTGTTCCAAATTTATAGTAATGTTTCTGTAGGTAGAAAGTGAAGGTGGGGGGGGGGGGTTATAATCAGAAATGAAACGAACAGCTTGTAAGGGATTTACAAAAATACGCTAGAAATTTTGTATTGATCCGACTCTTTCTTCTCGAATAATTCTTGAATATCAGAAATATACTTTAATTTACGAATACATACAGCGTATTTCAGAAGTATGTGTAGACAATTCTGGGACGTATCCCGTGATCCAAAATAATCATAAATATAAACTAATGACATGTGATGTGTCCGATCCTGAACAATTACGTAGCCATGCCTGTTTTTATATAAATATAGGAAAACGGCTATTGAGTTTTGAATGAAAAAAATAAAATAAATAAATAATAATAATAAAAAATAAACAAATAAATATAATAGCAACAAAAAGAATAAACAGACAAGTATATGGTAAAATATTTATGTATAACAGGTAGTTTCTGCGTTTTTTTCTTTTTTAGAAAAAAACACAAAATTCACAGCCGTTCAGAATCGGAAAAGTTTATACGACTTAACTTTTTTCTCCCCCTTATTATACCGTAGAATAATCCCCAGAATTCTTTACGCATGACTTTGAAGCTATGAGAAAAAAAGTAGGGATTCTATTAGTTCGATTTTTAATGAAATTTTGAATTGGGGACAAAGCTTTTCAAAAAAAAAAAAAGAAGCTAAATATAAAATTTCATGAAAAACTATTCACTGGGAGTGCAATTGTTGCGTGCGGACTGATGAACGCCCTTTATGAATTTTCGAAGGCATCTAAATATGAATAATTCAAAAACTTACAATGGAACTAAGTCATTAATATATTATAATCTAAATTGTTAAATTAATTATAACGCCTATGGATATAAAAGGCAAAAATAATGAACTTTGAAGTCAATAATGAAGTCATTATTGAATATAGTTTTGAGAAATGCTAGTTAAGAGTGCACGATCACTTTAATTCAGAAACAACTTAATTTAGTTTTAAATGAAGCATTTTTATTTAAGTACTGTGAAGCTTTCATTCGATAGAAACAACTTTCATTAGTATTAAAGTGATCCTTGTACCTTCGCGGTAGCACAGTGGTGGTTGTAGCACCGCTTTCCACACCAGGTTGGAAAGGCAAGGAAGAGACTTGATTTCCATCCCACCTTCCACCTTAGCAGAGTTAGTCTGTCCCAAACGAGGGTTGTAGGGTATTTTCTCCCGGGAACGTTGGTTTTTCTTCCAACAAACAGACCAAAGAACACACGTAATTGTAGACAGTATGCTGACATCTCACAGCTTTGGTTGCTTTGGCGCTTAACATACACGTGATACATGCGCACGTTTCTACATTTCTATTTCCCAAAATAGTTACAATGTTGGCATTCGTCGATGTCATTTCCGAAAGATTTATTCTCATCTTCGTACTCAAATTCAGCCCAAAGTGCCACTTATTGTACACATCGAAGATAGCGAATCACTACGACCTGTCAAAGACGACCATTATTCACACAACTTGGCAGAAATTGGTATTGATTGATGACTCTTCTACCTTCCATGTCTTCTCGCGTATCACACTATAGCCAGTAGGTGATGATGAGGGAACATGTGGTCAAAATCCCTGGAGAAGACCTGCTTAATAGTGTTCGTTAACACGTGATGTATCCATCCAGGTGGTTCCTCCAGCTATTAATATTGCATAGTGGAACTTGAGAAGAATCTACGCAGTGTATGTAGTCTTATATTGGCTAGATAGATAATTAAGGATGGGACAGAACATATTAAGATTAGTCGTATAGGAATGTCTTCGGAAAGACATAGGCAAATTTTAAGCGTCATGTAAAGAAGACGAGAAAATTAAATCCTCTGAATTCTGTACGCTGTTTCTGCAGCTCTTGAAGTTTTAAAGCTTTACACCTCTGGAAATATGAACTCTTCAAAAGCAATATCCTGTTACAACAGGCCGCTTACTTCTCACAAAACCAACGCTAGGCTTGCTGTGTCTAAACAAAAGGGTACAGAATCTTTTTAGCTATGAAAAAAAAAAAAAAAGCACTGTCGAAAGATATGAATTTGAGGAAGGAGTAGGGTGAAACGCCAGCGTGCCATTGCGAGGTATGCGAAACGAGATAAGGAACATCGTAACAATGACAAGCCTGCGAAGAACTTGGCTTTTATTTTGACAGTCCAACGCTAGCTGCGATTTCAGCTGTCACGCTAAAATTGCTGACATCATATCCGCTAGATGTCGTGCAAAGCAAGTACTTAGACGACTGCCTGCGAAAAAGGCAGCAACACACATCCACACATTATTATCTGTGGTTTTTTGCATGCTGTGGCTGCGTTACAGTTAACTGTTGTTAAGGTTCCCACCTGAATTAATTGATCTTCAAATGCTTCTCAGGACGAAACTGCATACTATACACTGTATGCATCAATTTGGTTTAGGGAAAACCTTGATATGTTCTCTATATCGAGAATAAAACTACATTCACTTTGTTCGTGGGGGGGTGGGACATTAACAACTTACCATAAAGAATTTTAGGTTTATATCAGCTAATCATCATGAAACTAATATACATGAAATACAAATTTTACATAGGGGCACTCATAAGTGAAGAAATACAGGGGGAGATAGATTGAACAATTGAATAACATATAACATGCTAACCTTATCATTCGTTAATATAAAATTGGCTCTGTCACCGAATGTCTTAAAACGTGTAGGGGTTAGTGGGGGCAGCAACCTCTGAGACAAAAGAAATATCCAAAACTGTTTAAGAAATTGCTTCAACGGTTAGTGTCATACATATCGCTTGCTACCTGGATATATCACAGAAGACTGAAAAGTCATGAGGCTAACGTTAAGGTACCGTATCCGTACAAGATCAAATCTGTTCGATTAATAACGCTGCATGATCTTGTGAGTAGGATGGATTTTTGTAATTTTTTTCCCCCATCAAGATTAGATGAAACCCAAACTGGTTAGTTAATGTATTGTGGGCATACAAGCTTTCTATACCACACTCATAATTATATAATTTTAGCATAGCAGAATCCGAAGCTTACATTAAAACTCCTTTTCTCTTCAGTGTTGGAAAAGTTGCATGTGGTGTGGCTTTAAGTAGCTATACAGTTTATTTATTTATTTATTTATTTTTTTTTTTTTGAGAAAGATGTTAGTCGAGGAGTACTCAAAATTGTTACAACTGAGGAAATATTCCAGGATGTTCTCAGACATTGTTTTATCTAAATTAAACGAACTAAACCTCCATTACAAAATCCTATTTTAGCAAGATGAATTGCCACTTAATTTCCAACTAAGTATAGCTAGTCGTCCTAAGAATGCAATTGACATTAATCTTATTTGCTGGAGTTTTGATATTAAGTGGCCTACGTGAAATTCCAATTTAAGTCCTGCGATTTCTGGTTTTGTAAATACTCTTTTTCCGAAAATCCAGGATTTTTGGCTATTGGATATCTTGAAAGAGATTAGAATTCGTGGAAGAGTGAAGACAGCAATGCTGAATTCTTGAATTGTCGCCATTAAAAGCGGTTTTGGCAATAGCCGGAACCGCTTTTGCAATATTTTATATTCCTTTGTGGTTATAAATATACAACATCCGTTTATAAAATTATAAACTCATCATGGTAAGTTATTTTGTGCTGACCTGTACATTCAAGAATTTTATATTAAAAAAATTCCAGTCGTGGTTGTAATGAAATGTAAACTTAATTAATCATACGATCATAATTTATTCTCGTCTATGTGTCAGAGGAAGAGGAGGAGAAAGAGGAACTTAGAACGATAAAATGCGTGTTGTGATCAGCCTGGTCATGCTGCTTGTTGTAGAATAAAATAAAAATAAAACCAAACTAATTAATATTATTTAGCTGATGAGTTCCTTGCTTGCGAGTACATTCCAACAACTGGCAAGCACGCAGGAGTGCACTGTTGTTTTGAACAGTAACAGGATAGCATTATCTCCCCTTACGAGACTTCATATTGCTGGATGATGTTTTAAGAGTTGAGCCACCCAACAGTTTATCTAAAGAATCTCTCTCATTTACTGCTCCACATTTCCGGTAATCTTTAGTAATCGCCTTGTCCTCTTCGTAAATGGTCGTAGCGTATTACTGCAGTCGTAACTTGCGAAGTTCTTCCGAAATCGATTTCCAAATGCTGCCAGAATCGAAACGTAATAAATAATTGTTAAATGTGTGGCTTTAATTAGCTAAATGTGTGGCAGCTATTAGACTAATGTTTGGTTTTAATTAGTCTAATGTGTGTGGTTGTAATTATCTTAGTATGTGCAGTTTAGGAGTTTGTTTAATTCAAATTATTTGTATGTTTGTGAGTTGAGGTATTAATAAACTCCCGAGGAGGTCTTGAAACAACACACACATCTGATGTAGTTTAATGATTGCAATGTATCTTTATATTAATTGCATCTACTATATATATATATATATATATATATATAATTATATTTAAATAATGTTGGAAAAAAAGGATTACTTAATAAAAATAAAAAGGAGGGTACAGCACACATCATAGGCAGCAAAAAGCACATTCCTCTACATGATGCTTGAAACATAGTCATATAAATTAGAATAAGGTTTAAAATAATAAAATAATAAAATAATGCCAGCAGTACGGCAAGACAAGAGCGAAAAAAACAAAATTAAACCTAAATTCTAATCTAACAGGGAGGGAAGAGAAAGGTAACAAGGAAAAAATATATTGGAACGGAAACTCTAATAATTTAGAAAATCTAATTATACGAATAATAATTCATTGAAATTTTCAGCCAATTAAATAGAAAATTTAGAGGTGCCCCCTCTGATGGGCAACAGGTCCAAATTTATGTGAAATATCACCAAACAGAGATTTAAACCATTCACAATAAAACAAAACAAAACAAAAATAGAAAAAATAGCCTGACCATTATGCCCCATCTCAACAGAGGACCACAAGGCCAATAATGGTCAGGGAATCGCTGCATTTCGAACGCTAAACAAATCGCCGCAAAGGCGAAACGATCGCAAGATCAGTCCGCCACACCGATCCCCAGATCGAACCGCCAATGCAGGGAATTGAATAGCGGTGGTCCTGATGCAGCGAAAATCAAAAATAGAACAGACAAGAGCACTCCAGTACAAAGCCACACTACTGACAAAAGTAAACTTAACCCGTTTATATAAACAAATAATAAAATGTACTGCCATCTATAGTTTATTATTTGTTTATATAAACGGGTTAAGTTTACTTTTGTCAGTAGTGTGGCTTTGTACTGGAGTGCTCTTGTCTGTTCTATTTTTGATTTTCGCTGCATCAGGACCACCGCTATTCAATTCCCTGCATTGGCGGTTCGATCTGGGGATCGGTGTGGCGGACTGATCTTGCGATCGTTTCGCCTTTGCGGCGATTTGTTTAGCGTTCGAAATGCAGCGATTCCCTGACCATTATTGGCCTTGTGGTCCTCTGTTGAGATGGGGCATAATGGTCAGGCTATTTTTTCTATTTTTGTTTTGTTTTGTTTTATTGTGAATGGTTTAAATCTCTGTTTGGTGATATTTCACATAAATTTGGACCTGTTGCCCATCAGAGGGGGCACCTCTAAATTTTCTATTTAATTGGCTGAAAATTTCAATGAATTATTATTCGTATAATTAGATTTTCTAAATTATTAGAGTTTCCGTTCCAATATATTTTTTCCTTGTTACCTTTCTCTTCCCTCCCTGTTAGATTAGAATTTAGGTTTAATTTTGTTTTTTTCGCTCTTGTCTTGCCGTACTGCTGGCATTATTTTATTATTTTATTATTTTAAACCTTATTCTAATTTATATGACTATATATATATATATATATATATATATATATATATATATATATATATACATACACTCTGCTGGCTATCTTTTAAAAGAAATTATTCCTTATAATAACAAACGAGCTGGAATTCAGTTATTGAGGTTTATTTTCTTCACTTTTTTAACGAAAAGAATTACTATTCAATTTGAAAGAAATAAGGATAGTTCAGGATTATGTTATAGAGTTCACTTTAAATATTCATTTTAAATCTGTTTTTAAAAGCCATTCAGTGGGACAACTGATGATGTTGCCAACAGCAAACTCTAAATGAGAAGCATTCAAGAATATAATTGTAGAAGCTACTAGACGTTTTATACCAACTAAGAGATACTGTTCAAAGTTTTTTCCTAAGTGGACTTCAGATGAACTGAGGAGACTAGCGGTAGAGAAGAAAGATAAATGGAAAGATAAATTATCGAAAGATACAAAAACCTACAATGGATATGAAGTAGTCTGTAAACCAAATAAAGAAATGGGTTAGAGAAGTTAAAAAGATTACGATGTCTCTGGAAAAGAATGCATAGACTTCTTAAGTAAACACTAGAAGGAATTACATTGGTCCGCCAGATATAAATGGTATAACTATTGATGATACTTCTCAGGTTGTTGATAAACTGAATAGATATTTTGCATCTACGTTTATACATAAGGCATTTTTTTTATAGATGGGAGTGCTAGAAGTGTATCAAATTACAATGAGCTAAATGATTTTGTTATAACCAAGAGGAAAGTTAAATTGTTGAAGCTAAACGAAAAGCACCCGAGCGGATGGAATCTATCCAATTATATTAAACCAGCAAAACTCTACCCGTAATTATGAGAACATCCTTGGATTCACGGGCGTTTTCTATGGACTGGAGATGTTTGAATGTATTCCCAATTCATAAAAGGGAATAAAAGATGAAGTTATTAATTACAGACCTCTAAGCTTGATTTCTGTTCCAGGGTTAAATAATGGAGTTGCTGGTTAAAGAAGTAATGCAGGATCACCTGGACAGAAAAACTCTTATAAGGCCAGTAGCAGCATGGATTTCTTAAGGGCGAGCTTGTCTGACGAATCTGATTTGAAACTATGACGCAGTAACTAAGGAAATGGATGCAAAAATAATTTTGACTTCATATACTTAGATTTCAGAAAAGCTTTTGATACTTTTCCACACAGTATCAAAAGCTTTTCTGAACTGGTGTACAAAAGGCTGGTGTACAAATTGGATTAGTGTGCCTTAGGGGCAAATTACTGTTATGGATAAAGTTGCGATTATTAGACGGGGGGGGGGGGCTGAAAATTAGTAATTGACGTTTAACGCTGAAGATGCAAGGTACTACATATGGGTGGCAGTAATCCCCATAATAAGATACCAACTGTGTGGTACCAGGGTTGTGGAGAACAAAATAGAACCGGGGTTAATTTTGCAGTCAGATATGAAGTTCTTTGAACAGTGTCCTCGCTCTAGCTCAGTTGATATAATCACCGCCCTTCCCACGCTGGGTAGTAAAGATCTGAGTTAATCCCCTCAATGAAGTAATTTTTATGGACCTTTTTCACAGCATGGCTGAGTTAGTTAGTTTCAGGCGAGGACTGCATGGATTCCTTTCCCGGAAACTGATTTTTCTCCGGCAAAAAGGCAAATTGACCATGGACACACGCAATTTACAGACATAATACATAGGGCGCAATATTGTCTAAGTCGCTCATAGGCCTAAAACCCTATAACAACAACTCTTAACAGTGCAGACAGCTCCTGATTTTTTAAATGATATACAGAAATTTTGTCAGTAGGGATAAGGAGGTGGTTATCCTGTTGTATAAGACAATGGTTAGGCCACACCTTAAATACTGCAAACAGCTCTAGAAGCTTCATTTTAGGAAGGATTGTGGACCTGTTGGGCGGGATGCACAGAAGGGCAACGAGATTAGTGAGGGGTAATTTTACCAAGAAAGGCTTCTGTTATGCAAATTGTAGCTTTTGAAAACTGGCAGCTAGTAGGTCTGATTGAGGTATCTTTCCTCTACACGCATGAGAAAATATAAATTTAAATTGAGGAAGGATGGCTGCAGGACAGATGTACGGATATTTACTTTGATCCAGTGGGTAGTTGATTTTTGGAACAAACTTCCATCTGTGTTGTGGAAGTGAGTAGTTTGAATAAATTTAAGGAAGAACTGGATAAATTATTAGAGGTGTTGGAGTGGTGACGTGGTAAGTGTTTTTTTGCTGGTGCTGTATAAGCTTAATTTCTTGCATCATTAACCACTACTAATACTAAATGAAGCCTTGTTGTCATCTTGGAAACTTCGATTTTTTGTAGTTTGCTTAAAAGAAGATTGAAGTCGCTGTTCTCTCTCACCCGACAGTGAAGCAAATGCATGTGAGAGATTTTATATAGAATATTAGAGGAAGGAGGCTAAATGAGAATAAAGCATCATAACGACTGAGAGCAGTTTCTTTATGTGTCCCGATAAGATGAATCAGATATATTTAGAGAATCGAAGTCAGAGATATAGGAGAAATTAAGGAGGTTGGGTGACGTGGGAATTGAGATTGGGGCGAGCTGGATTGAGTTTGGTTGGTTAGTTTAGAGCAAGGATTACGAACTCGCCTGCGTTCCGTCTGTTTAATTCCAGTGGCCTTCTCAATGACTTTATTTTTTAATAATGATAAAATGTGATCAGTTTTAACGGGCCAAGAATTTTCAAATTTAAGTACGCGAACCGTTAGACACAACTTGCCTTCCGCAATTTTTATTGAGAAGATCGTTCTTTTCAGTAAAAATGTTCAAAATCATATCTCCAAATCAGAAGTACACATCCCGTTTGGAATGTGTACTTCTGCTTTGGAGATATGATTTTGAATTGAGTTCCTCAAATCTCTCTCTCTCTCTCTCTCTCTCTCTCTGTAAAAATGCGATTTTCCTACCACTCCTCAATCTGTTCTCTCTCTCTCTCTCTCGAATCGGGTACTTCTGTTGAAACAGTCTGTCGATTATGACTTTCAAACCTTTGTCCAATAACTTTTCCTAAAGAAACGAGGTCGACGACGGCTTACCAGGATCCACAGTGATTAACCCGACCTCAGTGGGTTTAAATTGGTTCCCTGCTCTCCAATATGACATTCTTTTCATGGATAACACCAAAGGTGCAAGAGCTCGCCCCATGTGCGCTGTTCTAGGCGAAAACCTCCGCTGAGCTGCCCGATGTCATCTTAGACAGGGTGGCTGCTCCACGTTGGTCTCACTCGTTCGCCGTTGTCGGGTATTATTATCGAACAAGTCCTGTGACTTCTGAACTTCTTGTTTTCCATTCTCCTGGAATGTTTCCTTCTGAGTTGAGGGCAGTGCAGCAGAAGATGAAATTAGTTCCTCTCCATGCTCTGTTAAATTGTTGAAAACAAGCTCGTACCTGACCGTCTTGTTGAAAACAAGACGGTCAGGTACGATCTTGAAAGCGTTTCGTCACTCTGGAATTATAATTCTTTTATATGAAGTGTTTGTTAGTATATTCAACTAAAATGTGTTGAATGCATCTTCTGTAAGATATGAGCAGCTTTTAATGACATTGTCCAATTCATAGTACTATTTGTATTATAATTTGGCTTTATGTTATATTGTGGTTGTTATCGCTATACTGATTCTGTTTGTACTTATTCACTTTCCAGTTCATAAACAATATTTAAGAACTCGTATACATTCATTTTTATAGATTTTGAGATTTCATCCAATCCTTGTGTAAAACACTTCTAGATTTTCTGAATCTCATACATTATCCACACCACTCTTCCACATGTTCACGGTTATGAGTTTGATATTAGATATAATTAAATTTTTAATACGAAATTAAGTTGATATTGCTTTTTGCGCATCTGAGCCAGTAAACCCACATGATTAAAGTTTCATGTGTGTTTTTATTATTTCTGATATTTTGATCAAATTTCGATGCAGGCATATTTTCTTTTTTAACTTCCCCAATTCTGTAAACAGAAAAACTGAAAAAAGAGCATGTTACCAAGAAGGGAATTTACAGATTAAATAAACCAACCACTGAACGTTAAACTAGAATCTTATTTATTAATAATCTTATTAAACTAGAATCCTATATATCTTTATTGCATTCAGTGACTAGGTACATGGATGCCTGATGCAATGACCGTTACAGCGACAATGCTAGGGGTTTAACATAAAATTGACCAATACAGGAAAAATTACAAAAAAACATATGTAAACATAAACGAATAATTACATATATTACATACTGTATATAAAAATTATATATTAATAAGGTAAATGAAAGAACATTTTTTTTTTCATGCTACACACAGCGCGACGAAAAAATGATGGCAGTCACTCAGCTGAAGACGAAAGTTGTTCCCTCATGATACGTCTTCTGTAGGATTTGCCCTCTATGAACTTTTTTGTAGTCCACATCCATCTCCTGGACGTCGTGGAGCATCTCCATGGGCAGGAGGAATCTGTCACTTATCCTGAACCTCCAGGCCACAGACTGCAGAGAGGGGAGGGCTCTTAAGGGTTTCGGGGGCGGGGGTCCTCTAATTGCACATCTGCCAAAAACTTGACGTATTGATTTCACCCGCAATCATTTTAATTGACACGAGAAAGCGGAGGGTGAGTATCTGTTCGGAGAGTTTTCTGTATTCTAGAAGTTTGGTCATTTCTGAAGTGTGTGTGTGTGTGTGTGTGTGTGTGAGGGGTGGCAGTTTATGCTTGTAGAGGGCCCACCGAAGAAGTCAGTACTCATCAGATGTAATGGGTTTTAGCGTGGTTTTTGTTGCCGACGCCCAGATTTCCGATCCGTAGATGATGACTGGCTGCAGACACCATTATATGACATGAAGGAGGTATTGTTCGAAAGCCATTTGGATCTGCAGACGTTGTTGTGAATGTCTGCAACATGGTGTTTGAAGCTGAGTTTGGGATCGAAGATAACGCCGAGATTTCTGTGCTTGGTTACTGGGGTGATGGAGGTTCCATTTGATTTCCAGGTTTAGTTGCTTTAGGTTTGATTTAAGTGAAAACACCATTTGTGCTCATTTATTAGCTAGGTAGGTAATAAAATTCTTAAGGCTGTTAATGATGGTTTCGGAATCAGGTCAGGCGGTCCCGTGGATCCGATAGAACAGCTTCAAATTGTCTGCATAACTGATAAATTCTGTTTGCTGGTACAGGAATGGGTAAATAGCAGCCGTAAAGAGGTACCCAGAAAGAACCCCTCCCTGGGGAACACCCACACAGACTTTCCTTGCGAATGATTTTTTTTTTTATTCACAGTCGGGTGAAGGACTCTGGTCGTTAGTAGCAACTTCAAGAAGTCTAGTATATTGACTTTGATCTGGTGTCCCTCCTCGCAAAGTTGCAGGAGGGGCCGGACGTCTATGCTGTCGAATGCAGACCGGATATCGAAATAAACAATTGCTATCTCAGCCCTATTTTGCAGAGCCCCCAGAATGGTGTTGGTGGAGCTGCGTTTCAAGGCATATTGAATAAATGGTCTCACATGGCAGAACCTGGTTGGTTAGGATGGGAAGAAGGCACTTCTCCATGACTTTGAGGAGACAGGAGGCTTTCATTATTGGCCTGAATTGTGAGGTAGCCCCTTGTGTTTTGGGGATTGGTCGAACAATATTGGTTCCAGGCTGATGGGAAACTTTGAGTTGCAAGGATTCCTAGGAGTGCGTCAATGATGAACACACTAACGCTCTTAAGAATAAATTATGGGACCCCATCATATCCAGTGCAAGACGTTGGTCGAATATTTATAACTGACCTCCACGTCATTCTGCGATCCACTTGGATCACAAATACCACAGACAAGTCGATTATAGAATTTCCGGTTAAAGTAAAAGTTTACTAAACGTGTTATCATAATACTAACTCTTAACATTTATAACCCGCATTGATACAGTTGACTTTTCAAAAACATTTATTACCAAATTAAATCATTATTCACTATAATGCCTAAAATCTCTACCTCAAGGATAGGCTCTTACTACCAATTTAAAGGTATGCGTGATTATTACAAGGCAGTGCTTTTTAAATCTAACCCAGCTGTACGTCAAGTTAAGTAAACTTATGTACCTACATTTTACTTAGGATGCCTGTGTGATTTTTGATATATCTCTTCTTGTAAGCTCTGCACTTCGCCTTGCCGGTTGTTATGTACTAAGTTCCAGTTTCTTCAGCAATATATACAGGAATTTTGTTTGCTGATTTTGCAATTCAAATCGAAATGGTCCTCGTCCATCTTTTTTTTTATATTGTTATTCTTGTTAACAGGAGTTGCTATTAAGAGTAGGAATACAGTATTCATTTGAACTTTGCCTACCAGATCACAGATCTTCAGTAAGCCTGTGTGATGAAATGTTACCTTGGAATATTGTAATATTCATTATAACTTCCTTTGAATATTTCCCTTCGTTTCTTTGAATATTTCCTTCATTTCAGAGATCATTGGGGGAATCGGAGCCAAATTTAATTAACTGCATGAACTGTAAATAGATGGAAAGGCGACTTGCTTCCCGTAAGTTTTCTTTTCTGTGTTCCTTACGTTGTAAACATTTGCGATAGTTAACTTATCTTTCCACTAAGAAACAAAAGCTGAACTCTTAAAATAATTTCCATTGCGGCTAAAGTTTTACGAGAATTTCAGTCGTCTGTTATTATTGAAGTTAAGCCTTGTTTTGGTTTTGTTTAAAGGCGTACTTTTCTCTTCGTAACCTTTATCGCCACAGCGTTTTCGTAGCATTTAACTCTTTCCCCCGCCACCAACCCCTCATCCTAGCCACCAGAGGGCCACGGCTGTTAGAAGCGTTGCTAGAGACGAGAACTCAATAAATGTGTGGTGTTCATGCCCACATAAAACGCCTATAATGGAAGTCGGTCCCAAGAAACCTCAGAGCCAAACTAGAACACGCCGTTAGCGCACTATCAGAGACAGCGAGACTGCATATCGTCATACACAATCGGTCTATGTATAGAGATAAGAATGCCAGCAGGATGGGGGTCGGACAGGATGGTTTGATAACAAACATCCTAACGGAGACACTAAAATTGGTACGCCTTCGCGTTGTCTAGACACTGCTAACAGCATAAAAATCTGCATTCTTAGAATTTAACGGACTTATTCGTCTCTAAGATCATACAAAGAGGATTACCAGAGGGAGGGAAGCTGTTTGAGAACCATCACGTGTCTGCCACTCGGTGTTTTATGTGAATGTGTTTGCGAGGCAGGCAACGGAATGCAATCTGTCACTCAATGGTTTGCCGTACGAGGTAAACAGATGCGTCCATTCATCACAAGTACTGTTATGCAAAACACCCTCGCATCCGGGTTTCTTCGCTTCAGCTTCGTGTGTAAAAGGAGACCATTCTTAGTAGGAATTTCAGATGAAAACTTTCCATTAGAGAAACTACATGCGATGCGTTTCGTTATTATTAAGTAATTCAATAAACACTAATTCGTGAAGAAGATATAGTATCTGTTTGGGATTTTTTTCCATATTATCAGATAAATTTGGAGCACCGATTAATCCTTAAATTGATATAATTTCAAAGGTGACGTTTCAGCCTAAACTGGAAGTCCTTCATCAGTTGAAATAGAACAGTTATTGTAAGTACTTATTAAGTAGACGTTGTTTTCATTCGAAGGAGAAAACCATGCGATTTATTTAAATTCAAATCTCTTCGGAAGCACTGGTTAAATAAGACTTGTACGTTGCAAATTGCTTCATTACCGTCGTAGTGGAAAGAAAATTAAAAGAAAAAAAACGGCCCTGTTTACTGGACAACGCAATGAAACAGGGAAAAAAAAACTTTACATGCACCAGCGCCCTCTAAAGCCACTTACATTCCAGCAGACCTCCTGGAACTCTTTAAGTTTACATGACCTTTAATTAAAAGTTCCACGATATCGACGGACGAACAATCAATCACTTTCCGCAGCCAGAAGAACGTCGTCCACTCTCAACAGAATGTACTGTTTAATGGAGAGACTACAGATCTCGCCTGCTTCAACAAGTGAAACCATTAAGTCGCGCTTACGCCCGTTAAACTTGGAGAACGTTTAGAAGCAGAGAAAATTGCTCAAAGACGTAAGGTGTTGAACGAGAGAGGAAGTCACCTTCATCTGTGCGACTCATTAAAAGGGATACATTCTTGAGGCAATTAAGATTGACTTACACAACAGCTGTGAGCATATCACATATTGTACTGAAACAGTCTCAAAAAGGCTTATACGCAGAGATCGCTTCTTTTCCTTATTTATATGGTAATTCATGTTTAATTCAGGAAGGTTGCTTTCATATGCGCTAGTTTTTGTGACTGACTATGGCTTAATCACTTTCACTGCTATTTAATCGTAGAACAATGAAACGATATATAAAGGAAGTTCCATTGGTACACTACTTTTCCACATAGTTGGTTACCCATCATATTCAGGAACTTCTCCAGAGTGTAATCATACTTCTGGTTTAAAATTCAGACCCATTCTCATTTAACTGGGTTTCATTGTTTAACTTCATCATCATTACCAAAATGGTTCCCTGCAAGAAGTTTTTCGATGCTCGAACTGATTAAAAGTCGGAAGGGACAAGGCCAAGACTTTGTATTGAATGAACAAACACCTCCATCAATGACGCTATAACCATTGTCGTTTGTAGCGGGTATAAGCGTTTGTTCGGCCTTGCACAAGCTGATTAAGCCAAAAACAGATATTTCTTTAACCTGATTCTGGCTTCACACACAGATAGCAACTGTTGAAAATTCTGAGGGCTTAGACGTTTTGTCATGATCATATATTAGCGCACACTTCGTTTGTCTACGTTTCAAGTAATAGCTATTTTAGTTTGGTCACTTAAGTTAAACATAAGAAAGGCACCTGGGGTGGATGGGATCTATCCATTTATATTAAAGAAGGCGGCAAAGGAAGTAAGCAAATCCTTAGCCCGTAATTATGAGAGCATCCTTGGACTCAGGAGAGGTCCCCCACGGACTGGAAATGTGCAAATGTGTCCCCAATTCACAAAGGGAGGTTCGAAGGGAGACACGAGTAATTACAGACCAGTTAGTTTAACTTCTGTTCCGGGTAAAATAATGGAGTCACCGGTTAAAGATGCATTGCAGGATCATCTAGACAAGACTGCAGCAATAATTCAGACACAGCATGGGTTTGTGAAGGGAAAGTCTTGTCTGACAAATTTGATTGGTTATTATGATGTGGTTACAAAGGAACTGGATGCAAAAAATAATTTTGATATCATATACTTGGATTTCAGGAAAGCTTTTGACACTGTTACGCATGGAAAACTACTGTAAAAATTGGAGAAGAATGGTATTAAGGGTAAGTTGCTACAATGGATAAAAGGATGGTTGAGTGGGAGGAGACAGAGTGTGGTAATCAATGGGTGCTGCTCTTCGTGGACTATTGCTATTAGTGGAGTCCCACAGGGTTCGGTTTTGGGTCCACTGTTGTTTTGTATATTTATCAATGATATTGATGAAGGTATATCAGGCTTAGTATCGAAGTTTGCAGATGATACAAAGGTTGGCAGGGTTGTTAATGACAGTAATGGCAGTGTGTTACTGCAACAGGATCTAGAAAATTGGGCAGATGGGATGAGAAGTGGCAACTGAAGTTTAACATTGAAAAATGCAAAGTACTGCATATGGGTAGAAGTAACCCCAGAGAAATGTACACTGTGTGGTATTACACTTAAGGTGGTAGAAAACGAAAAAGACCTGCGAGTAATTGTGCAGTCAGATATGAAGTTTTCTGAGCAATGCAGACAGCTGCCAGGGCAGGTCATGGGGTGTTGTCAATGATATACAGGAATTTTGCTAGCAGGAAAAAGGAGGCGATTGTCCCTCTGTATAAGGCAATGGCCACGCCTTGAGTACTGTGTGCAGGTCTGGGGGGCTCATTTTAGGAAGGATGTAGATTTGCTTGAGCATGTACAGAGAAGGGCAACAAAATTGGTAAGGGGAATGAAGGGTTCTTCTTACTAGGAGAGGCTTAAGTTCTGCAAATTACAGCAGCTGGAGACTAGGCACCTGCGAGGTGATCTGATTGAGGTGTATAAGGCCTTGAATGGGTTGAGCACGCTGAATTCTGATGGGATCCTTCCACTTTTTCAGATTACGAACCTAAGGGGGCATAAATTCAAATTAAGAAAGGACAGATGTAGAATAGATGTGCGGAAATTTGCCTTTAGCCAGCGGGTGGTTAATTGCTAGAACAAACTTCCATCTATCGTTGTGGAAGTTGATAGGTTAATTAAATTTAAGGAGGAACTGGACAAAGATTTAGAGGGGATTGTTTTGTAGGTTTTTTTTTTTTTTTTTTTTTTTTGCTGATGCTGCATAAGCTTCAGCTTATGCTTCATACACTTGCTTTCTTGCATCACATGCCACTACTACTACTAAATGTCAACAAAGATGCACAGCGTCCTCTTACAAGAAGAAAAATCATTACATATGTACCTTTTTAGTAATATGACGTTTCACTACTATGGAACGGTACAAATTCAAAACGACCACATAAAAAATAAAAAAAGCATATTCAATTGCAACCATTAACGCATGTATGAAGTTGTTTGGAAAATCTTGAATTGCCATTTGATTTCCATCCTTGAATTACCACCAGAGCCTTTAATGCGCTTGCGCGAATGGTTGTGGTTGTGCTGTGTTTGTTCTCCTGCAAAAGTGAGCTAAATGAATAGTTTCTGATGAATCTGCTCCAACATTTTTATACTGTCTGACTGAGCGAGTTATGTTCGTCACATCCATCAAGAAAGAAGAGGTTTTGGAAAGATAGTTTTCATGATATAACGAATGAAATTGATGTTTCCTTTCTACAAGGCATCTCAGATCGTTTCCGTAGGTGCCCTAGAAGCTGGGAAGTATCAACGAAAGGATCACTCCTTCGCAGTATAACCAAGGTCAGTCACTTTACTGTTTTTGTCCGATAATAGCACGCAAAGTCACTTGCCATTGTTCTTACGAAGAGGACTGAGCCTTTTAAAAGATCCTCTGCTAGTTAATCTGCAGTGGTTTGAAATCCAGAACTGTTGTTTAAATTTAGGAATGTTGTTAGGAATGCCTGTTGCTTAAATTAGGAATCTACTAAGTATATCTTTAAAATTCGCTCTTTAAATGAATTGTAATTGAATTCTGAAGAATTTTAACTAAAGTTCTCGGATACGTTTAGTACAAAATTATTTCAGATAGCAATAATTCTGTGTTGTATATCCCATACTCTGTATATTCATATTTTGTGTATTGTATATTTTTTGTTTAATCTCAAAAGAAATTCTGTATACTTATTGTTAATTACAATGGCTCCGCAAGTGCATATTATTTGCCAATTGTGCAAAAAAGAAATGCAAAGACTTCCTTCAATGCAATGCAGTCTTGTGTACTGCATCAAATGCATAGATATGTCAACTGCCAACTGGAAAAAGATGTCACAGGCAGCGATCGACTCGTGGAAGGACCCTTGTTGTATAAATCACAGGCAATCAAAGAAAAAACAGACGAAACATGAAAATAACTTTGGCTCCAGCCCAGCTGATCCCTCAAGCCCTCCCGACGATGAACCTCAGAGTTGCAACTGTCCCTCATCGTCAATGGATGCTCGGCAGAGTGGGCTATCCGAGGCCATACCTCATGACGTGGCATCAGAGCAGACAAATCGCTCCTTCTCTCACCTCCTTAACCAAGAAGTTTCACAAGATGAAAATCCGAATGAGCTGACCACAAAACTTATTTTTCAAATCTTGGACACTCACAAATCCATGATGGTCTCTGTTCTTGATGAAACTAAAAAAATCAGATTGGAAAACGCGCAATTGCGTGAATTTAATTATATTTTACTAAAGAAACTTTCGTATTTGACAGATCTTATTCGAAACTCCAGCAGGTCATTAAGCCCTACATACAATTGGACGAAACCCATGGAAAATTCCACTTTCCAGCCAACCCCTGCTGCTCCTGTTGCAGAAGCCACGTACACATCTATTATAAAGCAACCTCCATACCCTCCAGTATATGCTCCTATCCCCAGTCAGTCTCAGAAAACATCTAAGGACGTCAATCGAACCGCAAATCCACTCCTAGAAGATGTCATTTCCTCTAGGCGGCGGACAGATCTCATCGGAAGACAGCGGAATCTGTCCGCCTCTAATCACACAGGCAGACGTCGACATCCTCCTCCTGTTGTGGGAACAGCCACCAACTCTAAAATCAGAGCAATCCCCAGAACCAAAAGTTCGACCAAGAGTATTTTTGTCTCGAGATTCGAACCCCAACTCTGCGACAGAGAAGTAGAGCAGCACATCAGAACGCAGCTGCAGATAGAAACAAAGGCAATAAAAATGATTTCTAAACACGAGTCGTACAGCTCTTTCTACATTCAATGCCAGCAAACAGACTTTGATGAATTACTGAAGGACCACTGTTGGCCTGTGGGAACTATCATTCGGCCTTTCTACGGACGACCCCCTGTCCCTTACCCTCGGTTACAAGCTAGTGACTTAGCTATCGAAACAAGTGAGCATGAATGACAATCCGTTCGTTTTTCAGATATTCAAGAATCTCTACAGGAAATAACGTCTACAAATGATTCATCTGTCTCTTCAGCCTACCAGAATTTGAATGACACTAACTCTTGTGAAAACATCTTTCTACCCTGTCACTTGCCAACAATTAAGCCAAACAACTTATGCCTTACTGCAGCATCAAAAGATGCAATTACTGTATTCTATATGAACGCACGCAGTCTTGTAAAACATGATGAAATCCTCGCTCAACTGACATCATGGAATCTGCATCCAGACCGGATGGTTTTTACTGAGACCTGGTTCTCTCCTGAGGTTTCAATCCAAATTCCAGACTATTTTTTTTTCAAAGTTGCAGAGGTGATTCAAAAGGTGGTAGAGTTGCTATTTATGTTCATAGCCATCTGCGATGCTCTGCCTTTCCTATCTCAAATCTGCCTGATCAAGCTTGTGAACTCACTTTTATCCGCATTGCCATCTTTGGTGATGGGGTGTCTATACCGACCTCCCTCAGCTTCAGTTAAAAGCTTCCTTGTAACTCTTGAAAACACTGTCTCATTTCACAAGCAAATCCCTAAGCCTTCTACTGATTGGTGACTTTAATATTAACATTCTTGAAAGCTCTTCCTCTCAGGTGCAAGGCCTAGATGTCATTACTTCAAATGGTTTCTCTGTTCTTACTGATAGAGATATCCCGACTAGAATGGGAGAGTCCCACAATTCCCTTCTTGACTTCGCAGTTGGGGAATGCTCTCTCACGTATGCAATACTTGATACAACTATTTCGGATCATCGTCCCATCTTAATGGTAATCGAAAATGAAATAAATGAAGCAGAGATCATGTACACTTTCAAATCTGTCACTCCAGACTCTCAATCAGCTTTGTCATGACCTGCAGCAGTCAACGTGGGATGGAGTGCTTGCTACAAGTGATCCTGAAATTGCAACTAACTGCTTTTTTAAGCATATCCTAAATAGCTATGAAAAATACGTGTCATACATCAGGAGAACAGGGAATAAAAAGGCCACCAGGCCAAGAGTGAAAATATGCCATTTCATCTCAAACAAGATTTGTAATATGTTAAAGAAAAGACACAACCTTGCAAGAATTGCTAAAGCAACAGGACTCGAGGCAAATAAAATTAAATACACAACGTACAGAAACAAAGTCATTGACTGCATTCGGTCAGAGAAAAGAAAATATTATAGTTCTCAACTTACAGGTATTATAACAAGCAAGAAAAAATGGACAGTTTTTAACAAACTGTTACCGGAAAGAAACTGAAATCACGATGCTGCGTTGGAGATGTAGTTGAAAACGAGGTTCTCATTTCAGATGACGAGCTAAAAGCTACTGCCTTCTGTAACCACTTTAATTCAAGTGTGAATAACCTCTTTCAAGACGAACTTGACTTCAGAGACAATGAAATAAGAGAATCTGCCAAGTACTCAATCAGAAACTCTTTTTTTTCTCGTCCCTCTCTCTCCGATCAAGAGATTTTAGAAGCAGGGAATCACTTGAAAGAAAGGGAACCCCTGGCTTTGATGAAATATCTCCGTCTCTGCTGAAAAAGGTCCTTAGCTGAATTATTATGCCACTGAAGTATATATTCAATCTCTCCTTTCAATCTGGTAAATTCCCTTCTCAATTCAAAAAAAAACAATAATCATCCCTGTTCCAAAGGGAAACCGTTGTAACTCCATCAACAACTTTCGCCCAATAGCTCTACTCTCAGTTTTTGCAAAATTATTCGAAAAAATTCTTCGTAGCAGACTCATGGGTTTTCTTGAAGAAAATCAGGTCATCCATCAACAACAGTTTGCTTATCGCTCTAAAAGATCCACTGATCTTGCAATTGTTGACTTCTGCTCAAAGATCATTGATAGTCTTGAAAAAGGTCACTGTGCTATAGCACTGTTTCTTGACTTATCTAAAGCTTTTGATTGCATAAACCATACTATTCTACTTAACAAACTCAATAACCTTGGTTTGAGGGAAAATTAACCTTCTTCTTGAAGACTACCTTACCGATCGGCTGTTTGTTGTAAGAACAAATCAGTCATACTCCTACATCTGTTGGCGCCTCCGTAGCCAGGTGGGAAGGAGCAGCAGTGCGTAGCACACGCTTCTTGATTAGACCGGGGTTCGAGCCCGTCACCACCAAATACGGAGGATGCGGAAAGGTCAGGGAATGACCACCGCACCGGAGCAATATGGCCTTAGTTGCTAAGGCCTTAGTTGCCTTGCTTTCTGTGATGCATAATTGGCTTCAAAAGAATCAGCTTATATTGAATCCAGAAAAATCAAAATATATGGTGTTTAGAACGAAAAACAAACCACTAAATATTGATTTAGACGTAACATACAAAGAAAAACAACTTGAAAGGGTGAATGAAACCAAGTTTCTCAGAATCTGGCTGGATGATAAGCTAAGTTGGGTAAAACAAATGATAACCCTACGACAAAAAACTTCGTCACTAGCGGGATTACTCGCCAGGGCCTCTGCCTGGGTGTCTCCTTCTCTTCTCAGACAAGTATTCCTTTCTTTAATTCAGCCGCACCTCACCTATGGAATCATCTCATGGAGTACCACCAGCCAAGAAAACCTTGCGAGAATCAACTCCATTCTCAATCGATGCATTCGTTCAATTTTGGGCCTTCCCTAGAACGCATCGGTGAGTTCGAGTTACAAGGAAGTAAGACTCCTAAGCATCTACCAGCTATTGCAGAAAGCCGAGGCGATCCTTGTTTACAATGCTATGAAGACAGCAGACTTTCCCCCTCTCTTCAGATCCTTTTTCATAACCACAGACGAAGAAGAAATATCATACAATCTAAGAAATGAAGCCAACCTGAAGATTCCGCTTTTGAGAAAAGCCACGGGTCAGAAAAGCATAAAATACAGAGGTGCTAAAACCTGGAACAAACTTACTGCAAAAATCAAAAATGTCACTTCACTAAATCAATTCAAGAAACTACTAATTGAACACATCACCAGGGATGACTGATTCAAATTACCTTCCACTCAACTCCTGGATTTTAAAAACACCAACATGGAAATAATGTACAAATGTTAAAGGAAGCAGTTGGAAAATAGTTTGTAAATTGCTGTGCATGTATCTCATCATTTTTCTTTTCTCTCCTCATTTAATTGTAAAAATGTTCACAATGATGTTATAAGTAGTGATACTTTTTGAAGTCTTCTGTAAAAAAATGTACAAAAGATTCCAATTTATTTGTCTTTCCTGTTGAACATTACCTGTACAATTTCAGAACTGTGCATTTTTCAATTGTATATTTGTATATTCATAATTTTTTAAGGGAACACCCCCTAAAAAGCCATTGGCTTATGTGTTCTCCCTCCCTTTTTGTTGTTATCTCCCAAAAAAGTGTAACATAAAATAGGGATAAATAAATTATTATTATTATTTATGCTTTTGATCCGAGATTAAAGGGGCAAGCGTAGTGAGCAATTCCGGTCCGAGGTTTTGCCAAGTCAAGCGACAAAATAAAAACTGCAAGTCAAAAAAATTTATGAAAATAATAAAATGTTAAATTTTACATACGAATTTCTAAATCATTAGAGATGTCAGTAAAATAATACTTACATAAGTATAGTAGCATATTGGAATATAAATTTAATTAGGAACGAAAACATTACAGAAAAAAAAAGATTAAAATAAAATCATCACAGAAACAAAACAATCATAAATATAACTGTTTTTTTTTTATCGTATAATGTGAGCAATACACGAAGGAACCAGTTTTTTCCTGCTTCCTTCGTGTATCGTGGCCGTGAGGTCCAGCCGGAGAGTACGGCACCATTGTAATTATCAAGCTCGAGGCGGGATTCGAACCCGCGACCTTTGCGTTGCCAGGCAGGCACTTTACCCACCCGGTCGGCATAACTTAATTGCTAAACCATCATAGATTCCAGACCAAAAAAAGGTTTCTGGCAGCTGTTGGAATTAAGGCAAACAATTTTTTAAACGGGATAGTCATGAATTGGAGAACTGTCTTGTGCATTTCATTTTTTAAGAAGATCAAAGGAAGAAGTTGCGTTTGGGGATATAGAATGACTCGAATATATGCGTGGGTTTTAACAATTTAATATACACTTAGTGATCACTGAATTGTGACTACCCCCATCTGTAGTGGACTATCTGCATAGCTCGCACTATAAAAAAAGACGAACAGCTTCGTACGCTAGAGAAGTGATATTTCATTTGATCGTGCAAGTAAAAGTGATAAAGTAGCAGTTATGGGACGTAGTCAAGATATCACGGAGTTTCAAAAGGGCATGATTGTGGGAGCTTGTGCATCGGAGCTTCCATGTCGGAAACGGCATGTCTTTTCGATTGCTCACGGCCCATTGTGGTTAAGGTGTACAAAGAATAGTGTTGAATGGGCCAAACTACATCCCGCCGACAGAACTGTAAAAAATTACGCAAGGTGAATGTTCGAGGTGAGCGAAGGATGCAGAGCGCTGTACTAGCTGATCGGCAGGTCACTGTACGACAGCTGATATCGCAATACAATACGGGGAATGCAAGATCAATATTCCAAATGACGATGCGCCGGATGGGGTTCCACAGCAATGACCCAACAGATACGCTCTATTTACTTCACCTCTGATCATCGCCGACAGCGAATGTTGTGGTGTAAACAACACGCTGGCTGGGCACTGGAGGACTGGAAACGAGTGTGATGGTCAGATGAGTCCAAATAGCTTGTGCAACACGCCGACGGATGCCTTCGTCTGTGGCGCAAGCAACACGAGTCCATGGCCCCATCGTGCATGGGCCTATCTAGGCAGCTGGCGGTGGTTGCTTAATATGTGGCATATTTTGGTGGCAAGAACTATGACTTCTGCTGCGTATGGATCCGTTTCATTGGTGAAGTCTACCGGCAGCTCTTAGCAGAGCATGTGCATCCTGCCATGTTGCATTTTTCGCCCCGGAGAGCAACGGGATCGTCCAAGACGATAATGCCCTGTGTCATCGGGACCGCACTGTGCACTCGAGGAACACTGTGAAGATATCACCAGTCTTGATTGGCCTCCAATTAGCCTGATCTCTGTCCATTTGAACACCTGTAGGATATTTTGGAATGAGAAGTGAGGCGTAGGGACATGCTTATCTAATCCGATACTATGGAATGCCTTGAAGCGGCATGAGTGGAGATCCATACGAACATCTTCAGACATCTAGTGGAGTCAGTGCCTAGGCGAATAGCAGCTGTTATCCGTGCAAACGGTGGTCCAAAACGGTATTAGGTAGGTGGTAACAATTCAGTGATCACTCAGTGTATATCATAACTGTATAGACTCCAACAGTGGCAGGTGCACGAATATGCAACCACCAGTGATCACCGCCTTATCACATACTGTATTACTGATTAAGTTACCCCTCGCCAAATCTACATGCATGATATTTCCAGGTTCTCTATAAGATCGGCTAAATGGGACACTTTTGATAAGGTCATCTGGGAAGCCACCTGCACTCCCCCCCTACCCTCAATAGGTATTACTCCATGAACAGTACAGAGAAAACAGATTTTGTTCAATCATTGCTCCTGAAAGCCCGACAAGCTTCGATGAAGAAAAGTTTTAAAAATTCAAGGTCCGTCCCCTGGTGGTCGCAGGATCTTACTAACCTACGGAATGATCTCAAGCATGCACGTAGAGTATACAAGCGTAAACACAGGACTGAGCCTCCCCACATTGCTGATCAATACAAAAAGATTTCAGAGCCTTGCCCAGAGAATACTGCAATGGGATTTACAATGCCAAACAAAACTCATGGCGCACACTCGTAGAGGCAGACGAGAAGAGGAACCCTTGGGGCCTGATGCATAAAATAAACTTGTCAGGAACAAAATCGGGTCTACAAACATCATCAGTTCCATATGCAATAATGGCCCTCCTGAGACAACAAATTGGCTGGACACGATGAACAAAATTCTGGATAATTTGATTTACCAAGATGATGCTTCCCTAAACACAGACTTCCAAAATCAAGTCACGACCAAAAACCAACACTTCCAACCTACCACTATTGAAGGTCCTTTTACGAAGAGGAAGTGGCCATGGCCATCAACAAGATCAAGAATGCCAAGGCTCCTGGTCTGGACCTCATCGAGGGGAGAGTCTGTTAAACGTCTTTGGACTGTCGCTCTTGCTATCCTCATTCAGCTTTTCTGCCTGAATGATGGCACATTTCCATTACGCTGGAAGCTTGCAAACCAAAGGATCCCACTGGCAGGACATCGTTCTATAGCACTTTTTCCCATATTGGGTAAAGTGTTTCAGAGAGTTTTGCTATTTCGCTTCCAGCCTGCATACGAAGCTAAATGTTCTGCAGCTACCTTCCCAGTTCGGGTTCAGGCCGAGTTGTTTCATGATTGACGCTCTGATTATGATTCTGAAACTTGCAAAAGACTCTGAGGCCACCTGAGAATTCTTTGCAATTTTTATCGATTTTGAGGGCGCCTTTGACACCGTTTGGTTGGCGGCCACCCTACAGCAGCGGTCGGTGCCACTGACTGCTCTCAGAATCTGTTCAACTGCCTCAAGAGCTACTTCTCTAATCGACGTCTCACCATCAAAACACAGTCCATTCCATCACCCGGCAACTTACCAGAGGCTGTCCCCAAGGCTCTATCTTTGGTCCAGCAGTGTGGAATATGATCCTCGATGACTGGCTCCTGAGGATATCCCAACGTCACGAATTTCTTATGCCGACGACCTTTTCATCGTCGTTGAAGGACCTACGAGAGCTACAATAGAAACTAGGGCCAGTGCAGTACTGTATGCCCTTTCCTAGTGCGATGAAAACAACAAACTTTCAGTCTCTACTGAAAAGAGAAAACCCTTTCTACTGAAAGGAAAGTTGGATGTGTGGAGGCCTCCCACTATCCGTTATAAAGGTCAATCACTCAAAAACTAACGCGCTGTCAAATATCTGAGTATTACACTGGATGACCGAGGAATTTTCATTCCCCACCTATGTTCCATCAAAGATAAAATTAAAGTCTTATATTACCATGCCGGCATTCTTCACCCGCAAAGACTAGGGCCTCAAAGGCTAAGTTTTACGTCTTCTTTACACCGCAGTATTTATTCACATTGTCACGTATGGCGCCGCAGTGTGGTATAGCCGGATGACGATAGTAAGAATGCAACGTCTGATCCTTCAGATCCAAATGCTTATGATGCTGCAAATGACTCGTGCGTGTCGGACCATGTCAACCGCTGCACTGCAGGTTCTTACTGTATTCCTACTTCTAGATCTCCATGTCACATACTTCGGCCTCTCTCATGCCCTCAAGAAGAATAAAGAGGTTGAAATACTCATCATTAAAACACGTACGGACACTAATATCAAACATGAAATGACCCGTGCGTGGTCTGAACTGGTTTCCCTATGGCAGACACGATGGAATAGCTCCTCAACAGGTGAAATTACTAAACTCTTTATTTCGGATGTCATCTTCCTCTTAGGCACATTATAGCCTTAGCAGCTGATGTGCCATTAAACCTCCAGAGCAACAACAACAACATCTTCCTCAATAAACGACGTTGCAACTGGTTCTATCCTAAATGTCCACACATCCTTTCTTTTGACTGGCCATGGATCATTTAAAAGGCGTATTCTCGACTTTGGTCTGGCGGACAGATGCTTTTTTGCATTTGTAGAGAGCCAGAGGGCTGGAACTACGTGATGCACTCCTGTCCGATCTATCTTGACCTCCTCAACCAACTTCTTGCCCTCAATGCACCGACAATCCATCTAGAGGCTAGTGTATGGGAATCAGAAGAAGCCTACAAAAGTATTCTCGACATATGCCACCGCAGTCTTGAACAGACTCCGCTATCACTCACAACCTCTAACTGGCACACCTATGACTACCGCAGCTCATTCTGTCGACTAACTTCCCCACTTAAATTTCTGGTGTGACTGCCAGTCACACCAGAAATTAAATAATTTGTCAGCCATACGGATATACCAATTGCAGTAATGATTCTGTGCTCCACAGGATGCACAATTGCAATTACACCACGAAGGCTATTATGTGGCCGCTCGAGAGCCGTCTCTAGCTCTCTGTTGATCCACAGTAACTTCATCTTCTCCTGCAGTGTTCCAACGTGTTCCCTGCTGCTCCTAGAAGACTTCACCGGGTGATACTCAGCTTCTCTTGACAAAGCTTCCACCAGAGATTCTTGTCGACACTTCTCTCTGCAGGGGATAAACCAAGGGGATTCCTGCCTTGACCTCTTCTCCTTGAAGTTCCTTTGCTTACACCGCCTCTCCATCGGCGTGGGATTAGATGCTCTCGGGCTCTTTTGCTGGCCTGGGACACTCCCCAGGCGGGATTTTGACCACACTCGATGAGTCCTCATCGAAGGGGTTCTCCTGACGCCGGTCAACTGACAGGTGTGGGATCACCTGGCCGTTTGGCCCTCTGCTGCTAACCGGTGCTTCCTTCCCATTTTCTTATATTTCCTATCCAACTCGCTCCTCTCCTCTAACTTGGCCTCTCTCCTCTCTCGCGTTGCAAGTGGGGAGAGAAGCCCGTCAGGCGTTCCTTTTACCTTCCTGACCCGGCTCCTCGTGCCGGTGGGCGTGTTCTGAAAGACTCCTTCCATGGTGATCGAGCCTCCCAGTAACTGAGGCCAGTCAAACAATACAAACAACACACTACTCACACATAACCCACACTGACTGGCCTTGCAATGTTATGCATACATCAGAGTACTCAACGCGGATTTGTGGGGAACCACACGAACCGCTTGACAAAAACTCTATGTCCACTATAACTGAAATACTGTTTAAACGTACGTTCTCATTGAATTCCCGATAAGGCACTTAATTTATTCGATGTCTAGATTTATCTTTTCTATGCCGTATTTATCTAGTATTTTTATTATGCCCATCTTATTGCCATTCAAGTCATCCACTGATCGTTAGAGAAAAATAATTGCCATTCACTCTTACCTAATGCTGGTAAATTGTAGGCTTATTTTCCACTACTGCAATTTTCCACTAAGACGAGCGAAGTGCGGGAGCTTCTGCGAGTAATATGGCATGCGCAGATTTTATTTTTAAATATATTGCACGCAAAGCTATTAAACAGTAAGTAAAATTCCATTTTATATTTGAAGTTCATTTCACCCTGATCACAGCAATCGATTAATTTTCAGCATCGAAAAGATAACAGTACTAAGGTGAACACTAAAGTAGTGCATCTTATGAAATATTCCTATCTCTTTTATGGGGAACAGGCTTTATTTATATGCATTGTGCGTATAATGTAATATCTTTGTACAGGTTGCCTTCCTATAATAGGTTCTGTTTGCATTAATCCCTGCAGGAACTCATTAGAAATACGATCCTCTGGCTCCCGTATCTGTTAGAGATAAGATGACAGTATCTACTGTAGGTGGCCTACAGGTTTATGTATACCACACTACAACAGGCCATTCATTGATATCTTCAATGAGAATGAGCTCCATAATGTTAACTATTATTAAGTTAATTCTCAAATTAAACTTGCTTGTTCTCCACATGCGACCATCAACGACAGTTTCGTCGCTATAAAATGGTCAACCTAGATTCCATTTCTAGTTTATCTATCCCTGACGCCGGTAATCGAAATCAGTTCCATCGATCACGCCGAGCAGGTTATCGATGTGATGGGCTGAATGCGCCCCTTATTGTTTATCTACACAGTTGTGCCCCACCACAGCTAGAAGGAACTTTACTGCAAGCTAACTGTTCCTAATATAATGATTTGTAGGGTTGTTTAGGCACTTATTTGTGACGTTAATAAGAATTTGATCCTTCGGCCTCCAAATGACGAATAGAGCCCTTATTGAGGATAAAGCCTTTTATCAATTCTTTTCCGCCTTAAGGTGTTGGAAAAATTCTTATTTAGAAGTTAATGTTGTTAGGCTACACTGTTCCCGAGTATCAATATGGATATTGACGTCTTCCAGCCCAGCTGGTGGCTGAATAATTGTTAGGAGAGAGAGAGAGAGAGAGAGAGAGAGAGAGAGAGAGAGAGAGAGAGAGAGAGAGAGATTTTCGATAAACATGACCAAGGAGAGACAGGTATTGATCGGATACTGCACGCGCTTTGAAGCCTCGTAGGGCAAAGTGTTAAAACTAATTTTCCCACAAATCTTTCGTCCTCAACCTGTGACAGATTGTACGATGGCGAAGTTTATAGAAAAAATTCCCTTTGTCTTGTATAACTACTCACTGAAATAAATGCTGTGAAGTTAGGACTTCATTAACTAGAAGTTGCGTTGCTAAGCGACCGGTGTGGCATTGTTGCTAAGAGTGATATTGTTCTTCCCTTTTTTTTTTTTGCAGCATATTTTTAATGGTTATATGAGTAACTGTGTACCTGACGTGATGGAACTTTGTAGCCTTTTCGGAATTTATAAGCGAAGAAAGGTCTATATATATATCACGTAATAGAGTTTTCTGGTTCCGAAGCTTGTTAAAATTGAAAACGAAAGATAAAGGCAGTTCCCCAACAGAAAATTTATCCATTTCATCTGAAAGTAATATTTAAATGTAGGTTGGGAGCGATGAATTGTAACCGACGGTCGTAACACGAATTATAAAAGCTAGACTGTTAAAAATAAATATAATGCGTTGCTCTAGAGTTTATTTGTAGTTAGTTACTTATTTGGCTGGTTCCCAGCACCTTAATAAACACCATTATCGCTTTACACAGTCCAGTTGCTGCTAAACAACGCTTGGTCCACAGAGCATATTTTACCGTTATTGTATTTTTAAAGATTTAACAATAGAATAACAACAGTAAAATCTCTGCTGTTAACTTTTTTTCTTACTTAGCTTGGGCTTTTTACCATAGGTAGCATTCTCTACTCGTAGCATTTAACCTGTGTCAACAATTATTATTATTATTAACATCAATTTATTTCCGAAGAAATGTCCCTTTACAGCTATGCAGCTAGAGGACATGAATTACATACAGAGATAAAACATAAAATACAGACAAATACATTGTATACAGATCCAGATACAATATACGGCCTTAAACAGCCACTGGTAAAGATACAAAAACATAAAAGTTTTAACAGATAAAAGTGCATACGGATACATCGGAGCGTGGATAGTGCGGCATCACATAGAGTCCTCCTAGAGACTAAGGAATACATGTCTGCAAGAGTGGAAGCTCTGTATGTTCTGTCCTTGCAAAGTTTCTCAACGTCTATGGCTAATCTATTAAATATCTGGAAAGAGTTATGTGGAAACATGTTGTCCGGGGAGGACATGTTACGCAGCTTCGATCTGTATGGGGAGGTGTTGGACTGGCATCTTCTCCTGTCGGGATGGTCTGGCGATGATATCCAATTGGTTTGTCCATCCCAGTAACCTGATCTTTATTCCAATAGAACACATCTGCGATGAACTGGAATGGCAGATCAGGCGAGGCGGGATTGGCTTCTGCGATTGCGGCTTGTTATAGGAAGAATGGCCCCAAATTATACGGCCGGCTGATATCGTGAACTGGTCGGACGTTTTCCACGAAGGGACAATGTCAATATTCAAACTAAAAGTCTGGAATTTTTAATTATTTTAATTCGTTTTATGAAAGTTCCTTATCTTCAACTTTACTTATTCATATGTTTAGTGTACAAGGAACTGAGTGTACCTCAAAATAGCGTTTGAAGAACTCTGATTAAGTTTTTCCAATGGGGAAAACGCAGGCGATATCAGCGAGTTCATAAGAAGCGTGATTGTTGATATATATATATATATATATATATATATATATATATATATATGAGAGAGAGAGAGAGAGAGAGAGAGTATATATTTATTGTAATTTCAGAGATGACAAAAATTGCAAAGTTACATTTCTCGGCCATAAGGACAGGATTTCGCAGTCTTCGACGCCAAAGAATTCATGATTACATAATACTTTAAGCATTTAAAAATTAAAGTTATAAACAAAACATTAACAACAAATAAGAAAAAAACCCTCACGGATGGTTTTTTCTTATTTGTTGTTGTCTCTATGTCAGGCCAACTGAATCATGTCTGATTGAATTGGCTTGACATCAAGATAAAGTCTCATCCTCAATCAGACAAAAGATCCAGAATTTAAGGAAATTTTCTCTTCTGTACGTCTGATTAACAGCGAATTTGTTCGGGTCAGCACAATCAATTACATCTTTTCGATGATATAAGCAAAAATCAAAAGGAAATACAGCAAAAAATTACGAACATCTTCATTTGGACTGGAGGTACCAAAATCAGGGAGGCAGATCACTTTTCGCCACTAAAGGAGGGCTGACTCTCTGGTAACTGTTTGGTGATATAGTCCGCGAGTCCATTTTCGTAAGTTAAGTTTCAAAAAAAGAGTCCCCCCCCCCCCCGGGCAGGAAACAATCTCATTAGCAGTGATGAGAGGCACCGTATGCCTTCAACTACCTAACATATCCTACATATGTTAGGTAGTCTGAGGCATTATCATTGCATTTAAAAAATAATTATTAATATATCTACATGTATAGTTTAATATTTTTTGTAGTTCGTGGTCTCTATCTCAAATTTGAAGTGGTCCGTCCGTCTCTGACGAAAGTTGGGAAACACTGCATTAGACTATTAAAATGTCTCTGAGATGGTGATGGTTTAATAGTATATTATCTGTTTTATTTCTTTCTGTCGCTCTTTCGCTTTCTCTGTCCGTACATTTTGCTCTCTTTATATTTCTTACTTATGTTTTCCAATGGCATTCATGCGTAATACCCATTCTTTCCAAATATTGGATATCGGTATATTTTATCTCCGCTACATCAGTCGCACAACTGACTTGTTAAACTTACTACTTTAACTGTTTGTTAGGTAAGGAGCTCAGCTATAAACCATCACATACATCACTCAAATGAATTCCCCGTATATTCGGAGAATTGTTTTCTTTATAGCCAAAATATATCTTCATATTATTTAAAGTTATTCAGATGAGTTTTATGGCTGTCTGAGATTTGAGTTTTATGACAAAAGTTGACACCAAACTTGCCACACGCAGTATCTGTAGCGATATATCTACTGAAGACTTTAGAAATGGAAATATATTTTCGATTATGACGTCAAATGAGTTAGACATTAGAAATGGCTGTAGATGGGAGTTGGTTCTCGTTGGTAACATATGTGAATTTAAAGTGGACTTGCAGATCAAGTAAAGAACCCTACATCATATTTATTAATGCTGTCCATAGAGAGGTTCGTAGACGAATAGCTGAAGAAATACATATTTAAGAATAAATATATATTTATTCCTTGGCGTCGCCTACAAAGATTATATTGCCGATATAAAGTGACTTACTGCATAGAAAGGTTCAATGATTTGTGATAAATGTAATGAATAGAAAGCGCCATTTATTTTTATTTGGAATGCTTTTTTTTTTCTCTATTAGTATCATTCTAACACCATCTTTCGCCTCCTCGCTTACTCTTTTATCAAGCCTCTTAATTGGAATTCTCGTATCTTTTTTTTTTTGTAGGTACTGAATAAGAAAAAATATGCAGGGTATTAGGAGAAAGCCTTTATAATTAGATACTAGAATTGTCAACTTCAAACTGAGAACTATTTGATTAATAGAAAAAGGCAAAGTGGAAATGGCAAGTCTGACTTCAGCAAGCGATTGAGGTAATCTATTTAAATTTTTTAGAACAAAGTTTAAGCTGTGAATAAATTAGCTCTTGTTACTTTTCTATTTATAATGGCTTCAATTTTATAACCGATTCATTATCTTGCATCGCCAGATTCCTGTTTGAACTTGCAAACACAAGTAAAAGCCCAAAGAGATGTCTAGTTAGTACGACGTATGAGAAAGATTTTTTTTTTTCAGGAGATAATCAGCATTTTTAGATGTTAAAAAATTACAAATGGACTTCTGTTTTACATTTAATTTGGATTGGACAAAAGCTATATTTGTAATTTTTTTTAAATATAACAGGTAAAGATTTTTGACAAGTTAATATGCAAAAATCTTTTTCAGCGAAACTTTTCTTAAAAATTGTTATGACATTTAAAAGAGTGCGAAATAATTTTCCAATGAACTGTTCTTCTTGCTGTCAATAATAAATATAAATATTTGGGAATTTATCAACGTTTGCTTTGTATCTAACTATTAATTGTAAGCGCCATCTTATAAATAAGGAAATGCTAGATTTGCGACATTATAGTAACCACCTACTGTATATATTAAGCATAAAAACTATGAAAGCAAACTTATATATAATTATTTACAATTAACTTAAAGAATTTTTTTAGGTTTATGTTAACACCCGGAATAGTGTTTATATACATGTACTTGGACACTTTCACAACACTAGGTGGAATAAAGTTCAAACTAGTGTTACTGAAGTAGGTAAAAATTTTCTTTCTCTGTTGGTATATGAAAAAAAAAGTTAGTATTGGTATATGTGAAAAAATAAATATCTTATTCATTTTTTTTTCTGAACTGTATAAGCTTTGCTTCCTTTCATGTTGCCAATATTAAGCAGCCTATATGATGTAGGCGAGGATTGTCTAAAATATATATTTGATCATTCAGTAAAGGTTAAAGAACTAAAATAATTAGATTGCATTTGTTTACTCATAGAGAGACATTCAGTTTTCATTTCTACAATCTGCCGAAATTACGCATCTGAGAATATATCGCTTGTTTAATATTTTTTTGTGTTTATAATAATTCTTCATTTCTGTTTTATATGTTTTGTATTGTATGTTTTATATCTGCATTTTGATATTTTTAAATACTTCAACGGAGTTAATTTTAAATAGATAATCCTTTATTTACATTTGTTCTTATCATTTTTATAACTCTTTTCATTTCATTTCGTTCCTCACCATAAAGCCTAAGCTTTCATGTTTGTAAATTGGTAAAAAAAAATATTTGGAAATTTTCGAAGAAATTATATTGATTTCTAATACAGAATTCCAGTGTAAAATAAGAAGCCTAGTTTGCCCTTGCACCCAAACGTATGGGACAAGAGCGATCTTTGCGCATTTCTGGAAAAAAAAAAAACTTTAAAATGTAACAAAGTTTAAAATGTATGTAAAATGAATAATGACCCCTGTTACAAATATAATAGGCTCTAATAGCTTTTGCACCTTTAAGCCCTTAATGTTTAGGGCTCGCTGATCTCACCTTACTTTACATGATTTTGATTGGGAACTATGAGCACAATTTATTCCACTACCTGATGGGATTGCAACAACCCGCTCTCACTTTTTACTAAAATAATATGAGAATAAAATTCTCATATGCTTTTAGTGGACTCTTTTTTTTTAATGGCATTACAATTTCTTTTACAAAAAAGCATATCATTCTTATTTTTGGGTTAGAATTGGTGACGAAAACAATTCATAAGCCCTGGATTATATCTGACATCTATGCGTTGAAAATGGATAGTGGGTTAATGGAAGACGAAAGTTCCTCGCCATATTTTAAGTATGGCCTGATACAGATGTCACACACTGGATTGTTATTTTTTCATATCTAATATGGATGCAGCACCAAGATAAAGTTTCAATACCATATTCAAATTTGCCTTCAGATACACCCCGAGGTGAAGATGTGACAATTCCAGCTAAACTTTAGAACTCTGATTGTTACCCAGTAATTTCATAGCGAATTTGAAGGTACTGGTAAAATAGAAATCACATCAAAGAAGACACAACTTACACAAGATTTAATGAACGATTTGGTACGGGACTTGGCTCTGCCATTCAGCACAGCTCTTAGGCTCCAGGTTGAGTGAAAAGAAGCTGTTGGCACCTGGAACTTCATTTGCTTGGTGTAGAGAAAAATAAAATTATTCCTTTATACACTATAAGGAGGGATCTCTTTTGTTCTTTACTTACGTAATTGGTTTAGTCAGTGTACTGATGTTATATATGTTATATATGAATCTAGGTATGGGTGGTGTGTGTTTTTCATTTTGTGCACAATATTGACATGACAAAGCCAAATCATTTCCTGATTTGGAATCAGAACGTTAAAGTTAATAAACAACAGGAAAAAATTAAAATATATACCAGAAAAATGTATCATTGCTATAGATGCATGCGAAATCTTGGGGGAAAAAATCGAAACAGTCTTGTTGTTGATTCTTATTCTTAATTGTTGCCGAATGTTTACGCAAATACAGAACGCATTCGCATCAAATGAATAAATAATAACAGAAAGACGAGTCTAATCAGTTATTTCTCTCCTCCATTTCCTAGCGTCTACTCACGCCAGGCTTAATATTAAATAAACAGATCACTAAGTTTTTAGCGAAGAAAGAGTGAAGTCTGAGCCCTGTTTAATTACCTCAGTAAACCTGATAAGTTTACTTCATTTTCAAGGCAAGTTATTGGGCTCACCAGTGTTTGAAGATCGCATCTCTAATTCAGGAGATATTCGTGCTTGTAATTGACAAAGAACTATTGTTAATGATTCTGCTGTAATTAGGAAGTTTATCTTGGGTTGAAACACGTCACAGAATAAATAGCGCTCTACTTTAATTTGCACAAGATTAAAATAAGACTGAAGTGGTAAAACTATTAATTATGATTCTCTACGTGTAGGCACATCACGTTTTGTTTTTGAGACGATTCCGAGGGAATTTCGCGTTTGGCGGAGAATTGTAATGCCCAAGGTTATCTGTATAAGGAAGACTATTTGATGGATGTCCGTAGAACTTATTTGATCCTCTGTCAATAATATAAATGCTGGTCTGTAGAAATTAACCTTACACATGACAAAATTTCAGTAATAATCACTTTGTTTACTGTCTCTGTTTGCGTTTGATTTTCCCCAGGTCGTAAGGAAGCATCAGAAGTTCTCTAATTTCTCCAACCCCAGGTGTATGTATGCACACCTGTGGGTTTTCAGAAAGCTACCCAGTCTCGTTTATAATTAACGGTTCCGTATGAAATCCAATTAATGAGATACCTTGTGAGTTTATGGCAGTTTATTTGGATATTCAAGTAGATTTACGTCAATGCTGTGTACTCCGGGATTTCTAATTTGCGCATGTCCGAAGTATTTCTAGTTTCACCAGGTATTTTAAACCTGCTAGTTGAAGAATTGACGAGTAACCCAAACAATTTATTATAACGCTTCTCAATGTATGTTTACTACTTACCGACCATTTTTTGTCACATTTCTTTTAATGTCTTACACTGTCAAATCGCCCGAAACATCCATTAAACGCGGATTTCATTTGGCGTCCAGGAAGACTTACCCAAAGATTTTTGATAATTAGCGCAGAATTCTGCTTAGCATTCTCGTACAAAAGGAATCAGCCCCCTTTATCTTGCAGCTGAGGACTTACTCGGTGAGTTCTTGTTAACCAAACATCCAAAGCTTAATCATAGTACTCTATTCACTGTCTACCTGATGAACAAATTCCTTGTAAATGGTTCCCTTGCTAATGAAGAAAGTGATCGGCATCATTTTAAATTTTGGAAATAATTTTTTCTAACGTCGAGAGCATGCTTATCGTTGTTCCATGTGTTGTCTTTTTGTTTTTGGATTGCATTCTGTTTCGACCATAGCTCCTCACCTGTTACAACTGAATCAAGCAAGGAGGGATCATCATTAACAACTTGAATGAGCTCTTCGCATGCTTCGAATCTGAGCAGCTTTTGTTCATCAGTGAAATAATGAATAACGCACCTAACCCATTTAATCATGTCCTTAAATAACACTGTGATAACTCTAGGCATTGGATTAGACTGCTGTTACGTTTACGTCAGCAGTTTGAAAAAGATATGTTTGTAATTCTTGTTCTCACGCATTACGCATATGAATAATAGGGTTTGTAACGCGATGCTTATTAATTAAACTAATTATATAAAGCGCTTAATAAAGTAACTACAGTGTACGTTTGTAATTGCTTATTTATTGATGAAGTCAGCGTAGATCTGCTGTTTTCCCAAATCTTCTGGCAGAACTGCACTAATTGCTTTTTTATTAATGTGAAGTTATTCTCCCACCAATAGATGAGAAGATGCAGTGTGAGACCGTTTCGACCCTTTTGTGTTTTGAAGCGCTGTTGGACGTCCACAATTCTCATCTTCCATATCCTCTTCGCAGCCATCCCGAAATCTGTCAAACCAGAGAAAAATCATTGAGCGAGGCAGAGCATTGTTACCACACACTTATTTTATCAATTCGTGGGTTGCCCTCGCGATTAGCACAGTGGTAATAATCACTGCCCTCTCATACGAGTGGAAAAGACCCGAGTTCGAATCCCGCCAATGATGTAAGGAATCTTTATCAGCTGTTCTCACAACGTTGCTGAGTGAGTAACGTTGTGAGAAAATGGACTGCAGCAGCGCCTCGCCTCCCATCCAGCGATGGTTGCATGTTTTTTTTCCTTCCCGAAAACTCGGGTTTTTCATTCATAAACCGACTTAGGAATGCATGCATTTACGGATACAGCGTAATCGTGCCTTGGTTGCTTTAGATGCTTAAGACACACTTAATTAGTTCTTAGGTTTCAGCCTCACCTTTCCCCAACTGGAAACAAAATTTAATGTTTTCACATTTTCCCTTACATAACACAGTGACAACGCATTAAAAAAAATTGTGTGTTTGTGCCTAGCACGCATAGCGGAAGTTGAGTGAAACTTTTCTAGAATCTTTTGAAATTTATTATTCCAATGTTACAGTGGTTTAATATTTTACAACTGTTTTGCAAGTTTATTACTTTATTACAAAGTTTTACAGATCTCTCCTTTATACTCAATGGAGGTGGTTGCATTGCACGTATACGTGCTCTATACGTATGCCTTACAACGCTAACTATTAGTCTTCGGCATGTTGAATTATAAATTTTTTCGTCTAAATTTTTCATGAAGCACGGTAAAGAATGACGAAAGAAATATTTTGGTTTTTTAAATTTTTAAAATTGGACTGATAGAAGCTGAGATATAGCGATTTAAAACGTAAACGTGATACGCGTGCGTTATTACATCATGGCCGCGCTGTAGGGGTACTGATTGCGTTATGCGTCGCTCGTGTCTGGTACGGAGTGGTACAATGGTGGGGGCAGTGAATCATTTCGTGTCGCATTTTCGTGGCAATTTTTTGTCAGTCCATGGATGCAAGCTACTCCCATGTGAAAACTGCCTGGGGAGCGCCTAAAGAAGTTTCACTTCAAAAACACAACTGCGTGTGATTGATCTACGATAACGCAGTGACCTTGTAGAGGGAAGTAGTCACGTAGGTGAGCAGCCATGGCGCGTTGCATCATGATCCTATGTGCTTTGACATGCTTGCAATGGACTCAGTCTTGGAACTTAATTGTCGAACCTCATATAAAAATGAACGTAATATTTAATGTACTCAATGTTAAATAACGCATAGTATCACGGGTCTGTTAGAAGAGTTGCGGTACTTTGGTAGACTCAAGGGTGTAGACAACCTCACGAGAGGAATGTTCATAAATTATCGCGCAATTTCGATATCTTTACGGGAAGCAGCAGAGTTCACCCATGAATTGATGCAGATAGTGTCTGTCTTCAGTCAGTGGCTATTATTGGATAAAATCAGCAAGAAGTTCATCTGTAAGATGTCTGGCCTACTCTATATACCAAATTAGGAAGGGAATATATACAATCACCAAAAAAATCTTAAAACATCATACATTGGGATTCTCAGGAATGTGGGTCTGTTCAGCTGTATGGCAATCTGCAAGCTTCTCAAGTGAACGAACAGACGAATTAGTTTGCAGTGATTGGGAACGTGGGAAAGTATAATGTTGTCAAACGAATATTCTCGGTCCAGTTTAATACGCAGGATTTATTAGGCAAGTTCTCTGATATTTTGATTTGTTTGTTTGTTTGTTTGTTTTAGAGTTTTATGGCGCATTAGAATATTTTGATAGGGTAGTGTACTTGATCATTGATTTTATAAGGGTAATAAAGTGGATTTTTTTTAAATAGTCGTTCTCGTTATTTTTGAATAAATTCTATTGAACTGGGGTTTGTAATTTATGTGGTACATATTCGTTATTTTCAACATAAACATGCAGCACAAGTTACTCATAATTGGGGTTTAGATCAAGATCATTTTGCCTTTGCGACTAAAATAAGAGGTTAGCCCTAAAACGCAGTTATAAAATAAGTAGACTATTACCAACTATCAATATAGATCAAATACCAAGTGCCTTTTATATAGACAATAAGAATGGTCCTTCAGCTGTTAATAACCAGTTTAAAAATCTTAATGGAAAAGTTATTGTTAGTTTCCATAAAAATTTTATGGAAACTAAGAATATCCTTTTTATTACCATCGTAAGGTGGTGCTCGTTTCAACCATGATTTCAGTAACCATGGTTGAAACGAGACACGATCTAACAATTTACTGGAACCGGATATCATGCGCATCATTGAATTGTTGACGTGGAGCTATTAGAGGCAATTGCAACACCGCTTTCAACTGTAGCAAATCTGGAGTGTGTGAATTTATTGGAAACACGACTCAGTGTAGCTTGATTAACGCGGAAGGGCTGCAACAATTCGAGCGAGAAGAGTATATTTCGATAATAATTAGTTCAGATTTCCTGATGGCAGATATTAAGGATCATTAACCTATATTAGAAGTAATTCACATCCGAGTATGTATCACCAAATCTTTACAATTACGTAATAGAATATTTTTTTCTGATTTATATTTGTAAAAAAATAAAATAAATAAATAAAATTCGTGCAAAAAAGATATGAATGCCCAAATACTACCGATGATAATATATAAAAAAATTGCATTTTGTTCTTCTTTCTCTGGAGAGTTATAGAAAGAAGTAATGCAATGGTTATCGAACAGGCATCTTCAATAGAGAGGATTTTTGCAGCGGAGAAGAAAGATCGAAGAGATGTTCGCGCATCAATATTGTTTGTTGATCTTATCGTACTTCGTACGTCTATAAATACTTTCATACACTTCGTGTCAAATCCCGAGATTGTGTGAAACGACCCTGTATAAAATACATGATCTATAAATAAGAAACTAACCCTCATTTCGAAACGAAACAAAAACTTCGAAAAAGAATTTAATAAAAATGAAATGGTTCGATATAATCATTTTATCGTTACAGTCCAAGACACTTCTTGGATCCTGCTTTTCTTCCCCTTCCCCCTTTTACTTTTCGCATCCCTCTAAGATTCTATCAATATTTCGATTTTTCACAAAAATCACTCGACCGGTTTAAAAGCAGCTTGCTAAGATGAAGAGAACTTGGGCGTTGATCTATAGAGAATGACCTGAGTGTGACAATGGCGACACCTGGCGTTTTGTTCGACAATTTTTCTCTAATATTCACATAAAAATAGATCACACACAAAAGGTGCATCTAATTATATAAGACCAGTGGAAAGAGTAGTGGATTGATGAACATTCACGATAAAATGGAACAGCAAGTTCGATAGAGGGGGAAGCTACCTTTGAAATGTTCTGTGATTTGTTTCAATTGAAATGCAGGCTTGGGATTGTAATAACCAGAGGTATATATTCATTAGCATAATAAAACAGCGCACCAGACTGTGTTGTCATAGGTGATGGGTCTCTTTTGAGCTGGCTGTCGTATCCTGGTAAATATTTAGAAAGCTTCTTAATTATTTATCTCCGTTTCTGGAAAGGACCTCTTATAAATGATTCATTGGCACGCATATATTTAACAGAAGATTACCCAAGGGTAGACTGGAGTACGAAGAACGCTTGCGCTTAGTAACATAGGTGGTAGTCCAAAAGAATATTTCTAGCAAAGAATTTTTTTTGTGTGATTTGAGACTGCATGTGTGAATATTTAAGCGCTCTAGACAGAACAAATTTTTATGAAGTTAATGTCACGTTTCTTTAAGAATGTGCGCGGCGAGTGGGAAGTAATTAGCATGCTAATGTGAGCATTATTTCAATGACTTAGTTTGATTTGGTTGAATTGAAATGTTTCTACTTTGTACAATTTTATTGCTTTGAGAATTCCTTGATCCGCGAGACATTTTGCTCATTCATCATTTCATAATTGAATTAAGAAATAAATAGTTTAATTTAATATTTAAACGGCCATTGATCTGATGGTACGTTTGACATTTCGCTTTGTAGTGTTGTAAATGTGGAATTGGTTTCAGCCATATTTATTGGGTTTGGTGGAAGCAGTATACAATTTTTAGTGGTTTATATGTTCTCGTAATTGCAGCGATGATTGATTACCTACTTTTGATTTCATTTTTGCTACTTAAATCGATTACTCTCGATGTGGCATTGTACAATATATGAGGGATGTTTAAAAAGTTCTGAAACTGGCCACACTGTGGCGCTCTAAGAGACGGCAGCAGGCGTAGAAATGGTAGAGATACTGAGTTAGTAACGTGGTTATGAATTTACGCCACTGTTTCGTTCCTAACTGAATTACGACCCTCTTTCCCCCTCCCCCCACATTGAAATGTTTGAACTTTGTACAATTTTATTTTTGGAAGGGTTGTGTGGATCTCTTCCGCAAAATAGGGACATTTCCGAGTCCGAATGACAGTGGTATCGTCTGAGATTTCCTTTATGAGATCTGCTCAGATACAGAGATCTTATAAACTCCTCTTCAATCGCTGTTCGAAACCTTCTGATCCAGAATCAAAATTTTGGATTAGGGATTGAAATCTTTCATTGGGATCGTAGATAAATCTGATAATCTTTCGATTATTGGTTTCCGTGTTTTGCCGTTGAATGATTCTCTGGAGTATCAATATTTCATAGGAAAATTTAGTGGTTTATCTAATTTAAATACTTTCCCACTTATTTATATGCCACATGATCTAGCTTTCATTCTAATTGATTATAAATGAAATCTTTCTGTATCCATTAATATGCTACTTAAACGTCGGCTATATTTTTATCGATACCGAGTTGATTCATTCCATTTCATCTCTTCATTATTTTTCCGAGTTGTTTCTCTGTCACTCTTTATAGCATAGCAGTGCCTTTGTTGAATATGTGTTGAATGCAGGAGGAATACAAATGCATATCCTCAAAAGACAGCGATTTGTTTTCCATCCATAATGGATGTTTCTGAAATTCCCTGTCTGGTTTGAATTAGTTTTCACCCCGTGTGCAGCGTGGAACAATATTCTTTCCTTCTAGCGGAATTTTATAAAATGGAATTTTTAAATCCTGCTGTTGTTTGTAGATGTTAGGCGAAGCTGTAAGGTTTATCTGTCGAATACTCTGGTTTTTCGTACTGTGTATACCGTCGTATAATAAAGACAATTTACAGATATGTTACTATAGACAGCTTTAGTTGCCTAGGGATGCATATTTTTTATATTTTTATTTTAATTTCTTCGTAGGTGTCCATTTATGTTATAAATTCTATAAGAAGCAAATTTTATCGAACATTTTTCCTGTTGAGGAATTTTCGATCTCATCTGCTTTTATCACATTGATGTCAATGTATTAGGCTTGCATACCGAGGCAAAACCACACGGCCGACCATAAATGGCACGGAATACCTTCCTGCGAGCGAAGGAAACGGCTAACACATTGAAGAACACTAGTGGTGATGCCGGTTTCATTTCCCCTTCTTGAGTGCGCGTCTGGTTAAACAGAAGGAGTTTGCGTATTTAATGAGGGTAATTTGTTGTTAGCGCTTTTTATTTCTGGTACTAATTACCGGTCTTGCGGAGTATCGATCGCACTACATTAGACTTCCAGTGTCATTAAACAGCGTATACTAATTCAAATCACGTGTTCAACCTGCAACTGAATGACCCCCACTTCTTCTCCACCCAGGTGACACGTTTTAACTTTCCGGGAGGCGTTTTCTGAGATCGTTATGGATAAAAGAAAACATCCATTGAAGTTGTCATTACTTTAGCGAGTCACCCAGAATTTTTTTCCCCTTGGGATCATCGTATAGTACTTAACATTTTCCCTCACTCAGAGTCCCGTTCACAAGGATAATATTTTAAAAGAAGGTTGTCCAAAGCCCTAAGAATAAAATCTAAGACCTCCAGAACGTCTGTTCACCATCTTACCAGCCGTACTGCCACTTCTTCATCGTTCAGCCATTGTTGATCCGAAGGGTTATTGTACTCTTTGAGTTACTTCATAGGATACCACTTTTCGAACAACTTTTTTTTCCCGCTCCGCCACAAGACAGAATTGTAACATTTACAAATTAACAATAATCAGCGGTTTAACCTCTGACCTGACGGTAATCAGAAGCTGTTGCGGAGGGGATTTAATGTTTGATGATAGCTTGCATAATTTGATCGCATGCACTTGTGCAATTGATCCCACGCCATGAAAATGAACCTAACATTTGTCATTAAATTAATTGACCGTTATTTAAGCGAATAAGAAGTATCTTTACAACTTCATGTTAAATAAAAAAAAATGAGGTAAAGATGAGTATAGAAAACAATAGGTACTTTGAAGAAATTCATCGTTTTACTGATATGTCCAAAACTCTCTCACAGCTAGAACACTCCCATTCTCGTTTAGGCGGTTTTATGGAGCTGCACATCGTGACCAAATTAGTCAGTCTTGTACGAGGACTGTATGTTTTTTTTTTTTTTTCCCGTAAATTATTCAAATCAAACGTAGGGCACGTGCAATTTATAATCACTGATACTCGATGAACTTAGCTGGTGTTTTTCTAAATAGCCGACCCTAACCCAACTTATTTAAAATATTCTTATATTCGTGTCTCGAGTTTCAACGTAATCGTAATCGATTTCAGATTAGGTTTCGTGTCAACATCCCATCATTCAGTCTAATTTTCTGCCATAATTCTTGGCTACAAGTCGGTGATTTTTGCCGTGAAATTCGGACTTTCCGAATTTCACGGCAAACGGGTTGTTTTAATGTCCCGAAAAGGGGTTGGAATACTGTGCCCGATCTACCAACAGAGAAATTATCAAGCGAAGCACGTCTACAAACAAATAGTGCTGTTGTCCACATCTTGTTGAAAAAAAGATATCTTGAAGTTTATTCTAAACATGGATGGTTGATCGTGATGGTACTTTATTATAGGTTGTTCGATAGTTTCTTACATTTAAGTAATAAATTTGGTCTAAATGAACCACTTCACCTTCCTTTGTTGCAGCGCCATTTGAAACAACTGTTGTTCAAGGTATGGCCTATCATGTACAGAAATAAAATAAATAAATTATATATACTGTATATATAGCCTAGTTTTTGCTGAACTGCTTGTATAGCGATAATTTTTGTTAACGATTTCTAGTTGAAATCTTATTTGAAATAAGATTATATTGTCTAAAGTAACCGGACACCTGCATGTTTCAGAGAACGTTTTAGTGATAAAATATTTAATGTATGCACACCATTGGCCTTAATTACACACTGCATTCTTTTCGGTGGACTCCGAATGATAACAAGAAGGCGGTATTTTGGTTCATTCCTCCTTTAACGCAGCCGTCGGTTCAGCATGAGCAATTCAATCACCTCTTGATTGCGGGCGTGTATGGCCCAAAGCCGACGTTCCAGTTCATTCTAAAGGTGTTTAGTTGGGTTGGGTTAAGTCGGTACTCTGAGCAGGCCAGTGAAACTGCCGCATGTCGATATCTTCAAGCCAAGGTACAGTGCGTGCCATATACACAGAGTAGAAATGTCCATGATGTCAATATACTGCATGACACTGTGACATTTAATGTTCTAGGAATGACGTCTAATGGTCCAATCTCAAACTGTGAGAAACAACCGTGAACTTAAATAGTGACAGCACCACCTCCAGACTTCACAGTTGGGACGACACGTCTTGGTAAATAACGTTCTCCGGACATACATCATGCCACCCAAATACGATTATCTGACCGGACAATGGTGCACATGATTCGTCACTCTACCATTGCTGTGGGTTGTGCATAGTGTGCTGTGCTGTGATGATTGGTTTATGTGCTGCCGCTTCTCCCTTAAAATCCGATGCAAAGAGCTCCCTACGTATCATCCTCGTAGAGCATCATTTAAGCGGCCTTCCTGAAAATTTTATGGCGCCACTGCGCCCTGGTTGTACCAGCACCATGACGTTTGCATTTGGTGATAATGGTAACCACCGTTGAGTTAGGGTGCGAACAATTTGATTGGTAATATGGGAATCGATGATGATTATTGGTTGGAAGTTACTATGCTCAAATTCATCGACCCATGTACTGTATTTTTCAGTTTGCTTACCTCTAGTCTGAACATTACTTATTCTTAACATGGATGACATGGATTTGGTTCGTTTACCCAAATTCCAGTGGTGTTCGGATGCTTGATGGAGTCGCCCTTTTGTACATTGTGAAAAATAAATATTATATTTAATAAAAAATTTCTTGAGTTCACATCGCCGCGGAATTTCGCAATGTTGTTCTTTCTCTCTTTTATGTTATGTACGAATGAAGAATCTTAAATGTGATGTGTAGGAGAAACAGAGCTCGCACTTAATCATATATAACATTTGATGATACACTTAAAAGGCCGGTTTCTGTAATGTTTATTGAATAGCTCTGCTCTGTTTACATTCGCACGTAGGAAATGCAATGTAAATATTTGTAAAGTTGACACTTTTCTTTCGAATTGAGTCAAATTGTTTCCGAGATGTGATCTGAACGACATCACGTAGGGGAAGGAACAAATGAATAAAGGAGGCACTGAAAAGATAATACTTGAAATAAACTGAAAGATCATAATTGGGGGAAAAAAAAGGAAAGAAAAGGAGAGGTAATAATTATCTCTGGATCTGACGTGGAACCTATGCTTGCTCACATGCTAAGAGATGACTATATATATATATATATATATCATACAAAGTTATATAGTTGTGGAAAACAAGTTCAGCACTGTTATCTCAAAAAGTTGAATCAAAGATAAACTGCACGATGTTACAGATTAACGCTGCAGAAATTGTTTCTTTTAATCAAATGACAAAAGCTAATAATTAACATTAAAAAAAAGAAGCGTTTATTTATTAGAAATTCGAATTTTAGAACCAATCGCTGTGTATGAGTTACCATTTTGCATCATTGTTTATCATTTATACACTCAATTGGAACTGAGCATGGGTGGATGGGAAAAAGGTGTAAACGGTTTAAGAAATATGAAATTTAACTTAACCTGAGGTTGGAAGGTATAACTACACAAGGTGCTGTAGGGAAGATCGACTGTAAGCCAATCATTTCTCTGATGGAACAGTTACCTGATATCAGACAGATACGATGTTTCCTTCTGAAAGAAGTTTTCACTGATTTTGTTTCCCTATTCACCTTCAGATTAGCTTTATTTGAGCGTCCGTTGTCGTGGAGAAAAATACTTTTCGCAAAACAATTGTCACTTTCTTCTTTAGAGCTGGTCAGAGTGGTTTTTTTTTTTTTTTTTTTTGGTAGGGTATATTAGTAGTAAACAACATTTTTAATTGTAATATCATGATTTTTGGAAATCAATATCAGTAATACCAGTGGCATCACTTATTTACTCAGGACCTTGAATTTTTCCTATGTGGTGATCTAGGCTCTCACCAAAAAAGGGAGGACCCTTTCCTTCCCTCTGAAATTGTTTATTCATACTATAACGACCACTGATTGGAAATCCTGTCCATAGTTTTGCGGATGATGGCACACGACACTACATTTCGCCTTGCAGTTCCACAGACTCTGCTCTGCAAAGTTTCCACTTCTCTTCTTGAATATTCGCCACCAATTCCCTAAATGCTATTCTCCAAAAAAACGTAGTTAACTTCAGTCTTTGTAAAACTTAGTTTCGCCTTTTTTTCTTACAAAAAAAAAAAAAAGAGTTTGCTGCTCTTGTGCTCGTCTTCAATAACACTTCGGATTTCTAGGCAAGGTAATAAGTATTTACTGTACTGTATTGACTTCCAACCTCACTTAGCACAAGGATATCACAAATATTGCTTTCTTGCATAAAAAAATGAAAGTTTTTTTCTCATTCGCTTTTCTTGTTGTTTCTTCTAAACAGCCACTGATTGTGTAGGAATCACCCCCCCCCCCACAATGGAATATTGTTTCTACATCTGGAATATTGGAAACAATGGAAACAATGGAATATTGTTTCTACATCTGGGTTGGGGCACACCCCCCTCCTCTCTCGCTCGCCTATCCCTCTAGCTTGCACGCTGTACAAGGGGCGATTGTAAATATCAATCAATTGAATAAATGATAATAGACCCCATCTAAAATTAATAAATAAATATCCGTTTATACTCTGGACAGCCGGAGCCAGAAGAGTTTACAACTTCATTGCAGTTATTTTATTGCAGCCGACATAGCAGCGCAGCAGATAACAATGATCTGTATTTTGAATTGGAATTTAATTCCATTCCTTCTTCCAAAGCTGGCCGAACACGTGTCTCAACTAGACAACATCTATATGCAGTTCAACTCCAAGCTCATCGCAATGTCTTTTCTTCTTTCTCATTTATTCATTCTGCTTCTTTTCTTTGGAACAATCTTCCTCCGAATGTATTTCCTGAAATTTAAAATCTATAGAAAAGTCTAATGTCAACAAGTATTTTCTGTAATCCCAACTTTCAGTTCACATAAGGTATTAGAAATTCTAATATCTTCTTTCGTGTTTGGTGTCCACACACACACACACACGTTACCAAGTGGATCAAATAATCTTTCGTATGCAGAAACATACGAAGACAACACTTTAAATTCTACTTACAAAGTCATCTCTCAAACTTTCCAAGCAGCTTATTAGTTATACGTGTACAATATTAGTCCTATAAACCACAAAAACAAACTCTCGGCATATGCAAACAACAATAAGAAATTACAAGTCTCTTACTTCTAAAGATAAATGCACTGAGATACCTGAAGTCACAGTAGTAATCTGGGAAAATAAATTTAAGGTATCAGGCAGTAAACGTTTACCCAGAACACATGAAAAAAAAAAAAAAGCCGTTCATGTTTATAAACTAAAAAGAACAGGCAAAACCATTACACAGAAAGGCAACGAATACAAAAAACGATTCAATAGGGCAGAAAGATGCTGCAAAGAATCCGGTTGGTCATGCTAACGTGTCAGTATGACTCTCTATTTTCACGATGAACTGTCTAACCAATTAGATAGTACTGTAGGGGTCCACACAGGAACATAACAACGACTTGCTTTATTTAATTCCCACGGTGGGATCACTGCCATTTTCCACATCGTGTTGGAAACGCTTGGGTTCGAATTCTATCAAGCCAGGAGGAATTATTATGACTTCTTTCACACTGTGGCCGAGTTAGTCAGTTTGGTGAGGAAGTTGATGGTATTTTATCCGAATAAAACAGGAAAATCGACTGTAGAATACTTGGGAAATTCTATTGTTGGTTCAACTTACCTTTGAAAAAACTATGCATCAGACAAGGGTGGAAAAATGATTGTCAAGAAAAGGACAATTCCGATTCTATATGTGATAGGTCTAGCTTCACTGTGTTGCATGTTCCAAGCTTCAGGTCTTCGCACCTGCTTTGCAGTCTTCTACACTTCTCACGCAAAAGAAAGTTATTTTTGCGTGATATAAAACAGACGGCGGATGCACTTGACACTTCCTTTAACTGCTACGATAGATTTAGATCGTAGCAGTTTCCGCTCCAAACGAGCTTAGATAAAACGTCGGTGGTGAAGAATTACATTTATGTATAAAAATTTGAAGTTGTTTAGATCAATTTCCTGAGACACACTTTTGGTCTTTAATCTCATTTCCCGAAGTGCCTGAAAGTCACCATGCCTGCGTGACCACTTACTGTAACACCGATCTATTTATAGAACGGAGAATATTACGATGCGATTTTCACTTGATCCTGACCGGCAACATACTTGCCACTACGATATTAAAGCAGACATCAAAACCCAGTGACAGCAACCTTGACTTCATTTCTTCTGGACCGTTGCCAACAACTAACTATTCAAGTCGACAGAGACGCATTGGTAGCCACAGTTTGTCATCTTATTTTGCAGAAATTTCTCTGCAATAAGATAGTAATAGGACAATACTGTTTATTTATTTTGCATGATGGCGCCACAGTCGATATGGATTACGTGAAATCAATTTTATGATGATGGCTGTGGACTGCTTTATTTTCATAGCTATCCTCTGCTTGGTCGAAATCATAATTTACAAGGCGGTTTCAATTAAAACACGGTTAAGGCCTTTAGTCCCCTGTAGCAGTTAAGCATGCGTTCCACTGCACCACTGAGCTATATTTCGTCTTAAAAAAATTCCTTCTGCTGTTGACGTAATTTTTTTAAAATTAACATTGCTATTTATTAGAAATTGCTCGGCTGTTTTCACTTCTCGTCTGAATTGAAACTACCTCATTTTAAAGCTTTTTTTCAAATACCAAAAACATGGAAGTCACAATGTGATAAATATAAATTTACTCAGAATGGTTGAGTGGTTCCCAGCTCATCGTTTTAAACAAGACCCGAATCGGATTGACAAGTGTGGTATGTATCATCATGAAGCACGATGACACCTGTCGTCATGGTTTGAGGCTGAAGCACAGGCGATTCAGATTTTCTGCACAACGTTTCTGAGTTTGATGGTTGCATCATGTTCTTTAAAGTCTAATAGCAAAAGATCAATCGATTGTAATATAAATGATATTATGGCCTCTGCTTTCGACACAAAAAACAAATACCTTCAGAATGACTTGGTATCCAGCTAAATTTAAATGAAGATCCTAAAAAAGAGAAATCCAGATGCTTTAACGAGCTAATTAGTATATGGCAAACCAGATGGGACACCACCCCACTTGGAGCTGCCACAAGAAAATACTTGCCTGATTTGACCTACTTACTCTCTAAATCGGTTAAAACCTGATACTCCTTAAGTGTAAGGTATGTTAATGTCAAACGGCACCAGTGGTTTCACCGATCTCCGCGTTGCTTTCATCGTAGGTGAGCCAATTCACTGGGAAAGCCAGAGATTTAAAAGTGTATGGATATTGTAAATGTGTAATGTCAAGTACCGTTGTTTCTCTAGCCATTTAGCCGCTGGACCCCTACTGAGGCCCAATGTTGCCCGCATTTCGTCCCGTGGAGGCAGACCAGGTACACCAGTACTTTAAGTACTCTGGCAGGTCCTGCCGCCTACTTTCCTGAGATTTCAGCGGCTAGGACCAAAAGAAAAAAAAAAAAAAAAAAAAAAAACACGAATAGGCCGAGATTGGGCGAAACTGTAAATTTGGATGAGATTAGATTGGATGTGTCGGGCGTTCGCTTGTGTGCAGATATAGAGGGGAGGGGAGGTGGTATAGAGTTGTGCGTCTTTTTAGAGTGTCTAATTAGTAACTGTCTTGTTGTGGTTGGGATTCTGTTCTCCGGAAAGGTGGGTCTTAGTCCACCTGCCATTTTTTGTAGTTAGGTCAGTTGAGCCTTTTGTTTGTGGTTGTTCCTTGCCTTAGATTTGTTGTTGTCCAGATCCCCATTCGGGTTTCTCCTGTTCCTCTTGGTTAGGTTGTTTGGTTCGCTTGTTGGTGTAGCAGGGTTCGGCGTCTCCCAAATAGTTCCTGTGAATATTCAGAAAAGGCGATGTATGTCTCCTTGCCTTCTAAGAGGCGTTGTTCTTGGTGTTTGGGAAAGTATTGTATTCTTGTGACCATTTGGCGGCGGTGGCAGTCATACATAAGATGTTGCCAGGTTTCTTGCTCGCGGCAGGTACAGTTGGGATCGTCTGTAATTCCGAGTGAGGTCAACTTGGCCTTGATGGCACCATGTCCTGTTAATAGGTAGGTCGTGATTAAATCTGATGAATACCAGATTGGCGTCTTCAGATGAAATCTGTCAACTTTGGGAAGGAATGTTTTTGTAATTTGTCCCTTTGTGGAGGCATCACCTGCCACAGGTGAGCCCGGAGCCTTCTTTTTTCTGCAGCATGATTGTTTGCAGGATTTGCATTGAAATCCTGGTATGTGCAAACTGTACCCCTGGTGAGCTCATAGAGCATGCCTCTTTTGACCACCTCAAGATCAAGGGGGAGGGTTCCTGCGATAATCTGTAGTGCGTGTGTGCCCACAGTGCTGCAGGCGCAGTAGCGAACAATAGCATAGTTCTGTGGGTGGAATCCAGGATCCTTAGGTTGACAGCAGTGCCGGCTTTTTTATACCATGCACCCGCTGCATATGTTACTATTGGCAGAAGTGCTTCCTTGTAGTACAGCTTTATTGTGCATTGGTTTAATCCCCAGTCTCGCCGGACGATTCTTTTAACCAGGGCAGTGCAGAAACGTATCTTCCTTCTCAGCTGGTTGAGGTGTGGATTGAACGACAGTTGTGTGTCAAGTATGACTCCCAGATATTTAAGTTCTTTGCTGAACTGGATAGTTGTAGTGCTTATTTTTATCTGGGAAGGTCTGCGTATATCCAGCGTTCCATTGAGGAGTATGGAGTTAGTTTTAGTGGATGAGATTTGGAGCAATTGAAGTCCGACCCAGTTTTGGAGAGTTTGTATGGCGTGGTTTGCCTGTGTCTCCAGTTGTAGTCTGGAGTTGGCTGCGATTGTCAAGACAAGGTGGCTCGCGAAAGCTTCCGAACGGACTTCCTCCAGGTCCTTGTTCAGGAAATCGTCCATCAGCAAGTTCCACATAGTTGGTCCCAGCACTGGGCCTTGTGGGCAGTTTCTGTGGATTTGTCTTTGTATTGCCGTGTAGGGGGGTTGACGATGATCGTTCTGCTGGTGAGGTAGCTCCAAATAACGTTGTACAGGTTGCCCGGGGGGGCCGTGGCCTTCAGGACGCTTTTGCCGGGCCGTTCGATACTCTGTGGTGTCGAACGCCCCGGCAAAATCAATGGAAATGGCCAGTAGGTATTTTTTATCCGTCTGCTGTGCTTGTGTGATTAGGCTTCGAAGGGCGTCAACAATGGAGCGACACTCTCTGAATCCATATTGATTGGGTGAAGGTAGGTTCGCTAGTTGGTAGTAGTATTGGATTCCTGTTAGTAGTAATATTTCAAAACGTTTACTGCTGACGGTGAGAAGGGCGATTGGTCTGATGAAGATGGTTGTTCAGGTTGTTTGTACGGATTTTTGATTATAAGTTTTACATTGGCTATCTTCCAGTCGAGTGGGACGGATCCGTCTAGCATGCATCAGTTGAACAGTTTGAGCAATAGATCAGGGTCAATTTCAGTGACCTTCTTAATGATCTCCGACTCCAGGAATTCCGGGCCCCTTAACTAAAAACCAAACTATTATATTATGCCACCCGAATATTTAAATTCATCTAGTCGATTTGCCTGTTTTGCTGGACGAAAAACCCCCAGTTTCTAGGGGGGCCTTGCTATTTTCGCCTGAGACCGACTAACTCAGCCACCTAGTGAAAAAAGCCCTATAAAGTTCCTCATGTCATCGACGGGATTTGTACCCGAGCCTTTTCCACCCGGTGTGGGGAGGACTGTGACAATACCATTATGCTACCCACGCAGGCAAGGGTCCCTTAACTCTGTCATTGTGTTTAGTCTCTGGCAAGGTATTTGAACTCTGGCTTGGCTGGTTCTGGTCCCTTAACTATGAGGTATATTGAGGGTTATGCGGCTCCTGGGATTTCTCCCATCTCAGCGAATGTTCTATGTATCGGTGACAGTACCCTGTCAAAGCCAGAGATTTAAAAGTGTGTGGGTCATGAGTAGTGTTATATGTTGTGCCCATTGTTTATCCGGCTTATTGGCCGCCAGGCCCCTAATGGGACCCGACATTGCCCATACCTCGCCACGTGGAGGCTAGCTGGGTGTTACCAGTGAGTCAATTGTGCTCTGGCAGGTCCTGACACTTACTTTCCTGTGATTTTAGTGACTAGGACCTAAAATAAAATTGGACCGACCGCGGTTCATTTTAGTTTACTTACATTAAAGCGCTAATATGGGATTTGACGCTGAAGGCCTGTTTCTGAAGTGCCTAAAAGGTTGGGTGAAATTTTTTTGGTGTATTTTAAATTTGGACGTGTAGGGCTATACATGTTTGTTTGTTATTTGGTTTTTAGGAGCATTAGCAACTAAGGCCATATAGCTCCGAGATATGCGGTGGTCATTCCCTGACCTTTCCGCATCCTCCGTATTTGGTTGTGACGGGCTCGAAGCCCGGTCTAATCAAGAAGCGTGTGCTACGCACTGCTGCTCCTTCCCACCTGGCTACGGAGTCGCCTGCTATACATGTGCAAGAGAAAGTGCTGGGAGGGGAGAGTGAAGGCTGGGGGTTGAAATAGGAAGAGTAGGTGACCCCCAATTATTCAGTGAGGCATGCCTATGCCTTACCAGAGGGAAGGAATGGTGTTGTAGGGAATAGAGGAGACAGCGAGCTCCACCTTCCCTACTCCCCCCTGCCGGGTGTGGGAGAAAAAGGATTGCACTAAACAAGAGAGTGCAAGAGAAAGGCCTTGAGCCAATATGGCTCCGTCAAGGCGGCAACTTGGAGTTTCTATATCTTCGTCGGTCTTCTCTGTCATCGGTAGCCTTTAGTATCCAGGTTTGTCCTCCTCAGCTGTGAACACTGGTCAGGTCCGTTGTCAGTCCGTTATCAATGGCTGTGGTTCTCTTCATCATGGGAAGATCCGCATCTCCATGGGGTTATTCTTGCATTCTCTAGGTCAAGTGTAAAGTGTGTTTAGGGTCAAACGGCACCAGGGGGTTCCCCCATTTCCGCGTAGTTTACATTGTGGTGTGATACAGTTCACTGTAAAGGCCAGAGATTTAAAAGTATATCGATCTTGAGGTGTGTGATGTCGTGTACCGTTGTTCTTCTGGTCATTTAGCCGCCAGACCCCTGCTGAGACCCGACGTTGCCTACACTTCGCCCCGTGGAGGCAGACTAGGTACCCAGTAGTTGTAGTTTACTCTGGCAGGTCCTGCCACCTAGTTTCCTTAGATTTCAGTGCTAGGACCTAAAAAAAAAAAAAAAAAAAAAAACGTTTGCGTGGGTTGATCGCTAGATTGAAAGACCGAAATGTGAGCGAACTTAATTTGGAACTATTAAATTTTGACCTGTGGGGTCAAAATTTAATAGTTCCAAATATTTAATACGCTGGCGAGCAGATGAGAGGGAGAAGAGTCTGAAGATTGGGGGGAGAAAGACAGAAGAAATGTGGCCAACAGAGAAGACGACATTAAAAGTCAGTGAGGCATGCCCATGCCCCACCAGGAGAAAATCATTCGCTAGGTATTAGATGATTAGTAGTGGCCGAACGGGCTAGCTGGGTGGGTAAAGTGCCTGCCTGGCAACCCAAAAGTCGCAGGTTCGAATCCTGCCTCGGGCTTGGAACAGAGTAGAAAAATTCAAAAACCTTGGGAGGTGCAACATGGCCACCGAATCCGATGCGCCAAAAAAAAAAAAAAAATAGTAGTGAGCAGGTTCCTGAGGGAGGTTCTCTTTGAGTCCTCTCCACGCGTGTTCTGTGTCTTTTTTAATTTTTTTTATCTGTTTCTTCTGTTGATGAAACAGAAGAAACAGATAGAAAAAACAGATGAAACAGATAAAAAGAAAATCAGTGTTTCACGCCTGGCAAATAGTTTTTGGGCATATTCCTTTAGCTCCCTATATTCCTCTAGTGAGTCCAATAGATGTGATTCCAGGTAGTGTATTGCGGTGATCAGTCTGCACCTGGGGACTTCATAATGGGTGCAATATACATAATGTGCTCCCAGCACTCAAGCTTCCCACAGGCGCAGCTCAGATCCTCCTCAATCCTCAGCGCTGTCAGCTTGGCTTTAAAGGCCCCGTGTCCAATAAGTAAATAGGTGGTGTATAAGCCATGTTGAAACCAAGTTGGGGGACTGGGGTACATCCTATCGATGTTCGGAATGAATTTCCTGGTGATATTTCCCTTATTTGAGTTGGCCCAGCGCTCCTGCCAAACTTGCATCAAAATTAATTTTGGCTGCATCAGGTGTTTTTGCAGTCTTGTCTTTTCATTCTTTCGTGGTGCATTAACGTCCACAGTATAGCCATGGTATGTACAGGGTATTCCTTTCTCTATGTGGTAGTTCATTCCCCTGCGCGTGATCTCTAAGTCAAAGGGGAGAGTCCCGGCCAAGACCTGCAGTGCGTGGGTACTGGTTGTTCTACAAGCACGTGTAACTGTCAGTAGGAAGGTTCTTTGCGCTGAATGAAGGATGCGTCGGTTTACTACAGTTGCTGTTTTGGGAAACCATATTGTTGAGGCGTAAGTGATGATCAGTAGAAAGGTCGTTTTATAAAACAATGACAGGGTGCATTGATTTAACCCCCAGTCCCGCCTGGCGATCCTAGCCACCAATCCAGAGTATCTTTTAATTTTGGCTCTTATATAAGTTAGATGGTGTTTAAAGGCAAGATTACCATACAGTATAACCCCTAAATATTTTAACTGGATCACTAGTTTTATTGTGGTAGGTCCCACCTTTATTTGTGGCGGCCTACGTATATCAAACTTGCCTTTTAGCAGGATGGAGGACGTCTTTGTTGTTGATATCGTGAGGCAGTGGGTTCCGGTTCAGTTTTGCAATATCAGCATTGCCTGATTGGCCTTTTCCTCTTTCTGGGCCCTGCTGTCCGCAGCAATGGTGAGGACCAAATCATCGGCAAAGGCCTGGGAGCGCACATTACCGAGGAGCAAAGCCAAGAACCGGTCCAGAACCATGTTCCACAGGAGTGGCCCCAGAACAGTACCCTGGGGGCAGCCCCTTGGACATCACGATTCACTCTACCATAAGGTGCTTCCACGATGATGCGTCTCTCGGAGAGATATGACCTAATCATGGAGTATAAGTTGATCGGCACGTGTGCCTTCCTTAGTCTTGCCACTTAACTATGGAAACTTCCTTTCTGGTAACTGGACATGGCTCTCTCAATGAAAAACTTTATCAGTTTGGCTTGCATCACACCGGTCTCTGCCGCTGCGAGAATACAGAGATCGGAGTCACCTGCTCTTTAACTGTGCACTCTACGATGATCTTAGAGTGAAGACGTTCCAGAACTCTCTTCAGGGCGGGAGGAATTGCTTCTGCAGAATAGGAACCATTTTTCAGATCTTCGGAACTTTGCCTCCGTGGTGTTTGCTCGCAGAAAGAGAATCAACGCCGGAGTAACGAACCAAAATGGTCCACCAAATACACCTGTGTGAGTGGGAAAACAAGATCCGTAAGCTCATCAGTTCGACTACTGAATTATCCTGGAAACAGTAGTACTTATTGAAGATTACTTTTTTATTATTATTATTCTTAAGCAGCACCACTGTCTTTTATTTATTTATTTATTTATTTTATTATTTTTTTTCTTCTAAGCAACACTATTGGCTTTTATTTTTATTTATTTTTTTCTTATTTTGCTATATTTTATTCTATTTCATAACTAGCACCACGGGTTTCTTTCTCTCTTCTGGTTTTTCTCCCCTTTCTTTTCCTCTGGAATGGGACCCAGACCCACCTAGCCCACCTTTTGGCAGCACTAGGTGGGCCATTTACAGCTCTACTGGAACTGGCCCATCTTCTCGTGGTGTGGACGAGTACCTAGAATCATTTGTCCAGATGATTGATACTTCTGGGCAGCCAAGAAGCCAGAACAGAACAACAGAACGAACACACACACACACACACACACACACACACGCACGCACGCACGCAAACCTAAGCCAATATATTTCTGACTCTTTTGCTGCAGTTGACTCTGTTCTTTACAGAGAGACACGAGGTAGAGTTGAACAGACGTTCCAGATGCTGCCGTATACATATACACATGTCCACAATATCCATAATATTACAGATGATCTGTGAGGTAATTAATCTAAAAGTTTGTTAAAGGCAAGATTCAGAGTATTACAAAAGGCGGTGGGGATTAGTAAGAAACTTCTGTTTTAGTCTGGAAAAGTGCGCGGTCTGGTTAAGAATAGCTGAGAACGAAGCATTGGATCGATCTTTTTTATAATAGTACAGTAGACTCTCAGAATAACGGCACCTTCGAGGATTCAAGATGCCGTTATTTTGATTTTTCCGTTATCTATAAATTTTTTTTTTAACGTATTTAATGCAGAAATAATGAGGCCAAATAAGAAATATACTGGTGTGCAAAATTTAAAGACCAGTCAGGTTTTCACCTGTAGCTTCTCATAGAAGTGGCCTGGATATGGGAAAGGCATACCAAAGGAACCTCGTGAGGTACAGAAATGAAGGAAACAACACGGAAACAAAACGGTGCAGAGGGACTTTATTGAAAAATGGTAACATAGCACTGGCTGCCATCATACAGATACATCACTGCCAAAGATGGAACAAAGGGAAGAGGTGGTACTCAGTAGGAGATATGGCCACCCCTAATATCGTTGCAGGCTTTGCACCGCCTGTCCATACTTAGAACAATGTTGTTGATGACTTCTTGCTGTAACATCGTCCATTCCTCTGTCAGCGCCATTTTCAGCTGGTGAACATTTTTTGGTGGGTGTGGACGTGCCGCTAGGCGTCTCCCCAGAGCGTCCCATATGTGTTCGATGGGATTTAGATAGGTGGGCATGGGCAGGCCAATTTATACGAACAATGTACTCACTTTCCAAAAACATATCACCAGCTTCAGTGTGATGGGGTGCGGCGTTATCATCCATAAACACAAACTCGGGGCCAATGGCACATCGGAACAGACGCACATGTGAAAGGATTACCTCAGTACAGTAGCGTGCACCGGTTACAGTACCGCCTTCCAGTATCTGGAGTTGTGTACGTCCATCCAAGATAACGCCTCCGCAGACGAGAACACCTCGACCGTCATATCGATCCCTTTCAGTGATGTTTGCGGGGTGATACGGTGTGCCAACCTCTCGCCAGATTAGCCGACGTCCAGAATCGCTGCTGAGACTGAAACTACTCTCATCAGTAAAGAGTACCTTAAGTAAAGATTTTGTGGTTGTAACCTTTAGAAATAGTGTTGGTCCTTAAGTTTTGTTGCACATCAGTGTAGAAATATTAAGATTGCAATTTTATTAGCTGCACATTAAAAAAAAAAAACAAAACACGTTGACGATCCAATGTTAAATTCTGCCATCAATACACTTCTGCTTACGCCCAGTTCTGTTTTCTTTATTATATCACGCTTAGTCTGCGCGTGTAGCAGTGGTATCGTCACCGTCCTCTCCACACTGGGTCGAAAAGGTCCGGATTCGAATCCCGTCGATGACGCGAGCAACTTTAATGAGCTTTTTTTCACTCCTTGGCTGAGTTAGCCAAGCCCCCCCCCCCGCCCCGAAACTGTGTTTTTTTTTCTTCAAGTAAAACAGGCAAATCGATCAGAGAACCCACGCAATTTACAGATGTAATACATATGGGTATATGAATTAACATTCCTGGTGACTCTAATGTAATTGTTTAGATTATATCAAGTTTGTCACAGCTTTAATGTTCTTTTTTTCTCTGTATGAGGTTTACTAACTTTAAGAGCCATAGTGAGAGGTTTTTAATTTAAAATAAATGTAAAACAGCAGTATAATCCGTGATATTATTACAGAATTCACATTGAAAATGTCGAACGTAAACAAATACAATAATCATGTGAGTTACCATTTTCTTTTTTCAGCACTGCAATTGGGGTGCCGTTATTTCGCGTCTACTGTATCTAGCTTTTGATCATTATTTGAAACATTAATTCATAAAACTTTATCATCCGGGCAGATAAAGTAATTTTTCTTAAATGGCAATACATACAGATATTTATAAGACGTCGCACAAACCCAGAAATTCCTTCGACATTAATTTATACATTAATGTATAGTTTAGGAGTAATGTCACTCTCATGTGGTATGAACTATCTTTGTTTTAATCTCAGGACGCAAAGCCTGTTTTCTGTTTTATCGCTAATCCTCCCGAGATAAAAGTAAACTATCGCAGAGACCTTCCAAGGGATATTTGGTTCGTAAAAGAAGTTTGCACTTAGCGGGTTAAAAAAAAAAAAAAAAAAAACTGTCATGCATCGCCGTACATTGTGTAACCTATGCTTTTGGTAAGATAATGGCTCCATCCAAGGTAATCTTGTCCTAATAACTGTACCGACGGGTGGTAATGAAGTAGGCCTCTTCTTAGCTACAAAAGGTCTAGCTACAAGCTGTGGTGGAACGCATTCAACCTCTTTTATACCCATGCACTTACTTGGTGTATTTAAGAGGCAAGTGAGGATGCCATTAGCAGAGTAGACTTTTTTGTCTTTCTGACTTCTAGGATTATGGACTTCTGTAAGCTTGAGTGGTTATGAAGGTATTTGTGGAGATAGTTTATGGATGTGAAGGGAGAAACCGAAGAAAAATGGGCCTATTTATTTCGGTAAAATTATAACAAGTCGGCAATTTCGATAAATATCTTCTATTAAAACCTCTTAATATGCCTTTTGCCTAGAGGTTTTAATAGGTTTTAATAGGATGCTCAGTGGGTTTGCTTCCGTAAAGGAGTCCAGCAACATTCTGAATGAATCAACAAAGTTCATTTTGATTTGAATCAACGTTCAATTCATCACAAAGGATTAAATAATGAATCCTTTGTGATGATCAGGTGGCCATATATGTTTAATTTTAACGAAGCTAGGCTTTTTGGATACGGTCGGACCAGTAACAGTTCTATGAACAACATAATACTTACCGGGACTCTCAATCTGGCAGACTCCGAAAAATGACCATAAGGGGGCAATAGATATTAGCTCGTGATAATCATTATGGACGAGGAGAAGGTTGAACACAAACATTCCGATTAGTGTCGCCCAATCTTTAATGTTATTGTTCAGAAACAGTGCGTTTGATGATCATTGTTGATTTGCAATTTTCGACACAAATTTGCTTTTAAGCCATGATGGAATGTAACCAGTTAATCTCACCTTACAAGACTGTGTTCTATTTGCAGTGATAGTTTGGTTATGTCAACACAATTCTATCTTCCATTACCACAGTAGTTGCGAAAATAATTTGGCATTTTGGATAATGTTGGAACGATAGTCATATTTGTTTCTATCGATGCTAACTAACCAGTGAACCGCATAAATGAAAATGTTCCCTAGATGTCCTCTGCAAGAGTATTAAGGAAATAGAGAAAAAAGAGAAATGAGAAAAAAATATCATATTTTGAAAATTGACTGCAAAGCTTTCACGAAATAGCAATCTAACTATTGGAATTATGTATATGTAAAAGTATACTCGTACGTGTTCGTTCATGCGTTTGTTATGATCGTATTTAAATCTATAGCATTACTTTGTATTTGTTTATTGCGCATTTATGAGAATTATAAAAGTTTTCCCTGTACTTTGCATACATTGATTAAATAAATAAGCCACCATTTTAATCAATAATGAATCATTATAAAAAAAAAACAGTATGATGAGCTATACTGAAGTACCTTTTATACAGCAGTTATTAACCAGTGTCTCTGCAAGTTAAATTTTTGCAATGTCAAGTTTTTATTTTTTTTACTTTATCTATTCCAATTTACGTGAGCTCTTATTTTCTCTCTCGTTTTTGCATTTCCCGTCTCTTAGTTATTCAGCATCACGACTGAAATATCTTTCAATTACTGTAAACTAATCAGAATGAATATTTTATCTTCCACGGGGGCGTGCAGTGTCATTTGTTTTAACAGTATGACATCTAGTAGTGACTTCAGCCGACTCCTGGTAGACCACTGAAAGAAAGTTCAGGATTAAGAAGGATCCATTAATATTTAGTCAAACAAAGATGTCAGGCCTAAGAAAGATTAAATTTAATGTGTTCTTCATGAAAACAGTCTTCAGTCATTGTATTTTCGTTTTTTTCCCGTCTTATTTCGCAGCAAGGCATTAATAAAGCTAATGTCCACACTTTGCATGGACTGTCTTAATTGGTTTTAAGGAAATATGCTACTTTATCACTCCCAATTGCCCATTTCTTCTTTATTAAAATTAAAACCTTTGATATTAGAAACAGCCCTGTTCTAGGTGTACGTTGTTTACACAACATAATAATACGAGGGTTGTTCTTAAAGTAGTGGCGATAATATAATCTAAACGCGATAGTATTCATGAATTACGTGAGGTAGTCTGCATATAAGATGAGACAACACAGTTGTACAGCAGCAGTTTCGTAAGGGTATGCGCGAAGTTGTTTTGCTGGACAGAGAAGTATAAGTTCCTGCTTCAGGTTCTCTCAGCTGTGTCCACAAAGCAAGATCCAACATTCTTGGATAAACATTGAGGTCATTTCCTCGCTTGTGAAGTCTGGATTAGTATTTTGGGATGCATATTAATCACATTCTTTCCTGATATGGCGGTTCAAGGGGAGAGGAAGGGTTCGCAGGTACTCTTTTCATTTGGCATTAAGCTCTTAAGAATGGAGTTTATAGTAACTTTCCAGGTATTAGGTTTGTTTGATCTTGTTATGCATGATCTCCTAAACTACTTCTGTATATTTTTCTTAATGGCGGTTACTTCAGGAGTCGCTATTTCGCTGATATCATCACCTGGCGGGATGAACTTGTGTTCTTAGGGTAGTTAGTTGAGGGGAGTGATTTATTTAATGGGATTCTTTCACTTTATAGTAATCCTGGAAAGCATAGATAATAATTATCTGTCAAATTTTAGTTGATTATTAGCTAGGAGTGATAGAATTCTTACAGTTTGGAAGGGGTTAAAATGCTGTTGATACGTTCTTCGTATTTCCCATTTGGCAGGTTTCATATGTGAATCTTTGATATTATATACGATTGAAGAGAACAGCTGTTACTGGGTTCATTTATGTTGCTCATTATACAGTTTTGGTCACTATTAGACCATTGTCAGTGATGGTCCAGTCTGTAATCTATTTTTGTATTGGGAGCTGTACAAAGTTTGACATCGGTGTGAGTCACCATTTATGGTACTTGTTGGTTAGTTTGATGTGTTTAACATCCTTAGTTGTCTTTCTTGCCAAGGTGAGGTCTTCAATGTTTTTCGCCTTTTGTATCAGTGTTGGACCTATTTCACAGCGATTTGGCATTGACGAGACTTATATTACATCAGCATGTCCCAGGATGTGAAGAACCTTATCCAAACACTCGAAATATGCTTCAGTACTGTCACTATATTAGCATTATAAGAATAAAGTTGTAGAAAGATCCTAAATCTCTTTGAATGTGGGCCCAAACGGCATGTAAAAAACAGAAACAATAGGAGCGAATAATTATGACGTAGGAGCGAATAATTATGACGAATAAGGATATACAGTGGCGGAAAAGTCGTGTGGATTTTGTATAATTCTGAATGATAGCATATAATTGATGATTTTCTTTTTAAGTTAAGTAGGTTTGACGTAGTAGGTCTGCAAAGAACATGGATTTCAACGCATTTACTTGTGATATTCTTAGACAAGGAGAACAAAGAAATAGTTTTGGTTTCATCTTAGAAAGTATAGTTCTGTAGCGAGCCAAAATCTTGGAATAAAGTTTGTGGGGGCTAGTTAGGGAAGTCCTCTTACCCTAGTATAGTTGCTTGCCTCAAGGCGCTTCCGTGGGTAGGAACAGCAGTGCGTAGCACACGCTTCTTGATTAGACCGGGGTTCGAGCTCGTGACCACCAAATACGGAGGATGCAGAAAGGTCAGGGAATGACCACCGCATATCCCCGGAGCAATATGGCCTTAGTTGCTAATGCTCCTAAAACCCAAATAACAAACAACCGTCTCTGGCAATCAGAGCGGGACCTGGGTCTACTATAGATCTTACTGTGCGAATTAGCACTAATATCCCGCACTCACCTGAGATAGTGCTATACAGGTGCCAGCATCCCGCATTCAGGCTGCCCATATCTGAGTGCCAGCAAAAAAACAAACAAACAAAAAAAAAAAAAAAAAAAAAAAAACATCCTGCCACCACTTGAGAATAAATAAATTAATTAAAAGAATAAATAAATTAAGCCCCATCCTGGCCTGGCCAGGGCAAGACAACAAACAAACAAACTAAATAAATAAATAAAAAAACATCCTGGCATAAACAAGACAGGGGAGAGGAAAAAAAAGCACAGTACACTGTATTTATGAACTATAAGTGATCAAACTAGCAAAATTTTGAAAGGCCTGAAAAGCTTCCTTATTATCTACACATTTACTATCATGCCCACTGACAAGGTATGGTATAGCAAGCATTAGATTCCTCCTGTAGTCGTCATAAATGGGAAAATCAAACATGACACGATCCCACGTCTCAGGCAGTGAACATCTACAATAAGGTTGGTCTACTAACCCAAATAAAACAATTTTTGATTTAGTGACCCATGTCCAGTCATTAAAAATGACGTCTCCATATATGGATAAAACCACTTCTTATCTTTAACATTATCATTAAATTTCACATCAGGAATAAAAGTTCTAGTAACTTCTCCAGTAACACTTGTTTCTCATCGATGTTGCCACATTTCCAATAACTTTGTAATAATCATTTCTTTTTCTTTTTTAACGTTTTCAACAAAGTACATATTTATTCCCAAAAAACTAACCCTTATCTTCTTCTTCAAGAAATAACAAAATGCTCTATAGACAACTACTAAATCTAACGGCAGTATCCCGCCTATAATTTGTTGACACGGTCTTACATGCTCTAATTGAAGTCAACATCATTACTCTCTGTAAAGATAATTTTTGTCTAAACTTGTTAATACGTCTAAACCATACAGATGCTGCATATACAACTATAGGCAGAAATACGGCCTTATAACCCTAATACCCTTTTCCCAAGACCCCATTCAGGTTTGGTAACTCTAACAACTGCCGATGTAAATTTCTTAATCTTTCTACTAATTACCATAAAAGAGTTAGCAAAAGCTTAAGATGCCGAAGAAGACAAGGAATGCATTTAGTGAAAGCTTAATAAAGTGACGGCACTCACCTCAATAATCCGTTGTGGTTATATGAATCATAAAACAGTAGTGCGAGAGATCATTGGTTTTTAGTTTAACCAATGATCTCTCACACTACTGTTTTATGATTCATATAACCACAACGGATTATTGAGGTGAGTGCCGTCTCTTTATTAAGCTTTGACTAAATGCATTTCCTGTCTTACTGCTAATATAATCAAGGTACGGAAAACTTACCATCAAGTAAAATACCTAATTATTTCATTTGTGATTTCAAAGGAATTTGTTTCCCATTAATTTTTAATTTAGGCGGCCTTCCATAATCTAATTTGCCTTTAAGCAACATCATTACTGTCTTGCTATCAGAAATCTTAAGTTTGTTTTTAAAGATACCCACCAAATTAAACCTTGTACTACCTCTCTCATCCTTTGTTCTACAATGACCCTAATTTACCCTCAACACATATAATCAAATCTTTGGCATGCGCAACTCGTTTACAGTACGGAATCTCTATCTCCAACCACTGGTTTAGCACCATATTCCAGAACACTGGACCAAGCACTGAACCTTGTGGACAGCTCCGATTAATAGCACTACCATATTTTAAATGTTGCGAGCAAACTTGAATTCTCCCTTCCACTTAAATAACTTCTTAAAGTTTTATACAATAAATGAGGACAGTTTATTCCCCTCGGTGAACATAAAATGCTCTCATACCACACCTTGTTAAAAGCAACTTCAAAGTCTACGAATAATATTAGTACATATTTACTTTCTGATTGCATACAATAATCAACCAAAGAATTTATAGCATCTTCAGTCGAGAGAACTTTTCTAAAACCGTATTGGCATGGAAATTGCTTTTTAACTTTTAAACAAGGAGGTACTCTAACCTTAACAGCAACAGCCTCTCAAAAATCTTACCTATATTTGCCAAAAGTGATATAGGCTTATAGCCTCTTGGATCACTGACTGATTTACCTAGTTTATGTAAAAGTTTTAAAAGGGCTATTTTCCAGAACCCTGGAAAACACCCTTTCAATAAACACTTATTGTACATAACCACTAAAATCTCAGGGTAACATTCAACTTAATTATACAGTTATTCTCTATCAAGTCCATGCCTAGAGTTTTATTTACATTTTATTTTGAACATATCATTAGTAACTCACTCTTCGTAAACAATTGTATATCATTATCTCCAACATAATAAGAATTTTGTAAACTATTTCTCTTTTGTTCATCAGTATCATCATCTAAAGCAGAGGTTCTCAGCCGGGGGGGGGGGAATTGGGACCACAGATTGAGAGACTCAAACTGTTGGAATATTGATCTTTCTACAATTCTACAGATTGTACATAATCTACAGGACATCACACTTTATTGGATGTCACATATTAAATTAAAAATAAAGATAAATATTCACTCTTATCTTTTTGGAATGCACCTTTTGAGTCCGACAATCTTGGAAAGGGGGGAATGGCATTCTGATATATGGTTGTTGTTGTTTTGTTTTTAGGAGCATTAGCAACTAAGGCCATATTGCTCCGGGATATGCGGTGGTCATTCCCTGACCTTTCCGCATCCTCCGTATTTGGTGGTGACGGGCTCGAACCCCGGTCTAATCAAGAAGCGTGTGCTACGCACTACTGCTCCTTCCCACCTGGCTACGGAAGCGCCTACATTCTGACATATGGAAAAAAAGGTTTAAAACCACTGATCTAAAGTATCACAAACAAATAACTCATCAGTGATTTTCTTAATAGTTGACAACCAATCAAAAGTTTCTCTATTATCTACCTTAACCATATTAATCACATTATTAATATGTAATTTGTCTCTAGTCAGTTTATATAAAAGCCCCCAAGGATCTGTATTCCTTGTTTCAAATACAAAATTCTTAAATGAAGCCAATTTATGTTCACATGTCTCCTTTTAATTCTATATAATTCCTTGAAAACTAATGACTCAATAGTTACACTTCTGAAATTTCTTCCTAAGGGAGAAAAACTTTCCTTCTTAAAACCATCAAAGCATTGGACCACCATGGTACACACTTTTAATCTCTTTTTCTTTTAGATGCCAGGAGTAAAGCTTTATACAATGTATTTTGTACATAAAATGCAAATTCAGCAGTCTGTTTATCTGACCCAAAATATTGTCATCAAAATAAATCTTTAAAGAATTCTTAAATTTATTCCAGTTTATACTTTTATAACTAAATCTTACATGTTCAGTAGCCAAATTATCATCATTATGGAAATCACTAAGCAATACATGAAACAAAATGGCTCAATGATCACTATTGACTCCACCAAGCACCATCTCCCAGTGACAAATTCTCCTACTTAATTGTTGATTTGCTATGGTAACATCTATATTAGAACTACCATGTGTGTTATCAAATGTGGAGGGCTCCCCCTCCACATTAACAACACAAATTGTAATTTAAAACAAATTCCTCCATTTTCATTCTCTGTAATCCACTGTGGAACTATGCCGCAAATGAGATTTGGCATTTGAATCAATAGTGATCAAGAAGTTTCCACTACCAACAATTTCCATAATTAAATCTAAATGCTGCAAAGTAAAATCAGTATCTTGGGGGCAGGTAAACTGAGATCACCAAAGTTGATATGTGCACACAAGTAACATTTTGTGTGCAATATACCCGAAATAACATTAAGTAACATTAAGACTATTATTAAAAATAATAATAGCTGTTTTAGGTTTTTCATTAGATACATGTACAGTCTTAGCTGTAATGGGGAATCCAGTAACTTTGTACAACCCACCAAAACAACCAACACATGGCTCTTGTAAGCAAACAATATCTAAATTCGACTTAAAAGCCATAGCGATATCTCTTCGATGATACCTGGATATGGTCGCCATGCCCCACCGATGTTACGATGATACCTGTATACGCCACTGATGGGGAATGAATGTAAGAATATCCCAAATGGCGATACGCTGCACACTCAGACATGTTTTCACATCAGACAATCCAAGAGACATCCACTTCTCACGACTGATCATCGTCGATGGCGAAGACTAGTGTAAAGTGTGTTAGTTATCTGACGGCACCGTGGGTTCCCCCATCTCCTCGTTGTATTCTTTGTAAGTGACACAGAACTCTGTGGAAGCCAGAGATTTAAAAAGTGTGTGAGGAGTGGTTTGTTGTGTAGTGTTATGTTCTGTTGTTTCTCTGACCATTTAGCCGTTGGGCCGCTATTGGGACCCACCGTTGCCCACACTTTGCCACGAGGAGGCATGTCGGGCACCCAGTAGATTATTTAAGTACTCTGGCAGGCCCTGCCACCTATTTTCATAGGATTTCAGTGGCAAGACCTATATAAAGGGGGGGGGGGGCGAACACAAGAGTTTGGAAAGGCCAAAGGAGATTTACGAGAAAGCCGTTGAATTTTTAGACGTTGATTAGAATTTGGCGGCATTGTTAGGGGCGTACTCGGTCGGTTTAGTTAGAGTTTGGGGGGGGGGGAGTTTGGAGACTATGGAGAACAGGTAGAAGAATGGGGAAGATAGAATAGGCATCCCCAAAGAGGTCAGTGGGTACGAGCCCCACCAAGCGAAGTATGGGGGGCAGGAAGGGTGGTTCCCAGGCAAATGCCCGTCTCCACCTAAATCATTTAAAACAGAAAATCTGTAAAGTGGACCTGATAAATAAAAAGATAGCTAAGAAATAAGAAGACAAAACATATTTTTGAAAAGAGAAGTAAAGAAAAAAAAATATATATTTTAAGTTAAGTTAAGTTCATAATCTAAGTTAAGTGTATAAACAAGAAATTTTGAATAGAAAAGAATAAAAGTAAATATAAGAGAAATGTTTGAGTGTAGTATGTTGTTTATGTCAGGTGACTTTGCCATCAGAAAGCAGCTGAACTCTTCAACTGCAATCTGATGCCCATCCTTGGCACGTGGAGCCGGACCTGGTTCTATCTTTAAAAGCTGAAGCGCCAAAGCGCAATTAAACACTCAACAGAGAGAGTGCTAGACTGTTGAGCGCCAGTTGTCCAGCCTTGGGCCGCCCAAACCCAAGAACTGAACGGGAGGAGACAGAGAATCGTCTCCTCCCTCCCTTGCCTGGGGATGAGGTTTTAAAGAGAACCGGGTTAGAGGACCTAGTTCAGATCACCAAATGGGTGTTGGCAGCAAAGCTGCAGTGTCTTCGTCGATTATGCTTGTTACGTCCATGTAGTGTCGAATCCGGTAGGAAAGGAAGGTCAAACTGCCCATCCCTCTCTGGGAGTGGGATATGTTAGCTGGCAGTGGGGAACCCACCAGGCAAGGGGGATGGGAGAGACGCACATTTACTTCATTCATAATCCGCATTCTCACTGTACTTGCATTTTATTTTTATACTTTTTTCTTATAGTTTATAATATATATTTTTTCCTGTTAGGTTATATATATATATTTTTCCCCTTCTTCTCACTGACTCATCCATCTCTTTCCCAAATACCAGCGGCGATGCAATGGTGTGTAATGTAATTTAAATACTAATGCTTAATAATTAGGCTAAATAAGAAAGAATACAAAAGATTAAAATAGACGAATACTGTGGTGTCATCAACACACTGATTGAACACTGGAGGACTAGAAACGATTTTACTGGTAGGATGAGTCCAAATACTTAGTTCAACACTGCCGTCGTGTGCGGCGCAAGCAAGGTTTGTGTGTTGACTCATCGTGCATGGTGCCCACTGTTTAGGAAGGTAGCGGTGGCTGCTTAATATGAGGCACGTTTCGGTGGAAAGAACTAGGACCCCTAGTTTGTATGGAACAACGTTTCACTCGTGAAGTCATGTTGCATTTTTTTCCCAGTGAGTAACGGGATCTTTCAAGACGATAATACTCGTGTAATCTGGCCCATGCTGTGCATAAGTGGTTTGAGGAACACAGTAAAGATATCACTCAGCTTGACTGGCCTCCAAATTATAACCTCAATCCAATTGAGCACCTGTGGAATATTTTGGAACGGCAAGTGAGGCGTATGGACACGCAACCGTAATCTTTTCCGACACCGTGAAAAGCTTTGCAAGTAGCATAGCTGCAGATCCCTACGGAAGTGATAAGACATCATAGTGGAGTCAATGCCTAGGCGAACTCTTATTCATGCGAACAGTGGCTGAACGGGATATTAGATAGGTGTCATAATTCAATGAACATTCAGTGTGTGTGTACAGCCGAAATTCTGGTTATAGACGCTATAAATTATCGTTTATAGCGATTCTCTAAATCGGTACACCATTTCTGGCGAACCCCCCCCCCCCTTTTTTTTTTTGGTCGAAGATGAAAATACTGATTTCAACATGACTGTTTCCTACTGCCATACAGCCAATTCAGTAGTATAATGAATCTTGTCTAAGAATTTTTTGGTTGGCGTATTATTTTAAAAGATATGGCTAGGCTACCACACTATTCCTACTTATCACGGTTAAAATTGCAGCGTGATGCGTTATGTCATGAAGGCGTATGATTGGGCCAGTGTTTTAAGTTGGTGTGCATGTTAAGCGCCAAAAACTGAGACTAGGCTACGTAGGGCGAGTACATTTGTATCGGTTTTACTGCTTTCTGAACGAATAATACGAAGACAGACTAATTCAGTCACTTTTTGAAAAATCCATAAAAATTTCTCACCTCACTGATGGGAATCGAACTGAGCCCTTTCCCTTTTCCACCCGATATGGAGGATAATGATTATGTAATCCGTTCTACACACGAGAGCATGCTATTGTTTTCATAGAAGCAATAAATGCTGAATATGAGGAGATTCAAATAAGTTTTGTTGCTTTGTTGGAAGAAGATGAAAATTATTACTGGTTTCAACGTAACATTGCCAAATGCGATACGGCAAATTCAGCAGCATTATGCTATGAATCTTTTGGAAGAATTTTTTGGTTGACGCATTATTTCAGAAAGCTATGGCCACGACGTTATCCTGACTTGTCACATTTGGACTATTGTTTGTGAAGAATGTTAAAAGAAAAAGTATATGACAATAATCCATAAACGTTGGATGAACTTAAAGCGAACGTAGTAGTCTGTATCAAAAGACGTTGTGATACTTCGGCGAGTAGCGCGCAATGTGATAAACAGGGTAGTGGGTGTTCGCGTGCACAAAATATAATGCGCCTATTCATTTATTATAAAAATAAATGGGGAAGCTTCATAAATTCAGAATTGATTAAAAAGTCCAGTTTGCTTTTAAGAAGTTGAAGCATTCGGAAATATTTGCATTTTTCAACACTTATAATAATTAATGTATATTTATACAAGGGCCTCGTTCCGCGCGGGTAGCACAGTGGTTATAATCACAATCCTCCCAGCATCGGGTGGAAAAGGCCCGGGTTCGAGTCTCGTCAATGGCGCAAGGAACTTCCATGGGCTTTTTCCACCCCGTGGCTGATTTACTCGGTCTCAGAAGCGTGGATGGCTAGGTCCAAGAAACTCCGGTTTTTCGTCCAGCAAATCCGACAGATATATATATATATGGGCAGATGAATTAATTTTCCGTTAGTCCTAATTGATACTTTATACTAAGTTCTACGTGGCAGCTTAGTTAGTACGATACGTTGTTGTCTGCCGCTCGTTTGAAAAGGTGGCGGTTCGAGTCCCGTAGAATTATTCCTGACCTTTCAGCCCGCAAAAAATACAAATTGGCCTGTGAACACATTTCTACAGACAAAATGAATACAAATCGATATGAGTGACAAATTCCGATGCCGTGAAAAGAATAATTCGAAGTTTTACGTTATCTAAAAGCGTTATTAATAAATTAAGCCATTTTAAATTTGTATTATTTTAATTCCCGCACAAGATTTCTTAAAGGGTAATGGCAATTTTTTTCCCTAGTAAGATATCGAAAGCTGGTACGCGCGTCGCTGATCCACATTAGTTTAAATTTATATAAAAATCCGTAATGTTTTAAACAGCTAAATGCATTACCGAATAATTCACTTAAAGTTATCAATTAAGGTAAAAACGGTTATGTTTGTAAAACTAGCTACTCTGATACAATATGTATCATGATATCCCTGTTACTAAAAGAAAACTTAGCTTTTCTCTGAAGTTTGTTTTGGCATATAAAGGACAGAATAGATTAATTTTGTTTGTTTACAAGGGAGAGAGAAGAAGCGGATCAAAATACCGAGTAACCCAACATGACAGAAATTAATGATAGGAAAAGCTAATGACCTAACCGATTTTTAACGACTCCGGCCTACTGGTGGATTTTCCACACATTTCACGTTTCGTGCATCTACTTCATGGATGGAAGGGTTGAGGTGAAAACATCTCAGACCCCATTATCTTTCCTCGAGGCATTATAAGTTTACTTAATCATACTTAACGGGAGTTATTTTTCAATGCAGGACGAACTTCTCATGTTCTAGAGATACAAAAGAAACTAATTAATCTGTTCACGATGGCCACTGTTTAAACAATTTCCCAGTTGTGAAGTTTTTGCCGTGCCCTTAAATAAATTTTCAAAAAATTATTTTAAGTGCTGTCTAATATTAGGCTTATTTTGTTAGGCCTAAAAGATATCGTGAATAGTATCCCAATAGGTCGACAACTATAGGTTGATGACCACCAGCTAACCTGTCACATTCACCTTCTTAAAGACAAGGAGATTTCCAGACAGGCGTGTACGATCAGACGGTGTTGGTAACACAAAAGCTTTTGTCATCAGTAAAGCGGAGAAGGTCCAGTAATTTCCGTTAGTGAGAATGCCTTCCAACTCGGAAACTATAATTCACTGGGAAGTGTATACCTTTCTCCATACATAAGGTCTTCCCATAATGCCTGCAGTGGCCGTCAGCGATCGTGACAGTTTCCTGGATGGTGTTGACTAAGCGATTTGCGACGTTTCGAAGAAAATGGGCCTCGCCAACTATTAAGACACTGCGCTCAGAATGAGACGTGAGTATAGCAAGTTTTTCAAAAGGGCCTGATTACAAATCTCGGTCGAGTTCGTGTCTACGTGAAATATTTCCGTCAAAAGACACCGCAGTGTTCATAAATCACGGTGTTCGTCCCTCCTTGTGGCTTCGCTACTAACTGCGCTTTCTGTATAAAAAGGAGATAAGGATGTGATTGGTGGTCGCGAGCGATTGAACCGTAAGGGGAAAGGAAAAGAGAAAAAAAAATAAAGAATGTCTGGTGTGAGATGATATTATTGTAAGTACCGTAAAATGTTGACTTCCAGCCAGTCTCTGTTTCCCTTGTCACTTTTTCATGTCTAAACTGTTCGAGTCTTTCGCAAACAGCAAGTCAGTGGAGTAACACTTGGCAGTCATTAAAACGTTACCCCCTCGGATAATGCTTCACTGCGTTGCAAACAGAGCTTCTCTTGTCGTACAAGAAAGCACTCTTCAAAGGGATATCCGTCTGTTTTCTCATTCTCTACTAATATACTGTGAAGCTATTTGAGCACTGCAAGTCATGCACTTGAAAAAGGAGAGTTGCGATGAGGGTAAATAAAATCATTTGCTAGAACAATCCAATTGACCAAATAGTCTGAAGATCAATTTAGACAATAAAACCACAGAAATCCATTACAAATTCGTATTAAGACACTACTACAGCTGAATATCGTAAGGTCAATATATATCCAGAGCCGCCCGTCCATTCGGCGAACCTAGGCGGTGGCCTAGGGTGCAAAGGTCCTAGGGGCGCATTCTAACATAATATAATTTTTTTATTGGTCAAAATTAATTAATTAAATTAAATAAGGTAATAATTATTTAACAAGTACAGATAGGCGGATAGATGATACAGAATACAACTGGGGCCCAAATTTTAAGTCTCGCCTAGGGCGCATGAAACCCTTGCGCTGGCTCAGTACAAAGTCATCGCGGTTCACTGTTATACAATACTTCCATATTAGAATCGTTTTTCAGAGAGATATTCGTAGTTTTATTTATCATATGAAAGCACTTTGCATGTTAGGACTTGCTCTGGCGCGGAGATTCTTTACCTACATCATTTATATTAATTTCTTTATTAATTGTAAGAAGTGTAATAAAACATCTGAAGATATTTTTTAGCATTTTTAAATTATTCTTGAAAAGATTTAGATAAATGAAAGTAATGTTAGCGCCTGAATGAAATTTATAAGAAAAGTCGAAAGATTCTCAATAAATTTACAAAGAACAACCACTTTAGCAGCAGTATGACCTGACGTGAACTATACGTACCGTCGTCTGCACGTGACAGATAAGTAGCGACGAATTAACAAAAACGAACAACGGGATGACGAATAGCGAGGCTTATTGTACTTGTTTATTTGTCATCCTACAAACAATTTCTGGGGGGGGGGAACACACAAGGATTAACTACTATCTGGTGGCTAAGCAACAACATGGATGGTCAAGTTGTTATACAAAGCGTATCAAAAGTATGCGCAAAAAAAAAAAAAAAAACCACCACGTATTCTTGGGTCCACATTAGGAAAAAAAGGTCATACGAACATTGTCCGAAAAACGCTTAATTTCGAATTTTATGATCCATAATTGTTCAAAGAAACATCCTTGAATTAGTAATTGCCTGTCTACTGGAACATTTTTGAAATGGTTCGGACTGTTTCGCAGCCACATTCTAGTCGCAGCGCTTCTATTCCAAAATTTAATTTAACCAGGCTGTTTGAATGACTGCGTTTGAATGTTTGAATGTTGTTTGAATGTTTGAATCACAGAGCTTTCCAAACCTGGCAATGAGGTGAGCCCTCGTTTGTCAGCTGAAATAAGCATGGGGGGGGGGAGGACGTGTTTTTGTAAAGGGTGGCACCTAGAACGTCTGTTCAATTCCGCCTCGTGTCACTGTGAAGAGCAGAATCAACTGTAAAAGGGCCAGAAATGTGATGATGTAGGTTTATTGTGTATTATGTGTGTGTTCTTGGCTACCCAGAAGCATCAATCACTGGAGAGATGATTTTTCGCCCACACACCACTGGAAGGTGGGCCAGTCCCAGTAAAACACGTACTGTCTCAAAAGAGACTCTGACCCAACTGGTGTTGCCAGCAGCTGGGTCAGGATCCTCTGGGGACCCATTCCAGAGGAACCAACAAAATAGAGAAGGAAAAAAAAAACAAAAAAAAAAAAAAAACCACCCGTGGTGCAGGTTATGAAAAAAAAAAACAGAAAATAATAAATAAATAAATAAAAAATAATGATAAATAAAAAAAAACTACGCCAGAGTGGCTGACTCCAAACGGAACGCAAGGGAAAAAATTAACACGAGAGAGAGAGAGAGAGAAACGGAAAAATAAAATAAATAAATAAATAATAATAAAATAACATAGCTAGACTTGAGAGATTAAAGATAAAATAAAGGGAGAGAGAGAGAGAGAGAGAGAGAGAGAGAGAGAGAGAGAGAGAGAGAGAGAGAGAGACCCGTTATCTAATCCACTTCAAGCCCAATGCCAAGGGCGTTGACCACTCCATATGATTTCCTCCATCGAGCAAAAACTTCCGTAGCAAAGTTGTGAAGAGTAGATAAACGTTCAGGGGTTAGGAGTGACTCGTCTAATTGATTTTCAGATATTGGGATGGTGTTCACCAAACCTTGCCTCAGATCTTCGTACAGAATACAGTCAAAACGGAGATGCCTCCAGTTTTTCTTGGCTCCGCAGTAGCACAGGTCAGTCGTGCAGAGGCCTAGTTGGTGCAATTTTTCATTAAGAGAGCCGTGTCCTGCCTGTAACGAGGAAGGAAGTCTCCATGGTGAGGGAAAGCACCATTACATCCTCTAATCTTGCCCAATCCTGGGAAGGATTGGACAAAATTAGAGGATGTAAAGGTGGCATCAGGAAGGAATCCTCTGCTAACCATCCCAACCTGGGATGTATTCCAGCAGGTCTGCCAGATGTTCACTAATTCATTGTAGCATCTGGCTTTCTTTGGCTTTCTTTTGTAGCCGGCATACAGATCCAGAGGAAGAGTTCCAGCTATGACTTGGATAGCTGTTGTAGATACTGTTCTGCAAACTCTTAAGGGCCGCCAGTAGCATTGTACGGAGGACACCAATTTGGCCCCCCCTTACGTCCGGACACGTTATTTCGCGCTCCTGATTTTTTGTGAAAATTACTAGTTTAAAATGGTCAATCAGTTTAAATAAAAAAGTGTTCTACCTGAAAGAGCTTATCTGGCGGATTCCCTAGGTGAGATTAGTTTTACTATCTACTGGGAATTTAGTAAATTACCAGCGATTATATCTGTGTCTGTTGCCAAACTACAATGGTCACCACGTGGCTAGCAACAGGGCCATAGGGAGGCACTGATATAAAGCAGAAGCCACGTTGGTAGTTTACACTTGACTGGGGAGGTGCCCAAACTGTGTTTAAAACTGAGCTGAAAGACCAAACTGTGCACAGTTTGGGAGCGGTTAGCGTGTGCTATCTAAAACAGAAACGACGACTCTTTGTGCTTCTCCCCCTGCCATAAACTGTCCATGGTCTTTTTACCTGTGCGACCAATGAAAAAATTACTGTTGCCAACGCTTCCAAAACCCCATAGGAAATTAGTTCCATCTTCCTAGGGGCATTTTTTCACCCGGCTGTTTCCCTTTCCCCTTAGTTACCCAGGAGATAGCCCAAAACATTTCCAGTGCTCCACGAGGCGATTCTGAACGCAGGGACATGTGTAATACCTTGTTTTATTCAGAATTTTAGTTCCTACAAGAAGGGGTTGGAACATTTTTACCCGATTATCCTCATATTCGTAAATCCTAAAATGATCAAATAAACCTAAGAACAACGGCAGGAACGTACCAGCAGGCAGCCTGAAATCCTACAACTGGATTCCGACCATGAACTGACAACCGCAGACCACCAGGGGATCCCGGAAGATCCGAGGCCAACCCTCTAGCCAAAATAAAAAATCGGAAACAAGTTGTTCCAAAGAGAGACAGGGAGACCAGAAGCCAGAGTGAACCTAACAACGCTCTGGACGTCACTGGCTCCTAACAAGTTGACAAACCAGAATAAATAAAGCCAAGATACCCCCCCCCCCTTGACCCTATCTGCCAGGAAGGGCAGCCCATGGACCAGGCTCATATACTTCGAACAACTTTGGAAGACCTGTTCAGAGAACAAAGCAACAGAGAGTCTACAGGCCTCAGAGGCCAAATAGTCACGTTATGTACCAAACTTGAATCCATCCTCTATAAAATATACTTAGAATCAGAAAAGGCCACAGCCAAATTAGAGGCCTACACTGAAGGAAGAGCAATAAACATGCAACAGCGCGCTCCTTCCTATGCAGTCGCACTGAGGATACCTGCACTGAGTGACCGTACAGCCACACAATCGACCCAACCAAAGGAAAAAGTTGCTACCCACCGACTCAACTTGGTGGTGCTCAGACCCCTAAACAAAGAGGACAGCCAGATTTGTGAAAGCATAAAACAAATACTAATTGAGAATCTCTCAGAGGACCTAAGAACCACTAAAATCAAAGCAGTAAGGAAGACTAGAAAAGTCCAGGAGTGGTTATTGAGACTGCTACAACAGAGGACATAAAGCAGATCATGGACAACCCCAAAATTGGAACACTAGGACTAAAAGCTGAGCCCCCCAAGAAGAAAAGGGCCCCTCAATCGTAGTACGATATTGACAAAGACATCGAACCAGAAGCACTCACTAAGGAACTTACGGAACCATGTCCCTAAGATTCGACTGACCATTTGGTACCTAAGCACATTACTAAGGTCAAGTCTGCTATCACTGTAAATTGGGTCGTTGAACTTAGCCCGACAGCCTGGCAGGTACTTTCAAACAAGACAAGAATCTATATCAACTAGGGCAATTACCGTTTCCACGAACACGTCTCAATCGCCAAGTGTTTTAACTGCTGTAAATTCGGCCATACCTCGCACACATGTGCCCAGGCTGTACAGACCTGCGACCACTGCGCTGGCAAAGGCCATAATTATAGCAACTGCCCAAACAGGAGCACCGACCCCGTTTTCGGAAACTGCAGAAGTCTAAAGATCGATGCTACCCACTCTATTAGAGATGGAAATTGTGCAGTTTGCAAAAAATATAAAAGTTTAATCCAAACAAGAATAGATTATGGCACCACACCAACGCTGTGAAATTAATGCAGTTAAATGCGCAGAGGGCCAGGGCAGTGGCAGATCAGATTAGGATGATGAAAACATTGACGTCGTTATCCTTCAAGAACCGTACGCGGTTGTCAAACAGGTAAGGGGCTACCCCATGCACTACAAAGTGGTGCATACGGAAGAAGACACCCCGTGGGCCGCCATAGTGATTAGAAACATGGACCTTCTCTTGGATGGCAATCATCTTAGTATACCAAAACCAGGCGCCAGCGCCATAGGTACAAATCGGAACAAACACCACTTTGAACAAAAGACGAAGGGTGCGATGGTTAATACCCCAGGATTGTTGCGAAAGACAGACAAGCATAGATGTATACTCGGCTATTTTATCATGAAGGTCTAAGATATATGTTTCTGGAAGTTTAGCTTACGATCTAGAATAATACCCAAAAATTTATGTGAGTCAACCATGGAGAGAGAACGACCAAAAAGTTTAACAGTCGGAGACCTGAAAATGTTAAGGTTGACCTTAAGATAAAGAAGCTTATTCTTGTTAGCAGAAATGGTAAGTTTATTAATAACGGACCAAGACCACAGATCATTCATAATGCTACTAGCAGTACTTTCCAAAGAAACACGAGAATTACCAAGGAAGGGTTAGATCATCGGAATATGCTATTTTAGAAGCATTGGGAGTTAAATGGAGAAGCCACTCATCTAGAACCAAATCCCAGACGAGTGGACCAAGCACTGAACCTTGTGGGCATTCTCGAGAGACAGAACGACTAAGTTGCTGAGTTCCAGAAATGACTTGTACAGAACGGTGGAGAAAGTAGTTGCAGGTTAAGTTATTGAGTTGTGAGGAGCATTGAGCAGCCCTGAGGCGAGCAAAGAAGCTGTCCCACAAAAGGGAGTGAAAAGCTGCAGAGAAATCTACGAAAATAGCCATAGCATATTTAAAAGTGCAGTTGTTTACTCTACAGAGAAGTTCAACCAAGGCCTCCTCAGTTCCACCGCCCGGACGAAAACCAGACTGATCAGAGCGTTCATTAAATAGGCAATCTAGACGGGCAGCAGTAAGTTGCTCAAGAGTTTTGCCCAGGTTGGACAATAACGCAATAGGACGATAGACCGTAGCAGAAATAGGAGTACCTGGTTCAGGAATTAATTTTAACAATGCCGTTTTCAAGTAGTCCCGACAAAAATATCTTTCAAAAAGTGCGTGTAAGTAGCTTGGCCGGTAATTTGTCGTGGAAGAAAATTTACCCTTACCATTACTGGTGTAATGGTAAGGGCAAATCCGCTCACTCGTGCAAGTTTGCGACTTCATAATTCCATCCATCTTAAAGCTTGCATCATCAGGAAACGGTAAGTGACTCGCAAATCTGGATTTTGGGCACGACGACGGATTTGATTAAGGATACATTTTCGATGATCGTTGTGAATCACTTTCTCGCATAATTAACTCCGAAATGTGGAACACTTTTGGACCAGAGAATATGCTCATATTTTAGAGTTCTTTGTACTCACTGACGAAAATTATCAGGAACGTTCTGGTTTGGGTGATACCCAGTTGCGATGTACTCATGAAGGCTTTCTTCGTGGCTAACTAGATTTGCATAGACTAAAGCAGGGATGGTCAACTATTTTCTTCAAAGTGCCACATATTAAGCTGGATATGCGTCGCATGTCACCTAGGGGTTAATCCAGAAGCTAGTGGCTGCAATTCCTCGCCTCCCTACGCCACTTACTGATCCATAACTAGCACCACAAAATTTATTTATGCTAACTTCAATCGATTTAAAATCCCTTTAAATCCCTTCTGCATTTAAAGGGATTTTATGCTAAGCGCGTGTAAGCAGATCGTGCTCCAGAGGGAAACCTCTGTAAATGTTGCTGTTGAGTCTCCATGGCAGTACGTGACGTCCAGTCAAATAGCCACCAATGATAGCTGTCCAAATATTGATGGCGAAATGTTGCTACTGTCGAGATTGAATGGTTATGTTATGTTGTGTTAAGCGACTAAGGCTATGAGGTGTCAGTATATTATCTGTTTGCTGGACGAAAAACCCTAGTTTTCGGGAAGAGAAAAAAAAAAAAAAACTGTTCAACCCTTTCTGAGATCGATTAACTCAAACACGTAGTGAAACGCCCATAATTTCTTGCGTCATTTACGGAATTCAAACTCTGGCCTTTTCCACCCGGTGAAAATTGAACGATTCTATAAGGATTTTCCTCTGTTCATAGGTATTGGTAATGCAAATTGACGATAACATTCCTGGTAGACTGCTCCTGATCTATTTATTTGACCAAATACACTACAGTGACAAAGCCACTAATTCCCATCTATGTACATAGTGTAAATACGAAAACATATAAAAAGAAACAATAGCAAATAACAGTTTGTGGTAAAGAGAATTAACAAAATGAAGTAAGGATCAACACACTGCTACATATACTCCTGTCAGAACGTAATGCGTGTTGGAAAATCGTTAAATCGTTTGGTGAGAGGCCCCGTTTTTTTTTTTTCATTTTTTTAAACTCAAGCTCAGGCGCTCTGCACTTTCTCTCTTTCTTCCTCCCCTCCCCTGCCATTCACAGGCGCGAAGAATCCAAAAACCGACATTTTTCTGCCGGTTTTTGGAAATGCTTCCTGGTAGAGAGGAAACAGTCTGGTACAGCATATGACCGAACTCAGTACTCCAAAGCTAGAGCACTGTTTAATAGACTGAAATCGCAAGCCATTAAAGAATACACTGACAAGACCTTATCCAAAGGCAAAGTGCCATATACCCGTAACTCTGAACCAGATTCCAATTTCAATCCAGTTGAATGGATCAACTATGTAGCCAGATTCCAAGACAACATCACACAACCATATGATTACCAACCAGACCCCATTTCAAGTCCAGATGATGAGCTGTTTTCCATTCAAATCGATCGACAGCAGCTTTGTCAAGCCATCAACTCGCTGCGTCCGTCATGCACCGCTGGCATCGATAATGTCCCACATTTCATCGTAAAGTGCCTCAGTCCATATATCCTTGATCCTCTGCTCTACTTGTTCAACTCCATCCCCTCTCATAGAGTGTTTCCGGCATCCTGGAGCAAATACAGTCTTGCCCCACTACCTAAAGTTCAACTACCAAGCCAGCCGAAGCACTATAGACCGATCTCCACTGCATCCACGCTCCTAAAGCTACTGGAAAAAGTCCTTCTTCCGCATATAACACGCCATCTTCTTCCACAATCATCAAAACAACTCCATTATGTTCTCCCTAATAGATCAACTGTCTCCAACCTTCTGGCAGTCCAAACGGAAATTTTAAATGCATTTGAGGCCAAATCAGAAATGGCGGTTGTTTATGCCGATATTGAAGCTGCTTTTGATAGCCTCAACATCTCAGCCCTTCTGAATCTCCTAACCAATTTCTTTCGGATCAAAGGTGACGTTTTCGCTTTTCTGCACTCGCTCCTCTGGAACAGAACAGTGTACCTCACTCATCGTAACCTCTGCTATACCCGATCCATCAATGCTGGTGTGCCGCAAGGTGGCGTTTTATCGGGGTTACTTTTTACCGCCCTCCTTATTCCGTTTGTGTGTAACAGAGATGATGTCATTACCTACGCCGACGATATAAAGTTCCTAACGGAAATACCACCATCAGCCGACAGGGGAGTGATCACATCGGAAATCTGTAATAAGATCACAGCTTTCTCTAGCCATCTCAACCATTTCGGTCTCAAACTGAACCCCCAAAAATCCGTTATTATGGTTTTTTCTCTGAAGAAGTGTCCCACATCCATACAACCCTCACTGCAGGGTGCAGTTATTCCAAGTGTTACTAAACACAAAGATCTCGGTGTAACCTTCGACCCAAACCTTAGGTTCAACTGTCACATCGAATGTGTTCTACGCAAGATCAACCGAATGCGCTGGATTGCCCGTCAACATCTTCATAACACAGACGCAAGAACCACAATCAGATATCTGGAAACCATTGTGTATCCTACCTTTCTGTATGCCTCTGAAATATGGGCATCCGCAGTACCTTCTCTCATGAAGCCCATCTTCGCCAGTGAATACTGGATATTGAAGTGGGCAACCCACAAACATCGACTCCCCCCTCAGCAGAGGACCACCAGCATGGCCGACCAACTCCAAATCCCGCGGCTGCCTCAAATAATCAGCATGAGGAGAACTGTGACCACAGTCAAACTGCTGGTTGGCAAAATCAACTCCCCTGACTTCTGGGATATATGCCAGTGGCATGTTCCACTTCCGTCCTTACGAGCCACCCCTCTTCTTCAGCTACAACGGAACAGGCTGAAGATCAGTGACAGATTCCTACCTGGACAAGTACTTCCTACAGTACAAGCCCTGCTAATGATCGGAGTTGACCTCCAGAAATTCGCTTCTGATCGCAATTACAGGCGCTCGTTGGCCGAACTTGTTCCCCTTTTGTTTGGCCCCTGATGTCGACTCATACTGATATCTCCATCTGCTATCTCCTATGAGGCGCATAACGGCACGTCGCAGGCAAATCGACGAACTGTCTTGCACAAGAAAATGCAATACCGAACAATAATGTTGCACTGTGAAATTTTCTGACTTGTGTGAATATGCTTAAATATGTGCTTTGTACATATGAACGTGTACATACCTTGGTGTACTGTCTGCCTCACAACTATGTACATACTCATACCTATTGAATGGCTAATGCTACGTTTTTAATTGTTATGTAATATTTTATACTGCACAAATTTTTATACTGTACATATTTTTATATTTCTATATCATTGTCAAGCTCCTGGCTGTGGCGGGCACATTATTGTATCTTTACTGTACAATAAAGATTTTCTTCTAGAGGCACCTGGATGTCCTGCTGTTACTATTTGCACAGTCGTACATTAAATACATATCCGCCATTTCAGTGTTTAAATGATGACAATTCATGCCTACAAAAACATAAGATTTGGAGATTATTCCTTGGACTCGAAGTACTAATGTTTCCTAAGGCCACAAGTTAGGAGGAATAAAGTAATGAAAACTATTTACCAAAAAAAGTTTGACTTCTATGGTTGGTAAGGTATAGAATCTGTGGTTAAAAACTCAATACAGGATCATCTCGGTAAGAATAGCAGGACTCACTCTGTCTCGTTTCTTATCTTCCTAAATGGCACTGAAGGACTATAGAGGTAGTTATCAGTTTGCTGATGACTTAAAATTTAGAAAGTTGGTTAACGATTCGAACCAGGCTGTGCTACTTCAAAAGGATTTGGACAGACTGCAAGTATGGCCTGAAAAATTGCAGCTACAGTTTAATGTTGCCACATGCAAACAACTGAACTTCACAAACAGGAGTAATTTATAGATTAGGGTATGAAAAAAAAAAGAATTGAAAGATCTCCAGGATGAGAAACACTTAGGGATTACGATACAGAAAGACATGAAGTTCAATAAGCAGCGTAGCAAGTGACAGGAAGGGCACGTTTTCCTATGATATATCAGAATTTTGTAAGTAGAGAGAAGGAGCTCCTTGTCCCACTCTATAAAACGATGGTGAGTTCACATTTGGAACATTGTATCCAGGTGTGGAGGTCGTATATAAAGAAGGACATAGAATTCCTGGAGGAGGTGCAAAGGAGGGAGACTAAATTTGTGAGATAATCATTATCCCTGAGAGGACGGCTTAGGAGATATGTTGTTCAGAGCTTAGCAACTGGACACCTTAGAGGGAACTTGAAGCTTATAATGCCCTGAGGGGATTAATAAAAATGAATGAGGGTGAGCATTCTCATTGGTAAATTGGGACAAGAACCAGAGAGCACAACTATAAAATATTAGGGAGGAACGGTAAACAAGGTGTTAGGAAGTCTACCTTCGGACAGCGTGTTGTAGAATGTTGGAGCAAGTGTCCTGCAAGGGTGCCCGACGCGGAGAGTTTAGCGAAGTTCAAAGAAGAATTGGATAGACACTTTTTTTTCCCCCCCTTCGATGGGAATAATATGAATTTTTTGTTCGGTAGATGCATGTGTGGAAATGTGTTGTGTCTTATGTACGGTGGCACCTAAACGTTAGTTCAACTCCGCCATGGTACACTGTGATGAGTACAGAGCTCTGTGAAATGGCCAGATACAAGTATGGTGCTATGTTTGCGAGTGTGTGTCTTGTTCTGTTGTATCTGGCCACTTAGCTAGCTACTAGGGAGCAGCGATCACCAGGATGGCTGCTCTATAGTACCCGTCCACGACACGAGGAGGCAGGCCACAACAATACGCGTACTGTCAAATGAAAGTGACAAGGTAAGAATCCCGCATCCACTATAGGAAAAATCAATTCCAGTTGATGCTAGCAAATCCTGCACCACTGGGAGCCCAACCCGGCGGTACCAGCCGATAATGAAAATAAATAAATAAAACAGATAATAATAATAAAAATAAAATAAAATAGAGTAAAAAAATAAAGTAAAAATAAATAAATAATTAATTAAAAATAAATTAAAATAAATAAAAAAAAAATAATTTTTTAATGCAGAATAAGTTCTCTTCCATGCATCAGTATGCCATTTTTATACTAATACTAATCTGTAATGAGATGAATATCACTACTGAAAATTTCGCCACTAGGAGTAGCGAAAGCTGTAACTCGTCAAGGAAGCATTTTCGGCTTCCATGAAATTCTTGAATTCCATGCATAGCCAGCTTCTGTGTCTCTTTGGTCACTAACACAAAGTCTACTTAAGAAATTGCTGATCAACGAAACTTCCCGTGGTTCCCTCTGTCACTTGGGGCCATTTCTAAAAACTGCATTGATTCAGAATTCATCCGAGAGACGAGACACCCTGAGGACAGCTTAATTAAACCATTCCACGATGTCATTGGTGGTATCATATTGGCATGATCCCACTTGAATCTGCTGTATGGAGCAAGTGCTTGTTTGTGTCCTGTTATAGTGATTGAAAATAAACCCTGGCCCCTTGCCGGCAAGCCTATACCACAATCGAATTTGGACAGCTTTGTTTTCTGCCTGCAGTTAGAGGTGTGCACCTCTTGTACCTCCATTTCATCATAAAAATACTTTAATGGTCATCTTACTTCATATAGATGCCTCAGCACTTGCCTACTTTTCATCCCTCTTTCCTTTGGTAATTTTTGGAATGCTGTGTGTTTCCTGATTAAAATTTACCATCCTTCCCATGTCCAATGCTTACACTGCATCAACTCATGTGTTAAACCCTCAATGTTACAAAAATCATTCTGCAAGCCGAGTTTAGGTGTCAGGTTCCTCTACCATGATCAATTGTTGTACATAGCGGGAGGTTCATCATCACTAATTTATGATCTGTGAGAGGACTTGATCCAGAAATACTGACATGCCTAACCCTTTATTTACCATACTTCTCAGTGCATAAATGCGATCAGTACATGTGCCCCTGTACCACGTTGCTCCATGTATTGTAGGATTTTGCCATCACGATACATCTATAATTGTTGTTTTGTGTATTTATCAATGATATTGATGAAGGTATATCAAGCTTAATATAAGTCCAAGTTTTTTTTTTGTTTTTTTTTATGAAAACCCCAAACACGAAAGGTATCAAAACCTATAGTACTTAGTACCGTGCATGGGTTGAAGGAGAAATATGGGGGGAAGGGGATACCGGAAACTTTGCTCTAGAGACTAAACATGGGTTTCACCACTTCAAGCCTCCAATAAGCAAAGTGGTGGTATTTCACCGGTCGATGAAAGTCATCTACCACCTGAATGCAGATGATACAAAGGTTGGCATGGTTGTTAATGACACTAAAGACGGTATGCTACTGCAACAGCATCTAGAAAAGTTAAGTAGATGAACTGAGGGGTAGCAACTGAAGTTTAACATTGATAAATGCAAATTATTGCATATGGGTAGCAGTAACCCAAGAGAAACATACCAACTGTGTGGTACTACACTCAGGGAGGTAGAGAATGAAAAAGACCTGGGGGTAAATATGCAGTCAGATATGAAGTTCTCTAAGCAGTGCAAACGGGCTGCCAGAGCAGGTCATGGAGTTTTGTCAATAATATATAGGAATTTTGCTAGCAGAGACAGGGTTCTGATTATCCCTTTGTATAAGGCAATGGTCAGGCCACACCTTGAGTACTGCATACAGGTCTGGATGCCTCATTTTAGGAAGAATGTAGAGTTGCTAGAACAAGTACAGAGAAGGGCAACAAGACTGGTGAGAGGAACAAAGGGGTGCACTTATGAAGAAAGGCTGAAGTTCTGAAGTTGCAGCATCTGGAGACTAGGCACCTGCGAGGTGATCTGATTGAGGTGTATAAGGCCTTGAGTAATGGTTTGGGCAGGCTCAAAGCTGACTGGATACTTACGCTTGCTCAGACTAAGAACCTGAGCGGCATAGATTCAAATTGAGGAAAGACAGTTGTAGAATAGAAGGGCAGAAATTTGCCTTTAGCCAGTGGGTAGTTGATTGCTGGAACAGACTTCCATCTGTCGTTGTGGAAGTTTAAATAAATTTAAGGCCGAACTAGATAAACATTTGGAGTGACCGGATGGGCAAAATGGGAAGGTATTTTTTTTTTTTTTTTTTTTTTTGGCTGATGCTGTATAAGCTTGCCTTGCTTTCTTGCATCAGATGCCTCTGCTAATGCTAAAGTGTCCACATGAGTTGGATCCATATTTGTCACCTGAGGAGCGACGGGAATGAGATGATCACTGACAATTCCTGAAGTGTTTAGGCCTACACATACACATCTGGTACTTCATATACCGATATAAGCACACACAATCGTAAACACAGTCCATACGTGAATTAGAATCGCGCGTGGATATATGAAGAAATGCGATCTAAACATATTAGAAGAAGGTTCATAGCTCATTTATCAAACGAGCTGCTTGATTCTTAAGGTGTGGCTAAATGTAAATTACTTTCCTGAGTTTCTGTAAAATAGACAATGGCTTTGATATATGTACTTCATGGTTCTACTGTGTGGTGCACCCTAGTAAGAGTACAGTAGTTTCACCACCTGCTACTCGTTTTGGAGAGACGTGGGTTCGAATTCCGACAATGACTGGAGGAATAGCCCTCGTGAGTAGCACAGTTGGTAGAATCGCCGTTCTCCCCACACCGGGTGGAAAAGACCTGAGTTCGTGTCCCGTCGATGATTGAGGAATTTTTACGTGCCTTTATCACAACGTGGTTGAGTTAGTTTGTCTCATTCGAGGGTAGCATGGTTTTTTCTCCCGAAAACTCGGGTTTTTTGTCCAGCAAAGAGAAAATCGACCAAAGAACACACGCAATTTACAGACAGTATACACGGAGCAATATGGCCTTAGTCGGTCATACTCCTAAAACCCAACAACAACAACAACCAGAAGAATTTCTAAGATCCTCTTCAGTCGAGGCTGTATAGCCGATCTCAGGCGAAGGGTAGGATTTTTCCCCGTGAGTTATTCTAGGATTTTCAGCAGAACCACATGCTGATCGACCGGTAAATACACATTTCTACAGATGAAATACACATATATGCATGTGAGTAACTCTCTGGGACTAAAATAAATAATAATTATTACTAGTCTGTTTAGTATTTTCCACGAATAGGACATTGCTGAGGTTGGCTGAGTGCGAGAAAATGTGCACCCTCTGGCTGGTCTCCCCCTCTTCGCTCTTCAATCTGAAAAACTCCTCATCAGCCAGTCCTTATAAATGTGATTACACTGATGTGCAAAACTTAAGGAACAACACTATTTCTAAAAGCTACAACCACAAAATCTTCACTAAAGGTACTCTTTACTGATGAGAGTAGATTCAGTCTGAGCAGCGATTCTGGACGTCAGCTAATCTGGCGAGAGGGTGGCACACGGTATCACCCCGCAAACATCACTGAAAGGAACCGATGTGGCGGTCGAGGTGTTCTCGTCTGGGGAGTCGTTATCTTGGATGGACGTACACAACTCCAGGTACTGGAAGGTGGTACTCTAACCGGTGCATGCTACTGTACTGAGGTAATCCTTCCCCATATGCGTCTGTTCCGAGGTGCCATTGGCCTCGAGTTCGTGTTTATCGACAATAACGCCACACCCCATCGCACTTCAGCTGTTGATATGCTTTTGTAAAGTGAGGACATTGCTCGTATTGATTGGCCTGCCTGTTTCCACCTATCTAAATCCCATCGAACATACATGGGACGCTCTGAGGAGACGTCTAGCGGCACGTCCATACCCACCAGAAAATGTTCACCAGCTGAAGATGGCGCTGACAGAGGAATGGACGATGTTACCGCAAGAAGTTATCAACAACATTGTTCTAAGTATGGACAGGCGTTGCAAAGCCTGCATCGACATTAAGGGTGGATATATATCCTACTGAGGACCACCTCTTCCCTTTGTTCCTTCATTGGCAGTGATGCATCTGTATCATGGCAGCCAGTGCTACGTTGCCATTTTTGAATAAAGTCTCTCTGTACCGTTATGTGCTTTTCCCGTTGTTGTGTCGGTGTTGTTTCCTTCATCATTTCTGTACCTCACGAGGTTCCTTTGGTGTGCTTTTCCCATATCCAGGCCACTCCTGTGAGAAGCTACAGGTGAAAACCTGACTCGTCCTTAAGTTTTGCACACCAGTATAGTTTTACATTATACGAATATTTGGTATTAAAACAGCGAATCTTTGTTACGGGAATCTGTGGTCAAGTTTATTTTTTTGTGTTATTTCGAGTCTGTTTTCTGTTGTTTCGAACAGCAATATCAGTTGCTCTCGATCAGCCCTTGCCGTCGGCTGTTGTATCGATTAAACGACTGACCAAGTCCGTAGCTTGTCGCAAACTGTGATCTCAAGTATACTTGCCGAGGTTGATGTCTTAATAATAGTTTCGTACCAAAGTGGAAAGGTTGTGGTGTATGAAATCGAGTTCCCCAGACGTCCTACATCATGCATAAATAGTGCAAGGCTTTTATGGGACTTTTAACTCTTCTTTCCTTACATTTTTCTTTACAGTACACAAAGCTGTTTCTTTTTAGGTCCCTAGATGAAAATTATCTCCAAACATATTTTCTCAGTACAAAATTCATCTTAACTCTGTGGTAAATCAAAGACAAAAGGGTAATTATTTTTCAGGATTACTCCAGAGACTGTCCATAGTTTCACTCTCCTCTGCTTCTTTATCCTCTTTGTTCTTATACCAAGAGTGAATTATCCTTGTGATTACCCAGTGGACTGTTTCATTCAGCGGGGGATTATTCCGTTGTCGGATTGGATAGTGTAATATTGTCTTAATACTTTTATGATAAGAGGGATTAACACCTCAGAATTACTGAATAGGTTTTTTTGTGCAGACTTTAGTTGCCATGGCAACGTGACCTTAGGGCAGTTTTTCTTAGAGGTTGTAAAAGATCATAAAGTGACATTTACGCTTTGGCTAAAATTTCAATTTAAAGGAATCCGTATGAATATAGTCATGTAAAGCCCATATTTTTTTCATTCTTCTGCCTTTTAAAATAAGACTTAAGCCAAAGCCTTCCTTCATTATTTCAAAATTTGTTCAGTGCTTCATGAATAACGAGCTATTTTTTTTTATCCATTTAGTTATTTTCAAAGGAAAGCTAAGGGTCCAGACGCCTTAGTTTTCCAAATGTTAACATAAAACTCCAGATATTGATAGAGAATCGAAATAGACAGCTGTAATAAACAGCAGTCTATTTTGTTTCTCTATCAGTCTCTCCTTTTGCGAACTGGAGATTGCTGGAGCAGAGATTGTGGCAGTGCATCCCATTTGTGAACTGGAGCCTCATACTTATCTTAGGATTTTTCTTGACCCCCATTCCAATTTTCACTTCCTCGGTCTTTTGACTAGTTCTCTCTTTCGTAGTCGTTCTTGAAAGCTTCCGTCTCTGATCCTTCATCTACACCCCCCACAATCACTGTTTCCTTGACATTAATTTTCATATCACCACTTTCTAGACTTGAATTTTCTAAAATCCACCTTTGCGATAATGTAGAAGAAATCTGTCACCAGCAGTCGTATTATTACTATCAAAGCAACCTACTCCCCAAAAGATGATTGGAACAGATGATTCGAATCATCTTTGCACCCTCTGTATAAAAATTGAGGAAATAGCCATTTTCCCCCCCGATCTACTCGAACAGAAGAGTAGTACCTCAATTTCGTCAGTACTTATCGAGTACCCTCAATCAGCAGTTCAGGGAGGCTACCGGAACTATTTGGTTTCGGCAATGATTTTGTGGCACAGTACTAAACTAATCATTATTTTTGAGGACTCTACCAACTCTTGGGCATACCTAAGTAATGTTGTGGATTCTTTCTGATTTCTCGACGTTGTTTCCAGAAGGAAATGGAATAGTCCCTCTTAGGTTTTCGGTATTAATCCAATCGAGAACTTTTGGATCATCATGAGAGAGCGATAAATATCCAAAGAATGGATGGACATAACTATACAAGAATGAACTGACATCCTCAGTAATATCTATAGATACCTTGAATATTCAGTAGCAAAGGACATAATTTTTGTCATCCCGCTACCGAAGGACCAGATCACCATAAACTACGTTCTCTAATTACTGGGGAAATAATTTAAATTAAACTTCCAATATACTGTCAGAAGTACAGAGACACAACCCTGGGATTTGGGAATAATGAACCCTACCCGCCATCCACCTGCCAAAAGCTACTGCATTCGCTCTAGAAGAGCAGATCAGCGAAATACAGTTGATGAATCGAGGGGTTGAATTTGGCAATTTTTAATGGTGGGAGTCATCATGGGATGCAGTATTACAAATTAATCTGTTCATGCTATTGCAAGAAAACTGCACCACATCAGGTCAACGGTGGCCGACGTAATCATCGAATAGAAACATCCTGGTACAGTTGGGAAACGGTCGGAGAGACCGCAAAAATTGAGGGAATAGCCATTTTTTCCCCCGGTCTACTCGAACAGAACAGTAGTACCTCAATTCCGTCAGTATTTATCGAATACCCTCAATCAGCAGTTCAGGGAGGCTACCGGAACTCATATTAAAAACATCGCAGCACACAGTACACACCCTTAGCTAGTCTGTTGCACAACCCATTGTAATTGGTTCATGGAACGCTGTAAAGCTGTGTTATGGAACAGCGAATCATGGTACACGGTTTTCGTCTCATGGCTGTATTTGGGCTCGGCGGATGCCGAGAGAACGAATGTTATTTACCAGAGTCGTCCAAACTGTGAAGTGTCTGCGATTATTTGTCGTGGTTTTGGCTTCACTCATTGGTCTTCATTCCTGAAAGAGCCCGATGGAAATGTCATGTGGTACTTTGACGCTCTGGACAATTTCCCTCTTCGGGAATTGTAGCAGCAGTAATATGAGGAGAACCTTTTCTAGTACGGCATTTCAGTCTGACTGAAATTGCCTGGTGTGCACCATTTCAGTCATAGTCCTCGTGGGTAGCACAGTTGGTAGAATTGCCATCCTCCCCACACTGGGTGGAAAAGACCTGAGTTCGAGTCCCGTAGATGACGTGAGGAATTTTTATGGGTCCTTTTCACAATGTGGCTGAGTTAGTCGTTCTCAGGCCAGGGTAGCATGGTTTTTTCTCCCGGAAACAATGGTTTTTCGTCCAGAAAACAAAAATCGACAACAGAACACATGCAATATCGAGACAGTATTACATGTTGCGGATGCTCCTAAAAACCCTACTGAAACAATCACTAGATTGTCGATCTTAAACCGAACGAACAACTCTGAGGTGATCTGTAATGGCTGGGGGATCAGACAAACGCGCCTTGAGGTAGTAGCTAAATTGGCCATTATGTTGAAGCAGTAATGGATCAAAATACTGCCTTCCTGTTATCAAAAATTAGTGCAGACTCTGTAAAGGTGGATACAGTATGTGTAATTAAGGCAAAAGGTAGACATTGTTAAATATTGTATCAATAAAAGATTCTTTGAAACAAGTGTCCGATTACTTCTGGCAGTATCAACCTATTTCCTATTGCAGTTCCATAACTTATCGCACTCACTGCAGCTTGGCTATATACCTTGCGGAACATGCAAGAGGTTTAACGTACAAACAGTATAAATATTCTAAAATGAATGCCAGTTTAAAGGAATAAGCAGAACTACTCTTTACGTTGAACATATGGTAAAATTTCGCGCATTGCCTGTAGCTTAGCTCTTTTTTTTCAATATTCTTAGGTACACGATACAATAGAGCATTGTGTGAAATAAATGGTGTAATAATTTATCGATTGAAACCTATCTAACCCTTAGAAAATGTAGAAGTTCCCATATAATTAAAGCTATTTAGGAGTTACTTCAACGTATTGCAAAAAGCTGCTATTTAAAAAAGGATTTTTTTTTTTTTTTGACAAAAGAAAGAAAAAAAAAAAAAAAAAGTTAACGCGATATCAGTCACGTGGTTTGTTCCTGGCAACCGTTTTACGTAATAATGCCACATAGCCTCGCGGTTGTTTGCATGAGAACTCATTGTTCAATTTTCATGCAAAAGAAGTTAATGAAGCCCATTATTAATGCTATCATTATGAAGTCTTGACGCGAAATCTTTGTCAATTTGCGGTCGTGATAGGGTCGCTTTTTTTTTTTTACTTTTAAATATCATTAACATGTGAAAGAAGTGCTTTTCATAGAGATACTCAGCGTGACTGCTTGAAACTAGCCGAACATATTAAAAAAAGGACAAATTAATATTCAGAATATCTGTATTTAGAAAATTCCGTTTAATTTACTGTATTTATATAACATCTTAAATCAATTATGTTCAATCGCGGAAAGTTAAGTTCAGCATATTTAAAAATAAAATTTCGAAATTTTAAATATTTTACTTGGCTTTTCTACCATCGAATTTCTTCGTCTAATAATTCATTCTTTAGGATAAATTGTTTTAAATAATTTACAATAATCATGCGCAGTATTGGAAAGCTGTTTAGTTTCGGTTTTCTAAACAATCCAAAACGCGAGCTGTGAAATAATTAATCTCAACAATGCTCGATGACAGCGACTTCTGTTGGTCAGTTTAATAACAATTGTTTCAACAATTCACAGCGTAATTTTTGCCACATGACGTCTTTTACTGTTATCGACTGTCGAAGTATGCTGTCTGCGCGTGTAACACGGTGGTATCGTCACCGTTCTCCCCACACTAGGTGGTAAAGGCCCGGGTTCGAATCCCGTCGATGAGGCGAGAAACTTTAATGGGCTTTTTTCACTCCGTGGCTGAGTTAGTTGGTCTTACGCGGAGATGGCAAGATGCCCCCAAAGGCAAATCGACCAGAGAAAACCCAATTACAGACCCAATACACATGGGTACATGTAAGAAATTACCGGGTGACTCTAATATAAATTATTATTTTTTTTGTCGAAGTACGTTGTTAATTACATTGTAAAGAAAAGGAAGAAAAAAAAAACTGAATTATACATTTAATTCTACAGTTAAAACAAAATGGGATATTATTAATAATTCATTTAAACCTTATCTGCTTATCTTTATAAAATAAAGCCATTATATTTAATTTTAATCATCTTACAAACTTTCAACTATGCAGTAAAAATTTTTCTTTTCCTTTGCAATTCTTTTTTTTTTTTTTTTTTTTCTGGAAAAGTTTGAAGTGATCGAAAATACAATCCCTTCTGTATTGTCTTTTGCGATCTAATATGAATCGCCTTTATGAAATTTCGGGAAAATGAGAAGAAAATCAATTGAAAACTAGTTGTGACACCCATTACACGATTAACAATAACGCGTTGTTATAACGTTCGTCTTCAGGAGTCCTTACGTCGTTATGCGATCTCTCCCTCAACATCGTACGAAGTCAGTATACCAAACAGACCGTAGTCAGCGGCCTGTGACACAAACATTACACTCGCTACTTGAAGTTCTGTTAGTGTCAGATGTTTTCGATTGGTCTAAACATTGAGTTCATAGGGCCGCGTGAGGGATGCCAGCAACTTGACTTCTCGGGTTGAAAAGTCGACATTTGTTCCACTCGGTCAGTTACTGAAAATGAAGTTTCGCAGCTCTCCATTAAAAAAATAAAAATAAAAAAACTACGAAACTGGTTATTGGTATACCCATGACTTTTTTGAAGAACATATTTCGTAGGCTATCTCCTGGTTAACATAGAATGGTTTTTTTTCCATTAAAACTCTAAAAATTGCAAAATTTAATGTTGGAAAGTCATCTAGAGGTATATCCCAAACCACCGAAAACAACCATCTGCATATGTGCTTGTATTCCTGTCACTGTCATCTGCTCATACACGCGCGTTACTTAAATAACGCTCTGTAGACCCACAATGAAAACATATCTTGTCATGTTTTTATTTTTTTTAAGTTTGGTGAAATACGTCAGTTTCCCGCTAGTTCAAATGATTGAAGCACATGCAGATATCGATCAAGTTAAAAAAAAAAAAAAAAACTCCTTCGAAGAAACTCAGACAGATCTGTCAGAGTATTTACACTAGCTCGTGCAGCTTCAACTTTCAATATCCCAGCGTCAACCTTTCTGAACTCCCAGATGCATGCTTGCTACAAAACAGCTCCAGCAAATCAAAACTCCTATTTCTGGATGTCTAGGGTAGGCAAATAACAACAGCATGAAAACACAAGAGCCATATGGTGCCGAATGATACAGCTGTTGGACAATGCGCCGTGGAGCAAATATTTTCCAATAAAAAAAAAAAAAGTTCCTTTGTGAATACAGACGTTGAATATTTGGTTCTAAACAGCAACGATAGAGTGGTCTGGGAAGTACCTTTTCATCATGATGATACCTTCAACAAATTTCATAACTATAGTGAATTTGATTAAAGGAATTTATGATTGTACCAAAGTGAAATGGAGATTATTTCATTATTCCCTCGAGGTATGATGAAATACTTGGTAAGAGAACGTCTCTTTTAACAGTGATACCTTTCCGTGTGAATATAGTAGAATTTCTTCTGTGTTGTTACATTTGGTAATCCCTCTATATATTTTCCCCTAACTTTTTTGTTTTAATACTTTCTTTCGTTCTTATCACACAGGCCAGGCCGTGTGCTAAAATATTGTCACCATTTCTGTAATTCAGTGGAGAAATATCATCCTCTGGATGATTGTCTGGTTAAGTCCACCTCATACTTCATGTCCTGTAAATGCTTTTCTTTTCTACTACGCTCCGAAGATGTTTTTCAAACCGTTCGATTTTTTTAGCCATATTTCAGCCCCCCCTTCCTCTCCCGTAGGTAATCGTCTCCCTGCTCGCCTTGTTCTTGGCAGAACGCGAAGAGTTAGAACGTCAACTCCTCAGCACGCGCCTCCAGACATCTTTGTATCATGTCCGATCGTTACGGCAGGCAAACGGGCGCTTCGAAAAACAGATAAAAAAGGCAGACTGAGAGAGAGAGAGAGAGAGAGAGAGAGAGAGAGAGAGAGAGAGAGAGAGAGACTTAGATAGAAAGAAGGACGAAATACCCTTAAAAATTTCTTAGTCAACCTTGAGCCAAGACATGATCGAGCTTCGAGCGGATAAATCAGGCTTTAGTCGGTCTCGTACCAATCGATAATCTTTACCCAGGACCGAGCGAGGTAAATAAAAGAAGGAAATCGTGCGCGCGTGAAAACTGGGACTTCCGGTTAGCCTAGGGACATGGCAAGAATGGTAGGAGGTGACCAGATGCGAAGTTTCTGCACTGATCGTGGAAAGGATTTTCAAAGAAGAAGAAATAATAATAAAAAAAATAAACTACGAAGACCAAACGCTTAAAGATCGTGCTGTGGCAGGGACGCGAGGTTTTCCGCCTTTAGGAAGATTTGGGAAGTTGATCCGAAATGTGTTGGTAATGTACCTTCCTTATCAAGCGTTCTAGTGGCCACAGATCTCACTTATGTAACCTGGAAGACTTTGGTCTGAAATGTGCAAGAAGATGAAGCTAAGACAAAAAGATTCTTCATTTTGTACCTCCAGGGAAAGTAGCCCGTAATATTGGGCACGAATATTTAGTAAATGGTAATTAAATTATTAATTTTCAGTCCCTTTTCTTTTGCTCGTCGTTTTAGGAATTTTGTGCAACCTGCTTTCCTGGTCTTACGAATGAATCCCTTCCTATTTTTATTATTCTAATTCTTGACAGCTTCCTCATATAGTAATTAATGCTGTTACCATTTAGTAAGTATATATTCTATTAAAACTTAACTTTTAAAAACAATTTTTTTAAAAGGGTTACGATGGATATTTCGAACTTACCTTGATATGTACTCAATAATTTATTGATATTCCGAATATCCATGGAATATTTGGAGCTGATATTAACAGAATCGACCTCTGACTGCTGTGGGCCATAAGTAACCCCTTGATGAGTGGATAGCATAGCATTTCCTGATTTCTTACCAGTATCTAACAAGTAATTGCCATTTTCATTAACATTAATTATCTTTAAACCATGCGATAACATTTTCAACAATCGCTACTCTTATGACTCAGTTTTTCTATTTTTCCGAAAGGCTGTTGTTATTCGGGTGTCTTTATTTGAAAATTCTTTCTTTATTATTTAGTGGAATATCTTAATTTTCTTTGTTTCAGCTAATATCTTTTCTTTTGCAGCTTTTCACTTTCTTGTAGCCCAGATAACGGTATTGCCGTGTTCGGCACTACATCCAGCAACTTCAGTGTCTGTGTGATTGCTTTTGTTTCTTCTTCAGTGTCTGTTCCTTTCTGATGGATTCGTAATCTCTTTGATGACTCCTGTATTGGAGAAAGTACATTCTTTGAACCCAGCAACTTAAGCCCTGGCGGCTGCTTTTGAATGTACCGCCGGAATTTAGAAACGCAAGCAGATGAAATAGAACAAAAATATAGAAGATAAAGTTGCAGTTCAAAGTGATTTTCATTTAACTGGTGTTTCACGAGGTATTAAAAAAAAAAAAAAAAAAAAAACGTTTTTTTTAAAAAAATATTTTAAAGATATCCTATAAGCTGCCCTCTGTCCTCCATTTTAGAACTGTGAATATGCATACATTTTTGTTATTACTTTTTTTTTTTTTTTTTTTTTTTTTTACATTTGGTCAATTGTATTAAGGCTACGTATCGACACGACTGATGGTTGTCAATATCTTTATATAGGGTGTTTCAAAAGTGATGGTCAATAATTTAAAGGTGAACTGTACAGACTACAATATGCAAAAAAAGCCTAGTAAACATGGGTCCTTAAGTGAATCGTTTTCGAGATATTGCACATTTCTAGTTGGAATACACCACTGACAAGGTCAAATGTACAGAGTTGTACATTTGACTGCCCAAAGTTGAGTTGGTGGATCCCAACTCATTCAAGGGTGTCAAGACTAATACTCAAGATTTCTAAGAGGTACAAGCTAAAGATTATAATGATTTATGCACCAACACCGAGCCATGATGATGAAGAGATTGAAGAAATGTACACCGAAATTGAGAGTCTTCTAGATGAGCAGAAAACCCACTACACTATTATTATGGGGGACTTCAATGCTAAGGTTGGAAAAAGGCAAAACAGCGCAGAAAGAGGAACTATAGGAAATTTTGGAATTGGTGAAAGAAATAAAAGAGGTGAAAGACTTGTGGAATTTGCAGAATCTCAAGGACTGTCAGTAATGAACACTTTTTTCAAGAAAAGGGTGAACAGAAAATGGACATGGAAGAGTCCAAATGGATTAACAACTAATGAAATCGACTTCATCCTCACTAACAGAAGATATATTGTGAATGATGTTACCGTCCTGAATAAGGTAAATGTTGGAAGTGATCACAGAATGGTAAGATGTACACTTGATATAGATGTAGGAAAGGAAAGGAAAAAACTGACTCGAGTAAATAATACAAAGGTCTTTGAAATAACAGAGGAGGAGAAAAAGCAGTATGTACTGGAACTGAAGAACAAGTTTGAGCTTCTGCAGACTGCTCAGGACCAAGATATTGACGAGGAATATTACAACTTTCTGAAAGTGATAAAGCCCAAGAAACCTATAGGGAAACAGAAATCCAAAGAAGAAAAAATTAGTCAAGAAACACTTGTCATGATGAACCAAAGACGACAAATGAAGAGCAAGAAAAACACTGACAGGGAGAAAATTGAGTATACTGAGTTATGCAAAGCCATTAGAAAGAGACTCAGAGAGGACATAAGAAGATTTAACACAAGAAAAGTAGAACAAGCATTAAGGGAAAACAAAGGATTTAAATCAGCAGCCATGAGCAGTAATACAGAAAGACAAATGATACTGAAACTGAAGAATAGCGATGGTGTACTTATAAACAGCAGAGAAGGCATAATTCAAATAGCAGAAGACTACTACAGAGAATTATACAAGGAGCGAGGGAATGATACCAGCAGTGGGGAAGATGGATTGCAAAGTAGCAACACATACGACATACCCGATATTCTTCCTGATGAGGTAGAACATGCATTGAAGAAAATGAAGAATCGGAAAGCTCCGGGGGAAGATGAAGTTACTGTAGAGTTGTTAAAATTGGGAGGAAGAGACATAACACAAAAACTGGCAAGGCTCTTCACAAAGTGCATTAGAAAAGGTGTGATGCCTAAGCAGTGGAATAATGCAATCATAGTTTTGCTGCATAAGAAAGGAGATAAATCAGAAATTGGAAATTATAGACCAATTAGCTTGTTATCCCATATCTACAAGTTGTTCACAAGGGTCATTACTAACAGATTAGAAAGAATACTTGATGAGAATCAACCGAAAGAGCAAGCTGGCTTTAGGACAGGATTCTCAACTATGGATCACCTTCACGTAATATCACAGCTAATGGAGAAAGCAAATGAATATAAAACACCATTATGCCTGGCATTTGTGGATTATGAAAAGGCATTTGACTCCATACAGCATAAGGCAATGTTTCGGGCACTGGAAAGACAAGGCATAGATACTCCATATATTATGATTTTGAAGAAAATATATGAGAGTGCTACATCCTTTATTAGACTAGACAAAGACAGTAGCAAATTTAAAATCGAGAAAGGAGTTCGACAAGGAGACACAATATCTCCGAAGCTGTTTACTGCTGCCCTTGAGGAAGCTTTCAGAAGATTAGACTGGTCGCAGAAAGGAGTCAATGTGAACGGAGAGTACCTAAACCATTTACGATTTGCAGATGACATTGTGGTCATAAGCCACGATTCCAAAGAATTAGAGGAAAATCTTAATCAATTATGCACAGTTAGTAAGGATTTTGGACTAAAGATGAATATGGCTAAAACAAAAGTAATGATGAACAAGTATGCCACGGAAAGGGAAATAATGATTGAAGGAGCAGTAATTGAAAAGGTGGAGATATATACTTATCTGGGACAAGTTATTAGCTGTAATAATGATAAATGGCTGGAAGTGAAGAGAAGAATAAATTTTGGATGGATAGCATTCAGGAAATATAGTCACATACTGAAGAGCAATATCCCAGTTTGTCTGAAACGTAAAATAATGAATCAATGTATACTCCCCACCATGACTTATGGAAGTGAAACTTGGGCACTCACCAAAAGAATGGAAGAGAAGCTAAGAACTACACAGCGAAGAATGGAACGAATTATATTGGGAATCAGACTGTTAGATAAGAAGAGAAACACATGGATTAGGCAGCAAACTCAAGTAAAGGACATTCTTCTCAAAACTAAAGAACTAAAATGGTCTTGGGCAGGACACATAGCTAGAAGACATGATGACAGATGGACTAAGAAAATAACAGAATGGTACCCAAGAGGAGCTAGAAGAAAACCTGGAAGACAAAGGCGGAGATGGATAGATGAAATTCATGAGTTTTTGAGTAGTAAATGGATGGCCAGTGCTCAAAACAGAAGGAACTGGAAAGTTGCTGGAGAGGCCTTCATCCTGCAGTGGATTGAAAATGGCTGATGATGATGATGATGATGATATGCTCATTCTCTCCGTTTCCCCTCTCTCAATGCTCTGAGACATAGCAGGCATACTAGTACTTGTCAAAGGATAGTCAACATGGAAAGAGGTTACAGCAACGAAGGGTAAGCGGACATGCACTTCATGTATGGTAAAGCCAACTGTAGTGCACTCGAGGCTGCACGTTTATACCAAGAAGCATTTCTCCGGGGAAGGAAGCCCAACAGGCGCACATTCATCAGGGTACATCAACGCCTTAGAGAACATGGGCGCTTCGCACATGGAGTACGAGCAGGTAGGCCCTGAAGCATAACACCTGATGTTGAGAAAAGGGTGTTAGAAAGAATAGGTATAGTATCTTATGTAGGACGGCACCTGAACGTCAGTTCATCTCCGCCTTTGTACATGTATCTGTGGTACTACACTGACAGTGGTAGAGAATGAAAGGGACCTGGGGGTGGTTGTGCAGGCAGATATGAAGTTTTCTGAGCAGTGCAGACGGGCTACAAGAGTAGCTCATGGTGTATTGTCGATGATATATAGGAATTTTTCTAGCAGGGATAAGGTGGTGATTATTCCCTTGTATAAGGCAATGGTCTGGCCAAACTTAGAGTACTGTATACAGGTCTGGAGGCCTCATTTCAAGAAGGATGTAGGGATGCTGGAACGAGTACAGAGAAGGACAACAAGATTGGTGAATGGAACAAAGGGGTGCTCTTACGAAGAAAGGCTTAAGTTTTGCAAATTACAGTGTCTGGAGACTAGGCACCAGCGAGGTGATCTGATTGAGGTGTATAAAGCCTTGAATGGTTTGAGCATGCTCAATGCTGATGGGATTCTTCCTCTTGCTCAGAAAAATCACCTGAGAGGGCATAAATTCAAATTGAGGAAAGACAGATGTAGGATAGACGTAATGAAATTTGCCTTTATAGGAAATTTGCCTTTATATATATATATATAGGGTGAGGAAATTTGCCTTTATATATATATATATATAGGGTGAGGAAATTTGCCTTTATATATATAGGGTGATTCACTACCAGTGCGACAAACTTGCAGGAGGTGTAGGGGCCACAAAGACGATTCGGAATCACATAGCATTGCAGGGTCCGAAATGCCTTCGTCATGCGGTAGAGGACGTTGAACAGGAGGTCGCGTAAACAGAGATCCCGCTGGAAGTCAGCAATTGCGAACCGGTTCCCGAGGCAGTAGGATGGACGAGTATTCAAACGTTGAACTGGCCGACATGCACCTCGCGTATGGAGCTGCGGACTGTAACGGGCGCGCCGCTCTGCGCTTGTACCAGGAACGTTTCCCGCACAGGCGTGCTCCTCATCATACGATTTTCGCATGTGCACAGAAGGTTACGTGAGACTGGTTGTTTCACGAGATGGTACCATGAATCGAGAGCGAACGACGAGGACGCCAGACAATGAGGAGAAGGCCAACGAATGGGTATTTTCCAATCCACTGTATGGAGTATACTGTCAACAAACCAAATGTGTTCATACCATCTGCAACGCGTCCAATCATTGGAGCCTGCGAATTATCCACTCCGGAGGACTTTTGCTACTTGGTTTCTTCAACAGAAACGGTTCGCAAATTCTGACTTCCAGCGGGATCGCTGTTCACGCGACCTCCCGTTCAACGTCCTCTACCGCATGACGAAAGCATTTCGAATCCTGCAATGCTATGTGATTCCGATTCGTCTTTGTGCCCTTACACCTACTGTAAGTTTGTCGCATATATATATATATATATATATATATATGTGTGTGTGTGTGTGTGTGTGTGTGTGTGTGTGTGTGTGTGTAAGTAAATAATAAAAACTAGATAATAAAATCCAGTCCCTCGGGCAGCCTAAACCCAGAGTGCCAGCAAAAATATAAATAAGTAAATAAATACAAATAAAAAGTGAAAAAAAATAAATAAATAAAAAAATAAATAATAATAAATAAAAAATAAAATATAAAAAATTAGAAAAGAAAGAAAAGAGAAGTGGTGGGAAATATATATATATATCTGATCCCGCACTGGCCAGGGTTCTTTTGGTGAGTCCCCAGTCCGAACGGGAGATCCTGATGACGGCTGCAGTGAATGCTTTGGTTTTGTTTGCTGTAAGGATTATGCCAAGGTGTTTAGTTTGTGCAACATATGGAATTTTCTTCCCGTGAATAAGCACTTTAGGGGGTCTGCGGTAATTCAACCCGTTTTCGTAGATCATTAGCTTTGTTTTTGTGTTTGATATCTTTAATTTATTTGTGAGGTCCCAGTTTACCAGGTCATCCAGGATAATCTTTGCATGGTTCTCCTGGATCTTCCTGCAATGCAAATAACCAAGTCGTCTGCATAGGCGAAATTTACGCAGTTGTCAAAGCTTCTAGTGAGCCACTGATCATATATGGAGTTCCAAAGGAGTGGTCCTAGCACTGACCCCTGTGGGCAACCTCTGTTTATAAATTTTGAATATGACAGGTGTTGGGCAGTGACCTGAATTGATATGTTACTGAAGTAGGATCTTATGACTTTGTAATGATATTGATTGCAGTTTGCCAGTTTACGGGACCTGAGGGAACTCTCCCACCAAAGGGTATCAAAGGCACCCTCAAAATCCACAAAGATGGCCATCTCATAGAGTGTTGTGGAATATGTACAGTGTTTTACAGGGCTGCTATGGCATCTTCTGCGGAGGATCCTTTCTTGAAGCCATACTGCGAGTTGGATGAAAGATTTTGTGAGTTGAGGACAGTTTGGATTCTGGGACCAATCATTCTTTCAAACAGCTTTCCCAGGTTGGCTAACAGAGAGATTGGGCTATACGCTCTTGGATCGGTATTAGGTTTTCCCGGTTTTTGAGTAATTTTAAGCAGTGCCTGCTTCCAGAAATTGGGAAATATGTCTTCCAAGAGGCACTTGTTTTAGAGATTTAACAAAATATTAGGGTAGAGCTCATGAAATCTCGTGATGACTGCATTTTCTACCAGATCAAGGCCTGGACCCTTTTTAGGATTCAGCTTGGCCACCGTAACACCAAGTTCAACAGCAGTGAAAAGATCAACGTCCAGGGTACCTTCGTAAGTGGCATTGTCTGCTCGAATCCGAATTTGGTGCATATTGTCAAGATTGGGATCATCTTCGGGAAAGATGTGTTCAACGATTTTCTCAACTGTTGAGTTCCAGTCTATGTTTCACTGTTTTGATATTGAACTGTGTTGTATATATTTGGGCAGATAATTTTGTTCCTGCATATCTTGTATATGAGCCCCCAGGGGTCAGTGTTCCCTGCTTGGGAAACCAATTGTCTCCAAGACCTTAATTTGTTCTCTGCGATGGCTTTATGGTAGATTTTTTGCTTTTCCTTGTACTCTTGCTTGAGAGCATTAACTTCAGGATCAGGCCAGTGCCTGCGTCGTGGAAAGGCTCTCCGTGCCACATGTGTTTGTTTTCTGAGATCGGTAAGTTCCTGTGTCCACCAAGGAGTATGAGGAGTGTGCACTTTCTTTCGTTTTGCAGCATATTCAATGGCACTGAAGAGGGATGACTGTACATAAAAAGCATATTCAATTGCAGAGAGGTTGTTAAGGTTTGGAGCTGTCGCTTTGAAGTCAAGGTTCAGAGATGCTCTAAATTTAGCCCAATTAATGTTTCGTATTGAGAATATTCTAAGGTCCTCCAGATTGTTGCTGTTGTTCTTTGGTGCTGCAGCTGTGATAGTGAAGGAGATGGCACGGTGGTCACTGTTAGATGTCTGTTAGAACATCTAACAGTGACCACCGTGCCTCACCCCCAGTTTCGAATCACTCTGCATTGTGATTCGAAACTGGGGGTGAGGTTAAAGTGAGGTCGATGGCGGAGTCCCCATGCACGTTGGAGAAAGTGTAGGGTTTACCACCTTCATTGCGTATCTTCCAGTTGTGGGCCAGAATGAAGTCCTCAAGGAGGGCGCCACGAGAATCAGTTTGGTTACTGTGCCAAAGATGGGATTTGGCGTTAGAATTTGTTGTTAAGACAAGGTTGGCATGTCCCATTCTGTTGTGGAAGTCCTCAAGTAGGTTTAGGGCTTCTTGAATATAACCTGTTGGTGGGCAATAGAGGGAAACAAGGTAGAAGGATAGTTCTTGAGTAGCAACATGAATACAGGAGGAGTTCTGGGTACACAGGCTGGATATCGATGTGGTAACAATCTGATTGTTCAGGACGATAATAGCGGTCTTTGGATAAAAGTATCATAGATTAGAACAAAATCCAGGAATTTCGACAAGGAGGGGTTGCTCTGGAAGAGCGTGTACTGAGTCATAGCAGTGTGTGTGTGTGTGGCGAATTTTACATCGCCAATTACTGTACCCCTACCATATTCAGAGTGTACAAGGTCTCAGCAATACAGACTACCAGAGTGCTCCCATAATCAGTGGCGGACCTTAACAGAAAATGTGCATTATCTCGAAAACGGTTCATTTGCGTCCCGATGTTCACTGGGACTTTTTTGTTTATTTTAGTTTGTACTTTTCACCTTTAAATTATTGATCATCATTTTTGGAGCATACTGCATGTATTCCTGAGATAAAATTAAAGCACATATTTGATTATCGATCAGCTAAGTGCGCATCTTGTTTCATTATTATTTTTTTTTTATTGGAGTACATAAAAAAAATCTTATTCTCAAAGTTTTTTTTTATTGCAAAGACTGTTCATTCTACAATGTTCCATTTGTCACTGTATCGATACTACAGACTATGGTTAGCCACTATTTCAACATAGACGTTGGAAGTCCATGAATAAGTGGTATTAATATATTGGAAATGTAATTCGGTTTTGTTAACTGATGTAGGTGACAGTTTCTGGTGGGTAGTGGGCGAACTCAGTGGAGTCCAAATACCATGACGATGACATTAACTACTTTTAGTTCGATACAAATAGATTGTTCTCTTTCTTATGATTAAAAGTACTGTGTTTGGATATATTGCTGACATTCTCTTTAGTATCTGACAGTACTTTGGTCAAGAAGTGAGAAACAGTACAACTCTTCTCGGCTACTGACTGGCTTCCATGGCAATGAGACCAACGTGTGTTGGAAAAAAAAATAAATAAAGTCTGTTGAGTGAGTGTTCCTCCTGACTTTGGTGTGAACCAACTTTACAGTCCAGAGAGTCCCATAAATACTTTTCCAAATGTCCAGTGATATCCATCTATTCTATTTCTCTGTCTATCCGCACTCCGTCCAACACTAAAACCAAACTCTCTGATCACCACGCTGTGAAATAATACGTAAATAATTGCGACACATCTACGGCAACTGCAGGGGCGAATGACCATCGCTTGACAGTGATAGGTGACCCGCACGTTGATTGCCCTTGGAACCGTCATGTGCCACAGGTGAATTGCCGCCTCTCCCTTTGCATCACGTTCCAAGAGAACAGTCGTCTGTGAGCGAGAATAAAGCGGAGAATGCTTCATTTCTCGTGCACCAGGGGGAGGGGGCAAAGGTAATGGGGCGAGGCTAATGACACTTTCCGCTTCTGACGCGAGAGTACCCGTAGTCCTCTCGCGTGACACCGAAGAGCAATAGAACGGCAGGAGGCAGTCCGCTTGCCGCTATTTATTTGTGACATCTTGGACATATGGCGAACGCAGGTAAACGACGGACGCAATTTCGGCAGCACGAGCAGTGCGGACTTTCTCAAGAGGGATTTTTTTTTGGAGGGGGAGGGTAGAGAAAGGGAAAATCAAAGCTGAATTACAGCTTCCCATATCCATGCATAAAAGTGGCTTAGCAACGGCACGTGCGGCTAGCCAGCTTGGTGCATCGTCAAAACACGGAAATGTACTTACGCTTTAGAGAAACAGCGATTTTTGACGATTAAAAGTGACGGGGTCGTATATTAGACGAAGTCCCTTTCGTCTGCAATTTGCCAACGAAGCCGATGGGAGGAGAGACTGAAAAATTTATTAGTCTGTTATGATAATGCCCCTTATGGAAGAACAACTCCTCTTGATTCACACAAAAGAGGATATCGTCTTTGTTTCCAATTCTCAGCCTTCCAATCATTGTAGACTGATTTGTCTGCAATTTCATCGTCTTGGCAATAACAACAACAACAACAAAAAAAAACCTAATAATGACATCCCTTAATCTCAGTGCACTGAATGCAATCCACTTTGAATAATTTCATACATGATCTTATGAAGAATCTTCGAAGTACATTCTTTCAGTTGTAGACATTTGATTAATTTTTCATTTAACAATAGATTTCTTGGTGTACGTCAGAGTCGGGTTCCTGCAATCAAACAATGAAGTATATTTAATAACGCGTATTAGGTTTGATCTAATAAGTGTGGTCACCTCATATTTGATACCATGCATTCATCCGACTACGTCATTCCTTTTTACTGTAACCCATTCAGCATGACTTTTCAAAAGGCAAGTCACTTCCAAGCAATCTAGCAGAATTTTGGCAGTTTGTTTCCAACGGTGTCGATTAAGGTCTGTCAGGTAGATGTTATTTACCGAAATCTCTCACATAAATTTGACAGCGTTTAACACGAGCTTCTCGGAGATAAATTTAAGCACTATGGTGTACTTGATCCTTTTCACTCATGGCGTATGAGCTACATCAGCAACTGAAAACAAGTCTTCCCGGGTAACACAATGGTTATAATTACCGTTCTCCTCACACCCTTTCGAATAGATTTGGGTTCGAATCCTGTCAGTTACGCAAGAAACGTTTAAAAGTCTTTTTGCACACCAGAGTTCAGTTAGTCTCAGGAGAGGATTTTTTCTTCTGTAATCCCGGGATTTTGGTCCCGTTTTAAATAGACCGACCAGGGAACACATGCAATTTACGAACATAATACCCATAGGTAGATGGGTATTATTATGGTTTCTCTGGTAGCCATAATATGAAATAAAATCGAAAACCCAAAAGGTTGTGCATCAGTCACCGTTCGCATGTGCTAAAGCCACAGAGTAAAGTCCCACTAGGGTCTTCACTCAGTCCTCTTAAATTATTTACTATTGATATTGTGCATAATATGAACATCTTTAATGTTTTTTGATGATGTTAAACCCTTGACTATCGGTGAATTTAAGTGATACTGCAGGTTACCATATATTATTTTATTTATTATACTAGGCGTCCCCTGCGAAAAACTGGCATCCCCGCCATATTATATAATATTGTTCTTAAAGACATAGATACATGAATCCACTTATACAATACATAAATACTTAAATGCATATCGATGCAGGTTACCATATTTTTCATTTGTTGGTGTGTGTGTGTGTGCGCGCGCGCGGCCCAGCCAAACTTTGGCAACTCCGCGTTAATGTGTGTAGTTACCGTACAGATAATGGTCAGTCAGTGTAGGGTTAAGTGACTGGCCTTTTTAAGCCTAGCCTGCCGACTCTAGCTGATTTAATATCCCTGGCACTTGGAGCTGGTCCAGAGATATACCATCTAGCGCTGAAACCATTGTACATACCAACCCAGCATATTGACCAAAAACACTATAGCAGCGTGATGTATACAGAGTTAAGGAAGGAGAAGAGAAAGATTCATGCAAAGCAAGACAGGAAAGAAAACAGAGAGGGAAGATGAGAGGAAGAAAATGAAACAGAAAGCTAAGTTCCTATGCACATCGTTCTACTCATCTAAGTCCAAGCTTCAGGATCCACGCCTTCCGTTTTGCCCATGACAGATCAGAGTCTTCTGAAATTATGGACAAAGGTGGCTTTATACAGAACAATTTGCACTTCAATTCTCAGCTAAACAATTTGCACTTCAATTCTCAGCTAAACAATTTGCACAAGTTGGTGGAGCGTGTTTATTTAGAAAATCAATATAAGAATGGCCACTACGCACACGTTTCCTTTTGTGAATAACAGCATCCTACAGTGTGTCTATACTTTCAGCACTGATAGCACGTCGTTGTCAGGAAATACCTCTTAAAGTAACGCGCACTGTTCACAATAAAAAAAAAACAAACAACAAAAAAAAAAAAAAAACCTGTTAGAACGTTCAAGAAAGACCGCACTCTGCAACTAACTGCTAAAATCCAATTTTTATTCTCACCTGACCTATTATCTGTTGAAAATGACACAACATACTCTTTCAAAAATTCACCTTTCCGAATATTATATTCTGCATAATTCCGTTCATATACCTCATTCAATAAGTCTTGCTCTCGCACATCTTTTATTACATCAAATATGATTATTCGCGGCATCCTTCGTCATACTCTAGTCGCCGTTATTCCCAAGCCATTCAGCTGCACGTTATTTTAAACCCTACTGACATCCCTAGGCATACATAATTCTATAATGACCTTTCCTCCTGCACAATCCTTTATCCTCTTCACTTTCAAAAAACTAAACGCCTAGCTACAATCCTCTGTTAAACTACTTCGGATATCCTCACTCTTCGCCAACTCCCTCTTGCACTACAGTATAACAATTGTACCTTGTATTTGCATAGAAACAGTATTTATTGTAGAAAGTCTACACAATTTGCGTTTACCTTCTATTCTCTGTAATACTCTTAAAGGTGTACTTTTAATCTTTATATCCTGACAAATATTTAATATAATCTTTAATTGCAATAGAAGCTACATACAATTAGTCCCATCACGGCATGGTGGTGTCAGGGGTTCAGTAATGAATTACAGTATCATGTACAAACTCCTTGTGGGTAGCACAGTTGGTAGTATCGCCGTCCTCCCCACACACCGGGGGGTAAAGACGTGTGTTTGAGTCCCGTCGATGATGCGAGGATAAAACGTGGCTGAGTTAGTCGGTCTCGGACGAGGGTAGCATGGTTTTTCGTCCAGCAAACAGAAAATCGACCTCAGAACAAACGCAATTTATAGACAATATTACACGAACCAATATGGCCTTAATCTCTAATGCTCCTAAAACCTAACTACAACAACAACATCATCAACAAAACTTCCTCGGTTCAAAGGACTGTCGCTAGTAAAAGGTGCAATCTAGACCCTAGTAGCAAATCCATTATCCCCACCGTTCTGCAAAAATCCGCTGAATACCCAGTAATGACTGCCTGATCACCTCTTGCTTATATTGCAGGTCTCGTTGCGAACACTCCAAACTGGCCTTCATAGTATCAAATGTATACTTATCATTTCTCCCCTTCCTCTGTTCTTTTCGCACTCCAAAGGGGGATGAGACGACTTACTCATAATTTACAAATATTTTGTAGTCCCAACTGAGTTGCGATGTTTTATTTCCCCCGTATTCACACCATGTCCATTTTCAATGAAAAAGCCATCCAAGTTTTTACATTCCGTATTCTCAGATCGATCATTACTCTGTGTTACCACATTTTCCCACCTTCATCAGCACCATGTTCCAAAACACCTTGTTTCCTCTTTCCAATGTGTTTAAATCAGCCAACATTCTTGCATTATCATTATCTTCTTCCATTTTACCAGTCAACAGACCGTACTTCATTATCTTCATCATTATCTCTTTCTTCCTTACAATCTCCTAAATCGGTTACTCCCTGTTGGAAACATCTGATACGCAAAGCCCGTCAATGAATTCCATCTGTCTCTAAAAAGCAACATACGATTCGATTCTTCCCATCCGGTTCCACTGAACTCAATATACTCATCACGTCCCTATGAATTCGTGGCAATACCTCACCTAACTGTATAACTTCAAAATCAAAGACATCATTTAGGTCATCACCCACAGTTCTATTATTTGTTTGTTCCATCCTCTCTTTGTCAAGTATGGCTCTGTTATCAAAGAGGAATATTTCATCTGGACAGAAAACAGGTTGGAAGTGAACCCAGTTAAATGTAATGCTCTTACATTGAGAAAGCATACGATAAACCATAATTATAAAATTAGAGAAAATCCTATTAAAAAGTCTTCGAAACTAAGGATGCCGAAATTATCTTAACGAGTAATTGCAGCTTTCCGAAACATGGTTTAAATATTGTCAGACAGACCTTTAAACAGGCAGGATTCATCAAAAGAAACGCCTATCAGATTTCAGGAGTTTTCGTTGCAGACGTGGAATCCGTACACAGCGCATCTCAAACATTAGCTGGAAACAGTATAAAGGAGGTTTATCTTGTACCTGACATCTCAGCTGCTTTACCACGGGGAGTACTGTGATCGGGGAAGTAGGAGGAGAATTATGGATCTCAAGCTTCTGCACACGATTACTACTGGTAATATCTGTTTCAGAGCTTCTGCATCAGATCTGTCATATACCGACAGCATCTACGAGACTCCAAATTACTTTTGAAACGAAGAACCCAAAACTAGATCTAGGCAGAAGTAACTTTATCAGTAGAGCATTACGTATTGACAGTCTCGAACTCGACCTGTCTCTGGATTAAAATCAGATCAGTTTCAGAGAATTCTAGTTTATTCAATGTAACTGGAAATGTAACATTAAATAAACGGATGATAATTGTAGCTATAGGCTTTCTACTTCCTTTTTTCCAATATGAGTGCACAAATTTCTTTCAAAGTGAGTGATTTCCCCCCCTCCTTCTCTGATACTGTAGTGTTTCAGATCCTTTGTAATTTTAATTTGTGTATAAGTTCCATATAAAAATTGTACATCTTCCTGGCGTGTATCCTCTATATTTATCTTTCATCATGAAATGTAAATTATTTTATGCCTGTATTATATATGTGTAAATTTGTCCTGTAACTGTATGTGTATATACGTTACCTTTTTGTTAACTGGCCATGGATCTATCAGAGGAAAGCTCACTGCACTCAGGATCACCGAAAATCCACAATGCCGCTGTGGTTCCCTCGAAAGTTGGGACCACCTGGTGTACAAGTGCGAAATATATGAAGACTTGAGATTCCTCCTCCTGACTAGGATACATTACCTTCCTAAAAACCAAGAACAGCACATCTCGAAAGAGAAGAAGACTATGTCGCCTTTACGCGCTATGCACAGGATTTATTCGCATGACGGAAGATTCTACCATGGTTATAGTCACTATATGGATCATTATCAAAACAAAGAGAAGACAACCACCTATATTTTGGGAATCAATGCAGAGGCCTACCAGCAAATGAGACTACACCACCAAATCTGAGAAGATCCAGTACAGCTGCATTCCTACTGACTTAGACACAAATCACTGGATAGGACTTTAACTACCTCACCACTGAAATTGACATTACGACCAGACTTGAATGAGAAGAGTAAGAAGATTGTGCCAAATGGCGATCACGCTTGTGCTCCCTTGCATTCCATTGTACCTGGAGGATGCCTTCTTCTTCATCCCCCATACTTCTACCTGTTTTTTTCCTCCCTTTCTTGACTCTAAAGCCCACGCACTCCAATTTTTTTTTTTTTTAAATTGGTCTCTGTCAGGAAGCTTAGGCGACCCTGGCAGAGACTAGCCAGGAATAATGGGCAGCCTGGCTACCTACTAGCGTTGTGTGATTGCAACGTAGGGTCCCATCAGGGGCCCTGCGGCCAAATGCCATGACACCCAACACACTGCTACGTATTCAACACAGAACACTTTTCTGGCATTTACAGTAGTTCTGTATTTCTTCACAGTGTAAATATGGCGCAGATGTGGGAAACCACAGGCGACGCCTGATACTATGCACACTATGTATGTGCATATATGTTGACTTATGTTTGTAAATAACATATACAAATTTGTATATTTGTTTTAAAGCATCTTGCATATATATGAAGGTTACATAGAAAGTTATATACCTCGGTAATAGACAAACAACATAGCTTGATTTTTAATTTTTCCCCTTACTGGGTATTCCCTTATCCCCTTAAGTTCGATACATGTCCCCTATTTTCAGGGCAAAATGGTAACTATCCGAAAAAAAGAGTTCTGGTCTCAGAAAAAGCCATTTAAAGTTACACTGGCTTCCTTGAGATTGTCATCACTTGAAAATCGGTGCCCACGAAAGTATTTCTTCAGATTTTAGAAGGGGAGATAATTACTGGGGACCTGGTCTAGACTGTAGGCCGAGTGGTTTTACTCCTGGAATCCGTAATCTTAGAGCAGCAATTGCTTTATAGGACATGGACATGTGCTTTGTCTAATGTAGGGCGGCTCCTGAACGTTATTTCAGTTCCATTGTGGTGCGCTCTTGTAATATATGCTTAAAATAGCGCGAAATGAGTATTATGCTATGCTTGTCCTGTTGTGTTTCTTTAGTTTTTTTATCCACTTTGCTACCACGAAGCAGCGATCACCAGGAAGGCTGTTTCCAAGTGCACTTCCACACAACGAGAAGGCGGGCTACAACTATATGTTCTTAGTGGAATAAACTCGCACCCATAGTTAGTAATGCAAGAACTAGGAGGCGCCACCAATCCCTAACCATTGAGGGCCCAATCTTGTATATAGCACGTTATCACGAAGCAAGACACCTCCTGTCAATTTCCCCTTTTCCATATTCCTTTATGGCCTCTCTTAAATTTTTGAGAACAGCACTATAGCCATCTTCAGTGATTTGCTTTCTTATATGACATGTTATATATGCCCAGATAATTCCTTCCATATCAACATTGGTGACCACGACGATTGTGGAGGGTTCACTTCTGAATTTTTTGGGCTGTAGTGATCCATAGTTTCCACTGCACAGACCTCCTGTTTCCTTTTCGGATCCCAGTGATGAATCCATGTTTTACGACCAGTTACAATTCTTGAAAGAAATCCTTGTCAATCTGAATCATGCATCTGTAAATTTTACTCACTAATTTGAGCCCTTCACTGTTTCTGAAGTGGTATGAGCATTCTTGGCACCCATCAACAGCTGACCGCATCCATTTTTTTTTTTTTTTTTTCGTTTTGAGTTTGGTTACTTTAATCTTTATTTTTCCATATTGCATTGAACTAGACTTGCACAAATAACATTCAGAAATTGATGATAATATGATAACGCTACACCTTTTTTTGTAAACAGGCATATTTATAGTCCAGTTAGATAATTTATTGAACTCCCCTGGTATATAAGCTACTGCTGTACTTAAATATTGCATAACTTGATGTCAAAACTTTTCCTCTTTATGGTCTACATTGCAGATGGATCTGTGTAAAATGTCTGATTTAAATAAATATGACTGGACAGCATATCCATTGCTACTTAGCTCTGCAGCTTTCTATAATTCAGCAATGGATATGCCTTTTATCCCAAGATAGAGAACTTATGTGAAAGATTCCTTTAATGGTGTGGATTTCTGTATGGACATGCAGACAGAGTTTATAAACTCATTATTTTGAATAAATAATTTTTACCAACCCCCAACAAAGAAAAAATGGGTATTTTACTATAGACAGCCTATTCAATGGTACATAGAGAAATGACTTCGAATGTTGGAAGTAGTGACTGATAAAATACTCCGTTGCCAACCGGTTGTCGACAGCGAGAATGTGAACGGTGAGCTGTAACTATCATCATCAACTCGTCAGATGCATCACTCACCACCTAAGATGACATCTGCCAATTACTCCGCTGAGAGAGTGGTCATCTGTCATGTGGAGACCTGTCATTACTAAAGATACGACAGAACCGATACAGACCCGGTTTCTGCTTGACTACCATTCACTGATTCGCAGATTATGTTCTGGTGGAACATAACTCGCATCACAATTGCCAAAGGTTAACTACCCAGAAAACATCTGTTGTGATGAGAGTAAGTTACAGCAGCGGACATCTTAGTAATGCGCGCTCCATAAATAAAGCCTCACATTAAACATTAACCAGGTGATTTCGCTTGATGAGAATTTGACACTAAAGCTCGCTCGATCTGTACAAGACAGGGGTTGAAACCTAACACTTGAAGCAGGGGGCGGACACAAAACACTCACGTTGATTATATCACTGGAGAAGTGCACTGACATTACAAAAGGGTACAGGATTAAAGCGATTTATATGTGATTTCATTTTGCTTTATGCATTCCATAGGGAGTATATCCTACACCGCATCACGTGGTGTTAAACTAATGTAATTTTTAAATTTCATAATATAATTTTTACTACGTGTATTTTCAGTGTTATCTTCTGGATATAATACTTATTATAATAAATAGTTCAACTTATCTGATATGGGTCGATATGCTTTGATGTATGTGCCTTTATTCAAAGGAAAGCTGTCTAGTGCGTGTGGGAGTTTTAGGTATTGAAATTCTAGAGGGCACTGTAGTATTTCAAGCGAAGTCTTATCAGACTTGCCAATCTGTCATGGAGCAGTTAATGAAAGTATTCGTTGCTTGCCTGCACGCGAAATCCTCCGATGAGCACTTCATTGCGGCTTCCGAGGAACAGACCCACACTTGTGTTACTCTCTTTGCCTTTGGTTCTTATCAGTAGCGGACGCATCTGTGTAGAAACGGAAATGATTTTACTTAATTGTGTGAATGGTATAGCAGCTGGGAAAATGCATGCAAGAAGATTGTAGTAGGAAAGGGAACTGGCTCCAGTAAATATAAGACGTTATTACAAAATTTATCCTCCCCATTTCTTTTATCAGAAACATTCAAGTATTATATTCGAGAATATTTGAAAATAGAAAAACAAAGAAAATTGTAGAAGATATTAAAATCTACCAGAAATGACATTGAAAAGATTGTATTTCTTTTCCTTTTGCTTCACGTTAAATCATCAGTTTTATTTATTAATAACTGACTCTCGCTCCAGCATATGATTAGTAAATTTAATAATAAAATATACAGGATCTCATCAAATGTTTATGCATTGTTTGCGCTTCGTATTCAGTTTGTGACTTTCCTTAACTCTGCCTTCCTTTGGTTACTCTGCTTTTCTGTCAGCCTATTAAGACTTGGGATTTCTTCTGTAAATCTCAAGTTGCTCTAGCGATTAAGAGCCGCTTACCCTCCCTACCCAGCATGCCTTTCATCTACCTACCTAAAACCCATTAGATCGAATAACAACTTGCTAAGACAGCGAAATTACCTGGTCAAATACATGCCTCATTCCACGGTCTAACGAGAGGCTTACAGTAAGGGTGGAGTAGCAACAACGCTACCGTAACATTACCACAATTGTCAGCTGACACTTCCCACACAAGAGAAATGCCTACAGAAAAAAGGAAAGTTGGAAGGTTTTTTTTTTCCCTCACTAAAAGTAAGAATATTTTGCTTGCTAGAAAGAATTTATCCGCCTTTTATACATTTTTGTACATTTTATAATCCCAACAAGTGAGTAGAATTTCTCATTTACCTTGTACATAACTCATTTCTTTTGTGTTCCTCTAGATAATACATTAAGCCTAACGATGTTTGAATAAATGCTTTCTGTAATAGGTAAGATGAAGAACTTTCATCGAGAACAAACTGAGCTTTATGAAGGAAAGTTATGAAACGTAATGGCGTTGATTAACAAGTTTCTTTTATGTTTATACCAGATTTTAAAAGCAGATCACAGTTTTGTCTGTAAAACTACAGATGAAAATCCAGTCATTATTTACAAACATTGAACGCAATGGACGATTTGTTCCTATTTTTATTGTTAGCAGAGAATGCCATTAACTGTTTGTAAAGTAGCCATTTGCTGAAGTTTTTCCAGAAAACTGCATTTGAACGATTAATATTGCGCCAACAATAGACATTCATCATTTGTTGTAAAACTTGTTCATTTCAACGATTAACTTTGTGTCAACAACAACAATGCCCTTGTTTGGAATCTTATTGTTAAGGGCATATTTTGGCTATTCTAATTAACATTTCTAGCTTTTCAATGGAATTTTCTTCGGATAACTGGAATCTAAATAAAATTTTTCTAGAAGATGTAACAAGTAGAAGTTGTTGAGGAATTTTTAGCTAGAAACATGTAAGTATCATTAATTACAGTAACGGTTGCTATCGAATACTAGAAACATTCAATATTAAACCCAACTTCCAAACTTTTGTGACGACAGGCATGCGTTCTAGTTTTCAGATGTTTTAGTCGTTTCAAAAACAATTAAAAATAAGAGCAGCTGTTTGTCGACAGAAACTATTGGTTTTAGAATTGGTTGTCGTCTTTCTACTCACCTAATTATCAGAATTTTATTGTTAAATAATGTTAGTAACAGCATTAAGTTATCATCTGCGAATAGAACAAACCAACCTTGATATTTTTTATTGAATTGTATATACCAATTGTATATTAAACGAGAAGAGTATACAATCATGTATGCTCTCATCTTATCGATTTTTATTGGCAAGCTGAAGAGGAAGAAAGACTTCCAACAGAGTTAAGAATCATTATATAGAAACATTATGTAGGGCCTCTTAAATCGTGTTAGAAAGGAGGCACAATGATTGAGGTTCAGGAGAAATATTGTAGCATTTTTCTGATATAAACCAAGAAAAACTTATCGTATCTGAACTCCAAAATGTTAAGGCCTACCGTATATTGTCAAGAATTCCCAAAACGTGGTAAGTTGTATGAGAGCAGAGATATCACCGGCTGCACTTTTTTCTTGCGAGGATGCTCTTTATCTATAATAATATAGTTCTGAGCGTTTGTCACTCTGTCATGCAGTACTGTCTGTAACGTTTTAGGGATAGAACGTTGGGAAAACGGATGCCTTACATTGTAAATAATAGTTTGCATTCTTCACGTTTTTCTGCTTCCACTATACCACATAAATTGCACAAATAGGTTCGCACACTTCCCGGGGATTACGTTCCTGAAGATTTTCGCGAACGATGAGGTTAGGGGCACCATGAGAAAACTGATTGTGATGGTTTTCATGATATCGTTTATTTTGTAGGCTCATTTGATGTGTTAACAAAAGTATATCAGCGATATCGCAAAACCTTTTCGCACAAAATATATTATTAAAAAAAAACTGCCATATTTAGGGGGGATTAAGAATTAACTTATATGCCCATGTGTATTATGTTTATAATTGCGTGTGGTCTCTGGTCAATTTACTCTTTTTGCTGAAGAAAAACCCGATTTTCCTGAGAAAAATACCTTGTTATCTACGCTTAAGACCGACTAACTCAGTCACTGAATGAAAAAAGCCCAATAAAGCTCCTCGATTCATTGACGGGGGAACTTTATTGGGCTTTTTTTGTGCTATAGTACGCGACACTAGCAACATGCCATCATGTCAGAATTCCACAGGCTTACAGCTTTCCTTGACTAGTCAAAAGGTTAAACACTAAGTAGTTATGGAATGAGAGTATGGATAAATAAAAATGAGAAATTAGTTTACATGAGAACAGCATGTAAAGCACTGGTCTACTCGTTTATAGGGATCTTTTATCATAAATCCCTAATTAGGATGATTGAATTGTTGCAATCGCACCATTTGAGAGTTTCTTTGATGTTTTGATGTCAACACCGGACAAGTTGGTATTAAATTTGTGAGGTTTATTATTACAAATTTGTATTAGTGCAGAGAGTCTCTCTGTCGGTTCTGAGAGTGTCTAAAAACCGATGGTATTGGCCGGAACATCCTCTGAAGGCTTCATTGCTGAGGATTCAGCTTTTATGATCTGGCTGTAGACCCTAGGCTTCGTTTTTTGCGCGAAAGTGTGACGATTGATATGTCCAACGGGTTTAGTCTGGCATTGAGGAGCTTGACTAGCGTTACATTATTGGTTTAGAATCGGCTTCCACCTTGTCCATTGAGACTGGCATAAAGGATCCCTCTTTGTTCTCCGTGGTTTTGACACTCGTTTGGAGAGATATGGGTCCGATAGACGGCTGGAAGAATTTCTAAAGTCCTCTTCAGTCGAGGCTGTAGGCCATCTCCTGCGGGGAGAGTAGGGCTTTTCCTGATGAGTTCTCCCGGCTTTTTCAGCTCGTATAACATGCAAATCGGCCTATGAATACACACTTCTACAGAAGTAATACACTTTTACCTATATAGGTTGCGCTTGGAAAGGTGTTAACATAATATTTTTTAATAAAGGCTCCCTCTGGGAATGGGAAACAGTTTTCGGGGTATTTTTCTTAACCAGCGTAACAGCCAGTATTCGATATGAAATAAGTTTCTGAGATGGGTCGGTGAAGCTAATGACGAGATGGCGATCCAAACAGTGCACCCGAGAGGCGTGTGCACACACAAACCTAGAATATATTGGATGAAGAGTTCCTCCCCCACTCCACCAACCAATTCCTTATGTGCTGTGTCAATGCTGTATCAAAATGCTGAGTAAAAGACTACTCTCGTCCCAAATTCCAAGGTCAAGCTGATTTTTACTTTAATGACCCATGTTCCGTTAGGTCGATGCATATATTTTTTATGGAATTTGAGCTGTTTTGCATGGTTTCAGCTGGTCATACTAATCCTCTTATATGCTCGTCTGACCCTGCTAATTGCTATGTGGCTGCCTGGGAGTGTCCAAGCTTATTTAGCGATGAGATTTTTAAATCGTCCTTATACGAGAAAATGCTTTCACAGGATGATAAAAATGGGTACAAAGCTGACCAAATAGATTCTGAGAAAATGACCCCTTGGGATGCCTCTATTTATACGAAGAAGCCAGATATAGATGTTCTACACAACCTGGATTTTGATATCTTGAGAGTAGATTACGCAAAATGGCAAGTAGGTTCCCGTTAACTTAAATTGTTGTTATAGCATCTGCAAGAGTGATTTGAATATGAATCCAATCATGGATTGCTTTTATGTAGGGGAATGCAATGGCCATCAATTCTTTGCTAATGAGTGTTTTCTATATCCCAGTTTTTCTCAACCTTTTTTTAATCGTCGCCCCCTAAAGGGCTTTTTTAGACATTTTTTTCCTAATCGCCCGCCCATGAAATTTTAAACAAGAAAATACTTTATACTTACTCTTTTTATTCAATGGGATCCCTTAGCCTGATGTTTCTTAGCTAAAATGCAATGTTCGGTATGATGTCAGTAAGTTTAATTCTAATGTCTCCTCTTGAAGATATATGAATTCTGATTCTTTCCTTTGTTAATATTTTATTTACTGAACTGAAACCACTTTCAACATATAATATGTTGGAAAACAAGAAGTACTTTGGCCATTTCAGACCACATTGTTGGATAAAGAAGTTTAGTTGTTTTTGATCCCCGCAACTCAGCCATCCTACCTTTTTCGAATTTATATTTGCATTCTTCGTTACATTTTAATTGAACGAGTTCTTGGATTTCTTTACTAGCAGACCTGGCACTTCATCCAATTGGATCTAACATCCATGGCTTCACTGCGAAAGAAAATAAATCTGAAAATCTATTTTTAATTTCGCCTTTTAAAGAACACAAACGATCTGAATCATTTGATCTGAACACAAATGAATCTCTGAATCTCTCACCGAGAATGATCTTAAGATCATTCTCGGTGAGAGATGATCTTAAGGAATTAAGATCATCTCTCTAGGATGATATTAAGGATGAAATTAAGGAATGATCTTAAGATCACTCTCACCGAGAATGATCTTAAGATCATTCTCGGTGAGAGATTCATTGATTTCAGCCAACTCTTGCATACCATGAAATTGTTTTCTCATTAAATTGCTTTCAAATATTTCCGGTTTTTCAGTGAAGGCTTTTAATACGCTTTGGTAGTTTATCACTGTATTTAATTTCCCTTAAAGTTGAAGTGATCTTCATTAAGTTTTCGAAAAAATCCAAGCCATGTATATATCTGTGTCTCCTTCGCTTTCTAAAAACTAATCATCATATCAAAAATTTTACAAATCTTGTTAGACAATTTCCTTTAGAAAGCCATCTGACCTCTCTATGTAAAAGAAGAAGTTCTAAGAATGAGTTGGACGGAACCAAGCAGTGTTCATGTTGGAGAGAATATTACAAAGATGGATTAATCTTGCACAGAATATAGCAGATTATAAGCTGGCGTCGATACATGGGGAGCACGAATATAAACGCAGAAAGTAGGGCAGAGGGTGAGTATCCATTGCGGAAGGCTAATGTATTTCCTACTTTGTTGATATAGTAAGAGTATTTGCCATATAGTGCAAGAATGCCACAGGCTTTTGGTGAATTTGTTTCTCTCCTTACAAACATAACTATCCAGTTGACCTCTGAATGAATTTAAACTCTCAGCCTCAACTACCTGTGAAGGAAACTTGTTTCCGCAATCAACAATTCGATGGCTAAAAGAGAACTTCCTACAATCTAGGCTAAATCTCTTCCCTATAATTTGAATTTATGGCCCCTAGTTCTGGAATTCTTCATAACAGTGAATTTTCCAGCTTCAATCATTTTACTAACTCCTCCCAGAGTCTTATAAACGTCAATCACGTCACCTCTGAGGTGTCTCGTTGCCAAGCTCTATAGCCCACATAATAATTTGAGTCTTTCCTCGTATTTCGCCCTTTTGCCCATCTCACCCTGGGAGTTGCCCGTCTTTCGACCCTTTCAGGAAGCTTAATGTCTTTTTTTTAGATGACGTCTCCATACTTGAACACAGCATTCCAAATGTGGTCTTACAATTGCCTTATACATTGGGATTACGACCTCCCTATCTCTACCGGAAATTGTTCAATTAACATTCATTAACAGGATTTTAATCCTGCTAATGACACGAGGAACTTTTATTGGCTTTTCTTAATGGGTGGCTGAGTTAGTTGTTCTCGGACGTGAATAACAAGATTATCTCCCCCGAGAAATTAGGAAGAGGCAACTTTCGTCCAGAAAAACGGGCAAATCGACGAGAGAAGACATGCAATTTATGGACATATTACGTATGGGCAGACGAGTTGGTTTTCGGTGGCCCTAATATGACTTTTTATTTTTTTTATGCAGGATCCAAAGCACTTCCAAAAACTTTCGTGTGTGTGTGTGTGTGTGTGTGTGTGTGTGTGTGTGTGTGTGTGTGTGTGTGTGTGTGTGTGTGTGGCCGTCTTGGATAAGCACTGTTGGTAGGATCGCTGTCCTCTCCACACCAGATGGTAAAGACCCGAGTTAGAGTCCCGTCGATGAGGCGAGGAATTTATATGGACCTTTTTTTCACAACATCGCTGAGTTAGTCGGTCTCTGGTGAGGGTAGCATGGTTTTTTCTCCTGGAAACTCTGGTTTTTCGTCCAGAAAACGTACCTCAGAACACACAATTTGCAGATAATATACACAGAGCAATATGGCCTTAGTCGTTGCTCCTAAAACTCTATTAGAACTAGTGTGTGTTTGTTAAGTGAAAATGCGATGAGGTGTAGTATACTGTCTGTAAATTGCGCATTCCGTGCTCGATTTGTATGCTAGCTGGGTGAAAAACCTGCTTCCGGAAGGTACAAAATGCAAACCTTGCCTGAGACTGATTAACAGTCATATTAAGAAAAAAAGTACAAAAAAAAGAGGACGGTGAATATATCCACCATGCTATTCGTAAGAGAAAATGAAGTGGAAAGTTTGTTATTTTAAGAATATTAAAAGGCAACAGTTATAACTATAACTCTATAAGGACTATTTTTTATAGCCTGGGAGTGGTGGCGCTGTCTTGATCGATGGTACTGATATTATGGTTATTAATATATTATCAAATTAAGGAAGTGCACCGTGATGAAAGAATGTTAAACAACGTTATTATGAGATAAACAACGTATATAGGCACTGTCCTACCATTAATATCCGGACATCTTCATATCTACAAATAACCTTTAGACTCTAGTCTCCGTGGGTTTTCAACAGTTTCTTGCAAATATCCGATATTTTCCGCCATTTGATCTTCAAAGCGGCGGCCAGTTTAGCTCTGTTTTTTTGGAAATCTATTATCACACGTACCCTACGATCAAATTCATCCCAGAAGTTCTCTGAGGAGTGAGGTCAGAGCTCTGAGCTGGCCAGGTCAACTTTTCGGCGCTCATGTCCTCAAACCAGTCCATCTCAAAACACGAGCTGTTGTTGTTGTTGTGCTTGGATTTTTCTGGTGTAGAGGCTACTTAGGCCATATTGCACCTTTCATAGTAGTTAATACTAATTTTGTTGGCTTCTATGGAAGCAATTATAAACGGTCATATAAACTATTCGTTTCAGAAAGAAGAAAAATTCTGTGAGGTTTGAATTTTCGCCTGTGATATGACTAAGTGACAATTCCTGTAAGTTTGAGAGAGAAGTGAATGAAATTAGACGAATTGTTATACAAGGTGCATTCGAGGAGTATGTGTTTTATTGTGAGTGGCCTGTGGCAATGTGTGCACTGTGGAGGGTCATTACATGATAACAGGAATAGATGGGGTCAAATGAGTGTGCACAACGCGAGCATTATGACAGAGTGTTATCCTGCTGATACAGTTATGACCCTCGCAACGTAGATAACGCATTATTGTTCAAAACGGCTAGATAGACATCAACATTCACGGTTGGCCCAAAAAAAAAAAAAAAAAAAACCAATGATCCCAGGCCAAACCTTGAAAAATAGCCCCAAACTATGACGCTGCAACCGCCAAACGTCATTGTCGGGACGATACAGTCCGGCTGATAGCTTACTCCGGGCATTTGCCTCATCCAGGCCCTACCGTCACCTGCATTCCGAGCGGATGATTCTTTGCGGCTTTCTCCTGTCACGTTCCGTAACGATTTCAACACCAGTCCGCTTTCATTTGCTATCAACGGAGAGGATTCCCCATATTATTGTAAGGCAGTGTATATGATAAGGCGCTTAAAAAATATATGCTTCCATAACACTTTGTGTGATGTTCGAAATACAGCAAATTACACCATTATGCTCATTTCATTAATTTTTATTACAGTTTGAAGTCGTAACGGTACTTTGAGAACAACTGGCAGTTATGGTTGCAACTGCAGTTACAAATCGAAATCATCTCAGAGATGGTTACATGCAGCATCATTCTGCGCGTGATAAATCATACGAAACTGCGCACATTTCCGAATAAGGAGAATGTGTAGCATCTTTCCGCCATCTGTAGCGAGCACTTCTTACTTTCCAGTCGTGTCTTATTTGTAACCAGTGTCTGTTTATCGTGCCAAGGACGTGTTTATTGTCGTCAATATCCGTTTCCTGTTGCCGCTATCGACTTATTCCTTCAGTTCTTTATTTTTCGACACTGTAATGGACTTTCAGTTGCTGACGCAAGAAACACTCAAATCCTTACATTAACTCCGCCCTTTAACACTCCAGTTCCAGGTTCGGCAGCCATAACGGTGATCAGCACGTTCCACAAGTTCCCACTTAACTGCAGCGTGTTATTATGTTCGCTTTTCAATCCAAAGCCTTTGCGTGCATTATACAGCAGCCACTAATCTTGGCCTTTCCCTTACAGACCTTATGATGCACGAGCTATCTCTGCTTTCCCGTGTCTTTCATTACCCAGCGAACGGAGGGTTGCGATGTTGTCGAACATGTTGTAGCCGATGACAAGGAGACTGCATTATGTCATGCAGCTATTAAGTGGACATTATTCTCCGGTTTCGCAATGTCAAACAAAACAATTGTGAAGAGGGAGAGATGTGAGGATAAGTCTCACGTTTCGTGGCATCTTCGTTTAAATGACGTTTTTTCTCCGCTTTCTTTAAATAACTCCACAGGGGCATTGTTATAATTAGTACGAATAAAATCTTTTTATGCCCTTAGAGAGATATTACTGTCTTCAAAGAGAACGCCAATTACATTTGATTGGTACGAGTAAACTCTTTATAAAAGCTTTTGTCGTTAATTTTGTACATTTCCGTCAGATGGCGTTCACGACTTTTTTTTTTTTTTTTTTTTTCCCCATATGGCATGAAAAATCGCGGATAAAATATTTAATTCGGGGGAATTTAAACTGTGAAATATCAAAATTAGTTGCTTTATTTATGAAAATTAAGAGGGGAGTTTCAAAATTTCGTAACTTGAATTTGAAAGGTTACTGGGACAGTATTAAAATTTTCTGTACTTGATGTATAACATTTCAAATAATAACCACTAAGTTTCGTGCAGTTTTAATAACGTCTTTTTTTTAATCACGGGTCTAGAAATTGACAAAGTTGTGTGAATGAGGAAAGATGGACAAAATTACTCACCGTGCAGTCATCCAATTGAGAAAAAGGGGACTGACGCCAAAAGGAGATATGGTTAAAACATCAGGGGAGGATGAACTTCCTTCTATGGTTAAGAAATAGACAGCTCGAGAAATCCTGAAAGATTACCCCCTGCATCGTCCATTACACCAGCAGTTGGAAAGTGTGCATGACATAACAGTTCGATATATTTCCAGCGTCTTGGGCATCTGATCTGAAGGTGTGTACCACATAATAACAATAACAGAGGTTCTCGCTATGAAAAAGGGATCAGTACGACAGGTCCCAAAGTTTTTGACAGCAGATCAAAAACGCACAGCAGTTGTTAAGTCACGTGAACATATGCATCATTTCCAACAGTTCCAGCAAATTTCCTTTCAAGGTTTGCGACCATGGACAAGATATACGTCCATCACTTTCAGCCCGAGGCAAAGGTGCAGTCCAAACAGTGGAAATACAGCTCTTCTCCCCCTCCAAAGAAAGCTAAGTAGATTCCTTCTGCTGCAAGGCGATGGCATCGGTTTTTTGGGATGCTAAAGAAGTTTTATTAGTGGATTACCATTTAATACCTCTCATAATGGCTTTGTGCGCGCCAGTTTCAAACAGCTGTATCTCATATCCATTGAGAATTGGACACATGTTTATATGAACTTTTTTACTCAGAATAATCGATACTATAACCTCCCAAAATGTTTACTATTCCTTCTGAATCACCCTGTATAGGGTGGTTCTTCAGAAATGGTTAATTTTCGTCTCGAAAATATAAATAAAAAAAGTCTAGTGGCCTTTTTGGATTTAGAGTACCATTACTGAGTTTACAGTATCCGACGAATCGGCCTTTCAGTGGTATATGCCCGCGCGGGTGTACAATCAGTAGAATCGCCGCCCTCCCCATACCGGGTGGAAAAGACCCGAGTTAGAATCCCATCGTTGACGTCCGGGATTTTTGTAGGTTTTTTTATAACATGGCTGAGTTAGTTGGTTTCAGGCGAAAGAAGCATGGTTTATCCTCCCGAAAACTCGAGTTTTTCGTCAAAGAAACAGACCACCAAACACACGAAATTTTCAACATAATACACATACACTGACAAAAAAAACCAAAAAAACTTGTATTATGACAGTCTCAGAATAAATCGAAATAAATGTGAATAGATGCAAAGAAAACTCTGTGACGTGGGGTGTTTGCTTGTTGCTTGCTTCGTTGAGTATAAAGACTGCGCAGGCTGTTCGACTACAATAATATGAAGCCAGACTAGGGGAAAACTCGTGGTTTTTCAGATTTTGAAAAAGATCTCATCGTGGGTGCACGTCCAACAAGAGACACGATTCAAGAAACGAAAGACATAACTGGATTCTGAAAAGCATTCATCTCAGGTTTTTAATGACTGGAAAGCAAGTGGTTCTTCCACATCTCAAAGGCGTAAATGTGGCAGAAAAATAATACTTTTAAGAGCGAAGCCGTTGAGGAAGGAGGTCTGTACGGAAAAAAAGATAATGCACTAAGGAGGTCCATACGAAAAAATAGGACATCCAGTGTGCAACATTTAACATCTGAATGCCACCAAGCCCAGAAATGCCCTATTTCAACTCGGTACCTCGCGCAGGGTATTGAAGAAATTGGGTATTGGCAGTCGCCGGCCTCTTCGGAAGCCACTTGTTTAAGAGAAGAACAGAAAAATCCGCTAGTAGTGCCGAGAACGTCGGGATTGGATAGTGGAACAAAGTCATGTGGTCAAACGAATCATGATATTTGTTTTGCAATGATGGTAGGCAGTGTGGCGAGAACCTCAAGAAGCGACGGACCCTACATGCCTTGTTAAGACAGCCAAAGCGTCTGGAGGTGGTATCATGGTATGAGGAATGATTATTTTGATACGGACTGAGTTCGTTGATACCAGTGGAAGGTCGAATGTCATTTAGGGAGCACCTTAATTTTGTATTATGTCTACTGCACCCTGAAATGTTACACTTTTCACTCGAAGGTGATGGCCATTTTATGGATGACAATACAACAGCTCATCATGCTAAAATCGTGCAAGAATGGTTCGGAGAACATAACATGGATTTCTACCGTCTTCTGTTTCCCTTATTCAACTGATCTCAATACTATTGAGAATGTGTGGGATATGCTGGAGAGAGCTATTCAGCAACGAAGTACTCGTCTTTCAACTTTGTCAGCGCCACGCGATATTTTGCTGGAAGAATGGTTACAATTAAACCAAAACTCACTAAAATACCGTATAGAATCCGCGCCGCACGCTTGTTATTAGAAAAAAACGCGGCCCGATTCCAAAAAGATTTTCTTGGCCAATGTGTATATACGGAGCAATATGGCCTAAAATCCTATAACAAGCAAACAACGAAACAAGCAGTGGTATATAGTTAATTCGAATTAAGCACGCCATAGACAGAGCAGAAGTAATTAACTTAACTTCCAAATGCTCATGAAAGCGGTCCTAGACAAACCCCGAATTCGCCATAAGAGATTCTGCTATTGCCATTAAAGAGGACAGCATCATTGCTTTCAAAGGTCATAAGGGGGATGTACAGACGTTTACAGATAACAAAACAACAACTCTATAAGAGGCCAGATCCAAAACCGTGCTGCCTATATAGCCTTACACACACACACACACACACACACACACACACACACACACACACACACACACCTCCAACCATTGAAGCAATAGAAGCCTTGTCACTCTGGCAAAAAAGAGTATAGCTAATCAACTATTGAACTTGAGTTTGTTTGTGGGATTTACGGCGCAATCGCCTCTGTACGTGAGCAAGCCGTATTCATCCTACTGCCTTAGCCCTTCTCTGATGCAAACTCTGAATGTTAGGCATTCTCCTAAATAAACCCACTTAAGAGTACTTCAGTCGGTCTATCCATTGATAATGGTATTATTGAAAAAACTATTGAATTGGTTTCAAAATGACACTCGTAGTAAGCACAGTGGTTTCGATTGTTGTTTCCACCCCGGAAAGGTCCTTCGAATCACATCAAGATGGGAGGAATTTTTATGGGCTTTTTTTTACGCTGTGGTCGAATTAGTCAGTCTTGGGCGAGGATTAATTTTACAACACGGCAGCTCTGGTTTTTCATCCAGCGACGCATCCAAACCGATCGTATGATATACACGATGTAATTGTGCTTCGTGACCTTGGGTGCAAATCCAAAATTAGTACATAACTCGAACACTTCAACTCTTGTCCATCTTATGATGAAAGTACAACAGGTTTCAAGAGATGACCCAATGTACAGTAGCGGACAAAAAAAATTGCTTCACTTGTGAATTTTGCAATAATGTGGGTTGCAGAAATGTTCGAAATGCATTTGTTAATGGGATATATATCTCTGTGAATGAAATCCAATAAAAAAAAATTCACCTGATATACCTAATTTCCATAAATATCTTCCCAATGGGTAAAATGCGTAATTAATGGAAATATGAGAAATCATGCAAATGGCAATCATGACAACCAGACATACATTTTATTGCATTTACGTGTACAAACTGAAATGACAAGTTAACGTAATAGTATTATGTACTGTAAATCAGCAAAATAATTCCTCAATATTTTGTTGTTCTTCCTCGAGTTGCAATTACAGCCTTGCAACGATCTGGTATAGAATTAATTTCTGGATATACGGTTGCTCAATTTCGTGGTATAACACTCTTACTTGTTGGCTTTTTCTGAGCAATTTTAGATGACATTATGTAACAGCAATTTTCAATAGGGTTCAAATCTAGACTGTTGCCAGGCCAGGCCAACAATGCAATGCCAGCATTTCTGAGGTATGGCTGCACCTTAAGGAAGAAAACGAGGGAAAACATTGGTGTAAGTATGTTTTAAGCCTTGTGAGACGAGAATACTAACTCATCATTAAATCTAAATAGTATAAAACCTACCAATTTTGTTATGTGGCAAGGTGCTGAGTCCTGTTGAAACATGCAGTTTTGGACGTCTGTGTGGTGATCCCTAATAACGGATTTCAAGCACTCCTCCAAGATAGCAGTGTAGGTTTCTGCATCCACCGTTCCGTTAATAAACTTAATTCGCCCCACCCCTTTGCTTGTTATGCATCCTCAGACCACCTGACCGGCGGGAAACTTTACAGTCGGTATTATGCAGTCAGGATGGTATGCCTCCGATTTTCGTCTTCTGAAATATCGCTTCCCATCCGCGCCATGCAGGTTGAATTTCGATTCGTCAGAAAAGATGACGGTGTCCCATTGCTCTTTTGTCCATGAAACATGCGTTTTAGCCCAAGCAAGTCGCTTCTTCCTCATTTTTTGGGTCAACAAAGGCTTCCTGGGCATGCAGACCACAATCCGAAAGCCGTCTTTGGGTAGTTCGTGCACTTGTTTGAACACCAGAGGCCATCTCAAAGTCCAGTTTTAGATCAGGAGCACTAGCATGGCGATTACGAAGGCATAGCCGTTTCAAATACCGACCTTGGGAAGTTGTAGTCACTCTTACGGCCTGAACCAGGTCTTCTATTCACATCACCGGTTTCGCGCTTTAATTTCAGCACCCGGGATACTGTTGACTGGTGGTAGCCTATTTTATTAGCGATAGAACACGTAGAAAGAGCTTCCTGGGACAGAGTAGCAGCTACAATTTTTTAAATTTTCTTGGTGTCAACTGAACATATGGAGCCATGCTTACACCTCCGCAAAACAGGATACTAATGACCGTGTATACCCTTCCAACGCCGTATTTATAGAAACGGTTGATGCAATACATTGCAATTACTGTCTGATGCAATAGAAGCGTTATCTGACGCAATACCTTTTGCTTTGCGACAAGCAAAATGACTGTAATCAAACAATATCTTATACGTTTCACTACAAATGTTACTTTTTTTAAAGTGATGCCGTTTTTTTGTGTTCGCCACTGTATAATATTGGCTGCCCTTCTGACTCGCGATGACATTAAAGGCTGTTGATAAAGAAATATAAATATTCATACTGTAGTAACTTGTATCACTCCGCATTTTATATTGATGTTACTTATATTTTGGGAGTAACTGACTTAATTTTAATTTTCAAATGTAATCATTTCCTTTCGTGAATACTGAATATCTGTTCCTGTGCACGACTTTATTTGAAATAAATACAAGGTTTAACATTTAAGTTTCACAACTAAGTCCATTGCACGTATGTAAACTGCCATAGCCTATACGAGCTAATGCCCGGCGCATAGTCCATGTGGATATATGACAGTTTTTATACTACAGGTTGAAAATACGATCCACTGATTTCATGGTTATATTACCCTAAATCTGGATACTCCTGTCAAGCAAGAAAGAAAACAAATTGCCACGAAATTATTTCACTCTGTGGTCAAATGAGTCGGTCTTGAGCGAGGATTGATTTTACAACACGGAAGCTCGGGATTTTCATCCAGAAACGCATTCAAAACCGACCGTACAGTATACATCCTGCCACATCTGATATGATGCGGCAGGACAACTGTCAACAGAAAACAAAGAGGGAGACAACCAAAAGACTTATACCCCTGATTGACCTTATACTCTAAACTCTCGACCTATTATGCACCAGGAATGTAAACAACATTATTTTGACCGGGACAGGGCTCTTTCAGGCTAAACCTTTTTTTGGCTTTGGATTACTTGATGAACCCCCATTGCAATTATGGAATAAATGGAGACTGCAGCCACATCCATTATGACTGCCACCCCCTCCTCTATGACGACCATAGAAATGGGTTTATCAGTAAAATTGTCTGTCCGTTGCTCAAAAACCACTAACATCTCTTCATAACTGAAGAGCTATATTACAAAGCACTGCGTACTCGCATGCAGTCATTGTAGATCGCAGGGAAATCCTGCTTCAGGTCATAAACACCACCACAGTAGTAACTGATCTCAAAATATAAACCTGAATCGGACTCCGCGCAGTCTTCCCCCAATCCTGCGGATGTGACATCTGATAAACTTTCAGATGTCACTTACCGACGAAGACCTTGGGGACTATGAAAGTGAATGGTGCCTTCTTGCTCTAATTAACCAGAATGTCTGACTGTGTGTGTGTGTGAGAGAGAGAGAGAGAGAGAGAGAGAGAGAGAATGTGTGAAGTATCGAAGTGTAGCAGTGAGTATAAATGAATTGTACGAAAGTATGTATAATTGTTTTCGAATGTGAAATTTGTGTGCGAGTGAGCGAAAGTGTTCGCATGCTAGCGTATGCTTGACTGAGCATCTCATGTAAAAGATTGTCTCTGTGCTGGTTATAAGGGCACTTGTAGGAAACTAAATTAGAACGTAAAAGCCTCAGCAGAACAAACTCAAAATATAAACCTGAATCGGACTCCGCGCAGTCTTCCCCCAATCCTGCGGATGTGACATCTGATAAACTTTCAGATGTCACTTACCGACGAAGACCTTGGGGACTATGAAAGTGAATGGTGCCTTCTTGCTCTAATTAACCAGAATGTCTGACTGTGTGTGTGTGTGAGAGAGAGAGAGAGAGAGAGAGAGAGAGAGAATGTGTGAAGTATCGAAGTGTAGCAGTGAGTATAAATGAATTGTACGAAAGTATGTATAATTGTTTTCGAATGTGAAATTTGTGTGCGAGTGAGCGAAAGTGTTCGCATGCTAGCGTATGCTTGACTGAGCATCTCATGTAAAAGATTGTCTCTGTGCTGGTTATAAGGGCACTTGTAGGAAACTAAATTAGAACGTAAAAGCCTCAGCAGAACAAACTCAAAATATAAACCTGAATCGGACTCCGCGCAGTCTTCCCCCAATCCTGCGGATGTGACATCTGATAAACTTTCAGATGTCACTTACCGACGAAGACCTTGGGGACTATGAAAGTGAATGGTGCCTTCTTGCTCTAATTAACCAGAATGTCTGACTGTGTGTGTGTGTGAGAGAGAGAGAGAGAGAGAGAATGTGTGAAGTATCGAAGTGTAGCAGTGAGTATAAATGAATTGTACGAAAGTATGTATAATTGTTTTCGAATGTGAAATTTGTGTGCGAGTGAGCGAAAGTGTTCGCATGCTAGCGTATGCTTGACTGAGCATCTCATGTAAAAGATTGTCTCTGTGCTGGTTATAAGGGCACTTGTAGGAAACTAAATTAGAACGTAAAAGCCTCAGCAGAACAAAATATTACAGTGCGTTGGATGCATCTTGGACCTTTTCGAAAAAAACCTTCCTTTCCTGCCTTCCCTTGGTCTTTACTTGGGGGGGGAGCTACTCAATTAAATTTCACAAATTTAGCCTGTTGCTCCAAATAAAAGAATTTTGTGTGTATTTATATTTGCAGGCTCCATCCATTGACGGAATTTTGGACGGGGGGGGGGGAATCCTCTCTCGGCCCAAAGCGCCATGAGAAAAACCCCCTTGAGAACCGGATGATTTTTGCTGGAGAGGGGTAAACTATCATCCATATTAAGATGAAAGTATTGAATTTAGGTACATCGCACCTCTCGCCTGCTCTTCCAGTGACCACTCCCGGTTTCATATTAACGAGTGGTCATTTGTTAAGTTTATTATGAGAGGATTATCCAAACAACAAGATAATCACAGGGAAGGAAAAAACTGGATAGCTAAACAAATTCTAACAGAAAAAAAAATCAACACCACCCTCCAGTTCCATAGTATTCTATCCTGGATAGGGGCCCCTCCCGGTTTGACTTGAAGGGAATGTGGGGAATGTTATGCGACAAGGCTATTTCCTAGTCCTGATAAATACCCCACCCATAGCAATAAATTCTAACCTCCTCCCTCCTCTCCCAGTCTCTCCCTGGTGCCTGTGACTAGCTAGCTGTGATTGCACAGGGCAAGCGAGCATGAATGAATGATTACGTGTGTAATCATTCATCATGGTTATGGGGACTTGCACATGCGAGGATTTCCCCCACTCTGTTGGACCCCCAACATGACAGTAAATGGTGTTCTTAACCTGCGAAAAAAAAAAAAAAAGTGTGGGTTGTTTGTATTCAGAGTGCTCTAATGACTGAATATGTGTGGTGTTTGTGAAAGAGTACACGAGGATGTCCTAATAACCTTTTGGCTTGTTCGACCGCTGTTAAGCTAGTCACGGTAGCGTGGTGACAGCACAGAAAGAGAGCACTTAACCATGTTGACTGTTGTCGAGATACTGGCACTTGCACTTATTATTCAGTTTATTAAACTTGATTTCACCCCCTGTACCAACTTATTTCCCCCAACAATCATTTCACTTTCACAGTAGAAAAGATCTCGACACCAACCCAGTATTCCTCGCAGATACTTGGGAACTGATCGCTACATGTGCGAACTACAATCTTATATCATATCAACCGTTTTTGACTTTGAGCCATCACAAATCAGCCCATTCCTACCCATGGCGGTGTTGCTAATGTAAAGTCAACTCACTACATAGGATATTAAAAGAAATAGAAGAACTGTTTATTGCATTCAAAAGGTACACGCCGTACACAATACTCTTGAGGGCTACAATCCAGGGGTTTACAGTAAAGGCTAATACAATGTAATAAACAAGGATGAGATAGGAGAAAAAAAAAACAATATTATTACTAATTATACAAGTGTAGGATTAAACATTGGAGAAAACAATTCAAATTTACATATGAAAATATATACACAACAGCACGTTATCAAGTTAAATTATTCTCCAGGGAGCAGTCCTTTTACAGTGCTGGAGTCATCCGAGCAGAAAGTTGGAATAATGTAGTGATGGGTCCATGGTAGTGATGGACAAGTCCTCGCAGGTCCTGTGACGTAGTCCTGAGAAGAAAGTCGATGGAGTAAGTTCTGCCTGTATTTTTTGTCGACTGCGAACTTGTAGAGGTCGCCGTCCAGGGAGTGTACGAACTGCAGCATTTGCATGGGTAAGAACCGATTGGATAAGTTTAACCGGTTTGGGGTAACCTGAAGGACTGGATTGGCCCGAAGGCTTGGTACTGGGATTCTTCATCTGCAGTTAGCCCAGAAGACTGGTTCCGAAATAATGCCAGCCATCATTTTTACATCAAAAACGAGTCTTCTCTCATGGATAATGGCAGGAAGACGTCTGATGTTTAGAGCTGCCGCAATCTGGGTGGTCCTTGGTGCAGGGAGAAGCCGAAATTTCCGTATGGCCCAGTTCAGTAGCCAAAAATTCTCCCGCGAAAATCCGCCCCTGTTGCGTTGTGGCAGTTGAGATCCAGACTTCTGCGCCAAAAAGTATGACTGGATAGACACATGTCTTAATATATCTGCACCCAACAGCCTGGTCATGGACATGCATAAGTTTGTGTGTGTGTGTGTGTGTGTGTGTGTGTGTGTGTGTGTGTGTGTGTGTGTGTGTGTGTGTGTGTGTGTGTGTGTGTGTGTGTGTGTGTGTGTGTGTGTGTGTTGTTGCTTAAGCATCCACCGGAGTCGACAGAACTTTATTTGCAAGTGGTCTATGTGTGTTGCTGAACAGCAAAAATCGCGGATCCTCTTAGATTTGGTTGCACCATTGTTAGGTTCCGTTTGAGCGAGAAAGTCAACTGTTTCGACTTTTCAGGATTGATGTGAAGGCCGAAACTGGAGAGGAAGGCCTCGAGGTTTTGGATTTTCTGTAGGATTAAGGTGTTTATGTAGTCAGCTGAGAACAAGATATCAGAGTGGACCCCACCTTGTGGAACTCCAGCTGTAATATTTCTGGTGTAGCGCCGATTGGCATTGCGAACAATAATAGTCCTGTTCTCAAGCATTGGCATTGTCTGAATAAACCAGAGACACGTCTCTGCCAATGAGGTAATAATCACGTAGTAGCCTTGCCAATGCGTGAACGGATACAGAATCAAAAGCAGCCTGGACTTCGATATACGTAACGGTGATTTCCGAACCGAGCTCAAATGCCTCGAGGATCTTGGTAGTGGTGGTGACTAGATTTGTTGCGGTGGATCGTGACCGGGTAGCACAGTGGATCTGCGGTGGCTGATGTGGCATTATTTGGGTGGTTAACATTTTCAGAAATGATTTCTCAAAGAGCTTTAATAGGCTTGATGCAGAAGAAACCGGACGGAAATGGCAGGGCTAATAAGAAGCAGAGCGTATTTTTAGCAGCGTCTTACTAGATAGACATGCCATCTAGGAGGGAAGAATTTTTGAATGAAGGATTTTGTTAAATAACGACAGAATGGGATCAACAATAAATGTACTCAGGCATTTCAGCATAAACTGAGGAATCCCGTTGGCGCCGGATTCTGCCAATGAAAAAAAGAATAACAAAATATGACAAAAGAATAGTTGCAGTCACCTGAAATGCATTTGAGAATGGTCCCAACAGCTGTACGAGCGATTTGACAAGTATATAGCTCCTTAGCTCGATTATTTAAAAAAAAATATATATATATATATTATTATTAAATTCTAATATCTGTTGTTGTTTAAATTAACTTAGTCTTTGAACTTCTTTGCGAAACCTTGTATGTGAAGTTCTGGATAAGTAATTTTCCGTGATGAACAGTGCATTTCTTAATTTTTAATAGATTGAGTAATTGACGTTCTTTTATCGACTTTAGAACGATAACTCCCACGTTCAAAAAAAGCTCACTTTTGAATTCACTGTGCATTATGGAAAAGCGATTTCGAAGGGGGCTTAATAGATCAAACATTATTTCTGTGATTTTCGAAACTTCTAGAAATGTCTTCTCCTATGCCTGGTGTTCTCGGTTGTTAGGCATTGATATTTTGGCGAATAAAATAAAGTAGAACATTTTCTATTTCTGTTCTTTCCATCTCACTAATAATTCACTCTGTGCGGTTCAAGTATATATATAGATTGTTGCATCATTAATAAATTAAACATCTTTCGTTTTTATTAAGGCAATAAAAACGAAGTTTTCGAAACAGACGCCAATGAGTTTCATATCTGCCTTCTCACCGAGACGTGGCTGCACTCAGGAATTCATGTCAAGATTATATCTCCCAGCTGCTTAGTCTGAAGAAGAGAGAACGATCTCAAGATGGTGGAATTGCCATAGTTCAGAAGAATCCATCCGAAACACTTCTTTCTATATTAACATTCAAATAGAGATATTAGTTTGTAGATAGGAAACAACAAATCTGTCTTAGTCCGCCTCCACTTCCCCTCAATATGAAAGCCATTGAATTTCTAAGAAGTGTTCTTATTAATATGAAAATGAACGCTATTCACCCGAAAGATATTGTTCCGGTGGTCGGGAATTTTAATATCTCGGATGCAGCAAAACAGCTTGGAAGCCAACAATCTCATTATCCGATAGCTCTTGTCACATTCTACGTAGGACTGTATCAGTGCAGCACTGTGGACAACGTAGCAAAAAAAAAAAAAAAAAAAAAAAAAAAAACGGAATTTAATTTTTACCAAAATTAAGTTCTCATGGCTAGCGCAATAGTTACTGCTCTCCCTGGTGGCGCTGTGAATAGAGCTGACGTTCTCTCACACAGTGCGAAAAAGACCTGGATTCTATTCGTGTCCTATGCCAAAATTAAGGAAATTTACTGTTGGGCCTGGAGGAACGTATTGAAGCAATTTCATTGAACCTTAACTACTTCAACACTTAAAATTACCAACTGAGCCAAACCCATCTTCTGTTAACGTTACCATCACAGTACAACAATCCACAGTTGCATCTTGCACACCTGCGTATCCTTTGACCTAAATTACAGAAGAAAAGTCCCAGAGAAACTATTATATTCAGAAAAGAAACTTGGAAAGTTGTGGAACTTACCAGCTAAAGAGATGGCATTCCCTGGAGCATCAGAATAAAGTCAGTGATATTGCTTCGATCGAGAGGGTCGCATGATGTTTAAAGTGACCGTGTTCTTCATTATCAAACGATTCATTGAAGTACGGAATATGGTTACGTGAGAATTATAACTTTATAATAAAACTTTTAAAGACACACATGAAGTTATCATCTGAAAGATCAAATGTGTATGTGCAATGCAGATAACTATTAAAAACAAAACTCGGGAGATTTTGTTTCACCATGAATTAAAAAAAAACAACTTAAGCCTCCAAAATAAATCCATGATCATGATTATAAATAAAAGCCTGCTGAGGCATCACTTGCTACAACTTACATATTCTTAACAAGTGCTCTTAGCTGAAGTTCAAGTTGGCAGATAAGGTGACACCTGAACTTGTTCGAAGGCGGTATGGTTAAACAACTAAAGTATATTTAAAAGACCGTCATATTAGGGCTACTTGAGAATTGCATGATCTACCCGAGTGTATTATGGCTCTAAATTGCGTTTGCTCTCTGACCGCATGGGAAAAAATATTGCTACTCGCTTGAGACGGGCTAACTAAGTGAGGGAGGGGGGGGGCAACCAACCATAATAAAATTCCTCGCGTCATTGGCAGTATTCGAACGCGGACCCTTCCACCCAGTGTTGGAAGGACGGTGATTATAACCAGTGTGATACCCACTATATCAAACTATATTAGCTGAAGCTGAGAAAGAAGTAAGAGCTTTCAGTGGTGAAGTTTAAGAAGGGTTGAAATTTCAAACATGACTAATTATGTTTAGCAGAGATGTGGGGACCCTGGAAAGCTGCAGCTTCTAATGAAGGATTAAAATATTAGAATCAAGAGAGGGGTAAACTACCATCAAGAAATTTAGTGTATCCATACAAAAAGAAAACATTGTTCTAGTCGTACACTAGAAACTTGGAATAATTTCTCCGACAAAGGCCCACATGTCAGTAGAGAAATTTTACGCAACCATCCAAATTCTCTCACGTTCTATTAGCATCTTTATTACGTAAAGGATAATAGAACGAATCTCATCAAGTAATTCATCCAGGATTTGTCATCGATACGTTGCTACATTGTTAGGAGAACAGCAGCTAACTCAGTTTTCAAATGGACTCCAAAGATTGCCAAAACCTTTATTTATCCCCCCCCCAACTGATTAATTAACAAGGCAGTGGTTAGAGACCAACTTGGTGCACTCCTTAACATTTTCGAATTATTTTATGCAACATTTCCTGTTTAGTAAGGGTTTCCATTAGTAATGATATCCATCATGATTTCTCGTCCATTCATTTCTACATTTCAATATAATTTTTTTATCTACTCTCTCCTCCGCTTCCCAGTGCATATTATTCTGACCAGTACGTTTTCAAGAAATTGGTTCCTAATCCAGGAACCCAAGTTGAGCAACTTATTTGATTCACTCTAACATGTAAGATCTGAAAATCTTACAAAAAAATAAAATATTTTTTTTAAACTTTGGAAGTCAGTTTTCCTTTTGATTCTTGCCGTTAATAGGATAAAAGGGTAATATCTGCAGTTTCAGAAATATTTATTCTGGAAGGAGGTATAAAAATTAAAAGGTAGTAGAAACGAAAACAGAGCCATTAGCTTTACATCCGTTAAAACTGGGAACTGACGGAGAATACTATGACAAACCCAGCAGGGGGTTCGGCGCTACAAAAACAACTTAAGGTTTATGAGGGGTCACACACCGGAAATGTATTCGGAAAAACACACACTAGTCTCTAAAAATAGACGCGATGGTCTCCAGTGTCACAATTTGTGGTTTTTGTAGCGTTTTGGACGTATTTTAGCATATCGGCCTTCCAATTGCTTCCAAAATTATTCCATAGGATTCAGGTCTGGACTTTGTTCACCAAGCTAATTTTAAAACCTTCTCCTCGAATAGGTGTCTATAAGTTGTTTTAGTGGTTTGTTTGTTGTTTGGAGTATTATCTGTAGTCATTACATAGGGGAAATCTTGATTTGAGATGCGTTTGAGCTCCTGTTTCAGATCACAGACCAAGACGAAAATTTCGTTCTAAGTCAAAACGGTAAGTAGTCTCCAAAATAAGGTCCATATCCATATTAGTACAAGGGCGTCATGTAGAGAGCCGCATTGAACTTCTCCCGGAACTTGGGTTTGTCGTCCAGCAAACAACTAAATCGACCACAGAATACATACATAATCTTAAAACAGCAGCAGCATTTTATCCTATTTTACGGAAGTACACAAACCAAACATCACGGCTTGCACCCTCGTCTAGTCTAGTGCACAACTCATTGTAATTGGTTCTTGAAATGTAGAAAAGCTGTGTTATTGAGCGAGGAATAATGGTACACGGATTTTACATTTGGCAGGTGTGTTTAGGGCTGCAGAATATTATTTACCAGTTTAAGTCGCCCCAAATGTGAAGATGGCACAGGTGCTGTCATCGTCTGCGGCTGTTTCTAGTGCTTTACACTTGGACCACTGGTTATTGTTTCTGGAACAATGAATGTCATGCGATACATCGGCATTCTGAACAATACCATTCTTCCTGCGCTGTGAAAAAGTATGGAGAGGGCCTTTTCGGTTTCAGAATGGTAATGTGCATCCTGCTGCACGCCTGCAATAAATTTTTTGAAGATGTGCAAAAGTTTTATTGGCCTGTCCATTGCTCCATCCTTGTCCATTGAGCGTCTTTTAGATTAACTGGAACGTCGGCTTCGGGCCAAGCCAGTATGTCTGCAATCATTAGTTGAATTTACTGCTGCTTTGAAGGAGAAATGGCCCAAAATACCTCCTTACTGTTATCAAAAATACGGAGTTGGCTGAAGATAGTGTTAAGGCAAAAGGTGGACAACGTGTTCTTAAAATTTGTATGAGTAAAAGATTCTTTAAAACGCATAGGTGTCCGGTTATTTTTAGCAATATAATGGTAGTTTTTTTTTAAATTGTTGTCTTTTTATCATGATAGTTTCGCAATGAAGGCTTTTTGTTGAATTTTCGAAAAGATCTTTACTCCATCCGTTATAAATGTGCACGTAGAAAAACACAGGACATATCAAAGCAGGCACAGTTTTATTCCAGTTCCCCTCTCTTCTCACGCACACATTAATGGATCAAAGAAATGAACGGAAAGATGCCCTGTGGGCAAGCGTTGTAGGCTTCCTTAAGAAACAACAGGCCATTTCGAGATCTCAAAGATAGACTGCTAAGGGCTGAATCGTTTTGACATTTGGATCAGTTTTTTTCTGAAAGCCGATAATGTCACAAAAGAAACCGTTTCTGGGAAGTCCTTTCTGGGAAGTGAAAGGATTCGGTCCCTGGTGTAATCTTGTACTTTGTCCTCTCTATCACCAGAACTTTTGCTTTATCAGCAGAAAGAATTCAGAAATCTAAACTGTTATGGAATTCTACCTTATGAAATCAAATCTAATCAAATATACTCTTATAAGATTGTAGAATTATAATAAGGCTTACGATAAAATAGCAAATATAAGTATAAAAATCTGTCACATGTCAGAGGTGCTCTAGAAACCGCTAAAATGTACATTTAGTGGCCTTCCGTTCTTTGTGGTTGTATAATTAATGCATTTTTAACTTTTGTAATTGCTGAGGCGCTACGAGCATCAATCATATGAGTAGCAACCGTGACTTCACGCTCGGAATAGGGTGCATTGTTCTCATCTGAGAAATAACCCTTCGTAGTCTAACAAAGGCTGCAACAGATTCTGAATTATTAGTTTAGTTAAATTTATTTAATTTGGCGTTGCATCATATAATTATTTCTCTTATTTCTGCATTACACATATAGTTATGTTCTCACTTTGTTTGTTTGAGAAAATTTATTATTAATAAGGTGCGTTGGAGATTGACAATGTTCTCATCTCATTTGAAATATTTATTAGTAATTTATTGTCGCACTGACTATATTTTGCTTTTAAAATGTGTGAATATTACTTTTTGATTTATTATTGCTATAATTTTTGATTACTCGCTTACTGTCTCAGTAATATTTGTGTCTATCAGATCAATAGATCAATTGGTATTGCGTGGCTCACAATTGATGTGGGGATGGATAGCAAGGTCGTTACTGCTGTAACAATTTTCATTACATAGAAATTATGATCAGTGCATGATCAGACTCCATTAGCAACCGGTCTTGTAAGATCTTGATATTTAAGAAATTAGTATGCAAATAGTATTGGTATTAAAATGTCTAAGGATGCAAAAAGTGGATTTTTTTCCCTTCTGAATTTGTTAAAAACTAATTTTCAACCAGTCGTGCCATATCCACCGTCAAAAAGTGACTGTCCAATACCACTGCCCTCAACGGCGGCGTAATCGGCACGAGAAGTGATCCTTTCCACTCGTTTAGAAAGGCCCTGTGTTCTGTTCCGTGCTTGTTGCAGAAATTTCGAGTCTTCTTCAGTTTGTAGTAGTAGTAGTGGCATGTGATGCATGTGATGCAAGAAAGCAAGTATATGAGCTTATGCAGCATCAGCCAAAAAAAAAAAAAAAAAAAAATATATATATATATCACACTATTCCCTCCAAATGCCTGTCCAGTTCCTCCTTAAATTTATTTAACCTGTCAACTTCCACAACGACAGATGGAAGTTTGTTCCAGCAAATAACCACCCGCTGGCTAAAGGCAAATTTCCGTACATCTATTCTACATCTGTCTTTTCTTAATTTGAATTTATGCCCCCTTAGGTTCGTAATCTGAACAAGTGGAAGGATCCCATCAGAATTCAGTGTGCTCAACCCATTTAAGGCCTTATATACCTCAATCAGATCACCGCGCAGGTGCCTAGTCTCCAGCCACTGCAATTTGCAGAACTTAAGCCTCTCTTGGTAAGAGGATCCCTTCATTCCCCTCACCAATCTTGTTGCCCTTCTCTGTACACGCTCAAGTAAATCTACATCCTTCCTAAAATGAGTATGTAGTTTGCCAATCTCAGGCGAAAAGAGTAGGGTATCACCTCCGGTAAGCTATTCAAAGTTGAGGATTTTTCTTCTCGCACATTATGAAAATCGGTCCTCGAAAACACACTTCTACAATACAATATACACCTACGGATATGAGAGCCAGCTCTGGTGCCGTCAAAACAATAATTTCAGTTTATTCCATTCCGCTTTTAATTTTACCAAACTCTCCGACTAGAATGAAGAATCAGCTGGGGCGGACAGTCATAAAAATAAATTCCCACCCATGGCAGGTAATTTATTCCAGTCATCTACAACACGCTGCGCGAAGATAGATTTCGTGAGATCTAGTTCTTACAGAGTAGCAGAAGCCTACTCCCTAAGAGCTGGATCTCCTTCTGGTTCTTTTATTTCAGTTTGGTTGCACCCGAAGGTATCTTGTTACCAAGATTTGCGGTTCTCACCTTCTAAGCCGTTCTTCATATGAGCATAAATTAGCGTCTTTTACCAATCTGGTCGCCCTTCTTCAGCTCTTTCTAGAGGCATTCTTTGTTTTAGGTGTGACCTCCACATCTTAATAAAATATTCCAAATGCTGTCTCACTCTCGTTTTATAAGAGGGATAATGACTTTCTTTTCCCTACCTGCAAAGGTCCTATAAATCACAGAATGAATACCATATACTTTCATAGCCATATTTACACGCCATGATAAATTTCATATCTGTTTGCATCTAGGTTCTTTTCGTCCTGACCCACTTTTAACATCGCCCCATTTTTAAGTTACTCTTTAATTTCTGTTCCCCAGGTAAATTTCATACCTGTTAGTAACAGAAATCCTTCCCTCCTAAGTATTTCATCCTGAACTACTTTTTACGCCTGGATTTTAGTAAGGCTGCATGATGTATGAAGCGGATTTATCTTCATCAGTCGAAAGAATATAATAATAATAATAATAATGAATTAAAATTTAAAAAATAAATAAAACAAAAGAGAATACTGATACTATTTCCATTCTTGCAAGGTAACCATCTAATTCCAGTTTGGTTTTAGTCAGATTCACTGCCTAACACTGAAATAAGTTGGACGCCAACTTATTTCAGTGTTAGGCGATCCGCTGCCCATAAGTGAGTTTAATGCCATCCAATCTGTTATTCCCTGATATTTTATTATGTACCTTCCCTCCATATTCTGGTCTCATCTACCGGAGAGCGATCTGGTCGTCCTTCTTTGAACTCTCTCTCTCTCTCTCCCCAGAAGTGCTGTTTTTTTTTTTGTCCAGGTACGCTCTTCAGACATGAGTGCAATATTTCTGTTCACCAGGTGCAAAAGCATCAAAATTTGTTTTCCATTTTTCAGATCATGTATTATATGTAACCGATCCAAATCATTCTGCAAAAATATTGCTTGGTTGGGGTTGTTATTGTCCACCCTTTCTACATTTAGATCATCAACAAAATTGATCACATTCTCCTCCACCCTCCCTCATCAAAATCATTATACACAATCCACGAGAAACTACTCATTTTTAACGCTTAAATTGGCTCCTTTACTGTTGAGAGCACATTGTATATTCCAACAGATCGCATGTTTAGTGCATAGAATTATAGGATATGATATCAAATATACATTATCTAAATTATCGATTAAAACCAACATTTTCCATACACACTACATAATGATGCTCTTCAAAATTATATCAGTTGAGAAGCATAAAACGGAAAATAACAAAAGTTATGTCTGATGCTCCAAAACGCGCAGAGCAGCAGTAGAGGAAGCAAAAGGATATAATTAATGTGTGGTTTGTAGAATAAATAAGGTGTCTGTGAAAACGGAAACGAAAAGTACACAAGATGCCAGAACTAAGAGAAGTTTAAGGGATAGTAGAAAGTGGACGTGAAGTAGTGGTTAAGCAGGTAAAAGAATTTGAAAAACCTAGTGTAGAAATGAACTGGGACTGAGGGGAAAAATATATATACACGTAGATAAATAAATAACGCTATATTCAGATATGGAAGGGCAATTTTAGCAAGAGGTCGAATCAGGGGATGACAAATATGAATAATCTGAATATAATAGATAAAATAAATGATACATAGCCAGGAAATTCGTCAGGGACTACTCCTGATATCAAGCACTGCGATTCCAAACTTATCTGCAGTATTAGAAAAAAAAGGGGGAGGGGCGACAAATATGATGAATTTTCTGGCTATGTATTATTTATTTTATCTATTATATTCAGATTATTCATATTTGTCATCCCCTGATTCGACCTCTTGCTAAAATTTCCCTCCCATATCTGAATATAGTGTTATTTATTTATCTACGTGTATATATTTTTTTCCCTCAGTCCCAGTTCATTTTTGCACTAGGTTTTTCAAATTCTTTTACCTGTTTAACCACTACTTCATTTCCACTTTCTACTATCCCTTAAACTTCTCTTAGTTCTGGCACCTTGTGTACTTTCATTTCCATTTTCACAGACACCTTATTTATTCTACAAACCACACATTAATTTTATATATATATATATATATATATATATATAGAATATATCATTAGAAAAAGTAAATCAATCCAATAATAAGAATACCATCAAGGACTTAAGAAAACGCAAAAAAAAAAAAAAAAAAAAAAAATTTATTATTATCGCTTTTTACCGACAATCTAGATGACTTCAACTGGGGCCAACCACCCAGAATGAAGGCAAAAAACGACAAGAAGTTCTCTGTTTCTGTGATGATCAATATATGCTAAGTAATTTAAATCTAAACCAAATATAAACCAGTATAGGCCGAACATAAATCGAATATAAATAAATCGAATGAAGATAATTAATTAAGAAAAATTTTGATATATTAGAATCAAAGGTAAGACATATAAGTAAAATATAAATGTAAGCATATATTAATCATCGTTGACCCGACAGAGAACGTAATTTAAGGATTAAAACAAGATTAAATATATAATACATACTACATTTGACCGTATCTAGGACATAATGTAATAGTCGTCAAAATAATATGTGGTGCCCCCTATGTGATGGATACGGTAAAAATAAATAATTAAATTAAATTAACGCAAAGAGAAACATGCAGATAGTAAGAAGAAAAACTAAAGGAGTAGGAAAAATAGAACCTGAACTCCACAAAGGCGAAAAATAGTGGTATAGATAAGAAATAGTTTCTCCTACGTCCTCGGATTGCCCTAATAATTTCGGAGAAATAAAAATAAAGAGTGTAGGACAGCTTAAAGGCATTACAAGATATAAGTTGTGGCTCGGGTATGCCCAGGATCGCAAATTATTTCATATTATTTTGACGACTATTACATTATGTCCTAGATACGGTCAAATGTAGTATGTATTATATATTTAATCTTGTTTTAATCCTTAAATTACGTTCTCTGTCGGGTCAACGATGATTAATATATGCTTACATTTATATTTTACTTATATTTCTTACCTTTGATTCTAATATTTCAAAATTTTTCTTAATTAATTATCTTCATTCGATTTATGTTCGGCCTATACTGGTTTATATTTGGTTTAGATTTAAATTACTTAGCATATATTGATCATCACAGAAACAGAGAACTTCTTGTCGTTTTTTGCCTTCATTCTGGGTGGTTGGCCCCAGTTGAAGTCATCTAGATTGTCGGTAAAAAGCGATAATAATAATTTTTTTTTTTTTTTTTTTTGCGTTTTCTTAAGTCCTTGATGGTATTCTTATTATTGGATTGATTTACTTTTTCTAATGATATTCTATAGACATTGTGGGTGTATTGCATGATTGCTTGCAACTGCATTAACCCATAAATATTAGTTATTGTCTTTTAACTTTCTTGCTTTGCTTTATTTCTTGCTTTCCTTTTATCACTAATATAACTATTAATATATATATATATATGTATATTATAATTAATATGATAAATAAAAGTAAAGATGGCAGTTCGAAACTCCGGAAAGCTTAAAAAATTACATCAAAACGTCAAAAGAAAGTTACGATAGCCTAAATCAGATAAAGGCGGGAAAAATTTGCTAAAAACAGTACTCCGAAACGGGGAAGAAAATAATAATTAATATTATCATATTAATTATAATATACATATATTTACATTTGCATCTGTTGCTGCTGCTTTGCGCGCTTCGGTGCATTTGCCATATCCAGTTTATTTAACTTTCTGATGTTTTCTGTTTTTATTCTTTAATACAATATTTTATATATATATTAACGGTTCCCAAGTTTACGCTCACAACTGTAAGCTTATCATGTCTGTAGAATCGATTTGCTGTTGTTTATGCCCGGAATAATTCACGGGAAAGCACCTTATACCCGAGATAGACTAATTAGAGTTTTGAATGAAGAGGACTTTAGAAATTGCTTAGTGATCGATAGGAATCGAACCCAGACCTCTCTAAATTAGTTGCAGACAGCGATGTATCGGCCGACTAGGCTGCTTCTGCGGAATTCCCCTTCAAAATGATATAATTGAAAACAATATTGAATAAATAATCAAATTCACAACGAAACTATTCACATTGCCCAAGACGATAAATGTTGATTAGCAGTCCTCGCACACCGAATGAAAAAGGTCCGAGTTCGAATCCCGTTAACGAGGAACTTTTAGTGGCTTTTCTAACAATATGGCTGAAATAGTCAGCTTCAGGTTTCGTGGTTCTTTTTTGTCCCGGAAACTCAAGTTTTCGTCCTGCAAACGCCAAATCGACAAGAATACTCGCAATTACACAGTATACCGACGCCTCATAGCTTTAGTTGCTTTGGTGCTTAAGTGTTAGCAGTTGAACAAATACAGATGGCCGCCATGATAAGCCACATTTTTTTTTGAGGATCCACGTATTCGCACTTGGTTGATTCCTGTAGATCTGTTCGCAGGTCGGGATGCATTACTGTTTCGTCGTTAATGGACCCAGATATCAGGTACCATGTGATTGCGGATGTATAAAATAAGAGAACCACCGAATGGCTGCCAGCATTCGATACACAGCTATAAAATGTCATAAAGATAAAAAAAAAGTGCACGCCAACACACAAACGCACAGCGTAGTTCACCATCACTTTACGGGTCTCGCCAATACACAACACAACATCCTATAAACTGTCAGCGCTCAATTCATAAATCACTTGCAGCGGGGTCTCATGCATGTTTCACATCATTACGAACTTTATAGTAGCGAGATATGACTTATCACCTGCAGCACACCTCGGGGCCACAGATAAGGTCCTACTTACTGCCCCACTCCGTCGAGATAACAGAGAGTTGGTGGAGTAGAATGGGGTGGACTACTTGAATGCCAAGACTCGTGCGGTTTCTCCATGCCAAGGCCACGATTTTGCTTTTAAAAGTGGCAACAAGTTAGAGGTGAGTTAGAATAGCTGCATTCCCTGCAGGCTACATCCCCTTCTCCCCCGTGCAGCGTTCTTTCCCTTCTTCTTGGACTTCTAAGAACTAATAAGATGTGCGTGTGTTCCATCCTTCATCTTTTTTGTGCCTTTTCTGACTTTTAATAAAATTCTTCCTGAGCTATTATAAACCTTTAGACCAAATTAAACGCTACACTGAATTATGTGAAAACTTTTTTTCTACAATGGATACCGTTTCCATAGAAACGACACAAAATATCAGTCCCTATTTAATGAATCGAATAGTGCATTAAAAACTGATAACACTTATTTCGGAGTACGTTTTTGGTGCACTTTTTCGAGTAAAGTACGCTGTACCACTTAATGTCAGCATCTATTTTACCCTACAAAGTATTCCAGGGTTTAAATGAATATCACACAGTTACCCTTGTTGCAGTCGATACAATTGTTTCAATTGCGCTTGCGCAGACAGGAGATAATACTTCACCGAAACACTCTTCTTAATTAGGATCATTAATAATTAATCCCCATTTCAATAACTAGATTTTAATTACGTTTTATTAATTCTTGAAACTTAAATATTAAGCGTTGAAATGGCTGAAGACTCGGTTAAAAAAATGCCCGTAAAAACCATGCTAACTTGGCAGATTAAAAACGAACTTTGAGTAAACACTTCTTTTTGCGTAAAATATTTTAGCGAGACTCCGCGGATTACCCTCTTTAGGTAATTCCTCGATAGTCGGAAGGAGATTACTCTACGCGAAGTAAACACAGCAGAATATATTCGTGTAATTTTGGTCTTACTAAAGAGACATTTTTAAACACCGAATGATCTCTACGTTAATAAAAGGAAATTTTTCATATGTTACTTTTCGATTTTGTTCCAGCAGAGACGAGCAGCAGGCTATTTGGAAAATCGCTTTTTGTTATCCAAGTGTTATCATAATTGTAACAATGTTTTTTGGTTGAATTTGGATTTACGGTAACGGTGATATAAGTAGCAGTAGTAATGCCGACCGGGCTAGCCGGGTGGGTAAAGTGCCTGCCTGGCAACCCAAAGGTCGTGGGTTCGAATCCCGCCTCGGGCTTGGATCACAGTAAATGCAAAAACTTTGGGAGGTACATTATGGCCACAGAAGCCGATACGCCAATAACTAACAAAAAATAAATAAACATATAAATAAATAAAATACGATAGATGGTGCAGGGCCTGTACCGCCCCTATAGTATTTTATTTATTTGTATATAAGCTGGTTGAGCTTACATTGTCAGCGGTGTGGCTCTGTGTTGGAGTGCTAGTCTGTATGTTCTATATTTTTATTTTTCGCTGCATAAGGACCACCGCTATTCAAATCCTTTGCATTTGTGATACGATTGGGAGATCGGGTGGTGTCTAATCCTTCGATCGGTTCGCCTTTGCGACGACTTGTCTAGCGATTGAAATGCGATTCCCTGACCATTATTGGCCTTGTGGTCCTCTGTTGATATGGGCCATAATGGTCAGTCTATTTTTGTTATTTTGGTTTTATTTTATTGTAGTTAGTTTATTCTCTGTTTGTGATATTTCACGTAATTCGGAACTGGCACCTTGCGAGGGGGTGGGGGTGCTGCTAAATTCTTATGTAATTGGCTCTAAAATTTAAAATTGATTTATTATTTTGAATATATATATATATATATAAAGTGCCTGAACTAAGAAAGGTTTAAAGGAAAGTAGAAACTGGAAGTAAAGTAATGGTGAAAAAGTGAAAGAATTTAAAAAACCTAGTGCAAAATGAAATAGGACTAAGGAAGCAAACAATATAAAAATAATCTGTACAAATAAATAATACATAAATAACCCTGTATTCAGATATGGGGGGGGGGGACAATTTTAGAAAGAGGTCGAATAAAGGGATGGCAAATATGCAAAATCTGAATACAGTAAACAAAAAAAAGGATTCATGGCCAGGCATTTCATCAGGGGACTACTCCTGAACATGTATCAGGCACTGCGTTTCCAAAGTTGTCTATAGTACAAGAAAAAAGGGGAGAAAATATGCGACCTTTATCTTAATACTATCAGATACTAATAGTATTAATAGTCTAATATTATTAGTATCTGATAGTGTAAAAATTAAATTAATAATGTAATGTAAAAAAGAATACAAATATATAAAAGTGTGTACCATGAGGTAATGGTAAAAGGTAGTTATGATTAACGTGGTTAAATATAATACAAATATACAGAAGTGTAATTTGATGAAAAAAGTGTAGCCAAGCCGATGGTATAGGAATGGTAAAATCCTTGAGGATGGGATGGGGAAGGGGAGATAAAGATGGTCAAAGGAAGGCGAAAATAGCGACAGGATGCAGGATAGTAGGAGCCTCGTATTACACTAATAGTTTTACGAACAGGAAAAATATAGAAAAAGAAAGTAGAAAGATAAAAAAGTGTAGAAAAAGTCATTAAAATTACTGAACTTACTAGGTGTGAAATTTAGTAGATGATCAGAGAACATGGTGTATAAATCATGGCTTAAACTTCCAAGTTCATTAGCCGCTAGACAGAGATATGCACCTTTTGGCTACATCTAAGGTTGAGTGAATCCTTTGAAGAGCGAAACAAAAAATCCGACAGGTAAAAACTTTGATAGCAGCACAATGGCAAAATTAATAACCATGAAGGAGATGAATTTTAGGATCCATTGATAAAATTTTACCATGTCAAAGGCCTGATTAAATGAAGCAGGTTTTGTAAGGAGAAACAAAACCATTCACAAAAATTGGCTACCAGATAGACAGTAGATCTGAGACCGGTGTCAGAGAAGCAAAGTGCCAAAATCGAGTGGTTTTTATAAGGGAAGATACTTAACTTAATAAATCCAGGAATAAAAAGCCAATACAGAAAAGCCGAACACACACAGAAAAAGGTAGAAGGCAGTAGAGTCAAATGTACATAATTCCAAATGGTAGAAAGGAAGAATTTAAACTTAACGAGTGAAAAACTTAGTGAGTAAAGCAACAGGAATCTCATTCCGAAAAAAAAAAAAAAAAAACCCATAAACGGAAATCATGAACAGTGATTACTCACTAAGTAGTGGAAATCCCACCAAATAATATACAACTGAACAGTACCTTTAACACGGACAAGTGCCAACAAAATCGAAATTGAATTTATTATTAATAGTAGAAGTAACGATATTGAAACAGTACTTTATAAAAAAGGGAGGTATATTATTATTTAAAAGCTTGTTATAAAAATCTTGTATTGCCTTGCTGAAAAGGATATGATTCCTGCAATGTTCGCAATCTGATAGTTTGAATACAAATAGCATTTTTGTGAATTTTTATAGAAATATTGGATCTCCAATTTGTTAGGTAAATGACATCAAAGTTAAAACAGTTTATTTTGTAATATATGTTAATTATATGAAGGGGGGGGGTCTGAATGTGATTGTAATCAGATTGTAATATTCAGATCAAAGAAGTTGGCGAACATTTGCAGCTATCATATCCTTTTCAGCAAAGCAATACAAGATTTTTATAACAACCTTTTAAATAATAATATACCTCCATTTTTCATAAAGTACTGTTTCAATATCGTTGCTTCTACTATTAATAATAAATTCAATTTCGATTTACTTGGCATGATGTCGGAAGCGTTCCGGAGGTATGGCCAACCTGGCTGTGTGTAATGCGGCTAGCAATGCAGGTATGGAGGTGATTGGTGTATCCAGACGCCTGATATGTCTTTCCATAGTGTCCTACAAGTGCTCTATGGGATTGATATCGGAAGAATTCGTAGGCCGATCGATATGCTGGAAGTCAAAACTGTGTTCCTCAAACCGTTCCTACACAACATCTGTCCGATGGCTCGGCGCATTGTCATCTTGGAAGACACCATCGCCATTCGAGAAAAAGTGCAACATAGCGGGGTGCACACAGTCAGCAAGCAGTTGACGATAGCTGAGATCACGGGTACGTTGTTCCATATGCTCCACACCATACAACCGCCTCCACCGGCCTGTACTTTTGATACTATGCATGATGGATCGGGAGCCTCATGTTGTTGACGCTAAATCTGTACACGACCATCCACGGTGTGGAGTAAATAACGTGACTCATCCGCCCAGCACACCTTCTTCCAGTTTTCTAACGTCCAACCTGCATGCTCTTTGCACCAGGCGAGTCTTTTACGCCGATGAACCTTGGTTAGGAGAGGATGCCATAGGGGTCGTCTGTTGGTATAGCCCATACGTGCGACGCATGGTCATACCAGATATTGTTCTGGGTTGGCCCATGTTGTATTGGGTAGTCAACTCTTCAACAGTGCTGTGCCTGTTCGCCTGTACGAGTCGTCGGACCCGGCGCTCACCTCTGATATCAACCTTTCACTGACCTTTGCAGTTTTGCCGTCGAGTCATTGTTTTACCATTTTGACGCTAGTCCTGGTACACTAACAACCATGAAACATACCTGCTTCAGAATGAAACAACATACAAAGGAGTTACGCGCAAGCTGTCTTTACCATCAGACGGGCAAAGTTTGCTGAACTTAGAGCTGCTCAGAACAACGACCCTCAAGTGCAAACACAAACTGGGGTCGGATAGCATTTTCCCAACTGATAAAAGAGTAAGACTGAAGATTAAAATACTATACTGGCATCATCATGGTTTGGCACTACTTGGAAAGTTGACTCCTAGAGAGTGCTTGGCCTTTGGCACTCGCACAGTGGCGCCTGCCCCTGTGACTTTTGATCCCTCTCCTAATCCCCTATTTCTCCCTACTCGGGTGGATTGCCTTCTCTATCTATCCACTTTAGCTTTTTCCTCACATTCAGACCCCCTCTTCCTCTTGTTCCCCAGGCCTTCTCTTCTCTTCTCTTCCTCTTTTTTTTTTTTTAACTTGGTCTTCGTCCAGGACGCTCAGGCGACCCTGGCGAAGACCAGCCAGAGAATAAAGGGCAGCCTGGCTACCTCCTAGCGGTGCGTGCGGGCAACGTGAGGTCCTACCAAGGGCCCTGCGGCCAAATACCAGGACACCCAACAGAACCTAACGCAATATGTCATATACAACAGACAACACTTTTCTGGCATTTATAGTAGTTATGTATTTCTTCACAGCGTACATATGGCGCAGATGTGAGAAATCACAGGTGGCACCTGACCCTAACACTATGCACACTTTAACAACAGCGGCTCTCGAACACCCCACCCGTTCAGCCGTTTGGGAAATCGAGGCACCAGCTCGTTGAGCTCCCACAATTTGTCAGTTATCGAAGTCCGATAAATCCTTCCTTTTACCCATCATGCTGAGAATTTTACTACCTACCGAACCACTGACACCTTATCAATGCTACATAGGTCACCTAACTGCGCACTCTCGTACTTCACGTGGTCAACGGGTTGCATTCAGTTTTCATAGGGGTGGTCATAATTGAGTGATTACCAGTATATATATAGTGTGATATAGATCACCAATATATATAGTGTGTATTCTGTGGTCGATTTACTGTTTACTGGACGAAAAATCCGTGTTCCAGGAGAAGAAACCGTACTATCTTCGCTTGAGACCGACGAACTCAGCCACCTTATAACAAAGCCCCACAAATTCCTTGCGTGATTGATGGGATTCGAGCTGAAGTCTTTTCCATCCTTTATGGGGAGGATGGTGAATATACCAGCTGTATGTAGAATTCGTGTCAAGGTGTGGCACTACTGTTATTGTCGCTAAAAGTGGAAAAACTCACTATTAACTGCATTAGCTCTCGCAGCTAGCATTTCGGTTACCATTGCTATTATAATGAGAAAGTATAACAAAGGAGTTCGAATTTCCTCGAGACAGTGGCCGAGATATTTGATCTCGAGCGTAGGCTGTATGATTTCTTCCATGCGTGAACTCTGGAGTTTTTATGTTGCAATACAGAAGAACCATCCACTGGTTCCACCAAATTTGCAGAGATGCATTAGACACCAGGTTATTAGGTATACCTACATTATCCGACTCCATTGCTCAGTCAGAGAGAGCAGACTATATCAAACAGGTAGTCAGACACCAAGATTGTGTCACCAAGACAAACCCAGGAGTATATGTGTGTAATTCAGAGTGAAGGGGGGTGTGAGGAAGCGTCAGTAAAGCGAAATTATTTGGAACGAGGTATGATAGGCGCGTCTAGGCGTTCCGGTGGTTATATCATGGCCATTGCTACCATGCTGAGGTAGTTACGCGAAACAGTCTAGAATCTACCGAGAATGATACAGCAGCCAGAAAACATTCAGTCCGAGACAACTTATTGATATAAGAGGCTGATGGAAGGTGAAGATAATTGTGCAGTCAAACAGACGGGCCATAATTGGTCAAATAACAGTGAAGTAAAACAATAATGTGCAAAGGAATATATCAAACCGGTAATACGTAGAGCCTCTTACGAATTGGGTATAGCAGCAGAGAGACTCATCATTATTTAGGCCTGACGTAACCGAGTGGTCAGGGCGCGAGTGCAGTAGTACACGCGCTTTGAGTGGAAAGCGCGTGTACTACTGCATATTTAGCAGTCACGGGCTTGGGATTCAAGCCCGTGACTGCTAAATACGATTTACATTTGTATTGATTGATTTATTGTAAACTCCACTGACCTGGTGGTTGTGCCGCAGTATAAACAAGAACATTTTTTTTTATTCAGTCTTGTCATATTTTTGTGAAAACTAACTGCTATGGATATAGTGAACACATGAATCACCGAGACGGAACATTTCAAGAATTAAAAAAGTCGCTTTGTCCGACAAACCCAGAATCTAGTTTTTCCATGCTTGTAGCAGGATCAAGGTATGGCGACAGCAGCATGACTTATGAACCCGTCGTGTAAAGTGTCAAACGCTGCAGGATGGTGGTGAGCATGATGTGGGGATTGTTTACCTGGCTTAATGTCTGAATGCAACAGCCTACTTGAACAATTTTTCTGGCTAGTTATTCGATGTTTGAAGAGAATTTAAATGTAAAAGCTGATGGCAGGATCTGGTAACGGTTACTTCGAGCAGAATAATGCACCATGTTGCAAATCACAGATTGTTTCGGAATGATTCCAAAAGTATTAAGGTGACTTTATTTCATTGGTATACTCAGGTGTCAGATCTCAATCCAGTGAGCATATGTAAGACGAGGAGGAACGAGCTGTGCTGTTTGCAATCAGGTCTGCATGGATCAGCATCCCTGCAGAATGCTTTTGGCGGTTCCTGGACTCCATGTCTCGATGTCTTGGGCTAAGAGATAATGGGTACCTTACAGCTTTAACAACTACTGCATTCAAAAATGTTTTCAGTTTATATGCTAATATATCCTGCAAAACGGACAGAAATGTACACTAAGTGATCACTGAATTATGACCACCCTATGAAAACTGAATGCGACCAGTTCACAACGTGAGGTACGAGAGTGCGCAGTTTGTCGACCTACGTAGCTTAGATAAGGTGTCAGTGGTTCAGTAGGTAGTACATTTCCGAGCGTGATGGGTAAAAGGAAGCATTTATCAGACTTTGATAAAGAACAGATTGTGGATGCTCGACGAACTGATGCCTCAATTTCCCAAACCAGTGAAGCTGGTGGGGTGTTCGAGAGCCGCCGTAGTTAAAGTGTACCAGGACCGGCGTAAAAATGGTCAAACAACGACCCGACGGCAAAACTGTAAAGGTCAGCGAAAGGTTGATGTTAGAGGTGAGCACCGGGTCCGACGACTCGTATTGGCGAACAGGCGCAGCACTGTTGAAGAGTTGACTACCCAGTACAACATAGGCCAATTCGGAACAATATCTGGCAGGACCATGCGTCGCGCGCATGGGCTATACCAGCAGACGACCCTTACAGCATCCTTTCCTAACCAAGGTTCAGCGTAAAAGACTCGCCTGTTGCAAAGAGCTTCTTCCAGTCTTCTAACGTCCACCATGCAAGGTGGACGTTAGAAGACTGGAAGAAGGTGTGCTGGTCGGATGAGTTATTTACTCCACACCGTGGATGGTCGTGTACGGATTTGGCATCAACAACATGAGGCTCTTGATCCATCATGCATGTTATGCGACCCATATGGGGGGGGGTATGTTTCACTGGCAGGAACTTGGACCCCTGGTGCATATGGAACAACGTATCATTGGTCGACTGCTTGCTGACTGTGTACACCCCGCTATGTTACATTTTTTCCGGAATGGTGATGGTGTCTTCCAAGATGACAATGCGCCGAGCCATCGGGCACTTGAGGAACACAGTTCTGACTTCCAGGATATCGATTGGCCTCCGAACTCCACCGATATCAATCCCGTAGAGCATTTGTGGGACACTACGGAAAGGCATATCAGGCGTCTGGATATGCCAATCACCCCCATACCTGCATTGCTAGCTGCATTACACACAGCTTGGTTGGCCATACCTCCCGAACGATTCAGACATCATTTTGAATCAATGCCACCTCGGATAGCTGCTGTACTGAGGGCAAAAGATGGACCTAAGAAGTATTCGGTAGGTGGTCATAATTCAGTGATTACTCAGTGTATCAAGCAGTGTACCAGAACAGAAATGACTGCAGACAGAAGTGAATTAGGTAAAGACTTTGACAAGTCATTAGTGAACGTTTTAGTTTTTTGTGTTCGTTCGTGCAAGATGTCATTCATTCTCTGATTGCTGCTGCCTTTTTTATACTGATACACTTTTGCCAGTAGTTATTTATGTTCCGAGAATTTCGGTCTGTCTATGGATGTTTTGGGGACTCGTTGGGTTTCTGTGATTCTCCTTAAATACATCATTCGTTCTCCTTATCTCGGTTATCGCCCTTGTGGTGACACAAAAATGCAGTTCCAGTAGGTCTGTTGTCTTAGCTTCTGCCTGCAGTTTACGTATCTATGCTAATAGTGAAGCCAAATATCATGTCGATGCGATCTTACTTGTGTTATGCAATTAACTGAGTCCACCAATAGATATCTCGCATCCTCTCCGATAGGCTGCCTTTATGACCGTCAGGGATTTCTATTTCAGATAGCCATTTGCAGCGCCGTTGTGGTGGTTGTTCTTGTTAAAGGAAACCATAAACTTGAGAAAAACATTTGAGAACTGCCCTACTTTTGGTGAAGTCTCCGTTTAGTAGTGAAATGGCAGAACAAAATGGCCGTGCGAAGTGTGCTGTTCAAGTGTAAATATTGTATGGCAGCTTAGCGCACTTTATTTTTATATTAGCGGTCGTCATGGAAACCATTGTGTGAGTGTTGGAGAAGTTGAAACTCTCCCAGTGGTGACGGAATAAAATAGTGATTTCATCTCGAGCTCCGTTTTATGGCTACATGGAAGAATTTTGTTGCAGCGAGAAGAAAAAGAAAAATATAAAAGGAGAGAGAGACGCTACAGAAAACACTGATACAGAAAAAGGAGTCATCGATGATTGAAGACGGAATTTAAATGTAAAAGCTGATGGCAGGAACAAATGGTAGGGAGAAAGACAAAATGAAAAGAGAGAGATAGAAGTGGGAAAAGGTGAGTGTGGTAGGTGAGAGAGAATATAAAATAATGAACAGTATGAAAGCAATATCGATAAAGAGAGAGAGAATACAAGAAAAGTGCTGAGAGAGGTGAGATAGCTGAATTGATTGATGTTATTGTGTTAATATCTGAGTTATTTCTACACGCCTTCTTAGTATTTTTTATCACATATTCGTTTTCCACATGAGATTTTTATCCAAGAACATTTATTTGATTAGCGAAAGAAGGGGTCATTTCAGGGTATGAAACCATCCAAGCTACCGCTTTTATTCTTCTCGCTCCAACTTTTGATGGTGGTGGACTCAAATGCAGTGATGGTGGTAATAGCATAGGAACTACAGATCCAAACCCAATTCCTTTTTTTTTTTTTTTTTGGAGTTTTATCGAAATGTTGTTTTCTTTAGGATGAGATGAGGCATTGACTGCCGAAGTTTATTCAGTTTGTAATTTAGATTTTCTATAGGATTTTCTATAGTTATCGCAGATACGCGTTTTGGAACTAGAAAAGGAGGTAGTGTGGTCTTGGCAGGTTTCTTTAAGCATTAGTCTATACTTTCCATATTTTTTCAAAGTTAGCATTTTCATTAGTCTGCACGCTGGCAGAAGAGACAATACACCCTAAGAAGGCTGCCGTGTTCTTTCTTTTGTTTCGTCAAAATTCCCTTTACATTGAGGTTTATACTTTGTCCCTTTTATCAGATCATTATTTCTGCATTTCTTTGACCTTTGACACACAGTATGACATCCTTTAATGATAACAAAAGACTTTTTTCTTCACCTGTCCATCACCTACGCTCTCTTAGAAAAGGGGTGGAATAGGTGAGAGAGAGAATAAGAAAGCGGAGGGAAGAGAGAGGAAAAGGGAAAATGAGTGAGAGACACGGAATATATGACAGAGAGGGAGGAGGAGGGAGAAGAGGGAAAAATGAAAGAGTGAGCGAAAGTGCCTGTAATCTCGCATCTAACTGAAATTCTTGTAAATCCTTTAATGGTCCGTCCATCTGTGGACGTGTTGTAGGACGCTTATCGAGCTGTTTTCAGAGCCAGAATGACATTTCATCCCTCGTGGTTCATGCTTGAGGGAATGCATTCTAAAAACTTAATTAAGAATTTCGCCTTTTTTGTGTTTTTCTGTTAAATAAGAATAAAATTTCAGTCCAACTTTAATCTTTATCAAACTTGAAATCCTAAGAGGGTTTGCGATGCGGCAACTGCAGACTTCAAAAGGATCTAGATTCTAATCCTCGGTATGGTATGTCCCCAGATAAAAAGGCAGCAGCACTCACAGAATGAATGACGTCATGCATGAACGAATGCACAAAACTAAAAAGTTCACTAATGATTTGGGCAAAGTCTTCATCGGCATTCAAAACCATTAGGGAAACGAACAAAAATAATTGCACTTACAATATCCCGAAGCCATTTAAAATATGAAAAAAAAAAAAAAAAAAAAAGTCACTCTCTTAACGTAAAAGCTGAAGTTCATAGCATGACGAAATATATGGAGAGAGTTGGCCGACTCCTCCAGTGTCGATTAGTATGGTCATCGGTGTAAGAGAAATGCGATGGGACTCTCTGTAGGTAATCAATATTCTGAGAATCGTTGGCAGTAGAATTTCACCATTAAATCTGACTTAAAAGTGATAATTGAATTTTGTGCTACGAACTTGGAAAAATTATGAGTATCACATAAATATGCGTACCATGCATTTTGTCTTTTCTTTTAATTATGTCTGGACTAAGTTCATTTTAGGCTTAACAAAAGATAATCTTTTTAAGGTGTTCCTTTAGTTTTTCTCCATAACGTATCGGCTCCAACTGGAACAGTGGGCAAGTAAGATTCAGTGTTCCAAACAATAATTTTCAGCACAGACCTTGTATTGTCACGCTTGCACGTAGGAGAGAAAAATCTCTCCGCCTCCTTTTTATATAATTTTTGTCTGTTGCCCTCTTGTGATTATTTATCTTGACATACCAATCGATAGCCTGGATCATTGTAGCTTTTAATCTTCCATGTCACCTACAATTCTTTGTGGATAGCAACGTTTAAATTACCCCAAAATCACTTCCATTGCGGTAGGCCAAGGTTTAGAAATTAACTTAATTCAATCGTAAGTTTCAACAGTTTAGATTAATTTTGCATTATGTGTAGATCACAGAATTTGGGAATTCTGTGAGCTACACATAATGTACGCCACTTATTGTGATCACGAATATGTTATCATTCGTGTAATATTATCTCTTTTATGAAGTCCCTATCAGCGGTATACAGATATACAGAAAAAACGTTGTTCATTATAATCAGCACTTCGGTTTATGTTATCGCTTTTTTAAAAACCTTTTCACAGTTTACTCATGCGCAGTTGAAGTAATTACATAACATCTCGATTTGTTCTTGAACTCTGACATGTTGCTTGTCCAGTTACTGCTGTTGCTTATATGGTTCTCCGTGAAAGTACTATCTGTGTTCTTATCAGCCTGACTCTTTTTCAGTAGAGAATTAACCCTTTTTTTTCATGATTTGAATATTTTCTTTATTTGTTTTTAATGATTTCTATGGATTTCCAGAAATCGTGACAGTTTCATTTTTATTGATGACTTCCTCGCAGAAACAGTGGACAATCACTTGAAAATCAAGCAATATAAAATACTTTAAATTGCTTGATTTTCAAGCAATATAAAGTCATTTACAAGTTCGTGTATGATCTACCCTTTCCCGGCCCTTTTGCCAAGAGGAGGTGGTTACCCCAAGGATCTGTCTTAAGTGTTACGGTTTTTTCCATTAAAGTAAACTCCATTTCTGAACAACTTCCTCCAACTATAAACAGTTCACTCTACGTCAGTGGTTTCCAAACTTTATGTTACTACGCCCCCCCTTCAAAAAAATCTAATCTTGGCGGCTCCCCCGCTTTATTTCATAAAATAATACAGACACATTTTTAAATGGTAAAAAATGTATTAATACAAAAAATGAAAAAAAAAACGTAATTGAAAGAATAATAACAAGGTTTTACTATATATATATATATTCATTTTTAAATTTTTTTGTTTTTAATGCGATGGATGTGCTTGTTTATTAGCACAAAGTTTATCAAATCCAGGTGTCATTGAGGAGAGTGCTACTTGTAGCTCTTTTTCTACTTACTAAACGGGCTCGATATTTGGATTTCAATGCAGCTAATGCAGAAAATTCCATTTCGCATAAATATATGACGTTACGAATGGCAGCAGTACTTGCATTGCTTTGCCTGACAAAGTATTATATTCTTCCCTTCGATTCAACCAAAATTGAACTAGGTTTTCACTCTGAAATTTTTGTTTCAATGAGGTATCTATCATGATAATTCTATCAATTTTTCCTTTTCAATAGTTGCCAATCCAAATTCATCATCTTGTTCATCGACAAATGGATTCTGTATCCACGCGAACTTGTAAAATCAAGATCTTCGATATAATGTGAAAAGTGCATTAGCAAACCATCCAAGTGTTCAGTAAATAGATTTTTGTTTGCTTCAACTCTGGCGCAGAAATCATTTAAAAGTGGAAACATGTCGAACTTTATTTTTTTGTAAATTTGATTTCCATAGCTCCAATTTTTTTTATGAATCCTTTCACTTTGTCTTTTTGAATCAGTGAATGCATTTGTGGTCCTTGCATTGATTTATTCAAAACACTCAATTTTCCAAAAATTTCAACCAAATAGGCAAGTTTAACGATAAAGTTATCATTCCTAAATAAATTTGCCTCTTCATTATGATTTTCATCAAGAAAAATTGCAATCTCTTCTTTGAGTTCAAAGACCCTTTGAATCACTTTTGCACGAGATAGCCAGCGCACTTCACAATAGTATAGAAGTGAGGTATAATTAGCTTCCATATTTTCACACAGCTTTGCAAACAACCTAACTTTTAAAGGACTGTTTTTTATGTAGTTTATAACTTTCGTAACTTTTGTAAAAATGTTGTTAAGTTCCTCGATCATATTTTTTGACACAAGAGCTGCTCTGTGAAGCATGTAGTGCGTCCAGATAACTTCAGGTGCTTTCTTTTTAACTAATGCTTGAAGACCTGCCTTGTGTCCTGACATTGACTGTGCTCGTCAGTACAGAGTCCAATGCAGTTATTCCACTTTATGTCGTTCTCATCAAAAAAAGTGTCAATTATATTAAAAATTTCATTTGATGTGGCATTTCCAGGAATGGGGTTGCAAAATAATATATCTTCCATTATATTAGTTTCTGCAACATATCGAACATATGCAATTAAATGAGCTTCTTTAGCTACATCAGTTGCCTCATCTACTTGTATAATGAATTTCGAAGTACGCAGTCGAGAAACTAACTGATCGCAAAGATCTTCAGATATATCATCGATTCTTCTGCCAACTGTATTATCAGCAAGCGGTATTTGTCGCAACTGTTTCGCATATGATTCGCCGAACATTATTTTAACCATATCAATAGCTGCTGGAAAAACTAGAGTTTCTCCTATTGTGTGTGTGGTTTTTACATTTCGCGATTCTGTAAGAAACTTGGTACGACGCTAGCAATGCATTTGATGGAACAGAAACTATTTTTTGAACTTTGCTTTTGTTTATTAAACTCATCTAATTTTCTTTGAAAAAATTCTATTGGCTTACCAACGTATTCAGAATGCATAGTTTTAACGTGCCGTTTTAATTTGCCTGGTCTCATACCATCTGCAGCCAAAACTTTCGTACAAAACAAACACATTGATTTTTCCAAGCCATCTATAATAACACTTGTGAATCCTAATGATAAATAGGATGAATTGTATTTTCTTGTCTTGGGAGTTCTACCTCCTTGTTCCCTGTCGCTTGTATTCCCACTACCTTTGCTTGTATCAGCATCAGTATCTTCATTATTAGTGGATTTTCTCTTGTAACCAGTCAAAAATTTATCCATTCGTCTAAAAATATTAGGATTAAATTTATATTCTTAAAAAATATAACTTCTAAATTACTAATGATTATTATCAGTAAGTAATCACGCCAAAAACAATAAAAAACACAATCGCACACCGCTGAAACCATATTTTCAACCAAGCAGCTAATGCTATTCTATGCAATCTACCTATATCATCTAGACAAGACTGCAGCAATAATTCAGACACAGCATGGGTTTGTTAAGGGAAAGTCTTGTCTGACAAATTTGATAGGATATTATGATGTGGTTACAAAGGAACTGGATGCGAAAAATAATTTTGATATCATATATTTGGATTTCAGGAAAGCTTTTGACACTGTTGCGCATGGAAGACTATTGTACAAATTGGAGCAGAATGGTATTAAGGGTAAGTTGCTACAATGGATAAAAGGATGGTTAAGTGCTAGAAGACAGAGGGTGGTAATCAATGGGTGCTGCTCTTCTTGGACTAATGTTATTAGTGGAGTCCCACAGGGTTCGGTGTTAGGTCCACTGTTGTTTTGTATATTTATCAATGATATTGATGAAGGTATATCAGGCTTAATGTCTAAGTTTGCAGATGATACAAAGGTTGGCAGGGTTGTTAATGACAGTAATGGCAGTGTGCTACTGCAACAGGATCTAGATAATTTGGGCAGATGGGCTAAGAAGTGGCAACTGAAGTTAAACCTTGACAAATGCAAAGTACTACATATGGGTAGAAGTAACCCCAGAGAAACGTACCAACTGTGTGGTACTACACGTAAGGTGGTAGAAAATGAAAAAGACCTGGGAGTAATTGTGCAGGCAGATATGAAGTTTTCTGAGCAATGCAGACAGGCTGCCAGGGCAGGTCATGGGGTTTTGTCAATGATATATAGGAATTTTGCTAGCAGGGAAAAGGAGGTGATTATCCCTCTGTATAAGGCAATGGTCAGCTTGAGTACTGCGTACAGGTCTGGAGGCCTCATTTTAGGAAGGATGTAGATTTACTTGAGCGTGTACAGAGAAGGGCAACAAGATTGGTGAGGGGAATGAAGGGATCCTCTTACCAAGAGAGGCTTAAGTTCTGCAAATTGCAGTGGCTGGAGACTAGGCACCTGTGCGGTGATCTGATTGAGGTATATAAGGCCTTGAATGGGTTGAGCACGCTGAATTCTGATGGGATCTTTCCACTTGTTCAGATTACGAATCTAAGGGGGCATAAATTCAAATTAAGAAAGGACAGATGTAGAATAGATGTGCGGAAATTTTCCTTTAGCCAGCGGGTGGTTAATTGCTGGAACAAACTTCCATCTGTCGTTGTGGAAGTTGATAGGTTGAATAAATTTAAGGAGGAACTGGACAGGCATTTGGAGGGAATGGTGTGATTTTTTTTTTTTTTTGGCTGATGCTGCATAAGCTCATACATTTGCTTTCTTGCATCACATGCCACTACTACTACTACTATATATGTCATATATAGTACGCACTAAATTATATACAAGTATATTTACATCATATCAATCATAATTCATTAATCCATTTCAGCAAAATATAATATATTTTTTTCCAAATAAATGTTTATCTCATGTTTATATCGAAGTTAGAGTGAGATAGGTGGCGGTAAATGCTTTAAAAAATAGGTTATAAAATTTAATGTTATGTTATGAAAATTACATTTCTGTTAAACTTTTTGCGCCTCCTTTTGCACTAGTCCGCGCCTCCCAGTTTGGAAATCGCTGCTGCTCTACGTCGATGACTTCACCATATTTTCTCAATCATACAATATGAGGGTTAATGAGAGACCACTGCAACAAGCCATTGACCGTCTTAATTCCTGGGCCACGGCCAATGGTTTCATGTTCTCACCGGAGAAGACCACTTGCGTCCATTTTTGTTGCAAACGTAACCTCCAACCTGAATTACGACTTGGACAAGGCATCATCCCAATAGTAGCGGAAACGAAATTCCTACGACTCATATCTGACAAAAAGCTGACATTAGCATTAGTAGAGGCATTTGATGCAAGAAAGCAAGCTTATGCAGCATCAGCCAAAAAAAAAAAAAAAAAAAAAAAACCCACTTCACCCATCTGTTCGTTCAAAATACCTGTCCAGCTGAGCCTTAAACTTATTTAGGCTATCAACCTCCACTACAAGGGATGGAAGTCTGTTCCACCAACCAACCACCCGCTGGCTAAAGGCAAATTTCTGCACGTCTATCCTACATCTGTCTTTCCTCAATTTGAATTTATGCCCTCTCAGGTGATTATTCTGAGCTAGAGGAAGAATCCCATCAGCATTGAGCATGCTCAAACCATTCAAGGCTTTATACACCTCTATCAGATCACCTCGCTGGTGCCTAGTCTCCAGACACTGTAATTTGCAAAACTTAAGCCTTTCTTCGTAAGAGCACCCCTTTGTTCCATTCACTAATCTTGTTGCCCTTCTCTGTACTCGTTCCAGCAGCTCTACATCCTTCTTGAAATGAGGCCTCCAGACCTGTATACAGTACTCTAGGTGTGGCCTGACCATTGCCTTATACAAGGGAATAATCACCTCCTTATCCCTGCTGGAAAAATTCCTGTATATCATTGACAATACTCCATGAGCTACTCTTGCAGCCCGTCTGCACTGCTCAGAGAACTTCATATCTGCCTGCACAACCACCCCCAAGTCCCTTTCATTCTCTACCACTGTCAGTGTAGTACCACAGAGTTGATACGTTGCTCTGGGGTTGCTGTTTCCTATGTGTAGTACTTTTTTTTTTTTTTTTTTGATTTGGTAGTTGTTGGCGCATCGGCTTCTGTGGCCATATTGCACCTCCCAAGGTTTTTGCAGTACTTTGATCCAAGCCCGAGGCGGGAATCGAACCCGCGACCTTTGGGTTGCCGGGCAGGTACTTTACCCACTCGGCTAGCCAGGTCGGCCGTGTAGTACTTTACATTTGTCAATGTTAAACTTCATTTGCCACCTCTCAGCCCATCTGCTCAACCTTTCCAGATCCTGTTGCAGCAGCATAGTGTCAGTAGTGTCCTTGACAACCCTGCCAACCTTTGTATCGTCTGCAAACTTGGACATTAAGCTTGATATACCATCATCAATATCATTTATAAATACAGAAAACAATAATGGACCCAACACTGAGCCCTGAGGGACTCCACTAATAACATTAGTCCACGATGAGCAGTGTCCATTGATTACCACTCTGTCTTCTCCCCCTCAACCACCCCTTTATCCATAGCAGCAATTTGCCTCCAATGTCACACTGCTCCAATTTGTGTAGCAGTCTTCCATGTGCAACAGTATCAAAAGCCTTTCTAAGATCCAAGTATATAATATCAAAGCTATTCCCTGCATCCAGTTCTTTTGTGACTGCATCATAGTATCCAATCAAATTGGTCAGGCAAGACTTCCCCTTAACAAAGCCATGCTGTGTCCGAGCTATAACTGAAGTCTTGTCTAAATGATCCTGCAGTGCTTCTTTAACCAGTGCCTCCATTAATTTTCCTGGAACAGAAGTTAAGCTCACAGGTCTATAATTACTTGTGTCAGCCTTTGATCCTCCTTTGTGAATTGGGGTCACATTTGCACATTTCCAATCTATGGGTACCTCCCCTGAGTCCAAGGAAGCTCTCATAATTATGGCTAAGGGTTTGCTTACTTCCTTTGCTGCCTCCGTTAATATAACTGGATAGATCCCATCCACCCCAGGTGCCTTTCTTGTGTTTATCTTCAACAATTTCTCCTCCACTTTACTCTCAGTTATTACAAGATTCTGTAGCTTACTGCTAGAGTTGAATACACCTCTGGCATTCCCCTCGCTGAATAACTCCTCATGTGTGAATGTCGATGCAAAATATTCATTTAGTTTGTTAGCTACCTGAGCAGGATCATCAACAGTTGACCCATCAATATCAAGTGGACCAATCTGATTCATCCCCTTCTAGAGTTTACATAAGTAAGAACTCTTTGCTGTTTTTCTTTGCATCCTTTGCCAAGGATTTCTCGTAATCTGCCTTCGCCTGCCTAACCTCCTTTGTAACTTGGTTGCATATCAACTTGTATCTATCATAGGCTTCTGTGCCATGTGTTAATTTGTAAGTATCCCATGCATTTTTCTTCTCTGCCATATGCCTCATTAGTTCATCTGACATCCATTTTGGCCTAAACCTTGAACAATATTTCTTAGTTGGTATGTAAAGCCTAGTAGCTTCCAAGATAAGTTCTTTGAATGCTTCCCATTTTGAATTTGCTGTTGGTAACATCATCAGTTGGTCCCACTGTATTCGTCCAACACATTCGTCAGCTACGCACAAAGTGCATGAGAGGGCTTAACATTCTCTGCTCTATCTCTTCTACCTCATGGGGCGCAGACAGATGCACTCTACTCCGTCTGTACCGTGCTCTTGTATGCTCAAAATTAAATTATGGATCTCAGGTATATGCATCTGCCAGAAATAGCGGGCTTCATTGGCTTGATCCCCACCCACCATCAGGCCATTCGTATTGCTACTGCTGCATTCAGAACATCTCCGGTGCAAAGTCTGTATGTTGAAACAAATGAACCATCTTTGTCGCTTCGACGAAAGCAGTTGTCATTGCAATATGCCTTTAAAGAGAGAGAGAGATAATCTTTTATTACCCTTCACGGCCATAAAGCCAGGGCCTTACAGTTTCCCAAACTTGGGAAAATTGAACAATTATTTACAAAAAGGTAATTTTACAAAGAAAACATATTATAATACAAAGGAGAGAACTCCTTACGAGAGTTAAATCTGCTTGAGCTGGCTTAACATCGAGATAAGAGCACCAGCTCAATCAGACAGGAACAGTTGCAAGGTATACATCAGTCATTGCTCATTAGTCCTACTCGTCATAATTTTTTTCCGGTAAGTCCGGTCAGCAGCGAATTTGTTCAGGTCGGCGTCCAGTGCCTGGGTTTGCTTGAGCATCTGCTGAGGAAGGAACCTGTCCGAGAGATGGAGTCGTGCTGAATGCGAGTAGAGCTCGGGATTGGCCCTAAGGGCAGCAGGGGGGATCCTCCAACCACAGGTATCCCAGAATGAAGGTGTTGCCATTATGCCTGTTATCATCTTGACTGTTGCTAGGAGGCGTTGGTCATCGATTAAGGTGGGAAGCCGTGGAATTCCGAGAGAGTTGGCAAGCTGTGTGGTACGAATCAGAGCTGGAAGGTTGTGCTTCCTGTTGGCCCACTTTAGGAGCCAGAATTCTGTGGCAAAGAGTGGTTTCTTTATTGACGGTGCCGCTGACGCCCAAATTTCACCAGCATAGAGTAAAGGTGGAAAGATAACTGTTCTTATGTACCTCACGGTTATCTTTTTATCTGTGATATGAAGTAGATGCTGTTTTGCTATCCACCGGAGTCTTGAAGCACGTGTGAGGAGCATATCCATGTGGGCGTTGAATCGAAGTTTTGGGTCGAATACAACGCCCAGATCACGATGGCTGGACACAATTGGGATGAGGGTGTTGCCGACCGAAGGCTGGAGAGAAGAAGGAGTTTGCTTCAATGAATACACCATGAATTCGGACTTAGCAGGATTGATCTTGAGCCCAAACTGGCAGAGGTAAGATGTGACTGTGGTGAGAGTGTTGTTAATTTCCACTTTTACCAGATCTAGGCCTTGACCGGGAATGATGGGAGTGAGTATCTTGATATCGTCCGCATAGCTCAGTAGACATCGAGAATGTGCAACCAGTGGGAAGATAATGGATGAAAACAGAAGGCCCGAAAGGACCCCTCCTTGTGGGACTCCTGCGGTGACGGATCTAGTAAGGGTGCGATCTCCTGTATGAAGCTTTATAACTCTGTTATTCAGAAGAGAGGAGAGAAAGCATAATATGTTCCCTGTGATCTGGAAGTGGCATTCCAGGAGAGTGAGAAGTTGGTTTACTTGGACGGCATCAAATGCAGCCTCAATGTCTAAGTAAGTCACAGCTAGTTCCTGCCTATTCTCCAATGCTGACAAGATAGTATTCGTGGTGGCTAGCAGATTGGTGATCGTTGATCTGTTTGGAAGGGAGTAGTGAATTTGGACTGGATTACTGGGCAAGATCTGCTTAGTGAGGATGGGGAGTAAGGCCTTCTCCAGGAGCTTCAGCAGGCTGGAGGAGTTAGAGATGGGTCGGAAGTGTTTAGGTTTCGATGGCGACTGAACTTTGGCTAAAGGTTTGATGAGATAGTTTTTCCACTGCTGTGGGAAAATTTTGTTCGAGAGTAACTGGTTGAAGATAATTAAAAGTGGCTGAATAATGTACGGACTTAGGCATTTGAGCATGAATTGGGGAACTCCATCATCACCGGTGGTAGACGAGGCAGGTAGAGAATTGATGGCTACGATCAGCTGTTGTTTTGTAATCTGAATGTTGTTCAACACTTCTTGCTGGATGGGCTCTGTTAGTAGAGCTAGATCTGAGTTTGGCATAGGAATACGGTTAAATCTTGTGACGAAATCGAGCCACAATTCAGGATCAAGTTGTAAAGGAAAATGAGGGTTCACTTTCTTGTATGGAATTTTTCCTTTAGCCAGCTCACGGTTAACATATAATTTGATTGCCTCAGATTTCAGGCGATTAAAATGAGCCCGTGCCCTTGAATAAACGATACGATCATTGACATTTTGAGATTGTTTCCATGTGCGATGGAGCTGTTGCTTCAGCTGGAAACTCATTTTGAGTTCAGAATTCCACGAAAGTCTTGTATATGGACTGATTGTGATCTTTTTAGAAGCAGCATATTTGGCAACCGTGTTGATCCAGTTTGTGAGAATGTTCACAGCTAGTTCTGGGTCACAAGTCTCTAAGGCCACCCAGGGAATGAGAGAGGCGGCTCTGATGCACTTATCTACGTCAACTAAGTTGGGGCTAGTAATGTCAACCTTTAAGCTGAAATTCCTGCCAGATCACCCCACGTGGACATCCATTTTTGAGCCACGATGGGAAAATCTTTATAACGCACGTCGGACTGCTAATCGCCCATTCGGCATTCGTGTTGAAGACATACTCAGTGAGCTTAATATCACAGTAGACAAGGTTGCGCGATCATCAAGCAGCCCCTTCCACCCTGACATGATTTCTCGCTCAAGAGTGCGACGAAATCTATTACCACGTCTTCTGTCTACCTTCAGCTCTATTCGCAACACCATGCAGAACATTCTGACTTCTTGCCAGTTTACACAGACGGCTCGAAGTCGGAATCGGATGTGGGATCTGCTGCTGCTGTTTTTCCAGCGATTACTATATCTAAGCAGATACCCCTGGACTACAGCATATATACTGCAGAGCTGCATGCTATTGAGTTAGCTTTAGATCACATAAGAAATCGCCGATACCTACGGTGTATTATATATGCCGATACGGGCTTTATCAGCAATGTCACACGCTAATCGTCCAACCCTATCCCGGATTCAGCAGATAATATACAGCCTCTATGCAGGTGGATTCGATATCCTTGTTTGTTGGATCCCCAGTCACATCGTGATTAGAGGAAACGATTTGGCTGACACTGCAGCCAAATCGTTTCCTCCAACGGACTAACAGGTCAAGATAACCTTGACCTGTTAGTCCGTTGTACAAAATACAGACAAGTAATCCGCAGTAAGTTACATTCTCAGTGGCAAGATTCGTGGCATCGCCTGGTTACAAACAAACTATATTGGATTAAGCCTGTTATCCATCATTGGCAGTCGCGTCTACACAGGGATCGTAAATAGGAGGTTGTTCTTGCTTGGCTCCGCATAGGACACAGTCATTTGCCACACTCCTTTCTGCCGAGGGCTGATCACCCTCCTATATGCGAGCAATACGACACAGTTTTATCGGTTCAACATATTTTATCCGATTGTACCAGTTTTAAAAATGCTGAGTGTATATAGCTGTCATCTGATTGAGCCGTATACATTCAGTCAGATTTTAAATGACAATGTGTCAGCAGTTTTTTTAAAAATTTTAAAATCGATTAATATATATAATCTGATATGAAATACAGTATACAATTTACTTTTACCCATATACTGATTTTTAGTTATTGATATGTTTTTATATATATGTGTGTGTACTTTTGACGAGTTATCCTTTTTAAAGGTTACCAATCTCATATTTTTTGAATTTTAACTTTTTCATTGCTGTTTTTGCGCCACAAAAAATCAAATCAAATCAAATCAAAATCATTCCTCTCATTCCACCCTTAAACAGATCCAATCTATGTTATTTCACATCCGAACATACAACCAAATTGTCACCTTTTTCTGGATATGGGGTCATACTGGCATCCCAGGGAATGAACATGCATTTCGTGCTGCTAAACAACTTGACTCTGGATGTCCCTATCACCTGAAAGTATCTTGCCAGATTACAAGAGCGTTACTGGTCCCATTTGAGGAAAAATCAAAGCAATAAATAAACTCCTGTAGAAAAAAATAATAAACCACATTTAAAGTCATCTAATGTCAGGCAAAACAGAAGAGAAGAAATGATTCTGGCGAGACTCCGTGTGAGTTATTCCCATCCAACTCATCGTTTTACGTATGGGAGAGAGCCCACCTCAGTGTTCATTCTGTCATATATCCAGCTTTAACGCTCTATACAGCTTCTAGAACCGTTAAACTTATCACACATTCGTGATAATTACGCATATCTTGAACTTTTTCATTAGTCGAGACGCATAAATTTGTATAATAATCTCTAAACTGCATAATATTGAAGAACTAGTCACAAATAATACATGAACAGGCACGGTTTGGGCCAGGAGGCCCTCGTATCGTAAACCTCCAACACCAACCACCCCGTCCATAAAATATACAATATTACCGAATAAAAACTAATAAAAGGTATATTCACTTCAAAGAGTTGAAATAAAGTGTAGCTTTTTGTGGTCTTTTTCTGCTTTTCTCAACTGAAGATTCTGACGGTTCACAAAAGCTTTATAGGTGTACTGGAGTCACAGTGAGCTGTGAAGCAGATCATAAATGTGCACACGACAGTAATAGAGCATACCGGGCATACTACCACAACAGTAGTGGTGTGGGGGGGGATACCATTTGCGGTGCCAAGATTCGTCCGGACAATCTTGCTAGCTAGGGGTTAACATTTTGATAGAAATTAAACATGCAAGGAACTCCCGCTTTATGGTACTCAGCGATAATTTCATGTTTTTTGCTATTTCAAGGAGAACAGCTTAAATTTAGAGACTGATCTTCACAATCAGATCTTAGAAGAAAATCCGAGAGGCAGAAATGTTAGGCAGAACTGCAGTCTAGGTAGAAGGTTCAAGAGGAGCGGTATATGATATTTTTTCAACAGATATTTCACACAGGACACATTATTTTCTCTTAAGACACGTTGCCTACTGCTATTAACCAGTGGGTGTATATACATACATTATGCTATATAGGAAAGTACAGTATATAATTACATATTAATTTAATTTTTGTACAACACTTAATATTGTTAAAATTAAAACTTATGATTTGATGAAAATTTAACTATATTTATATAAACCAAATGCCCGTCTAAAAAGTCAAAACAACTGATTTTCACTGTTGGTTTTCAGCATTCAGTTTTTTGGAGCCCCACTTAATCTGATTACAACATTTAAAAGTGGGGGTATACATTTTGAAAAACTACATCCTGTAGTTTTTCAAAATGTATAACTTCTCTGGATCTATGTGGAAATTATTGTACATCCTGATAGTGCTAGATGGAAAAAAATCGTTGTAAACTTTCGAGCTGCGTGAATGCACTTCTGAGTGGTGGTAGCTCTTTATTCGCCATCCTCTGCGTCACGCAGGGCCGAGTCAGCAAGTCCTTAGTCTTAGGCGAGTCAGGTCTCCCAGTTAGCAATTTAGCGAGTGTTAGGATATTTTTTTTTGATTATCTTTTTCCACGGCGTGATACTTCCCAAATTGACATATAAAATAGCCTTTGAGATGGTAAGCGGCTGTGCAGTAATCCTGTTTAACCTTCTCAGGAGCCAGTACCTCAACCTTGGAATGCATTGATAAGCAGTTTCCGGGACAGAGGACCATATCTGAGATGCATATTAACGGGATGGTTACAAAACATCTAGAAATACACTTATTAATAAGGTGGAGGTTCTTAATGCCCACCAGCTGCTGTCTGGGAGGAGATTTTAAAAACTGCAAGGTTTGATTGGACACAGTCAGTAAATCGTTATAATAATTTACCCAACCAATATTAATTTTCTGGCTACTTTCAGATAAAAAAAAAATGGGTTTGCGAACAAAGCGCTAAAATGTAATATAATTGGTAAAACTTATTGGGACAAGAGAAACGGGTATGCATGAGATATTCATTTCGTTTTGGCATTTCTCCGCTCAGACCCCTGATTAGTAGAGGAGAAATGTCCATGTGGATGACTGGATGGATTGATAATGATAATATTAGTATTAACATTATTTTAAGGGTTTTTTTTTTTTTTTTTTTTTTTAGTATTAAATTAAACATAGGCAAATATGTTGCATCTAGACTGCGCCCTTAGGTAACACATATAGTTAGTCAGCATCATATAGGCTTAATCCGCCTGTAATACAACTGAACAGTTCATGTAATGTTACATAATTTGAATAAGTGTAAAGTGTGTTTAGGGTCAAACGGCACTAGGGGTTTCTCCCATCTCCGGGTAGTTTTCATTGTCATGTGAACTACAGTATGCTATAAAGGCCAGAGATTTAAAAGTGTAGGGATCTTGTGGTGTGTAATGTTATGTACCGTTGTTCTTCTGGCCTATTAGCCGCTGGGGCTCAACGTTGCCCACAGCCTCTTGGAGGTTGACCAGGTACATCAGTTTTAGATTTTTACTCTAGCAGGTCCTGCCACTTAATTTCCTGAGATTTCTTAATTTTCCTGAGATTTCCTGAGGACCTAAAAAAAAAAAAAAAGAGAGCAAGCTGTGAGGGTTGTATGCTGAAAGTACATAGTGCCAAAAGGTCGAGCGTTTGATTTTGATGTTTTAATTTTTGAAGTGTGGGATGTCCGCTGTTGGTTTAGACAGAGTAAGGGGGGGGAAGACAGAAATATGGACGTAATAGAGAAGGCACCCCCAAGGAGGTCAGTGGAGCAGGCCAATGCCCCACCAGGAGAAAAAAAAAGGGGGGGGGGTGGAAGGGAGGAGACGGATAAAACCATCCCCACCCTCACCCCGCGGGAAAGAGGTAAAGAAAGAGACCAGACAAGGCGCTCGGCCCAGATCGCCAAAATGGCGTGCAGGCAGCAAGATGCCTACACGCTATTTGAATAATGTGGATTAATCTAAAAATTGTACTTAATATCAAATTTCATGTGCATATTATGACTAATTGTATACAGCAGCAGTTGCATTAACACCACATATATTGCATATAATAGACTACGTTAAACAATTTCCTAAAGTACTATATTATTAAAAATGAATTCACACACACACACACACCAAAACATTGACGACCTTGTCTCCACGAGTGGACGCATCTCACAGCTTGCAGTGACGTCATCAAACCATCAAAGTATACATAGTGACGGCATGTGTAATGCCTATCTGTTCGTCAGTATGACGCCTGTGCAATGGGCAAAGCGAAGAACTTGACGCATTTTGAGCGGGTAATTATTTGGGGGACCAGCATATCAACCGAAAGTATTGTTGGCTTTTTGAGGGCCACCGTAATGGTGTGGCGGGATGGTCAGAAGTAGGACACACAATCACCAACGTGCTGGGACGGGCGATCGCCACCGGCTCCCCTTCACACATTCAGTTGACCTTAGTCAAGGTCAACAGCGGTTGGCACGTGCTGTCCGGAACAACAGCCGACTCACGATTCCTTAATTAACGGCAGACTACAACCCGTATGCACAGGAAAACTTTTCCGAGCGCATCATCTCCAGTAGACGCTCTGGCGGATAGGCCTACTGAATAGTTAACTTGTTCATGTGCCCATGCTGACGGACCATCATCGATACCTCCGCCTGCAGTGGACATGGAAGCACCTTTCCTAAACATTGGACGACAAGAAAAGAGTCACCTGGTTTGATGAATCTTGCATTCAGCTCCATCGCAGTATTCGACGATGAACAGTTGCAACCAGACTGCACGGCTGGACGAAAACAGCCCGGCCGCGGTAATATCATGGTTTAGATGATGTTTTCATGGAGATAACTAGGTCTTCTCATCCCCATTGTATTGAACACACCCTCGCCACCAAATCCTACCTCGGCATTGTTTCCAACCAAGTTTTGTCCTGGATGGTGACCTAGATGGCACTGGACTCTTTCAACAAGGCAACACTCCGTGTTGGTGGACCTGCATTGTTCAGGAATACTTCGAGGATCACGTCCAAGCATTTCGTGTGCTTTCCTGGTCGCCGAATTCTCCCGCCATTCAAGGTTTGTGATATGCTGTGGAATGCATCATTCGGCATTCCACCCCAATGGCTCGCTCTTTTTCTGAATTCTGGAACGTCCTTCTGGTCCAGGATACCTGAGGACACCTCCGCGGTTTGGTGGAGTCGACGCCACTCCGAGTGCTAGCCAGGTGTTTTGTTGCCATAATGGTTTGGCTCATGAGTGTATATTACCGTTGTAGAAAATGTTAATTCCTGTAAATGTGTGCATATCACCAGCTGGCAACGAGGATATATAGTTGGTGATATGCATATAATTTATAGGAATATGAAACTTATCAATTAATATCCTTTTCTTCAACTAATATGTACGAGGAGATATCAAAAAGTTCATATCCTGACTTAGATAAAACATCTGTAGGAAGATGCCGTTTTTAAGTTGTCTACATATTTAATAACTAACACGTGAAATTTCATTCCTGTAGGTGATCGAACACCAGAGGTTGGAGCCCGGGATCTGAGGCAGGATACTATGGTTGACAAAGTGGAGTATCGAGCAGTGATCATGTTCCTGCATTTGCAGGGCAAGAAAGCTCAGGAAACTGACGAAGAAATGAATTCTGTGTGTGAGCAGAATTGTCCATCCTATGACGCTGTAAAAAAGTGGAAACCGCGGTTCCAGTGGCTTTGACGAGCCAAGAGAAGGAAGGCCATCAACATCCACATACTGAGACGGTTGCAAAGGTTGAGCAGCTGGTGCTGAGTGACAATTCATTTAATCATAAATGCAGTGGGAATTAGTTATGAGTTTGCCTACAGCATTTTATATGACCACCTGCACATGTCTAAGGTCTCCACACGATGGGTTCTAAGATTGCGACTCCTTTGCAGAAATGTCCTCGCTAACTGTTGTATTTGTGTAATGCGGACGTTGAGAACTTTTATAATCAGTTGGTGACAAATGACGAATGCTGGGTGTACAATGGGGGGGGGACATTGCGTGGACGCCGTTTTGATTCGTCTCAGGAAGTCATCAATGAAGTGGAATTGTGGTTTCAGGCAAAAGGTGCAGACTTCTATGATCAATGCATTAAACAACTGATCCATAGATGGGAGAAATGTGTTACTATACATGGAGAGTACATAGAAAAGGATTAAAGTTCCTGTGAAGTTTCGCCTTTCTAGGGCTATTATTTCTTGGTAAGGGTACGAACCTTTTGATATCCCCTCGTATATGCTTCGATGGCGCATTTTATATATATATATATATATATATAATTCGCATTTTATAACTTGTTATAATAACATTTTATAACGTGTTGTAATAACAAACACATTTAATGTATTTGTCGTTCTTTCCCCTCCCATATGCAGACATCTGTCCACCACCTTCTGAACACAGCTTGATCGAATTCGTATGTTGAGGATAGTTTTCTTCCGCCGATCTTTCCTTTCTCTAAGCAGAAAGGGAAAAAATAATCTAATTTTTATTTTTGGTCAGTCTGTCTTGCTTACTGAACATTGTCACTTTGCTCTCTTCTCGCATGCTCTTCCTTTCCTTCCCGTGGAACATCGAGCCCATCATCCGAGATTACTTTGGGAATGCAGCCATATCACCATTGTCTAAGTTATCTTTTTGATTGTTATTTGTAACACTAAACTGGTATCGCTGCTCGCCTCTGTAACCTCTTGTGTAATTGCAAAGAGCGTTGAAGCTGCAATTTTTTTTATCGTACTTATCAAATCTCTATGCTGATGGAAGTGGAACCCTGCTTCTCTGTTAGCAACGACTCGGTGTTCTACAGAAACGAAAGGTGTTAGTCCTTTTCTTGATTAAAAAGGCGCAACAAACACAGTAACTTAATCATTAAAATTCTGTTTGCGTTATTATGTTTGTTAAACCTCTTTACTGCATTTTGTAACTCAGCTCTGATTTTTAATTAGTTATAATAAATTTTATATACATGTTGTCAATTGGTGTTATATATTTTTTAAATTTCTTAATTATAATGTTTCGGTACAAAATGCTGTTTGGAACATGAAAGGGACGGCTCCACTGATACTGAATGTAATTTATGTTTTATAGCATACTTTGGTCCTTTATACCCTAATTTCTGGCAACAAATCCTTTCTCTTCAATGTGCTTTCCTCCTCATGAGGCATGTAAATAGAATCAGATCACCAAACTAAGTAATAATGGAAAATTCCTTTTGACCAAATCTTGACAATAAGATCCACCTTTTCATGTAGTCTTTAATTTAGTTTTGCAATCCGTTTGTTGTGATATACTTTACTCCAAGGAGTGGACATATTTCCAATTGGATAACAAGACACCCTCAGAAAGCAAGTTCCACGGTTTGATTACTAATACCAGTTCTTCTGATGTTGCCTTCAGCATATTTTATTAAGTATGTTGTTAAGTAAATTCAATTATTAGCCTTCAGGAAATAATATAAAATTGGATTTAATGATGCCCACCTATGGGTGGGCTTGTCGATCGTTAGAATAAGTTGCCTCCCAACGCGGGACAACTTATTCTAAAAAGGCAGGGAGTCTAGCTCAGTTTAAAGCAGAACTGAATGATCACCTAGTGGGAATAGTATGAAGATTCTGTTTTTTGTTGTTTTTGTTTGTTTTGGTTGGTTTTTAGGAGCATTAGCAACTAAGGCCATATTGCTCCGGGATATGCGGTGGTCATTCCTTGACCTTTCCGCATCCTCCGTATTTGGTGGTGACGGGCTCGAACCCCGGTCTAATCAAGAAGCGTGTGCTACGCACTGCTGCTGCTCCTTCCCACCTGGCTACGGAGGCGCCTGTTTTTTGTTAATTATTATTTTATTTTTAGGTGATGTAGTAGTAAAATTTTGGCGTTACTAATACAGAACCACCATGTCATATATCGAGAACGGTTATAAACTCAAAATCTCGTTGATCTGCTAGAAGTAAGCAGATCAACAAAATAAAGTATATAGGCAGGAACTTACAATGGGAAGTCGTAGCAATCAACTTGTTCGTGCGACTTTAACAAAACTGCATCACTTTCGATCAGTGGCTCCCAATCCGTGTACCCCCCCCCCCCAACATATTAGTGCGCTGTGAGATTAGAAAAACTCCATTGAACTAAATGGCAGTCACTTTTCAAATGCGCCGCGATGTATCGTGGTTTTTTTTTTTTTTTTTTTTTTTGTAACTTGAGTGGCAAAAGGTTGGGAACTATAGGCCTGGATCAACGGTGGCTCACGTAATCATCAAATGAAAACATGTTGCGACTGCACCCGTGAAATATTCGGGTAGACCGCAGAAATTGGCGAAAATAGATCAGATGCTCAGAAAAATAGTATATAGATCCTCTCAGTCTTCATTGAATGCCGTCAACCAGTTCAGGGAGGTTGCAAATATTGATATTAATAGATGAATGATACGTAGGGATGCGCGTAGTATTGGATTTTACGGGAATTTCAGCATACAAACGAAACATCACAGCAGGTAATGCATATCATCAACTTGGCTTAGTGCAAATTTCATGGTAATTGGTCCATGGAATATTCAAAATCTGTGGTACGGAGTGCCGAATCCCGAAACAGAATTTTTCCGACTTGATACCAGTGTTTGAATGTGACAGATGCCGGTAGAACGTTATCACTGTGTTATTCCCAACTGCCAAGTTTGGCGGAGGTACTGTCAGCGTTTGGGGTTGTTTCTCGTAGTTTGAACTTGAACCCATGTTCGTTTATTATTATTATTATTATTATTATTATTATTATTATTATTATTAAACTCTGTATTTCAAGCATGTACAATACAAGTGTATAGTACGAGACATTAGCAGTATCCCTTCCCAACATATTGTCAAAGATTTGCAAAGTTTTTGATTAATATAAAGTTAATCAAGATGGGAGCATGTATAGATATCTTTAAACACAAGTCCTTTATTGAGATGATTAGGTTTCACGCCATTTGGGAGTTTATTCGGATAAGGTGATATAGTTGTTTAGATGTTGGTCCTGTAAGTTTTGTTGCTGCAAAGTCTTGCAGTAAATCCCAAGACTCTCTGAAAGACTGATGGTGTTGGTGGGAAGCATTCTCTGCAGACTTCGCTGCTGAAGATCGAGCCTTATAAGTCCTGCTGCAGATCCCAGCATTATTCTGATGCTGTGCGAATGTACAGCGATTGATAGCATGTTTGGCAGTGAGGAGTTTAGCCAGAGTTACAATATCATGATTCGTTTGAAATCAGCTTCCATGATTGTCCATCCAAGCCTGGCATAAAGGATCCATCTAAAGATGGCAAACGGATTATGAAGTACTTTGCTCAAACCAAATGTCACAGCCAGTATTCAGTGTTAATTAAGGAAGTTGTTGAGGAATGTTTGTGGAGCTCATGACCAGTGCAGCTGGAAAGACGTACCTAAAAATATACAGTACTCGTTGAGGAGTTTTGGATCTATCACACAGACAAGTTCTCGAAATGCTCTCTAAAATACAGCCAAGTTCCTTTTCTTTGTTATTGCGAAATGCCAAGTTCATCCCAAATAATGCTAAGGTGACGTTGGTTTCTTCATACAATGATGTGAAATATGCTTTACGCATAACGTGAATTTGATGTTATGACAGATCGTTCAGCGTGGAAAGTAGGCTCCCCGTTATCTAGGAGCTGTAAAGAGTGATGGAATCTGAATCCTCTTGTAGGCTTCTTCTCTGTTGAGGAATACGTCGTTTCTAGAACGACGAATGCCATGCGGTACATTGAAAACGCTGTGGTAGCAGTATGAGGAAGAACCTTTTCTGGTTCGGCATGACAGTGTACCGCATCATGCTGCATACATAATATGTCATGATTTGGTTTGAAGACATGGGCGTACAAAAGCTTGGTCTGCCTGAAGAGAAACTTTTGAAGATAAACACAAGAAAGGCACCCGGGGTGGATGGGATCTATCCAGTTATATTAAAGGAGGCAGCAAAGGAAGTAAGCAAACCCTTAGCCATAATTATGAGAGCTTCCTTGGACTCAGGGGAGGTACCCATAGACTGGAAATGTGCAAATGTGACCCCAATATACAAAGGAGGATCAAAGGCTGACACAAGTAATTATAGACCTGTGAGCTTAAATTCTGTTCCAGGAAAATTAATGGAGGCACTGGTTAAAGAAGCACTGCAGGATCATTTAGACAAGACTTCAGTTATAGCTCAGACACAGCATGGTTTTGTTAAGGGGGAAGTCTTGCCTGACCAACTTGATTGGATATTATGATGCAGTCACAAAAGAACTGGATGCAGGGAATAACTTTGATATTATATACTCGGATCTTAGAAAGGCTTTTGATACTGTTGCACATGGAAGACTGCTACACAAATTGGAGCAGTGTGACATTGGAGGCAAATTGCTGCTATGGATAAAGGGGTGGTTGAGGGGGAGAAGACAGAGAGTGGTAATCAATGGACACTGCTCATCGTGGACTAATGTTATTAGTGGAGTCCCTCAGGGCTCAGTGTTGGGTCCATTATTGTTTTCTGTATTTATAAATGATATTGATGATGGTATATCAAGCTTAATGTCCAAGTTTGCAGACGATACGAAGGTTGGCAGGGTTGTCAAGGACACTACTGACACTATGCTGCTGCAACAGGATCTGGAAAGGTTGAGCAGATGGGCTGAGAGGTGGCAAATGAAGTTTAACATTGACAAATGTAAAGTACTACACATGGGAAACAGCAACCCCAGAGCAACGTATCAACTCTGTGGTACTACACTGACAGTGGTAGAGAATGAAAGGGACCTGGGGTGGTTGTGCAGGCAGATATGAAGTTCTCTGAGCAGTGCAGACGGGCTGCAAGAGTAGCTCATGGAGTATTGTCAATGATATACAGGAATTTTTCCAGCAGGGATAAGGAGGTGATTATTCCATTGTATAAGGCAATGGTCAGGCCACACCTAGAGTACTGTATACAGGTCTGGAGGCCTCATTTCAAGAAGGATGTAGAGCTGCTGGAACGAGTACAGAGAAGGGCAACAAGATTAGTGAATGGAACAAAGGGGTGCTCTTACGAAGAAAGGCTTAAGTTTTGCAAATTACAGTGTCTGGAGACTAAGCACCAGCGAGGTGATCTGATAGAGGTGTATAAAGCCTTGAATGGTTTAAGCTTGCTCAATGCTGATGGGATTCTTCCTCTAGCTCAGAAAAATCACCTGAGAGGGCATAAATTCAAATTGAGGAAAGACAGATGTAGGATAGACGTGAGGAAATTTGCCTTTAGCCAGCGGGTGGTTGGTTGGTGGAACAGACTTCCATCCCTTGTGGTGGAGGTTGAGAGCCTAAATAAGTTTAAGGCTCAGCTGGACAGGTATTTGGAACGAACAGAGGGGTGAAGTGGAAGTGGGTTTTTTTTTTTTTTTTTTTTTTTTTGGCTGATGCTGCATAAGCTTGCTTTCTTGCATCAAATGCCTCTACTAATGCTAATGCTAATGCTAATTCCCCTGAACACCTTTGAAATGAACATAAGCTTCGGGTCTGGCGAGCATGCCTGCAATCAGTAGCTGTATTGAAGGAGGAATGGATCAACATAATCCTGTCTTGTTACAAAACAACCGGAGTTCACTGACGAGGATACAGAGTATCCTCGTCGGTAGACCAAAGTAAGCTGTCACTTTAATATTGCATCAATTGCACCGAACACCTAGATGTTTTAAAGTCTTTTGAAATATTTAGGTGTCCCGGTTAATTTTTGTACTATAGTGTATATTTCTATTAAAATTTGGACATACATTCTTTCACGCACATAGGCTGTAAATCTAAACCTCAGAATCAATTAGAAAAGGTAGAAGAAGAAGGTCCAATAAATACTCTGAACTAATCGATCGAATTATTAGTGACACCCCGTGAGCAACGATACAATGAAACTAGAAGTACATGTATTAATATTCACTGTACATCACGATATATGTCAGAGGCTAAAATAAGAGAATAAACGATTTCTTTACATTCAAGCACATGTAATCAATAAGATCATTGGGTGTCTTTGTTCATTTCTAATAACAACTTCCTCTACCTGACAGAATGAATAAAATATCTTATCAGGCATGTAATTTATTGGACGAGTTAAGTAGTTAATCCATTGTCTAGAGGATTTCTTAAGAACCGATTAGTTCTTATCCAGCTAAAGAAGTGAATCGTGAACTAACGTACACGTTAAAAAAACCCAACTTTCTTTCCTTTTTGTTAATTGCCCCTCAGTTGAAGGGGTCCTTTTCTTTTTAATAACATTTAGCAATCGAGGATTTTATGAGCAAAAACTTTTGTATATTAAGAAACCAGTTTTCAAATGGATTTCCGGATGATGAGTAATCAGAAAATCATTATTAAAAGTTGATATTGCCAGAACTAGCCCTGTATTTATGGTAGTGTTGCAGACATCGCTAGTAAATGAGTTTCCAGTTAAATTTATTTAATCTGAGCAGCACTGATAGAGCATTTGTGATGCTTCCTCGTATTCGAGCAAGCAAAATTAAACTTTTCTGCGCAGCCGCAGTACAAAAACAGAAGCGCATACCAATTACTCCCTTCCAAGTAGCTCTGATTATTTTCTTGCATTTATTTTTACCCAGATGCTCACGGTAGGAAGAAACGAAGAGTGTAGCGAGCTATATTCGTAAACCAACGGTAACTGTCTTATTCTGCCCTGCATTAATTTGAGATTTTTTTTTTTTTTCTTAAGTGAATTTATAACTTTCATTGATGCATTCCGATGAACAATCGGAATTTAAAGCCTTAATAAATGCCTAAATTTGAGTTATTTTGAATTTACTTTTTATGTGCCGCACGATCGATGGTCAGTCAGGTGGACCCCATGTTTCTGTTTTTGGTATCCGGTGTCAAATAATCGATTAAGCAACTTACTTCAGCGACGGTCTCTGCTGTTTACCTCCCTTGATTCACCAAATGATTGTTAGATGTTTAAATAAATATTAGTTAATCCTTTATCACAGCGATCGCCCATGCATGTGGAATAATGTCTGGAGTACAGATGGCACACTTGGGAACCTTCCATAATTCAGGTACTGCTTATTCCACTTTGCCAATTTGGGCAGACTAAGACAAAAAACTGACTCGAGTAAATAAAACGAAGGGCTTTGAGATAACAGATGAGAAGAAAAAGCAGTATGTACTGGAACTTAGGAACTAGTTTGAGCTTCTGCAGACCTTTCAGAACCAAGATACGGACGAGGAATACAACTGCTTTCTGAAAACTATAAAGCACAAGAAACCTGTAGGTAAAAAGAAATCCAATAAAGAAACACCTTTCATGATGAACCGAAGACAACAAATGAAGAGAAAGATAAACACCGATAAGGACAAAATTAAGTATACTGAGTTATGCAGAGCCATGGAAAGATACTCAGAGAAGACATAAGAAGATTTAACACAAGACAAGTAGAACAAGTATTAAGGGAAAACAAACTTAAATCAGCAGTCATGAGCAGTAATACATAAATGCAAATGATACTAAATCTGAAGAACAGTGATGGACTTATAAATAGCAGAAATGGCATAATTCAAATAGCAGACAACTACTATAAAGTGTTATATAAGGAGCAAGGGAATGATGCCAGCAGTGGGGAAGATGGATCATAAATTAGCAACACATATGACCTACACGATATCCTTCCTGATGAGGTAGAACATGCATTAAAGAAAGTGAAGATGAAATTATTGTAGAGTTGTTAAAATTAGGAGGAAGAGACATAGCGCAGAAACTGGGAAGACTTTTCACAAAATACATTAGGAAAGGTGTGACGCCTAAGGAGTGGAATAATTTTGCTGCATAAGTAAGGAGATAAATCAGAAATTGGAACTTATAGACCAATTAGCTTGTTGTTCCACATATGCATGTTGTTCACAAGGGTCATTACTAACAGATTAGAAAGAATATTTGATGAGAATCAACCGAAAGAGGAAGCTGGGTTTAGGACAGTATTCTCAACTACGATCACTTTAACGTAATATCACGGCTAATACAGAAAGCAAACGAATATAAAATACCGTTATGCCTAGCATTTGTTGTTTATGAAAAGGCATTTGACTCCATACAGTATAAGGCAAATGTTTCGGGTATTGGAAAGACGAGGCATAGCCATCCCATACGTTATGATTTTGAAGATAATATATGAGAACGCTATCTCTTTTATTAGACTAGACAAAGACAGTAGCAAATTTAAAATCGAGAAAGGAGCGACAAGGAGACTCATTATCTCCGACGTTGTTTACTGCTGCCCTTAAAGAAACTTTCAGAAGATTGGACTGGTCATAGAAAGGAGTCAATGTGAATGGAGAGTAAATAAACTTTATGATTTGCAGATGACATGTGATCATAATTAGAGGAAAATCTTAATCAGTTATGTAGGGTTAGTAAGAATTTCGGACTAAAGATAAATATGGTTAAAACAAAAGTAATGATGAACAAGTATGCCACAGGAAGGGATATAATCATAGAAGGAGTAGTAATTGAAAACGTAGATTCATATATACTTAATCTTGGACAAGTCATTAACTGTAATAATGATAAATGGCTGGAAGTCAAGAGAAGAATAAATCTCGGATGGATAGCATTCAGGAAATATAGTCACATACTGAGGAGCAATATCCCAATTTGTCGGAAACGTGAAATGATGAAAAGAAGAGAATACAGCAGAGCCAGTGGAAGCAGTAACTAAAATAAATTTAATAAGTTTTAATACGACAAGTAGCTTTCAGGGTGACGAACCCCTTCCTCAGCAAGAAAAGTATATACATACAAAAATGCAAGCATAGCATAAAACGTTAGGAATGGAATAAATCATACGAAATAGGCTGTGCGTGATCAGATGACTGGGAGTGCGCGTACATGAACGCAAGAGTGTTCAGTCATTCTCGAGGTCAGATCAGGCGATTATTGTTGGTGCGCATATACGATTGCTGCCATTTGTCTTGTTTCATTTGATCATATGAACCTCGTGTCCACTTTGGCCACAGCCTTTTTCACCATAAGCCACTGCTTCCCACAAAATGCTTTACCCGGAATTAGATATCGCTATGTTTGTTTCCTTGGTCTGGAATAATGTGGATTAGGTCATGTGGTTCCGATTTGAGCGTTCCTAGGTCATGTATAGTTTACGACGCGCCCGACGTGTGAAAACCACTATTCCGAAATGTGAAAACCGCTATTCTGAATCAATCCAAATGGTGATACGTGTCCCATCTTATATATATATATATATATATATATATATAATACACTTCACCCCTATATATTATATATATATATATATATATAATATATATATATTATATATATACACTTCACCCCTCTGTTCGTTCAAAATACCTGTCCAGCTGAGCCTTAAACTTATTTAGGCTATCAACTTCCACGACAAGGGATGGAAGTCTGTTCCACCAACCAACCACCCGCTGGCTAAAGGCAAAATTCCGCACCTCTATCCTCTTTCCTCAGTTTGAATTTATGCCCTCTCAGGTGATTATTCTGAGGGAGAGGAAGAATCCCATCAGCATTGAGCATGCTCAAACCATTCAAGGCTTTATACACCTCTATCAGATCACCTCGCTGGTGCCTAGTCTCCAGACACTGTAATTTGCAAAACTTAAGCCTTTCTTCGTAAGAGCACCTCTTTGTTCCATTCACTAATCTTGTTGCCCTTCTCTGTACTCGTTCCAGCAGCTCTACATCCTTCTTGAAATGAGGCCTCTAGACCTGTATACAGTACTCTAGGTGTGGCCTGACCATTGCCTTATACAAGGGAATAATCACCTCCTTATCCCTGCTAGAAAAATTCCTATATATCATTGACAATACACCATGAGCTACTCTTGCAGCCCGTCTGCACTGCTCGGAGAACTTCATATCTGCCTGCACAACCACCCCCAGGTCCCTTTCATTCTCTACTACTGTCAGTGTAGTACCACAGAGTTGATACGTTGCTCTGGGGTTGCTGTTTCCCATGTGTAGTACTTTACATTTGTCAATGTTAAACTTCATTTGCCACCTCTCAGCCCATCTGCTCAATCTTTCCAGATCCTTTTGCAGCAGCATAGTGTCCGTAGTGTCCTCGACAACCCTGCCTACCTTTGTATCGTCTGAAAACTTCGACATTAAGCTTGATATACCATCATCAATATCATTTATGAATACAGAAAACAGTAATGGTCCCAACACTAAGCCCTGAGGGACTCCACTAATAACATTAGTCCACGACGAGCAGTGTCCATTGATTGATTGCGCAGAGATCGCTAGATCCGGTTGGAAATACTTTGGTTTTCTTACCTTTATTTATTTGAATGCCTCTTATATTGTAAGAGGCGCCAAACAGGCTAAGAGAAGAAAGAAACGTGATATTCTAATACCTATGAGAACCTGTCATTCATCAGTTTGACAATTGGGTTTTATCAGAAACACGTGTTAAAAAGTATTCGATTAAGATGCACCCAGACGACGGAATCAATCATAATTGCACTAAAAAGGAAAATGATGCGAAAAGAAAGAGAGAGAGAACAAAACTTTCACCTGTCTTCTGTAAGAGTTTTTAGGAATTACCGCAGATATACCATTGATATGTCTGTGGTAAGTTCGTATATTGTGGAGAAAATAGTGTAAAATACTGAAAACTTTAAAGACAACTGTTTTTATTTAATGACCTATATACTGCGAGCAAAAACCAAAGAATAATAAATCTCTTGGTGAAATGTAATTGCCTAAAATTTAGCCGCTTTAAAACACGAAGGATGTTTTTTGTTGATTAACTACAAAAAACGCTTCTTTGTTATCAAAAAATGTAGTTTCTTTCCGTTTATTTCTTAGATAGAGGGAACAAAAATATCCCGAGAAAGTCTTTCACCAGAAAAAATACTCGGTAGAAAAATTCAAATCTTCATATGGGTTAAAACCAATCTAATTTTTTTCTCACTTCTGTATGTTCTGATTATGCGTAGATGAAAGAAGGAAAATAAAGTCAATGCCTGGCTATGACAAAGATGATTCATGGGGGAACTACTCATAAGAGACCTGGATTACTAACGAGATGAAGATTTCATAATAGCTATTATTATTACTCCACCCTTTTCTTTTGTTTTACAATGCTATTTCAATTAATAACCGCGATCCGAATTATTGCAAGCTAATTGTTTTTTTTTTCCCCGCACCAGATTCACTCTTAAAAACTTCATTTGAAATCTGTACAGGTGACCCTCTTCGCTCGAGTAATAATTTTATAATTACGTGTTGGCTGAGCAAACAGTGATTTGGGTTGAGATTTAAAAAAAAAATGCTATTATATCTAGAAAAGTGTTTCGTTAATTAGTCTCGTTCAATTTTTATATTTAATTAGAACGACTTGATTTAGTTTCTATTTGAGTACATTTTTAAAGCGTGTTTTAGTAATTTCAAAGCTAATACAATATTAAAAGAACGGTAGAAAGTTCTTTCCTCCCTCCTCTGTTGAAATAAATGAGATAATTATCCGAGTGTAGAGCAGAAAACCTGCAGTTTTAGTAATAATCTTGTCAGCATAGATTATGACTTACAAGGCTCATTAGGAGAAATAGTTAAAAGAAATCGTAGTTTTTGGCAAGTAATTTCCCTTCCATTAGAGTTATTTAGAAGAAAAGTATTTATTAAAATATCATCCTTATACATGTTAACTTGTCTGTTAGCAAAATATTTCAAACAATGGAAAAGAGGAATACATCAAAATTTTTACTTAAAATTGATAGTAGAGGGAACTTCACGTAAACGGACCATTTTTGATTATTCTATTGTTCGGTATGAAAGGAGAGAACGAATAGACGTTCATAAATAAACGAACAACTTTTAGTCAGAAGTGAGTATACCTGATAACAACGTGCTATCGCAGCGACACCTTTCGTGTAAGAAGCCTTCACATTGTAATGAACGCATTTTTCGTATCTGTCTTCAGGTGTGGCGTAGAAGCAAGTAAGCCAACAATCAGTCAAAGCATGGCAGGGAAGATAGAAGAAGTTGAACACTAGCTCTGACTGGTTGGTGGTTCGTGTTAGCCTGGAGCATGCATTTTTCTGTGAACGAAGACAGATAGAGAGATTGTCACCAAGGGCAACTGTTTGTCATCAGTCATGACAAATGCCGTAACGGACAGAAACCATTTTTCAGACCCAACTTCCCCCCTCACTTCTTGTTCCAACAGCAGATAAGTGATCACAGAACGACTGATGATGGTTCAAAAAGATATCAATCCCCACGGCTCTTTTATAAACTTTCTCCTAGTTTTTTCCTCCTGATTAAAAACGTCATTCCTTTATTGTATATTTCCTTGTGCGCCAACTCAATGCGCACCAGCATCAAATGGAGACGCAAATTTTGAAGTGGAAAACATGTTAACCAATGAGATGATTTTCGAAACTTTGATAGCGAGTATAATTATATCTGAGGGGAAATTATGTCCGTAGGGGAAATATTAACAATTCTCTATGCTTCTTTGGACGAATCGTTTCCTGTTTTTTGACTGCATGCATTGTATGTGGTGATGCAGCAAATTTGGTGCCGTGTCCTGCAGACTTTACACCAGAGGGTGAAAACTCATCACACCAGTACCTTATGAGTCCAAGATGTCATGAATCATCAAAAATCACCCAACACACTTTTAGTGATAACAATTTTTCTCTACTTACGTCTTTAGGCGTTCACAGCAACGTTATCTTTACTTTGCATATCTTTCCCAGACAGTCATAGAACCTCATTCTAAAATGACGTAATTTTGTAATCATATTTGGATAAATTATGGCTTGATATACCGTAAATTTATCTTAGTTAGCAAAGCAACAGAGAAAAACAATTTTTAATGTTCAGGGAGGGTGGGGGGGAAGAACACAATGCAGATTTAATCGAATAGGATAAGTTGCTTTTCCAAGTATCTTAGCATGCTGTGCAGAGAACATACATTTACAGGGGAAATTCGACTTGCCTTTTGCTATGGTGGAAATCATTGAACGCAAAACTCGAAATGGACTGTATACTGTACTTTCTTTTTGTACTTGTACATTGAAACTGAGCATGTCGACAAAAATCCGCAGATTTTCATCCTGCAAAGCAGATAACCGACCATGGAATGCACGCAATTCACAAATACATTACTGTACATTAAATCTCATGGCTTAGTTTCCTTGGCCCAGAATCAAACTAGCGCCATAATTTGCATATCATGACTATCCCGGGGTGTAAGCCGAAATACAGTTTTTGTTTATACATAGGTGCCATATGTATTATTCTATCTATTCAGAAATTCTTAACTTCGATTATCATTATTTATGTATTGAATTTGTTTCTTAATGTACAAGTTCTGTAATTTAATTTTGAATTTCTCTAAACAAACCTTCATTAACAAAGGAATACCTGTACTTTATATGCATACCTAGATTATATATAATCTTTATTGTATACGAAATAGCTTCTAGATGTCTCTGTACAGTTAATATAATGCTTTTCATATTTGATACCGATCCATTATAATACGCATATTTATACATGCCTGCTGTTCCCACAATTTTTAATTTATAAAATGGAATTGGAACAATTGCAGTAAGTTTTTAATTTTTTTACAATATTTTTTTTTTTACTTCTGATAATGCTTTCAGAGGCTTTGTAGACGCTAATGTGCTTATTTGTAGATGGCCTTTCTAAGACAGTTTCTAAAGAATGTGGTGAGCACAGCAATATTATTTTTCCCTGGAATGTGTTTATGCATGACGGAAGACTTTTTTTTTTGCAACAGAATTCTGATGATGGATAACAAAATTATTAGAAAGGAAAGGAAATGATAGGATGTCGGGTATGTGTTGGAAATTATAGATTGCAAAGCAGTTTCTTTAACGATAATTTTATCCGGCTGGAAATATAGTACTGCTCTGGATGTGGTTCCTGGTGAGTGTTTGCTTTGTTTCGGAAAATCAATGTAGTTGTCATATATTTTAGTTAATACAGATAGATCTCTTTGCTTATTTGAAACAGCTTTGGAACATTTTAGATTGTCTCTTTTATTTGTAAATTGTTTTTAGATAGCTCTTACTTATAACGTGTTTAGGGGAGTTCACTTTCCCAGTGGTAGTGAATTCCAGAAATATAAATATGAAATTTCTGAGGAACCAGTTGACCGAAATCGGCACCACTTTTTAAATTGTAGGTTAGCAAAATACTTCTGATTATGTATGCGGAGGATTGTTGTCTGTTTTTCCGCCATGGGGGTGGGGGAGTTCAAACAAAACTTGTGATTCCTCGCGGGTAGCACACTAATTACCATCGCTCTTCTTCCACACCGCATGGGAAAGGCCTGGGTTCGAAACTTGTCAAGAAGGGAGAAAATAAAATTTTCACACTGTGGCGAATTAGTCGGCTTAAGATATTTCCACCGTTTCCTCTCCTCTGAGAACTCTGTCTTTCATCCAACAAAATCCACAATACACTGCCGTCCAGTGCTGCATCTGCAACTCCGGCCATATTGCTGCATTATGTATTGTCTGTACAAACGTGCGTTCACGGGCCCATTCGCTTGTTGTGCGAGCTGAAAAGCCCTCGTGGGTAGCACAGTTGATAGAATCGTCTTCCTCCCCACACCAGGTAGAAAAGACCCGAGTTCGAGTCCCGTCGATGACGGAAGGAACTTTTTGGCCTTTTTCACAACGTGGCTGAGTTAGTCGGTCTCACGCGAGAGTAGCATGGTTTTTTCCCTTTCGGAAACTCGGGTTTTTTGTCCAGCAAACAGAAAATCGACCTCAAAACACACGCAATGTACAGACATTATACACGGAGCAATATGGCTGATGCTCTTAAAACCCTACTACAACAACAGCGAGCTGAAAAATCCCAGAATAACCCACGGGGTGGAACCCTACTCCTTCCCCCTAAAGATCGGAAAGACCGGTTCAAGAGGCCTTTAGAAATTCCTCCAGTCTGTGATGGAACTTAATCCAGACCTCTCCAAATGAGTGACAAATGACGAAACGGCTATACTGTTGCGGAGGACCCGGTTTTTGCTTTGGCAAAAAAGTAAATCACCCCTGAAGGACGACTTCTTTTTTTTCATTTCATTTTTAAAAAATAATAATAATAATAATAAATTAAAGAGAGAGCTGAATATTAACATTACTTTTGTTTTCAGATAGGAAAAGAAAACAGAAAACTTGTACGGTATATTTATAAAAAATAAACAAATAATTTAATTGAATAAATCACTCTTCAAGCTATATGAAAGTAGTAGTAACTACTGATGTTACCATAACAAATGTTATGCTAGCAACAGTAGTAACTACTGATGTTACCTAACAAATATTATGCTAACAACAGTAGTTAGCTGATATGTATTGTGTTGGAGTTTCAGCACTATTACCTTCACGTAGTTTAAGAGTTATTAATTCAATTCAACTGTTTATTTTTATTTTATTATATATTTATATACAAGATATCTCAGAAGGAATCTTCTAAACTTTAGAGACTGATTTCTTGAGTAATTAAAAAAAATAAAAAATAAAAAGTTCATATCGACATGGGTACAATTCAGCTGATAATAACTGCAGCCATATGACTCCGTGAACTATATTACAGTGTCTGGAGACTAGGCACCAGCGAGGTGATCTGATAGAGGTGTATAAAGCCTTGAATGGTTTAAGCATGCTCAATGCTGATGGGATTCTTCCTCTAGCTCAGAAAAATCACCTGAGAGGGCATAAATTCAAATTGAGGAAAGACAGATGTAGGATAGACGTGCGGAAATTTGCCTTTAGCCAGCGGGTGGTTGGTTGGTGGAACAGACTTCCATCCCTTGTGGTGGAGGTTGATAACCTAAATAAGTTTAAGGCTCAGCTGGACAGGTATTTTGAACGAACAGAGGGGTGAAGTGGAAGTGGGTGTTTTTTTTTTTTTTTTTTTTTTTTGCTGATGCTGCATAAGCTTGCTTTCTTGCATCAAATGCCTCTACTAATGCTAATGCTATGTAACAAGATTATGCATGTTTTATGGTCTAGTTACATAATCTAGTTCTCGGAGCACTTGTAAACAGTGCCCGGTTGTGTGTTGTTGAGTTGATCGTACTGAACTGTTCTTACCAAAAAGATGCTGGTCGATACTTTGAATGATATAGTACTTCATTTATACTTGTAGTTTTTGTAACGACAATGGAATAGCTGCTATTAATTTCAGACCACAGTGTCCCTACTAAGCCATCCCTCGACATGTGCAGCTAAGTATAGTGAGGGTATACCTGCAGTGAGGTTGCCGGTTCTCCATATGAGGATCGATGGGATCAGCCATCCATAGATTAGGTTATAGACTAACAATACGACGTGTTTTCCCTGTGCTACATTAGGAACCTGTGGACATTAGGAAAGAGGGATTCTGGTGGTTGAGGGGGGTGGAGATTAAACACATTGCTTTCCCCTGCTTCGACAAGACGATATCCTGGGATGGCCCGCCCGTATCAGTGTCGCACCTCTACCTTCCTGATACCAGGCACTGGTTTCAGGCTTGCAGAAATGCAGGCTTGGATGGCGCTGTCGTCCCGCTCCTGATTTCATTTATTGCCCGATAGTTGGTGTTGTTTAGAGCATTAGGAGCATCAGTAACGAGACTAAGGCCATATCGTTCCGTATATACTGTTTGTAAATTGCGTGTGTTATGTGGTCGCTTTTCGGTTTGATGGGCGAAAAAGTTTTCGGGAGAGGGGGGGGGAAAAACCATGCTACTCCCGCCTGAGACCAGAACTAACTGAATTAAGTTGTTTGTTATTGTTTGTTATATTTGGTTTTTAGGAGCATTAGCAACTAAGGCCATATTGCTCCGGGATATGCGGTGGTCATTCCCTGACCTTTCCGCATTCTCCGTCTTTGGTGGTGACGGGCTCGAACCCCGGTCTAATCAAGAAGCGTGTGCTATGCACTGCTGCTCCTTCCCACCTGGCTACGGAGGCGCGAATTAAGTTGTGAAAAGGCCCATAAAAATTCCTCATGCCATCGACAGGACTCGAACTCAGGTCTTTTCCACGCAGTGTGGGAAAGACGGCTGTTCTATCCACGAGCGCTACCGAAAAGTGGGCTTCTCTTTGGGGCTACATAGTGGGTGGGGGGGAGCCCAGCACTTGGGGAAAAAAAGCGCGTGTTCCGAGCACGCACGGGTAGATGGTTTTATGATAAACATCCTTGGCTTGGAAGAGGTTAGCGAAATCCCAGCCAATAGCCTAATTGCCGATTTGGATGGCTACAGTCAAATGGCAGCATCTTTCAGATGGCAACTACAGGAAGTATTATCGCAACAATACAAGTTACGATAATTCGCCTTTGGCGGAAGCTGCAAATGACATCATTTCCGCGTCGCATTTTTCGTGACCGATCAAATTTACTCGGTTGAGGTGCACCAAAGGATGTTTTACATAAAGAAAGAAAGAAAAAAAAAAAAAAAAAAACACCCATGATTTCTGTGATAATCTGATATCTCCTTCTGGAACCCTATCACCGCAGCAAAAAGGCCCAGAACGGAAGAAATATTAGGACCTACTCGACGCTTCCTAATAGTCCATTCCACTAGCGAAAGTCTATAAATATATCACATTTCTTAATCCAGAAATGCTTGAAAAGGATGACATGCTCCCCTAAATTGGTTAAATGGCCACGTTCTGGTGACATTTTAATAGAAGGCAAAAGTGATCAGGCATTCAGAACAACTTCAAGCTACGTCTACAGTGCGATAGTTCAATCATATTTGTTGTTGTGGTCCCCATTTGTCTTCACGGGTAGAATTGTGATTATACTCACCGTCCTACCCACACCGGATGTAAAAGACTGATTCCAATCTCGTCAATGATGTGAGACACTTTTATGGGCTTTTCTTCACTCCGTGGCTGAGTTATTAGGTATCAGGAAAGATAAGGTTTTTCCTCCGGATGCTCGGGTTTTTTATATAGCAAAACAAACAAACTTACCAGAGAACAGACGCAATTTATAGACATAGAAGGGATGGGTAGATAAGGTTGTTCTCCGGTGGCCCTAATGTGACAGTTTTTTTATTTTATTTATTACAGTAGTCCTCATAAGATAGTAAATTCATCTTGGAATGAGGATTTTCTTGAAGTGTCTGAATAAGAAACCTGTACTGAGCTGAATTCGCAAGGAGTGACATCTGTAAAAGGAATATTCGTTCGTAGGAACGGGAATCTACTTCCCAGTAGAAGTGAATCTTATCCTTACCTTCGGCTCAGTAACGTCTATTTTCAGTACAGCTGGGTTCGTGCACTGCCCAGTAAGGCCATAATATCAAATCCCCTGGGCTGCTTTAAGTGCCAAAAATATGGACACTCGGTAATGGACTGCCGTGTTATCCTTGCAGGTGCAAAAGACTAAGAAATCGTATGTTTGGCTGCAAAATCTGTATGCAGCTGTGGAGAACGCCCTGCATACTTACGAGCATTGCAGCGGAGAAAGGAAGAAAAAGAAATAAACACTAAAGCAGAGTTGAACTTATTAGGAGGCAAGGAAAGCAGTTAAGTCAAAAATGGCCATAACCCAACATATGCTGAGGCAATTTAAGGAAAGTGTTCCATCGGGACGAAACATGAATGACTATTCCCCCAAAATAGTTATCACTCCCATTGCGTGCTATTTATTGAGTTTTCAAAGACACACACACACACACACACACACACACACACACACACACACACACACACGTACGTTTGCCACTCCTGTATCAGGACATCTTAATGCGCTACCACTGCTAAAACAGAATGGTAAGAGAAAGGATCAATAAATCTTTAAAAATCTCTCACAATAAGAAAATATGAATGTGAAGTTATGGAGTTACTGGACAACTCAATCTTGGAACTATTCCCAGAAGAATAAATGAACACAGACTAGTGTTGTTTCTTTCCAAAGGAGAATGAATCCAAGACTGAGAAAAACCCCCCAATCCTTCAGATGGCTATAGAAGGATCCAGTGAATCTACATAATGGTCACAGTCAGATTATTTTACTGAAATTTCCGTGGATTCCGTCGAAATAGTGATGAGATCAAACTCTCCTGCGTAAGCATGAAAAACTCTTTTGCTTACATTTAAAGGCAAATAAGGAACCTTGCATAATTGTACAATTATCCAGAAGGAATAATCGTACAATTATTCGTTTTGGATAATTGTACAACTACAGTACCCTTTCGATACCTAGTGATTTTACTCGATAATTGTAGTTATCCAGCTGAATATCCTTGTACAACAGTGAGTTATTTCACTGTTTCAATAACTGGAAAGTGGAGCACATTGTCACGGATGGTGTATCATGTAGGTGATGCACCATCCCAGCCCAGTGCCCATCTACATTATGAGGAGGTGGGCCACAACTAGGAGTTAATCGTGGTGGACTTCAGGGACTACAATCTCTGCCCTAAAGGGTGAAATACTGCACCCATTGCAAGGGGGGAAATATATACAGTAGAACACGATAAGAACTTCCCGCATAAGAAGTTTCCCCTGTGCTAGGTTTGGTTTTTTAAATCCCAATTTCAACTCTATATGTTGTAATGTATTATTTTCCCGCTTAAGAAGTTTCCCCGCATAAAAGTTTGTGATAAAGAATACACAGTGTATTATTATAATGATGTTTTCCCACTTGATACGTTTTTTAAATAATATATATCTTGATAAGTTATGTACCTTGTTTTATGATTATTTATTTATTTATTATTTATTTATATAATAAAAACAAAACGGATGGGGTATCGTAGGTGACGACCAAAACCCCTTTTCCACTCCTCAGCAAAAAATCCAGACGGTTCAGGAACACCAACGCTGGTCAGTGGAAGATTGGAATAACATTACTGGTTCCTGCTGTTTCACGCTAATGGAAGATGCATAAAACATCGAAAATAATATGAGTTCATGAACCCATCCCGCTAGATGCTAAAAATGCAGGCTGGTGATTTCAGTGAAATGGTGTGTGGAGTACACTGGGATTCCCTTGACAAAGCAGTGAATCAATATTTGGGTGCTACAGGTTATCTGGAAGTTGTTTCTGATCAGGCTCATATATTCACAGCTATAGCTTATCTTTTTGGGAATGGGTTCTTCCAACTGGATAATGCTCCGTGTCACAAGACGAGAGTTCTATTGAACTGGTTACGGGAACACGAGAGTGAATTCAGCCTACTGCGGTTATCGCCCCAGTCACCAGATATCAATGTAAAGGAGCACTTTTGGGTTGAAGTGGAGATCCGCACCATCCAATTTGCAACATCTGTGAGAAGCAATCGAGTAAAACTGGAGCAGTATCTCTGTGACACGCTTTCATCACCTAGTGGAGTCCATCCCACGAAGAATACAGTGGTTTTGCGGGTAAAGAGTGAGTAGGTTGGTGTGAATGAAGCCACCCACTTAATTAGGTACACCTATCTAACCTACTCCTTTAGGTAGGTGTACCTAATGAAGTGGGTGGCAACTCAGTGTATATGTACACTGAAGTAGACAGTCCATCTATGATTCATTGTAATATCTGATGTATAAGGGTGCCACTTTTCAAATATGTTTAGAATAAAAATTTATTACATTAGAATCTCGCTCAAAAAGGTGCGAAATAATAAATAAATAAATATTCATTTATTGCAAATACAGCAAGCCCATCACAGCACATGGCTAGGGGCAGATAAAAATACAAAGGAAATGACATAAAATAATCGAGTATATGTACATAGCAAATTTTATATTGATATTAACAATGGCTAGGAATTTTAGTTATGAATTTAAAAAAGGGGGAAAAAAATTGCAGAACAGGACATTTGGCTTTCAGTTGCAATTACTGGGTTGGATTAATTTTCTTCATTTCATCGTAGATCTGACTCCTGTAGGCTTCAGAGTTCATTAACCTGTTGCAATCAATGTTGTATTGATTTATGAGGTGAAGGGATGCATTGGGGAACATTCTGTCCATTTGTTTGAGCCTGGAGAGGTTGGATTTGAATCGCTGGTTTCTTGAATTTTCCCTGTTGGGAACAGCTATTATATTGGCTAAGTTTGGTGAATCGCATGCAGAGGTGATTAACTTTGCAAGAAGCATGACTCCAGACTCGTTGATCATCTGTCGCAGAGGCTTTATTTTTAGGTTTTTATAAAGCTGTTGCCTGGATATGGGGAAAACGAAGCTTACTATTGAGCCATCTAAGAACCCAATATTCTAGGGCAAGGAATTTCTTGACGGTTACTTGAGGAGCACCAGACCAGATTTCGGAAGCATAGGACAGAATAGGAAAGATGCATCTTTGAACATGCTTAATGACTGTTTTTCTGTCTTGAATCGCTCCTGTTTCTTGTTTGATTAACCATTTTTATTTTTGAATTTTTTGAGCAACATATAAACAGTGGGCATTAAAGGAGAGATTTTTATCAAAAACAACTCCAAGGTCTTTGTGAGCGTAAACATTTGGGATTGGGACATCTGCAGTTTTTATTTCTATGTGGTGTTCTTACAGGTACATTTCGTCTGAGAAGGCGATTAGCTGCAGTTATCATAAAATCATAACATTTCCCCCTTACCATGGTCAGTAGCTTTTGCCATGGAACAACAGTCCTCTTCTCTACTTTTCCATGTTTAAACATGTTTTTCTCTTTTTAAACTCCATCCTAGCATTTTTCTACCTTGATATCTTTCGACTACCTGGTATCAATATTTTCTTTGTTTATGTGTAAAAGTATTTGATATTGTTTTGTTTAGCGCCGTTTGCTGACAGTGTAAACGAAAGAATATTTATCTAGTGAATATGTTCTCATTTTTATTAGGACACGTATCTTTTGAATCATTTCGTTAAAAATGTATAGAGTTTAAGTTGTGTAGAATTTTCAAATGCTTTTCTTTTGAAGGATTTTTGAAGATATTACAGACAAGTAATGTATTGCCTTGTTTATATTCCTAGAGGTTAATGGCCTCCATGGGGAGATAGGTGAGATGAGGCTTTTATCTGTGACTTTTCCATTTTTTTGCATTTTAGGAGATAATCTTAATATCAAAAGGGTAAGGAATTGCATATGAGTATTGCTTCTTTAATCTGTACACTTTGCTGTTTTTCCTTCGTCTTTTTAAAATTTTTCGCGTATTATATTGTAGTACAGCTTCGGCATATCGCACTTTCGGATATACTGCATATGTTATGCTCTCCAAAATGCATATAAAAATATATGTACAGGGTGATCACTTTAAATGTGAATACAAGAAAATGCGAATAACTTGGAGTAAAAGAGTGTTATAGACAAGTAATATTCGTTTTCTGTGTATGGTGTTGTCATCTATAAACAGCTGCTGAAACTAAGATTGCGGATGCTCAGTTCATTAATTTATCAATCACATCGCGACCATGCGTTCATTTACTTATTTCAGGCAGTAAATGAACGCATGGACGTGATTATTGCGTTAGTAATCATCTGAAACATATTTTGTGATAAATATGTTTTTTAGAGTTTTAAGAATTTTACCTATAAATTTCATTCGCATCGAAAATAATCATCCTGTATGAGAACCACGGATTTGACACTGGGTGAAGTAAACATCTTCTATTGCACGCTACTGTATTCTCTTCTGGGCATACTTAGAGAATAAATTTACCATACCATTTAGATGAGGCTAATTACCTTAGATTCAGGTTTTTCTTCTCGACTTCCTGAACTGGAGATACATTAAAATATATAACTGAAATGCTAATTTCACACGGGACAGTGAAAAGTAAACAAATGCCCTTGAAGGGGAACCAACTGTTGCATTTTTCAGTTGCTGTATGCTTAGAATAAATTTTGTAAATAGGATTGAAATCACATTTTGGAATAGCGAATAACTTAACACATATTATTCATGAACTGATAAATAGAGTTCTTGTTCGTTTGTTCCTGTGGCATAATTAGTGTACTGTGAAGTTGTCCTTGTGCTAATAATTATCCGAAACATCGTGTATGAGAAAATGATTTCCTTAGATAAGAGTTTTTGCTTTACGGGACGATTTTCAGGAATGCCTAATCTTGTAATTGATACCTGTTAGTGAAGAAACTTAATGTTGATAATGGCACGGAGACTTGCACTTCTGCTCTTACTTTCGAATTTAATTTAATGTGATGTTGGTTGGTTATTGTAGGGTTTTAGACGCGTCAACAATTTAAGCCATAGTGTGCACCATATATAAATATGTCTGTAAATGCATGTGTTCTGTTGTCGATTTTCTGTTTTATGGACGAAAAACCCGAGTCACCCTCGCTTGAGACTCAATGACTCAGCCACGTTGTGAAAAAAAGGCCATAAAAATTCCTCGCGTTATTGACGAGTTTCGAATTCGGGTCTTTTACACCTGAGGAGAGGACGGTGATTATACCCACGAAGCCTAATGCCTTGCATTGTAAATGTCGGTTATTTCTACAGCTCTACATTACTCAATTTTGAAGGAGATTTCAGAAAACACTATCGTTTTAAATATTGATAATATTAAAACTAAGCACGGTATTGCTTAGTTTTAATATTACTAACATTTTAAAACGATAGTGTTTTCTGAAAAAGGTATACTTAATCCCCTTTTCAACCATTCCTGTTTGAATGCAGACCAAGTTACAGTCAAGATCCTGGGATCTTGAAATAGCAAATTCTTGCTTCACCCTGCCCAGACCAGATGCCCTCACTCGGAATTCAGTGAGGTGTCACCAGACATTAAGTTCAACTTTTCCAGCTACCAGATAGCTGGTCCGTCCACCACACAATTATAAACTGGGATCTCATTAACCTGTTCATGGTTGTCTCTAGAATGACGCATTATTTGGTGTCCAGAGAGCAATAATTCCTTCCATCACGATTAATTGGCTGAATAGAAGCAGTACTCAGGATGTATGTTGTTTACGAAATTCTGTGACTAAATTTCTGCATTCCAGTGAAACCTAAAATGCTGAAATGTGTAGCCCAGTTTTGTAAGTTCATGATGGAACTGCGGTGCCCCTATAAAATGATGGAATGCATCTCAGATAAAGGAAAGACTGACGTTTTTAATGATATACAACAATACCGACTCAACGCTTAAACCAGATAGTAACATTTAAAATTTAAAATTTTAATGATATACAACAATACCGACTCAACGCTTAAACCAGATAGTAACATTTACATCCTATAAGAAATGCTAGTTCGATTTATATTGATTACTATATTATGTTTATACTTGATGTTGGGATTAGGTACTATAAGGTCTATGTATGTTGGGTGCCGAAACAGTTAAGATAACCGATAGATTAGTCTGTGGGATTTTTACAGCATCTGCTCAAATTTCATACATAAATTTCTTATTTTCTGAATCAGAACATAAGTCCGGATCACAAAGGAAGTCATCAAGATGGAAGCAGACGTCTTCTTTTACTACCAAGAAATTATACAGAATCCATAACTGCTGGCAAAAGTTTATCCCTATGTCTGTGCCATAAAACTCTAAAACAAACAAACAGACAAACCTATGTCTGTATAATGAGTTCACCTCTTGTTCTCTCGTTTGGAGAGAGGCGAGTTGAATCCCGCTGAACACTGGAGGAGTTCTTTAATGATTTTTTTATTAAATCAAAATTATACTTTATCAATTCCATATGGAGAAAATAAGATTCTCCTGTGTTACGGATTTTTGAGAGTCTCAGAACATACAGCTCAGTTCGAAAGTCCCGAGATAATCGTATTCAAGAGAATCAGCCAATCTACGTCATGAACCACACAAACTACTTGGCTAGATGAGGTTAAGAAAAGAGCATAAAATCTGATGTTAAGATGTTATTTTTTTTTTATTCCTCCTCACTTATGGAATGTTGTACTTTATCTTTTGATTATAGTAAACTTCAAATAAAATATCTGTATGTGCAGAAGTTAGCGAAAACAAAAGTTGTGCAATGGAAAAGATGCAGTGTCCTATCAAGAGTTTTTAAAATGAATTCAGATACGTGAGAAGATGATGGAGCAGCTCGTGAGCGTGCGATAAGGAGTGGAGCTACTTTTCCCTAACAGAGATCATTTAAAACATCAGAAACATCAAACCGAACTATTAAAGTGTTCATATTCTCATTAATATGACCAGTATCTCAAAGTAATTTGTGGCAACCGCTCTGGTAGTGTTCATGCAGGATAGTGATTGGAGTTTAATGACTGGGTGTCCACGTGCAGTTGCGATGTCCTCTTTCGGATGCAGAAGAATCACTAGAAACGTGTAGCTTATGGTTGTGACAACGTAATAACTGATGGAGATAAACTAGATCAACCGATTCGAGTAAAAAAACTCGTAGCATTTTACATCTTCATGCTTGGTAGCGGCATCGTGTTGATAATTTTCGCTGGTAGCAGGAAGTGCACCTCGCGCAATAAATTATGCTGCCATCTATTTAGACTCCTTTATGTCCAAGTTAAGATGGATGAGACTGTGAACCCCCTTCTCATCCCTCCCTCAGCAAGCAGCAGCAGTTGTGGTGATAGCAGTCAACATCTCCTGTTGGGTTCATTTAAATATCCAAGGACTGTACCTGCTCTAGGCGCGTGAATGTCAAATATAATACATGATATCACTAATTTTATGTATTCAGTATATTTTAGGACTGCTGATATCAGTAATTAGGTCTAATATTATTGATTGTTTGAAGAGTACTGTAACAGTGCAATTGCTGATTTGGGGAGGGTTGTAAATCGGAATTCGCTTTCGACTGCTGTCCTACAGGACTTTTTTGCCAATTGCTTGAATGATCGGTATCGCATCGGAACGAATTAGAACAAACGTAATTAAACCTCAACATGCAGCGATTTCGACTTGATATTCCCATAGGCTATATTCATGATCTGACCCGTTATTAATAATCTAAATTGAATTAAATTTAATAATATTATTAATAATCCAAATTGACTCAAATAGCATCAAGTTTTGGTTCCACTCTAAGGAACCGAAACTTGGTGCAATTTTGTAATATAATACATATGATCTTTATTGTAAGGTGCAAAGATACATGCAGGTACCCAGACTTTACAAATCCTTTCACAGCACTAAGCCAGGGGGTTAACAAGCGGTGGAGACATCATCTCGCCTGAAATATAATACAGGATAAATAAAAACAGAGCAGGTTATATTTAGTTAATAAAATAAAATAATAGTACATCAAATTAAAATAACACAGGATAGTTTCGATTTTCCGTGAAATTCTTGTCGAGCCAGAGCGATCTCACATCAGTTGATGGTTGTGGAACACACGTGCAGATCTAGGATGAGCCGTCTATACTTTTTGTCATCTACGATTTTGCCCAGGTCGGCGTGCGTCCAAGCTAGATGAACTTCTGAAAAGGGTGGAACCGATCTTTAAAATATAGTCTCGAAGGAAGAGCAAGGAGCTTGGAAGTGGAGCAGAGCACTGGTTGGGGAATCCGCCAGCACACTGTGTCCCAAAACGTTGAAAGCTAAGATTCTTCTAGAGATCATTTTGATTGTGAATATTAGTCTTCTTTCGTTCAATTAAGGCTGCGAATCAGGTTTAACTTCAGTGCATTGGCCATTGGTGTTGTGTGAAGTTGTGGTGGGAGACGAAACTTCCAGGTCGCCCATTTCAGGAGCCAGTATTCTTATGCTAAAATGATGCACGTTTGTGTACTCTTCGTTTGAATGATTTTTTTATTGCAAGTACCAGGATTTCGCAGTTTGAACAAAAGCTAAGATCAAAAATTTTGAGTCAGTAAATGGCTTTCTCATATTCTTACATAGCTTATTTTCTCTTTACTCAAATTACAACATTTTAGGAGTACTATATAAAAAAAAAAATTGAAGAGGGTACACTTTTCAACTTCCACAAAGAAACAGTGCGCATGTCCAACCCAATCACTTTCGAAAGTCGGCTGACGTTGCTCGCAGAAAATTCCTGTATTTGCACACAAACAGAATAGTCTTGAAATACTTCCAACAGTTTGAAGTTTTTAAAACTTTTCCTATAAAAAATATTTAAGATAAAAATGTTGAATTTAGTTTTAACATTTTAAATATCTAAATCTGCGTTTTCCACTTTTTGCTCAGACGATCACGACGCCTTCTTACATCGGAGACACAAAGCTCATTATTATATAAGATTTACTGGCGTGAATTAATCCGTTGTTCTTGTTCATATCCTTCTTTTCTTAAACGTATTGACTGTATTATAATGGAACAAAAAGAACCTGAGTTCGAATTCCGTCAATGGCACGAGGAATTTTTAGTGGCTTAGTTGGTCGGTCTCAGGGAGGTTAGCATGGTTTTTCTCCTGGAAACTCCGGTTGCAATATGACTTAAGTTGCTGATGCGCCTGAAAAAAAAAAAACCAAAAAAAAAAAAAAAACCCGACTGCTCTCGTGAAATCTCAAAGTGTAGACCTAAGAGAAAGTGCTAGTGCGATAATGGTGTCCTAAAAATCCTATATTTGTGCCATTGTGGGAACTGTTTGCGAAACGGGAATACACATTTTAAATTTATGTTCTCTGAAATACCCAATTACACTACTGCTTATTGCATTTCTTTGACCAATATGATAATCCAAGAGTCAAGGGACTGCGCATAAACAGGAATTCTATATGACCGCATGAGTCCTTAACTCTCTTAAATAACCAAATATGCGAATTAAAAGGATTTGGTAGTGAGTAAACAGCTAATTAAGAGTTTCATTATACTTTGCGCCTATTTACTAGCCGCTTATTTTTATCTGAAGCAGGCTAATAAATAGGATGCAACGGAAGATTACCCACGACAGAATTATTTTACGACACAGTTCAAATAACAAAGTCGTAAATGTTGTTCCTGATAATGATAAGGCTCTTTGACGCATTTTGGCGTAAATCGCTCTAGGTTAGCGGCCAATAAGATAGCTCTCGAAGTAAACAGAGTATGAAGGGAGTTTTACAAACTTACAACGAAATATTCCATAATATGCCAACACATATGAATAAATAAGCCTCATAATGGAGTGTGGTATAAAAGATGATGAAACACACACAAACGGGTATTTCTACATGCGATGTATTTTATCCTTTACTGATCCCGAAAGACTGCTTTAGAAATGAACGAATGCAGCTAATTTACTATTCATGTATATCACTAACATTCCAGATAGTTGTGTGGCCTAAAGCTACTTGAGAGGTGTGCAGAAAGACGTGACAGTTTTCTAAATCTGTTCCAGAGGTTTCTTAAGACAAGTAACTCTTTCTCGCAGGCTGAATACATCTCGTTTTCATAATCACTTACAAAATGCTTGCTGAAATCGAAATCTTCGTACGATAATGCATTGGATCATAGCCAAAGTTTCTTAAACAGTTTCTTGGCTCCGATACGTGGAGTTGATTATTGTCCAATACTTTGGTAGCAACTAGAAACTATCTTGTTTCAAGAATTTCTATTCGTCATAATGACTTCTTTCATTAAAAATGATCGCCAAGCAGAACTCTCGGTTAATTTAATTTTGAGAATTATTAAAAGACAGCAGCGCCCTTCTGCTTGAGTCAAATTATTTTAAAGTAGAAACGTCTTGTCGCCATTTATGATAGATGGCTAGCTGAGGATGAATAATATTAAAAGTTCCGAAATATCGTCTCCTGCAATTCAACTCGGACGCGAGTACCAACAACCAGATGGCATTATAAACGATTGTCGTTTCTCATCTACGAATATACTTTTAGAAATAGAAAAAAAAACTTTTAAAAAGTTGTAAAACATCGCTAATCTGCAGTTTTTATCCGTACGTATTATATTTTTTAGGTAGAATGAATATTATGGGTTTTAAGGGTGGTTTGTCTATCAGTGAAAAAGGGATAATAGCCCAGTAGAGTGGCATACATAATCACAAGTATGCCTGTTGACTAGAGTCAGTTACCATAAAAATACACTATGCATGGTTGGCTGAAGGATATATTGCATGTTGTAAATGATACTGTATTTTTTATAATGAGATCAACGCCAAATTTATTAACCAGTTTGGTGTATCTGATGTTTGGGTTAAATTTGGGATCCTGTTTGGGATATAAAATTAAAAGGATTATTTTTAAATGTTGGCCACATAGAGAGAGATTAAGATGGAGTTAGCCTAGAAGTTCCCGTGAATTGCCTATCGATGAGTTCAAACGAGAAACAATTAAATAATTATAAAACGTGTAGAATTAGTCTTTATATTCAAAAATTGCGGAATTCAGCTTTGTTTGTTTGCCCAGATATATATTTTTAAACATTTTTGAATGCTTTAAGTTAATGCTCGTCCTGCAATGAGAAGGCCGTATTCAGGTGAATGCTAATTTAGGGCGAACTAGGAATTAATAAAATTTTAAGATCATTCAAACGCGTAGCAATTCATTTTTAACAGTCTACCCGTTTTTGAGGACAGCTTTACATTCGTTGTAAAATTCTGTTATTAGGGGATCCACATAATATAATAACAGGTTATTGATATTGTAATCGCAAATGTAATACGTTAGGTATCTTCTTTCTAACCCGAATACTACTGAAAATTGCAGCCTTGGTAGAAAGTTTGTAATACCATACATCTGGTATTTTGCGCCACCCCTCCTTCAAAACAGTGATGTCGAATTCCCAAACAGGTATTCAGTAAAATTTATTTAAAATCACGCATAAAACCGTTGTTTTCGGTCCTAACTTCGTAAAATAGTTTGCATAACAGCCAAAGTGAATCATCCTAACTGAACTGCTGAACTCGGAAGAAGTAAAGCGGTGCGAGTCTGAGAAGGCCCTAGAATAGTAGTTCACCACGATTTTTTAATTTTTATTTTTTTTTATAAACTGTTCATAACATTTCCCCTAGATTTGCTCGTAATTCTCTATCATATCAAAAACGTAATGGTCGGATGGACATTTCAGAAAAGAATTTTTACTTGAATTCTTAGTGAAATCGCATACTTATTTTATTAGAACCAGTATCTACTAATACAGTTTTGATGAAATAGTATGATGATGGTGAATAGGATAAAGTCCGGACAATTGAATCAAGTTTAGCTCCCCCCCCCCCCCTCCCACAGAGGGCTGATATAGTCGAACCACGCAGCCTAACTTTAATCGTGGATGTTATATTGGCAGTCAGCTTTCAGTTATTTCTTAAATCAGGTGAAAAAAAATTATAGACAAGTGAATACCGAAAATGAAAAGGGCCTTTCTGTAATTTAAGACTCGAAATGTAAGTGACTGTGGTCTTTGAATAGTATTGAAAATATAAAAAGTGAACTTAAGGAGGACATCTGTATTTACAAAAGGACAGACCTTGTTTCGGTTCCTTTCCCCACTAATAATCTAAATTACTTAATCCAGATATTCTGATTTCTGTATTTAGATTAATTTAAGTCAAGTTATGATAGAAACTAGCTAAATCAACTAGAATGCCTTTATTTTGTGGTTACAGTATTTCTCCAAGCTTAAAACATTAGGAAGACCTTGTTGATTATGTATGGACATCTGTGTCTGTTATCAACCGTGTAATACATTATTGCAGATTTTGAAGGGTTAAGTTTTACCCTTAACCCTTCAAAATCTGCAATAATGATTTGCTCATTGAAACAGCAACCAACAGTAATTCAACCATCAGTTTTGGGTACAAAACTGATGGTGAAGGACCTCGGTGTCTATTTTGATCCGAAGCTGAAATTTAATGTTCACACAGAATACCTCCGGAAGCGATTTAACACCCTACGCTGGAGAGCGAAGCAACACTTACTTCATTCCAACGATGCCGCAACCACTACCACATATCTTCAAACCACTGGTTATTTTATACGCTGATGAAATTTGGGCATCTGCGTCGCTCTCACTTCAAAAACCGGTGTTCTCGTGTGAATACTGGATCCTGAAATGAGCCACAAATAAGCATCGCCGACCCCCTCAATTGAGAACAACTGACATGGCTGAGCAGCTAAATGTGCCCGAAAATGTACACAGGAGTGATAAACGCCCCAAACATCTGGAATTTCTGTCAGTGGCACAATCCTCTGCCATCCGTGAGGTCAGAATCCACACTAATCATCAAATACAACCGGTTGAACTGTGTAGTCGGTTCCTGCCTGCCCAGGAAAAACCCCAAAATTCAGGCACTGCTACGTCTTGGAGTCAACCTACAGAAAATGGCTACCGACTACACATACCGTCACATGCTCCTCGAGTGGATTACAACTGTGGAACTGGGATAAATTCCCCCAAACTGGGTTACGACGTTCAGTTCCTCTTTATATTTTCCTATTATTATAATTTCATTTTTATATGTTTAATTTTGTGTAACTCATAATTTCCCGTGTAACTGTAATTTTGCCTATTTATCACATATATAATGTAAAACTCCTGCCCATGTCGTTGTGATGAGGATTATTGTTACTAGTACATGTGCTGTACTTAGCTGCAATAAAGAAATTATTATTTTTACTGTCAAGGAAATGAAACTGAATTGCTTTGCTTGCCACCACCACCACGTGCATCTCATATTCTCCAAACTCTTGACGGTTCTGTTTTTAAACAGCTGAAAATATTTTGTCATCCGGAAGCTTCTACATGGGTACACAACGTTAATCTTTTTCCATTGTCTAAGTTTCAGTTTGGAGAAGTGTTTACCAAGTGTTTACATACCAAGCTGCAAAGCTTGGTATGTAAAGCTTATACAGTAGACAAGCTGTAAAAGGTTTTCAATACGCTTGGATCAAACAGTTGAATCATTATGCCATTCCTGATGAAAAGTTTGTTCCACTCGAGGCTGTTGAAAAGAAAATCTCAAACCTAGTGAAAGAGGTCGTCAAAACTCGGAAAATTGAATATTGAAATGGCACGAGGTTTAGGATCATTCTAACGACAACACAACAATAGTGATGTTGAGATGAGAAATTTACAGCTATCTGCGATGTACTGTATATAACCAATATACGAAGTTAAGCACCTGTTGTAAATGAAAATACAATCAAAAGTGGACAAACAATGCAAGAGTATTAGACCTAAATATATCACTTGAAAAATCTCTGGTAGAAAAAAGTTATTCTGATTATTGTTTCCTCTCGCCGTTAAGGTTAACTCCTATAAATGAACAACTTAAAGTAAATCCAGTCATTTGACATCTCCAGAGAATACTGACTTGAAGCAACAAAAAAAAAAAAAAAAAAAAAAAGAAGACAGAAAGCAGATTCAAAGCACTCAGTTTGTTGGTGCCTCTACGTCATCTGCAGAACAGATAACTATTACAACAGATGATGGTGAAAGGAACTGTGGATTTTTTTGGACTTTAAATTATGACATTAAAAATGAAGCTGGAACTAAATCCAGTGGTCTTTTCTGATACCATGAAATTTATGTTGATGCAACAAAAGTGGGAAAAAAAAAACCTCTCAAATTTGAAAAATTGTAATAATTGGTATGATTGATCACAAATAAATATTAGTAAGTTTAATTTGAGTTTAATTAAATATTTCGACAATTCCTTTTAAATACCAATTTAATGTGACTGATCCAAATAAAATACCGATTGATGATCCATGTATCCTAATCTGCGGTACCAGTCTATTTTCTAAATTTTCACAGATAAGAGAATAAATTTTTCGTGTTTTCTTGTTACAGTTTAAGGCGAGTATTTACTCTTTTGCACAGTAAATGAATTATAATTCCCAAGTAAACAAGTTTAAATTACCATTATGAGTGCTAAGTGATCCAAATATTCAGACCATACGCTATTCTGCTCTTGATAGGCCCGTAATTCTAGGAATTTACACGGATACGAGAGTGTCCGTGTATGTTTTTGCATTTTGCCTGTTTACTGGGAGAAAAAGACCGTGGAATAATAACGAAGAAATGCTGCCACAACTAACTCAAACCGAGTGAAAAATGCCTCAGAAATTCCTGCAGTGTAAGACAGGACTCGAATTTAGATCTCTCCAAACTCTGATGCAAAGTGACTGAGCCACTATACGGAGGTCTGATTCGGATATCTTAAATATTTGTAAGGAAAAGACAATGTTCGAAGAAGCGAATTGAAGTCAAATCTAAATGAAGACGAGTTTTCAAAATTAACGTTTCTTGTTTATATTTACTGTTTTTCAAAATAGCACTTCTTCTCCTGTGATCTTTAGATTTTGAGTTTGGGTTTGAAATATACCAGAAGAATTATTATATCAATCATTTTTTAAAATTAAATCTTACGCCTTTTAATTTAAATTCACATGACTTAAATCGAAAATTGTAAATTTACAGAATTTTAAGAAGGAAAAATTAAATGATACTCGTATACATGAACAGGAGGATTGGTCTCAGCAATACAAATATCCTCTAGCAAGCTAAAGTTACATCTTAAGTGAAACGGGCAGTGGGTGGTTTACAGATATGATTCTTCACAATCCAACATTTCCATTAAGTAGAGAGTAAGCCAACGTTTTTATTGAGCTCAAGTCTGTTGAAGAGCCATATCCATTTTCCATTGTTTCTTGCACTGAGAAGAATAGAGAATACAGTGAATGCTGTGTTTTTATCAATTTATTCATCCATTTGTCTTTCTTTTGAAACTGGCGAAGCTTACAGGAAACTAATTTCTTTTCGGCAACGTATTTCGGAACATATCCATAACTGCTAAAGCTCCCGGCAGAAGCAGGAAAAGTCTCTTCATATCTAATCCCTACTGTCACACCAATAAAATATATCCAGTTTCATATTTTCAATCACTTTCCAGTATCTTGAATTCCAAGGGAGAGGGAAAAAAAACCGAATATCAAATCGAGAGAGAGAGAGAGAGAGAGAGAGAGAGAGAGTGTGTCATGGAAACTATTGTACACAGTTCACCGTTGATAAAAAGAACGCGATAGAGTTACTGACGCAGCTAGGGATCATGGCAAAGGAATAAATGCTGCGCATTTGAAATAAATAGTCACTTCTCTAAACAAAGGATAAGCTTTCTGTTGTCGACATCTCGCACGTGGAAAACCTTCCCCAGAAACTGAAGTGAAAAGCGAAGCAGTATATGATGGATATTTCCACTTTCACAAATAACTACATGAGCGGTGTCTAATGTCAGAAAAACTCATTTTTTGTATTAATGAAACTGGATGACAGTTTTGGTGAAATATTTGTCAGGGTAGTATAATGGTTAAAAAAGCGATTTTGAAACTTAGTTCGAATGGTAGAGGAAGATGATGACATTTCTTATAAATGTTTCTTGTTTATGGTTATAGTTTTACAAATAATAAACGAGAAATTATCCGACGAAATGGGCAAAAGCGAAGCAAGACTAAGGATAGCGATACGTTCTTTATAAGTAAATGTTTGAGAAAAATAGTTTCAGACCCCAAGTGAGTTGCATCCGGAAAGCAAAGAAGAACTGCTGATAAGAAATTTATGACGAAAGTAATTGGGCCTCGTGATTTCCTACAGATTATTTCGTTTTGGAACGGAAATGTCTGCTATTATTTCTCAATGGAATATACGTTTTTAAACCATAATTTTTTGTAACTGTGGCAAACTTCGAAATATTTATTCGTTATCTATACTAGACCAAATCCTAACTGCTATTTTTGTTTGTTCTCAAATACAGAAAATCGAGAGTTACTTCCTCACCTAAACACTAAATCTTTTATAAATCATAATATTATATTTTCTTACTAATGATAAACAGCTTTTTCTAAGAGTATATATATTTGTTATATAAAAATGATCTTTCCTCTTTTCATATTATCCAAATGCCAGGGACACTAGAATATGAATAATCTTTCCTCTCTTGCAATTATCTGCTACCTCTGCCAGTTTTATAATTAACAAAGTTTCTTTGAGTGCCTCAGTTATTTATGTTAGCTGTATTCTTGATGCAGAGTCATAAGCAGTATCGGTAGCTGTGGCCTTTAGGATAAGAATATTATCAGCAGTTAAATGTTATTATTAAGCTTAGAAAGAACAAAACAGAAAACGTAGAAGTGGTATATGAAACGACACATGCAAACATTCATGCCAATAAATGTGATTTTGTTTTTCTCTTACTGAAAGAGTATTCAGGAATTCATAAATTTAATATGTAGCGTTGGGAATATTTATTAAGGGTTATTTATTATTCATGCAGATATAAGGCGACTAGAGCGTTTCTTTTGAATGTTTTTTTTTTTTTTTTTCCCCCAATCTTTTCATAAATACTGTGAAAGTGCTTCACAATGTCAACACACTCTTTCTCTCTTTCGCATTGACACCATGTCAATGCGAAATAGGTGAAAAATGGAATAGGTAAAAACCTCTTATAAGGTTTTTTTTTTTTTTTTTCAAGCTCATAACAGTTTCTTGCGTCATTGACAGGATTCGAACCTCAGCCTTTTCCACGTGGTGTGGGGAGGACGGCAATACAATCACTGTGCTATTCGCGCGGGCGATGCCTTTTCTGCAGACGTCTAATTCAGCCTCTTTATTCCAAACTATATGAAAACTTGTATCAACCAGCCAATAATCATTCATAGTTCTCAAAACTCAATAAACTAAGTTTTTTCTTCATTTGTTCCTTCTGTATTGGGAAAACCTTATTTATATATTTTTTGAAAATTACAACCTACAGAAATTAAAGACCTATATCAAATTTCTCCTTACTTCTCCACCATGAGCCCCAGAACTGGTTCTCGTAATCTATAGTCAGAGGCGGACTGGGTCAAAAATTCTTATCGGGGAAAACTTGTAGCGGCCTCATACTAGTGTTTATGGCCACACCGGCCTCCATCGGTTTTCGGGCCACCGAGGTTTCCCCCGGTAAGTCTTATGGATATTTAAAATGAATTGTCGAAATATTTACTTAAACTCAAATTAAACACACTCTCTGTAGTACTCTAGTACCATGAGCTATGTCTGGTAGGAGCTGTTCCGCTGGGACTGAGAGCATGGTCTTCACAGTCAGGAGATATTAGAAATCCGCCTGTGGTGCTTCACTAGGATCGGGTGTGTATTTTGACCAGTGGTCGGATTAAATAGGTATTCCACTGTTGCTGAAAGGCACAAGTTCTTGAGTACACAAAATTGATAAATTAAAAGAGAAACACAAAGAGAAAACTAGAGTAAAGAAGACTTGTTACTCAAATATTTCTAGAGGAAAATAAATAAATAAAAATAAAAGGGGAGGTTGTAGGAGAGAGGAAGAGCAAGAAGGAAGAAAATGTGGAAATCAGGCGGCTATAACAACAGTACTACATGAAGGATAGTTAGTAAATTGTAAATTAATTTTACTAAGTTAGTAAATTAATTGTAGATTCTGGAGTGAGTGAAAAAGGTCCCACACAGACTTGTTTTACCTGGGATGATCGTCTCACGTACCGTACCTACCACTTCGCTAACGCTAGATCTAAAACATACGTATCAATGTGGAACAATCAGGCAAAAGGTTGTGGGAATAACTAAATTCTAAACTGATATTTTATATATAGAAATTCCTTGTTCAATCTCGTTGCGTGAGTTAGTGATTTGATATTTTGCTCTTTCTACATATCAAAACATATATAAGTTTCGAATACTCGCTCCTCAGGTAGATGGGCAGAGTAGCTGGCAAGCTATTTATCTCTAGATCAATTCTGTATGCTAACTTAGATATCACCCCCAGACAAGTAGCATATCTCATCAAGGAACCTCCATGTACTTGCACAACTCCTCACTGGGCGAATTGATGCTCCCAGTTTTGTGAACATCCTCCAAGAATATCTGGGAGAAATAACATGAACCCACGTCTGCTATACTCCCAGCAACCTGGCCAGCCTATGGAATATGTTCCTTGTGAATATAATTGAGTTCTGTAATGTTTTGAGTATACTTCCAGAAAAATTCTGTGATGAGAAATAAAGAACACAGATCCTAAAATAAAGGTGTCCAATGACCCACTTCTGGCAGAAGCTTGTCCGAAAATGAGGTCGGCCGAAAGAGAATATATATATATATATATATATATATTTTTTTTTTTACTCCTTCCATTTTAGAATAGAGAAAAATGAAATACTTAATTTCTTGTTACGTTTTTATGCTGTCTCTTTATATTTACTTTCCATATATTATTTTGTATACTCTGTTTTCCCTGCTTTTGCACATTTTAAGTGTTTGTTTACTCAAAGCAATGTTTTGAAATAATTGCTATATCTATATCGGGAATAGCTATGTACATAATGCTTGTGTAAGATAATCCTCCCGTCATTGAAAATATTATTCTCTGTATACCCTTCTAGCCAAATAGCAGTTTAGGCGTTTATTGCCAAATTTTGGCAATAAACGGATTTTACGCTCTCGTTTTTACGTAAATTTTCCGTTGAGCCCACCAGATATCCATGGCTGAATGCAGTCTAATTGCATCCACACGTTGCAATGTAATAGTTTCAAATTTAGCTTTCTTAGGACCGATCTTAGACTTTGATGAATAAGGAAACGTTGTTGTAAAGACAATGTTATCCATCCTGTCATTCAGAGACCTTAATTACCTTCTCAAAATGGCCTTGTTTCCTTAATGCTCTTATCACAAAATGCAGATCCTCCTTAGGAGACTTTCCAGGAATCATAATTGAGGCAGGCCACTTCCACTTTGAAACTTTCTCGATCATTTCGTTTATTAACTTTGTTTTCAATAGTGAAGATTTCTTTATTCACATTATATAAGCTATATCATTATTTCCTTTTTTATTTATTTGCATATTTGGCATTCATTTGGTTGTGTTCCAGCATTAATGGGGCTCTAGGACTAAAGAAAATATAGGAATCGAGGTAAAATTTGTTGAACTAGTGAATTATTACATCCTCTTTTTAATTTTACTTCGGCGTGATTTTTAACGTACAAAAGCATAGAAATGCTATTAGGAACAGTATAAGTAAGGATTGCTTAATTAAGTATATCAACACCCTCTTCCTTCCTTCCTCTTTCACTCTCTCTTAATCATTTAAGCCTCTTAAGTTGCCTCTATTTAATGGGGTCCAAACAATGTATTCAACACGTAATTCTGAGTTTAATATGTGGCTCACGGGTTAACACCTTTCAGAAACATAAGCTTCAACAGCGGACTATTCACCTGAAAGAGATGAGCCAATTATCTTCTACAATGTAAGCAAGAGATTAACAATCCTGGTCCGTTGCAGGCATCGAATTAAATCGATAACCTTAAACTTCGTAATGATCTCTGTCTAGTCCAGCCGCTCTCTGTTTAGTTGAGGCATCCACAACCGCCACAAAAAGAATTCTAAAATCTACGTTACGTCTCGTTTCCGAGAAGGAAAAGGGAATAACTGCCTGTTTATTAATTTTTCAAAGACTTCCTCGCACAATCTACACGAAGATGCGCAAAGCACTGTCTAGAGAGCTCGGCTATCCATTAGCTCTTCCATTCCGTAATTCCCTAAAGATATGCAAATAGTTCGCGCAATCTTTCATTCATGAGAAATCGAAAAGATACACAAAAATATTCAATCTCGGGAAACTTGTTAGAAGAATTCTATCTTCTATTTAGTAATGCATCGAGGGCCTATTCTTTCTATCAGGTTTTGAAGAGAGGGACAGTAAAGAAAAAATCGAAAACAATTTTTTAGCGCAAACTAATTCTCTGTATAGTCGCAAGCAGTAAAATGTTCTTTGTTTCTCCCTCCCCCGGTTAAATCGAAATATTTATTTTTTCCTATTCCCTTGAGTAGTTGTACTTAATATATTTAATTCTTTCCCCAATAAAAGAAAATTCTCTAATTCTGTTACTTCACGAGCAAGTACTAAATTCTTGGTATTTTGTTTAGTTAATTAATGCAACTGCATCGGTCCTCCTCAACAAATCCCTCATTGGTTTTTGTCTCTTTCTTAGGTTTTCGCTACTGCTTGTCATAGTGACACAAACAACACTGATACTCGCATAAATACGTATTTTCACTTGTGTGTGTGTGTGTATTTGACAGTAATGATATTTTGCTTAAAATCGTGCACGCTTCGAGGATGTTTTATCCAATTTCCTAATTAAACTCGAGAAGGACATTACGTAATGTACTACTAAGTAAGAAAGATTTAATAAAGACACTTTTCCACGTGACTTATTTTAATTAGTTTATTGGTATGCAAAGTACGGTTAGTATAGTTAGATCCTAAACAATCCCAGTGACTAAATAAAATTGGCTACATTTCGGATTGCAATATCGAAATCCATTTTCGGGCTTGGATTTTTGGGTTCTATAAAATTATGTACAAAGAGACATTAACAAAGATTTGACAATATATGAACCTAATTCTGTAGTTAAGTTTTAAATTAGAGTTAAAATTAAATTCTGAGTGATCCTTATCTGTTCTACTAGATAGGATGATTGATGAATTCTTCTAATAAGCCACAAACCATTAAACTTAGAAATAAATAAAATGAATGCATGTACTTACCTACTAGGAGGAGTTCTATAACTTGACCATTGAAGAGAAAACTGTACTACTGAGCAGAAACTGAGTATTTAAAGAACCCTAGACATTACTTCACATGGAGTACTTTAAATACTCTGGAACGTGATAATACTGCTCTAGTCCCACTTTTCGGTTCCCTAGTCAGTCTATTATAAGTTGCAGAGTATTTAAGTCACACTAGACATTTTCTAAGTAAAGTTCCTCGTTGTAGTGTAGGTTTGGTCAAGCTATGGACCTCCTCCCAGTAAGCACATGCATCGATCTGATTTATTAAAGGATCGTCATCCTTCCCACACCGGGTGGAAAAGACCTGAGTTCGAGTCCCGTCGATGATGGGAAGAATTTTTATATCCTTCCTCACAGCGTGGCTGAATTAGTCGCTCTCAGGCGAGAGTAGCATGGTTTTTCTCCCGGAAACTCGGGTTTTTCATCCATCAAACAGAAAATCGACCTCTTTTTACGGAAAATATATATGGAGCAAAATAGCCTTAGTCGCCGATGCTCCTAAAATCTTACGATAATAACAACAACAATAACTGATTTATTGCATTTCTTAAAAACAGAAAAAGGTCACGAGGCCTTCTTCACCCTCTACATGGTGAAGGGGCCTCCCAGTAATGCTACCGATCCTCCAGGTTAGCATAACTGGGATTCAACGCTCACATCTTAGGTTGTGGACTAACACCATAGCAATCCTGTGTATTTTCCATGCGCTGCAACGTGGAAATTCGGAAGGGGGGGGGATGCTGGTAGTTGGAGGGCCAGCTTCACAACACGACTGGCCTCTTCTTCCACACGATGGGTGATTCTGCGATAGTTCGCCTGCAAGTCATTAATTCTTGCCATCCCTGCTAACGGTATCAGTGGAGCAAGCGAAAGAGTTTCCTGCGTCTGGATTTCTAATCGAAGGAAGAATATGGCTGAAGCCCAAAACTTTTGGTGTAGAGTATGTACAGAGGAACTTACTAAAAATTTATGAAATTAATTATATTATGAATGAGTTTGAGTCTTTTTTTTAATTTATATCATTTTTATAACTTTTATGTATTATGCACTGATGTGTATAAAATTTAATACAAAATTTCTTAACACGCCATTTAGATTTTTTAATGACTTCGTGAATTTTTTTTTTTTTTTTTGTTTTGAGGGCTGCAGGAACAAACAGTATGGGTAGAGTTCGAGTGCGGTTTCCCTTACTGCAGGTGCGGGTCTAATACAGTAGACCCGCTCAAGACTCTACCGGTATGTGATGATTAAACATCCCCAAAATCGCCTGCTCCTTCTGTTTAACAGAATCTTCTTTGAAAAGCAGTTTACAGACTCCTGGCAAATGGCAAGTTTATTTACTCTCGTCAAGCCAGTAAAGGACGCAGAAATTCCAGATAACTATCGTACTTTAGTTTTGACTAGCTGTTTGCAAAATCCTGCAGAGAATGGCTAGTGCTCATATGGTACTTGGAAGAAAATGACCTTCTTTCCAGAGTGCAGTGTAGCTTCCAAAGGAACAGGTCCACACTGGAACATTTAATTCGACTGGAAACATCTGTCCAACGTGCGTTCCTGAAACTCGAGCAACTGGTTTTTATTGATATGGAAAAAAACGTACGACGTGACTTGGAGATTTGGTATCTTAAAAGATTTTTATAATTTTGGCCTTTTTTCCTGTTTTCATTGAAAACTTTTTACTTTGCTGCTGCTTCTAAGATCGAGTAGGATTCACTCCCTGTCGGTCATTTTTTGAAGAGCTGGGAGTTCCAGTGTCATTTTAACTGTTAGATTTTTGCCATAAAAGTGAATGTCATTACAGAACAACTTCCGCCATCTGTAAACATGGCCTTCTCTGTTGATGATTTTATTATTCTTTTTCCTAGTAATAAAACATGAGGATTATTGAACGACAGTTGCCACAATCCATAGACTATGTATTTCAACTCCTGTGCAGGTGCCAGTGTCTTCAGGTCCATCATCGCAGAGGATGGTTTTCGTACATTTTAATCACAAATTTAGGATATCCACCCTAAATTTGAATTAAAGCTTGCACAAAATGCTGTTACAAGAAATAGCTGAGACAAATTTTTGGGACTCGTATTTAATAAAGGTGTATTCGTCAGCTGCGTACAAAGTGAGGATTGAATATCCTCCCTCTCTCCCTCCTCTACTTCGTGCGGTGCAGATCGGTGCACGTTATTATAGATTACAAGCGTATTGAATCTGCTAGAAAGAGCTTCCCTGCGATCAAGGCAACTTCAACCATAGCATATTCGTGTACCAGCCCGCAACTTCTCTCTTAACGTCTGGAGAAGGCCGACACTTCATCTTCTGTCTATTTGCAGTTCTACTTATGCATTGGTATTAATGGCTCCCAAGCGTACGGTCATAACCGTAAGTGTATTATTTCTTAGTAGCGTGTGTTTGCCACCGATTTGCATGTTTCATGCTGAAAAATTCGATATAACTCACAGGGTAAAGCCTCCACTCTTCTGCCTGAGATCTTTTGGAATCAGATTTTCATATTCACTTTTACTGGATTCCCAAACCACATTGAGTTCAGGGGGAAGTTATTTGACTGACATTGCAGCTAAATGAGCAGTGACCTTGAATACAAAGGAAATTGTTTTCCCAATGGCAACATTCATGGCATGGGCTGGCTTAAAACAAATTATGCAAGATTAAGCCAGCAGTTGTAGCAATCTAGTCTGTTCAGAAATCATAGAGGAATTTGTTCTAGACCAACTCTGCATAGGTCACGGTCATCTTACACATCTTTTCTGCTGAAAACCGAGGACCCTGTTCTATGCGAAGTCTTTTACGCCAATTTAACCATTAAATATGTGTTTATTGAATGTCATTAATATCATTATTTTATCGATGTCCATCGATTTTATTTTAGCGCTTTTAATCATCTGACTAAGCCTTGTACACTCAGATTTTTTGACAAAAACATGTCTGAAATGTTTCTTTTGAAAATTATAAATTTATATATATATACTCAAGTAAATGCGTTTTAAATAGTTATCGCACACTCTTATTTCTTATGGTTTTTATTGAGATTTGCATGGTAACGTAATTGTAGATTATTATTGATTTTAAAGTATTTCTTTGGACTTTGTGACTCGTGGCCTCAGTTTCCGATGCGCCAGAAAAATTCAGTCAAAGCATCCTTGTTCAATAAGATTAAATATCGTAAGGAGTTTCGAATAAGGCTACCTAAGCCTAGTCATGGTCTTCCGTCAGCATCAGAAGCAATTCAAAGAATTGATGAGGTGTAACAACATCAACTCTTTCAGATTTGAAAGACCCAGTCCGTCAGAAGGTAACGAACGTTCCATCGGAAATTCCATTCGAGGGACATTTCGTTGATGCACAGCCGTGGTGAACACACTGCCCCGCCTTGATCACTTTATTATATATATATATATATATAAATAAATAAATGGTGAATACATGGAAATTTGATAGTCAATATAAAGATTTGTGAAAGTTTTACCTTTGTTATTTTTCTAAATTGATCACTTTTCGCCCTTGGTGCACAAATTTCGAAATTTTTTTATTGTTTAAAATACTCCTGGATATATTGATTCCAATGCAAAAATTGCTTATTGATGCGACGTATAGTTTTCGTTTTATTAATTTTATAAGTGGAAAACAATCGTGTACTTTAACTTCCTGTACTCAGCTGTTAAAATTAAGTGTCATAATATACTGTAATGAAGCCCTCGAATGTAGCACAGGTGGAAAAGACCTGAGTTCGAATCTCGTTAATGACGTGAGGAATTTTTATAGGCCTCTTTCACGAATTGGCTGAGTTAGTCGGTCTCAGACGATGGTAGCATGGTGTTTTTTTTTTTTTTTTTTTTTTTTTGCGAACTCAGGATTTTCATCTAGCAAACAGCAAATTACCACAGAACACACATTTTAGAGACATTAATATACGGTGCAGTATGGCTTAAGTTAGTTGCTTTTGGCTAACAAATCCTACAACAACAAACTGTAATGAAGAATTTTTACCCATTAAAAAATCCTAGTAAAATTCAGTTTTAGCATGACCTCAGAGAGAGAGGGAGCGAAAGAAAAAAAAAAACACCCTACACTGAACCATCTTACAACATACTGATAAGCACACGCCTGGAGAGTCTTAAGAGTGACATAGCGCACGTGTTTTCTTTCAACAACTTGGATAACCTTAAGTCATCCAATCATATATCAGCAGTCACCTAATTCCATTCAACCCAGAGCTTTATCATCTTTAAATCTATGAAATTCTGCTGTAATTTGATACCAGCTTCCACGGTAGGGAAGAACACCGCGTTGTCACCAGTGAGATTAACCACACTTGCAGGCTGCGACTGCCAGACAAAATAGATGTTAAATATTAAACTAAACCAATCTAATGCATTCTATTAACAGAGAGTAGAATAGGATAAAGCTTCATCGGGTTGATTTTGTTTTTATTTGCTATGTAATTAGTAATTTTATTAGTGCCCACCTGCCCAAGGCCTGCAGAAATTCGGTGTGTTATTTCCTTATTCTTACTTGGTTATTTGTTTCTCATTGATTTGTTCCCCCCCATCCCTTGTTGCAGCTCTTTCTGATCAGGGACTACAAACACCACATCTTTCGTTTCCTTTCATTGTCTATTACATCACGCCTTTCCTCTGGGCCTTTGTCACTTAAAACTGTGTGACACCATACGGTCAATGACTTTATATTCGTTTAACCCGCAACACGCAACATTCTTCATCATTCAACTCAACCGCCACAGCATTTCAATAAGTCCACACAAACGCACAAGCTAGAAGATCACACGTCTATTTCGAGTGGAGAGAAATTGTCTAAAGCCATTGGGATTCACCTTTTCATCACAACATTTCCAATGATAGATAACAGTTATAATTTGTTAGACTTGTCTTCTCTGTTCTGATCAGCTTTGGATGACACAACAGTACAAACAGCTACTTACTTGCTGACAGTACTCTAAATTAAAGATAGCAAAAATATCTTTTTCGAATGTTTCTTTTGGAAGAGGATCAGAAATTTATTTTATTTTATTTTTCCAGCACGATCGTTTGTCTGTTTCTTACTACGACAGGCTTCCTACGGAGATCTCGACAAGGATTTAGTTCGGGTGATCCCTCGGACTCCTTCATATGTTGCGATTATTATCCCACCAAAGGCATCGCTGCCTCTTCCATCACAGTCCTTTGTTTGGACGTCTTTTCTCTACTGATGCACTTCATCCTTGTTTCTCTCATGCACGGATTTTGCCTTTTTACAGAAAGTCTTAGCGTAAAGCCTGCTCCTGTCGCGTTCAACACTTACGGGCTCTCGGAACGAGGTGCAGCATTTTCCGAGGATACTTAGCAAAGCTGTACTTCTCATCTCGCTGTGTGCGCTTTTTTGTATCGCCTGCTTTGACTTCTCTCTCTCTCTCATTCTGCGTCCATCCCCTTAGAAGGGAAAGCTCATTCTGTCCGTTCCCAGATTCCCGCCCCAAAGTCTTAGCGTTTGACAGAGAAAGAAGTTATTTGTTTCTCATTTTTTGTTAACTATTTATCTACACTGCCTGGCCACCTTATGAGGACTGTGAGGCAGTAGTTTGTTGGACTGCCGTTGAGCTCAATCACCGCTCCGACAACGACGCGGCATGGAGTTAACAAGGTCTCGAAATTTCACACGAGGAATATTGGACCATTTATGTAAAAAAAAAAACAAAAACAAAAAAAAAAAAACTGTAATCAATTCTTTTAGTGACCCTGGAAAAAAGACTGTGCTGACGAACGCGTTCTCCCGGTCTTTTAGTGACCCTGGAAAAAAGACTGTGCTGACGAACGCGTTCTCCCGGTTCATCTACAGATGTTCAATGAGATTTAAGTCTCAGATCATGCTAGCCAGGGTATATGCTGTAAGTCTTCCCCACGTTCCTCAAACCACTGTTATTCGCACATTTAGCGCTGTGGCTGGTTGCACCGTTATCTTGAAAGTACCCCTATCCATAGAGGTAAGCATATAATATTGTTAGATGTACCTGGTCCGCAATGATATTTACAGATGGCGTTTTACGGTGCCCTCCAGTGGGATTGGGGAAACAACGTATACCACGAAAGCATGCTCTACCGCCTCGCGTTGTTTCTTCCATATGTGCGCTCTTTTATCGGCATTGAAAACCGTAAATAGAGATTTATAAGACCAGAAGACTTTCCTCCACTCCTCTTGTGTTCATTCTCTGCATTCTTGGAACCTGGCTGCCGTATTTTCCGGTTGGTTATAACGGTAAGCATTCTTCATATAATACGGCTACTGTTCCCTCATTAAATGAAAAGATTAACTGTTTCGTCCTCTGGTGATAATTACACTTAATAAGCCGCTCCAGACGTCGAGCATTTCGATCCGCCACCTTATATTTTCGTCCGCAGTTGGGGTTGTTCGTGAATGTTTTCCGGGAAGTTTTTCCATCCGATAAAGACTCACATGACACACGTCTTTGAAAACTCGATAATTGCGAGTGCACCTCCCAAAGTTTTTGCATTTACTGTGATCGAAGCCCGAGGCAGGATTCGAACCCGCGACCTTTGGGTTGCCAGGCAGGCACCCACCCGGCTAGCCCGGTCGGCCTGAAGTGCCTGCTAAACGTGCATCCACAGTAATACCTTCTTACAATCCATGAGATCCTGTCCATTCCTCATTTTACACATCAAGTGACATGCTTTTTACATATTATTGCAGAGATCGTTATATATAGCCTAAACTCCCATGGTCCAAATAAAGTGGCCATGCAGTGTATATATTCTCATTCTTCATCCACACACACACACACACACACACTTTTAAATGTTTCCTGTTTTCGTTAAACTTTTCATCAATCAATCGTCATTTAACTTTTTCACCCGCTACGTACACTCTCGCGTCTATACGAATGGTGTTCACCTTTTCATCATGCAATCACCCCTCCTTCCACAATGCTTACAAAAACTTTGTCTATTTTTTCCTTCCGTAACACGTGGTTTGGACTTTTCTTCGTCCAATCGACGCACAAAGATACTATCAACGCCACCTACAACATCCTCAGTTTCAGGTGTACACTAGATATCTCCGACAGTCGAGGCCACCCCTGCTGAGGTTACAGAGCACGTTTACGAGTCTGCCGTCTGGCGTACGTCATCGGTTTGCTGCTCGTGGCAAATCTCTGGACTGGCTAGCTCTTTCTCTCTGCCAGTCTCCGCTTATAACGTTCGCCTGCCGCTAACCGCAGACCCCCCAGTTTCGTCACGGACGGGATAGAGGACAGAAACGCCTGTGATTCGCGAGTAATGAACCTTCTCGCGAAGTGAGTTTCCCCGTGGAGTTTGCTATCTTACAGTTCGGCAAAAATTTGGCGGGCAAATGGCCGAGTATGCGAAACTGTGTGTGTTCTATGTTCTCTGGGTGACGACACTGCTATCCCGTAGCACACTCTGCCAAGGTAAGGTGATGTCATTATTTACTCTTTAGCTAAGTTGCATGGGTAGCTAACCATCCCCACCGTCCCGTTCCATCTGAGCGTAGTACTCCTGACGAACCCAAAAGATTATCCGCTATTTAAAATGTTATTTAGATGATCTTTTCAGAGTTCAGATGATCACGTGATTTTTTTTTGTCGGTTCGTATCCCTATCTTCTGATTGAGAGGTATGTCTTTTGTCGTTTTGGATACCCAATTCCATTTAGCAGAAGCTATACATTATACTGATACACGCATGCGTTGTATAGTGTTGTTTCCTTCTGAATTATCACCTGCCAATTTATTCATTTTTCAAAGCTTAAGCTTTTTCTCATCATCTTTTACAATATTTTTTCTCATCGTTTTTCACAATTCATCGAATTTGTGTTCGGTATATTTTATTTAATAACGCTGTTTATAAGTAACTACATTTAATCACGCTTAACATTTAATATCACCCTTTTAATAAAGCTAGTCAAGTTGTCACATTTATTCACCACTACTAAAATTCATGGTCGGCCATTATAAATTTCTTTCCACCAATAGTGTTCTTTAAAATGCAAAAAGTATTAAGTATTTTAATTAAAGGAAATACTTTAAAGTTACTGTTTTCCGTTTGCCATCTAAGCATATAGTAATGTATCCAAGAAATATTTAAGACATATTTCTTATTTATTTATTTTTTTCTCACAAAAATGTACAAAGATTTATCACCATTTCTAATATCGTAAGCATTATTTTTTTTTATTTCCACGAGGGAATATCTAAAAGCCTTTCTGAGTATTGAAGAATATTAATCTTTGCTAAAAGTTTTAAGGCCATCAACGCGCGTTCTTCTTAATCCTTACAAATCCTTGTCATATTTAATTTTGAATGCCACCAACATCCTCTATTTATAATAAATACTTTGTTGATAGTTTATTAAGAGCATTTAATCCCATTTCTATACGTTTTTTATTCTCTCTAATCCATATTAATACTGCTAAGAAATTTGTTAAATCGATGGAAGTGTGTTGCCTTATTAGCCATTTTTTTCCCTATCATCTGAAGGAGGCTCGCTCTGCTTGCAACAGCCCAATCGAGTTATTCTGCTACTAATCTCCTTTCTGGACTCAGTTGTTAAAGTACAGTTAATCTCGCTACCTTAATTTAATATTTTTAATCAAATAATCATATCGGCTGTATCCGCTCCAATACTCAACTTTGTCAAGTGCTTCTGATCCCAGCCTCTCCTACTGTTCGGATAATTGCATTCATTATAACGACCTTGTTGATAATGATCTCATTAGGTATTTATCGTTTGCAACTTAGCTCAGTATGGAAGAATGATTGTTGCCCATTTTGCATTGTTTCAGCTGTTCTGTCACTTAATTATTGTTAAGTACCCGTTATTTAAATTCACGATATCTGCTGCTAAATAATTTGCACGGATCTCTAATTGTACAAGAATATTTTTCTCTAATTGTACAAGAATATTGAGTGCTGAATTAGTACCGATTATCTGATTTTTCTACAGTTATTTTAGTCTTGTTTTTAAGATAACTGGGCAAAGTTTGGACAGAACACAAAGAAAAATTGAACAATGGAATTTACGTCACGGTTGACAAAGCTGAACTGAGCTGTGTTCCAAAGCTCCATTGTTGTATTTTGGCAACATAATCCATCTAAACTACAGAATTCCTCTTTTATTTACAAAATAAACTAAAGTAAAAGAAATAATTAAAGGATTAATTTGATTAGAAACTTGATTGTGTACTCTTATTTTCTTTCTCATACTAGAAGCAAAATGAACCAACATGGTCTTTTGTAAAGTTCGGTCTTCTACTTTTTTTTCTTTTTTTTTTTGAAATTTTTGTCAGCTTCCATATTATAGAACTTGGGGGGTCGAAAGTTTTCAGAAAATTAGGATCTGATTGTTTATATTAGCATAAAGGTGGTATAGGTCACTGCACTTGGATTGCCGGTATCCATCATAAGACCATATATTGATAACGTCCTTCCCCAACTATATTAGATCTTTGCACTTGTTGAAAGGCATGTTAACATATGTTTGCTAATTTAGAAGTACATTAATTCACAAGCAGATTGCAATATTTTTCCTTTCTTAGCAGCTGTACCTCAGTAGTTCTTAAACATGAATATATCTTTCATTTCTTCTGTATCTGCCTGTTGCTGAGTTTTCTCTTCCTCTTTTATTTTACGATCACGAAATCTTAATTTTCGAAATAGCACTTCTTATTATCACAGTGACCGCGGCTTTTCTTAGATCTTTTGTTTTAGAAGTAAAAAGAAAAAAAATCTATCTGGAAATAAGTCTCTTCTGTTGACTCAAGCGAGGAACCTTTTTAAAAGAGTTACGTAGTACTTGATGGTGTTTGAACTGATCTGTATTTGCTTGGTTAGAAGGGGAAAAAAACGAACGGTGTAGTTGGTGTAAAATCTAGGCTTATGGAGTAAGTAACTTTATCGCCTCTTCTGTCACCTCATATTTCGCTCTCAGTAGAAACTACAGAATTTATGTGTAAACAACTCTACCCAGAGCATGCAGCTTTTGAAAGACCATACTGTGATTGCCTTTCAATTTATTACTGGGTTAACTGGTCATTCATACGTGATTTGTTGGCGACATCTTAACAATGACAAAGATAAAGAACACCAGCGAGTTTCTTAATGGTATTGTAATGAACACTTACAATTTACATTGGTTTAAGCGAAATGGATCCCGAGAGTATTGTGTGATGCTAATGGAGAGGATGAATAACTGCCCTGATACATGACTTCAGATGAGAAAGATAATATTTTATGACCTTTTCTAAAGTTTACTGTAATCGCTCAGTAATATTTATGTGAGGCTTTAATTAAAGGATAGCAGTCGAAGGGAAATAAAAGAATTCTCCAGTCATCAGACATACGAATATACTGTTTTCTTTATAACTGTCTGCACCCTTAAATAACAATAGGCGTCTTAAACAATAGATATCTTTATATTGTTCATATATGATTGATGATCATGCTAGCTTCTCTTAGCCAACCTTCATCTTTTGATTTGTATTGGCCCAGTGTAGCATAGGTATCTCTGATGGCTATTGAATATGAAAATCAGGAGTAAGGTCAGGATGATAAGACGGATGTGGCAGGGATTGCAATATCTACCTTTAACTACTTCCGATGTTGGCTTGCGAATATGAGAGTAGGCACTATCTTTTATCCCGGATTTCTGGTAAAATACAAAGGTTACAGTATCAAAAATTCAATTTCAACTATTGGTCTTTCTAAATAAATTTCATCAGCACGCTAAACTGCACTAGGTGTCGCTTCTCCCAATAACCTAGGGGGTGAGTATTCATCCATTAAACTTTAGTGCCATTTCGAAATAATTAACAGCGCTATATGTTTTTTAACGATTAATGTGTAATCATCGCACGCCAGTTTTACGATCGATTTCTACTTAATTCCTTCATGAATTTGCTGCTCAAAGTGTATAGTGTGATAGAGAGATGCCAATATTGCTAACTTTATATCGCAAAAACTATAAGTACATATTAAAATAAGCAGATTATCTAAGATGCTTCTAGTATTCTGTATGAGATACCTTGAGTTTAAGTATAAGATTTTTTAGAGTTAATTTTAAAAAATCATTAAATAGTGAAGAATATTAAAAAAAAAAGTTTCCAGATTGAACATAAACCTTTATGGCTAATTGTACGATGAGGATATAAAGTTAAATGCGGATTTTTTTTTTTTTTTTTTTGGAAGAAGTGAAGATATCTAAATCTAAACGGTTGGCCAAAATTGTTCTTGACGATGATGTTTGACGGTCTTTAAATAACGACCTCCTCCAGGATGACGGGTGATAAGAAACGGGGGAATTTCACTCTCGCCACCTGGACGTTGCTAATAGCACCTGGGGGAGTTTCCGTGAACGATGGACGTTTGAAGAACACCATAAGAACGAAAGTCCCCGGAGTCCCTCACACGTCACAGAGATGCAGTGTGCCTTTCAGAGCAGCGCATAACGTAAGGAATGAGCAGAGAACATCAGTGTGGCCACAGTGTAAGACGGCACAATCGCTCATGCAGAAAAAAGTATCCTCTTCTCGGTGACCACAAGAGATACTAGGGCTTAATGTCGTCTCCCTGCTTTTTGCTGCTTCGCTAATTGAAGCGAAGATAAGTGAGAGTACACACTGCCGATGCACTTTACACTGTCTCGTACGAATATATACACCACTATTGTGCTTTCACCTTTCTTAAAAAAGAAAGCGTTAATCTAAGACGTAAACTCACTTTTCTTCCAACGTTAGAACGCGCAATGTTAAAATAAAAATTACAATAAAACAGTGGGAAGATTTTACACTAGTAATTAAGTTGAATTTATTTTACAAACTCCATTCATTTCTCTGCTGCAAATAACGAAAGTAAAAATTCCGATTATTTTAATTATTGTTCTCATTTTCACAGTGTGCCATTGCTGAAAGTTTAACAAACACGTGATAATCGTAGTGTGGATTTTTCTAAAGTATCAGGAAAGTCTAGCGAAAAATATTCATTCAATGGCACTGTCACAAATGTATTCCCATTGTTAAAAATAACACTTTATTGCTTACACTTAGAAGAATGGACCATTCTTAATCTCATCTTTTAAGTCCCTGAAGGCGAACTCGTTGAGGAAAATAAAGAGTTGGGTGAAGCGAGCCAATAGGAACCAAACCATAGGCATATTTCTATTGATGGCCACAGTCACTGTTGACAGTTGTGCATGACTATAAACACGACGCATCCCCCTCTAATTAGGGCATTGAAGAAGGAAATGCATCCCTCACTGCCCGATGTAATTAATAGCTGGAGGCTGTTTGCCTATTTCGTGAGAGAAGCCATCAGAGGCTTTGCTGCTGTTAACATGTCTTTATTCATAACGCGCAATAAACAGTTTCCCATTGTATCGCCATTCAAACAAGCTGCAGCTATATGCTGTCACACGATACCTCTCACACCTCTCTCTCTCATCTTCATTTTGCTTATTTTGTAACACGTGTCTCTAATCTTTTTGTAGAAAGACAAAAAAATTCGCCTCCTTTTGGAAAACAAGGTTGTAAATACCTGACGAATTTTCATATATTTATTCACCAGCCCGTAAGTTTTATCCTGCAGTTTGTACTATGTAATAATTTTTTTAAAAACAAGTTACCAGTAAAGCCTAGCGAAATATAGTGAATTGCGTTATATTTCGGGTGCGTTTGATTATTAAATAACGTACGTGAAGGGGTGAAAACTTTTATAATGTACTCAAGAAGTGTTTACCAAAACATCACCGTAAGTAGGATCTGTATGGAAGTTCTTTTGTAGAAGAGGGTGGTCTATGGGTTAACCTAACGACATGACAATCACTACAAGGCTCTTAAGAATATTCTGTTCTGAAATTTTGAAAAATTGGGTCTGTTGTTCAATATTTATCGCATCGTTTCTGTAGAGGAGGAGGTAGAGAGAGCTGTAGAATCTGAATTGAGTTGAAAACCTCCCAAGGATAAGATGGTAACTTTAGTTTAGGGAATCGACAGTTGGTCTCAAAAGCTTTCCGGACACTAACGAAACATACGCTGAAAATTTGATGTTGATCCAATTTTTGTTCCTCGAGATGCCGAAACATTCGAAACTAATATAGATTTCTGTAGAGAAATGGAGGTGGGGGGGGGGAGGTTAAGGAGCTACCAAATCGGAATTTATTCTGAAACCTTCCCAGAGACATAGAGAATATACGCTGAGAGTTTGGTATCGATCTGACTTTTCGTTATCGAGTAATGTCCAGACATCCGAAACATACTTCCATTTATGCATAGACTAAAAGATGACTCAATTTTATTTAAAAAAAAAAAAAAAAAAACACGCCCAATTTTTATTGGTCCGATTTTAATGAAATTTGGAATGGGTAGAAATCTTTCCAAAAGACGGAAATATAAAGTTTTATCAAACTCTTTCCATTGGGAGTGGAGTCGTTACATGTCCGAGTTGATCGACGGACACAGTGAAGACAATACACGATTTACCCAACGTGTAAACGCGCCTGAAAAATAAAAAGGTTTCGACTCTCTTGGTGTAGGATTTATGGTCAACCTTGAATAATGAAAGATATCTGACTTGATTTTAATAGTTATTAAACCTAACTCTACAATTTATTTTAAGCCTTCAGAATTATTGAATTAGAACTGTGAAGGCTAATTGAGAAGTTCAATAATATTAGATAATTTCCACGTACCTCAATTTGTTTTTAAGTATGTTTAAAAATTTTAAAGGACTTGAGTAATCGACCTCTTCATCCTTCTCCATACACTAACTCCTCTATTCTCAAACATCCAAGTATACAAGATAATGAGTTATTTACTTTTCACTTTTAATCACAGAAAACGAATCAATTCAATTCATTTTAGAAATGAAAATCCGATGCGCCCGAAATGTGGCGCACTGAGCATATTACCTAACTTGTATATTCGGTATTTTCGACAGAGTTTAAAAAAAAAAAAATCATAATAATTGTAAGCAAAAAAAAAAAAAAAAAAAAATGTGAGGAGCGCGGTTAGTTTGGGGTGCCTTGATTACGCTAATAGTACTGGAGGGTAGAATTGGAATGTATGGACTGCGTGAACACGAAATCGCTTTTTAAATGAAAATGTTTCGCCTTCCGGCGGTAGGATGCAGAGGAAAATACAGAAGTATTTCGAGGAACAAATCAACGGTAGAGCTCATCCTCCTCCTCCGAAGAAGAGCAATTATATTAAGGGTAAGGAAGCCGAGAGCTGAGGAATCAATAAAGACACCGAAAGAGGAAGAAGAAAAGATTAAGGCGAGAAAGATAAGTTGAGAGGTCTTTTGAAGTTGGTATGTTGCTAAGGTACACCGCTTTACTGTACTTACACTATCCCTTAAAACGTGTATTCAAGCGAGACAAAGCCAACATAAATGAAGTTAAAAATTTTATAATCCACTGCAGTAGCATCCCTGAAACAAAAGAGAACTCTCCATGAGCAAGTAACAATACGTCACAATTCAGATGAGTGTTTAAACAAGGGTGTATGACGTACACTGTATCTGTCTGGACATAAAGTGAATCTGTTTGAGGTATAGCCGACCTTTCATTCATCGTTCGCTGTCATTTTATTTTCGCCAGTTGCCATTTTTTTCTGTTACCATCGAACACCCTAGGTGGTATTTGGCATTACTCCAAATATTTTGTTTTCGGGCTCAATGAACAGCATTCCAGTGGTTAAACAGGCAAATAAAGCAGTTACTTTGCATGAAGAAAAGGGGAGAGAAACTCTCGATAGACTTTGGGGCCGTAATTTGTATTTTTTTTTTTTTTTTTTTTTTGTATACTGCAGGACATGGCTGGAGTCGTCGGTTCTTTGCTAAGAAAATACTTAAACATAATTTCTGGCACTAGAATGGAGATAAAGAAAGATATTGTAGTGTAATAAATATCAGAGGAAGGGAACCTGGTATTGAGAGCATTTCCAGAATGAAGCAATTCGTCTGTCACATCCAAAGGCATCGTGGATACGGTGCGTTGAATTACCATCCTTGGCTCTCAACTCTGATGCAGCGAGTAGATTAAGAGATCAAGCGAAACTTTTCTCAGAAATACTAATCTTGGATGTGGCTGAGTGCCACCAGATGTCCCGTATTCGTTGTGAATAATTATTTCGGTGCATGTTAAGCAAGAAAGAATAATGTAAGGGTTCAAACCGTTCGATCATGATACTTCTCCAATAGATCCAAATATCTACTTCCAGGAACTTTGTTTACACAGGTCATTATTGCAGTGTCCAATAAACGCTGAAGATCGTTGTGTTTGTGACGGCAATAAGACTTTACTGACCGTAAAATAATACATAAAACCTCGCAATAAGAACTCCGTTTCTTCGAAATCAATCTTGGGCATCTGTTGCTAGCTTCACCAGCATGCTTCTCGAGCCCCAGAAGACTACCAGCTCTTTCCTTTTTAAAGATAATTATCTATTTTCCGTCCGTAAAATGAACTCCACTCATTCATTATAATTTATTGAACATCACCGACTCTAATATTCCTAATAATTTGTATAACTAGTGTATATCATTAACATAATGACTTACATCAACCCAATCAAAGCCACTTGCATGACGCTGTTCCTTAGAATGTTTGTTAATTATATAGGTACGCTTTTGTCATGTTGCCCTGAAGGGTGTAATGGATATCTCTCGGAACCTGTCTCCTGGCCCGCGTTATGTTTTCGGCATTTAGAAGATAATTATCTACTTGTCTCCAAACACTCGGGGACATGCCAATAATTATCTGCGTACGCCAGACCCTTATACTTCCCGAGAAACTATCACTCATGAATCCTTCGGGGAGCATATAATGATGGTGTCGATTTCAATTTTCCACCGGTGCATACAGAAATTGATTTTTACCGCCATTCATGTATACAACACCTACCATCACCTTCCGCATCCTTCCGGTAGTCAGTGTCATCGAATATTTGTTTACTCTAACGAAATGTTTATTTGCACTTGCAGGAGGAAGGTTTTCAATAATTGCCATTGTCCTGTCAGTGCTTTGTCTGGAAAACAAAGGAAAGACTGGATAATACTAAGGTTCTGCATTCAAATTATACTTCAAAAGCATTGTTGTAATATGCAGTAGAACGAATGTGAATTTATAGTAATGTTTACTAATGACACAGGCCTGCCACGGTCTTGTCTGCAGTGTTTGACCTGTTGTATAGCAATTCCTATTGGCCAATTATGATAATATTATCCACTTTTTACCATCGTATAATTTTTTCATAAAACCTCTGGTTTACCATCGCTTGAGGGAGTCATTGTAATCAAATCACGTGTCATTGTGCTTTAAATACTAAAAACCACCTTTATAGATTTCTCTTGGATAATTGCTGCGCAACAGTGTTCTCGATCATTCTTGGCTGTCTCATTGGCAACTGGAAGTGGTGATGGAGGGGGGGGGGCAAAACGCGGCATGAATTTAGAATGAAATATTGATTGATATGTTTGGAATCATTCTTATATAAGTGATTGGCAGGCTTCACTGACGCGCGTTATTGTATGGTACTTGTTTTTGCTTGCAGTTGACATTCCTTTTGTTTCAGTTTTCTTTACTCAAGACTGTTGCAACGATAGATTGTGTAAACTTTTCAGATATTTTCTGTTATAATTTGTTACCGGTAAAAAAGAGTATTATGCCAACTTTGAAATTAAACTTGAGCAAAAATTATAGGCTCCACACGTTTGCGGCGTTATGTGGAAGAACTGACACAATGGACTAAAGATAAGAAATATGCTTGCTTTTTTGGAATTCCGATTAATTGGTGTGAGCCTAAAAACTACAAAGATTATCACTATTTTTGCTCGTGCGATGTGAAAAGGAACAACAGTGGGGGAAGGAACTTTCATATTTTGAATGTTTGGCTGGGGTAAAACCTGTTGCCCATAGATCTGATTAACCTATTCTTCCTACTCCAGCAGTGATCTCTGACATAGTTTCATCTGCTTCTGAATCTAAAGTCAACAGAAACGATGATATGGATTTTCAACCTGAAAATTTTGACACAAAGCGAGCGTAACGATTTGATGAGGGATCCAGCTTTTCCAACGAATCCTTCAGCGATTTTGGAGTTCAGACTTCGAGCTAAGAACTTTACTTTCTCCTGGAACATCATTTTACTGGCTGGTATAGAAATCATGAGGAGAAAGAATACAACCAAATCTTTATATAGATGCTTCTTTGCTTTATTGTAGTAACATTTCTGAATTAATACCTAAGCTTGGAAATGTACTCTGCAAAGAAAGCGAATGGAGTTGGTTCATTATTTCCTCCAGAAGTCGAAAAGGAGGAGTCCTTTACAATGGTAACTTATACATATGCATCCCCTGTTGTTCATTCCATTCCCTAAAAGGTACGTAAATCTGGGTCTTCTGACTAAGACCAAATGTAAACACAGTTGGCTGCTTTGTAGAGATTGTATGCTGTTGCATCAACAGTCCGGTTATATAAAATTTCCATGTTTTTTTTTATGAATGGAACAGAAATGAAGTAAATATTAAATATAGAAGCATTGGCAACATAGAATAAGCTTGATGCCAATTACAAATAAACATTGAACATGAAAGTTTGATTAACCGAACAAAGTCCTGCACTTTCACTTCACATAAAACCAGGCTTGATGAGGCAGTTCACAAAAGCCCTAGACGAAGATGATGACTGTGTCAAGTAGCATGCAATGAATTTATGCTCTTTCAGAAGCACAACTTGAAAGAACTGATTTTTGTGGACCCTAAGATAAGAAAATTGGCTTTGGATGAACAGTTCGACAGAACAATGAAGACTGTTGAAAGAAATGCATGGTATGTATTAACAATTTTTAGGAAATGACAAGGATCGTAATTAAGAACAAGTTGTCAACGACTTGCATAATAAATTGAAAGAGCTGGGTTGTAATATAAACTTAATTTAATTTCTTACACTGGCGTTTGGACTATTTCTCTGAAAATTTCTGAGCTGTTAGCTAAGAACAAGGGGAACAGTTTCAATAAGATATCATAGGGCAGAGAAAGAGTACCAGGATGTTGTTGTTGTTATTTGGTTTTTAGGAGCATTAGCAACTAAGGCCATATTGCTCCTGGGATATGCGGTGGTCATTCCCTGACCTTTCCACATCCTCCGTATTTGGTGGGCACGGGCTCGAACCCCGGTCTTATCAAGAAGCGTGTGCTACGCCCTGGTGCTCCTGCCCACCTGGCTACGGAGGCGCCAGAGTACCAGGAAACTTCTTAGTTCAGACTTTGTGTTAAAAGCCAGAAACATCAGTATGATGGCCAGTGAGTTGGATGTTAGAGCAGGAGGCTCCAAAAGAAATACATGAAAGAATAGCAACAAAACTTGGCCTTAAGAATGAAAGATGGAGTTTCACAAAGGAAGTCAGAATGAGTGATGCTGAAGATTTCACATCAGTATTATTCTTTTGTATTATGATACGAAATGTTCAATTTTTTAAAATATAATAATTTTCATATCACTTCTGTTACTGTTTTCTTTCTTTTCAATTTGTAAAATTCCTTAGATGATAGCAAAATTGAAGACCATTTTCGAAATTAGCGTAGCGAGGGTATGGAAAATTCACTAGAACCAAAACAACTTTTAAAAAGTATAAATCCGCAGACTTTTGTCATTCGATGTTGCAGTCCATCTGGAAGTTGACTCCAAGATGGAATCCATTTCTGAATAAAATAAAATCTACATGCCTAATTTGATTTATTTTACGATTTTTCAATTTTTTTCCCTCTTTCGCTTTGCATGAATACAATGTTTTTTTTTTCTGCCTTCGAATTCAGTTTTACACGGTAAAAACAAATTTGGCATATTCGCAACCACTAAATAAATAAAAGAAACGCTTACCGAGTAGTTTATAGGAACTTCGAATTTTACTGATCATTGAACACAGTCAAGAGATGAATGACGTCCTTCTGGCCTGACCAAATCAACCTCAACTGCAAATATTACTACCTGGTTGTAGGCCATGGTAAATACAAGGGACTTTCGAAAAGTTGATGACCTGAATATGAAAAGGTAGTGGCACAGTATTAAAAAAATTCTGCGCTTAATGTATACCATTTCAAAATATTAACACGCCAAGTTTCAGTGATGTCTTTTTTTTAATTATAGGTCCTGAAGTCAACAAAGTTGTGTGAATGAGGAAAGGTGGACAAAATCATTCATTGTGCTGTCATCCAATATTTGGGAAAAAAGAGAATAATGGCAAAGGCAATTTATGAGGATATAGTTACAACACTGGGGGAGGATTCCCCTTTCTATACCATGGTTAAGAAGTGCACAGCAGAATTTAAACGAGGGAGGGAGAGCCTAGAAGATAACCCATGCTTTGTAAGACCTGAAACGTCCATCGCTCTAGAAGTTGTTGATAGTGTGCATGGTAAGGTGATGAGTGATCGAAGAGTGACAGTTCGGTACATTACTTGTGTCTTGGGCATCTATCTGAATGTATTTATCACATATTAAGGTTATCGCTTGAAAGAAGTGTCAGCACGAAGAGTCCCAAAGTTTTTGACAGCAGATCAAAAACACACAAGAGCTGATAAGTCAAGTGAACATTTGCATCGTTTTCAAGCAGATCCAGAAAATTTTCTTGCAAGGTTTGTGACCATGGATGAGACATGCCTATCACTTTCAGCCAGAGACAGAGGAGCAGTCCAAAGAGTGGTAAAACAGCTTTTACCATCGTTTTTTTTTTTTTTTTTTTTTTTTTTTTTTTTTTTAATGCTAATGGAGTTTACTAGTGGCCTTACGTTCAATAAAGCCAGACAGTCACAAGGGCCGCAGACCTTGCGAGGAGTTTCATGAAAACAGCAAAGACAAACGCCGAGAAAAACTCAGCAATGGAGCCTTGTCCCACCACGACGACACGGCTGCTCACGAATCTGTTACTGCTATGTTTGCACTGCATGAGTGTAACTTTGAAATCTTGGACTATGCCTCATATTCAGTAGATCTAGCACCAGCGGACTTTCACCTATTTCCTTATTTGAAAAAATACTGTCGTCTGGCATCCATTTTTCCCCACTGATAGTGAGAAAAATGCAAGCCTTGCTGCAGAGGATGCATTCCTAGAGTCCCAAGAGTTTCTTTGTAGCTTGAATCAACGTTTTGCAGCATTGCTGACAAAACTGTATTGACTCCAGAGGGGACTATAAAATAACACGTTACGAGACTCCTCAAATAAACCCTTCATACTCGGGCCACAAACTTTTCAAACGCCCCTCGTACACATCCACAGTGTCCTACAACCAAGACTTCCTCACACCGGGCGGAAAAAGCCCGGATTCGAATCCCATCAGTGACGCGAGGAATTTTTATGGGCTTTTTCATAACGTGGCTGACGTACTCGATATCACGCGAAGAACGCATGGTTTTTCCGAGAAACTGGGGGGAGGGGATTTCTTCCGGCGAACTGACCACAGAAAGCACGTAATTTCCAGACATACCATAAACATCGCAATATGGTTGAAGTCTCTGATGCCTCTAAACCCTATAGCAAAAACAACCAAGAGAATGCATTCGACTTACTATGGCCTTAGATACTCACTGTTGATTAAAAATCAGTCTCCGATTCGTGGCTCATTATCCAAATGAATGTAAACTGCTACTGGAAAGGTTAATGTACCAGTCATTCACCAGCTTACCTCATATGAAGATGATCTGCTCAACTATCCAGTGATAAATAAATAACCCGCCCAATTTTGTATGCCTGCGATGAACCTTCTTGTATACTCGGCAATAAATGGATAGTTCTTTCTCTGGAGACCTTTTATGTGAAAATGAGATAGTATATCATTTTGTTTTCTACGTCTCTGTCTCTATTAATATTGTTATTGTATATTTACTGCTTTCATTAAATCTGTAATATGCATCGCTTGTCTTCCTTTTCCACTGCGTTTCCATTAAGATCGCGAAAACAATTGGAGACAACAACGCTAAAAATCACCGTCATGTTAAAGGTCATCCCTTTTCTTTGGACTGCAACCATTCGATAAGTTTTATGTTCGCATAACACGGCTACAAATTATTCTGCCGATTAATCTTGTGCGATATAAGAGGAACTAAATTTTCTCCGCAACTAGTTCGCTTATAGAATAAAGAATTACTCAAATACTCCTCCTCCTACCAACACTGCCATACTCAGTTGCTGAAAGAAAACAATCAAACTTTTATGTGTGAAGCATCCCACTTGCTAACATCAGCCAGAAAAACGGAACGAGCTTTCAAACAAGGAGCGTGTTCCACCAGTTAGCTTTGTGCACACTTCGCCTCCTTAGAAACGGATATCTGAACCGTGCATCCAAACATAAAAATCTCAAGACATTTTTGCTATTTTCCTATACATAAACTATTCAAACAAAATTTCGAAATTCGCTCTGAAATACATTATTCGTTTTTCTGAAAGAATAATGTATTTTCCCGTTGTTCCATCTGCATGTTTCGCTCCGTCGTATATTCATGAAAGTTCAGTCAATACCATACCATTGCCGCCCTCTCAAGCGAAAGGTTACTTGAATTTTTTTTCCTTTAAGTGTACAGGATGGATGTAATTAAAGTTCTTTTACTTGGGCGCACGCTCAGAGAATAAACGGACAGTATTTATTAACGATATTGCTTTTAATTCTTGCTTCAGGCCCAAGAGGAGATCAAAGCCCTTAAGCAAGTCAATGACCAATAAGAAGACCCCAACCAGAGTATGATTAGCCATTCATTAACTGTGTTCAAAGCATTTGCATGACTCCAGGTTGGAATGATATATTACTCTGCCTGTTGCAAGGATTCATGCAAATTTAATGAATAGATGATGAAATTCTGCTGTTTTAAGTAAACATCACAGAATCGAATCCTTGTGGATTTTCTTTTACCCAGTTGTGAGCATCGTTCCATAAAACATTGCAGGTTGTCTGTGGTCAACCTCCATTTATACAGTAAACGGCAATGCATATATTACTCCAGATCATAGAGTAATACACTGGCCTACCATAATTGCCTGACAGCTCCCCGTGGATAGTTGGTTACAGCCTACCCAAGCGCCACATGTGAGACAACTATAGTTGTGGACCTTCAAGGAGAAAATGGTACAATTGTGAATGCAATAAGCCGCAAATCGAAGGCGTTAACAGACTTCCAGCGCGTAATGATAGGTTGCCACATAAGCAATTGATCTGAAAGTGACATTACAACAGCACTGGAGATTCTTCTGTTGACGGTTGATGTGAGCTTCAACTGCAAACGGATTAGTGCCTGAACCGACCCAAAAAACCTCTGAAGCTGACGGAACATGACAGGAGTGTCTTGCAATGAATCGTCAGTTCCGAACTCACGTCGACATTGTAGCAACACGTAGGTCCTCAATGAGACGATTGGGACACATGTTATCACCAGTACAGTTCTCAGGACTTGCACGATGGAGTTGTGTGAGACGGTCGTGCAGTCTCCCACCAGCCATTAATCACACCGACTAATGCGAGACTGTCTTACTTAGTCTTGGACCCACCGTTCTTGTACTGTAGACCATTAGAAAGCTGTGCTTTGAAATGACGAATCATGGTACATAGTTTAGGTGGGCGCCTCCGTAGGGAGGAGCGGCAGTGCATAGCACACGCTTCTTGATTAGACCGGCGTTCGAGCCCGTGACCAGCAAATACGGAGAATGCGGAAAGGTCAGTGAATGACCACCGCATATCCTCGGAGCAATATGGCCTTAGTTGCTAATGCTCCTAAAAACCAAAACAACAATAACAATAGTTTAGGTTTAGAAGTTATAAATACAAATTTATAGTTTAGAAGCTATAAATCTGAATTTATAGCTTCTATAACTTCATTGATGGATTTATAGAAACTATATGATGATTTAAGTGAAAATATATTTAAATACAAATTTAATAATCCTACTAAAAATATTCGGACACTTCTCCTAATACAATGGACGGTGAGAACAAGATGAACGCAGTCTGACGATCGTGTCTGTATGTGGCGGATAATAGGAAAAACTACTGGCCGAAATTGTATCGTCCCGTTAGTGACTTTTTGCGAAGGCAGAGTGATAGTCTGAGGCCGTTTTTCATCTTTTTGCCTGGAACCATTTGTTGTTTTGGACAAACTTAATGAATACTGAGGTCCAAAGACGTCGTGGACAATAATGCGTTACCTACGTTGTGGCAGCACGTCGGGAAGGCTCATACCTGTATCTCCATGTCATACTGCTCGTATTATGACGGACTGGAGGACATGAGTGTCGAACAGTTGGACTGGCCAGCCCAGAGTCTTATAGAGAACCTATTATGGGACGAATTGGATCATCGGATTCGCGTGAGAAGAGACTGCCCAAAAAAACAGAGTTGAACTGAAGCCGAATTGCAGAAAATATCGGGGAACATTTGAGAGGAAAAAAAAAAACTGATGGAAAGTAAGTTCTGAATGAAAAATTTTCTGAATTCATTCAGAAAAATAAGTTCTGAATGAAATCAGAAAAATAAGTTCTGAATGAAAACTAAAACAAAAACCGCCCTATTTCTGGTGTTGCTTTTGGTACTAATTTTTCTCTTTGTATAATTCTTGTCTGGATTTGACAGGCGATATTTGCCCTCTTCTTGTATACCATTACATAAAAATATTATGGAACAAAATTAATACAAATGTTTTTAATAAAATTGCCACCGACTGTGTGTATTATTAATTCTAAATAAATTTTGTTTCTGTGTAGAATTGATGCCAAGTGATCATAATTATATATGTGCTATTAGATTTTATGAAAGATTTTTATACGTGCCTAATTAATAATGTGTAAGGAGCATCCCCCCAAAAGATAATTACTATTTATTAGCATCTTAAAAGGATTCTCATGAAACCCATTCTAACACTACGTAATTATCTTCTAATTTACCTTTCTATTAAATTCTACATATTTGCACATAAACGTGCTAAGCGTCAGCTGGCAGTTTAATTAAGCACGGATCCAATCTGTTGTTAGTGGTGTAATTTGTATTACCTGCACTTTAACAAAGCTTTCCCTAGTTAAGACTCTTCCGTTCCAACGGAGTCTTAGCTACGCAATTGTTTTTATGAAACCGTTTTATCTTTCAAGACAGTAAACTGAGAGTATTAAGCATCTTATATACACAGATTTAGTAAGAAATAGCATTTCTACCTCATTTAATAAGAAATTCTGAAGTGAATGATAGAAAATAACTCTGTCAATTGATTTACTGCGTGATTTCCCCAGAATGGTACATTTATCTTTGTACCTTTTGTACTTTAGTACAAATCCTTTCTCTCTTTCTTGGGGAGGGGGGTGTTGAGACAAATAGCAATACAAAAAGATAAAATATAAAAACATTGATGGATTTATAGAAACTATACGACCCGTTGGTTTAAGTGAAAATATATTTAATTACAAATTTAATAATTCATATTAAAAGTATTCAGACATGTCCCCTGACACAGTGGACGGTGAGAACAAGATGCACGCAAAGTAGGAAGAGATTTAAAGCTGTGCGGGCAATAAAAAATTGTAGTGTGCGTTCACAAGATGAAAAGAAAAATCCAGAATAATTCATTGGGAGAACTCCCGCATTCTCTGCCTGAGGTCGGTTAATTACAACCTCGAATGAAGAAGACTTCAGAAAATCCAGATCTCTCCAAATGAGTGGTGGATGGCGATGTATCTTGCTGATTAGGCTGCCAAGAGGGCTGGTTTGTTGGCAATAGCAAGTTATCACAGCAAGGCTAAAATCACGGTGACGAGTCACAGCAAGATGCTTATGAGTTTTCAGTTTTCATAGTCGATTGCCATATTAACAACTTATGTGTATAACTCCGGCACAGCAACATAAGTCAGAGGAGTTTACAATTAGGCAGTGTGATAATAATGTTATACTTATTAATATTTAGTGTATTTATCGGTCACGTTGGCTCGAACCATGGAGAAACGCGTATACTACTGCACTTTCCATAGACCACTCGGCTACGTCAGACTTCATCACAATGATGTTCAAACGAGCATCATTGTTTCAGCGTATTCCAGTTCACAAGGCGAATGGAATACGCTGAAACAGTGCCTGGCCAGTATGCTGCTCTTCTGCAATTGAACTGGTAAATGTACCGAAGGAGTAATGGACGAGGTACGGGTTGACAGAAAGGATGCCTGCCCAAAGGAACTGTTTGAAAGAAGTTTTCCACGATGGACTGTGCTGTCATTAGGGCAAAAGATGTGCCTCACTCACTGCACATTGTTAATTTGTTCACTAAAACTCGTTTTTCACAATCGCGACAATGTCCGATACTTTTGGTTGAGAAGTGTATATTCATTCAACATGTACAGTATCTTGTGCTTTGGACAGTAAACGAGCCACTGCAAGTGGCCCCTAACAATTATATCTGATATATTTTTTTCCGCCCTTTTTTGTATCAAAAAGAAAAAGGGGGAAAAAAAAACGCAAGCTGACCTTTTCATTACAAAACATTCGTTTAATTGGTAACCAGCAATTCGAAGATCCTCTAAATTTAATTTTTCTTGTCTCTACGTCTGAGTACCCACTGATTATCACATGAAGAGCGTTCTTTCACTTCTTTTTTTTTCCTTCGAAAAGTCTCTAAACAAAAGCAAGGACACTCGGTTCAATGTAAATTATTCGGTTCATTATACAGAAGACATCCTTGTCGACGTTAGAAGCGGAGAATCTTAATTTATTGTGATACCTCCCTTCTAATCCCCGTGTTTACTTGCCTACTCTAATTACCTTCTGTCTGTTGTCCTTTGGCAAAGACAAGCCAATGAACAGCCGACTTGTTTTCTTTTTACGCACTCCTAAACTCTGCGCTTCCTAGAAAATACTTTACACTAAACCGAGTGTGGAAGAACTGATGTGTGAACTGCCAGGAGGATATCTTGTAAACGTCGAGCAGTAGTGTTATAAATTTAAACCATCCCCCGCACCAAAAATTAGTCCTTATGCAACTATAAAAAGTAATTATTTTCGGTTCTCGTAGAAGAAAACATTACATACATACTGTGCCTGGTCAGAATAATAAAACAAGTCGGGTAGAGTAACTCATGATTTGTTCTGACAGGCTGGATGGGTGGCGAAGTACTTGATTCTATGCTCTACAGAAGCTTAATCTCGTCAGCTGTAACTTTTAAATAAAACATGCCGCAAAACAGTTGTCAAGAATATTGTCAAGAATTATCAAAAGGTGGATGTTAACACTTTTGGATGACTTTCATTAATATCAAACACGTAAGAAAAGCTTTTTCCCATAAACTCGGGCAGAATCTTACAGCCATCGCTATCTGTTGGAGGAATGAGCTAAAAAGCAGCCCTCCACATCGATTGAGCTACAGACGATGGGTTGAACTTTTGAGCCCATCATTAAGTGCGATAAATATTAATCGAAACATGGGCTTACCTCAGAAGAGATTAAATGATTAATATTCCACAGACTTCTTAAGTCAGAAATTTTTACAACCAGTGTTTCCCCTTCGGTCTTATTTGGTATACGCTCTTGGACTGATGTCCCTTGGCATTGCAAAACTGATTTGTATGCAAATAAATTACTTGTAATGCACAATTTCTTCCATATGCGGTCCTGGTATATACTAAGTAGCTGCTGCGATGAAACCTGATTCTGAAGGGGTCAACACCAAAATCCACCTTCCCCCAGCTCTCAGAGCAACACAGCAGATGTCCTTCAACTGTGCAGGCTCTTATCCTACGTCGAAGAAAGAAGGTTGTTATTCACAATCAAGATGGCCACTGGTAAAATTACAGAGACGAATTTCTGGGATCACTGCTCTTAGCGCATTCCTCCTCCCTTATCTCCGGTCTTCAGCACAGCTACTAGCAGACCATAACCGACATATACTGCCCTCACTGCAAACGATCGACGGTGACCTCCAAGAAGTAGTAAACAACAAAAAATACAGAAAGGGAATCCTCGCTACACTAAAACTTTAGAACTATGTTTTTGTCTTCCACTAGTGACACCCGTGACCACCACATATGTATCCTCGATATGCTAAACGCAGCCTGCACGTGTGACCCCACTGGACCACGCTTGTCGAGCTTGCCACTTAAATGATATCTCATTGCTAATTTATGTGGTTACGGTTAATGTAATGATTTAATTATTTATGTATTTATATGTATGGATGTGGATGTAAATATGTATTGTAAACTCCTGGCAACACCATGCCGTGGCGGAATTATTTGTATGTTTGTAGCTCATACTGCAATTAAAGATTCTATTTTATTCTAAATGTGTTCAGGTGAGTAGCATAGGTCGATGACGGAAGGAATTTTTATGGGTTTTCAAAACGTGGCTGAGTTAGTCGGTCTCAGGTGAGGGTAGCATGGTTTTTCTACCGGAAACTCGCGGTTTTCGTTCAGCAAACAGAAAATCTACCTCAGAAAACACACACAATTTACAGACAATATTCATGAAGCAACATGGCCTTAGCTGCCTATGCTCCTAAAATCCAATAACAACAACATAAATATTCTTCACGGGGTGGGGGTTAACCTCTCATCGCACTAACAATGCTGCGCAGCTCCTCAAATACCTCTGTTGCAATGAAACTGACCTATCCTAATATATCTCACTCATATTCAGTGATATCATATGCTCTTCTGCCATACTTACTTCGGTATGCACTGAGCCAACATGTCTACTGTTGGGCTCGCGATAAATGGAAAGCTCTGAAATAAGTATTTGGGTATTAAGCTTATTTACTCTGTGCAGTGAAAACATGATCACAGCCGTGTTTTAACAACCATTCCTGCCCTCTTAGTGGTACAAATTTCGTGGCGAGAACCCGGTAAATATGATATTGCAGGTACGTGGATATCCATGTCGATCTAATATCTAATTAATAGATCGATATGGGCAAGGGACGTGATTTGATTGATTTCGAAAAAAGGGATGATTACCGGTTGAAGTGTAGCGGTATTAAGTATTTTATTTAAGTGTAGTTGTTTTTCCGACCCCAGGGTTTCCTCCATTAGCCGCCTTTATACGTCTTGTGGTGAGGCTTGCGCCCTAATCGGTCACGCGCGTGTAGTGTTTTGTGTGTAAATTTGTGCTCTGTTCTGCTTTTATGTTGTGTGACGGGCGCTTGGTATCTTACCAAATGTTCCATTCTGGTATCAGGATCAGCATACAGAGGAAGCTCCTCAAGGACATACCTGTCTTCTTTAAGGAAAGAGTCCAAATATCATGGACCAATTTTCACCCCATCAAACTTCAAAGATTCATCATTAACAAATATATATACTACATATAATCAATAGCAAGTCCAAGATGGCTTCAACAATTCACCAAACAACACAGATCCAAAAGGATAATCCACTGGAGTAGCTGTTGTTGTTGTTGATATGGAGGTTTGATGGCGCATAGGCTACTTTGGCCATAATGCACTGGAGTAGCATTTCAATGATCAAAAAGAAGAATCTTCAGAGGTAGTAGAATCCAGTAGTTCTAATTTATAACAATAACATTGTTACCATCTAATACAAGTAATCACTGCGAGAACTCGTAGAAGTCACTTTTCTGTAAACTAACCCTGATGTACAAAGAGCCACAAGAACAACAGTCTATCTTGAGTTGACTGATCGAAATTCATCTCTCCTTTTGAAGACACGTGTTGAAAATGTATTAAGAGCATTAAATACAACCTGAGATTGAACAAGTAAAGGTTTATTTTCACTAGTGGAGTGTCCTGCAATAAGTTGAAGTTCTCGTCTATAGACCAAATAGTAGTGACAAATAAAGATATAATCCACGTTCTCTTCAGCCCCACAACGTTACACTACCAAGATCTGAGGTTCTGTTGTTGCCACTTTTCAACGTAGATGGAAATAGATGGAATGCAGTCGTTTCCTTTCAGAAGCCAAAGAAGCACTGAAATCAATCTGCACATCTTCGAAGGAAACAGGACGTGCTTTCTTGAGATGATAATTCATGTATCTGTATTGGATCTCATAATGTACTGGTAGTTTTCCCAACAGAACCTGTAAAGCCACAGTAGATGTAGTCCTACATGCTCTAGACATCATTAGGAGGGCAGTACGCTGGGCCTGTAACAACTGTTTAATCACAACAGACTTAGTAGCTTTATAGCCCCATGCACCGGCACTATAGGTAATAATAGACAAAAAGACAATTGTAATATAGTCTGAGAGAGTGACCCCCTCAGACATCAGGTAGCGGTATAAAGGAAACTGCGAAGCTTGTGGGCTGTTCGCTTAGTGCAGTAGTTAGTGTTCCAAGAGTGGGCGGATAATGGACAGAGCAGCAATCGCAAGGCCAGTGACAGGTGCCCACGCCTCATCGATGGTTGGGGTGAACTTGGGGTAATAATAGATCTGGCCTATGGCGCACTTTGTGCGAGCCGATAGACGGAAAAGGGTGAAATAGCTGACCACGGACTTTAACCAGAGGATGACCAGCAGTGTTTTCAAGACTACGATCTAACGAACCCTCTCCACTTATGGGCTACCGAGGTAGGTGCCGTTCAAGGAATCCATGCTTACGGTCATCCATCGCCAACGATGCCTACAGTTTGCATTGACGACTGGAAAAAAGTTGCGTTCTCCGATATTCCGTGTGCATAAGAGGGGAAGGGCGGCAAATCGCGGAGAGGAATCACTCCGATTCCCTGGTTCAACAGAAAGAGGCAGGTGACGGCAGTGTTTGTTATGGGAGATGTTTCCCTGGAAATATCTTGGAGCCATCATAACCCTAGACTGCACTATGAATGCTGAAACTACCTATCCATTTTGTGACTGATCAGGTACACCCCTTCAGGATAATTGTCTTCCCAGGTGGCACAGATGTGTCCCAGCAGGATAATGCGCCCTGTCACGTTGCTATCATTTTTCGAGAGTGGTTCGCCGAACACAATGCAAATGACTTCTGCTTCGTTCGCCACCGGATATGCATCTCATAGAACATCTCTGAGATTACGTGGATCGACAGATCCGGCGTTTGAATCCTCCACCAGGAGCTATCGCAAATCAATGGGACACAACTCTGGAGACATGGTATACAGCATACCTTCTGCCATGTTCAGAGGCTTTATAGAATCTATGCTTCACTGTGTGGCGGCAAGAGTCAAAACGCAATGACCCACTATTAGGTAGTTGGTCATAATGTTTTCGGTGGACAGTGTATGACATTAAATAAGAGGACTTAGTGAAATTATTTGCATCTTGCTGTCCTTAAAGTGGCATGGGTTCGTCCTGTAGTCTATACCTTTTCCCCTTAATACGTTACTACAGATGAAACATCCCTTGTGAAGTTACAAGTGGCATAGTATTTAGGGTTAGGCATCACCTGTGGTTTCCCACATCTGCGCCATATGTACTCTGTGATGGAATGCAGAACTACTGCATAAGCCAGAAAAAAGTGTAGTGTCTGGTTTATGGAGTGTTGTGTCTCTGGCTACTTGGCCGCAGAGCCCCTAGTGGAACCCTACGATGCCCACCACCACCACTGGGACGTGAGCCAGGGTCGCCTGTGTTTTCTGGACGGAGACCAAACAAAAAAAAAAAAAAAAAAAAAGGGAAGAGAGTGGGGAAGATAGTAGAAGTGGTGGAGTTAAAGTAGGCAAAATGAGGAGGATGAGGAAAGAAGGCATCCTCCAGCTGAAAGAAGAGGTGGAAAGAGAGAAGTAGGAATCATCCCTGGTCTGGAAGCCCACCGAAGGCCAGGGAAAGGAAGACAGCTTACAGAGCAAGGAAGGTCTGCAGAGTTGGGAAGGTGCAAAGGGAAGTGTCTCAGTTTGATTTATATCAGTTCAGTGCCATCATTCCAACGTGGAAGATGTCCAGTTAGGTGATAAAAAATATATGTGCAGTAATGCTCTAAAACTTTGTCCTTAACGCTTCACACGGCAGCACTGTCAAGAATAGTAAGTTCAGGACTGCGTGAAGGTTAAGGCAGTGGTGCTGTTGGGGAAAGGGGTGTTACATAATTCAGAATGACCCAGAGAGATCTCAATCAGACAATTTCAAATCCAGCATTAAATGTGCCGGTACGCTATTATGCAGGCGCCTCCGTAGCCAGGTGGGAAGGAGCAGCAGTGAGAGCACACGCTTCTTGATTAGACCGGGGTTCGAGCCCGTCACCATCAAATACGGAGGATGCGGAAAGGTCAGGGAATGACCACCTCATATCTCGGAGCAATATGGCCTTAGTTGCTAATGCTCCTAAAAACCAAATAACAAACAAACAACAACGCTATCATGCTGCAGTCATATGTAATCAACAAAAAAAAAAAAAAAAAAAATTCTTTGATTAACTTGGAATTCAGTTATGCCCGCAATATGTTCTGGTATGTTGCTGTACTCTTATGCTTGTCGAAGAAGTACGGTCCTAACAAATGACTAGAATTATATTTCACCTTCCCACAGCATCATGTGTGGTGGGTTGAAATGTGGCTTTCCCTTGTACGTGATATAGTGGTTTCGTCATTTGCTTGGAAAGATCTGGGATTGAATATCGTCATAAATCGAAGGAATTCTTAAAGGCGTGTTCATTAGGGACCGTAATTCGTTCAACTCAAGTAAGGACGAAATAATAGAAGTTTTTCTCGCTAATGATTACAGGTTTCTCAGCGTGCATGGATGTACTCTTGAAACAATCTTGTAGAGTATATGAAAACTCGCCCTATTTTGTTCATTAGTAAGTATTTGAGGTACGCATTATATAAAGAAATGTCTGTTTTTAAGATAATTTGGGCCACTGTTTTTTTGTCACTGATGATAACTGCAAAACCCACTGAATTTTTGTCCATTCTTCCAAGGACATTTCTCTTCAATATTCTTTTACAATATATTATCTCCTAATCAAAATCTACTTAGGTAAGATATTAGTCTGTTTAATACTGAATAGAGGTTTTTGTTTTGGAGCTTATTTTGGATCACACCCAATAAAAGGAATGTTTTAATTTCCTTTCGCAAGTTCTCTTGTTCTTTAAGTGCGTAGTTCCAGCAAAAATGCGACTGAAGTCCCCGTCACCTAAGGCAATTTGTGTGTCGTAGGAAAAGTTGATAGTTTGTCTGCAAAGGATCAATTTCGGGGAACGCTGCTGGGGAATTGTACACGACCAAGCAATGAAAGTAGGTCATTGCCTAATGTGTTCTGTGCAATAATTTTTATTCTTCCGCAATCTCCATTCTCGTACGCTCTACCAAAAACAGAAAGCGGAGATTTCGCAATGCAAAAGAGACATTTGCCAAAAGAAGAAGTGTGTAGGCTTTCCGCAGTACCGACTATCGTTGCGTTCCGGTGTGCTGATTTCCACTTTACCCGATACTTAAAGCAGATACGGGCAAGCAGTTTCTTTCTCTCTCTTTCTTTTTTGCTCACCCCTCCTCATCCACCCCGTTCCTCCTTCTCTTTCTCATTTTTCTATTCCACCCAAGTGGGCAGCGGTACATGTGGGTGAGTGACGGCAAAAGACGCAGGAAGATAATTTAACGGTGTCAGCGAACTAGCCTCAAGTGGCCTACGCATCCATCACAATACCGGGGAAGGCGAAAACGCGCGAGGAAACTTTCATAACATAGCAAATATTCCAAGTATTAAAAAATGGAATCGAATAATACAGAACATTTTGATTTTTGTTGACGTCGAGTAAAATGCTTAACTTGAATTATTCGGCTTAATTGACGAGCTGTAACAAGGTTTTAAAATAACCAACTCGCAAATACCAAAAATGGTTTACGCCCGCACTTTTAAATCTCTTTAAGAGATGTAACTTTGTGAACCGAACGTCTTGTAAGCAATCTCCCCGATGAACGTCGGAACGAGAGTTAAGCCAGCAGTGAACTAATTGAAAGTATAGAAATGCGGAAGCTGTAAAACAGATCTCACAAGTCTTGTTAACAGCCATCGAACAGTCTCCGTCTCGAAATACGAACGGGATTTATTTTTCCAAATGCCATAAAACGCAGCCGTAAAAGAAGTTGCGAGCATTTCTCCCACACCCCTCATTTCCCTCGTAGCGTAATTAATTCTCACTTTAAATCAAAGTCCGTTGAGGCCCCCTCCAACGAATTCGCGAGATGCCGACCGACACTTTCGCGCTGGTGTTAGCTTGAAAACAGAGGTGCTGTGGAAACGGTTGATCGGCGTACCGTGACGATAGGAAACTAGATACTCACTAGAGGTCGTTATTAATTGCAGCCATTGAACTGGAGACGAGGCCCAGCCACAGACCGATGGGCGCTTTACAGCACTTCTCGACTCAGTAGCTCAATTTCTTTCCTTCTAACCCCTTCTTCGCCGAACGCTATTCAAATGACGCAGTTGTAACCATAACAACGTAAGGATTAACACTAACTCTGGTCCCTGAATGAAACTCTTATAAATACTTATTGACTCGTTGGCCGGCGTGTATTACAAATATCTGCATGCTGCTGACATTTTGACTATTACGTCTTCCGTGCTTGGCTTCATTCAGTCCATTGCTTAATATCAGGTATCACTTGGACATCTCTGAAAGTTCACCCCCCTGGGATTTGTTTGAATGCTACTGCAACTTTAATTCCGGATCATGAGCTGCTGATTCAGTCATGTAGAATTGCTAAATCACAAATTTATATATCTTTTTCATTTCCTTTGCAAAGCATAATATTCTGGACTCCCTACTCTAGAATGTTAATCCACCCACTCAAGTGCACCAAAATTGTCACCTGTGACTAGGTATCTCAAGACGACTGTAGTTTGTCTATAAAGACTGAAACGTAAAACTAAAACGCAGTCTGTAAAGACTGTTTGTTTTTTAATTAATGGCATTACTTTTATAAAGAGTTCTACTTGTTCTCCAGACATTTGAAGGTTGTTTTCAAACATGTCTTAGTTTTCTGCAGGCTTAACAAACATTTTGGTGCTCCTGAAATATCGTGCCGCATCATTCTTTGCTTCACCTACCAACGATAATGTATTCAACTTATTTTTGAAATATTATACTGCACTCATTAATTAGATGTTTCCAAATAATATGAAACCAGGTACATCTGTCTCCCTCGTTGAAGTAGAATATCCGATTCACTGTTAGGGAAAAGTATAAAGATAAATCACCTTTGGCTTTACATTAAACGGTTAGGATTCATCATGAACATCCAAAAAGCTTAACCTACAATTTCCTTACTTGTTCAACTTATGAACCGGACCTTTTTCTTCTACACGTTGAACAGTCCATGAACAACAGGATTGGTTTGCAAGGTCCTAACTTTAGTCGGTTTCGTCTTATGGAAATAATCAATCCAATTCGCTATCCCTCCCCCGCACGAGAAGCACTAATATTTTTCAACTTATTCTCAAACTACTATGATCAAATTGTTAAAATTGGATTCATCTTTATGCTTGTTTGAGTACGTTCCATTACTTGAGTTATTTTAATTTAATTTATTTGGCATTTTTTAAATAGATTCATTCACCTTATTAATTACGTGGTTAACCTTTAAATTTCCTACTTTGGTTCATTTAATTTCATAGATAAACCAGTCTGTGTTTATAACAGATCGATTCACCTTTAGAATGAATTCGCTTTTGTATAAGCTAGAAAACTCGAAAAATTAACAAGTTAGGATTACCTAACTTGTAACGCAAACAAGTTAGGATTACCTAACTTGTTTGCGTTACATTTTAGGTGCTTTCCATTTTAAAATTAACGTAGTTTGAGAATTAAAAAATTTCGATGTCGCACTCAAGAAGGCTCAGCAGAACTTCACCAGGGGATATGAGTTAACATATCATCATGAATTATTCTAATTGTAAGTCCTGAAATTTTGAAAAGGATTGGTACTGCTGTTCCAGATTTATTGTAGTGTTTCTCTGGGACAGAATTTAATTTTTAACCCTTGTTTATAGGGACCAACAAAACATGTGCTGAAAATGTGGCGTCGACATGACATTTCTTTGAAGATAATGTCAAAAATCCCAAGCCTTCAAGTTATATTCATAGATATCTCGAAATTCTATGAAAAAGAAATGCAGAATTTATATTGGTTTGATTTTAATGAAATTTGGTATGACGCTCGCTGGTAATCGAGTTGTTATATGCGGGAGGAGGATTGAAAAACGATAAGTATATTACCTATGTGGGTACGTACTAGAAATTACTCGAATATAAAAACAGAGAAAATTAACGGGAAATCATACAAAAAATGACAAAGATCAAAATAAAGGAATATTAACTTAGAATGGAAAGTTAAAAGGTAAAGTAAAAAAAAAATTGAAAACGAAAAAAAAAAAAATAATGGCGGAGCACCTCACGGGTGTCCTTCAAAAATAACGTTCCCTCATTAACCGTTAATCAGTGATTAAAATTCTGAAAATGTAGTCAAACGTTTACCGTAATAGTTTCTGAAGTGATTTTTTAAATGGTATAGAAATTTGGCGGTAGAACCTATCAGGTGCCTGGCCACCGATTTTGCAACTATTCGGATTTTGCTTGAAGAATGGCATGGTTCCGGACAAGCGCCGACGTTGTGTTTGTGTAAAGTTTCAAGTTACTTGTTTTTCATCTCTCAGTAGGTCAATAAAGATCTACCCTCTGACCCTGGTCGTTTTTAAAAGATTTATTTTCACAGCATAAGGACAATAACACGAAACCCCGTATTCTCTCAATATGGCCTTTATTCTACTTATTGTACATAGTTTTAAATATCGCGCGCTCTGAAGGACGCCAAATGCAATCCATTAAGGAAAGATGAAATATTGGTATTATTCAAGAAGAATTAAAAGAAAAACAGAACCTAAAACGGTTTCTAAAAAATTCTAAAAATTAAAAAGAAAACGGTACCTGTCAGTTGTGCTGCCACTGTCTTTGCAACAAATGGAAACGCTACCACCGTCGGATTAAAGAGACCTATGATGGACGAAATTGTTGATAAAAAAAAAAGATCAGAGATCCAAAAGAACATACATACAAATGTGTCAAGATAACCGTCCAGCCACCTACAAATAGATAGAAATATGACATGATACACAAAGGCGTTTTCAGGGTGCAAACAACATAACCATTGCATCAGACAGACTTATGGATCCATTAAGAGATTTGGACATTACAAATACACAAGAAGGTAATAGTTCAATGCGGTTTAAGTACTCCCAGTTAAGGCAATTCATTGTACTTGTGCGTGTAAGCGTTTAGAAAACAGACTATTAGATAAAGGCTTAAAACTCCAGAAATGAAAGGAAAATATTGACAGAAAGGAAGACTGGTTTTAAGAAGCTGAAGAAGATAAGAAGGTATAAGGGTCTGGGGGAATATCTAGATTGATGGAAACGTTGTACGTGCTGTAAATTGGTACTGGATTGTTGCAGTGGGAAAAACAATCTGCTCAAGGAGGAGGAGATAAGTTTGTTATTAGGATTGCGTTTATGGCTGTTTCGACTAGCTAAAGTTTTAGTAAGCCCATTAAACTCAAATCTCCTTACATGAGTTCTTATCATCACAAACACATAGTCTCTTTCCCTTTCTTCTTTGTTCGTGTTAAATATCTATTCAAAATTTGTGTTATGTGCGTTTTTCGTGTTGTTAAAAAAATTACTAAATAAATGAATGTCTAGCTTCCAAACTAGACATTCATTTGTTTTTCATCTCGTTTTCTGTTTTAATCTCTTCCTATTTCTTAATTTTAGAAAGGCATGACGCCTTTTCAACCCACAGACTAGTTTGATACCGAATTATCGTGTTCGGCACTGTTCACTCTTATTGGTATTTTTAGTGTCCATCAACTACAGTGTTGATAATCGAAATTTCGTTACAATGAGAAAAGTAATCATGATAAAAAGACCTTTATCACGATTTACATTCTCCCAGGCTTGGAACCGTAAAAATGGATGGAACAGTTCCTGAAGTTCAGATTAACTTGTCTTCAGCCTTTTTTCATCCGAGGAAGAAAAAACGTATCGGTTATTTTTCTTCTCTATGCTAATTATTCAAATGCAATTTAAACGAAAGATATCAAGCCATGCTCTCTTGATATTCAGCCACCCAGCGGTGAGATTTACTATCTCGGTATTCCTAGGGGGAGGGAACTTTTGAGAAAATTCCATCACTGATAGAATTCAAAGTGGATTTAAATTAATATGACATTCGCGCTCTCTGAAAATATGCGGATTCGGATTCTACTAATTTTTTTTCATCTCTTAGATGTACAACACACTGGCGCTTTAAGGCTTTAGTCGTCTTCGAAATATCATCTGAGTAGGGTATGGGTATCGGATCTTGACCACATTTCGGTCTCAGTCAACATATCCTAGCCTGAAGAAGGGAATCCCAACGCAATTGTTAAACCTGCAATTGAACCATGCAAATGACCCTAAGAAGGAAAGAAGAAAAATTGCAGACCACCTACAAAACCTCTGGCAAGAAACATGGGACACAACACCTAAAGGAGCAATCACCAAAAGGTTTATTCCCTCAATTAGTCGGACTTCCCCAAAGCCTCCTCCCTGGTACTCGCCTGGATTGCAAGTCACCTTCCTGCTTACAGGCCATGGACCGTTCCAGCAAAAACTAACAGCCATGGGAATAGAAAATAACCCATATTGCCACTGTGCTGAAGAGGAGTCCTGGGAACACCTTATGTACGAGTGTCTCACTTACGACAACGCCAGACTTCAATTTCTCACAGAGATTCAAGGAAACCCCCGCAATCAGGAGTCAACTTTACTCCAAGAAGAGGCCACATACCTAGCCTTAACACGCTACGCCCAGGCTGTTTTCAATTGTAGAAGAGCAAGACTTGCGGAACTCAGGGCAGAACAGAATAACGTGTCACCCACGCGATCCCTTACTGGGATAGGATAATGCAATTTACCCTGGGTGCAGGATACTCACAGGAGCACCTGCTCCTGTAATTTCCAACTCCCTTCTCCATCCTCTTCCTTAGAGTGGACTGCCTTCCCTCTTTGGTCCACTCCAACTACTGTTCCCCACATTTGACCTCTTCTTCTCCTCTTACTCCCCCCCCATATGCTCTCTTATCTTTTTATTTTATTTATTTTTATTTATTTTTTTTATATATATATATATTTTTTTTTTTTTTTTTTTACAGCCTCAACTTTTTTTTTTCTTTTTTTTTCTCTCTTCATTTTTTTATTTTATTTTTATTTTTTTTTTATTTTATTTATGATTTTATTTATGATTTTTTATTTTATTTATTTTTATTTTCTTTATTTTATTATAATTTTCTTTTTTTCTTTTTTTTTATTATTATTTTTTTTTTCTTTTATGGCTTCTGTCAGGTAGCTCAGGCAACCCTGGCAGAGGCAGCCAGAGTATAATGGGCAGCCTGGCTCACCTCCCAGTGGTTGTGGCGGGCAACGTGGAGTCCCAGTAGGGGCCCCGCGGCCAAGCAGCCAGACACAACAACAGAACAAAGCACAATACTACATTAACCAGACATTACACTTTTTTTTTCTGGCTGTGCAGTAGTTCTGCATTACATCACAGAGTACATATGGCGCAGATGTGGGAAACCACCGGTGGCGCCTGAACCTAAATACTATGCCACTATGCCACTATATCCTAGCAACACCATTAAGCGTCTTCTGCAATAGGAAAGTTAACCACCATGGATCTCAAGTAACTTCTGATCTGTTGCTTAATATTGCCATATTATTTATATGGTTGGAATTCAAAATAATACTAATCAAGAGTCATAAATGAGCTTATGATTTATATTCATACATAGGAGAGAAATGCGTAGCTTGTTTATAATAAAAATAGTACTCATTTAGGATCTACAATTGTATTGGGTGGAATGGAGAAGTAACCATTTTCCTTAAAACTATTGAGGCGCTATTTAGATTTGTTTATAGTATAATTAATGTTTCGATCTTTACGTAAAGCCCTCGGGTTGAGTAGCTAAAGCTTTAATCTCATTGTAACCCACTGAGTTGGAATAATGTGAAGGCTTCAGCAGATAATTGCCTTTACGACAACACTCCAGCTGGCAATGAAGATTTCTGTTTCATCCGGGAAACAAAGAAGGCACGTTTACACACCTAACGGGACTATCTCCTCTCCCCTCCCCTCACCGTGCTATCGAAGGAGTTCCCACTGAAATGAAGCCATCATTCAAATGTTCGACGTTCTAAATCATGGACGAAATCGATCCATCACCAAGCGACTACCCCCTCTGGTGGTGGTGGACGAGCTATTTAACACATACTCAACTCACTTCTAAGTGAGTTGAGGGAAATGCTCAGCACTTGTATAAATTAAAACTAGCCTTTTTAAAAAGATATTAGTAAGGAGCAAGTTCCCGGATGTAGAACTTCAAAACGAGCAATAGAATGCACTGACTGAAAATTGCGCTATTAATATTCCACATCTAAATAGCAAAATAGAATTTTCTGCTCTTCCTCGCTTACCCAACCCTTTAAGAGCTCCATTCTTGCAGAACAATAACGCTAATTTTTCTAACCGATTTTAATAATCGTTCGTTGTAAATAGTTTCGAAAAGATAATTAGCATTTCTCTCTCTCCGCACTTTACATAAATCAATAGAGAAATGCAAACATTGGAAGGATAAGACAGTGTAACATTCATTAATCTTTAATGTCAGAGTTTCATTTGGCTGTAAGCACTTTTGATTAGCAATGACTCAGCCTACTGGAGAAACCACTGGGAAAAAATATGAAATAAACATACAAAAATAGGAATTTGAATTAAAGAAAAGAACTAAGGAAGCTGAAAATGAGTCCAACGAATAATCTCTAGTTTCATTATACCTTAATAACTGGAAAACAAGCCATATCTTCCCATAAAGATGCTGTGTTTACTTCCCTTAAGTAAGTGGCGTTCTTATTTTTTTGTTGGGTACTGTACACATCAGAGAATAAATACTATTTTTTTTGCGGCTCATCAGTTATGTCAACATAATTTTCTAATATCTAAGTCGATGCGTATCTGTGTGTAGTTTGATGTGAAAGTGTGGTTTGCACAGGTTATCGGAGATAAATAAAAAATGGCTTCAAGCTATTCATGAATTCCTTTAGCAAGACTTGTGGGCAGATCGTTTTTCTGGCAGCAAGAAAGAATTGCACTACTTGCATTATATTCCAAATTTATATTCCTAGCACGCGCCTGAAACGGTATATTATCTAGCACGTAGTTTTAGCAACCCACTATTTTTTTTGCTTGCTTAGATAGAAAGGAAAAATGATGCCGACCTGGTTCTATTAAATGAATAAATAGAAATTTTATTCTGCTCTTATTGCGTTAATATCCAACAATGGAGATTTTTGTGAAAGGCGCATTGTTGCGTCACATTCTGACGTCACGCGAGTGCCATATATTACGTCATGATCATATTACGATGTTTGAAATATGGCCATGAGAGAAAGAATGCAAAATTGTATTTGTGTATAAGAATTAAAATAGACATTACCAGAGAGGTTCAGCTGTACCACGAATATTCCATTGCATTCCTAACTCCTTCACTGTCATGGACTCGTCTAAAGATTTGGAAAATGTCTTCAGGAAAAAAAAAAGGCGCTGTTAGCGTCATAGACGTATTGCTTTGAGCTCAAATTCGTTACTCTCAGTAGGACATCGTGTAAACAGTTTAGACTTCACGTCAAGCCACCTGGTGACAAAGAAAAGAAGTAAAAGGTGATTATCGGCTGATTGTCTGTTAGAAGTGGGGTTATTAGAGACATAAACAGGCAACGCGAAACATGGGGTTTCTTTCAGCTGTGAAGTGTCTGTCAGCGGTTGTTCTGCTTTCTTAAACGCAGCAGGACTCTCCGGGAATGCAAGAACGCCCTAATGATGCTGAAACGACGTTCATAACTCAGTCAAATGGCTACTGCTAAAGGCGTGCATCATATAATCAATAGGAAAGTAGCCTGGTAGAGATTTTTGAGGTAGAGAGCGATTTCAGTTATTTTTCTTATTTTATATAATAATTCTGTTTTCATTAACTTAGTGACAGATGGCGCTGTCGTCACATGAATAGATTCATAGATCACTTTTTTTCCTTCTTTTTTTTTTAACTTATACAGCGTCATTGTCTTTTTTGCCAATGGCTCAGTAACTTTTGTGCTAATAGTCCGATTCAGATAATACAGCAGACGCTGTTTATTGTGATCACTAATAATGTTGTTGTTATTATAAATTTGTTTATCCACCAAAACACGGACTGGAAATGTGTGTTATTTGCAGACTGAGGTACGAGGTTAGTGTCCATCACACATTCATCAGCTGATAACAATTCTCTTAAGGTTGTCTTTCTTTAGAGCTTTATCTTCGCAGAATTTATCTCGAGATGCCTAATTTGTTGAAGATCGCAAGATTATTGGAGGAAACATCCCTCAAGATTTGTCAGAGTTAGTCGCAGTGGGAGGCAAGAATCAGGATGATCTCTTTTCGCCTTCTTTGGTCCGGATATTAAAGATGATACAGCTGTGGCATCTATTCGTCCCGTTATAAGCCGTGCTAATGAAGTCAGTCAATGCGGTGCGTTGGGCCCTCGACTGAAAGGGGGCCCGCCGGAAAAAAAAAAGTAAAAATATAAATTTTTTAGTTATGTTTATGGTAAAATTTACTGTGTCTACGAACAATTTTTTTTTTTTTTCACACGAAGCATGTTTATTGTTAGCTAACTGCACACCACAAACGGGCCGACCGGGCTAGCAGGGTGGGTAAAGTGTCAGCCTGGCAACCCAAAGGTCGCGGTTTCGAATCTCGCCTCGGGCTTGGATCAAAGTAGCGCAAAAACCTTGGGAGGTACATTATGGCCACAGAAGCCGATGCCCCAACAACTAACAAAAAAAAAAAAAAAAAAAAAAAAACACACACACACACTAATAGAGGTGAAATGGTATTAGCATAGCTGCTGCTTCCAGGGCAATTTTTAATGTTTTGTTTTGAAGGATTTTATTATTATTTATTTTTTTTTTACCAAACCAAATATTTTCAGGGGTCCCACACTAAACTTTGCCCAAATTTGCTTAGATTGGTTGGTTGATTGGGGATTTTTTTGGCTCATCGGCATCTGGGGCCATAGTGTGCCATACATATAGTAAGTATGGATGTTATTTCTTGCAGGTAGGGATAATTTCATAACTAGGACTACAAAATTATAAAATATATATTTTTTATTAGCTAAAGGAGGTGATATATATTAATTATTTTGAGAAAAGCAATGATGTTTGAGACACTTATTTTATTACCCAAGATTGAATCGAGTGTAAGAGGGTCTTTCGTTATGTCAGCAGTGAAAATGTTCTGGCGTTCTCTTGCATATTTCGTGCATTCGACAAAGATATGTTTCTCGAAAAGTGTAGCGTTACAGTAATGACACTGAGGGGGAGTCTTCCCTCTTAAGAGATAACCATGAGTAATGTTAGTGTGGTCTATTCTCAAACGAGCTAATATTACCTCCTGCTGTCGAAGTGAACTGAAGCTTGAAGGCCATCGCTCAAGATTTGGTTTAATACTTCGAAGTTATTGTTAAGCTGTTGCTGCCATGATAACTGCTACTGGCACATGAATTTTTCTTGGATTATTGGTCTATAGTCTTTATGAGGGACTTTCCTCTTGTTGGTAGGTGGTAGATTGGCCGATTTTGGCAGCGTTGTCCGCTAGTTCATTCCCAGTGACCCAGTGCTTCTCCCAAGTTCTGATAATGTACGCAAAGAGGTGATTATTTATTTTACAACAGCGTGAGCGATGTTCATGGTGTTTTTCAGTGCTTGAAGTGCACTTAAAGAATCTGAGAAAATCGTGCTGTTTTTAATATCGGAGGACTCCATGTAATTCAGTGCAACCTGAATTGCTATTAGTTCGGCAGAGAATATACTGAACTCGCATAACAACTGATATGCTAATGTGATTTTGGGAAAACTGCAGCGATTCCAATGTGGGCATCGTTGTTTGATCCATCAGTATGTATTACGACGAAATTGGGAAACTGGTCCACTGCTGTATGGTATAGTTGCAAGAAATTTTCTTTATGTAAAGTAGATTTATTCAATTCATGAAGGTGTAAGTCGCATGTAGGTCGAGGGATGTTCCAAGGAGTAAGAGAGAATGGGAGGATACGCGCCAAATTGTTTAAGTAATTTAAGTTTAATTGTATAAATTTAGTTCTTCTAAGAGGTGTTTTATTCTCATACCCAAAGGACGATTTGCAGTAGGGCGGTTTTAGTATAACTTGCTGTGATGTGATGTGAAAAGTATTTGCCAGTTTGGGTGTTCTGGCATAAATCTAATTTTATATGCATAGCGTAGTATCAGCTGTTGTCTTCTGATGGAGAGAGGAGGTTCATGCTTCGGCAAGTAAAATATGTATTGAAGACGTGCGATATGCTCCTAAGGCAATGCGTATTGCACTGTGATGAATAGCGTCAAGCCAGCGAAGGGCACTGGGTCTTGCTGAGCTATACACCGGTACTCCGTAGTCAAGCTTCGATCTGATTACAACTCAATATAACCTTAACAAGGTAAGGCGATCAGCTCCCCACTTAGTCGCTGAAAGAACCCGGATGATATTTAGCTTTTGCTGACAGGATGTTCTTAGTTTTTTTAATGTTTTAAAATGGTAAGTTTATTATATAATGTGATTCCTAAGAACCGTATGGTGGGATGAACTGCTATTGGTTGTCCGTTCAGTAGTTGTTCGGATATGAGTGGAGTTTACGTTGGCCGAAAAATGGATACACAACGTTTTTTAGGGACGGTTGGAAGCCATTAGTTTGTTTCCATGAACTGATTTTATTTATTGCCCCTTGTAACTGTCTCTAAACACCGTCTGCGCGGTAGCACAGAGGTATCGTCACCGTCCTCCCCACACCGGGTGGAAAAGGCCCGGGTTCGAATCCCGTCGATGACGCTAGGAACTTTAACGGGCTTTTTTCACTCCGTGGCAGAGTTAGTCGGTCTCAGGCGTAGATAGCAAGGTTCCACTCCCCCAGAAACCGTGGTTTTTTCGTCCAACAAAACAGGCAAATCGACCAGAGAACACACGCAATTTACAGACATGATATATAAACGGGTATATGTAAGAAATTACGGGTGGCCCTAATATAATAATTTGAATTTTTTTGAATACTCTCAACAGTATTCATGCTCTTCGCATGACACGAAATGCTAAGATCATCTACAAATAGTGCGGTATAGGTATAGGTATATTTGGGTCTAACGGCTCCTGGGATTTCTCCCATCTCCGCATATATACACTGTATCGGACAAGCCAGGGATTTAAAAGTATATGGGTCATGTGGTATTTAGCATGTTGTGCCCTTGTTCATCCGGCCTGTTAGCCGCCGGGCCCCTAATGGGACCCGACGTTACCATACCTCGCCACGGGGAGGCCGGCCGGGTGTTACCTATATAGTACTCTGGCGGGTCCTGCCACCTACTTTCCTGGGATTTCAGTGGCTAGAACCTAAAAAAAAAAAAAAAAAAAAAAAAAAAAATGCTGTTAGCGGTTAGTTATTAGCATTTGTTAGAATAATTTAGATGTTTGCGAGGGGCTATACGCTGAAATAATATTTTCTATATGCCTAAATGGGTCGGGCAGGAAATTTTGATGTAGTTAAATTTGGACGCGTAGGGCTGAAAATGCTGTGAAAGTCAACAATAAAGGGGGTGTGAAGACTGGAGGGAAGAAAAGGAAGTAAGGGGCCGATAGAGAGGATGGCCCCGCGATTGCAGCGGAGCAGGCCCGTGCTCCACCAGAGGGAAGAGATTTGGGGAAGGGAAGGGAAAGAAAGCACCGTTCAAGAGAGAAACAGTGTATGTTGAGTCATATGACAACCTTGGATAACCTTTTAGTCCAGGTGCCCAACAGGGCAAGATGGGGTTCTTCTGGTCTTCTATGGTGTCTTTGAACAAGTTGAGTCCGAGTCTTAGTTGTGTTTCCATTACTCTGGGCCATTGAGGGATGGCTGTTGTCTCGTGATTTGTGAACTTTTGGAATACCTCCACTCAAGGGGAGGGTAGGGTCCGTTGTCTTGTGAACACATTTTGCGCAAAAAGTGTGAATGCTTTGTAGGTCTCTTCCTCTTGTAGAACGATGTCCTCCTGGTTTCGAAGAAGCGAGTGAATCTTGGTGTATAGTTGACATCTGAGGTCCTCGTATTGGTCACACTCGTATACCAGGTGCTCCCAGGACTCCTGTCCACAGGAGCACCGCGTAGACAAATAGTGCGGTATCAACAGTCTTCGGAAGTTGTTCAGCAATGGTGTTTATTGCAATTATAAAAAGTGTAGCGCTTAGAACAGGGCCTTGGAGAACGCCTTGTAAGAATCCTTGGGATAAGGAAGTTTTAAATCGAACCTGAAATGTGCTTTTGTATAGGAAGTTCTGTATGAAAATCGGTAGATGACCTTGAGGTCCATTGTGATGTAATTCGCGGAGAATGCCATACTTCCACGTTGAATCATATGTTTTACTGATATCGAAGCAAACCATTACATGATGTTCTGATCTGAGGATGCATTCCGAATGGGGTTCTCTAGTCTTACTAGTATATCTATGGTTGGTCTGTTTTGGCGAATACCAAATTGTACAGAATGTAGGAGATTAAAGTTTTTTAGGTACCATATCAGTCGACGGTTTATCATCTTTTCCAGAATTTTAGAGGCAACTAGTCAAGGCAATGGGTCTATATCAAGTGGGGTTTGTTGGGTCTCTTCCTGGTTTAAGGAAGGCAAGGACTGTAGCATGATGCCGTTGTTTAGGGAATGTATCTTCTAGGTAAAGTCTATTAACCAGATCAAGGAGTGACTGCAATGATTCAGCAATTAGTTCTTGTATCATTGAATAGTGGATATTATAAGGTCCTACCGCGCTGCGTTTAGATGTTGACATAGTTCTACGCAGCTTGTGGATATTTAATGGTAGGTTATATTGTTCTTTCCCTTTTGACGAGAAGTTTAATTTTTGTTTTTCTGTATTTGTTTTAAATCTCCTGAAAGTTGGTGTATAACTTTCCATTGATGATGCTTTGGCAAAAGTTCCCCCTAAGATATTGGCAATTTGAACAGGGTCAGAAATGTTCTGTCCCCTCCATTCCATGATAGGCACAGGAGTCGCTGTTATTTGCCACTTATTTTTCTGATTATTTTCCAAATTTTATGTTTAGGGGTTTCTTGATTGATGGTTGAAGTAAAGCGGATCCAAGCTGCCTTTTTATTACTGAGTCTAACATACCTTGCTCTTGCTCTGTTTATAGTGGTTAAGATTAGCTGTAGTTGGACTGCGGCGAAAGGTATTCCACGCTTTATTTTGCTCTTTTTTAGCCGTACGTATCACTCCACTAGATTTTTGGTTGTATCGGTAATTTTGATATGGTTTTTTTCAGCTGCATATAATATTGTTTTTGTGACATAGTCAACCACTTCATCAGTTGGGGATTCTTGGGATATATCCTGTTTAAATTTAGCTAGTTTTTATAGGTCTGCCAATCTGCTTTATCAGTGAGCCACTGCGAAATTTTAGTAGATTGATAAGAGGGCTTGTTCATCAAATCAATTAGTATGGGGAAATGATCACTGTGCATAGAATCATCATTTATTGTCCACTTTAGAGTAGTATACAGGGTTGCTGAACAGATGGACGTATTCTATTGCAGTATTAGTTCTAGAAGGAAGGTGGACATATGTTGGTAACCCATCATTTAGAAGAAGACGGTTGTTGTCATCTAAGCATTGTTCAATTAGTTTTCCTCTTTGATCTATGTGGTTGTCACCCCATAATGTGTTATGTACATTTAAATTTCCTAGAATGAGGAAAGTTGTGGGGAGCTGGGTAATGAGACTATTTAGATCGTTTTGTCGAATGTTATCACTTGGAGGAATATATGAGTAGATTTTAATGTGAATGTCAGCAGCTACACGGATGGCTACTGCCTCAAGTGAGACACGATTGGAAGGAACATGTGGGTTTACTAAAACAGCTAAACCACCACGTGCAGTATTTTGGTGGGTTCTGTCTTTTTTAAAGATATTATACTGAGACAGTTTTGGTGTATCTTGAGATTTTAAATATGTCTCTTGAAGGCAGAGACATATTGGCGTACATTTAGAGGTAAGATCATATACTTCATCAATATTGACACGGAAACCAGGACAATTCCACTGAATTATTGTGTTCAATATTTGTTTCTTGTTAGGCTTTCAGAACGTTTTCGTGTTGTTGAAGTTCTCTGATTTTTACTCTTGTTTTTTTCTTTTTTTGGAAAGTAATGCTTTCCTGTGTCCAGTCTTCTTCGACAAAAATTTATAGGACACCATCATCTGCAGATTTTTCATTAATATCCATTTTCTCTTGATGTCTGGAAGTTGTGATTTGTTTTTCTTTGCATTCTTGATCCGGGGGTGTAGTTTTTCACATGGTATGGATATTGGTGTTTTGACTGCTTGAGTTTGGGTCCTACTGTACATGGGTTTGACGTAATTTGAGAAATACTCTTTTGTGGGTACTGATAATTCAGTTCGCACTGCTGTTGACTGGTATCTTTTGGTGATTTGGGCGTATGTAGGTCTGTTTGGATAGGTTGGTGGTGAGATGATCCGCTTTGCTTCTTGATAGAAGCAAACAAACATTGTGGTTTGTTTGTACTTCTGAATAAGTTTTTCGTTTTTCCAGCGGTCACATGTTCTAGCATAGGCAGGGTGATGTATTTTACAGTTTTGGCATATTGGTTGAGGGACAGTACAGGCTTCGCAGTCGTGTTCTACTGAACCACACTTTGCACAAGCAGGAGTTCCCTGGCAACCTGTCTGGGAATGCCCGTACTTTTAACATCGGAAACACCGTAGCGAGTTTGGGATATATGGTCTGATATTGCATACCAGATATCCGGCCTTAATGAATGTAGGACGATGCGGTGCGTTAAATGTCAAGATGAGATTTCGTCAGATTGCCATCTTTTCTGATGGAGATTGACTTGAATTACTCCTTGATCTTTAAGTTCTTCTAGCATTTCCTCTTCAGATACATCTAATCAATCCTAGTCTGAGATGACTCTTTTAAAAGTGTTCAGTGATCTGTAGGATGTCACAGTTACTGGTAATCCTGCAAAGAGATTGATGCTCAAAAGTCGCTCAGAGTGTTTGGCATTAGAGGTCTCGATAAGAATATCTCCCGACCTGTCTCCTTACGGACTTGAGAGATCCAGCTCTACTTTCCAATTCCTTTTGGACTTTGAATGGTGAGAGTTTGCCAATTGCATTTTCACCAGTTCAATGAATGATCAAGAAAGTTGGAACTGGATGTGTGTCTCTGTCTCAGTTTTCTGGTGTTTGGAAGTTCCTGCAATGAAACTATCTTTCTTTTTAGATGTCCTGGGGTGCGTCTGGCAGCCCAGATAAATCAGAGTTTGATTTACTCATGACGTGCTCTTTTTGGCCCTGGGGGATTATCTTTTTCGCCCAGATTACCAGCCTCGCCACGTGGAGGCAAGAGCGGTGCTACCTAGTGACCCAAGCGAAGAGAAGGTTAGTATGTACTAAAAAATAAAAAAGGGGGTTAAAGAACGGTACTTTCCTTTCTAGGTTATATTATTTGAATAGATCTATTTAATTCTAATGCTCAAGATTTAACGGACCTGCGAAACTCAGGAGAAACGTATTTACAGTAAAGCGTACCAGATAATCACTATGAAAAGGCGCTGTGGTCACTAATGTCGCTTGGCACTCGGACCGATTTGCTTAGAAGACGGATCTGGAAATAGTAAGGGGGTTGCGCATTATCCTGTTCATCCGTCTTAGCAACTAATATTAATATTCCAATCCGATGTACTTGTTTAGGTAGGAGTCAAGAGCAGAGGACCAATTTTCAGAAGTGTAGAACGGTATAGGTGTGAGACACTTCAGGAAGTACTGACAATTCAGCGCTGGATTACGCACACCTATGAGCTCCTGTCGTACGGCCCACAGTGCCGAGTATGTCTTTCTCATCCTCTCAAAGTGAGGTTGGAAGGTGAGCCCTTCATCACAGGTCAGACCTACGTCAGTGTGGACCTCACTCTTTGCATCTGTTCCCCACTTACAAATATATGGATATCGTTTTTAACTCATTTTATTGGTAATCTGTATTTGAGCTGATTTTGAAAGGTTCAGATGCAGCCCAGTTATTTAAAGATATTTTTTTTTTAGTCTCATTGTCTGTCTAAGAAGCATGGAGGTTTATATCATGGTTCTGATGAGGATTATTTGAACTCACATAGAACTTAGGTCGTCAGCATAGATAATAAAATTTGAATTAGGTTCTACGAAAGGCTGCAAAAAGTACATTTCCCCCTTCGGGATGCCTCTTGTGGCGTCGAGGGTTACCTGGATGTTGTTGTTGTGGGAAACAAATAGATATCTTGAAAGTAAGATTGATTTCAAAATTTGTAGGATGGTGAAAAGAGTTGGTAGCTGTATTCTGTCGTATGCCGATTTAATATCCAGGAATATATTAATTGGGGATCAGCTGTTGAGGGCTTGTTGTATTCTGAAGAGGTTGGTAGTTGTTGATCTTTTGTGTATGACGGTATGTAGGTACTGGGGCTTGTGTCCAAAGCAGTGCTGGGTAACTTCTGGCTGCTAAATCACTTTATTAAATATTTTGAGAAGAGAACAGCTGATGGAGATTGGTCGTAGGTCTTTAGGATATTTTGGCTTCTAAATCTTTGGAATAGGCTTGACGTGATATGATCTCCGAACTTTTGAGACGAGTCCAGATTGTTGAATTTTTTTGAAGATGTGAAGGAGAAGTTCTACCGTGCATGTGCTGCATATTTTTATTATATAGTATGAATCAGAGCTGAAATACTCAATATGTTCTACGTTGGTATCAACGTAGAACATATTGAGTATTTCAGCTCTGATTCATACTATCTAATTAATTTTCAAACTCTTATTGACGATTTCATTCACTTCCTGTCTCTCCAGTAGTTCTGGAGGGTATCATACGGAAGTGTTCCACGTACTATATTGAGGTAAACTCCTCTTATTAATTTACTAATATTTTTATTATGAAAAGTGGGACTCCATCTGGGCCCACAGTAGCTGCTTTGTTTGGTAATTTGTTTATGGTATCAATAGGGGTCTCTAGACATTTCGATTTATGTTGATTGTAGTCAGCGCTTCGATTTACATTATCGCTTTTTTGCCTTATTGCGGTTTACTCATGTGCAGTGGGAATGATTATGGTAACATCCCGATTTGTTCTTGAACTCCTTACACATTGCAGTGCCTGGTTACTGCTGTTGCTGCTTCGTACAGTTCGTATGGTTGTCGGTGTCGTTTACTCCCTGAAAGAAAGTACTGTATTTGTACTCCTACCAATCGGACTGTTTTACTGTAGAGCATTAACTCTTTTCTAATTCTTCATTTTAAATAAATAGATAAATAATCTTTATTCCTATCACGGTATGTTTCCAGAGGTTTACACATTAAATGGATATTTCATAAAAAAATATTTCCGTTATTTGTTTTTAATGGTTTGTATGGATTTCCAGTACCATTCTGCCAGTTTCACTTTTATTGATGACTTTCTTGAAGAAATAGTGGACAGCCAAATATGAAATATTTTATATTATTTGATTTTAATGTTTTCTTTCTGACCGCCTCTGCCTTTTTACGCATACATTTCCGCTCTACATCAGTAAACAAAGCTAAACAGCTCCATCCTTGTTTCATCGGCGAATGTTATCAATTGGCTATTGTTTTCAGTTAAGCTGCAAGTAATCCCAATAAGCGGTATCCACTGTATACGGAGTGGGGGGACAAGTCCTAGAGGGTAACAGAGATGTTTTTATTTACACACTCCATTTTCAAACAAGATTTAAATCTTCATTATTCATCGTGATTAAAAGAAGCAGAAAGAGGTCTCCATTAGTTCTACATCAAAATTTTGCCGAGTAAAGCGCAAAAGCTGACTGGAACCTATTAATTCCGCACACTGAAATCCCTCCCCCTGCACCCATAGACTTCATAAAATTACACCATGCTGGTCCTTTTAGACGTTCGGGGGGGGGGGGTGATACCCAGCTGATAATCCTCTCTTAACACGTCTCACTACTTACTGAAACTCTGGTCTGTCTATTCTGTCGATAGATAAGGCGTGGTGGGATGTAATCGTAGCAACCCTGCCCCCCACATTATATAATTTCATAATGATTGTTTACAGTAGTGGACAAAAGTGAATATCTTACAATATAATTGATACAAGTCAATTATATTATACTATGTTAGGACGCAACAGCATTTATGAACTTAGATAAAGCATATAATTTCTGAAATATAAAATTGAGTACATGCTTACCTATAAATGAGTATTCAGACCGGTTCAGTTGACACATTCCGACACCACTGAAACAGGCTCGTCTCGGTAATGATAGGAGAGGGGACACGGTGGGTGGTTTTACCTACAACACTCAGTCTCTCAATCTGCAGGATGAAGTTTGGCAGAAGTATTCCTTCTTGAGGTGGCTGCAAAGTTGAAAGAGAGGTACTCTGCTCTCATCCGTTTTCCCTGACAGTTATGGACAGATATTGGTTATCTGCTTTCGCCCTTGCGTTTGTTTTAAGCGCTAAAGCAGCTAAGGCTATGAGGCAGCAGTATAATTTTTTTGTAAATTGCGTGTATTCTGTGATCGATTTGCCTGTTGCTGGGTGAAAAATTCGAATTTACGGGAGAAAAAACCGTCAACCCTCGCCTCATGATGGGATTCGAACCCGGGAATTTTCCACTCGATGTGGAGAGAACGGTGATTATATCCACTGTGCTAACCGTGAGGGCCGTCCTTGCGCGGTTCCTCGACATGCTTCTCCTGAAACTGTCTGCAATCACATTTTGGTGAACATTCAGGACTCATGCGAACTCCGCCTGTGACTGGCTCGTTTTTATTCTGCTGATAGCTTTCCACCGCAGTAATTCTCTGTTTAAAACCACCCATATTTGTATATTAGAAATGTGTTTATTTCAGTTGCTTGATCCGTGTGAACAATTTCGATTTACAAGGGTAAGGGAGTAATCTCGGCTGTACTTTAACGTTTGTTTGCCGGATGGAAATTATATTTTTATTTTCCATACTTTCCATTAATTATGACAAATTGTACGCCTTACAAAATATCCAAACATTAGAGTACATAATTGGGACATCACACTACCGTGGTGATCCGCTGATGAATCCCCCCCCCCAACAGCTGTACGCCCCTTGAATGTCTCGGACTGAGATTACTTTCAGATCAGAGGTGGATAATCCTAAAGGTGTTAACAGATTTGCAGAAGTCCTGCACCACACAACACGGAAAGAGTTTGCCAATGTAGATACTATTGGGACGCTTCCAAATTTTTGTTCAATTAATGATTTCAAACTGCTATTAGAATAATAATACCTTCGTTTCAATCTGTGATGCGTCTCGAGATCGCGGCCAGAACCCACCAATTGTGCATCTAAAAGAAACGGAGCCATCTCTTGCGCATAGAAGGTCGGGCTTTCTCAGACCTTCATCTGTTTGGAACCTTGGCTCTTTCTGAACCAGCCAAGCCTTTTGAGCCATCCTATTCTGCAGCATATTGACAACAATAACATGCCCAGTAATAAGTATGTCATGGGTGCGATACAACGTTGAGCAGTATGGGCGAGAGATTCCACCGCCATACATCCGCCCCTGCAATCTCTTTCCGAACTTCTTCCACTGCATGTCCATGTTCTTAGTTGTGATTAAATTAATAAGCACGTGGCCGGATAGTAATTTGATGCCATCTCCCACTTTATTAGACTCAGTTAGCCCATAACCATCATAGGATTGGTGCAAGAGACGGCTCCACCGCATCTTCATAGATGACTTATTGCCGACCCTTTCTCTTCCGTCCACACTATCCAACTCTCTCTTTATTGACAAAGTTGGCAATTGATCGCACCAAAAACGAAAAGTGCTGCAGTTTCAAGATACGCTGCCTCTTCAGAAGGGGGATATTCCACCTAAGTGAGGGAATCCCAAACCCCCCCCTCTACAATAGATGGGTAAAAATACGCGATTACAACATCCTTTGGGAGATGCAGCCACTACTTGACAGCTAACCTCACCTGGAGATCCAAGGCATTGAGCCTTGTAGCTATTATCCTACCTAAAGGTACTTAGGATAAACAGCCTCTGCTGGGGCTTGAGTAGTGTTTTGCGAAGCCTCACCAGCAAGTCATCCATGGAGATCGTAGCTTACGCCTTACCCAAAGGAGTGAAATCGACGCCAAGATCTCCATTTCATATCCACAGATCCAGATGGCAAGCGTCCATCACCTATCAAGAAACCGCAGATATCCATCTTCTTCTCTTTCCCAGATGGATTCAAAGAAAGCGTCCATGATTTTTTCATATTTATTTCCAGACCACATATCCTAAAGAATCTATTAGTTCGATCTAATAATATCAGCAGTCCAGTAGAAGTAGACGCTGCTAGGACCATGCCATCTGCGAATTCCAGGGAGTTAATTTTACATCCATTGAGCTCAAACCCAATGTGTAGTTGGGCAAGTCTACAAATAACATATTTAATACTAGATTTGAAGAGCAATGGTGAAAATGAGTCACCTTGCCTCACTCCTCGAAGTGGTTTAACTTCCTGGCATTTGCCAAAGATCCTCATGTTAGTAGTAAAGGAACTTGCAGATGTTGCATATACTCAATAAATGTCACTGAAAACTTCTTCAGCCGCAGTGCCTTGTTGATTGTTGAAAAAGAGGCACTGTCAAAAGCTAAACCGGTTTACTGTTCGTTACGCATTTCTTCTACATTAGGAATCCTTTTGCCTTGGGATGGAAATGAGTTACAGTAGTGCTTCCTTGCGCATCCACCAGTTGTGAGAGATGGATTGTGCGTGCCCTCTTGATGTGGGAATAATAGTCCTGGATGGAGAATTCGGATTCTTCTAACTTGCATTCGCTCTCCAGAGAGTAAGTACAAGTGAGCAAATGCTATCAAACTTACTGCAGGGAAAAGAAAGCCACGAATATTTCAAACTTTCACTTCAGATAATGTGCGCGCGATGGTTATCCCCATCATTCAGACCGGTCCAGTTGATATGTGCACAGCACCATTTAAAACGGGCTTGTCCAGGCAATATTTACCAACGTAAATAGATGTACCGTAGCCTCCAGGAACAGCCATATGTTTTCAATTATCATAAACCAGAAGAAATAGCTAAAATCTTCAATATGTTGAATTTCTCCGAAATAGAATTAATGGAATGCAGAAAAGGAATACGAACAGTGTGGATAGATATACAGAAGACACGGTTGGAGGCGCTCCAGAAGAATGAATCTAATCCCATTAATGTTATTTCTTCTTGCTGGACGTAATTTTTTACAAAACTTTCTTGTATTACGAAAATTGCATTTGGTCTTCTCGGCAGCATTCGCTTCAAGCTATTCATGTGAGCAAATATTTTCGAAGATGAATTCCCACCCAGTCTGTCACGAAATAGGCTGACAATAGCTTATTTGGTGGGAACAGCGTAATCTGAGAAAACTCAGACTCAACTGTTTGAAAACGTAGAAATATCAACCGAAAGAATCGATTCTATCCAAAGTCAGAGCGACAAAAGCCAGTCAAAAATCGATGCGCTGTTTATAATCGTTTGTTTTGAAAATAAAAGTACTGTTTAATATGATTTAGCAAATATTGTTTTTGAGCATGATGAGCCTTCATTTCTCATTTTCATTTAGCTTTTCTTTTTTTTAATTAACTCGTATTTTGAGTAAGCCATGCATTGGTGGTCTTAAAATTAAAGTATAATTGAGGTTGAATACTTGTCCCTTGTGAATAGAACTGAAACTGTAAACATAGAAGTAGAGAATGTAACTGATGCAAGCGAATGCATTGTTGTGATATGCAAATATGGCGGTTTTACAGAAGGTCATTAAAAATGGATTAAGAAGACTGCTGGAAGATTAAATATGTGAATAAAATCATATTGTGAATAAGTGATAAATATCATATCAAGCAGTCTTTGACTGGCTGTCTGTACAGGAGTGTTGATTCTCTTTTACTTATTCACACTCCACCCTCACAAACTCTGCAACCTTATCTGGTGGATACTCATTTACCGGTATGCATGGGTGAAGGGAACAAACAGCACTGCTACACGAGGCTACTTTGTAGAGTTAAAAACAGGAAATACATCTGGCTCCATATCCGGTATTGCTAGCCGCATGAGAGAGAGAGAGAGAGAGGAATACTGAGCAGATAGGCATAATTTGGCCACAGCAGCCCTTTTGTCATTAAAAAAGCATAACAACGTTTGCTGAATCGGTATCTGCTGTGATTACAGGCATGATGGGGCGTCAGCACCTTTTTGGAGTACGAGTACAACAGTACCTACACAACGTTTCTTCGTTGATATACTTGACGTGATAGTTCTGCTTCATGGTCTTGGACTTCATTCTTTGCTTGCATTTTAAGAATTCGAGTACTCTCATGCCACTTAACAGCGTGGAGCAACTGGTAGCTAAAGTACTTCCCGAAGCCTACTGTTTGGTTGGTTGATTGATTAGGATAATTATTATTGTTTTGTATGACATTTTGTCAAGTCATAGATTTATTGAAAGTGTGAATGCGATTTCTTTGATATGAATGGCATGGACCTCGATACACTTTATGCATGGCCATGCCTCAAGAGGTTTGCTTTTACTGATTTCCATCTGAGACCGAAATTCTCAAAAGTTCCTACTCAGTGTTAGGACTAGTTAACGTAAACAGTGCATTACATTGAGACGCGTTATCAAATTGTAATAATTCATAATTTATAACAAATTATGCGCGACCCGAGAACATTTCGTTTCTGCGCATCCACCACATTGCTCATTCATTTCTCCAACCAGCACATGGTTGGAGGAATGAATTGAAAAATTCATTGAATTTATTGAAAAATGCAAAGAATTCAATGTTCCAGTAGTTTTGCGTTTTATAGATTATGCAAAAGCATTTTATTATTTTCAACACGAGAAACTATGGGAAACGATGACTATTATGGGTTTCCCAATCCACATAATTCAGCTGATTAAGGTACTGTACTAGGAACAGGAAGGAACTGTGAGAACGAACATGGGACACACCGACTTTTTCACAATAGGTAACTGTGTCAGGCAGGGCTGTGTTTTGTCACCTCACCTTTTTAATCTTTATGCCGAAGATATCATGCGTGAAGCTTTGAAAGAGACAGGCATCAAAATTGGAGGACCGAAGATAAACAACCTTCGTTATACAGATGATACTGTGCTAATTTGTAATTTTAAGGATGATCTTAAAGAAACTCTGAGGAGAGTATGTGAAGCAAGTAAGAAAAAAAAGATTGTTTCTGAATGTGTGTAAAACTAAAATTCTGGTGATTGGTGATAATCTCGGTTCCAGTAAAGTGAAGGTTAATGGGCAAGATATCGAAGAATTTGATTACTTAGGGTCAAGAATAAATAAAATTGTGACTGCTCAAACGATGTAAAGAGACGACAGGCAATTGCTAAAACGTTGGTAACTGATCTGATAAAATTATGGAGAGATCATGATCTGCGCTTAAAGCGAAACTGAGAATCATTGATTCGTTAATTTTTCCAGTTGCCACTTATGATGAAGGATAGAATCTGAAAAGAGTTTGACAGGAAAAATATTGAGGCATTTGAAATATGTTGTTACAGGAGAATATTGCGTATTTCTTACTTGGATCGAAGAACAAATGAGTGGGTATTGAATAAAACTGCAGGCCTAAAATTCTTCTTCATTAGCATCAACAAAAGAAAACTCAAGTTTTTTTGGTCATATAGTAAGAAGGAAAAACGTTCTGTTAAAGAATATAATGGAAGGAAAAACCGAGGGGAAGAGGTGCAAAGGAAGACCTGCATCTAGGTGGAAGGATGGGATCAGTGAACGTCTGGGCATGACACTTGGGGCGATGCTGCTCGTATAGCACCCGATCGATGAAGTTGGAAGAATTTGTTGGTGGTCACAACAGCTCCTCAGGGAGCTATGTGACTGGAAGAAGAAGATGTGATATGTATGAAAAAAAAAATAATAATAATAAATAATAATAATAATTGCTGGATTTCTATAATCCGATTTTAAGGAAATTTGGGATAGCTCGAAAAATCTTTCTAAAAGGCCCGAATATAAAATTTTGTGGAAAAATCCATCCCCTGGGAGTCAGCTTATTAAATGCGTATTTAAAAAAAAATAATAATAATAAATAAATAATTGGCGGATTTCTGTTGCTCCTATTTTGTTGAAATTGGAATGACTATTTGGGATAGATTGAGCTTTAAAAGGCCTAAATATAAAATTCATCCAATAATAGGAACTAACTTATTACATGTGGGTGAGCAGGGGAAAGAGGGACGGACATGAAGACAATGAGCGCAGTATGGATATATGCGAACACACCTAAAAGGTTTACCGATATGTAGTAATTGAGAGAAATAAAATATAATTTTTGACGGAGAGGAGGGGAGGGGAGGGGGGCAGTGGAATGCAAGTAATTTGAAATGAGCAGTAGAGACCAACTTCGCACATGATTAATACCTCAGAAGACCCGAAGGTTGTGAACACAGCCTTGAGGCCTTCCCAGCGGTCCCCAGAGGCTGGCTTGTGCCTATAGATTCTCTTAGTGGTATTCTATAGTGAGATGCGGGATAATTCATTCTCTGTTTCCAAGCGTCAGCAGCACGTGAGTCCTTTAACTGTCACCGGTGGCACGTGCTATTTATCACAGTGCTACAGTGTATGACAGATCGACCAGCATGACTGATGAACACCCAAAAGGGTGAACCAATGACGGACTCAATCAATGAGTTCTGTCACTGAATTGCGTGCTTGGGGGTGTTTCCCGCCTGGATGTTTTCTTGAAGTTCACCGTCACACCAAACGGAGTTCTTCTTTGTACATTCTGTTTCTTTTGCAGTTTTACGAAAATAAGAACTACAACTCTGGAAATGTGCCACGTTCATGAGAATCAAGTTAAACTTATTCAGATTTTGGCTCTTTCAAAAAAATAAGACGATTTGCTTTATTCGTGTCTCCTCTGCAAGTCACCGTCTTCATCATTCTCTCTCTCTCTAGATGCAGACAGATAGATAGACAGTCATCTAAGATAGAAAGTTGCGGGAATTCTTCGGCAGCAAGAAACTATCAATCAAATTCCAATGCCGTAAGCCGGGCAAGCCATTCTCTTATCTACTACTAATGCTGCTGCCGTACAAGTTCTATTTCCTGGTAATAAATCATTTGTATTCCTACTAAACGGACTCAGTTCGCTTATCGCCCATTAGAGTTTCATATTTGTGTTGGTTTAGAATTCAAATTCGTGAAATATTTCATTATTGTGACCCTTCGACAGGGAAGAATTTATTTAATTCAAATTTTTCTTGTCGACCATTTCGACAGATGGATTTTATTTAAATATTATTGATAACTCAATTATCTCGTGTACAAAGATTGTACATTAGTATTAACATACGAATTCATTACATAGAAAATACTTTTACATCCCAAAGTCGTGCAAAAAATTTGTCATTATCAATAACTCCATAATGGACTAAAATAAATATATTCAAAAATATGGTGCTTATAACGGACTGTAAAAAAATGTGCATAAGTCTTAAACTTAAAAAAACAAGGGACCGTATAAAAGTATTAAAATGGAATCTTCCTCTCCGTATTTCAATTTTAGGATGAAAGGTTATTTTTCACATAATCATCACTAAAAATGTCAAGGGACATAGTTGAGGTGGAGGGCAATAGCGAGAAAAGAAGTAAACCAAATGCAGATCTAGAGGTGGTAAATATAATGGTTATGCCCTCTCCTTGCTTCCCATTTGGAAAAGTTTATGTTTAAGATCGGCGTTCCTGATCGACTTATTCCTTCAGTTATAGCGGAACCTCCAAGGAATTTTTTCAAGCAGCGGCCGAGTTAATTGGTCTCGTGTGGAACTTAAGAGCCTTTTTCTCAGGGGCTATTTTATTTTTCATTCCACAAAGTAAGTTTTGTTGATTAATTTTGGTGCCGAGGTAGCTAAGGCCACGAGGTAATGATTATTCTGTGCGTAAATTGCATCTATCCATGGTAATTTTGCTTCTCTTGTGAATCAAAACTTTAGTTTCCAGGAACAAAACAAGAAACCAACCACACAAACTTACAATTTACAGATTTATCCATTGCAACCCATTTTGGTAAGCAGGTTATGGAGACGATTTCAGGAAAGGTACCGTGATGACCTCTCAAAGTTCGTCCTTCAATCACTTTTATCACTGGATGACTGATCTACACTGGTGTGCAAAACTTAAGGACCAGTCAGGTTTTCACCTGTAGCTTCTTATAGGAGTGGCCTGGATATGGAAAAACCATACCAAGGGAACCTCGTGAGGTACAGAAATGATGAAGGAAACAAAACCGATACAATAACGATAAAACTTTATTGAAAAACTTTATTGAAACTTTATGAACTTTATTGAAAAATGGCAACATAGCACTGGCCGCCATGATACAGATGCATCACTGCCAAAGATGGAACAAAGGGTCCTCAGTAGAAAATATGGCCACCCCTAATACTGATGCAGGCTTTGCACTGCCGGTCCATACTTACGACAATATTTGTTGATAAGGTCTTGCGGTAACGTCGTCCATTCCTCTGTCAGCGCCATCTTCAGCTGGTGAACGTTTTCTGGTGGGAGTGGCTAGGCGTCTCCTCAGAGCGTTCCATATATGTTCGATGGGATTTAGATTATGGAACGGGCAGGCCAATCCATACAAACAATGTTCTCACTTTCCAAAAGCATAGCAACAGTTGCAGTACGATGGGGTGTGGTATTATCATCCATAAATACGAACTCGGGGCCAATGGCATCTTGGAACAGACGCACATGGGGAAGGATTAACTCAGTACAGTAGCGTGCACCGGTTACAGTACCGCCTTCCAGTATCTGGAGTTATGTACGTCCATCCAAGATAACGCCCTCCCAGACGAGAACACCTCGACTGCCATATCGATCCCTTTCAGTGATGTTTGCGGGATGATACCGTGTGCCAACCTCTCGCCAGATTAGCTGACGTCCAGAATCGCTGCTGAGACTGAATCTAGTATCATCAGTAAAGAGTAAAAAAGAAGGTAAATTGCAGCCATTATCAACCCACCGGAGGATGGAAGCCTCCTCAACAATTCATGCTGAGGGAAATGGACCATAATCTGCCACGCTGGTCCAGTGCGGGTTGGCAGATCAACCGTATTCAGCAGTCAGGGGCTTGAACCCCGGTCTACTCAAAGAGCGTGTGCTACTGCAATCCCGCTCCTGACCACACTCGGCTACGGAGGCCTTTACCCCATTGCGCTGCTGTCCAATCCTTGTGTTCGATGCACCACTGTAAATGGTTTCTCCAATGGGCAGGTGTTAAAGGGACACAGCGTTACTGGTCGTCGGGCAAACAGTCCACCTTTGTGGAGTCGCCTGGCCACAGTAAACCGCGATGTCCTGCGTCCTGTACAGCTGGTCTGCAATGGACCCCGCTATCTGGTGTCGGTCTCTCTTTCTTGGCCTGTAGGAGTATATAGCGGTCATCGTTGGGCGTTGTTTTTCATGGACGACCACCACTGGTCCTTCGAACAGCTGTACCTGTCGTTCTGAAGGCCGACCACGCACTTGAGACGATGCTATGGGCGATACCGAACTCTGCAGCTACACTCCTCGACCTTCCTCGAGCTTCCCAATTATTCGACTCTGGTTAAATTAATCCATTGTCTACTGGCCATTTCGTTGTCTGTAGCACTGTATGAAACCAATGCTGCTTTTATGTGTTTATGTGAGCCCTCTCATCACGATTTAAATTTTTCTATGTGCACCAACTTTCTACTGAATGGGCACAGTTATGCAAATCGCCACAGGCTGTTTCGTTTGATTTTGTGGTTGTAACATTTGGAAATAGTGTTGGTCCTTAAGTTTTGCACGCCAGTGTATATAGAATATCCCCCATAGCAGTTTATGAGCGGCTTTATATATAGTCGTGTCTGGTAAATAAGTATATAAAGCGTGATGAAATAGCCCTTGAGGATCAACCTACAGTTCTCAGCTTTTTAACTCATAAGTACGCATGGGATGCTCTCCGCAGATTGATTCCTTTCATACAAGTCTGTGGAATAAGGACCGATCTTCTCCCGTAGTGGAAAACACAAGTTTCAATTATATATCAGGAGACCGTGGTATTTTTTCGACTGGGAATCATGTACTCAATATTAGTTTCGTTTTCCAAGTTTTATAACAACATTATGTCAAATAGCATTACGTTAAGCTTCTTCGAGCTTAACGTAACGCTATTTGACATAATGTTGTCAATATGAGGGATGATAAATTACAATTTTTTTTTAGATAAAGGACAGTCACGTTTAGTTCTAATCCGTTCCCGTAGTAAATAACCTTCCCTTCAAAATATCTTCTTCCAGAAATCCTCTATAAGTGAAAGTGGGGATACCGTTTTTCACTTCTTATGCAATGAAGAGATGGAGTAATAATTGCTATTCTTTTCAATTATGGATGTTAATGCAAGCACAACAGCTATTCGAATTGTATTATATAAAAACATGTAAGAGTAGCAGTTATTAGGTTTATGAGATCTTGTCTGTAGCTCAGGTGTTCTCATAGATAAGTTTAACTTGATAGCTCACACACACACAAAAGACAAGTAGTACTAAGTGATCCTCATTGAGGTCAGGAATGTGGCAGCCAGTTGTAACAGAATCTATTGAGTCTCGGCCTCTGCTCTAAAGAATACTGTATGAAGTAATGTTGCCCAAATCCAGGGAATGAGTTTCTTCTTCTTCTCCCTTCCGCCACCTTTCTTTCTGACCGGGGACGGCTGTCCTTGCCCCATGCATTTCTAAGAAAACCGAAAGACACGATATCATCTGAGTAAGTAAAATGACAGTGCAGATTCCTGAGGAATATTTCACCGGTGTTCTTAATGGACTGCTTGCCAATTCCGAAGAGTTTGGTTGTCTACTGGATTTGATAATCCGGTGCTGCTCTTCAGGCTGACTTTTACCAAAGTTTTTCCAGTTCTCTAGTTTATTTCTGTGACAATAAAAGTGCAAGGAGCGTTGCCATTTTCTACGTACACAATAGATTTTTGCTAATGATAGCAAATTGAAATCAGTGGGAGAGAGGAGACAGAAATAATTCATCATGCGGTAGTCATTGCCTTTTAATTATCTTTGCTTTTTTTTCTTCTTCAAAGTAAAGGATTTTACTGTTTGTAGTTCACGAAGAACTTTACTAGCACCCCTAGAAGTTCATCAAGCTGCAAGTTATCGCTTAATTTGCGCTACCCTGTTCTCACACATAACAGGTATGACTATACTCTCTTCAACGAAACCTTTTACACGTTAATTATCTATTAAAAGTTCACTTGACTATCAAAAGCTTGCTCTGGAATCTGAAGTTTCTTGCGTATACAGAGTTTTTTTTTTTATTATATTAGTATTGCAGTTATTTACATGTGGGTAAGGCGGATTATTGAGGTTTTGGGCGTTACACAATGAACGGAAATATAAATTTAAACATTGGAAGATTTTCAGTTTGACCCAAAAACTTGTTAGAATTTGGTTCAAATGACTCATAATCATATAGGTTTGTTTAATTTGGCTTATGGTCTTTTTCATCAAAGGAAAAGGGATCCTTTTCATTAAAAGGTTTTTCTCGGTTATTGCGTGGGGGTGGGATGCAATGCACTTTCTCCAAATAGCAAGAAGGCGGAATAAAAACCAGGTAGGCATTTCCAGAAAGTGAATCCATTAAAACGTCTACTCCTAAGTGACTGACAATCAAACAAGACGCTTAAGCCTTCAATATATATTTCACTGCTAGAGGCGTGCTAATTGTTGCCGCCTTTGACCAAAAAAATGTTTCACCATGAGCGACTTTTATCGACCAGAGTTTTAAAACGAAATCTCTGACACATAAGGTTAGTTATGTGTTTAAGAGCCAAAGCAGCTGAGGCTATGAGGAATCAGTATATTGTGTCTGTAATTGGCTGTGTTCGCTGGACGTAAAACCCAAGTTTCCGAAAGAAGAAAAAAAGGAACCCTCGCCTGAAACCGATTATCTCGGCCACAAACACAAACATAAATTCCTCGCATCATTAGCAGGATTCAAACTCAGGCTCTTTCCACTCCGTAAGAGGGGAACGGTGATTATAACCACTATGTTACCCACGCGGGCCACTGACACCCAAAAGTGCGGAAGCTGTTAGGGTGTTGTTGAGAGAATGAAGAGTTAAATCCTTTAAAGAATATTTGTGAAATTATTCGATTAAGCTACTGACGGCTTGTTTAATTTTGCTTGTTCTTAAAGCAGGATGAAGTACAGTAATACTTATGTTCGACAAATCCAGTCGTCATTGTCAACTGCGAAATCCGGCGTCTAGTGATTAATATTTTATAGGGCGGTCTAGGGGTTGCGAAATTTAACTGCGGGTTCTTAGTTTTAGGATCGCTGTGCTCCGTATTTTTTCAAGGATAGGCATGACTTTCGACAACACAGTAGAAATTTTCATTTCATCAGAATAAAAATTAAACATTCGTGAAAACGCTATTTTCTGTTATCATGCACAGTGGACGTAAGTCAAGTGTTCCTAATTCAGAGTGATGACTCAGTAATTTATCATCTCTTATTTTTTGTCAATTTGTGTTACTTCAATAAATTAGTAATGATTAATTTAATTAATAGATAAAAGTTAATTGCGTAAAGAAATACAGAATTAGCCGAGTGTGAATTAGTGCACGTGCTTTTAGTGACCGAGTTTCAGCATGCAGGGAAGAGTTTTTCCTTGGTTATGGTTGTTGCAGAAGACCTCTTTTAGAAGCCCCCCCCCCCCGGACTAACTTTTCGCAGGCGAGTACCTACATCTTAAAAATATTTGTTGAGGCCTGCTTATATTAGTAATATGCTGTATAATACTAAAAGAAAACGTTTGTCACCTGATGTGTCTGACTAATTCGCCTTCTAAAATCGCTATCCTCCACATCGTGTGAAAAAAGGTTGCAGTTGCATGGTTTTTCTCCCAGAAAGTGTGAATTTTTGATATTCATTACGGAAAACAGAAGACACGCAATCTACAGACATGACGTACAGCCATTTCATGTATTTTGCTGATTTTTTCTAAACACAACTTTGAACCATCTGATCCTTTCAAAAACCCATTAAGATGACCGTAGAAAAGATTCAACCGACAGCTAGTATAGTTTATCGCAAAATTAATTGTGCTACTCTCAAATAACTAACGAGCCTGATAACAAAAGGTACAGAAAAGGTTGCCTTTAGCCCAGAAGCCGTTTTACGCCTACCTCCCACAATACTCATTTGGGATATCTAAGAACCTAATTAGAAACACTTGTAATTATGTAGATGAAAGATTTACTATATGCAAATCTGCACTTTGTCATGATTAATTTCTACGATAGAATTTGCAGCTATCTTTCTGCTCAGTTATTTTCTTGTAAGCAATAGGGATTCCCTTATGCCCAGACAGTGGGGAAAGGGTTCGGTTTTGGGCTCTTTCAATGGTACGCGTGATAGAGTTTTACTAAACTAATGATGATTATATTTCATTTTGTCTGCTCTTGACGATAACTTAATTTCCACACGCATGGAGCAAGTCAGCGTGGCTAAATCCACTTAAAGTGCAACAATCTACAAGTTCGTAACAAGAACGAATTCGAGGACCACTTCTGGTACCTCCCTCTACTCACTCCAACTATTTAAGAAATTAATTAGCAGTTTCATTACTTAGACATTCTGGATGTAGCAGAAGCTGCATTCCACACGATATAAATGAGGAAGGCCCCATGAAGAATGACAGAATAGCAGAGTAATTCGCCATTCATATTCTGTTCTGGATGATTTTGTGTACTTCACAGGCAGGAAAAACATGTTTCGGACTATGTAAAACTCACTTGTATCGCCAGCCATATTTGTCATAAGTTGCTAATCGCATTGCAGTATAATTGCACTTAATATATCAGTAATTATAATTTTATTTAATATTAAATATAATGATTTTATTCACTATTCTGTAATAATGATTTTATTCTATGATCATTTTGTTTTTAATACTGTCGGATAACTTCGATAATATTGAAACATGCTCTCAATTTGAGCATTTTGATTTTTTTTTTTTTTTTCAACGCTACTTGGGAAAACACATTGTCTTAAATCCCCACACCCTGTAGCCGTGAAGGGTAAGTTGGTCTAGGTACACTTGCCTCATACGCTATAAAGATTATCTCCTCTAACCTTCGTTGTCCTAGTGCTTGGAGTAGTGGCACTCAGGGTTGGATATTTTTCATAAATGAAACCGATTCCAACAAATTAGACACATCATTTTCACTTCAACGACATTTTACAAAAAAAAAATATAAATAAATAATGCAATCCGGACTCTTATTAATTATCGCATTTGTCTTTAAGAATTTATGCAAAAGAGGGCTGACATTTCTTTCTTTATAGGATGCTTGTCCTTTAATTTTGCATCCAGCAGGATTTAATGATCTTAATTTTCACAGCCAAACAGATGGTCTCTCCGAAAAGTTAATTGGCTATTTGTTTAAAAGCTGAGACTGCCATGACGGCAAGTATTAGGACTAACTGGTCCCTCATTAGATATACGAAATGTTATCGAAGTTGTAATATAGCTAGTGCTGTCCGTTGAAAGTAGGGCAACTCATTACAAAGACAAATTTGTTCTGTGAGGATTAAGATCGTTACCTATACAATTTAAATCTAGCTGTCTGCAAAAAGGAGAAAGGACAAGATAGGAATCAGATTTAAGTTAATTGTTTGTGCTTAATATTTAATAACATGTACTCTTCTAAAACTGCTCGATTACTAGGTATACCTCTCAATCCCCGATGGTGCTTGTTTTTAAAGAGTTTACTGTATAACAGAATCCAGCTGCCTGTGTTTCTGCCCTCTTTTAACAAAATCATCTCGGCTAGGTAACGGTGCATTATTCTCAAGGATAATCTCTCGAAGATAGTATGATAATCTCTTGGAGAATACTCTCATTTCGAATATACTGTTAGAATGGTTAAATTATACAGGAAAGTGGAATTTTTGTGCATCTACCATAAAAAAATAATAATAATAATAAATAAATAAAATATCCGCTCACTCATAACTTTCTCATCACCAAAAGTTACCATCCAACTCCGCATTGAATTTTACCGAACTCGTCACCTCAGCGATCCTGGCAAGTAATTTATTTGTGTAATTCTACAAAAAGCTTCATAAGATTTTACATTTGTAGCCCCTCGTTCTCGACTGTCCAAATAAACATTGATTGTTTATTTTATTGATCCCCCTCATAGCCTTATACAAATTGATTAGGTCCCCACCAAAGGTGAGGACATGAATGTCATTTTACGGGGGCTATGAGGACTTAAATGTCCTAAAAATCAAAGATCTAAAAATTGCTTGACCACAATCATTGGATCATTTTTATCTCTATACAAAAATTTGACTGATTTATTTAATTATACGAAGCTCAGTTGGTTGTCTGGCTATTTTTAATATACATCGTGTACCAAGTTAAAGAACGAATCCACGAAAATACGTAAAGTAGGCGTAATTTAATCTTGGCTGCCCATATGCCAGTAAACCCTAAACCTAACAGAAACATCTTTCCTTCCGGAAACTCCAGTTTTCGTTCCGCAAACAGACTGACTACAGAACTCAGTTTACAAATGTAATATCCTGACGCCTCATCACCTTAGCTGCGTTAGATTCTAAACGATAGTCTCTTTTAGTAAACAGAAAACAAGCAAGGAATCTACAGGTTCAACCGAAAATAAGCAAACAATTTTCCTCCAGTAAGATTATAAGAAGGTAATCTAGTGTAAACAAAGCGAGAGCACAATGGCATATTATCATATTCTTAGTCTTTATAGATAGTTGCGAGAAACTAAAGCTTATTTATTTTTCTAATTTCTGAAATCAGTGATTCACTGCGATTCTTTTCATGTAAGGATGATAGTGTGACGTTGTTAGAAATGTTCTAATTGTCACAGCAAGAGTCTCTCTGCATTGTAAATGTCCGCTGTTATTATCGCATGGCAAACACGTGCATACACATTTGGAACCTTGTATACATAAGCGTGAACAAGCGACAGAAGAGAAAAGATAAAAGTGGAGACAGGAAATTGGATGGGGCATTTGCAATGGAAAAGCGTAATTCAATGTTATATTTCACAGGAACAAGTAATCAAAGTAGGAATTTTCTCTCTCTTAGAAAACGAATATCATATGACACTTGGCGTGTTTTTGCTACGTTTTCCTGCATTGGGAAATGTGAATGGAATAAAATACTTTGGTTTAAATTACTTCTGTTGAAATTTGCACATTCTCCAAATGTCTTATACTCGTATTTGTTTTTCTAATTTGCATTTTAAATGGAGGATAATTGAAATTTTGCAGTCTAATGAAATCAACGCACCAGGTAATTGTGTTAATTTATTGTGACTTGGCGATGTTTTTGGCTTATCTGGTCGAATTTTTCCATGGCATTTGATTTGTTTAATTGAATTGTTTTGGCACTTTTGATTTATTTCCCGACTAACGAAACAGTAAACTGTGATCCTGAGGGCAATTCCATCAACTAGAAGAGAAAGAGACACGCTATCCTAGCGCCCTCTAATGGTGCACTTAATGTGCTTGTTGCTATTTGGGCGTTATGAATGCTAATTATCACACAATTACTTGTAACAATGGACAATTCTGCTCTTAGCTCGAGGGTCATGGCACGCATTTCAATAAATTAGAATGATTTTGAAAAGGTAGTATGGCACTGCCTATTTGAAAGATGTCCGAAGGTTAGCTTCCATGAGATTATTCCATAGGCACGTAACATCCAATCCCACATTTATCTCGTGGCATTGAGTAATAAGATCTCATCGCCACACTGCTTCCATTTGTCTCCACAAGCTGCCTTGGGGAATTTTATACAGATATATTCATTCTGTGTTAGTTTAAGTGCCCGCTGTTTCACCTAATGGAATGCAAATACAGGGCTAGAAATTGGAAATAACAGTGATTATTGTTGCTTATAGTCCATATATGAAACTTCCGTGTTGCAGATTGCCTGTATAAATATACAGTGCTGCCCAAAAGTTTCTACACTCCTCTTGCTTTGGAAATGAGTGTTGATATGAAATTCTGCCGCCAGATGGTGGTGGGGTATATCATTCTGGGTATTTTGGCAGCAATCTCGTTTATCTAGATTGTTTCCATGTTACTTCACTCACTTAGTAAGATAATGCTGAATTCCGGTTACGATTTCCGTATTTTACCAGGTGATCGATTTCAAAGAACAAAGAGTTACACACGATAAAAATGTTAATTAGCGCTTTTACAAATGGGTCCTAAAGTGTCTCCAGGAATCTAGGAAGAAGATACTGCCCTGTTGATTGAGTATTGCTCCATACAAACCAAATGAACAAAAGCATCCACTCACACCGTGCAAAAATTTCTGATCAATAATAATTGTTCTAGTACCTTATTCTTCAGATCTAGCTCCCTCGGATTTTGTTTAATGTTGCTAAAATAAGACCCGTACACTACATGTGTGATGTCATACAAACAGCCAGTGCACAGATATAATCTGGCGCTTCGTTCTTCACAGTAATGCGAAGCCTTACGTGAGAAAAATTGTGACTGAATTGTTAGAAATGTAGTGGATGAAATCGATGGTACAGACCTACCTGTTGGGAAGGTATTTTGCTATTTCTTATACTTAAACGGTTAAAGGTAATATGAGAAATGACTGTATAAATCTCCTTGGCGTGGGATCGAAGATTGTAGAATGCTGTTTTGGAAGAGATTATCTTGTAGTTTTTTTCACCACTTTTTTTAATATAGGAATGATCTTGATCTGTTTGAAGTGTTATGAATAAATACCTTTACGCGGGGGCAATTTGAAGATACTCATGAGCCTATAGAAGTCGTTTCAAGTCTTCTCTAGAAAGTAATAGGGAGGAGTTCAGGGCTGAGGAACAGTAATTTTTGATAGTTCTAAAGACGTGGTCTGCGAGTACTCTAGTATGTCATCCACCCTGATTTGCGGCAGATGAAGAACACCATCTTTGATTGGGATGAGTTCATATGAACATTGAATGGCATTAGTGTTATTGTTCTGAATGGAATAGAGGTGGCTTTCAAAATCTTGGGCGTAATCCAGTTAAGTGGATTTACTTGTGTATTTCAATGTAAGTCCAGATGGGTCGTGTAATTTCTAATTAAGCTGCTCTGCATAAGGTGACGGCTGTAGACAGAACTGATAACTTGTTCCATTTCATATCTGAGAAGACAAAATTATGGAGTCGTCATGTTGACCTTCTTAGCATCGTAAGAGTGTTCTTTGAATTCAGTTTTAAAGATGGTCTCCTTTATGTACCAGGAAGGAAAGATAGACTTGCGATGTGTAGAGGATGGGATTAAAACATGACTGATAGGAAGGATGGTTTGAAATAAGGTGTCAGTGAAATTAATGACATCATCGATTAACCATATTCTCAGCTTTTCATGAAAAGCCTTGAAAGAAAGCTGGGAATGTGATTAATGAAAGACCAATTCACATTCCTGAAGTGAATCGGAGTCTGACAGGAACGGAACTCCTCCGAAAGGAATTTCAACAGATAGAATGTCGAATGCTCTACAGGGTTTGATCCGATTGCAATAAGGGAGTTTTTACACCTTAGTCGCTTTGCAAGCACTTTATTAGGCCTGAAAACCGGTTTAACTAGAATCCCCAAACATTGCCAAAATACCTTTTTATTAAGTATATATTGAGATGTTTATATTTCAATCAACATCTTATACAACCTTGAATGTTTTTCAGTTAACCTTAAATAAAGCGTATCACGAGGAACACCGATTAGGCTTATGCAAATAGTAGACCAAAAAGATTGAGAACACGAGTAGGAAGATTACAGTGATATTATAGAAATAAATAGTAGATTAAATTTGGGTAACCATCATATAAATAACGTTATTAGTAAAGAAGATATTTTAAGCAACTTAAACTTAACTTAAATACGCACATTATTCCCGTAATAAGAAAGTAATGTAAGCGTCTACTGAGCCCCACCAGATGGCGCATCCGTTAGCCACAATTGACTCGTCTAATTAATTTATTAACAACGGATAGTCTGTTAGCATTTCACGACATGACAGCATTTGTTTTTGTATGTTCATGCTTCCTACCATCCGAACGCCCAGTTTCTTCCTTCCTTTAATTTCCTGTCTTTGCTAACTAAACAAGTTGCGCTTGAAGACATGTTCAGATAAGGCTGAGCTAACAATGGAACTATCTACATTATTGAAGTCGCACTGCTGCTCGCGTTAGAACGAACCAAACGAAAAAAGAGAGAGAGAGAGAGAGAGAGAGAGAGAGAGAGAATGGACTTCATTTTGAAGGTCCTTCTCGTACAAAATATACTAAAGGTTCGACCGAGTCGCCTATCACACAAAAGCGGTAGTAGGATTTATTGAAAAACACCACGATCGATTGAAGGGGGAGGGGGGACGGGGTGAGCAGCTATGTTTATTTTAAAATACTCTCATACATACTTTCAATTTTCCTCTAGCAAAGAGACGTCATTGCTGCAGCCACATACTCCGTAATGGTTTGATATCCATACACGATGAAGGCAGAGGCAGTTTGCCGTAGCGTCTCTCCTTTACGGCACGGGACTTAGAAATTTCTTATCTTTAACGTGGAAATAGACGGAAACTTGAGATATCAGTCGTAGGCCATACAAAAGAATCAGAATTTAAATCCCTTCAATCTAAACTCAAGTTGAGACGTCTTCCTTAAGCACTTTCTCGTAAACGATTTTTTTTTTTTTTTTTTTTTTCGTAGATAGGTGGAAGAACTTTTTTTCCCTTTATTCCCCAGCGAGAGTGGATAAGATACTTTTTGTTAAAAAATGATATTTCGGAACAGCGAGGTTGTGAAGTAGAACATCCCAATGAGTTTCCACACTTTTGTATTGTTTATCAACACGAGTGGTATAGATGGCGCTGTAAAAAAAGTTTCTGTTGGTTGCGTGATCCTAGCAGCATAGATTTGAAGACTCACGCAGTTTTTGTGTTTAGTTTGTAGCAATCTAGTACTATCTTATTGAAAACATCTTTTGGATAATATTGTATATTGAAAAACTGTTTACTTTTCATGTTGTTTCATAATTTAAAATTTATACATTAAAGACAGCTTTGTTTAGTGAGTATATATTACTGTTTTATCGAGGTTGAGGCGAATTCAGTCTAGTCAGATTAAGTTAGCTATCTCTATATTATTTAAGATTATTATTATTATTATTATCCGTTTATTTCCATAAGGAAACCACCCCGGGACGGCAAAGTGCCAGGAGGGTGCTAAGTACATATCAGGGTACGAGATACTACGTGCAGTGGGTTACATATACTGAACACGTAGTCTCGTCCCGAAATATTATATACACATTTTATGTTTAATATATACAGTATTTACACATTGATGATTCTGTACATACATTATACAACTGATATATTTACAATTCACTAATAATTCCATCTATAACATACATATTAACATAACTGTTACAGAAGGTATATTTTTACAGTCAACAAATTATTATTGTTCTTAAAGCAGAAAGTTTCTCTTTTACTCTAAATTCTTTGGTACTTTGCAGCCGATTCATATTTTGGTAAGTCTATACGAATCCTGGAAGATCTCTTTCCGGTATGTTGCATCCTCACACAGTTTTTCGGCATCTATGTGTAGTGAGTTAAATATTTTCGCTGCATTTGATGGGAAGAATCTTTGCAGGCTACTAAGATTGTTCAGGACTGAACGCAGTGGATTATTTACTTCTCCGCAACGTCTAGCAGTGGCACGCGGTTTGACTAGAATATTATCCAGGACTGGAGCATCCACTCTGCCTGTGAGCATTTGTGCGAGAGTGTGTATGTTCCTGTTAATTGTCCGCTGCATCCAGGGTGTGATGTTAAGGTTTGAGTAGAGGGTGGCCAGCCACTCTGTTAAGCCATCGCAAGAACCAGTACTCGATCCCAAGGACGGACTTATAATGTGAATCTGGAGCTGATGACCAGATTTGCGAGGCATACATTGCAATTGGCAGGACACACATTAAAATGTACTTGGTCGCTAGCTGAGGATCCCTAATTCCTACCAGTTCCTGTCTGGTAGCCCATAAAGCGGCGAATATTTTTGTCTTCATATGGGCGAAGTGTTGAGCAAAGGTGAGTCTGTCATCCCACTTAAGACCCAGGTCCAGGTGAGAGTGCACTTTTTCCACATTAGACCCGTTCACAGAGATCGAGATGTCATTTTTATTCTGCTTGCAAGTTATGGTCATTTGGGCAGACTTCTGCGCATTAATACGGAGCCCGATGCAATCCAGGTAGCTCTCAAATTCTCTGATTGTGCTATTTGCCATCTGACAAATACCTTCTGCTGATTCATGGTCTTTGGAAGTGATGAAGAATTTTACATCATCAGCATATGTTATAAAATTGTAGTACCGTGCAAGAAACGGCTCCAGGGCGGCCGCGAAGAGAGTAGCCGAAAGAACTCCCCCTTGTGGCACTCCTCGCGAGATGGTAAAGCAAGATTGTAGCTTTTGGTGCTTAACAATAAGTTTTCTATGTTCTAGCAGGCTGGTTATTATAGTTAACAGATTTCCTCTTACATTAAAATAATTCTTTAAAATCGCAATGAGCGCTGGAATTGAGACGTTGTCGTAGGCTGCGGAGATATCCAAAAAAATAATATCGATTTGCTTTTTCTCATTTAGTGCTTTCTGCACGCGAAAAAGGGTTTCCAGTAAGTTTGTTATTGTTGATCTACCCGAAATAACTGAGTGCAAATGTGGTGGTCTATGGCTGAAGCAGTGTTGATTGATGGTGGGAAGCAGTGCTTTTTCGAATACCTTCTGTAGGGTGCAACTGACAGAAATTGGTCTGTAATCCTTAGCCAATTTTGGGTGTTTAATCTTTGGTATTGGGGTTACAATGTAATTTTTCCAGGCTTGTGGGAAAGCTCCTGACCTAATGATTTCCTGATAGATGTGCAGTAATAGATCTATTATAAATGGGCTACTTATTTTAAGGATGAACATTGGAAATTTGTCTGGTCCAACAGTGGCCTTATTGGGCAGATCGTTGATTGCTTTCATTACGCTCTCTTTGGTGATTTGTATTTCACTCAAAGGAGGTCTTAATTTATTATATAAGTTGTGTGGATTTTAAGGATAAAATTAATGTGATCGTTTGGGAGGGTTAAAGTTAGTAACTAACGATACTAACTGTATTACATCAGACACAGCAATATCTTCTGTTGGTGAAATGTGGACGTTGATGTGTCCAGTAAGGTTGACAAGATGATAACCAATGTTATGATCGTTTCGTGTTGCTGACATATGAAATTTTTTTCGTCGCACGTCAGCAACCGATCCAAAAAGGGCTCATTATTGAGAAGCGAAAGCAGCGACAAGCAAATTGATTGATAGTCTCTAGAGTTTGTTCGGCTATGAATTTATATGGAATCTATTTGCTCAAGTTGTACACCTTTCTTAGTCGATCCAATGCAAAATAATGGTTTCATAGCCATACTGAATCTTTCTGCAAGCACCTGAAATGTCTGGCTTGAATCTAGTGGTCTTCACTTCGCCGTCATCAATGGCGACGTTCAGCACCTGACTGAAAATTTGAGCCATTTGTAGGCTGTGCGTTCATTCGCTATGTCACACTAACCCAGTTGGGTTCCCTGACCCTGGAGAAGGGTAGGGGACTACTATCACCAAGCTTGATTGTCGGCTAATGGTGTAGACAAGCCGGACCTCAGCGTTCTGGGGGCGTAAAGTTTAGTCTGACACTGGCTCTTAGAGTGTAAGATAACAATTTCTTCTACCCAAATCAGCTGCTGTCTTTCCAGACAAGTCCGAACAGATTTTCTGTGAATGCATCTACACTACAGAGTTAGCCTGCCTCGTATCAGAAGAATTTGTCAATACCGCTGATGTATTATATAAACAGATTCTTTGAGTGCGTTACAGGCTTTATCAGCAATGAGATCAATTCGCTGTATATTTCTCAGCCATGTTTCAAGTTTCGCAGATTATATATATTCTCTCAACTTGAATTCTAATGAACTTGAATTTGACATCCGTTCTGCTGTATCTCTAGCCACACTAGAAGTAGCGGAAACGATTTGGCTGATAAAAACAACAAGTTAAACAAATAAACTTTGCCTGTCATTCCCTGTACAGACTACAGGCAAATAACATTTAACACGTTAAATTCTCAATGACCCGGGCAGACTACCAAAAAAATGTATCAGATTAAGCCTGCAGTCAAAACATGACAGTCCAGTCTGCGCATAAATCGCAAAAAGGAAGTTTTTCTTGCATAGGACACAGCCGTCTTATTCGGTTTTTATTGCTGAGGGCAGAAGACCTTCCTATGTGCGAGTCCCGTGACACCATTTTAACCATCCAATATACTTGAGTTTCCTAATTTTTTTATACTTGTATATTTTTAATGAGGTAGCCTCTCTTTTTAGGTTAAAAAATTCCTTATTTTTTATACTTTTTACTATCAGGTCTTGGTGCATAAGACACAGCCGTCTTATTCGTTCTTTACTGGCGCATCAGCGACTATTCCTTAGTCGTTGATGCACCAGTAAAACCAAAATAACCCATCTTCAATATGAAGAACAACAACCCTTCATTTTATCCTCTTCCCCACCTCCGTAGTCCCTTCCATGCAGATAACTTCCGTACTGCTCTGACCCTTACACATCTTCTGCATGCCTGTCTGGCTACGAACAACATGGTCCTAGGTTCGGGAATGTGGGCATACCTGAACCACATCAGTACAGACATGCAAATGATGCAGAAGACTTTCTAATAAATTGCAATTACAAAAAAAAAAAAAAAAACTAGTACACACGTACACAGCGTGAAATGCAACTTTCTCGAACTGTCCCTCCTTCCATTCCATTGGATAGACTTGACAGAGCAACCTAGATAAAAGAAATACCCGAAATGTCTCCTCCTAACCAGGAAGATACCAAACAGGTGTTAGCAGATTCCTGGCTAAAGTGTGGCAGACACACAACATACGTCTGGCTAAGTTGTCTCTGATAATCATCATAGAGACCCACCGGCTAGATATGAGGGAATCCTTAGGAATGGTCTAGATGGAGAACTCATGCCATGCTCATGTATCTTCACTGAATGCCGTTGCTACATTATGGACTGCTTGTATAGCGTTTGCGTTCAGTTTATATAAAGTAAATATGCTCGAATAGCTGTAATTAGAGAAGCCATTTCTTCACTTTTTGCTATTTTACCGAACGTTTCCTTCCGGTTTTCAAAACATGAACTGACTCATTGTCAATTGTACTTTCGAAGTACATTGGCAGATAATGATAAATTAGGTGGAAGCAATTTCCAATTGCCTCCATCTAATTTTTATCAAGAAAATTTATTTTATAAAAATCGCAAGAACTTTTTCGGTCATCAGATATCATCATAATGGAAAATTTCACACTTTTCATTATAAATATTTATAATATTAATGAATATAATGTTTATAAAAAAATGAATGCCTCAACCCTTGGTAAGTGGTTAGTAATTAAATAGGTATGCATTTCCCTCAAAAAAAAAAAAAAAAAAAAAAAAAAAAAACTCCCCTTTTTCAGTCAGTTATTCGAATCCTAAAAAATTTCATTAATCAATTTTTTGGATAGCACTAATTGCGATTGAAGATTTCAAAACTTGTATTTAATAAAAAAAAATAAATTTCTGAAAGCATTTTATGGAACGATTAGGAAACAAAAGATATAAAAACCAAATAGGCAGTTAAGACATACACAGTGCAGCAAAAAAAAAAAAAAAAGTAATTGTCACTGTCAGAGACAAAAAGTCATAACCGATTAACATCAAAACATCAAATTTTGTGTAAAGTTGAGGAAAAGTCCCGCTGAAACATACGGAATGTTACAACCAGCTTGTGAGGATGAGGATTTGTCTCGAGCACGTGACAGTTTAAGCGTTTTAAAGAGGGCAGAGGGGATGTGGGCATACTATCCTCGAAATGGACAATCAAAAACGACTTTCAGTCCCAAATTATGGACAAAATACGCAATTGACTAGCCAGCGACCGCCGATTAACTGAGAATGCTAGCAGGTGAGTTCAACGTGAATAAGAAATCGATAAGGTTCATAATTACCACAGACTTCCGAAAAAGAAATTTACGCGAAGTTTGTTCCACAGTGTTTGCATGATAAGGAAAAACTTAGACGATTAAACGCTCTCAAAGATTTTGTTCAAATAGCTGATAGTGAACCTGGTTTTAAAAACAGCATTATTACCGGGGACTAGAGTTGGTGCTTCCGTTTGATCCTGAGACCAAATGACGCCGATTTGATAGTGTTTTTGAGATTCAGAAGACCGTGACAGCAGAACTAAATACCATCACACCAGACGAGTTTTCCAAGTCTTTCTAAAGCTTGTCCCACCCCAACACAAATTTTGGTTATTTGTTTTCATCACTCCTTCACTGAGTTTTACAGTAGTACTTCTTTTACCATAAGGCATTGTAGATGATGTGATTAATGTGATATAAAATGCACATGCGTAAAATATGTGATGCGTATAATGTTTTACTCTGAGTCTAAGATTTAATAATTCCTGCTCGGCAACTTCTAAAATTCTATTGGAAAAATATTCTTAAAAGTGTAATTCTTGGCTGATTGGGATGGGAGGAATTTAAACGATAAAGTTTCTCAATGTGATTATGTAAATATTTTAAGTATTTATTATAAAACCTTCCATTCCCATGAAATGAAGACTCCTTCATAAAGTATTGCCAATACTTCCTTCTTGCCCTCCTCGGTCGCATAGTTGGCAAAATCACCATCCTCCCCAGAAGCAGGGAAAAGACCTGAGTTCGAATCTTGTTAAAGGACGGGAGGAATTTTTATGGGCCTTTTTCTACAACGTGGCTGAGTTAATCGGTCTCAGCGAGGGTATCATGGTTTTTTCTCCCGATTTTTCGTTCATCAAATCGATCAAAGAACGCAGGCAATTTACAGACATATGTACGGCTCAATATGGCTTAAGTTGCTGAGGTGCTTAAAATGCTACAACAACAACTTCCTTATTGAGGACCCGTTTTTGATTTGAGTATACTAGTTTTAAACGCACATTGTCACTTTGGTTATTTGGTGAGAATATGCTCATTCTAGCTGAGATTATTCACGGAGAATTTTATTGATTTCTTTACTGGAATTGGCTGATGGTTCACGTTTATAATTGGAAGCATCCTTTCTGTGGAAGTGACAACAATAAATTCCGTGTACTGGTGGTGACTGGTGTGTGTTAGGTGCCAAAGCAAACTGAGGATATGAGACGTGAGTGTATTGTGTCTATAATTAAGTGCATTCTTCGGACGGTTTGCCTGTTTTCTGGGAGATTAAACAGCGAAACCCTTGCGAGAGACAGAGGGTGGAACTTTTACCTGCATTTTTCAAACCTTGGCCGAGACTATTTCCTTCAAAAACAGTTGCAATATACGAAAAATGGATACGTCATTGTGATACGTATAGAAATAATAATTGCCATGTTTGCTTCGATTTTGATGAAAAATTTGGGACGAATCGACAAATCGTTCTAAAAGAGCCAAATATAAAATTTCATGAACATTCTTTTACTGGGACTCTAGTTATTACATGCAGACGGACAGACATTTGATGAATTCTGCCAGTTTCAACAATACAAATTCAAACAATTATTTTGGCAGACGACTTTATGCAATTGTTATGGGATTTCAACTCTTATAAAGCAATTTCGTCGCTTTCCGAGAAAGACTTATTGTAAATAAAAATTATTAAATCGCATCTGGTGTAAAATTGGATGAATTAACAGCTACGAGCATTTGTATCGCTTCAGTGGAGAGTTCCCTAAGAAATCCGCGTTCAAGTATTTCTTGGAGTTAATTTTCAAGCCTCGCATAACTGATCGAATCATTTCTTAGCTAAAGGAGCGAAAAAAAATCTACAAAACAATAAACGAAAGAAAAACCTGGAGTGAAAAAAAAGAAAAAGAAAGTTAATCTCGTTCTCAAATACACTTTGTATGCAAATTAACAAAGATGAAAGGGAATATATTAATACCCTAGCAACAGATGTCCATTTACAACTTTATAAGCGTACAAAAGAAAAGTGGACGATATATATTTTTTTTGTTCTTCAATTATTTCCTTTTGCATTTCTTATCCGAGTTATTTTCGGAAGATTAGATGATGAAAATTAAGGAGCAAAGCACCGCAGCAATTTAATTGACAGTAGGAAAGACCTCTTATACCATTATCGCCTTGGAGCTCTTTATCCTAAAGGGACAAACATGTTTTATGGAGAAAATGTCAAAGAACGCTAACTTGGTGCCGTTTTTTTAATTACTTCCAAGCCACTTACTCTCAGCTCCGGAACGTCATTATTAATAAAATAATCGATTAGTCAAGACTTTTCTCTCACTTCGATCCGCAAAGAAAGATTTTATAAAGAAAATGTGTTGTGTAGAGCGCGAAGGAAAAAAAAAATTTCTCTCAGCAGCTCTGAAAAATTTAGCGAAGTTCTTTTGATAGCAGAAGATGTGGATGGTAACAGATATGGATTTTATCGTGGTCAGGGATTTTGTCAATGAGGACGAGGTTATAGCAGACTATTTATCTTCTACTCCAGGCCGGTGATGTTAGATTGTTTTCGAGAAATGAATAGGACTCTGTTATCCGTTTTTCAACCGGGATGATTCAATTTTCTCTTTCTTTCTTTTTTTTTCTTGCGTCTAGAAGGAAGTCAATAAACCACGTGGAGATTCTTCTACTCATCCCGTTAGGTATTTTTAAACTGCAAAACTTTAACCCCGATTCTCTTAATTGCATTGCCTACTGGGAACTGTGCGTATAAAATGATCGATGTTTTCCATCGGCGAAAATCTGGCGACAACTTAAAAGATTTTTTTTTTCCCTTTTTACCCTTCTGTGGCTGCAGAAGAAATGATTGACACAAGCGTACATGACGACTTGCATGAGTCGTCTGAAACCTCGAGAAGGGTAATCTCTTGCGAAGTAATCCGATAACCTTGATCTGGAGATGCGAGACGGGATGACATCTCGCTGATGAAAACAAACAAGAGATGACACGCTGAAGAACGTTGCTATGGCAACGGCAATTCCATCTGGAGGACTGAAAATGAGCGAGAAAAGGACACTTGATATAGTGGGCGCACAGGACGCTGGTCTGCCTCGAGTAATGTCAACTGCTACAAAGTGTTATGACCTGAAAATGATGACACATCCTTTGGGATAGTTTCCTAAACTTTCCCCAGAGGGAGCCATTTGCAGTTTTTCTTTCTTTTGCGAAAGTAAGTTTAATTTGATTTCATGCATGTACGAAAACGGAGACCAAAAGCGGCAGTATTGAACTTCCCGCCGCCCCCGAAACATAGTCAAATAAGGGATCTTTTACTCCATTCACTTTCCCTTTCCGCAGCATCCCGGCTCTGCTCTTCCCACATTTATCGCACCCTTAATCCACTTCTCCTGTTTGCTTTGCTCTTACCTCCTTTGCTATAAGGCTGGAGAAACAAGGGTTTATTTTCAGCACATGGGGAGGCGACACTCTGTTTCCTTGACAACGCGCCAAGGCAAATGGAAGATTATTTATATACATACATACAGATGAACCTTACTTATAGCTCCAAAGTCTGTACGTTTCTTTCTCTATCTCTCTCTCTGAATTTCCTGTAATCACTACTACGAGTAAGCGTAAGGGAGACGAGAGGGGGAAGGGGATTTTACTAAAATGAAATATTGCGTCCGCTGACGGAGACGTTTATACTTGGTGAACAGGTATGTCAACATCGTCCATCTGCTGTGAGTGGTTCGTTTCTGACTGATTCCCCTCGTTACATAGAACGTCTTGGACATGTATCTTAAAGCAAACAACGTTCGCTTTCCCTTGATGAGCCTCGTAAGTCTTAGAAATGAATTCTTTTATCCGGGATAATAAAGATAATGCACCGTTGGTGTGTTCTTTCATGAAGAATATTTGAAATGGTACTTCAAAATGTTGCCACTAACCCTAGTTTTCCATAGTACCAAGCCCCACCTGATCTAAGCGTGTAGAGTATTTGCTCGAGCGAACGGAAGTTTCATAAATGCAAGTCCGTTTTATGAAGTCGCAGTCATTTACTATCTTTGAGATTGTATGCGGTCAGTTCCTTTAAGATCGATCAACTATTTTAAGTTTTCCAAAAAAAAAGGGAATTTCTATCACGGAAAGGGTTTTTTTTTTTTTTTTGTTGATTTCGAAAAATCATATACACACACTCTATATCCTATCAGTCTGCTTTTCTGGCATATCACCTACTGTTTCTTCCCTCCAGATATGCTGTTCCTTATCGAAGGTATAGGCTGTATTGAAAACTGGGTCACTTCATTCGGAAAGTAGACAACATTACGGAATTTTCAATCGATACAAATTTCTTTCCTTTTTTTGTGCACATTCACTGAAAACATCCGATCTTTACCAACCTAACTTCAATAGAAGGAAGAAAGCTGGAGTTATTTAGTTCTAAAAATTGCACTTTTTTTGTTTGGTTAACTCTCAAACGATCTTCAAGATACTCTAGTATTGCATACTTATTCCCTTTTTGGAGTTACCCCAAACAACTTTTAATCCCCAACATTTCTTTGAGATTTTCTCTCATTTCTTGAAACTGGTAATAATCGTCACATCTGCAAGTTCCTTGGAAGACTTCTAAACATTGGAACAAATAAAGAGCTAAATCTCTCTCTCATCAGTACTACGAGTAGATTTCAGAAAACTTTCTCCACATCCAATCTTAGTTAAAAGCAAAAGTTTTAATGTATGTGTCGAAAACAAAGTTTGGGATTCCCTCATTGTCGTCATGGAAACGGCCTCTTAATGCTAGCTATAAAATTAAAGACACCGGCTTCTAGACTTTCCATTTTAGCGGCTGTTTGCCCAAAGTCAGTGGAGACCTCAGAGAACTTCAATTAATCATAATCAACATTAATTGATATGCTTTATTAAATGATTTTAAATAGTAAATTTTAATGTACTATACTGTACGTAAATTGCGCAGTTGATTTCATTTGTTAAATTAATTAAAGATTTTTAATGGAAATCTGCACAGCTATCAAGGGTTCAAGTCCCGTCTTGACAAGGATGAGCTATTCATAAAAAAAATAATAAAAAAAGGTTTTAGCATTAGAGCGAAGAGTGCAATCTATCGTATACATCTGCCTAGATTTGTGTCTGTTAGACAAACCACAGAATCCCTTTTCGTGTGTGTCGAAGTATATTGTATCTATAAATTACGTTTATTCTGTGACAAATTTGTTGCTTTTTCCTAGATTTCAAACTGGAGTCTCCAAGAGTTAAAACTATAGTACCTTCGCCTGAGCCCGACTAACTTACCCATGTTGTGAAAAAAGCACATAAAAATTTCTGGCGTCATTGATGTCTCTCTATAGATTTGGTTGTAGAAAAGATGGAAAATAAAATCGAGATGGTTTCTAGTCTCAATTTTCAGGGGCCTCGCCATTAGTTTGCACTATGTATAAGTAAAAATTGCCTTTGATAAACAACCTATTGCTGAAGAGCCGAAGTATTTTTCTCAGTCTCTATTAGCATCATGGTTAATGTAATACGCTAGCCCATTAAAAGCCACTACAGCATTTGTAGCTGTAACAAGTTAATACAACACAGCGTGGGTCGATTGCCTGTTTTAATCTCTTTAAAATGACTTCCGCCAGGCAAATTAGATGGATTACACCAGTAGAGATGTGTTCTCTGGTTCCGAACCAAGTGTGGAAAATGAGCTCGCTCGAGAGGAAGGAAGGAAATAATGTACAAAAGATAGAGTAACAGTCAGAGAATAAATCATGCTCCGGTGATGTATAGGCAGCTCTTTTGCTTCCTCTCGAAGCGTTATAAGGAACACTCCAAATACGATTACACAGAGCCAATGACGTATTGCCAGGGAATGTGCGAACTCCAAATTAATAGCAATACTATGCACTGCTGTTCAGATAAATTGGCGTCTCCTGTAAAAACTCTTTCTGCACACAAATGTTGTGCAAAGTTTACTATTTGAAAATACGTGTTAGATTGAATGAACCTGAAAGTATAAGAATGGAGAGAGAATGTACAAATGTACATTTTTATATTCAGCATATATACTATTTTTAATAACTGACCACAGTTACACTGTGCGACAAAGTTTCGATGTCATTGGTAACAAGAAAAGTAAATGAAAAGTTATGATGATTACAGGCTTAGCAAATATTGTGTCATCATATGTTCAAATAAACGTTTTTTGAATATTCAGCTTCTCGTTTATTGCATAAAAAGTCCTCATTATATTTTGAAGATCATAAGCACTCAAAACCTACGTTGGTATTACGAAGTTTGTTTCCGAATTGGAAATATGTGCATAATGCAGTAAAAAGTTTTAATATTTTCTTACCACTTCAGTGACAGCTGTCTTTGCAATATCAGCGTCACAAAAGATCACTTTGATCACTAGAACATGATCACAGCAATATTATTTTTGTCAAAAACTACTCCAAGGTCTTTGTGGGCATTCACATTTGGGAATTGAGACCCCGGCAATTTTCATTTCTGTGTGGTTTGGTTGTTTTCTAAGGAATGAGTTATCTTGAGCAGACTTGTTTGCATTGATAGTGAGATTGGAATAGTGAAATTCGCATCCTGGCTAACTTTACGAATATTATCACAAGCTTTTGAACTAATAAATAGCTTTAATAGTGACATAGAGAGGGATTTCAGCCGCCCATAACTGTCCCTCAAAGGAGTTTTTATTGGCCTAGCAAGGTCCTCCTCCATCCAAGACTGCACTGAGGCAACCCGTTGGGAAACGCTCTGCCTTGCTGACATCATGGCCTTTCTTCTCTGTAGCATGACGCGTTGGGATGCTGTGACTATTTTCAGCTGGTCTGGCGGGTGTGGACAAAAAAAAAAAAAAGACACTCCCACTGTCCATCTCCCCACCTTTCATTCCAACATTTTTCGTCTGATTGACCCTACCACCAGAAACCTTTACTTTTCTTGCCCCCCGTGAAAGATTGGCTCCTTCCGCAGGGGTAACCCTTTATCCCTTTAACTTCCTATTTCCGGGTGAGCAGCCTTCCTCCCCCTTCTTTGTTACTCCTTTTCCAGCTTCCTCCTTCCCTTTCCCAGCTGCCTCCTCGTGGCAGTGGACGGTATCACAGGGTCCCACCAGTGTTCCCGCGGCTAAATGCTGGAGGAAAAACAGATCAACATAACCCAATACTATACCACGCAAACTAACATTATCTCTAGCATTTACAGAATTGTAGCATCACAATGTATACTACGCGGTTTGTAGGGAAAGCTCCAATTTCCCCTTCCCAACCAACTCTGTGTCTGAATATCGAGACAAAATGATCACTAGACTTAGTTTTTTATTTATAAATATTTTGTCAATTAATTCCCATGTGTGACATATGTACGCAAAATGCCTGTCTGTGCTGACCCAGGTTCAGTTTTTGTTGTCTTATTATTTTTTTTTCCGGAGTAGTAATTTAAAAGTTACACAGAACACATGGTTCTTCTACAGGAAGTATGAACAAATGAAATGTGATAGTTCCAACATGTTTTATGTCTTCTGTCTGTCCCAAAAGGAGTAATGATGCAGTCAGCGACAATTAGCAATCAACTGAACAAGATGTTACCCTGACATTTTCCTGTTTTCTGTCATGCAGTAACTATTACTGGAACTGGCCGAGTCTTAACAAACTTTTTGTGCATGAAGAAATTGTTTTTAAAGAAAGATGGCTTCTGATGTATTAAAAAAACGTGAGAGAGAGAGAGAGAGAGAGAGAGAGAGAGAGAGAGAGAGAGAGAGAGAGAGATTGGAGCATCATTCGGATTGTTTGACAGTTTCAGCACTCTTCAGAAAAATAAAAACAAAAAAAAGCATAGGAAGAGGTCGCCAGAATCGCGACTGAAAAGAATAAATGTGGGGGACTAAATTGTTGATGCTGTCTCCCGGAAGATTAAAGAAAGACAGATCCGCAACAGTGGGACTAGATAATTAAAATCAATCTGGTGGACGTAAACGAATTGGAAAGAAAATCCTAGGAGGAGTAGAAGGAAAATTAAAGAAAAGGAAACGGAGCTGTTCTGCGTGGCGATCGGTAATATGTCCCTCCAATTGGAATCTCCAGTGGTCCCAATAAAGACAGCGAGATGATCTGATAACTTACCTTCCATTTCGTTTCTGCCACTGTGGCAAAGACGGACGGAGGGTTAAACGGCTCGAGGAAATGGAAGGCCGTTGTCAGATCACTGCGCGTTCTTCATGTCGGACGCCGGCGAGCGATCAATACAATCAACATGCCTTGTAAGTCATTTAAGTCAATTTACTTCCGGCGGACACGCTTCTCCAGGCCTAATGATCCCATTTATTTAACGCAAAATACCTTGCGAATGGCGCGTCTTTTACTTCTCTTTCTGCGCTCGTGAGTATTTACTACCCTCTCAGCCTCCTTTATCTCCTTGACGAACCAGAGATCAGTGGTTTGCCAGTTCTTTACGTTTATCGTGCCCGCCAAGTTCCCCCCCCCCCACCTCCTCTCTCTACCACCAGCTATGGTTGAAGATCTATGGCGTAAGGAACGTTACCAATGGACAGAGTCGCGAGTCTCAAAAACTTATTGCAGCATCCATAAAAAGAAAAAAAGTTTGATCAGCCCTTCGCCTTTTGTCCTTCTAATAATGTTCGTCTCATTGCCTCATCCACTTCTACTCTGACAGGGTTTTTGTCATGGAAAAGAACTTCACTCTATTTTAGCGAAGCAATGCAGATGGAGAGCAATGGATGAGTTTTGCTTTTTTATTTTTAAATTCTCTCTCTCTCTCTCTCTCTCTCTCTCTCTCTCTCTCACACACACACACACACACACACACACACACACACACACACACACACACGACTTGAATTACTTTTCCACTAATCTAAACAACCCAGCCTATTTCCTTTTTTTCTCTTGAGGTATTCTTGTCAAGGACTTTACACTTCTCTCTTGGGAACTATAATCTAGATGTTTGTTTTGAATCACTCACGCAGGTGAAATTTTAGAATCCAGAGTCGCTACTTCCCCATTCTTATGGATTCGAATGAGAACTTGCTTCGAGTCCGTCGAATCACGAAGAGATAATTGATTTAATAAAAAAAATTGCTTTTCGTTATGTATGAATATTAGAATTCATAAAAATAGTTTTATTTGTTGAAATTAGTTCCATCTTACGAAATACGATTATTTTTATTTTTTTATTTATATTATATATGTAAAAAAGCGATGAAAGTATTTATTGAGGAAACTGTATAGAAATTCACTTATAGGAATCCAAAACGTTTTTAATATGCGAAGTCTGAAAACAGACATACGGTCTAGATATGTAAGCAAAGCCCAAATAACTTTAATACATTTATAATTGCTTTCTTAAAGCAAAAAAAAAAGTTTTATTGATGATCAAACAGCGGTCAATAAATTTTTATATTTTTTCAGAAAAATTTTTTCAATAATATTTTTTCAGAAAAATGTACTGCCAAATGTGACAGTTGGAAGTAATTGTTTATACTCAATATACAAGTGAACGTATATGAAAAAATAAGCAATATTTAGAACTTAAGAACCTTTTGAAGTTCCATCGCAGTGCAATTGTTCCAATTTCGTTTTCGGCATTCCCACTGTGAGCTAGCGTAATTAGTAGAGTATAAAAAATGCTCAAAATGGACAATTAACCGAAAGCCATGAATCGAAAAACTTCTTATAATCCACCGTTGTGGGAATTTGGACGTCTTAATTAGATTATAATGAGAAAAATGAACGGAGACTTTCTGGAAATTGATTGGCATCCTGAATTGAATAACTGGTAATTGATGAACAAGCTACTGGTATAGGGAGTGCGATGCTGCCCATGAAAAAAAAAATCCCTTTGGCTTTTAAAGAGGCTTAATTAGAAATGCATTTGTATGGGAAGCTCTGCCGACCTTTGCTAAAGTTTGCTGCCCTTCTCAAATTCTTTATTAGAAAAATATACCTAAAAACTTGAAGGAAACTCCGACCTGATGTAACCTCATGAACTAAATAACATATCTTAACCCTTCGAGGACTTCAGTGGAAATTCAAAAAAGAAATGCGTTGCCTAGCAACTTATTCTTCCTCTCTGAGCTCCATAATTTCCGGTAGCTACACTAAGGGAGGCGGCGAATTAGCATTATTTTCCTTGCTACAGATATTTACCATTTCTGAATAATAATAATTTTATCCTTGTGCTGACTATAAATAATAGAACGATAGCATAAACTTACAGCGGCTGTAAAGCCAGAAACGACTTTATAAATTTATAACTCACAGGCCGTTGGAAAGTTCTTCGCGAATAAGCACCAAATAATGTGAATTTTTTTTGTTTTTGTTTTGCATATAAGATGGAATTTAGTGCGCATAATGATCACCAGGAGAATTTTGTCGCTGCAGGAGCTGAATCTAGCCTGTTTATAGAACAGCGCATTAGTACTTATTGAAACTTTCTCAAGACGCAGGCCACAGAAAATCGGTACGTCTACATCGAAATCCTCATTCATTCCTCTAAGGTTGCACTATCCATAATCACATTGCATGCTCTGAGTTCAAAAGACAAGTCGCAAGAGGTACTGATGCAGCGAAAGCCATATACAAAGCTTGTGGAGGAGAAGACTGGAATATCAGGAAGTTTCACAGCGGTTGTTTTCGATGTGGGACTTTCCATTTATTTCACCTCATTCTAGCCGGCCAATTAAGAAAAGTAATAAAGTCCCACTTTGATGGAAGCGAATTACAAGATTACAACTGTGGAAATTATCCAAGATTTTCTTCTCTCTCTCTTGATGTTGTATTGTGAACATTCATTACAAAAGGGAGTGGTTAAATTACAAAAAAAAGGCTTTGCAATTATGGTAAGATGTCGTACGATACTGTAGACAGATGAATTCTTTTTAATTCAAGATTTCACTTTAAATTGACTTGCGTACATGATACAAGGATGCAGGAAAAATCTGTGATTGTGCAAAGGGAAGCTCTAACTTAATTAGAATTATTTTCTGCTCCAAAAGCTCCTGTGGAATTTGATCTTCTCGCAAAGTCCATGTAAAACACGGGGCTTTGGGGGAACAGAATAGGGAAAGTATAGGGTGAACAAAACTTTAGGGTAGGCTTTTATTTTAAATTCTATGAAAGTGTACAGAAACTGAAGATTTGTTACTTAACAAACAAACAAAAAAAATTATTGCCATATAGAATGGTGTGCTCAACTTCAAAATGGCGTCCTTCAGTCTTAATGTATGAAAGTAGGCTTTTTTTGCCACATTTCAAAAAATGTGGCAAAATATTTTAGCACATGAACACGTTTGTTTCCTGGAATAAGACCAGGTCTTTTAAATATCCCTACAGAACAAAATCTGCGGGAATTAAATCTGGTAACCTGGCCACCGGTCGATAGGGTTACTACACGTTTGGTAATTTTTCGTTTAGAAATTTCCTCACTTGGAGGGAATAATGTTCAGGAGAAAAATGTTTTTCCGTTCATGGAAAAAAGGCATTTAATTTTAGGATACGCAAATCTTGTAATATTAATAAATAAGTGCCTGAAGTAACTTCTCAGGCAGATATTTTTCAAAACCCCTCAGAGGACATTCTGGCCCAAACACAACACAGGGAGAGTTTTATTCCTTTCTCATTTGATTGCCAAATATATTTAAAATAACCATGTTGGAATTACCACATATCATACCACAAGAGGTCTGATGGGCAAGTTTTCTATAAATTCCACTCTGGATGATCATCGTTATTAAATGCATGAGGTAATTTTGGAAGAAGGCTTTGTGGATTCATTGGTTTGGTATAGAGCTTGCCGCATTCTTCTGTTCGAGGTGACGTGATTTTCTGATGAAATTAGTAACATTTCCTCTCTCCATAAAAAGCTTTATTATTTGATATATATCTTGTTTTAAGGGCGATGGCCAGTCAGAATGCTTAGGCCGTTCCTTCCTCTAATGATGTCGCTCCCGGGGGGGGGGGGGGGGCAAAACGATTTGTGATCAAGCGACTTAGCCAGTGAATTAGTGCTTTCTCCTGAAGTAATAAATCGTTTCTTTTCTTTAAGTTACACTAAAACACAATTAACCAAGCCTTAGTAAAGAAATTCACTTTACTAATTTATAGATAAGGAAGGAAGTTACCTGTTTATTATTTTTATTATTTTTTTTTGTTTTCTCTCTCTGTACATACTTACTTTTGGACTTAGACCATATGGCATTGTAAATTGTGTGTTCTGAGATCGATTTATTGTTTTTCTTGACGAAAAAATCATGCTACCCTCGACTGAGACTGACTAATACAGCCACGTTGTGAAAAAAAGACCATAAAAATTTCTCGCGTCATTGATAGGATTCAAACTGAGGTCTTTTCCATCCGGGAGGACGGTGATTATACCAAATATGCTACCGACGAGGATACACACTTATTACAACCATCTCTATATCTTGGTCGCAAGGTGGCATTGCTCCTGCCTCATGCTAAAAGTCACCTGCAAATACCAATCAGTTGAAAAAGAAAGAGACTAAACAATACCTCCAAGTGAATTTTTTTTTCATACCATGCAAGAAAACTACTCGCCGCTCTGTCAACACAGGATCGAAATGTGACCACACCAATCTCAGTCCCACTTGAGAAACTGTGCACACTCCAACAAGGCGTAAAAAACTGAAAATTCACCTACTGCTCGCAACGAAATGGATATAGATAGGGGGACCCCATCAGATGATACCGTGCTCGAAATATTTGTTGAAGAGGACACGAATATCGAAAAACCATTGTTCCCCCAAAAAAAAAAAAAAAAAACAAAGCAAGACAAACATCAGACTTCAGCCCTTGAGAAACAATCCGAAGGCGCAACAAGAAGTAAGGAATAGTACGCTGTCAGTTGAATGGCCGCGGTTTCCGTGCCAACATCAGTGATCTTCGTGAGCTCATATCTCAATGTCCCACATTAGTTCCCGCACTATGTCTACAGGAAACATTGTTTAAAACTGACCGCCACTCCATGAGTTCACAAATATACTATGTTTATGAAAGACAGACTCCAACAAAGTACACCTTACGATGGAGTTGCAATTCTTATCAATCTGCAAATACCAATTAAACAGGTGCCGCCCAACACGTCCCTAGAAGCTGTAGCCGTCCAAATTGCTGTAGGTATGTACATCACAATCTTGCCTTTTTATTTATTACCCGATCATAATATAGTATCATGATCTCAACAGCCTTGCAACACAATTACCAACAACTCGCTGTATATTCGGAGATTTCAACAGCCATCACACTTTGTGGGGAAACAAACGCATAGATCACAGAAGTTGCTGTTGTAGGGTTTTAGGACCATCAGCGACTAAGGCAGTATTGCTCTATATATATTGTCTGTAAATTTTGGGTGTTTTGTGATCGATTTTCTGTTTGATGGACGAAAATCAACCGCAAAATATACGAAATTTACAGACAGTATATACAGAGCAGTAGACTTACTAAATCAGCCACGTTGTGAAAAGGCCCTATAAAAATGATCTTAGAAGTCAACTAATTGAAAACTTAGCTGGCCTCTAATAACAACTACCGAATGATTTAGCAATGCCTGTTCATCGTATTCAACACTTACTTAGTAGTCCTCTGTTTCGTTTCCTTCAGGTATTGAATAATTACAACATTGTTTTTACGCTTAATCCATCTATGTATAAGAATTTGCTTCTTACTCTGCTTTCTTAATCGAAATTTTGTATATATTTTAATTCTAGTTTTGTATTTATTATTATTCTTTTGTATTGATTCTGTAACTCTCGGCGTTCTCATCATTATTTAGGGTCTGTGTGCTTGTGTGTGAGAAGTCTGTATATAAATAAATAAATAAAAGAACGTAGTATACTCTGCAGGACCAGCTATAAAAATGGCCATAGAACACATAAAGCCTATAATACACATGGAAATATAATATTTACCCACTTCCTAAGTTGATTGCAATCACTGAAGAATCCCTTTGATTCCTCTCATCCAGTCCTCTACAATATCCTACATTTAGTAACTGTCCTCACATAACAGAGTAAAGACGTACACTTTTGTTGGATACCTGGACACATAAGAATCCCAGTCAACGAACTGGCAGATAATACCACTAAATCGATTAGTAACTATTTTTACTCCACTTGACAGCAAACAATAAATACCTTACCAAGCACAGATAATCGGGCGCAACTGCACACACCAGTGGCAACTAAGTTGGAAAAATCAAAGAGATAACAAACTGAAGCACATTAAACGAGGTCTGTAACCATGGTAATCTAGCTTCAGAATGAACAGCCAGAAGGACGTTATACTTGCGCGTGTTAGGATTGAACACTCGAACACTGCTCATATCTAGCTACTAAGAAGCGACGAATCTCTCCCCCCCCCCATTTCATTGTTCGAAATGTAACACTGCTGATCATTAAGCACATCCTTGTGGACTGTCCTGGATAAGAACGATCCTATCTCCAGCTGAGCATCAATCCTTAACACTCACGTCAATCTTACGTAACAGTTTAAACATCACGAAAGTTTCTCCTTCCGTAGACCATCAATATGTACCATGTTTTCTAACAAAATCTTTACTAAAATCCTTGGATAAAACCCAAATTATACGAAGTGTTTCTTGTAAGGAAACAGCAAGATATGTATAGGGTGTATGCATGGCTTCTATCACGTGAGCGTACTTTCAGGACCTTAAAATTTTCGTTGTATCTTCCACCAGAAGCAGGCGCACTATAGTCATAGTTGCTGATGCGCCGAAAAAAATTCAAACAAACAAATTCTATTGATCGTCACTTGAATGTTTGGGTTGTCGTTGCAGCCATGTTGCTTATAAACTTTATTCTGAAACAAACATTTTCAAGTAGTTTTTCAAATATTTACCTTACCTTTTGTCTCACCTTGTATATTCTTCAATAACATCATCTAATAAAGCAACATTACTCTTTAAACCTGACACATGGGTGTTCTAAGTTTCCATTACTGCAGTCTGCGCTTTCACAACCGGATCAAGTATAGCTAGAAAATTAGTTGACTATCTCCTACTCTGATGTATTTAAGAAGGTATTCTGGATTAATCTGTTTTCTCGCTTTCCTTTTTTTTTTTTTTGTCTTTTTTCCCCCCTCACAAGTTCCTCTGTACTGGAAGCAGTATCATCATTTTCACCGACAGCTCATATCGATAACGAAAGCAACGAATATACTTTTTGAAATTATTCCCAGTTAATTATCTCTTAATTAGAGTGAAACTGTGAGCGCAGTATTATTTTTAATCTGCTTACACACCTCTCTTTTCATTTTGCTGAAAGTTTCCAAACAGAACGAATTATTCGAGACAAAGAGCGCAAACAGCTGATAAAAAAATAGTTCGCAGATCCCACAATTAAATTAAAACTCCTTAGCCAATCGTTAAGTAGAAAAAGCAAAGTGCAGATGTATTTTTTCAGTAGCAGCATCCTGCCGGAGAGGAGATGTCTTGTATATACGGACATTAAAGATCTTTTTTATTCTTTGGAGACTTCCTGAAGTTTTTTGTGTCTAATAAACGATTAGCTTCGACTTATTAATTGTATTTTCTCTCCACTAACTTTTCCTTTCTTTCACTTAATGACTTCGAGTGCTAAACCATTTCGATGATTTTTTCTGTCTGTTGTTTAAGTCACGCGACTTTTTTCTCTCTCCCTCTCTCTGTGTTGTATCTTGCTGAGTAATTACCATCTCCATAAAAACTCTGTCACTTTGTCGAATTCGTTGTGTGCATGCGCCACATACGGGCACCAAGTCTCAGCGATAGATATCAGCAGTAAAGAAAAAATAATTTTAGTAATAAATATTTCTTAAGACTTCTGAAAGTTTTAATGTTGTAATTTTTGTTTCCAGTGACAACGGACTCCAGGAAACTATTTTGTTATTATTTCAATTTTTTCCCAATCATTTATATACATAAAAAGAAAAGTACTGAAGTAGCGAGTTCTTTCTTTCCATTTGTTCTCACCAATATACGAGGTACCTGCAAATAACTACTACTTTCTTGTTCAGTAGTTTCCATAAAAAAAAAAAAAAAAACCGTTCTTCAACGAGCATTCAGCCTCGGTCAAACAACACAATGCTCAAACTGCATACTGTATTATACCCCATCCTCAGAGATCCGCTGTGAATAATTTGCTAGCCAATACCTTCTCTGCCCTCTCGTTCTTTAAATCTCAAGCCGATCCGAGAACTCTGCATAGCTCTGTTCTTGAGCTTTATAGCTTGCGATTCTCTACAACGCTGAAACCCGGGCCTCAGCCGCTCCTCCATCACTTCGACCTATACAGCCAGCCGAATACTGGCTCCTAAAGTATATGCAGGTGATCACCTGGAAACCCTGCCCAATGTCCGTCTATACCACGGGGAGGTGGGTCACAACTACGCATGTACTGTGGCGGACCTCGAGTAGCTCGTACTGAATGCCCAAAACGAGTTTGGGCTATTCAAAGAGAAAAAAGAAATGTACTAAAATAAATAATAATAAGTAAAAAAAATAATAACAAAAAATAAATAATTAAAATGACAAAATAAAAACATCCAAAGTCCACTGATTAAGTGCAAGACTAGTGGATGCTACGATCCCGTACCTAAGGATCCCAACCCCAGACATCAGAAAAAGCCTGCCTCGAGCGAAGGGCAAGAGGTCCGGAATCCTGCACCCACAGACAGTAATGAAGTCCTTGGGTGCCAGCAAAAAAAAAAAAAAAAAAAAAAAAAGGGATTTCTTGATCAGTTAATGCCCCCTTATTCTGATATATTTGCCGACACGACTCAGATAGAAGCCAGCCTTATCAGCTATTTGGGATTGCCTAGAACTTGGGAGAAAATTCCTCTTAGTACCAATGACGCTAGACAAGATCGTGCAATTTTTATGAAGATTTTCTAAAAATTTGTACTAATGTCAAATGCGGGAAATTATCCCAAATAAGTAATGTCATTAATTATGTAAGATATCATTTATGCATGTATTCTTCCTTAATTTTAGAATTTAATACGCATTGTTAATCCGTACTGATAACCTCCTCAGGTCTGTGTGTTATATCGGGTTTTTATTGTAGGACCTGTGTGACAATCGACCACTAAAATAATAAAGATATATTTATAAACGTGATATGGATTTTGGTAGATTTTTACCCAAAACTGCGTTTCAGTCCCATCTGGAGACGCTTCTCACCCATGTTGCACTCCTTCGATGGATTGTTGAACAGCATTTTCTGTATATTTCTGATATCACAACTACCGAAAATGATGCTCTCTCCATTTTGTATACTGTGAGGTATGGATAACTGCTGCCCCTATTACGATTAAGCCACCTTTTTTCCTACGGAGTTCAAACTCTTGAAATGGGCCATCAGTCGATCAGGCAAAAGGTTTCCCTGCAAAATTATGAGAAATTTCAATGGCTAGGTTGTTGCAAATACGAATACTCTGTAAGCTGAGTAAAATAAGGCATATTTTTTACAACGCTTAAAATGATTGTTGTTCAGATTTTTGCACCACCATTTTGGCATATGCTCCGGGAGCGTCCCTCAGTCAGCCTCCAGGGTAACCCCAACTACACAGGCTGATCATTTAATTTTCGTAATTGGCCATACGCGGAATGGCAGCGCCACCTCACTACCGCTCAAGTTTCGGCGTACTGCCTGCAGATCGCAAGCAAGTGTATGTTCAAGAATATGCTAATACAGTTTCAAGTTCTGACATGTATCAGCTCCAATTGGCCATAGGAACTTCATTTAGTATGCAGACCATGCTTGGAGAGCTGCATAGCCTTGAATCCAGTGCAAAACTGCGACTAAAGAGGCGTAGTTCCCAACGTTCACGGACTGTAGAACAGTGGCAGAAATTGTTATGTAGTGGAGAATCTGTCCATACAGTGTTTCATTCAGGTAGACTTGTCTGGGTGTGAAGATTCCAGAGAAAGCTTCCTGTTGAAGGGTATTGTCTCGATCATGAAGTTTGGTTTTAGGTGCATCATCGACTTGGGCCATATTGGGGAGTATTTATTGTCTCTAAATGTTGTGTGTTCTGTAGTCGATTTTCCTGCTTATTTTGCGAAAAACACGAGTTTTTCGGGAGAGAAAACCATAACTTATATCAGCTTCCGGCCGACACAGACCGGAAGCTGATATAAATTATGCCCAGGAGAGTTGGGGCTGTAATACAGACCAAAGGTGGCCCTACTGTATATTAGGTTTTTGAATTTGAATTAAGAGTCCTTTTTGAAACTGTGTCCAAATAAAAAAATAAATAAATTTTCTGTTTATACTCAATTTGAAACTTTATGCATCAAACTGAGGTAGCCTATTTGTTTAAAGTAAAAAAAAAAAGAAAAAAAAAATCCCGGCAGTTACAATATGACAGCGTATAAGCATCATAAAAAGACCAGAGGAATGCCTGGGCTCGATAAGCAAACATTATCTTGGTTTGTGCTCACAGCATTTTTATCAACTTATAAAAATTATAAATCATATTTAAAAAAGTTTGTACGGTTTATAATTTTATACGTAAAAATAAATTTGAACGTTTTGCTATCCCTTAATTGTTTTTAATCAAGGGGAAATTTTTCTTTCATATTTATGTTTCAGATTTTTGTTAAATTTTAATCAAAAGTTTGTTGGTTTTAAACTCAATGGACGAAAAGTTGCTTAAGCAGTAATTTTGAATATTCTGCTAAAGTCGGTATTTATGTTTCGGTTGCCTTTTAAAAAATTTCTTTAATTATTTTCAGTTCCTGTTACTCTTTTACTGGACTTTAAAGTATCAGATTACTTTCTAAAGTTCTTCCATTTCATTTGAAGATTAGATGAAAATTATACACATTATGAAGCGTTTCTTGTAAAGAAACAGCGAGGTATATGCGTGGCATCTATCACGTGAGCGTACTTTCAGGATCTGAAAACAGCGAAAACAAATTTTACGAACATGTGTCCGATGCTGAACGGTTTCGCTGTTTCAGTTTAAAAAAGAAATAACTATGGAATTTTCAATGGTAAAAATGACAATAAATAAAAATAAGCAGACACAGAGTAAAATGTTTATTCATACTAGGTACAAGCATGCTTATTCTGTTTTTATTATCTTTCTATACGTTAAAATAATTTTCATCCTAGTGATATTTATTCAGCTAATGGGAGAAGAGGGATGCGGGTTACGTGGTAATACATAACAAATACTAAAATACGTAACAGACGCTTGTTTTACTATAGTGAAACAAGCTTCTGTTTTAGCGTGGTCATGCTAAATAAACCTCGTGCACGCGCTTTGTTTATCTAGCATGACCCGCAGGGACGAAGCCCTCTAGTTATTATTATTATTTTATCATTAAAAATACATGGCTACTTTAGGCCCATTCACATATGCGTAAAGCGCCAACTGACTTCGTTATGTCTGTCCGTATCTAATAACTCAACTCCCAGTGGATGGGTTTTTATGAAATTATATATATTTAGTTCTTTTAGAAAAATCTGTCGAGCCATTCCAAATTTCATTTAAAATCGAACAAATAGAAATCCAGAAGTTATTTTATTATTTTCATATATACCATATTGTAATTGGCCATCCATATATTGTAATTGAAGCACTGATTTTTTTTTTTTTCTGTGCAGTATGGGTGATATGCAAAGAAATATTCTAGGTTTAAGCACTGAGCATACGAAAGTTCAATTTTCGAAGGGACGTGTTTTTTTTGTTATCAGTTTGCTAAATATATGAATAATTATTGCTTATAAGTACAGGAGGAAATAAGTAAAGTATTACGAAAAGTTGAATGACTATTACATTGTGAGGTATGTGCAGAGTAAAAACACTTACTTCTATATGTAATTAATTGAAAACAGGATAATTAGTCATTTACTTTTCACGTTTGTTAATCACAGAAAAAGAGAGAAAAAAAATCATTTAGACACATGTTTATATGAACTTGTTTTCAGGTCCTGAGAGTAATTTGTCAATTTGCCTTCGTATGTTTCTAAAATTATCTCTTCTTAAAACTGTCCTCAGACAAAGAAAATAAAAAGACTTCTTTGTTTTTTATGGTGGTGTTACTTATGTCCCCACAGTGGCAGTGAACACAAAGAATGCCTTCTTGACTCCTGACGTACGTTCATTATTAAATAATCCAATTAAGTGGTCTTATGAGGCCGATAAATTTTATCCACCTACTTCCTGCTTCGTCTAATGGAGAAAATTCAGTCTCCTCATAGAAGCCGTTACAGAAAAAGGCACGGACCTTAAATCCCTGGCGGATATTTCGTGTAAAAAATATGACTACAAACTAGTTTTCGTGTTTAAAGCGACGCCTATCATCATGCCATAATGGCACGCATGCACGACACAAGACAGCCTACGACAACTGCATATTTACTGCAAAACAGTGCACAACTCCTCCCCATTTCCCATAAAAGGTTCTCTTCTTAGTTGTGACCAAAGTCACTCTCCAAATTTTGGTCTTCTCTTCCAGCCTCTCTTGATTTGTGATTTACATTGTCATTATAATTATTTAAAATATCGTTTTGGGAGTTCAATTATTTTCATGATATGCAATAATTTATATTTTAGCCGATACCCAAGTAATCATATCTGTGACTTTTTCAATTAGTCCATTAGCGAACCCTGCAGTTTTCGTATCCATCTTTTAATTAATTCGAGGTACAAATGGTATCGGCTACTCTCGTTGTCATGGGAACATAAGGCTTCCAAGATGAAAGCGGAAATGACAGAATAGCGTGCTTTATATGTTTCTGAACACCCTTTAATTCGCATTTTATAAGTGAATATTTAAAAGAGTTACTCTCGAGAAGAATAGCTTCTGTCGGTGTGCAGAATAAATTTTTAGGGGAAAAAAAAAAAGGAAATACTGGCACTTATTTTCACCGAATAAAACTTTCAAAGTAATTATGTTTTATTGGGCTGACTTTCCGAGATTGTGTACGAAATTTCTGGAGAGAATTTCGTTCGTCCAAGTAGTTGAGAGTGATAATTACTTTAATTGAATTTCCTATTTTTACTAAACTAGTTCATAGTAATAAATAAACGAGTTGGTTACTGTACGCAGTGTGTCACATTTTAGGCGCGTTAGGAGATAATAATAATGAATGATTTCGAAGTGGGGAGGAACAGGGAAAAAACCTTTATGTGCGAACTGAGAGCATTTCGTGTCTGCGTATCTATCACATTGTCCATCCATTCTTACAACCAACACATGAAAATCCATCCATTGGGAGTTGAAATATATGTGGGAGGACAAAGAAATAATAATTGGAGGATTCTACGGGTCCAATCTTAATTAAAGTTGGGATTGTTGAATAAATCTTTTTATAAGACCCAAATATAAAATTGCATGAAATCCATCCACTAGAAGCCAAGTTCTTACGTGCAGACCGACAGACATGGTGAAGACAACAGGTATATTGCGCATATATGTTAACGCGCATGAAATCAGTAATGCCATTTCGAACACAGAAGTATTGTATGGAGAGAGCAAGACAATTTTCGGGATGAAAAATCAGGGGCTGATTATTTTCATCACTAAAAATGGGCAGAAAAATATGATATGCGCAATTTACAAACAGCATATACACCTTGTGCCCTTAGTTTTCTCTAAGGGAACTTTGAATTTACCCAAAATTTCTTACTCCAACTCTGTTTTTGTCTTTATTTAAACATCCTGCACATATTTCCTCTTTTTCCTACTCTCATCTTTCCGTTCCCATTTCACTCATCCTTCTTTCTCTTTTCATTTCTTCTTTCTCCTGCACTCCTGGCTTCCCTCCTCCTCCTCCTCGTGTCTTTCTTTTCCTCTTTCATCTCTGTCTCCTTCTCTCATTTATTGTAACTTTTTTTCCTGTTTCTTTCTCTGGCCAACGAGGTGTGTGAGAGGCATGAAGGTATGCGGATGATTACCCACACATCTGCATGCCATAAACCCAACTGATATTCCAAACTCCTTCGCTGCAGGACGGAAAGAAAATATTCTTTTCTATGGTGGTCCGTTTTACGGAGTTAATTTCCCCGTGGAATGATGCTTTCTTTGCTGTAATCAATGTTTTGAACTCTTTTCGTCGCTGAAGCTAACTGTTGATCCTTTTTACTCTGGGAAAGCACCGCTCTCTCTGAGAGGAAAGACGTGATTACCAGAAACTGAGTGTTTGTCATCTAAAGAAGTGAACTTTCTTGAAGAAAACATTCATTACCAGAATTCAGGACATCAGTGGAACAGGAACGTAAAAAAAAAAAACAAAAAAACAGGAATTAGAGGTGGGCAGAATGCGAAATATCTCTATAAAATAATCATCATCATTAAGTATCAAATGTATATACTGATTTCCCAAAGAAATAGTGTTCGCTTTACTGATGAACAACCCGACTGCACTTTCCAGGAGATAACTGGAAGTAGCACTAAATTCTTACTTCGGATCTCTGGAAATTTTCTTTTATCCCATAAAAGGAATAGGCGCAATGAATCCACTATTCGCTTCATTAACTAAATCTCGAATCTCGCGCGTTGTGTCCATACCTCACACACATTTATTTGCTCTCCCTCGTAGATGGTGAAAGCGAGCTATCAAATGCGTTTCAGAACCTACTTAGAAGAGCTGTAAAGGAAGTGGAAAATCTGTTCGTATAGTTGGATATGATGTTTTATGGACCTTTAAAACGTGAGATAATTAAAATATATCACGGGATGCTCCTTACTTCATTGCTTCCACGAGAAGAGCTCCAAATTATAGCTTGTCACGAAGTAACTGCAATCCAGTAGGAAGGGAAGACTACAATAAGGGCTTTCGACTCTCACGCACATGCAGACGAAATGAAAACGTTCAAATCCCTCTAATTACAACATCTCCACACACCATATCAATTCGCGGCTTACCTACAAAACTCAAATTTTCGCATCTAATTGTTAGTATGAAGAGCAGGCTTCCATAACTGCTGGTTTTCGACATTTCTGCATTTTTTTCCTCTGAATATCTCCACCCCTTTTTAACCGCAAATTCTTTTATTTCTTCATCCTCTCAGTGAATGAGATGGCTAACTAAGGATGGTCTCAACTCAAGAGATTCAATTCATTTTGCCTGTACCAGCCCACTTTTTTATTAATCTCGGAGATGGCTTATTTTCGTTTTTAATTAAATGAAAATTAATATTCCAGGCAAAAAATATGCCATCGATATTTACATAGTTAACTTGCACTTTGAAGTTTCCTCTTAAGTTAGGAATTTCTAGATGCTCCTCTTAATAACCAATTTAACTCCTAGCTTTTATTGCTGTCGTAAGAAATTGATTGTTAAGGCGAGGAAAAAAATAATGAGGAATGAATTATTGCTAAGCCATTAAGAAAGCGGGACGATTTTAGTCAAAAGTTAATCTTGAGGATATTTTAAATTTAATGCAAAATGTGCACACACCGGAACATATACATTAAAATTATGTCGGAAAGAAAATTAAGTGAAAGAGAGGGGAGGGCAACTGGGTTGAATGCCATGGGTAACACGAAAATAAACCACAAATACCTTCAAGGCAGACACCGTGATAGGTTGTTAGCAATTAAAGATGAAATAGTCTGAGACAGCTATGGATTATTTGGTAGTGACAAGCACAAATTTTGTATAGGCCAGTGAATTTTGAAACCCTGTCACCGTGCATCATTGGCCTTCGTGGCTAGCGCAGTGGCTGCGTCCACTGTAACATTACATCGTATGAAAGGAATGACTTCGATTCTCATCTGGACTGGAGGATCTCTTTCTTTCAATCACAGTGAAATTATTCGGTCTCGTTTTAGGATTATATAATTAAAAAATAAAATTTCTGTTTATACTTCACTGAAATCCTAGTTTACGTTTCTGTAACCGAGAGTTTGCAGAAGTACACGCGTCTGAGTGACCATAGTTTAATCTCATGTTGCCACCAAATGCGATAGTATTCTTGTATTCTCTGTATATTGTGAACTCCTCTGACATAATATAGTCGACCCGGAGTGTAAATAGAAAATTTTATTTAATTTTATATGTACTTTTTGGAAAACTTTGAGAATTATAGATGTGATAGTAAGATAGTGGTGTTGCCTCTTACCACTCCTTTGGAGAGTTCGGGATTAGGTCTTGTCGATGAGTGAAGTAATTTATAGAGGCCTCTTTATTCGGACTGTAGCTAACCGATCTCAGAATGAGGGAGTAGGGTTTCCCCTTGAGTTATTCTAGGTGTTTCAGCCCAGTTTCTCTACATGAAAACACAGTACACAATGGCGCAAAGTTGCTGATGCGCGGAAAAACCCACAACACCAATTGTAAGAACTTAATCTTTTTTTTTTTTTTTTTTTTTAAATCAAAATCAGCCTTCGTTCATATATCCTGACACGGGCTAGAAATTCAAAAGAAACGCCTAAGTCTAAGAATGAATCGGTCAAAGTGATTTCACTCTTCAACGGTCAGTGAAAAGGTCCAGAAAGAAGCTGAAGAAATCGGGATTGGAGTCGCAGGTAAAAAAAACAGTACTGCATAAGTGAAATTTTTAGCAGAAATTGAAAATAAGAAGGAATTAATGGAAAAAAAGGTACTATTGCTTGTAGGGCTTTTTAACAACCATAGTTTTTGGAAATGTTCTTTTCAGATTCAACGTTCAGCAAAGGTTGAAAATTTGGACCAAACACCTATGTATTTCGAAGACTGCAAAAAATTGCCCACATCAAGACGCTTCCTAAACTTTCGCTTTGTTCCCTCCCACCCAAAAGTGCATTATATTCACCATAATATATTTGACAAACGTTGTGAATGTGACATAACCACAAAACGAGCATTTGGTAATCTTACCAGCTGTCGATTATAGTAATGTTCGCCCATTGGTGACGGCATATTTTCCGATAAGAACCGATTTCACTTACGTCAATCAAAGCGATATCTATAGCGTGACAAGAAAACAAAGACTGCATAAGCAGAGTTTAAGTTAAAAAATACTTAGTGAAATAACTTTTTTTTCCTTTTTTTATTTAAAAAAATGCATTTTTGGATACATTTCGTAATCTCTGGTAACCTTTTTGTGATTTATTAAGTCAGGGTCAGGTAGCTTATCTTTCGGTGCCTCGCTGTCAAAGCAAAATTTTTCTTTATATAAAAAAAAAACCCAACCTGATGTCTTGATAAGCTAAATCTCAGAGTCTACAAATCAGTTTTTTCCTACATACGTTCCAGTATGTTTATAGTGAAGGTAAAGTAAGTCTTTGAAGTTTTAGAGCGTGAAGGATATGAATATATATGTATATATGCAAGAATAGATAAGACTAATAAAGTTTGCATAGATGGAGGTGAAACTTACACAAAGTACCAAGGACTAGAAGGGTAAGGATAGATGAAAGATCTGAAAAAGGCGAAAGAATGTTAATATCTTAAAATTTATTATGAATTAAGAAAATTATGGGCTGAATTGCAAAGCCAATTTGGAGGTGAAGGAACTGTAAAGTAAAATAAAATTTAGTTATAGATCGAATATAGGGAAAGAAAAAATGCAAAGTCTGATGTCAGCGGGAGTAAATATTGATACATGGTTAGGTATTTCATCAGGGGACTACACCTAACCATATATCAGGAACTCTGTTTCTGTATGTCCATAACAGTAGAAGAAAAGTTAAATAAAAGCAAAATGAAAAAAAAATTAGCACTTTCTTTTACAGTATGGACAAGGTAGTCCCAACGCAGTGCCAATGAAATGAAAATTATTAAGGTAAAAATAAGGATAAGGTTAAAAAATATATAATTAAGTGTTTTCAGAGTGGGAAAAAGGTATCTGAATTATATGTAGATTTTGAAGTAAATTTGGAAAATTATTTTAGTGTTGGAATTTTGTGGAGATTAGAAGAATTAAAATAATTTAGCGTTGGAATATTGGAAGAATTAAAATAAATAGTAACAAGCCAGTGGTATAAGGAGAGGTATTAAATTCAGGATGGGGAAACGATAAAGGCGTAGTTAAATAAAGACAAAATAGCAATAGAATGAGGATAGTTGAAGCGTTCGTGTCACCTTCGTACTGCACTAATAGCTCTATGAATGGGAAGAAAGGTAGAATTAGAAAGTAGAAAGGTGTAAAGCAAAACTATATTAGTGACTTAGCTACTGGGTAAAGCAATTTATAGCAGCATAACGGACTTGATAGAGAGCTGTTAAGAAGTGGAAATAGATATGGAAATAGTGACCTCTATAGTCGTATTTTGAACAAATAAGAAATGTGGTTGGAATAAAAGGACTTTACCGATAAAAAGTCACAATAAATGTCAAACAAAAAAGTCAACAAAAAGTCATATATAAAAAGTAAAACAGTTCGTAGATAAATAAAAAGTATTGAACGTAGCCGCAATAAAATGAATAGAAAGTAGACCAAGTGATATGGCTACTATATACTTAGCAAAAAGGATGTTGTATAATCCCAGTATATAAATCGAATTATACCAATTAGGTGGGGGGGTATAGCTTACGCATATAAAATTTTAATATCCAGTCAATGAGTAATGACATATATAAACATAAATAGCGGGTAATATGTAAGGAACAACATAAAATCCTGAGATGGAGAGGCCAGATTAAGAGTTATAGCCTGTAGTCCAAATGGAGTGAAACAAAACTGAAGTAATATCGGTAATCATTTCTGTAAAAATAAATAAATCTATTGTTGATAGAGTAGCATAAATCGAAAGATAGTTTCAGATGTGCATCCAAAGGTGAAAGGGTGTAACAAGAATCCACAGAAGGTTTTTGATGAGGAAATCTAGTTTAAAAACAGTGATGAAAGAATAGGAAATAAATCCGAAGATGCATATAACTAGATGACTGTAGATCCAATTGTGGGGTATTTAGGCATCAGATGGTCTCCTTAGTATCTGATGCCTAATTACCCCACCAGTGGGTCTATAGAGGATACCTGATTGAGATATAAGGCTTGAAGAGAGAGTAATAAAATGGACGAAGCAATTTTCGCTTATATAAACGATTCCAGAACCAGATGTTATAAATTCAAATTTTGGATTTAGATATTTAAAGTGAAGTTTTATTATCAGTCGTTAATTAATGGAATAAGCTCCCACCATGAACAGTTGAAACTGATAGCGGTAAAAATTCAAAGGTCGGCTACCCGAGTGAAGGTGAGACAGATAGGTTGTGTCATCAGTCTATTTATCGTAGCATCGCTCTAAAAACCTTTGTTGTTGACAAAATCCTGTAAAGTAGAAAATTAACTTTTTTTAAGGTAATTTGAAAAGTTTACCTTTTAGCTTGTTTTTATCCTGCTTTCATTTTAATTGAAAAGTTTTTATCAGTTTTATATTTTAGGTGTAAAATATACATTTTTATATTTTTATTTTATTTTACTTATGTATAATTCTTTAAAGAATATTTTGTTGACATGGGTTGTTTATTTATTTATTATTATTTTTTTTGGAGTGTGTAGCTGACGCATTTGGCTTCCTTGCACTATATGGCTAATGCTAATTACCATATTTAGCAATCATGTGAGCTCGAACACAGTCAACTCGAACGCGTGTGCTACTGCACTCGTGTTCTGACCACGTGGTTCACTCCTATACCTTCGAATTAGAATATTTTAATTAGACTACAAGCGAAACCATGGGAGTGTTCTGTCTGCCGTGTTGTTGGACACGAATATTACTCACTTTATTCCCATTTTTTCTGTCTAACAGACACGTGATATGCGTGGCAACCAGCACATCTTCCGTTGGGCTTAAGATTAATTGCTCTATAATTAATAACTACTGTCCTGTGGATGGCAGAAGAGTTCACTCGCCACCTATCGACGGGTTTTTTAACCTTTAGGAATGTCTACTTTATTAACTAGAATTAGGTGTCATTTATTTCCTTGGAGTTTTCATGTAGAGGGTATGATGTCAGAGCTTGTCGCCAATCAACATCTCATATAATCATCTTATGAAATATTTAATTTTATTTAAAAATAAACCTTCATGGTTGATGTTTTCGTTTCATGGGATTAAAAAACCTTTCGGTTTTGAAATGAAATTGTCTAAGCAGTAATGCTATTCCAGTTAGCTAATATTGAATAGCAGCGCCCTCTGCTCTGTACACAGTGAAACTTAGTCCTAATTATAATTGGGACAGCGTGATGAAGTAAATATGTCGCTGTGTGATGAAGATAATTACCCTAATAGCTAATTACTGTACACTACGTTACATATAATTATTGTCACTCATAAATAGCAAATTTCGCATGCCAGTAATCTGGTTTAATATTGACATCTCAAACCAGCGCTCAGTTGTCAATAACTTTATCCAACTTTTTTTTTACCCTTAAGCAATTTAGACGCCCCGTAATAAAAATTTCCACCCGTGGACAGAAGAAACTTATGAAACTTAAGTTCATTTCGGGTAATCTTAATTTTGTTTCTTCTCTATTAGATTTAACCAAAGAACAAGAATAGTTACCTTCGATGAATATCGGTAGTAAGATTATTCACCTGACTTTTAATATTTGCCTATTTTTAAAGAAAAGTTTAACTAAAAAATGCGATAGTGGCGTCATCTGTCGATAGACAACATTAGAGATATCAATAGTAATAGTTTTTCACTTGATGGAACGTACATCTAAATCTTTAGTTAGATAGTAAGTCGTGTATATCCACAATAGCATTAGCAAAGGCATATGATGCAAGAAAGCAAGCTTATGCAGCATCAGCCAAAAAAAAAGAAAAGCACTCCCATTTCACCCCTCCGTTCGTTCCAAATACCTGTCCAGCTCAGCCCTAAACGCATGTAGGCCACCAACCTCCACAACAAGGGATGGAAGTCAGTTCCAACCACCTGCTGACCAAAGGCAAACTTCCGCACATCCATCCCCCATCCGCCCCTCCTCAACCCGAACCTATGCCCTCTCAGGTGATTATTCTGACCAAGAGGGAGAATCCCATCAGCATTGAGCACGCTAAAACCATTCAAGGCCCCAAACACCTCAACCAGATCATCCCACAGGCGCCCAGTCTCCAGACACTGCAATTCACAAAACTCAAGTCCCTCCCCGCAAGAGCAACCCTCTGCTCCATTCACCAATCCCGTTGATCGTAAACTAAGGTTAAACTGGCCGCATTTTCACAAAATGTCAAATTAATATGTTTATGTTTTCACTCATTATTCAAAGGGTATATGTCACCCACAGTGACAGTTTAAAATGACAACCAAACTGGAAACTTGGTGAGGGCCTTCGTGGAATTATTCTGTTTCTGTGTACAAAGAATGTTCCATAGGCAGAAATTTATTGCGAAATTGTTGAGGTTTATGGTGAAACATCAGTATTATATCAATATATGAATAAACGGTGTTGATAATATAGCGCAGGACGTCAAAAAATTATTGAATTCATAGCAGTTAAGCCCTCTTAGGTAGCCCAGTTAATATAATCACTGTCTTCCACATACCGGGTGGAAAAGACCCGAGTTCGAATTCCGTCAATGACGCGAGGAATTTTTATGGGCCTTTTTTACGTGGCTGAGATAGTTTTTTTCCAGGCGAGGGTAGCATGGGTTTTTCTCCCTGGAATCGGGTTTTTGGTTCCGCAAACAAGCAAATCGATCACAGAACACGTGCAATTTATAGACATAATATATACGGGGTAATACGACCTAAGTCGCTGATACGCTTAAAATCCTACTACAACAACAATGTTATATTTACAGACAATTATGCTTGTGGAGATAAATCATTGCATATTGGCCGATTTATTAGATGTGTAGAAGGAATTTACCCCCCCCCCCCTTTTTAAAATCTTTCGCATCTGTATTGAAACACAAATTCTCGCTAATATTTATCTTATCAAGATGCGCAGTGCAGCGTGGGTTGTCCTCTTTTACCTTTGCTTCCTAGTTTTCGACAAATGCATTACCATCCTTCTTGTGGGAGGCGTGCTTGCTCAAATTAGAAGCCAAATATTAAATCACATTTTAACCCGAATATTTTCGTTTGCAGCTTGGGAATCCCAGAACGTCACCGTGCATAACCTTTGTAACATTAAAAGACGATAATTCCCCACCTCTCGTCCCCTCCTGTGGTGCTTTTTCCACTTGGAAAGAAGTTCCTCCTAGAAACTTTTCGTAGCTTGCGTAATTATCGCGACTCCATTGATTTTAACTTAACGGTGCGTAACGGCTGGGGGATATTTAGGGCCATTTCCTGACAGTTGTTCGATAAACGAAGGTGAGTTATTTGAGAGTAAAATGTTTCTCAGGTATGCCGACTGGTAATGACTGCAAATAGGAAGTGTTAGAAGGTGTAATGCTCACATTAACATAACGTTACGTTCAGCGATAAGTCCTGCTCGAAGGTACACTTCTGAGCACCGAGTTTAGATGTCGTACGGCTCTCAGGCAATTATCCTCTGTCTAGAGAATGGCATCTCAGGCATTTCCTGGAGCTGGAGGAATACCAAGAAGCACAGCTTTCCAATATAAGATCGTATCTTCGGGTAATTTAATTTTAAAATCTCTCTCTCTCTTCTCGTGTTTCCTTCTTCCTATCTCTCATTTTTGTAATTTTTTTCAGTGTCCTTGTCTCTCTCTCTCTCTCATTTTTCAAATTTCCTTTAATTTTTTTCATTTGTACATAACCTATATGAAACAATTGCCATTTACAATGCAGGCTTCGGAACAATCCATTTTCTTCTGTAATTATATTAAGAGACTAAATTTATATTTACAATAGTAATATAATTATGAGGAATTTGCCATCTAGAAATACTCTGGATAAGTTTCACAAACTTACTCACTATCAAAATGTTTGATAAAAATATATAAAAGACAGATATTTAAGCAATAAAAGAATGCCCTGAAAAATCATTCAGGAAGTTTAACTTTCAATAGAACATTGGTCCCCGATTTGTGAAGTAACTGATAAATCTTAATAAATAAATAAGCCTTTCTTTATTTGGTTGGTAAGTGCTACCTGATCGACCTTAGGTTTGTGTGGCGAAACCCTCGTGTGTAGCACAGTTGGTATAATCACCGTATTCCCCACACCAGAGGGAAAAGATCTGAGTTCGAATCCTGTCAATGATGCGAGAACTTTTTTTTATATATATAACAACGTGGCTGAGTTAGTCGGTCTCAGGAGAGGGTAGCATGATTTTTCTCACGGAAACTCTGGATTTTCATCCAGCAAGCAGAAATCGACTACAACAAAAACACGCAATTTACAAGCATATTATATACCACAATATGGCCTGAGTGCTGATGCGCCTGAAACCTCCCAACAATAATGTATGGCGAACTCAAACTTTGCAAGAACAAAACCTGTAAATATTAGAACTGGAAATCTGGGGTTGATGAACTGAAAGAGGTTGCTGAAGCCTCAGTCTTATGTCTGATTAACCGTTTTCATGTTATGATTGTGAAAGCTGCTGTTCTTGTTGGTTTTAGGCGTAGTCACAATTTAGACCATTTTGCACCATTGTGTGTTATGTCTATGCAAGTGTATTGATGGGCCGCTTTGCATGTTGTGCTGGCTGAAAAACCCGTAATAATTCACGAAGAAACAACCCTAGACCCTCCGCCTTCCTAACTACAACCTCTATTGAAGACGCCTTTAGAAATTCCTCCAAACGGAGAGGTCTGTGTTCAATTCCTGTGACAAAAGACGAAGTCATTCATGTCATGAAGACTGTCAAAGCTGAGGCTATGCACATGTGTAACCCTTAGCTTCCTTTATTTTGTTATCTGTCTGATAAAATTTTCTCTAATGGCATACCGAATGTAGACTTTCCTTTTTCTTTCCGGTTTCGCGAAGGAACTCGCACATTTATGCGGATTTATTCCTACGCTGTTTGTTTCTGTACAAATAGTGCATTTGTCAATGGCATTCTGATGGACGATAGTTCCTTTTGGTGGGTGATAGGCTGATATAGCGAATTATCCAGAAGTGAAGTGAAATCAGAATGTCATAATGTTTTAATTTGTCGCCCAAAATTGTGTGCGTGACACAAATCAGAGGCATAGAAGTCTGTATAGATGACATCCACTTGTCCTTTGTCAATAGTATTTTGGCACGAAATCATAGAAGTGCTGCCAATTTTGTGGTAACCGATTTTCCTCTTGTGAAACTATGCTGACGGTCAGTCGGAAATGATTATGTGTAACGTTTTATTTCTTTAATAACTATTGTTAGAACAATGTTATATTTTTTGCGGCTGTATTAAGAATGCTGATAGGTTTATTGTTTTGAACATTAATCTTCGATCTGCCTTTATGTATGGAAACAACGCTGACCCTCTTAAAGTAAGCGTGATAAGTCCGGGCCAGTGCATTTTTCAAGCTCTCTGTCCTTTCCTCAGAGACGAATTATTCTTATTGTACTCTACTTTACCAAAAGTCATGGGACATCCTTCTGTTTGCAGATAAGTGGATTTGTTTCGGAATTATGCAAACCAGATGCGGTAAGAAGTTGATCGACACGTGGAGCGGCAGAAATTCATGCTTGTCTGCAGCATGGTGAGTACTGAGAAAGAGTTAAAACGAGAGGAGATGTGACAGTTAAATTTCGCACCGAACAAATTTGTCTGCTAACTATTGAGCAGAAATTAACCATCTCAAAGTCGCTATTGTGCTAATAACTCCTCCCCTCCAAAACAAAAATGAAAAGTAGCAATCTTAATAAGAAAATCGTGTAGAATCATCGCCGTTCTTCTAAGGTTCAACGCTATGTTTATTCCTATAATGGACAAAAGATTTTACAATCTTGTAGAATTGTGTGTTATCCTTATTTGTATTTCAGCATCATAACTTTCTTTGTAGATTCCCCGGTCATTTTACAACCCAAAAGAAGACTATACTGAAAAATGAGATGGATAAAGAGTAATTTTAAAAAAGGCTTTTAAGAATTCCCCCCTCTCCGACGAGATTTGAACCCGGTCTATCCACTTCCACAACAGCGGATGGAAGCTTGTTCCACCAATCAACCAACCACCCATTGGCTCAAGGCAAACTTCTGCACATCTATTCTGCAACCATCCATCCTCAATTTGAATTTATGCCCTCCCCCAAACTGTATTATTATCATATAGTCCATTATATTATCATAATGTACTGTATAAGAAGTAAACGAATCACAGAATGCTCGCAATTTATACACACAATGGCATTAGTTTCCTCACAAATTTAAAACAAAGCAACTCTTGACAGCCTTCTTGAGGAAAGCGTACTTACTCAAATTAGAAGCCAAATATTAAATCACATTTTAAACGGAATATTTTCATTTGAACTTATTTTTACAAGTAACGTCATGTATATCTGACTTTTTATTTTATGTTTCTAAAAATATCTTAATTGGAGTAATATTCCATCTACGTTATATATTCTTATTAACTCTTTTTTTTACTCAATATCTGTATCTCTTCCTACTGAATGCAGTATCGCATTCAGTAGAATTACCGCAGAATTATATGCCATAAAACTGGCCCTAGATAATACAAGCAAGCAGCATTTTAAGCAAGCTTTGATATACACTGACTCCTTAAGTGCAGTCACCGCCATTCAGTCTGTTAGTTCTTCCCACCATCCCATTCTGAAACAAATAATATCAATATCAAACCAGATGGGCCACCTTCTGCTGGATCCCTGGTCATGTCGGCATCCCAGGTAATGAACGTGCGGATCATGCTGCTAAACATCCTGACAGTGCATCATTCTGCCATGTGAAAGTCCCATACACTGATTATAAATCCACTGTTAAAGCAGCATGTAGGACTCAGTGATTAGAACTGTGGCAAACCCAAGTCAATAATAAACTATTCCAGATTAAAAAAGAACCTCAACTGTGGACTTCTAGTTTCAGGAGAAGCAGGCGAGAAGAAGTTATTTTGGCAAGACTTCGAATTGGTTATTCTTATACAACACATCCGTTTTTGCTTATGGGAAAGAATCCTCCTCAATGTCCCATCTATCAGACCCAGCTAACAATTAAACATATTCTAATAGAATGCCCTCAGTACTCAAGTATCCGAAAATACAGTTTCTATTCTCTATCCAATTTGTAGAAACCTTTAACTTTATTACACATACTTGGCAAAAATTCAAAATTTGAAGAACTGTTTCAATACTTGAAACGCACAAAGTTATATAACCATCCCTGAAAGACATAATATAAAATTTTCAGTCATAAGAAAATCATGAACAAGCACAATATGGCCCAGGAGGCCCTTGTGTCAAAAATCCTCAATTACCTCTTTTTCACATATATTATGTTGACCAGCTAAGAGTTCAATGCGATTTTGTAAAAGTCTCTCCTAGTTTAGTTAAAAAAAAAAAAAAAAAAAAAAGGTATCTGCTTCTTTAAAAAAATAAAAAAAGAACATGCCTGGTAATTGCTGAGCTATCTATCTCTGTGGAAGCTGCCACTAGAAAGGATCTCCCACATTCGGCATGTAATAAGCGTTCCCACTAGGACAAGTTCGTTAGTGGTGGAATGACAGCCACTGTGTAATTCACCCCCCTCCTCCTCCTCCTCCCCAGAAGTTTCCATGCTATAGCCAAAGATCACCATTGTACACACTAATAGAGCGCTGCCCAATAATGGAGGTGTTGACGTTAGAACGCTTAGCATTTATAGCGCCCTCATTGTTGTCGGCTTGGTAACTGCGGGACCCGGTATGCAACTGTCAGGCCCGGCTGGTAGCCTTTAGCAGTAGATAAAACGAGTGTCGAAGGCAGTATTTGTATACTGACGATATGTCAACAGACAATGACCAGAGCTCTCCCTTTTCTAAAATAGGTACTCTAGAAGGTTGTGCATTCCACCCAAAATAATTTCAACCAGTCGGTAAATCCCTGTTTTTTCAACTAATGAAAAAAGACAGTACTGATAATTCAATGGTTATAAGAAAGAGGAATTTTAATTTTTAAGTATCGTTTGATGCCATGCATGCTGAACATATGAAATTTTAAAACTCTTTAGCTTAGTACTATTAAATTTTATTTATTTTAGAACAATGGTCTCGATAATCCGAAATAAACGGAGTTCTAGAAACTTCGGATTAACGGAATGGAACGGTATATTTTGTAAATTTCTTTATAAAAAAATAATAAAATCCTTTAAAATAATAGAAAAGAATATTATGTAATTAATATAAAAAAATATGCAAAACAAGCATACAAATGCAGGTACTCTAACTGAACAAGTTGTACAATTAAAATAATTTAAAAATATACTTAATGTTTTTAATTATAAAATAATTAATATTAAAATTAAATAATTTTAACGAATCGGCTCCATATTTTCATATTACCAAGATAAAATGCTACTTTATTAAAAATAAAATTTATTTTGCATGGAATTGAAGAAATGTTTCGTTTTTCTTTCTTCGATTTCTCTTTATTTTTTCTTTTAAATAAAGGAATTCTCACTGACTGATGGCGGTAGCTAAACTGGTGAACGAAAGTAAAAGTATTCATCATTTCTATGCTATTTATAATTCCTTCATTCCTATCGTAGGGTATAAGCATACTTCTACTTTGTAGAAGTCTCAAAACTAAGTCTGCCTTCAACTCTGGAGATGTTTTTGACATTCCAAGGGATTCTGTAGCGCAGTTTCGTTTCTAAATCCGTGCCCTGAATCCTACTGGGTGTGGGATCGATTTTTGTCACATACTTCCAGATATTATGATGCATAACTGCTGGGCTTTATTTATTTATTCAAAAATTCTCCTTCAGATGGATTTAAAATGTGGGCTGAAACTTTGCATCAAGACCACGCGGATTGTGATTACAATATTCAGGCCACACATCAATGGCTTCGCAGAGAAATTAAGGCTTGCAAAAGTCCGTAGTTGGTTCTTGTCGAATAGGCTTAACTTGGGCATCCGTGGAATTTTTTTAAGCTAAATTTATGCGGTTTTAAACGACTTTTCAATTGAGAAAGGGAGTCCAACTGTCGCAAAAAACATATGGATAAAATGGCATCTTTGGAACAGGATGTACTCAAAGACACTGAGGTCCGTTCATGCACATATATAAATGTTATTATTAGTTCGTTTAATAAATGACACGAGTAGAGGGTGGCCAAAAACATCGTGAGGCTGACGGTTTAAAAATATCTGTTATTTTGAGTGGCGCTAATAATAGTTCTTGCATGAGAGACAACATACATCATAGGACACTGACTTTACTTTAAAGTTCAAAGTTTGTTACGTTATTCAGGGATGAACTATAATGTCTGTCAAAGAAAGTCTTGGCATGTTCAGAAAATTCCGATTATGTATGAATGCGCATGCGTGTTTATGATCTTTCGAGATCGTTGCCTAGGTTTTCTTGACTCGTTAATTAAGGCTTGGAAGTAATAAAAATAACCCTTCTATGTTATAAAAATCTGCTAAGCGATAAACAAAGTCTCGCTGTTTGGTCAAATCTGGTAGTTTTATTCACAACACTTAATAAATATGATCTTTATTGTAAGGTGCATAGGTACACGCAGGTACTATGACTTTACAAAGCCCTTCACGGTACGGAATTTTTAATAATAATAATAATTATTATTATTATTAAAAATCTGTTTATTGGAATAAAATATCCATTCCTTGGACAGTTCCGTTGGACAATCGCAATAAACACGCAGACCCTTCTTAGTTGTGGATTATCTATTGTATTGTATTGCGGAGGATTCAAAGACGATGTCCTGCATACAGAAGTTGTAGATTAGCGGTGACAAGGGCTTGGTATTTATTTACACAGATCACTTTTTTTTTTTTTTTTTTTCTGTAGGGTTTGTATTACAGAAAACAAAGAGAGCTACTGGAGATCGATGGAAAGCCTTTTTTGACAATTGCTGTGGTGTTGGCTGAGAATATTCGATCGATGCATCAGATGGCGTTATATTTAAGCAGAGCTGCTGCTTGTTTCTTGTAGATAGTGCATTTGTTGCGTCGTAAGGGATGCGGATCAGGAGTAAAAGGTTGGGTGCGTCGATGTGTTGGGTGATGAGTTTGGATACGATTTGTGCATTTTTGGAAACTGCCGCGGAGGAAAGTTGAGAGTCGCTTGAAGAGAGGCTCTTGAGATGGTAAAAAACCACCTTAAGATCCAGTACTCTGTTCCAAGAAAATTCTGGAGATATGAAGACGGAATCAATAGCAGAGGCATGTAGGGCCATGGGATAGAGGAATTTGGTTGAGTAAGGATTATTTAATTTGGGTTTTGTGATTCCTGTTTCACAGAATTAAAATTAATTTTAATTTTGGCAAGCTCAAAGTGCTGTGAGAAGTAAAGTACGTTATCCCGAAATACTCCAAAGTCGCAGTGAGAAGACGTTTTTGAGATGGCTTTGCCTTGAATGGATTTGACATTCGGAATGCGTTTCTTGGTGAACGGCATCTGAACCGATTTGGTTTGATTAAGCGTCAGACCTACTTTTTTAGATGTTTCAAAGTTTATGACAATTTTGGCGTCTTCCAGATTGGCCTTTTCTGCACCTGCTGGAGTGTTGAAGAAGATAGAGCTTCAAATCGGCTACATAATTTCTTCTTATAAACCTTATTCGTGTTAACTGAGGTGTTTCATAATGAGGTTTCCCTTGAATGTATTGTTTTTATATAAAGCCACGACAAGCTCTCCTAAACACCCGAATTCAGTTTTATCTTTGAATTTCAATAAATCAAACACAAAGAACTCATGCTACTGATCCTAACCGTCGCAATAAACCCCCACCAATCATCTCAATGCGAATCACCGCATGATTTGCATTGAGATGATCGGTATTAAAAATTATCATAACGATAAGTTTTGTTAATTTCCTCTCATTATTTACTCAGCGATTATTTTGTTCAACAAAGAGTTGATCAGAGATAGTTGGAAATTGCACCTCATCAAATGTTAGGAATTTATCGATGGATTTTAGCAATTTAGCAAAGGAATTTAGCATTATAATGGTTTGGTGACTTTATTTTCTGTTTCATTACACTTCAGAAATCATTCTTTCAAATATTTTCAATATTTTTCTTTTCTGCTTTATTAAAACTGTCAGGAGAAGTTCCGCCCATGAGTGACCGGTTAGTGGAAACTAAAGATAAATTTAAAGTTTGTAATGGCAGTGTAGCTCACACAAAGAGGGTTACAGAAATGCGTTACGGAAATACAGTAACTCAATTATCCGATCGTGAACTTTGCCTTGCTGTCATCAGCAATTTTCACGCACGTTACACAAGGACTATTCTCATTAGAATAAGGCTTGTCTCGCTGCGCGTGTAAGATTTCTGAATGGATTTTAAGGTTGCAGAAAAGTTTTTGAATAGTAAATGCTATGTTTAAATTATCACTAGTTGGAGCAAGTTGTTCTTCCAGTAGAGCGTGGTGGGTGCGGACAGAGAAGTGACAAGTCCCATATTGGACATTAGCACATGAATACTAAAATAGCTCAAAGCTCCCGAATATTAAACTTTCACAGTGTGTCGGAGCTATCATGGTGAGCGTGACTTATCGATCGCACACGGAGAAACGGCTTGCACAAGACTTAAGGAGCCCATAAACATGGGGAACATCTGAGTGTGATAAATAATCTACTTTTATGTTACGCCACCAGACGCAGGTCAAAGGTTCAAGAAGTTTCAACTTCAAAATTCGTATGTGTCTGGAGTCTCCTTTTATTTACTTATTTGTTAGAATCCTTCACTCAGTCAAATATGCGCAGTTGTAAATTATATAAAACAGAAAAATGTCGTGGAAAATAAAATATATCATAGAGTGAAATCGGTCGATAATTCCTTATGTTTTTATCCGTATATATACCAAACCTATATATACAAAATACCGCTCTCTCGAGTAATGCACACACCGTTCTTCGAAAGACAAATTTCTTTTTAACAAAATTTGAATTTATAGCATACCATATCACACATTGTATTTGAATATTATCCATCAAGGACTACAACGTCCTGGAAGCTGCCTTACCTACATGACCCCTTTATTCTAATTGCAAAATGAAAAAAATTAGAATAAAGAGGCTTTTATTGCATTCTATAGAAAGAACAAAAGAAAAACTTAATCATATTGAGCATGATGAAGAAGCTTGTTAAGTTATTGAGAGAAGGCCATCACGAAATCCTAAACTTTTCTAATGCATCAGCATCATCATCAGCCATTTTCAGTCCACTGCAGGATGAAGGCCTCTCCAGCAACTTTCCAGTTCCTTCTGTTTTGTGCAATGGCCATCCATTTACTACCCACAAACTCATGAATTTCATCTATCCATCTCCGCCGTTGTTTTCCAGGTTTTCTTCTAGCTCCTCTTGGGTACCATTCTGTTATTTTCTTATTCCATCTGTCATCATGTCTTCGAGCTATGTGTCCTGCCCAAGACATTTTAGTTCTTTAGTTTTGATAAGAATGTCCTTTACTTGGGTTTCCTGCCTAATCCATGTGTTTCTCTTTTTATCTAACAGTCTGATTCCCAATATAATTCGTTCCATCCTTCGCTGTGTAGTTCTCAACTTCTCTTCCATTCTTTTGGTGAGTGCTCAAGTTTCACTTCCATAAGTCATGGTGGGGAGTATACATTGGTTCATTATTTTACGTTTCAGACAAACTGGGATATTTCTATTCAGTATGTGACTGTATTTCCTGAATTCTATCCATCCAAAATTTATTCTTCTCCTTACTTCCAGCCATTTATCAGCTAATAACTTGTCTCAGATAAGTATATGACTCCACCTTTTCAATTACTGCTCCTTCAATCATTATGTTCCTTTCTGGGGCAAACCTGTTCCTCATTACTTTTGTTTTAGCCATATTCATTTTTTCTCCAAAATCCTTACTAACTGTGCATAACTGATTAAGATTGTCCTCTAATTCTTTGGGATCGTGGCTTATGACCACAGTGTCATCTGCAAATCGTAAATGGTTTAGGTACTCTCTTTCACAATGACTCCTTTCTGCGACCAGTCTAATCTTCTGAAGGCTTCCTCAAGGGCAGCAGTAAACAGCTTCGGAGATATTATGGTTCCTTGTCGAACTCTTTTCTCGATTTTAAATTTGCTACTGTCTTTGTCTAGTCTAATAAAGGAGGTAGCGTTCTCATATATTTTCTTCAAAATCATACTATCTGGGGTATCTATGGCTTGTCTTTCCAGTGCCCGAAACATTGCCTTATGCTGTATGCAGTCAAATGCCTTTTCATAATCCACAAATGCCAAGCATAATGGTGTTTTATATTCATTTGCTTTCTCCATTAGCTGTGATATTACGTGAAGGTGATCCATAGTTGAGAATCCTGTCCTAAAGCCAACCGAAAGAGCCCTTGCTCTTTCGGTTGATTCTCATCAAGTATTCTTTCTAATCTGTTAGTAATGACCCTTGTGAACAACTTGTAGATGTGGGATAACAAGCTAATTGGTCTATAATTTCCAATTTCTGATTTATCTCTCTCCTTTCTTATGCAGCAAAACTATAATTGCATTATTTCACTGCTTAGGAGTCACACCTTTTCTAATGCATTTTGTGAAGAACCTTGCCAGTTTTTGTGTTATGTCTCTTCATCCCAATATTAACAACTCTACAGTAACTTCATCTTCCCCGGGGCTTTCTGATTTTCATTTTCTTCAACGCATGTTCTACCTCATCAGGAAGAATATTGGGTATGTCGTATGTGTTGCTAATTTGCATTCCATCTTCCCCACTGCTGGCATCATTCCCTCGCTCCTTGTATAATTCTCTATAGTAGTCTTCTGCTATTTGAATTATTCCTTCTCTGCTATTTATAAATAAACCATCGCTATTCTTCAGTGTAAATATCATTTGTCTTTCTGTATTACTGCTCATGGCTGCTGATTTAAGTCCTTTGTTTTCCCTTAATGCTTGTTCTACTTTTCTTGTGTTAAATCTTCTTATGTCCTCTTTAAGTCTCATTCTGATGGTTTTGCATAACTCAGTTACTCAATTTTCTCCTTGTAAGTGTTTATCTTGCTCTTCATTTGTCGCCTTCGGTTCATCATAACAAGTGTTTCTTGACTAATTTTTTTCTTCTTTGGATTTCGTTTTCCCTATAGGTTTCTTGGGCTTTATCAATTTCAGAAAGTTGTAATATTCCTCGTCGATATCTTGGTCTTGAGCAGTCTGCAGAAGCTCAAACATGTTCTTAAGTTCCAGTTCATACTGCTTTTTCTCCTCTTCTGTTATCTCAAAGACCTTCGTATTATTTACTCAAGTCAGTTTTTTCCTTTCCTTTCCTACATCTATATCAAGTGTGCATCTTACCATTCTGTGGTCACTTCCAACATTACCTTATTCAGGACGGTAACATCATTCACGATATATCTTTTGTTAGTGAGGATGAAGTCGATTTCATTAGTTGTTAATCCATTTGGACTCTTCCATGTCCACTTTCTGTTCACCCTTTTCTTGAAAAAAGTGTTCATTTCTGACAATCCTTGAGATTCTGCAAATTCCACAAGTATTTCACCTCTTTCATTTCTTTCACCAATTCCAAAATTTCCTATAGTTCCTCTTTCTGCGCTGCTTTGTCTTTTTCCAACCTTAGCATTGAAGTCCTCCATAATAATAGTATAGTGAGTTTTTTGCTCATCTAGAAGATTCTCAATTTCGGTGTACGTTTCTTCAACCTCTTCATCATCATGGCTCGATGTTGGTGCATAAATCATTATAACCTTTAGCTTGTACCTCTTAGAAATCTTGAGTATTAATCTTGATACCCTTGGTGATGTACTTTTGAATTTCAAAATGTTGTTTTTTATATCTTTATGGACCAGAAATCCAACTCCACATTCGCTCCTTTCACTGTTTCCCTTGGTGTACAGCAGATTTCCACTTGATAAACTTATAAGTGATTCATTTCTTCTTCTTGTCATCAGCCAAACCGATGATATTCCAATTCACATTTTCTAAATCCTTTTCCAGCTCTAATATCCTGTCTTCACCGATGAGCGATCTTAAACAGGGCAAGTTCAGTTTCCGTGCATGGCAGCCTGGTCGTACCCAGAGATTCTTAGCACCACCTTCTGCTTCCACTCTGATCCTCTCGCTGCCATAAGAGGGGGAGTGAAAGCCGCTGATGACTGAGGGCCATTTGTTTCGTCGTGCTGTGATATGCTAGAGGATTTGGTCTTTTCCTCTTCACGCTGACCAGGCATCTTGAAGAGAACCACTCTACACGTTCGTTGCCACCTATGTGACGTAACAGGGCTTACCATCGAGAAGATGTGCATGAGTGGATTTTAGGGAGGCAGGCCAACAGGACGTCTCCTAAATCTTCTGTAATAGAAAGATATTGGATTCATCAGTATTTTAGACTGAGTGTCTGTTAACACACAGAATACCTGTTCCCCTCTAGGCCTCTAATTCACAATACCCTAACAGATATCAATAGCATACAATGGTGTCGAAAAATTAAAGTTATGATCAAGCTTTTAAAAACGCTGTTGCATAAATTTGACGTTCCGATTTAATTTAACATGATAAATTCAAATATAACGTCAAAACACGATTTTAAGATCCACAACATGCAGATCAGTTGGCCATAAAAGTACGCATTATTACAACAGCACCAATCATTTCTAAGCTGACGAGACGCAGAACGCATTTGATCACATATCTCCTTCTGTTGAATGTAAGATTCGAGGCGGCGTATGACTACTGGCAAGATGATAACAGGGCAGTGTCAATCTGAGATGGCCGGAGCCTTGTTCCAGAAACTCAGATTTTTTCGTCTGGTAAACGAAGAATACACACAATTATAGACACAATACAGTATATACTGATACTTCACAGATTTAATTACTTTGGCACTTTACACACACTATCATCACCTACAAGAACATTACAGTATTTAGCAGTCAAGTTGGCTCGAAACACGGTAAATTCCAGTGCACGTACTATCGTACCCTAGCGTTTAACCATTCGGCTATAGCGGCCTTCAGCCTTGATGGTAGTGAGGACTTTTATGTCGCGAGCATACATCAAGTCGGATACAAAAAGAATTAGAGTTGTTGAGAATAAAGTGCTGGATAGAACGCCTCCTTATGGAACACCAGTGATTATGATAGTTGAGTTTATGGTCTTCATCGCGATTGTTCTTTGTCAGAAGACCTGACAGGAACCACTTCAGGTCACTGAAAATTATAACGGTCCTTAAAAATGTAAAGGGAAATAGAATATTCATTACATCAAACGCAGTCTTAATATCCAAATAAGTGACTAATCTTACTTTGTCCTACAGCATGGCTATTTTAGTTGTAGTTACGTTCGCATTGGTTGAATAGTGTATCCTTGGAGGCTTGTTCTTCACGATTTAATACATGACCATTGGTAGAAGTCCTTTTTCCAACTTGTCCTAGAAACACCCACTTACTAAAAGGTTCAAATAAATTTGTGTTTAGTAAATGTTAAAATTAGGAAAGGAAGGTCTCAGTTAAAAAAAAATCATTATAAATCGAAAGTGGTAATGATACCTCTTATTAACCTTATACAGTCTGTGCACACCTTCCACTTCACTTTCATTGTAATTAAATATGAACTTCCACGAGTTGTAATATCATAGTTTTTTAGAATCACGAAAATTTATGCATTTTGCTACCGCCTACAGCGAATATGCTCCCAAATTTGAAATTCGACTGGTGTTTATAACTTTTTCCTATTTATTTTATCTAAATCTCCTTCCATCTAACCTGATGGAAGAAATGTATATTCCTTCGATCAGGTTAGATGGAAGAAATAATTAAGCACACGAGGGAAAGGAAGAAGAGATTAATACTGAAGGATGCTTCTTATCTCAATCACCCTACCATCCCTTTGCTCATCTCCTACATTCACCAGTAATTCTTTGCCATTTATTTCTTTGTTAAGACACATAAGCTACTCCATAGATTTTAATTCGATATCAAAAATGAAAAATAAGCTGGTCTTATTAATTATGTACAAATAGGATTATTAATTAATCCTCTTTGTACATAAAAATAAGTATAATTGGTAATTTCATGCTCATCACGCTTCAGTAGAATTACGGTCGAATATATAGTGCAAGTTAACACACACAGACTGGATTATATCGGAATCACTATTTTGGAATATGTATTGGTCTTTATTAGGTTGTTTAGTTATAAGTTATAAATAAAAGAATATATATATATCCACAAGTACCTTCTGATTTCTCAACCTTCAATGTACTCACGGTACTAAGTACTGTAGGTTCTAATACCTTTCGTGTTTGGGGGTTTCATAAAATAAATAAATATCAAAATTGCTTGTATATGATTTTCAGTTAGATTGGCAATTAAAGGCATATGACTGAGTTTTGGAATCGATTTATAAATTTAATCGTTTATATTAGCTCTTTTCTATTTTGTATGACTGATTAGTTGCAAGGCTGAGTTCTGACTGATATGGCGTATTCTGTAGAGAAGACTTGTCTTGACGGGTTTCGGGATAGGAATGGAGCGATCAAAGGAAGTATGGAAATATGCAGCACCTAGATTGTTAAACCACTTACTCTTCCGAAAGCGATAATGACTGAAAGTCAATGAACGATTCTGTTCATTAATGTGGCTGAAGGATTATATATCAATAGATCACCCTTACAGTCTCCGAAATTGCGAATTCGATACAAATTATTAAACCAAACTGTTATTCTACTAGAAAAAGGTACTAAAAAATAAAACTACTAGAAATAGGCTGTAATGGGGCTCGGAATGATCACGAAAACAAAACAGATCAGGGTTACTCTAAGCATGAGTCACAAATGCTAAAAGAGTTACTTGAGGAACTTCCGGTTCGCAAAACTCTGCAAGGAATCCTAGAGGAAAACCATGAATTGCATGAATAGAATAAAACGTTAATAGCCAAACAGAAACTAATTGATGATAAATTAGCACAATCCTAACCGAACTACGTGCAATTAACGGAACAATCACACGAAATAACCCGATACTCGAAAACCCACAAGCTTGTCCAGCTGGCATTTCAAATATTGTAAAAGGAAAACAGATGGAGAATCCGCACATTTAAATCGCCACTGGCGGCTACCCTCAAAGGTAGGGCAGAGTTGCAAGATGCTGATTCCTGCGAAGAGCAGTCACCCCCTCAAATAATTGCTAATTCAAAAAATCAATTCTCCAATAAATGGTATGCAAACTCCAGGTCGAAAAACGATCCAGCAACCGTTATCCCCCCGCTCTACTTTCCCTCCAAACCAAGATCGCATTAAAAAGAAACCGAGCCCTATCTCAAACGCACACATGAATCAGAAACCTACGTTTGCTCAGGTTGTTTCTCTGTCGACAAAATCGGCCTCAAAATTCCACTAAAAAGGACCACCCTCGCATAAGTTCCCATCCTCAACAACATGCAATACTGACAAATGGCGACCCTTCTGATCACCCTCCAGCATCCCAGCCATCTGATTATCACCCTTGTCTTGCAGAAAGATACATCATCACCTCAGTACAAACAAGAAGAAAGCTATTTGTCTCGCGGATTGAACCCAGTATCACAGCGATCGAGATCAAAGAAATGTGCGTAGATGGGATGGGTATCGACGTAGAAGTACGAACAAGACATCCAGCATACTCCTTCACTATCTCACACCCCATTAATTGCGTAGCACGATTACTGGACAAAACCATTTGGCCCAGCGGAATCCTGGCTAAAAGCTTCAGGGAACGTTCTACAAAGCCCACAACTAGAGTAACGCAGTAGCAATTAAAGACTTCCTCACCCGACTCGAAAGAAAATATGCAAGTCTCTTTTTCTTCAAAATGTACGCAGCATAGCTAATAAACTTCACACCTTGCAGAACCTTCTATTAAGTTCGGAATATGAATTCATTCAACAGAAACTTGGCTCCAAAATAATAGTTAGATGCTTTGGCTTACAATTTTGGTTTTAAATCCGTTCCAAGAGGAAGGGAAAACAAAAGAGGAGGAGCAATGATACTCTATAAGAATAATTTCTCTGTTGTTAAAAACCAAGAGTCACACTCGGAATATTTTGAAGTCGTTTTGGCAACCTTCAAAGAAGTGACAAAGCATGTACAAATTTGTATTCTATACCTTCTACCCAACCATGACAGCGAATCCAGAGATGAACTCCTTACATGGCTCGTCGCAAACTTGAACACAAATTTAGAATCTAATCTCCCACTGGCTGATGGGAGATTTGAACATGCCTCTTCCTAAGCACAAAGATGAAAAGAGCGAATTGGATGATACTATGGAAACCCTCTCGTTGCAACAAGTTGAAACGCTCCTCACAAGAGGCACACAGTGCCTTTACCTGGTATTCCACAATATTCTAGACATCAGATTAACTGATAGTACGACTCGCTTCGCTTCAGATCACCTCCCTCTGTCAATCCAATCCAACCTAAGAAGTCAAATGTGTACACAAAAAGAGATTTGGAAGTGGAAAACAACACTGATGTTATATATTCAACCAAGTATATAAAAATAGATGTAATTTTGAAACTGCTCATGAATTTAAAATGACAAAATCTCTTTCAATTCTCCGTAGACGATGGCTTAGACGCACTCTCAGATACACTTCACTTTATTGCTCTTGATGGGTCATCAAAACTCATTTAAAATTACCGATCGGGCAAATCCCTGGTTTATTCCACAAGTAAAATATGCTTTCAAGAAAAAGCAAAATCTCTTCAGAAAATGGGAAAAACTGAACATCCACCTGATTATATTCAGTATAAACAAGCTTAGAGCACATTCGATTGAAACGACAAGCCCATTATGACATGGTACTATCAAATCGAAAAAAAAGGAAGCAGAATATCTAATAAGAAAAGACTATCGACTATAATGCTCGAGCACATCTCAGAATGGACCCAAACCACATTTGGAACTCCTCTGGGAAAAAAATCATTTGATAGTGGGGCCAACACAGAGAAAATCCGTGAAGCAGTAAACAAATTAAAAAAAAAGACCCAAAAGTGTCACCTGAAGACAGGTCTATGGAAGTGTCTCAAATTACCATCACTAGAGATGATGTTAAAGCCGCAATTAATTGCCTCCGGAATAAAGCCACAATTGGGCCTGATAAATTCCCATTCTTCAGGATTAAGATCAACAGCGTATACATCACAGATCGCTCCTTCACATTTTACACAAAATTTTAAGTGAAAATCACTTTCCAAGGATATGGAATACGTACTTCGTTAAACCTGTTCCCAAAAATAGCAATCCTAAATCCGCCAAAGACTACAGGCCTATTGCGATTGGATGTTCGCTTCAAAAAATATTTGAGAAATCTATTTTAAATACCATCAACCGGAGAACCGAGTACATTCATTCAGTGATCACACAAAGATCGACTACCACGAATCTCATGGAGACTATTTCGAATCCAACGTGCCCTTAACTTCAGACAGCAATTAGTTATCGTCTTCTTAGACGTTGCATCCGCTTTCGACAGTATTTCCATCTCGGCTGTTACTATCATCTTAAAGGAATATTCCCATATAACGTCTTAGCAATAATAACGAGCACTTTGAAGAAGAGACACATCGCTGCCATTAACGGAATTTCCAAAACGACCTTCCAAGTCAACAGGGGAGTCCCGCAAGGTGGTGTCCTCTCTACTACGCTCTTTGCAGCAGCACTGCATCCTTTCCTGGCCCACAGTCAAAAACAATTTATCGTTTTCGCAGACAACTTGAAATTTTTGGCCACCTCGAACTATCAAAAGAAGCAAACTCCAAAATCGTCGAGTTTCAAGAATACCTCAATTCCGTGGAGCTCAATTGCTTAATAAATGTATAATTTATTAAGATAATGATATGTATATTAGTATTATGATATCTGTAAATTATAAGTGAATTATTATGTATATAACTTATTTGTATATCTGAATGTGCATCCCTGGACAATAGCCATAAGGGGGTGTCTCTTAGGAGAAAATAAAGATAATAATAATATCCTATTAGGGTCATCCGGTAATTTCTTACTGTGACTTGCTGAATAAAAAAAAAAAAAAAAAAAAAAAACCAGTTTCTGGGAGAGGAACCTTGCTATCTACGCCTGAGACCGACTAACTCAGCCACGGAGTGAAAAAAAAGCTCATAAAAGTTCCTAGCGTCGTCGATGGGATTCGAACCGGGTTTTTCCAACCGGTGTGGGGAGAACGGTGACGATACCACTGTGGTAGCGCGCAGACTACGAATTCGGTACAGTTAAAATATACTTGTGAGCCAAAACATTATGACAAACTGCCTAATAGCATGTTTGACCGCCTTTCCTCGTGATTATCGCTTGCAGCTGCCATGGCATCGACTCCACGAGACGGCGGAAGGTATCCTCAGATCCTCAGATATTATGGACAGAAGGACGTCCCTGAGCGAGACAATGGTGGACCGGCGAATTCCACATTTCATCGCATCCCACAAATGGACCTGGCAGGCCAGGTGGACAGACACTGACAATGATCTAATTACCAAAAAATTTCTTCCGGACGTTTCACTTATTTTCTCCAAAGCTCCACCCTGGTTCTTCCCAGGTCTTTACACCACGTGTCTAATAACTGGGCATGGCTCAATAAATCAAAAATTGACTTCTATGGGTATAATAGATAACCCTTATTGTTTGTTCTTGTGAACAGATCGAGGACACTCTATGAGGATCTTCCTAGCATCTTTTACACTAGAATCCAAGATGTATCACAGGGACATGAACACTTGCTCATTACAGAAGAAGAGTACTATCATGCTTTCACCAAATTTGCCCAAGATCTGTTCACAAAACGGAAGATCCTACCGCCTATTCATACTGGGAACCATGATGATGCCTAGACTTTAGTCAGCTGAATGCTCCTTCCATATGCTTCAAAGGCTCTACCCTGCCGATCAAACGTTCGATATATCTACTAACACCGATCTTATCGGGACAGAGTAGGATTCTAGTGGTCTCCGACCACTACTATGCCGATTTTGGCCATTACCACCCGGCTCCTTTGCTGTGTGACTTTCTTCTCTTTCCCAGGACTTGTTCCCTTCCCCTTTCATTCGCCTGGTGGAGCAACTGTGCTCCATCTAACTCGGGCGGCTGCCTTCTCTACAGCTGCTACACTTTCTCCCAGCTTTACTCCCTTCTTTCACTATATCCCTATGCTCGACTATAATAACAATATTTTTTCCCTTAAGGACCCGTCATAGAAAGCTTAAGCGACTCTGCGGGGGGCCCTGCCAGAGTATCATTGCCTCTCCTCTACTGCCTGGCCTATCTCCACGTGGTGAGTGACGGGCATCATGGGGTCCCGACGGGGGCCGCGCGGCTAAACGGCCAGAAGAACACTACACTTCGTAAACCCTACACATACATATTCTAGCCTTTACAGTGAACTGTGTGCATCACAGAGTTGCTACGCGGAGTTGTGGGAGATCTCCGGTGCCGCTTGACACCGGAGATCTCCGGTGAACAGTATGTGAACATACTGTTCACTGGTGTCAAGTGAACATACTGTTCACTTGACACCAGTGAACAGTATGTCACTCTATCCCACAAATGTTCGATGTCGGGAGAATTTGGCGCCAGGGGAGCAAACGAAATTCTTGGACATGATCCTCCTATCATTCCTGCACGATGTATGGCCTTGTGGCACGGGGCGTTGTCTTGTTGAAAGAGTCCAGTGCCATCTAGATACACTATAACCAAGTAGGACAAAATTTGGTCTGTAACAATGCCGAGGTAGGATTTGGCGATGATCTGGCTGGAACCTTGACCCATCAAACCAGGTTACTCTTTTCCAGTCTTCCAATGTCCGGGAACGGTTCTCCCGAGCCAGTGCAGGCGGAAGTGTCCATGACGGTCGGTCAGCATGGGTTCATGTACAGGTCGCCTATCCTCAAGAGCGTCCGCTAGATAGTGTTCCAGGAAACGTTTCTCTGTGCGCCCTAGTTGTAGTCTGCCGTTAATTGAGGAATCGTAAGCTGTCCGTTGTCCCGGACAGCATGTGCGAACCGCCATTCACCTCGACTGTCAACCAGCGGTGGTCGTGGGTTCCTTTTGGGATCATTCTCATGACGATGACCCTTGAACAGCCGACATGCCAGCGGTTGCTGAGATTGTGGTCCGTAGCCTTCCTAGTGCCACATAAATTCCCCTTTCAAACTACCTCACCTACCGACGTAGCACATATAGTGACGGTATGTGTAGGGCCGTGTCTATCAGTTCATTAGAACGAAGCCTGTGCAATGGGCAAAAGGAAGGACCTGCTGTGGGATAGGTCCACTCGTGGAGACAGAGGTGGTCATAATGTTTTGGTTCATGAGTGTATGTTGGAATACTGAGTGATAAAGATAATGCATATAAGGGTGCCTCTGGTCACTTGAGAATATAAAAGCAGTTTTGTATTGGCTTTTTATACCGATACTTGCTGAAGACAACCACCGAAATGATCTATTTGCCCTTTCAGGATCCTTTTCAGTCTTGGTTCTGCGCAGTTCTTTTTTTTTTTTTTTTTTTTTAATTATTTTCTTACTGATTTTCGTCTCATTTTAGTATTTTATGTCTCATACTGATTTTGGCATTTTCAGATATATTATTGTGGAAACGCATATTAGCAGTTAAGGCATTATTATCCACTGAGTGGCTTGGTAATAGTTGCATATATTATTTTCATGAAATAGATCGCTCCTTCAATACATTACGCCATATTTAAAAAAAAAAAAAAAAAAAAAAATGGAAAGCAGATGGGCAAATACGTAAAGATTCTGTAGTTACAATTCACGTTGAGAATGGGCAAGGAGAAAGATTTAAGTGGCTTTGAACGTGCCATGGTAACGGATGTCAGACGCACGTGTATGGCCATCTCGGAAACTGCAACCCTACTGGTATTTTCGTGTACGACTGTCTCCGGTGTGTCGAGATTGGTCCAATGACCAAATAACATCCAGACAACGGAAATCGTGTGGTAGAGAACAACTCTAATGCTAGAGGCCAACGGAGGTTGTAGGTTGTGTAGGGTAAGAGAAAAGATACAGTAAAATAACAACCCAGTACAATAAGGTAACCAAAAGGCATTTCAGAACGCATAACTCCTCATACCTTGTAATAGATGAGATATTGTAACGATACTGATCTTTTTAAATTAGCCCTGTCAGCAAAAAATAAGAAAGTAAAGCAATACTGGACAGAGGAGGAGTGGAAAAACCTTACCTAGCCTTACCTATCCCAGGCGCATCCCTTCATGATTGGGTATATCCAGTTGTGAATGGGTTCTTACAACAAGATAATACGCCATGTCACAAGGACAGAATTGCACAGAACTGGTTCCAGGAACATGAAAGTGAATTCGGCCTACTCTGGTGACCTTTCCAGTCTCTAGATCTCAGTCCAGTTGAGTATCAGAGAGAGAGAGAGATGAGAATGCGGATGTAGAGATCCACAAACATCCAATTTGTAACAACTGTGGCACGCTTTCGGCACCTCGTTGGGTCCGTGCCTCGAAGAATCCATGCAGTAGGCTAAGGGGGAGAGGATAGAACCCACTCGCTTTATACCAAATAAAGTGACAATCCAGTGTATATACCCCTTGTGACTGTACGCCGCCTCTTTTTATTTGTCCCATTCTCTTTCGAGGAATCATCACCTCTGTTCGATAACCATATGACATAGAACAGTTGTCTCTCATAGACGTTTAATGAGAAGAAAATCCCCTCATTGCTAAAGATAAATCTTTTAAGTACTAGAGAACGAAAGAAGTAACTGTATTCATACTCGATGTGGGTGTCACAATTAGACAACACAACCCTTGAAGATTAGCATTTGATTGATGTTTAATAATACCCCTTCTGATAGCAGCAGTTGATTAAAGGGGAGGAGTGAGAGGAGAGTGATGACTGGGAGCTGTAGCCAAGTTCCGTTTCTTGCATTTGCCCTAGTGAACACCCTCCCACCTCAGACCTCTGTACGATGAGCCTCGACACGATCGATGGAAAGAAAGTACGGTTGCCTCAGTCTGCAGGTCATGACACTGTGCTTTGTACTGTCTATGAGCCAAGTGACCCATTTAGATGCGATTGCATAACATTGATTGCAGTCCTCTGGAGACTGCACACACATCCCATTCACTGTGTGTGCGTGCGCGCGTGTGCACACATGCGCGCAACCTGTCCGCTTTTGCTATAAGCCTGTGATTTCGTCAGGCGGCGATAGTTTCATCGTCCTCGCATGAAAGAGCTTGTGTCAAGAGTCAGGACAATGAGATTGTTTAGTTGAAGCGGGCTCGACAAGTTTGTTATGAAATGTAAATTGTGTTCGACCTTTCAATGAGATGATTGCAGAAGAACGCAACCTTCAGCTGTTAGTCATAATTGGGAGATGGTCGACGGAGAAAAGGGGTAACTCAAAAGGTGGTTAAAAAAAAAAAAAAATACTGGGAATATCCAGTAAATGCACGTCACCAAAATTACAGTGAAATTTTGATCTTGCGCATAAACAATACAATTTAGATCTTTCTCCAGAACAGTTGTCATTTCTGTAATTTTACACAATGTCGTTTTGTCCTATTAAAACCGTCAGATGGAAGTTTCACTGTTATATGTATAGTATGTCCCAAAATAGAGCCACCCGAAAACATACAGCTTAGCTTGAACGCGCATAAAATTCACATATGACTCCAATAAAGTCGAAATCACGGTTCTAGTTGATATCGGTGTGGTCTGTAATCTTCTCTGATTGGCGTCTGCTGATCTAATTTCCCCGTTCACAATTGATGTCCTCAGTTTAAAAATATTGTGGTGTCTAGACAAAGTTAACCACGCTTATTGAAAATTCTCCAATGTAGTGATATTGATAGTGTTGTTAGTCTACCAGATATGAAGCTTCCTGTCCTTGATATCCTCTGTTGCCACTTTGGTGTTATTGTGCAAAGATGATCTGAAGAACGGACTGAATTATTTTTGCCACACAGGCGCAAGGTTTTCTGTTTGCTGTTCTAATTAGTAGGATTTTTACCGTCGATATTTGAAAAATACCTCCCATGAGAATCGTGTACAGTAATAGACTACCTTTCAACAAATGAGTGGTAAAACAGCTACCTCTTACTGATTTGATCTTTCAGATAATACAGTGTTGTTGGGTTGGATGGAGACTTCTACAGATCTCGCACACATCTGGCGATTTCAGTTGTTACTGGGTCGTCAGATGCTCCGGTGATTGAGTATTTGGCTTTTCCAAATAAGATAGCAACAACCATCGAAAGACAGTTTGGGTGGCAAACAGTATAACTAATGAATAGAAATACCCACTCCGTGGCCGAATTAGTCGACCTCATGCTTAGATAGCAGTGTCCTCTCTCCCGGAAACTGGGGGTTTTCGTTCAGCAAAACAGGCAATTTGACCACAGAACACACGCAATTTAGGAACGGCCTTGGGTGGTTCTAATCCTAATATGACGGTGTTTTTTGTAGTAGAATACCATGAAACACTTCGACTTCGAGATAAGGGTGTTTGTTGTGTGGGAATGGTGAATGCCTTTCATCATTTGGCATCCTGCAGTCTCCACTATACAAATGTTGCTGCCTTAATGAAAAAAGTGGTCAACGAGCTAAGTCATTCGGGCTTGCTCTCATATTTTAAGAAGAATACCCTCTATTGAATGCGACTCACGGTAGTTTTACGTTTTATTGATCTCAAAAGTGCTCATGTAGTTTTCTGTTATCTGTAGATGTGTCAGGTAGATTGCGATGAAGTAGCAACAAATTGGGTGGGAACGTTATCCCGACCTATCGATGAATTTTCGGACGCCTTTGATGGCCACAAATGGAATACTCCTTTTGCTTATTTGTTTTCGTTGTGCCTTTCATAACTATTCTGCTCATGATCCATTTGATTTAATTTCTGAAGATTTGAGCAATTATTTTTCTTTTATTTTTCTTTCAATGTGATCTTTCCTCAATCCTAGAATGTAGAAGGTTTTTTATGGTATTCTGTGACGTCTGTTTAATTTCCCATCTCATGTAAGAGACGGAAAGATTTCGTTTTTAATGTTTTTGTTAAAGATGGTTTGGCTCTGACGGAAATGCAGATCTTTTTAATGCTCCTTTTCTTGTAATGTCTTCTAGTTTTATAATAAGGAGTCAAGGTGGTTTTTTTTCCCGTGTACAAGTAATGTTTCACAGAACTACGTTGAATTTACCTTTACCTTCTTTTAGGAAATTGAGGTATCTTGATGAATTCAGTTTTCGGAAAAGATTGCGTTTCTTTTGACATGAAATTATAGTTGTTTCGAATACTTAGTAGCTATTTTTTGGTATTCCAGGGATGGGTTCCAATCACGTTCGTGTTTCTGTCATTGGACGCAAAGTCCTTAATTTGGAGAGGAATAGGTCTGAGGTTTCTCGTTGCTATGTTTAGCATTTCTTTCTTCAGCCCAAAATTGTCAAATTACGATTGGATATTCTCTCAAATTTCTATTTCCTTTAGGATTGAAACGTTGAAATATCGAACAACGATTTTCCATGTCTTGAGGTCCGAGGTAACGCGGCGAGAGATTGGCGAATTGCTTGATTTTCAAAGACAGCAGAAGACTGCACCTTATCTTACTTTCATTCTCATAATTTGAACTAACTGAATTTTTTTCTATTTTGGATAATTGTCTCGCGGATAGCACAGTGGTTATAATCGCCGTCCTCCCCACACGGGGTGAAAAAGGCTTGAGTTCGAATCCCGTCAGTGACCCGAGGAATTTTTATGGGCTTTTTTCGCTGTGGCTTAGTCAGTAGACTTTAGGTGAGGATAGAAAGTTTTTCCCTCCCGAAAATTCGGGTTGTTTGTACAGCAAAACAGGCAGACTAAAGAACACATAATATATGGGAGTAATATGGACATGGGTGGATGTTGTTCTCGGGTAATCCTAATATGACAGGTCTGGCGTATTAATAGCCGTTGTATTATTGCTTCCTGTTCGAGACACCAACTTAAAATGCTGATTGACTACCCACGTAATGAGTGTGAGCGTTTATCAGTTTTGTCGATTATTGAAATTGCGTGAACATTAAGAGTAGTGCTAGGGTCCCCTCACACCTTGCGTAGTGATTATAATCGCTGTTCTTATACGCCTTGTATAATCAGTTCTCCCACACAGTGAAAAAGGTATGAGTTCGAATCCTACCAATCATGTGAGGATTCTTTATGGGCTTTTTTTCACAGTTTGGCTGAGTTAGGCAGTCTCAGTCGAGGGTTGAATGGCTTTTCTCCTGGAAACTCTCGGGTATTTCGTTCGGCAAACAGTAAACCGACCGAAATATGCGCAATTACAGACAATATATTGACCCTCAAGGAGGAGACCTGGCTGGATTCGAATTCCATCTAGATGGGAATAAGTATATGGACTTTTTAAAACTGTAATCAAAAGAAAAATTAGTGTTTTTATATAAATTTTGGGCATTTCTTTATCGAATCATATCTCGTCGTGGTATATGACCACAGTTTGAATTCTGATTTCCTATGCTGAATTAACTCAAAAGATGTATAACGTGTGCCCTCGTGCGATCTTTAAAAAAAAAAACTTGGTAGATATCGGATGTTCAAGTTTGTAATATTTTGAAAGGGAGATATATAAACAATTTTCTCATTCTTATAAATTTGAAGTAGTTTTTTCATAAAGCATGGTGAATGTTCAAATACGTTAACATTCAGCTCCCTCTAATGAAAATAAAAGCAAGAGAAAAAAAACTAACTTGTGATAGTTCTCGAAAATTCCACATATTCTTAACGGGAAAATAAAAAGGGAAAAAAAAAAGAAAAGAAAACAATATATTTAATGTTCCATTGGGTAGCATATTTGCTTCACAAAGGCGTGAAATGCGCAACAAATAACTTGCGCCTGAAAGTGGATGCGTCAGGCGCTCTGCTGTTCGGCAAGTTGCGAACAATATTCCTCACTTCAAATAATATTTTCCCTCTTAAAGCGGAGAATATAATTCACATTTTGCGATCTGTTTACATAGTTACTGCATTTGCAGAGGCAGATTAAATATAATGTGTAGTTTGTGTTTTTACTTGTCTACTGAATTTGAATAGTGGCATGGCTGTATATAAATTCCTTTCGCCCGTAAAATTAAAAGGTTTTTTTTTTTTTTTTTTCATTTATACGATTTGCCTTCAGAACTGTAATAAAAAAGAAAAGGGAGAGGGTGGGGAGACATAACATAAACATGGGTACTTTGATGAAAAGAGAGAATATGATTTTAGGTTAGAGATTGCTTGTGCTGTGAAAAATGAGGTCTGTGAATGAGGTGCAGTATTACCCATATTGTGAATGATTTTGAGCTTATAATACGCACAGTGAGAATGCAAAGTTTGTTTCCTTGGCAATCTGTTAAACCTGGCTTCATTTTTTTTTTTTTTTTTTTTTTTTTTTTGTTCTAAAAGGTCAAGCAGAAACGCGTAACTCAGTTTGGCGTTGATTGTTTTTATGCATAAAGCTGCATGAGATCACTGGTGTTTATGTACCGGGGACTGGAGATAGGTATTTTCGACGCTATCCTATCGAAATCCATTTCCTGATCAAGGATTGGTGATGTCCTTTCATTCCGTTGACTGCTCGTTGTAGATGAAATTTCTTCCGTGAATCGATATGCTATCCCAGGACAGGCTTCAATCTGTCAGCGATATTTTCCGAGAAAATGTTCAGTGTTAAGATTGGATGTCATTTGTCAGGGTTTAGATTTTTTCTTTTTTTTAGGTTCCAATCACGTTCGTGTTCGTTTCACTGGATGACAATCCGGGAAGTGTCTTGTGAAGCATTCTCTAAAGCAGTTTTACTCAGAAAGGAAGGGAAAAAAAAACATACATTCCCATCATACATTGTGCTGAAAGTGGTCGCAGATTATCATTATACTGGCGTTTTCTGGTTTCATATCCATTTTTAGTACTATTAACTTATGTGAATATGAGGGCTGTCTGAAAAGTAGTGGTAACCAGAATGATGATAATAATAATAATAAAAAAGAAACTTGTGAAATGTGTAATAATAGCATATCATTAATCATAACAAGCTGCTTCTCAGAAACGGTTTACCCCCCCCCCCCCCCGTTTATTCGCATCTTTTGATTTTATACTGTGATTGATACATTGACACATTAAGGTACCTCATAGAAAATTTACATTGCGTTTTAGTCTCATATAATTATTTCTTTTCGAGGTATGTTAGAAGGTGGCTCTTTTAGAGATTTATAGCTACAATCAGCCAGATACAAAGTACGTTTTGCTCAAGTAACACTTCTAAGGAAAATTTTGAAATTTCAATTGATAATAGCTGTCAATTTAAGTTTTAAAGTCCGACCAGAAGTGAGGATCGTTTCCTGTCCTGTTTCCATTAACTTCGAAAAAGTGCCGAAACATAACAAACCCACTCAAAGAGAGGGCGACCTTACCAGAAAGCGATTTGAAAATAAAAACAGAATGAAAGAGGACAAAACTCACTTTCCTCAATAAATGTACAAGAACTTTAGCAAAAAATAAATAAATAAAATAAGATAGACACTGATTATATTGTAATGTCAGCTGTTTAGTGTCGAATGCATTAATTAAAAGACCCTTCTGCAGTTTGGTAAAACTTGTAACCTCATTGGCATTCACCAGCTAAGTAACAGGTTTAAGAACAAAGCTATGCAGTTTCCTTCTTCAGTGTTCTTTCATCATAGGACATTTCGATAGAAAGAAAGCTTGAATAGAAGCCTGTGGTCGGAGATGAAGAAGACTGATGTACTCGCACTCATTTGAATGACAAAAGAAGGTCCAACAAAACAGAGCGATGCTTTGTTTTGTGGGATAAAGACAGTCACTGTGACTAATTGAGCTTCGCTTAATTAGGAGGGGCAGAAGTTCAGGAAAAGTAAGGCGGGCGCAGAGCCACGCCCACGAAGTACGTGGATCTCCTTTCTGCCTCACACCCACTTCACTGATTTATTATCAACAACATGCATCTCCATTGCCTCTCTCTCTTGCTCTGTGTTTTCCTCCTTAAGCAAGCAAGCTAGCTTTAACGTTCAGTTAAATCGCAGTTGCCTCACTTCCTGTTCCCTTTGTTTGCTCAGGGTTTAGCCTAAATTTTCAACAGCTTAAAGATTTACAGTATTTATTATGAATACTTCTGTCAAAACTTCAGTGCTTTTTATTCTTCCATAGAAAGGCGTCATTGTAACTGTGATTCATGCAGAAAACTCGCAATTTTTAGATCGGTTTACTCCAGTTATTATTTGCATATCACATTCAAGAATATTGCTTTCCAAAATTTACGTAATTACCCTACTTTTGGGTAATGTATTTTAAACATGCAGAAAAATTTCATACCCGAAATATGGCATTGATTTCATACTACATACAGATTTACGTTGTCTAAATCCACCAGCCACATTTTTAACTGAGTGCGTGGGAAAGCGATATTATTTCCCTTTCATTGAACCTACTAGTCATGGTACGGTCGTTTGTTTGTTTAGAATGTCTGAGAGGAACCCAGTGGAAGGCTTTATGCCGGTCAATCTCAGGCAGGTGTAGTTAGATAGCTATTTGATTCACAAACTTCTTTGAAGGTTCCAAGAACTTGTATAAAAAGATCTGGAAGGTAAACGTAGGGAAATAACCTTAGATGCAAACAAATACCCTTCGATTATTGACACGAAGACAAAGGTAGAAACATCTCGCCTGAGTTTGGACTCATGGCCCCATAGGAACGGCTGTGTCCGCCTACATACAGAACGAGTTGACCTTATAGAAAGTAACCGACGTATTTACCCCTCATCTTTCTAGAGGAGAATTAAAGTAAATGATCAGAGAGACTGAGATCAGGAGAATATGCTGAATTCACCACTCGTAAGTGATTATAGAAGTCAAACCCATGACTTTTTTCTTGTATCGAGAGAGAGCGCCTGAATTGGAGTAAACAATATTTTACATGGACTCAAGACCAGTGGCTGTGTGCATAACATTATCGAAAGGAGCAACTCTAGCAGGGTGCTGATTTATGCAAAAAGCCCGTCATGTGCTTCCAGGAGACAGTGACTGCAAATTGGTAAAGATAACATCTTGATCCGTATGTGAGACCTTCCTTTTGTAAGTGTAGTAGGATAAATTTCATCTTAAGTAACGTAGAGAGCAATAATACTTAAAGTCATCGTGGCAGATGGGAGGAAAGGCGCTATAAAGGAGGGCTTGTCCCTTTAATTTTGTATCCTTCAAAAATGCTTTACCTGGATGACCTCGACTGCATACCATCTTTTGCCGTTAAGGATACAGCAATGAACAAAACCTTCAACAATAAAGATAATTATTTAAATGTCAGTTAGTATAAAAACGAGCTTTCCACGCTTTTTGTTTTAGCGGACACAGCATGCAGATCTCTCCAACTGACATACCACTTATACAGATATCATACGTGATAAACTGGTACATTGTGACCAAAGTAGTCGATGAGCACGAAACTCTCCAAACCATGTAGCTAACAACCTCTCCTGCTTTTCCACATGTTTGCACTAGCACTCACGATCTAGATGGCATTTCCTGCTCTCTATTGTCGTTCATGGTGCGTACTAACTAACAACGTGCAAATAGTAAGATTTTTAGCGACACGCCCATAATGGACCTTTCTAGAGGAGAATTAAAGTAAACGATCAGAGACTGAGGTCAGGAGAATATGCTGAATTCACTACCCGCAAATAATCATAGAAATCAAACCCATGACTTTTTTCTTTTTTATCGTGATTATTCAGTTTTTGGAGATCTATATTTTGGTCGCAGCCGTACAAAAAGTAGTGGCAACCTTTCCCATGTATACGCGCTCCTAGACAGGAGTCACGTCGCTTAGACCAGATAAAAATGGTGCTCGGGTTACGTGTATAATAATAATTTCGTAGATATATTTGAAGGGGAATAGTTTTTTTTGCTGGATAAAGAAGCGTAAGTGCGTGCTGTAGGTGCTCTTAGCTATGCTTATGAACCAAAATTACACTGTAGCCTATATTATATGAATATTTACTGTCTCGCCATCCCTAATGATATACTGCTTGTTTATGTAAATATTGCCTTATTGGCAAATATAAACCTGATTAACTCCAACATATTTTGTGGTAAACGGGACTCTTACACCTAGAAATCATTTATTTTTGACTCTGCTTTAGGACTATTATAATATAAAATATCCGCAAAGCTCTGAAAACTTTGCATTTTCTGCCCGAGCCTAGTAAAATAAATTAAAGCTGGCGATACAACCAAGGTCATTCAGAAATTATGATTCCCAATTGTCGCCATCTTTCTGAATCTTGCCATTTTTCTGTCTGACAGAAACAAAGAAAATTATTGGAGCGGATATTAGAGCAGCGTTGTTACGGTAGTCTGTATTAAAAATACAACCGAGAGCAGGGAATATAAATTTAAGTATCGACAAACATACAAGTATAGTACCCATCTTCAGAGCAGAAGAAAGCTTTCAGCAGTTTTCCATCACCAGATAAAATACTCTTTATTGAATTAAACATTGAATGGAACTTGTTAGTTCTAGCGATTGTTCGCTTGCATTTGCCATTCTGTCTGAGAGGTCGGTAACCAAACTGTACGAAACGGCGAAGAACAAAGGCTGTCCTGAAGTAATCTCGTCCGAGAAGAAAAATCGCTTGGACGGTATTAGAAACCCAAATCTCGCTGCATTCTTAGCGAAATCTGCTCCAGAATTTGTGACCAAAGTACAACGAAGAAAATTCATCTTCGAACGCTAATAAAGAAGCGAAGTCACGTGTGTGATTCACATCATCTCATTTGTAGCCATCGTGCACGGGCGAGATGGTAATTGACATTGACAGACCCCGTGAATGGCACCCACACAAACCAAGCGCAGTCACGTGACTTCCGCTCAAAAGGGCTAAACAATGCTAATAGGTGGCAGCAGATCGGCTCAGTGAAGTGCACGAGCAAGGGGAAGGCACTTAAAAATTCACTTTAAGATAGGACTGCAGTTTTATCGGTGACGTTACATTTTTATGACAACGTGAAGAAAGTCAGCAGCACCAGGAAGGAAGCTTCCCCATTTATATGCAAATAACACGAACGTTCCGGTCCTTAATAAAACCTGCACGGACTTAGCACGATGAATTGTGAGGCTCGGTGAACTTTCGTAGTGGATGAACTTCGAAGCCTATATGCACTTGGATGCTGTGTTTGGGGCCGGGGGACGACCCTTAAGTGGCAAGCAATATCACCCTTATTATTATTAATGATTTTGATGTCTGAATCGTGCTCGGGTAAGCCACCCCAATATACATCTGGGATTACCGAAAATTTGGGAGACAACCCTTATTGTAACTCTTACTTAAGAATCTCTCTTCATGTTAAATAGTGCTGAGTTCGTAGAAAGAAAACGTATTGGATATTAAACAGTAAACATTAATGAGAAAAATAATTAATAAAATAAAGACTAACTATTTTAGGTTAATTACTGAGTGAATTTTAAAGCATTAAGAAAATTAAACAAGTTAGTTAATGTAAGAGGGGAGGGGGGTTTGAAAAGTTCGCAGTATGAGTATGAAAAGGAGTGGTACAGTGTCAACAGTTTCTGTACCTGACACTTCAAAAAGTAACCGCCAAGCTCCATGCGGTTTCAATAACGATTTTTTCTTAATTATAGGCTCTGAAGTCAAAGTTCTGTGAATGAGGATAGATTGACAAAATCAGTCGCCGTACAATCATCCAATATTTGGGAAAAAAGGGACTCCAAAGGAAATTCATGAGGATATACATGTATATGGTTACAACATTGGAGGATGATGGTTGTTGACCCACGCTGTGAAAGACCTGCAAAGTTGACCCACGCTGTGAAAGACCTGCAAAGTTGACCCACGCTGTGAAAGACCTGCAATATCATCACTCCAGATGTTATTGACAGTGTGCATAATCTGGTGATGGATGGTCGACGAGTGACAGTTCGGCGCATTGCCAGCGTCGTGAGCATATCATTTGAACGTGTGTACCACATAATAACAGAGGTTCTCGATATGAGAAAGGTGTCCGCGTGGATCTCAAAGTTAACAGCAGATCAAAAAACGTACAGCAGTTGCCAAGTCAATTGAACATTTGAATTTTTTCAAGCAGATTCAACAAATTTCTTTGCAAAGTTTGTGACCACAGAGGAGACTTAGGTCCATCACTTTCAGCCAGAGACAAAGGAGCAGTCGAAACAGTAGAAACACAGCTATTCTCCCTCTCCGAAAGAAAGCCAAGTCGATTCCTTTGCTGGCAAGGCAATGGCAAGGCAATCGGTTTTTTGGGATGCTGATGGAGTACTGCTAGTGGATTACCTTCAGAAAGGCCAGACCGTCACAGGGGCGTATTGTGTAGACCTTGTGAGGCGTTTGCGTGAAAACATGAAAGAAACGCCTAAGAAAAAGTCAGCAAAGGGGTCTTGTTTCACCAGGACGACGCGCCTGCTCACAAGTTTCTCATCGCCATGGTTGCATTGCATGAGTTTGGCTTTGAAATCTTGGACCATCTCCTATTTTCAGCACATTTATTACCACCTGACTTTCACCTGGTATCCATTTTCCCACCGATAGTGACGTCATTGATAAAGGTGATGCATTCCTGGGGAAAACTTGAGAAAACTTTCTTCGCAGCTGTAATCAACGCATTTCAGCATCATTGGCAAAAGTGTATTGACTCCAAAGGAGGAACTATATTGAAAAGTAACGTGTTGCCAGCCCCTTAAATAAACCCTTCATACTGAGGCTACGAACTTTTCAAACGTCCCTCGTACGTATGCGTTACCTTTCGGGCGCGTTAGAAAATAATAATATATGATTTATAACAAATGAGCAAGAAGCAACCACTTTTATACTCGAAACGTGAAAATTTCGTTTTTTGTGTATTCACCACACTGCTCATTCGTTCCTCCAACCAGCTCAAGGTAGAAACATAATATCCAGTGCTTCAGCTACAATATACAGTATCATCATCATCAGCCATTTTCAATCCACTGCAGGATGAAGGCCTCTCCAGCAACTTTCCAGTTCCTTCTGTTTTGAGCACTGGTCATCCATTTACTACTCAAAAACTCAAGAATTTCATCTATCCATCTCCGCCTTTGTCTTCCAGGTTTTCTTCTAGCTCCTCTTGGGTACCATTCTGTTATTTTCTTAGTCCATCTGTCATCATGTCTTCGAGCTATGTGTCCTGCCCAAAACCATTTTAGTTCTTTAGTTTTGATAAGAATGTCCTTTACTTGAGTTTGCTGCCTAATCCATGTGTTTCTCTTCTTATCTAACAGTCTGATTCCCAATATAATTCGTTCCATTCTTCGCTGTGTAGTTCTTAGCTTCTCTTCCATTCTTTTGGTGAGTGCCCAAGTTTCACTTCCATAAGTCATGGTGGGGAGTATACATTGATTCATTATTTTACGTTTCAGACAAACTGGGATATTGCTCTTCAGTATGTGACTATATTTCCTGAATGCTATCCATCCAAAATTTATTCTTCTCTTGACTTCCAGCCATTTATCATTATTACAGCTAATAACTTGTCCCAGATAAGTATATGACTCCACCTTTTCAATTACTGCTCCTTCAATCATTATTTCCCTTTCCGTGGCATACTTGTTCATCATTACTTTTGTTTTAGCCATATTCATCTTTAGTCCAAAATCCTTACTAACTGTGCATAACTGATTAAGATTTTCCTCTAATTCTTTCGGATCGTGGCTTATGACCACAATGTCATCTGCAAATCGTAAATGGTTTAGGTACTCTCCGTTCACATTGACTCCTTTCTGCGACCATTCTAATCTTCTGAAAGCTTCCTCAAGGGCAGCAGTAAACAGCTTCGGAGATATTGTGTCTCCTTGTCGAACTCCTTTCTCGATTTTAAATTTGCTACTGTCTTTGTCTAGTCTAATAAAGGATGTAGCACTCTCATATATTTTCTTCAAAATCATAATATATGGAGTATCTATGCCTTGTCTTTCCAGTGCCCGAAACATTGCCTTATGCTGTATGGAGTCATAATATGCCATATACAGTATATGGATAGCTTATTCATTGTGAAATGCATGAAAAAAAATTAAATAATAATTACCAGATTTCTATTGATGAAATTTTGGTGTTTCTAGAAACCTTTTTAAAAGTTATAAAATTTCACGATAATCCACTGGGAGAGAGTCGAGTTCTTACATGCGGACGGACGAACATGGCAAAGACAATAGGCGCATTATACATATAGGTTAACGCACCTAAAAATGACAGTTTCCGATATGTCTATATTTTTCTACAATCATTGGCCTGTATAATCGTGGAATATTTGTTTTTAATTTGATGCGTATTGTCTTGCGTTGAAGGAAAGTCGTATGAGTACATTTATTATACCTGATTAGTTGACATTTCATCTTACTTAATATCCGTACAAGATTCTAACAGTTTGTGCTAAGAGAACTAGGTCAAACTAATCAAAACAGATGAGTAATTGTATATAATAAGCTAGTTGTAGTGCACTTGAAGGATATAATTAAAATTCGATTTATGGTAATCGTAATGACGAAAGTCTTGAAATCTGTAATATATGGTTGGATTAAGGACTGGCAAACTGGGAGAACTTGTTGATCTTGCACACGAATGGTAAATTGTAATTCTTCTGGGAATAGAAATGAATAGAAATGCAGGCTGTTCCAGAGATGAACAGAAAATGGATGATGACTTGTTGACGAATAGATACTGAATGGTCTAAGAGAAAGTGATGGAATTAATCCAGATTCAGAAGGTAGTTCATGAAAATATCTATAACTGAACGTCTGTATGATAAGAACTTGAGTGAGTTTGTAAGGGAATGTCTTTATTTTGGGTAGATATTTTGGAGGCATCTTCACGAAGATAAAAAAACCAATATTTCATAGTGAGGAGTATTTGCCCTTTGTCTTGAGTTAGCAGCTGCAATTCCATTATTAAATTGATGTATTCATCTATTTTGAGCAGTCATGTTTTTTCATGTTCGTTCGTTTTTTTTTTTATCCTGAAAGGACGAAGGGATTTGCAAAACTTGTCAATAAAAGAATAAAATGATAAAGATTATATTTATGAGGAGTGTTTGAAAGTACAGAGTCTGCATGTTATTCTGAATTAAAGCTAGGTACCAGGAACGGGGACAGTGAATAGATATTAGGAATATTAATAAGAATTCTAGTGGTTTTTTCCCACTTATATCAACCCTAAATGATTAATTCCTATAAATCTGGATTTTTATTCGTTGTGCATTTCATCCATATCACTATCTTCCATTTCATGTCCCTGGTAGGACCGTCCAATATCACGTCGATGGCCGTATTATTTGGACTCTTCCTTAGACAATACGAGGTACTTCATTTCCTTTGTCATCTGTACCCATCCCATCTCAGACATACCAAGACTGTTGGTGACAGAGACAGCAATTTGTCAGCGTCCTGGCACAGCTCCAGCCCACACGGAAACACGTGTAATAGTCATTAACCAGCTCAGTAGCCTGCATTACAACCTTATTTGTCATGTCCGACATCCGAATGTTCCAGAGTGCGTCTCTCGAGCGCCCATTATTTCATCTTTCATCTGTCGGTATGCTCATTCGCCCGCAACAGCAAGCTGTAATTAATAGGTCAAGTGCGCCATCTCAGTCAATAGAGCGAATAACAGACACTTAACCTACGTAAAAGGTTCCCGTTATCATCACTAATAATAATTAAACCCTGACAGTCCGAACCCCAGTATGAGACCACAGTAGGTTGTTATTTCCACCCCTTAACTGAGTGATTTATAACAAGTAATCCAATTGTACATTATTCGGATAATATCCCAATGGGCGCCACTTCTGAAGACATTTATCTCAACTGGGGTCCCGTATATGATTAGGAAGTGGTTATAGGGCAAATATCGGAACGGTGGAGGTTAAAAAGATAAAGGCCTTAAGTGCATCTGATCACATAAATTCTCGCCTAAAATTGTACGTACGTGTAGTTATGCTTAAGTGTTATTGGTATGGGTTAAAATTGGTGCTATTTTGTGTATTGAAAAATTACTGTCGATACAATCTGGGTCTTAGACTTTTTTTTTTTTTTTTAATTTAGATTATGTTTTACATTGAAATCGCTGTAATCTTGTAATACAAACTGTCAGATGGTTCTGGCATCGTATATACCAAGTGATCTATCAAGAGAGAGAGAAAGTAAAAAAAAAAAACAAAAACCAAAAAAAAAACTCGATCGTCATCCCTAAGCTATAACGAGCCTATGCTTAGTACATATTTTTTCTAACAGTTATGCATTAAAATCAATTTTATTAATTAATTTAATATTTCATTATAATTTTAATTGGTATTCTGTTCTGTTTTTTAATCATAATTTGTATATAAAAAGGCATGCACTCGCAGTAACTGGAACCACATCCGAACTCGATTCGTATTGCTTATACACGCAACCGGGGGGGGGGGGGGGTCATTAAAATACTAAGAAAATTTGTTTTAAATTTTCTATACATTAGTAATAATGCAATAATAATAAATTTTAAATTAGAATAAATAAATCAATAATATCCAACTGGACCACTCCACATCAGAATACATTTATCTCAATTGGCGTGCGATGTTATGTGGCAAATGTATGGAACCCTCGTGGATAGCACAGCTGGTAGAATCGCGCCCTCCTTCCCTACACCGCGTGGTAAAGACCCTGATTCGAATCCTGTCGATTAAATGAGCAATTTTAAGGCCTTTTTCACAACATGGCTGAGTTAGTCGATCCCAGGCGAGGGTAGCATGGTTTTTTCTCCCGGAAAGGAAACTCGGATTTTTCGTTCAACAAGCAGAAAATCGACCGCAGAACACGAGTGATTTGCAGACAATATATACGTCGCAATGTGGCTTTAGTCACTGATGCACTTAAAGCCTTACAAAAATTTTCAAAATAATTAAATTGAAAAGAAAAAGAATGGAAATATATTCATAATATAACTAATTTTGCAATTTTTCCAGCTATCTGACTACTAAATATGTTACTGTTCTTGAATTCTCTCTATTTTTTGAACTCATCTGACCTTGTGTCTTCGTCCCGCAGTATAAACAGAAAAATTTATTTTAATGTGCAGAAACAGTATTAGTATTAGTAATGGCCGCAAAAAAAAAATAAATAAAATAATAAATAAATAAATAAAATCAATAGATAATAATAATTAAAAAAAAAAAAAAAGGAAATTAAACCTATCATCCTATGCGCTTCCCTTACTCCAAGGTACTATCCAGATGACCTTTGAATTTCCCCCAACTGTCGGCCTCTACCACCCATGTAAGCAACTTATTCCAGTAATTTATAACTCGCTGGCTAAAATAAAACTTCCTGCAGTCCAATCTAAACATTTCCCCCCGTAACTTGAATTTATGTCCCCTAGTTCTAGCATCATTTATAATCTTGAAAATTTCGTCCTCATTCATTTTACGGATGCCTCTCAGAGCCTTAAACACCTCAATCAAATCTCCTCTAAGGTGTCTTGTTTCCAAACTCTGCAACCCACATATTCGAAGTCTTTCTTCATAAGGACGCCCTTTTGCCGATCTCACCAGGCGAGTTACCCGTCTTTGCACCCTTTCAAGAAGCTCGATGTCTTTCTTTAGGTGGGGTCTCCATACTTGAACACAGTATTCCAAGTGTGGTCTAACATAAGCCTTATATAATGGGATTATCACGTCCCTATTTCTACGTGCAAAAGTTCGATAGATCATCGATAGGACACCATGGGCCTTCCTTGCAACCTGTTTACAATGCTCAGAGAATTTCATGTCTGACCGTATCGTAACACCCAAGTCCTTTTCCTCCAGTACTGGGTTTAGTTGAACTCCACCAAGTGAATAAGTTATTTTGGGATTACTGTTTCCCAGGTGTAATACCTTACACTTTGTTGGATTAAAGCATAGCTGCCATTTTTCTGACCATTCCTGAAGTCTATCTAGGTCTCTCTGAAGAATCTCAGCTTGACAGTCATCATTAACTACTCTACCAATTTTAACATCATCTGCAAATTTAGACATCACGCCCTCTATCCCTTCATCAATGCCGTTTATGAAAATTAAAAACAACAGTGGTCCTAATACTGATCCTTGGGGAACCCCACTTCTTACATCAACCCAATCTGAGGAATAGCCATTTATCACAACCCTCTGCCTCCTGCCCTGAAGCCATCCTTCTATCCATCTAAGGATTTTCCCAGTGATTCCAACCTGTTCCAGCTTATAAAGCAACCGCTCATGTGGGACTGAGTCAAAAGCTTTGCTGAAATCTAAATAAACAATGTCGAAATTATTCCCTAAATCCAGCTCGTGAGTGACCCTTTCGAAATAGCGAACCACATTTGTTAAACATGATTTTCCCTTTACAAAACCATGCTGAGAATCCTTGAGAATTTCAATTCGATCCAAATGATCCTGAATTCCACCCTTGATCATTGCCTCCATGATTTTCCCTACTACTGAAGTCAGACTGACAGGTCGATAATTTCCAACTTCACTTTTAGAGCCACCCTTATATATGGGAGATACATTGGCACTTTTCCAATCCAAGGGAATATCCCCAGAGTCTAGTGATGCTCGCATTATTAGCCACAATGGCTCGATGCACTCGCTTGCCGCCTCCCTTAAGATTATAGGGTATATTCCATCAACTCCAGGAGCCTTACTGGTCTGTAGGCTCGAAAGTTTTTTCATTAAATAATCTTGCGAAATTTCAATATCATTAATTACATATTTTTTAACTTCGCTCCTACAATTTGCCATTGCCACAAAAGGTTTTTCATTTGTAAATATCGATGCAAAATAACTGTTGAGTTCATCTGCAACGGCAGCTGGTGTATTTAATACTATCCCCTTTCCCTTACGTACAGTATATATCAGCAGTGTCCAGGTCCAGCTATATTCTTCTTTTTTGGATTAGAAATCCAAAAATTCCTTCACTGGCTGTGTGAGCAGTAAAAGCAAGAATTAAATCCACCCGTTTTCCTACAGAGGACAGGAATGTACTCGCGACTTCCCCCTTCCCTCGAGCCTCGTTATAAAACTATAAAGAGATATAATTTTTTTCTTAATTATATTATGAGGCACTCGCAAAATTAATGAAGTTCCGGCCTGCATTGCATGTTTTCCACGGGTACCCGACCCGATGCCTTAAGCAAATCCAACTGGCCACGATTGCTAATCGATCCGAGAAAACCATCCCTGCGAAACCCTTCAGTGACGTGACCTTTATGTTGACTTCAAGGTCATCTGATGAACAAAGGTCAGATGGCTAAAGACGAGGAGCCGCATCGCAATATCTTTATCAGCCCAATCGGAGATCTTGTCAATAGTGTGGCCACTGGAGCAACGTAACAGTACACTGGCGATGCTGCGCCGTCCTCATCCGGGCAACGGCATCCCCAGTCATGATCTGAAATTTTCGCCCGTAGGAAATGTGCAGCTGCCACAACTAATGAGGTCACATTTCTTTCGTGTGACGGCCGTGAAGATTTATGTTTCGTCACCGGCAGATCCGCCACTTGCAGCAGGGTGTTCTGGGTCTGGTAATGACGGGGTGCGGTGCTCCTCGTTGCGTGTTGACGGCACCTAGCGGCTATTTCTCTGCTTCCAACTGTCGAATGGATAGGAAAAAAATAAAAAACCATTTTTAAAATAGAAGATATTTTATTGTTTCTAGTATCAGACATCTCTAATGGCCAAGCGTTCGACTTAATACGTATTTCTAATTAATAGAAGCAGTTAACATTTTTCTAATGGACTGCTTTAACATTTACATGGAGTAATTTAAAGGAAAGGAAAAGGTAGAATTAATACAGTTCATACCTTCAACCAGATAAGTCCTCTAATATTATTCACTAAAGATGGATATGAAACAGCAATGTCTACTGTGACATTACTGTATGGTGGTTTTGCCATTAATCACTCGTTTTAAGAGATCTGTGTTCGAACCCTCCGTGAGATCAATGAGTAACTTAAAAGGTTTTTTCATTGAGGCTGTACTAACTCTCGGGCAAAAACATAGCACTCTCCTCCGTGAGTTGATACGGTTTTTCATCCCGAAACAGACGAACCGGGCGTAAATTTAAAGTAATCATTCTAAGTTATGAGGGGGTTGATGAAAATTTGATCAAAAGAATTGATGCTATTTCTAAACTTTTCATTTTAAAAGAACCCTAATGTAAACAAAGTCCCTCCTCACTGATTCGAGACTCCGTGCGCGATTGTTAATTATTTCATTACGTCAGTGCCCTGCGTGTAGCACAGTGGTTATAATCACTTCTTTGAACACCGAGTGGAAAGGCCTCAATTCAAATCCTTTTAATGACGCTAAAGATTTTATGGCCTTTTTCGCCACTGGCTAAGTTAGTCGGACTTAGCAGAGAATTGCATGCGTGCTTTTTTCATCAGCAAACAACAAACCGGCCGAAGAATACAAACAATTGCAGACACAATATACTGACACCTCATAGCCTTAGTTGCATTTGACAATTAATGCACACAGTTAGCCATCATTATATCAGTGTTCTCAAACTTTTGCTTCTGGAGACCTGTTTTCAGTAAAATAAAATTAACTGCCATTCTGAGAATCCTTCATTGGTAAAAAAGAAGATTGGTTCCCATTCGTTTGAAGATAACGATTACTGCTCTCTATTTAGATTCATCCGTGAGTCCGAGTCAATCTTAATGATATCTAATGCAGTAGATTATCTAGGAAATATGTTTTTAAATTAGACAGTCTTTCCAGGTTGCAGAAAAATGCTGAGGTGCTGAAAACGTCTCAGGGTGTAGTATACCATGTTTTGTGCTTTCTAATTACACTATATTGTCAAAAGTATCCAGACACCTTTGTGTGTTAAAAATCTTTTTATTAATAGCATATTCAATAGTATCAGCCCTTAATTATAGATTGTATCCTCGTCAGTAACAGCTTTTGTTAACAGGAAGGCAGTATGTTGGTCCATTCTTCCTTTAACACAGCGGTTAATTCAGTCCAGTCTGAAGCCCACGTTCCTATTCATCTAAATGTGTTAAAGAGAATTAAAGTCGGTGCCCCGAGCAAGCCCTTTGCATATCCATCTCTTAAAATTAGTTACTATAAACTGTTCAGTATAACATGGTGCATCATTGTGCAGAAACAGTTAAGGAGTCCATCCATATTGCTACCATGATGTTGGAAGAACTGAAATTATCCAGAATGCCAATGTACCGTAGGGCATTCATTCTTCCAGGAACGACGACCAGTGGTCCAAGCCCAATAAATCACAATAAACAGTCCTTTGCGTGCTGTGACGTCACGTCCTTCGAACTTCAGTTGAGACAACACAATTTAGTAAATAACTCTCTCTGGGCATCAGACACAACCAAACACGGCCATGAAAAATAATCAGATGGTGACTCTTTCGTCCATAATACAGTTTTCGAACGTTCTGCGGACCGACCAAGCAAGTAAAGTCTGTGTTTGCTTTTTGTGTTGCAGCTCTCTATGTCGTCTTTATACTAATATCAGTTCCTGTGGCGCTCCTAATATGGTATTCTATGATATGACACCCCATTGGACGTCGCCGATCTCAACGCATCGCCTCATCTTCTGGACTTCTTTGACCTAGCGTAATTTACCTTAGACGCGAAATTAGTTGCTTTTATACGTGATCCTACCACGTGGATTGTGTCAGGTATGGTTCAGTTTTTCCAAATCCGAGAGATGTCTGAATACTTTTGGCAATATAGTGCATGTGTGTGTTATGGGTTTTGCATAGATCCAGCTTTAAGGATAAACTGGCATCTATCATGGTTCTGTGAATTTCGCTCAATTGTGAGGAATTAATTCAACACCAAGAGGTTAAGGGAGTAGCGAAGAGAGAAACAAATATATATATAATGATTTGTATAATGGGGGAAGAGCGACATTCCCCTTGTCTATCAGGGAACATTTACAAAAGCAAAAAAAGTAGTAGATTCGCGTGGCGCATATTAGATTCCCACTTGAAATATGGCCTCTCATAAACTGAAGCGAAAACAAATACCGCATCATCATTTAGAAATCGTTGATGGAGAAGATTACATGCGATGATATTTTCCCACTCTCCAAATGCAGAGAAATGGCCAAAAAACAACAGCAAAAAAGAAACACGAGTCTGTCAGACGACATGAGTTACAGAAGGTTAAAAGTTTATTACGGAATAAGAAAAAGGCTTACTACCAATTTTTTTCGCCAACTCGCCGCGAACCGTGGGTTGTCCATCTCTAGTGTAGACGTTGTCATCGGCATATGCGATAAAACTCAGCAAGGAGTCGAAGAGAAACGATGATAATGAGCCACCCTGCTATTCGTACTATAAAAAGGCACATGAATGAATAATGTAGCAGCCAATGAACCTTTACTCCTGGCACAAAGATTCTTAGTTAAGTCAATAGGCTTGTTTACGTCGCGATTCTTCTAAAGTGAAACGTAGTTTAAAATGAGACGATCGGGCCATTCTTCTGATCAATTATTCATAAAAAATACACTGTCTTGGCAAAAATTTGGGCACCCTGTAGTTACAAACAGATCTAGATTTTTAATCGTTGATATATTTCACCCATATCACTAGAGCGTGTCTTCTATTTCATCTGCCCAACAGAACAGCGTGTTTCTCCACATTTGTCTGTAACATTTATGGAAGAATTTCTACTAACTTCTGGTAAAAGCTGGTGGTGTTATTGTGCTCCATTGCTCTTTAAACCGTTCGTGAGTTCTACTAACGAAGAGGATCGTCTTTGTTTTGTCCTTGATCCAAACGGCGTATATCTGAGTTTATGTTGAAGTTCTCTGCTGCCCACTTCAACGTTCCGATGTTATTTCCCGTAGGCTATGACCCTGCTTACGTGTTTACAATCCTTTCTTTGTAACATGGAGTTAGTGTTAGTCATATAGTGCGAGGAAACCACAGGCTTTTGCTGCGAACTGGTTGTGGTGTTGTGTTAGGGGGGGGTTTACAAAATGGTCCAGAAAATCCATGTAGGACACGTCATTCATCTTTCCATGCATATTACGAATAACACCACCGCCAGGTTATGACACCTCCTCCTCCAAATTTCACAGTTGGTCTAAATGTAAAGTTGAGAGAAGTAATAACGCTCAACTAGTAAATGTTCTCTTCTTCAGGCATCCTCAATACCCAGGCCACAATTTCGCACAGTGGATGTCCCATGGCTTTTGAAGAACGATGTATGCTTCAAAACAATGAAAATATTTTATATTAAAGGATGCACAGAAATTAGGGTGTTCCAGTTACCTAAATTTTCTGGTTATCTTAGCCTACTAAAAACCAATGGATAACAACAATTAAACCTAAAATTTTTGTCACGTTCCAGTATAAACCATATTTTAATCAACAAAAAATTATGTATAGGAAATATTTTCAAATGCATATTAGTTTTTACCGGCACCGAGCTTGTCGCTCATACCCACCTTTTTGTGTGTGTAGACTGTATGTACCGGCCGATCGGCATGATTTTCTGAATAATGAACCCAGAATAACTAACTTGGAAAAACCCTACTCCATCCTCCTGAGATAGCTAACTACAGCCTCGATTGAAGAGGATTTTAGAAATTCCTATCGTCATCGACGAGAATTGAACTTAGATTTTCTCCAAAAGAGTAGCAGACGGCAGTGAGTCGGGTCGCATCTTACGTTTCCCATAGAACAATATACATTCAAAGGAAGCAAATTTTAATCTTAGTTTCTTCTTAAAAAAAAAAAAAAAAAAACAACACAACTTTTTTTAAAGAAGGCCATATTGCTCCATGTATATTATCTATGTTCTGGGGTCAGTTTTCTGTTTACTGGACGAAAAACCAGAGTTTCCAGGAGGAAAAAACCATGCTACCCTCGACTGAGACCGACTAACTCAGCTACATTGTGAAAAAAGGCTCATAAAAATTCCTCCCGTCATCTATGGGACTCGAACTCAGGTCTTTTCCACTCGGTGTGAGAAGGACAGCGATCTTACCATCTGTGCTATCAACGAAGGCGGAAGTAATTATTTTATTTTTGTAAGTTTTGTTTTGCATTAATTTAAAAAATCTATCATGGATGGTCTTTCTCTGAGTTCTGTAATAATTAAAGAAAATACAAAAACATGTTATCGTGGTTACTTGCTGTGTGTTTTAATTTTATGCCATCACTAAGGAAACTATTGTAATTGGTGATCCTGTTCTATAATATAAAATAATATGCATATGACGGTTACTAGAGCTTTTCGGTTATCAAAGTTCCAAATAATAAAACTTTTCTGTACAAAGTTCTTTTTAAGACATTCAGAGGTTATTCATGGTTATTCATTCCTTCTTTGTCTAATAATGGACGAATTGACTCACAAAGGAATTGCACATTTGGTAGATAAATTAACTAATGCGATCATATGTTTATAAATTGGTGATGTGATCATCACATTCTGCAGAGCCAATTCCTGAAATCGTTGCATACTGGAGAGCACTGTGATATATTGTACAGGAAACTGCATTCAGACCCCACAGAAGAGAACCGAGGTTAAATCTGTCTCGCGATTTCTTTCCACCAAATAACCGCCATCAGACAATGGACCTCACTGTTGGTTTCCTTATCCACAGAAGAAATGCAATATCGGCTATCGTACAGCCTCACCTCTGAAAACAGCTGTAGGGGGAAAAAAAATCAGTAAAATTTATAGTTTTTACTTTCGCACTTTCCTCTCATGAGAGCAGACCGTCGCCGTTTGCAGCGTGAGAGCATCAAGCACCCCACTAAACGGCCACAAAGGCAGCCAAGTTGCGTCTGTCGACCCATAATGGCTGGCATCTATCACGTATGGATTTCTTAACGTTTGCTTTCAAGTATGGAAAACATTAAGCCTATTCCTGTGTCTGTCCTGTACTCCACCTCACTGCCACGGCTTAGGTGTGTGGGGGGGGGGGGGAGGAAATGATGGATAAACAACAATAAATCCAGTGTAGACAATTGTCCGACACTTATAAACAAACAAGTCTATCTACAGGCGCCAGAAATATTATTTACGACACACTCAAAGAAAAGGCAATAAAAGAAAATGCCGAAATCACTATTCAAGGTGTGTTGCGTTAAAACTGGAACTGAATCAACTACTGCAGCTCCCTCTGTCGCTTTATCTGAATGCATTAAGTTGGAAATAACGGAATCTTTCAAACACATAAAAACTGAAGATACAAATGCCTCCTACTAAACTTTTTAAAAAATCTAACGAATAATCGAAGTGGGATTAGAAGCTGATGATAAATAACATTACAAAGAATTATTCCGAAGAAACAGCAATGTAACTTCAATTTCAGGCGTAGAATTAACAGCGGAACTGTGACTTCATAACGTATTTTTCCAGTTAAAATAACAGTGGAACTGTGAATTAATAATGTGCTGTTTTCGAGTTAAAATGAAACCCTACAAACAAAAGTAAAATACGCTCCCTCTCACTTAATTGATACCAAAATAATTTCCTCATTTTTTTGTTGAATAAATAACTGTCACCGTATTTGCCACCACCCTCTGTACGCTTCATTTGATATGATTTCGGTTTTTATGGCACAAAGGCGACTAAGGCCATGATGCGCCAACTCTATAGATCTGTTCGTGTATACATGTATATACGCTTATTGTTTGCACGAAAAATTTTATTTGGGCCCTTTTAAAAATATTTGTCCAGCCATTTCAGATTTCAATCGTACAGATTGAAATTGCGCAAATTGTTATTTCTATGAATTTGTTTTCAAAAAATTCATAGATCAGTTGATAAAGAGATAACTATTTACTTATCACTTCTGTTAATCATAGAAAGGGGGGGGGGGATCGATTAATTTAAGAAAAAATTAGATGCAGCTGAAATGCAACGTATTGCGTACAAAAAAGGGTTTAGGGCTAAAATCCTCTAAGACTACGAGAGATTTACTAGACGCATGTAACAGAAGGATTCCTAGTGGACAAGTTAGGGCAAAGCATCATTTTAGTTTGTAGTAAATCACCGAAGTAGGGGAAGTGGCATCGATGGTATCCACTGAGAATAAGTAACACTAGTCTTCTCTACTGGTGAAGCGTTGCTTATTCGAGGTAGTGCAATAACAGGCAACTCGTTGTGAGAGCATTCACAATATGAGATGTAACAAAAAAGTACTGAGTACCTTAACTAAATGGTTTTCCCAATACTGTTTCGGGTTAGTATTTATATTTACCTCTAATCAAATTTCCGCTTTCTCTGTTATGGTTATACATACTAGAAATTTAGACCAAGTAAATGTTGGTATAATAATTATCTCTTTTATTTAAAAAAATAAATGGTAAGTTTACCTCAGTAATTTCTTGTATAAAGCTTTGAAAAAAAAAAAAAATCTCTAAACGGTCAAGCTGCTGAAGATACTAATAATTTACAACGCTGGTACAAAATTTGACTCACTATCTGCATATTTTTTTCTTTAGATGACAGTATTATTTTGTTCCCTTTCTTAGCTCATAGTGGAGGACAAGTATAAAGATCACTGTCCTTTTGGCCGTCCTCCTCAACCGGTGGAAAAAGCCCAGGTTCGAATTCCATCATTCTTTTTTCACTTCGTGGATGAAATCTGTTATCAGCGCCTGAAGTCTCAGATATGGATAGAAAAGTCTCTCTCTCCCCCACCAAACTTGGGTTTTTCTTCAAGCAAATCGACCGGAGAATACACTCAATTTATGGACATAAAACAGATGGGTAGATAAGATCGTTCTCGGATCGATATCGGGTATTTCCTCTGTTTTTTCGAGCTGGTGTTCCAGTCTTAGATACCAACTTCTGGGCTCTTCCGAATTTCTGCTTCTGCTTTGTCTACAGTGCTCCTTTGATGGCCCTCCTTTCAGACTCGTCCTTTTCAGGATAGTGTAGTCTGGAACACAGAACCAATAATTTTGAGATCCATGATGAAATTAGCGGGATAACCGTTTGGCTGTACCAAATATTCCGTTTGTCGTACTCCACAAACTGAATACACTTCTCAGATTAAAATTAAATTCAACAGACTGCACATTTCAAAAGGACTTCTCAAAATTTACTTTTAATTTTTTTTGTTTCCGACCCATATCAACTTACAACTCTTTCCTCCTTTTGGCTGAAACTCTACTCGTTTGCTCCCAATGATCAAAACGACCGACATTCTCTTGTATGGCGTTTGATCTCTCTCTCTCTCTCTCTCAGGTATTTTATCTCACTGTCAAGGCACGTCGCTCAACTGGCTGGACGATGAACTAAGTTGTTCGTTATTTTCTGATCTCATTTTCTAAATTTATTTTCACTCAAATGGTGCGTCTGTACACAATATAATATTCGTTACCTTTTTTATTTTTTTTTTCATAGTTTATTTTCCACAATCAACTATTACATACCAATGCTTCGCATATGAAATTACCAGAAAAATATTAATACTCCCGTATCATACCTTCCAATGAATTCTATAGTTTTCTTACTTTTTAATTAAGAAGATTTAATATTATTTGGGAATTTAAAAAAAAAATCCAGTAAGAGAATACCACGAAACATGCGCAGTGCACGCGTAATATTAATTTGTAACTATCGGTGCCTAATCGAGTGACAGTGGTGGACCTGCCACACTATCACCGGGGACACCTGAAGAACGATAATTAGTTAATTAATTGCTATCTGCGAAATAAGCTGATTTTTAGATATCAAATAGCGGCTCACCGAACTGCGGAGGATAAACTCCGAGAGGTGAACTCCTTATCCGCTTATTAACACCAGACAACGACCAGCTCTGAAAGAAAGCTTATTCTGAGATCGTTCTGTTAGCTCTAGATATCTATACTTGTTAAAAATTTGTGTAAGCTCTCTTTTAAAACTGTTTAAAAGCGTTAAGTTATTATGTTAGCACTCATTATACACATAAAATGGCACATCAATTACCCTAATCCAGTTTCATTTCCCTGTTGCTGGCATTTTGCCCAAACGACAGTCTTAGCGTCTTGTCAGTAGCGATTTCGTAAGAAATTCCGTACCTTATCTACTTTTGCCTACGGCTCCGGGATTTAAATCCTATCATGGAAGCGATCGAAGAAGCAATGCGTTCGCACGACATTCGACAGTCAAGGCAGGGAGCTCGCTGATCGAACGAAGAAAAGCGGTATCGAGGAGAACAAGTGGAAACAACTCGTAGCATTGTTTACCTCCTATCTTTCTGTCAACACTTGCTTTTTATCAATTTCTTGGGTGGACACCACATTAAAGTGGCCAACTGGAATACTTAACTCAATATCTTGTTTACGACTCTGTCAAAATAGAATAACTGTCACTTTGAAGTCAGTTTCCATAGAGATGAAGGGGGATCTCTTCTTTTATATGTATGCCTCGAAAGAGAGAAACGAGAAAGACCTGAAAAGTCCATTGAAGATTCCTTCTCCAATTGGGTTAAGCCACACGCTGCCAGCTACAAATGGTTGTACAGGTCGATTCAAAATTTGCGCACCCAAAATAACTAGTTTTTCTCATTTTTGAAAACCATAACGCAATTCTTAAAAAATCATATCAGTGCAACGCTGAACACCTCCATATGCAGAATAGTGTTTGTTAGGTTATATTAACATAAACTCGTCCATATCGGTTTGTTTATGAGGAAACCTGTCCTCCGTGACTGGTTGGAAGTCTAGGTTCGAGCCCCTTCGATTATCCGAACAATTTCTAAAGATTTTCTTAAGTCTAGGCTGTAGTTAGCCTATCCTAAGCAACGGAGGAATATGGAGAAAATCCGTGATGGTTCAAAAAAAAAAAAAAAAAAAATTTACTAAGCCATAATGATATACATTCAGTAATGACCTGAGTTATCACTGAATTATGACCACCTACCTAATACTTCGTAGGTCCTCCTTTTGCCCTCAGTACAGCAGCTATCCGACGTGGCATTGATTCAACAAGATGTCGGGAGGTATGGCCAACCAAGCTGTGTGTAATGCGGCTAGCAATGCAGGTATGGAGGTGATTGGCTTATCCAGATGCCTGATATGCCTTTCCATAGTGTCTCATAAGTGCTCTGTGGGATTGATATCGGTGGAGTTCGGAGGCCAATCGATATGCTGGAAGTGAGAACTGTGTTCCTCAAACCATTCCTGCACAACAAGTGCCCGATGACTCGGCGCACTGTCATCTTCGAAGACTCCATCGCCATTCGGGAAAAAGTGTAACAGCGAGGTGTACACAGTCAGCAAGCAGTTGACGTTAGCGGAGACCACTGATACGTTGTTCCACATACACCAGGGGTCCAAGTTCCTGCCAGTGCAATACACCATACAACCGCCTCCAACGGCCTGCACTTTTGATACCATGCATGACGGATCGACGCCAAATCCTTACAGGACCATCCACAGTGTGGAGTAAATAACGTGACTCATCCGACCAGCACACCTTTTCCAGTCTTCTAACGTCTTGCATGCTATTTGCACCAGGCGAGTCTTTTACGCCGATGAACCTTTGTTAGGAGAGGATGCCGTAGGGGTAGTCGTCTGATGGTATAGCCCATACGTGCGAGTGTGCGACACATGGTCATGCCAGATATTGTTCTGGATTGGCCCACGTTGTATTGGATAGTCAACTCTTCAACAGTGCTGGGCCTTTTCGCGTCGTCGGACCCGGCGCTCACCTCTAACATCAACCTTTCTCTGACTTTTGCCGTTTTGCCGTCTGGTCGTTGTTTGACCATTTTGACGCCAGTCCTGGTACACTTAACTACGGTGGCTCTCGAACACGCCACCAGTTCAGCCGTTTGGGAAATCGAGGCACCAGCTCGTCGAGCACTGACAATCTGTCCTTTATCAAAGTCCGATAAATCCTTCCTTTTACCCGTCACGCTCGGAATTTTACTACCTACTGAACCACTGACACCTTATCTATGCCACGTAGGTCGACTAACTGCGTACTCTCGTACCTCACGTGGTCAACTGGTCACATTCAGTTTTCATAAGGGTGGTCATAATTCAGTGAACACTCAGTGTATTCCCTGTCTCAACATATATTAATAGTAAACAATACTTTTGTTCTAGCCGAATTTTGAAAAAAAAAAATAATAATAAATAAATAATTGGATGCCCCTTATTACTAGGCCTCGAGGTACCAAGAGAATGATCATAGCGATTTGAAAAGAGCACTTCTCTACAATCGGCTGATTAAAGAGAATATTAAAGTTGTAATTTACAAAGTTATTTTAATTTTGGCTCCTTCCAAATAAAGAAGTAAGCTATTTATCAAGAAAGGAAAGATACCTTTCTTCTTGTGTATATAACTAACTTCATTAACACACTAACCGCTAAACTGCCGGGATAGCTGTATTCAGCGCCCTGACAGTAACCTGATAAGACTAAATCGGATTGACGAGGGTATCCCCAGGACTACCCTGCCATGTGTAGGGACCTGGGGCTCCACAACAAATAAATAACCATGTGGGGGAGGGAGTTGTACAGGCAGCCAGGGAAGCATATTAGCTGAAAATATTAGTAAGCTAGTAGCAAGGGAATGCAATGTAGAATGAAAGAGGATAAAAGAGTGAATGGGCTGGGCACTGAGTGAAATAGGAATTATGGTAAAAGGGAATAGATTGTAGGTTTGGTGAAAGACAGTGACTCAGTACAAGAGCAAGAGAGAGCGAATGAGAGTTATGGTAAATGCGAATGAGTGAAGGAGCGAATGTAATTGGCCGAATGAATACAAACTTAATAATAACTCACGTAGTTCATATATATATTATACTAACAAAAAATTATCTTAATACTAACAACACAAACACACCCATTGCATTCTCTCCCGGGCTTGCAAAAGGTTGCAGCTCGGCCTACACCTCATATGAAGAATAATAGTAAGTTGAAGTGCCCAGGGAGTGCAGTACAGAAAGAAAGAGTTGAACAAATGAAATGAAAGCCAGATGAATGAATGAGAGTGTAAATTTGTGAGAGAAAGAACACAAACCATAAAAATGTTATACTTAAGCGTACACTAACCCTAGTTTTTAATTCCCAATAACGTTACTAACTTAACCTTAATAATTATGTGTAGTATATTAATTTAATTTATGGGCGCCTCCGTAGCCAGGAGCAGTAGTGCGTAGCACACGCTTCTTGATTAGACCGGGGTTCGAGCCCGTCACCACCAAATACGGAGGATGCGGCAAGGTCAGGAAATGACCACCGCATATCGCGGAGCAATATGGCCTTAGTTACTAATGCTCCTAAAAACCAAATAACAAACAAACAAACAGTATATTAATTTACACTAGACACCATTGCATTCCCCTCCTGGTGTATGAGAAAGAGGAATGAATGAGTGGGGGAAAAAAACAGATATAACTTAACAGAAAATGTAAGAAAAAAGTCCAAAAATAGAATGGAAGTAGTGTGAATGAGGATTATGAGTACAACAAAAAAAGCTCTATAGCAGATTAAAAAAAAAAAAAAAAAAGTCCTCCCACCTCCCCTGGATAGGATGATGGGCGGATGGCCAAGGCCCCCTGCACATCCAAGCAGACACTGGCCGGCGTGGTCTGTCCCCTGGCCAGTGTGGGATAGAGCGCCAATGCAGGCGATCCTACATAAGGATCCTTTTCCTATGTTCTTTCGTTCCTACCACCTGGGTTGGTTGATCTCTCACTTTCCCATCCCCTTCCCCCCAACCTGGGTGGCACCCTCCCCTTCGCCTTTTGGGTTTTCCCGCTGCGAATTATCATATCCCATCCCTCACAGCAGGATAGGCATCCTGACCTGTGGGGTTCCCTTTCACTCAGGCAGGCGCCTTCACAACTGCCCCCTCTATCTTTTTCCCGCTTTCCCCCTCCCTATCACCCCACTACCATCTAACCATCTATTTTTTTTTATGTGTAAACATCTTTGGCGACACTTAAATATTGGATGGTAGTAAAATCAAATTGTCACGATTTTGCGATGCGGAAATTGCGTCATTTGACGCCATTTCCGTTTCATAGTAGTAGTAGTAGTGGCACTTGATGCAAGAAAGCAACTGTAGGAGCTTATGCAGAATCAGCCAAAAAAAAAAAAAAAAAAAAATCACACCATACCCTCCAATTGCCTGTCCAGTTCCTCCTTAAATTTATTTAACCTATCAACTTCCACAACGACAGATGGAAGTTTGTTCCAGCAATTAACCACCCGCTGGCTAAAGGCAAATTTCCGCACATCTATTCTACATCTGTCCTTTCTTAATTTGAACTTATGTCCCCGTAGGTTCGTATTCTGAACAAGTGGGAGGATCCCATCAGAATTCAGCGTGCTCAACCCATTCAAGGCCTTATAGACCTCAATCAGATCACCGCGCAGGTGCCTAGTCTCCAGCCACTGCAATTTGCAGAACTTAAGCCTCTCTTGGTAAGAGGATCCCTTCATTCCCCTCACCAATCGTGTTGCTCTTCTCTGTACACGCTCAAGCAAATCTACATACATCCTTCCTAAAATGAGGCCTCCAGACCTGTACGCTGTACTACTCAAGGCGTGGCCTGACCATTGCCTTATACAGAGGGACAATCACCTCCTTTTCCCTGCTAGCAAAATTCCTATATATCATTGACAAAACCCCATGACCTGCCCTAGTTCCTGTCTACATTGCTCAGAAAACTTCATATCTGACTGCACAATTACTCCCAGGTCTTTTTCATTTTCTACCACCTTAAGTGTAGTACCACACAGTTGGTACGTTTCTCTGGGGTTACTTCTACCCATATGCAGTACTTTGCATTTGTCAAGGTTAAACTTCAGTTGCCACTTCTTAGCCCATCTGCCCAAATTATCTAGATCCTGTTGCAGTAGCACACTGCCATTACTGTCATTAACAACCCTGCCAACCTTCGTGTCATCTGCAAACTTCGACATTAAGCCTGATATACCTTCATCAATATCATTCATAAATATACAAAACAACAGTGGACCCAACACCGAACCCTGTGGGACTCCACTAATAACATTAGTCCACGAAGAGCAGCACCCATTGATTACCACCCTCTGTCTTCTCCCACTTAACCATCCTTTTATCCATTGTAGCAACTTACCCTTAATACCATTCTGCTCCAATTTGTACAGTAGTCTTCCATGCGCAACAGTGTCAAAAGCTTTCCTGAAATCCAAGTATATGATATCAAAATTATTTTTTGCATCCAGTTCCTTTGTGACCACATCATAATAACCAATCAAATTTGTCAGACAAGACTTTCCCTTAACAAACCCATGCTGTGTCTGAATTATTGCTGCAGTCTTGTCTAGATGATCCTGCAATGCATCTTTAACCAGTGACTCCATTATTTTACCCGGAACAGAAGTTAAACTAACTGGTCTGTAATTATTCGTGTCACCCTTCGAACCTCCTTTGTGAATTGGGGATACATTTGCACATCTCCAGTCCGTGGGAACCTCCCCTGAATCCAAGGATGCTCTCATAATTATGGCTAAGGGTTTGCTTAGTTGCTTTGCCGCCTCCTTTAATATAACTGGATAGATCCCATCCGCCCCAGGTGCCTTTCTTATGTTTAACTTCAACAATTTCTCCTCCACTTTGCTCTCAGTTATTACATAATCATTAAGCACACTGCTGCAATTTGATAACCTTCTTCCATTTTCAAACTGTAATGATTCCTCACGTGTGAATGTAGATGCAAAATACTCATTCAGTTTGTTTGCTATCTGAGCAGATCATCAACTGTCGAACCATCGATGTCAAGTGGACCAATCATATTCAGCCCCTTCCTTTTAGAGTTTATATAAGTAAAGAAATCCTTGCTGTTTTTCTTAGCATCTTTTGCCAAAGATTTCTCGTAATCCGCCTTTGCCTGCCGAACCTCCTTTGTGACCTGATTACAGACTAGCTTATATCTGCTACAGGCTTCTGCGTCGCCTGATAATTTATATGCATCCCATGCATTTTTCCTCTCTGTCACGAGTCTCATTAGTTCATTTGATAACCATTTAGGCCTAAACCTTGAACAATATTTCTTCATCGGTATGAAAAGTCTAGTAGCTTCCACGATTAATTCCTTGAATGCTTCCCACTTAGAATTTACTGTTTGTAACATCGTCAGTCGATCCCACTGTACAGAATTTAAAAACTGTCTGAGACCACTGTACTCCCCTTTACGGAAGCAAAAACCCTTTCCTTTACCCCTGACGGTAGTTACCTCTTTGAGTAAATCCCACTTCAGCACACTGTGATCACTGCCACCTAGTGGTTCCTTTATCTGCAAATTCTTAATACACGAATGATCACTGCTGATAACCAGATCAAGAGTATTACTTTCTCTGGTTGCCTCTCGAACATGCTGCTGCAGAAAACAATCATCCAATAAATCCACAAAAGTCTGACTAGTGTGTGAGTGACCAACCCACAAGTTCCAGTCAATATCTGGGAAGTTAAAATCCCCCATTATAAGACATTCTGATTTACTGGCCCACTCTATTTCTCTGTACAATTGTTCATTGTACTCATTCGAGTCATTAGGCCTATAACACACTCCTACTCTTATTTTTGCTTTTGCAGTGCTTATGTCACACCAAACTGACTCAACAGTGCACTGTCCATCTATATCAACTGGATGCACTTCTTTTGATTTTATGTTTTTCTTAATTAACAGCATAACACCTCCTCCCTTTCTGTCCTGTCTATCCTTTCTGTAGACGTTGTACTCCCCAAATTCCAGTTCTGCATTCCTTATATCTTTGTGACACCACGTCTCTGCTATCCCAACAATAATCCGCCTTTGATGTCTTGACCAACACTTCAAATTCATCAAATTTATTTACTATACTTCTAGCATTGGTATACATGCAAGCATACATGCTCCTATGCCTATTCCTTGTTACCCTAACACATCCCATATACCCAACTATTCCAGGATGACTGCCATCCGTCCCTGAAACCCCCAACACCCCTCGCTCCAGGTCGCTTCTTATTCTAATAGAAGTTGATATTCATAACAAAGAAAAATGGAGTCGGGAGAGGAGATCGCGCAAAGGATCATGGGGGGTGATCTTGGATGCACTGAGAGCTGGAATAAACCAGCTGGTTGCGGAAAAACGTTTATGAGTCGGGGCATACCACTTAGGTGGCTTGGGGCTAACCATTGCCACCCGTGGCAGAAACATTTTGGTAAACAGAGAAATGGATATCTTGTGGGCAGTGATCTTGGTGTGCTCAGAGCTGACGTAAACCAACTCTGAGCACATCCAATATTATGCCCGGTTCGCGATTGGGAGATAACAGACTCCAAATTACATACATGAGTAGGATCTTTTGCTTGTCATTGGCCATTCTAATTAATTTGCGGAAGCCCTCGTTGGTCATCAAGTTTTCGCGTTTCTTTGCAATTGCGCTGAGTCGGTTGAGCGTGAGGAGCTTTAGATTCTCATTCATCTCGCTGTTTGGATTATTTGAAAAGTTTCGAAAGGAGGATCTTCTATAGCGTATTATGCGTTGATACTGTCGTTTCTTGCAGATCTCGTTAGCGCTGGATGTGTAATTTGCGACAAAGTATGACAGAGTATTTAAATATCTTTATTGCGGGCAGTGATTGGTTACATGATTGCCTGACGCCATAATACCCACAACAGCGACAACGCTAGGGGTTTAACATTAAATAACTAATAGAAGAAAAATTACTTAAAACATATATTAGGACATAAAACGTATAATTACATATTTTACATATAAAATCAATATTAACATGTGCAATGAAGACGCATGAAAAGCGATGAAAGAACGATGACAGTCACTCGGTTGAAGACGAAAGCTGGTCCCTTATGATGCGTCTTCTGTACAATTTGTCCTCTATGAACTTTTAGTAGTAAACATCCATCTCCTAGACGTTGTGCAGCATCTCCATGGGCAGGAATCTATCCCCTATTCTGAGCCTCCACGCCACAGACTGCAGAGAGGGAAGGGCTCTTAAGGGTTTTGGGGGGATCCTCCAATTGCACATCTGCCAAAAATTTGGCGTATTGACTTCACCGGCTATCATTTTAATTGACACCAGCCAGCGGAGGGTGAATATCCTTTTGGAGACTTTTCTGTAATTTAGAAGTTGGGTGATATCTGAAGTATGTATGAGTGGTGGCAGTTTATGCTTGAAGAGGACCCACCGAAGAAGCCAGTACTCATCAGATGCAATGGTTTTTAGCGTGGTTTTCGTTGCCGACGCCCAGATTTCTGACCCGTAGGTGATGGCTGGCTGCAGAAACCGGTATATGTATTGGAGTATGTACTCAGGCTCTGTGACATGAAGGAGGTGTTGTGCAAGCCATCTTTCTCTGCAGACCTTATTGTTAATGTCTGCAACATGGTGCTTGAAACTGAGTTTAGGGTCGAATATAACGCCAAGATCTTTGTGCTTGAGGACTGGAGTTTAGTTGCGTTCGGTTTGTTTTGAGGGAAAATACCATTTGTGCAGACTTTTTTTGGATTTATCTTAAGAGAGAACTGTGCCAAGTATGTAATCAGATTCTTGATCATGATCCAACGTTGATAGTCACATGATAGTATGATTGTAACAGTACAACTACTTGTATTGTTGCAATGATACTAATCAACAAATGTCTACAATCAAATGGGTAATCAGGCTATTGGCCTAACCTCTTCCAAACGTTGATTCGATAGAGTAAGCAGCGAGCGTGTGTATCCTATTTATCACTAACATTGATTCGGTAGAGTAAGTAGCGGGCGTGAGCATTAATTATATCGTTCATGATTTCGGTTCTAGCTGTTCGAAATTTAGGTATCGTCAAAGATGTTTAGACATAAAACATCTTTTGTGCAAAAAGGGTACACACGCGATTTTTTTTTACTGGCTCTCCCAGCCTTAGCTGCCACAGGATTCGCGCCGCCAGTGCTTTACACTCCCTACTGCCCGGAAATGTTTTTGTTGAAAACAGGTTAAGAGGCCGGATGAACAACAACCACCACACGAACGCTCACTAACATGCATTAATCTCTCCTTCACAGAGTTTTGTATTCATCACATTGCTTGACGCGGAGTTGGGGGGAATTCCCCACCGGATCCGCATTACAATTAACACTATACGCCATAACTGCTAATATCTTATTGCTTGGTCATTGGTGGCACCACTTCTGCCACTTACAAAACTAGTAAACTACTAGAGCGTCAGTTCAACTCCACCTCGTACCTCTGTGATAAATAGTACCCCTGTAAAAGGGCCAGATAGTTGAGTAGTGTGTATTGTTCTGTTTCGTTCTGGCCATTTGGCTACCCAGAAGCATCAGTCACCTGGAGAGATCTGGTACTAGTCCACACCACGGGAAGGTGGGCCGGTTCCAGTAAAGGTCGTATTGTCTCAATTCGAGACTGACTCATCTGATGTTGCCAAGAGGTGGGCCAAATTCCTCTGAGGGGCCCATACCAGAGGGGGAAAAAATCCCGTGGTGTACATAAAAAAAAAAAAAAAAAAAAAAAAAAAACACAGAGACACTAAAGAGAAAAAAAGTTAGTTATATTTAAATTTTATTTATTTTTATATTTAAACTAAAGCATTAAGGGGGAAGAGAGATTTAATAACTATTATTATAATTACTTAATAAATTTAAATTACTGACTGACATTTTATTTGCGCGAAAATTGAATCATGGAATACACGGACGTTGTTTTTGTTTTGTCTGTGAATTGCATCTGTTTTATGCTTGATTTACTGCTTGAAATCAAAACGCATTTACCCCTGTAAACCTAGCTTCACAGTACGTTGAAGTGCTATCACGTAACTCGAGTATGTATTGCTGGGATGTTTGTTTTACAGGGGCTGAAAAGTTTTTATCTGCGAGCATATATTGCCTAGTGTTGCTATTCTTAGTAACCGTATATCTCCATATCGACTGAATATAAAGCACAAATGTAACCAATCTTACCATCGATTAATACTAGTCACTTCCACTTCTCATTATGAACTACGGCACATAAAAATGCACCATCCCTAGAAGCTCGAAGAAGAAAAAAAGGCGCCAACCTTTGATTGTAAGATTTTTCGCTGCACTGTGCATGACGGCTACAACTAATTAAAGCACTCGCGACATCCCCTTTTTAAGGAGAAAAGAACATTTTCTCTAGTCGACAATTAAAAGTCCGCTATTGCACTCAAGTGCATTTTCCTTTAAGCGCTCCTGCCGGGATTAAATTCAATCTTCAGCTAATTATGGTAGGAAGAAATAAAATCGCCCCACTAAGGAGAAATAATGGCTCTCTGTGTCCTTCCTTTTTTATTTCGCTTTCAATTACCATTCCACAGTAACGGAGGACATGAATTAGTTCTCATGCGGGATGCGGTCAGTTTACGATTTACCGAATAATACTACGCCGAAATAGCAAACAAAATTATTTGATGAATGCGTTTCGTTACCTCTTGTAACGACCCTTTGATTACTGACGAGGATATTTATTTCTATCAGCTCTTGATAAACCAATACTTCGAAACCTATAAACATAAGAACTTCTCCAGTAGAGCAAAAGATAAATAGACCGATGTTAGGAGAAATTCACAAGCCCAATTTTTCTAGCCCCCCCTCTCTCTCTTCACCCCCATCCAGCTGGTAGTATAATTTAAATGACCTTGCCGTCTAGATGAAATCGCTCCAAAGCCATAAAGATCTTCTGGGCGAGGCTCTTCTTGTTATCTCGTTCATTTTTAACAGTTCGACATCGGAACTATCTTATGAAGAGCTACTAATGATTCTTTCTGAATTTCATGAAACACGATACCCACTGTTTTAGTTCTCCATGTGTCTTTTAACTACAGGGAAAAACCGGGCTCGGAAATATTATTCCAGTGTATTTAACGACAGTGAGGTGAGTTATTGCGGTCATCTCCATGGTAACAGTGAGGTAAGATATTTTAATGTCTTTTCTACGTAGAAATGAACATCACAAAGCGAGATGGTCCTGCAAGTGAAATAAAAATATTTTTGGAACGAAGGAGGAAGGGAGTAAAAAAGAAACACAGTCTGTATAAAACATCTTATTGGTGAAATCTGAGGAATCTTTGACTGCCACTCATTTGTCACTGTCAGCTTTTGTCTCCCGCAAAGAAGTTCCTCACTCTTTCTCCCGAAAACTGCCGCATCATCTCTTACTATTGTCTTTCTTAACCCACCTCATGCCGCTCTTTTCTATTTTCTGCGTTTCTCCTTCTCTTATTTATTTATTCTTCATTTTTCCTCATTTATCTGTCATCTCTTGCTATTTGACCTCGTGGATAGCACAGTGGTTATAATTACAGTCCCTCCCACACTAATCAACCCTCCGATGGAAATTTCCTCAATGACGTGAGAAATTTATGGGCATTTTTCACAACATGACTGAGTTAGTCAGTCTCAGGCGAAGTCTAGATGGTTCCCCCCCTTTTCCCCTTGAAACACTCTTTTTTTTTTAATTTAATTCAGCGAATAAGCAGATCGAACACAGAACACAAGCAATTTACGGATGAAATATGCAATATGACCAGGTAATAGTTTCAGTTACTTTTGCGCTAACACGTGCTCTCCTGCCCATGTCCTGAGCCATCCTCCTTTGCATGAGGGCTAAGCACATGCGTGATTGGTTTGGTACTAAATGCAAATCACTTTTCAGCAGTTCTCGGTTTGAATGTAAAAGGAGGCTGCGATACGTCTATACGAGTAGACCTCTGTGACTTAGAATGTGGTGTAATCGGATCCCGGTTGGTAAGAGGGTTTGTGCAGCTCCCTTCTAATTGTTCTTTTAGAGAACATGTGTATGGGTTCCCTGTATATGGTGGCTTCCAAGCATATGCCTATCTCCACCTATTTGTAAAAGAATAAGAGAAATTTACCTCAATATGATACGTAGAACACTTCCGTATGATACTTTCCAGAAATTAAAACGAAAACAATTAAAAAATCGAAAATCTTACATTACAGTAAGAAATAATTAAAAATCAAATGAACACAATTAAAAATCAATTTAACGCAATTTAAAATATTAAGTAAAAAATTAATTTAACGAAAAGATTGCAAAACGATTTTCCTTCCTGAAGCTGACAATGCTTTTCAACCATATGTAGTGATCGTAGGAATGAAAATTTTCGAATAGGGGTGAGCATGGAACTTAAATAGGAATTATTTGTCTTCGCACATGCGCGTAAAAGACTACGAATCTGAGATTAGATATGGCCGGCGAACATTAACAGAATTATCATGTAATTTAATTTCGACGGTTTCTGCAATTAATAGTCTCGTATAATTACGTTGGACACTAAGTATTTTGACCTCATTAAATAAAAAAGTATGTTTTTCATTAACGGCATGAAAGGCTAATTCTGACGCTGCTGAATGAGAAGCACGAACTGACGCCGCGTGTGTGGCCTCAGTTCGTGCTTAGTGATTAACATATGGCCTCAGTGATTAACACGAAAATTCAGAGGAAACTGCGTAGAACCTTGATAAGACGAGTCACAATCACCGCAAAAAAATGTTGTGTACTAGGTAATTTATTTGTTGCAAACGAGGAAAGGACTGAGCGATTGTTCAGTATAGTTTGTAATTTCCGTATTGGCCTGGCTACAATTTTAAATTCGGTATCTTTAAAGAATCTGTTAAAAGTTTTTTGTGCCACTGTTCAACATATTGGGCAGAAATAAAGTATTTTTTATATTACTATTGTTGGTTGGTGTATTTTTTTTGTATTCTATCCTTAACTTGTACCCTAATTCTGTCTATTATAGCAAGTGGGTAACCCCTGTTTAAGAATCTGTTGATTAATATTTGTATTTCTGAGCCAAAAGCAGATTCCGTCGTTGAATATTTATAAGCATTGAGAAATTGATTAAAGATAATCGATCTTTTGTAGGTGAACGGGTGATAGTTGTTATAATGCAGAAGCATACCGGTGTTTGTAGGTTTACGATAGATGTTAAATTGGATTTTATTCTCGTCCCGAGTAAGCGTTAAATTTAGAAAATTTAATGACTTAGTATTCGTATTCTCCCTCTCCAATGTAAATTTGAGTCTAGAATGAATATTATTAAACGAATGTAAAATGTCTTGGATAGTGCTACTATCAGTAATAATTAGAACATCGTCTAAATGTCTCCCATAGTATATGATATGGGGTAGAAAAGGCGTCAAATGTATACGTTCAATCGTTGAGAGACAGATGTCCGCTCAGGCTTAATTCCATTGGCAAATCAAAAATTTGTTTATATACTTTGTCTCGAAGGGTGACAAATATCTCTATGAATAAATACAGGAAGTCTGTAAAACGGGCCTGTTTGTTTGTGCATTGATTACTACTGTAGTGTGTGTTGTTTGTACTGTAGTGTGTGTTGTTTATATGAAGTCACTTTGCCACAGGCACCAGGTATCAATGTTGCGCAGTCCAGTAGACTGCTCAATGCGCAACATCCCGCATCCACTGGTGGGGTATGCCATACCAGTGGATGCCAGCAATCCCGTACTCAAAGTATCGAATCCTGAGTACCTGCAAAAAAAATCCATAGGATACATAAAAAAAACCAAAAAACCAAACCATGGAATATTAAATTATAATAAAAATAACATAGAATAACTAGTGCTTAGCTGCATGCTAAAGCTGCTCCCTTTTATTAAATACCTTACGTCTTTGAAAAGTACTAAATTTAACACTGTCAAATAAAAGATCATTAAGTTGTCCTTCTGTTATCAACACATAGCTGAATAATTCTAAATTAAAATTTTCATACAAATGGCAATGCAGTAATACATGATTCCAATCTTCCTCTATCCCGCAAAAACACAAATTACTCGCTTCTAATCCGAACTGGAACAATTTAGATCTGAAAGAACCATTCCTTCCTATTGTATGGAATAAATTGTACATTAGGAATAAATTTCCAGGTCACTACACCAGTTATACTATTATCCCATCTACTTGCCACGTAGTATATAGTTCATTCATTATTCTCTTTTCCTCTATTTTAATACTATACTATTCTTCAAATTCAAATTAACTCCTAAAATGTTATCTGTCTGCCTTTTTTTAAAGTTATAAATAATCCCTCTTTATAATATATACAGTCAACGGTATAATCCCTGCAACAATCTGCAAAGCGTTGGTAGACACTATCCTGCACACTCAATTCAAAGTTACAAAATAGATATTTGAATAGAGCACAACTTGTTACAAAATCTTATATTTGCAGTCGCCTAAACCATAAGCCAGCACCATAAGGAATTATAGGCAAAAATACTGCCTTATAGTATAAATTCAAAACCTTCTCATTTAAACCTCAATCTGATCTGGAAACTTGAATTATAGCAAAGCGAAAAGCTTTAATTTATCATTTAACCAAATTCCGAAATATTTAAAAGATTTAACATACTGAATCTGCTTAATTAGATTTAAAGCTCTTGTCTCCCAATATTGAAGGAGCCCCAAATACCATCATCTTACTGTTAGTAATCGATATTTTCAATTTATTAGTACTGGCCCAGTCACATAAATTATCCAAAATAATCTTAATTCTATTTTCTAATACTATCCTGGAAGAGCCAGGAACACAAAGAGCTAAATCATCTGCATGCGCAACTTAATGACAGTGCTCGTGACCTCAAGAGAGCCATTGATCCAAAACTACATTTGAACACAAGGGACCCAAAACAGATCTCTTATAGAGAACAGTCAGAAGGTCCTTGAGGTTGTCATAGACATTCTCTCAGATATGCCAGACAAGCTGTTCTTGCTACCTGGGAGTCTAAAACGCTGATGGAACTGATATTCGGGTGACACTCAAGTCAAAGTGGACCCAATTTCGGCGAAGTCCGGACGGTCTATGACAGCCAAATCCTCTGCTTGCACCTTCACGATGGTGGGACTGTTAGTAATCCTGGGTATAACCTTCATGCACAAGTACATGGTGGGTGACCACCCAGGTGTGAACCAACGTAAGCAGGGGTCGAGGTGTGGCACCCACACCACATGGAGGAACGCCGCCCCTCTATGTTACCAGGCAGTACTAGGTGGTAGATGACTCTCATCAACCGGTGAAATACCACCACTTTGCTTATTGGAGGCTTGAAGTGGTGGAACCCATGTTTAGTCTCTAGAGCTAAGTTCCGGCCAACCCTTCCCTATCTCTTCCATCATGCAGTATGATTGATGATTTTTGAGGTTATGGTGAATGTCGTGTCGAGATCCAATATTCCTTACATTTCGAGGGTACAGCTCTAAAACGGTGTTCGCAGGCCGGCCGCTAGTTAGTACACCGGACTGAACCTATTGGTAACTCTCTAGGAAGCTTCCGGATCAGCTAGTGTATAATCTTGCTACCTCTACTCTGCCAGATAGTGACTGGAGGGAGTCCGAGTAGTGTGTATGCGGGGAGCATTGTCGAGGCCACGTTATGTCAAGGATCTGGGTATATTCTTACCACATGTATGCCATATCCAAAAATTTCATTACTTCATACAGCATGTCCCACCCACTTTTTCTTACTATTCAATACACCATGAATTGTCAAAATAATAGAGCAAGCTTATCTGCGAAAAGATCTAAACCTCCCAAGGACTTCCTAATTCATTTCACAAATATACGTGGTCTCAATTCTAATCTCAACGATGTCCATTTCCACTTGCAGTCTTCCAAACCCCATGTACTTTTTCTGACTGAATCTCAGTTATCAGTTGATTCAACTACTGCTCATCTCAGATGTCTAAATTATTTGCTGTATGATTCCTTTCGCCTCAAAGGTGGTACTTGTGCATATGTCCGTTCTGATATTCCCTGTCAGAGACTTGGCAATTTGGAATCTCCTCTCTTTGATCTTCTCTGGCTTAAAATCTCTCTACCTCATTGTGTAAAATTCATCTGCTGTCTCTACCGTTCTCCCAACTCCACTAATCACTTGGAGCTCTTTGACTTCCTCTCTTTGCAACTTGACTTTCTCCAGTCCAACTTTCCTAACAGTGAGGTAATTTTCCTTGGTGATTTTAACGTTCACAACTCCAGCTGGCTTCCGTTTTCTAGTCACACCGACCCAGCAGGTCGAGATGCTGAGGCTTTTGCAATTACTAATGACCTAGCACAGATTGTTCATTTACCTACAAGAATACCGGACAATCCTAATCATACAGCCAATACGCTTGATCTTTTTCTCACAAACAACCCTTCTAAGTACAAGGTTGAAGTGAGAGGTCCTTTAGGCACTTCAGATCACAACTTGGTGATTGCCTCTTCTCCAATGGAACCTTTATCTCATGGCTATTCCCAACCTCGTATTGTTTGGCATTACAAAATGCAAAATGGGATGACCTGCGAGACTTCTTTTCTTCTTTTCCTTGGTCTGATTACTGTTTCAAAACTTCTGATGTCAACGTTTGCTCAGATCGTGTCAGTGAAATTATTCTTGCAGGAATGGAATCCTTTATCCCACACTCCACTTTAAAATCTCGTCCTTTATCTAAACCTTGGTTTTCCAATAAATGTGCTAAGGCTGTCCAAGAGAAGAACGTTGCATATCGTAATTGGCTTGTTTCTAATTCTTCAGTTTCATTTTCTGCCTACACCAAAGCTCGCAACAATTGTAAAGCAGTTATTAATCAGACCAAACTAGAGTTTGAACAGGCTAAGAGTAGAAAACTTGCTTCTTGACTTAATGATAGCCGAGCATTCTGGTCTCTTGCCAAAGCTATTGGCCGCAACTTTTGTCCATCTCTGCTCCCACCTCTGTCCAAACCAGATGGTTCTGTTGTCACTTCAGCCAAGGATAAAGCTGACCTGCTAGCATCCCATTTTTCTTTGAGCTCATGTATTAATGATCTTGGTAAAACACCTCCCACCATTCCTAATACGCTCCATTCAATGCCTCCTGTGGTCTTCCGTCAAAAGGATATCAGAAGGATTTTGATGAATCTTGATGCTAAGAAAGCTCCAGGTCCTGATGGTATTTCTCCACTTGTTCTCAAAACCTGTGCTCCTGAACTTACTCCTATTCTTTGCCGCCTTTTTTCACTTTCTTATTCCAAAGGTGTTTTTCCTTCTGCTTGGAAATTTGCTCATATCCAGCCAGTTCCTAAAAAGGGTGACAAATCCCTCCCATCCAATTATCGTCCCATTGCAATTACTTCTACTCTTTCTAAAGTAATGGAGAAATCAATTAACCCAACTCTTAAACTACTTAGAAACCTTCCGTCTGATCAACGATCGCCAGTATGGATTCCGTCAGTGTCGATCCACTGGTGATATTCTGGCTTATGTTACCCATTTATGGACTAATTCAATGGAAAGGTTCGGTGAAACACAAGTAGTTGCTCTTGACATCTCAAAGGCTTTTGATCGTGTTTGGCATAAAGGTCTTCTAAACAAGCTAACTTCCATCTTATGGTTTGCCAACTGTTTTTAGTAATTGGTTATCCAGTTTTCTCTCTGATCGCTCACTGAGGGTGATGGTAGATGGCTCTCTGTCTTCTAACTTCTCCACTAATGCCGGTGTCCCCCCAAGGTTCAGTTCTTTCCCCCACTCTTTTCCTCTTGTATATCAATGACCTTCTTCCATTGACTGGAAATCCTATCCATAGTTTTGCCGATGATAGCACATTGCATTCAACTTTCCATTTTGAGAAACCTTGTCCAGCTCAATCAGCTTCAAGTTCTCGAAAATCTGCTGCCAATTCCTTAAATGCCGATCTTCAGGTAATTCTCCGGTGGGGCAAAGACAACTTAGTTGATTTCAACCCTTCTAAAACTCAATCTTGTCTTATATCTCGCAAAAAGGATTCTTCTGCTCCTATGCTTATCTTTAGTGACACTCCGATTTCTAGACAAAATGATATATCTCTTTTGGGGATTACCCTGACTTCTAATCTCTCTTGGCACAAGCACATTACAAATATTGCTTCCTCTGCATCTAAAAAACTTGGTTTTCTCTTTCACTCTCGGCGTTACTTTTCTCCCAAACAGCTGCTCACTCTGTATAAATCGCAAATCCGCCCTGCCATGGAATATTGTTCCCACATCTGGGGTGGTGCCCCCCAAACCTCTCTCAGGCTTCTTGATTCCAATCAGAAGAGGGCAGTTAGGTTAATTAATGATTCATCTCTAACAGAGTCTCTCCACTCGCTTTCTCATAGACGCACTGTTTCTGCTGCATGCCTCTTCTACAGATACTTCCATGGGCACTGTTCTTCTGAATTGGCTTCTATAATTCCCTCTCTCTCTTTCAAAACAGTCCGAACACGTGCCGCCACCAGCCAACATCCATTTACTGTCCAACTTCAAACCCACAGAACCAACTTTTCATCTTCCTCATTTATTCATTCAACTGCCGTTTTCTGGAACAACCTTCCTTCATACGTATTTCCTGAAAATTACAATCTACAGAAGTTCAAGTCCAATATCAACAAATATCTTCTTTCGTGTTCTCAACCTCCAACCCAAGCACGGTACTAAGTACTATAGGTTATAATACCTCTCGTGTTTGGGGTTCTCATAAAAAAAAAAAAAAAAAAAAGAGAGAGCTACACCAACTGCTTGCAACAGCCGCCAACGTGCCCACTGATTCCCGGAGCAGAAGTATGGCCCACTTAGCAGTGGTTGAATGATATGGTCAGATGAGCCGTACTTCATCCCCCTTTGAGACTAAGGGGGATGAAGTACGGCTTAAGACAAACAGACAGACGTTTGACAACAACCGTAGGAGCTGTATCTTCCGAGGTGTCTGCATCAACAATCAAAAGTTCTGCCTGTTCCGTAATGATGTTGGAGCTCTTCTACCTAGCATGACCTTGGTCCCCTCATCCCAGTAGAGAGCCGCTCACTAGCACGAGCTACATACCATACTGCAACTTTTCCGCCCATTCTGATCGTGTGTCTTCAACGATGACAGTGTTACAGAGTCCCTATTGTCAAGCGGTGGTTCGAAGACGACGAGGACAAAGTTACCTACAATAGCCCCAACTCACCCAGACCACAAAACATTTGTGGAGGGCTTCTAGAGCGACACTTACGACGGAGGTTTCCGCCATCATCCAACCTGCATGAATGATGCCAGGTTCTTGAATCACAGTTGTTGAGATAACGTGCCGTACCGTATTAACTCCGTCCTGGTCGCACATAATCTCTGATAGGCGTTTTCATTATTCTGCCAACGATCTGTACTTCACAAAATTGAAAAGAGTTGAATTGCTATTTAAGTAGTAAATTTCAATAAAATTACCGGCCCCTTATTTTTGGAAAAATAAAACCGAGGCGAAAATTTAATTGAAATATGGGGAGGAGAGAAAAGTCAGCTGTACTCTGTGCTCAGGTTGGTGTTCTTTACTTCCCCCAAATATTGATTGAGCCTAACACTGCTTAACTTCGGTGATCAGACGAGAATCTGTGTAGTCAGTCTAGTACGACTGTCGGTCGCTGTTGAAGCTCAGAGAAATTTTATTCACAAAAGAACTCTATTTACATATGACTGCTTCATTCTTCTCCTGGACTCGAACTTTCTGTAAAATTTGAAAGAGAATTCAAATGAATTTTTTCTTCTCTCGTAAACTTGGAGTTTTTGTCTGACAAACAAGCAGTCCGACCATAAAAAAAAGCAGTTCACAAATAGACTAATGCTTCATGCTCTTAATCGCCTCGCGCTTACCAGAAAACAACCCACCCCCCCGCAACCTAATTTATCGTATCCATTCTCTCCATCTAACTACAAAATGGATATTATGGATATGGATTTTAATATACTAATATGGGACCATTTGATATTTTTTTCTAATAATAAGAAATCTGTGGTGGAGTCATAAGAAACGATTTAGAAACGTCAAACAATGAGTCTTATAAGGAATGAACTGAATAATATGTGAACGTAAATGAACTGAGTACTTCCACTGTTTCACTCTTTAATCAGAAAATAACACCAACCATGTCTAGAATAAGACTGTCCCACAAAGATGGCAGTGGGACTTGTTTGGGAAGCGTGTGCGAGCGTTTCTTTTATGAATTTCATTTAATGAAAACGCGAAACAAATATTTTGCAATCACGGACACTTCTGACCAGCTGTACCCAGTTACAAACACTCGCATTCCACCGTCATGCCGTAGCTAGCGACACCTCCCTCCGACTGGCGATATGCACTGTTTACCCTCAGCCGTCATCGGTATTCTAAATTAAAACGGATGTAAATATTTTATGGCATCTGCGAACATCCTTTCTGTAGTCGTTTTAAAGGGTTCGTTGTCCCGTTGCACGAGGCAAAGAGAAGTGATGTATTCCCGCTATTCTAGCGGGCCCATTGAGGCCGATAATAGGCCGGTGAGCTAATGACCTGTGTAAGAAGTTGTATTAAGGAGTTGATGATTAGAATTCTTCGTGTTTAATTAAAATAAGGTCACCCTTCAAAATGATTGAGAATTCTATTAAATAAACTTCTGAGATTAAATATTTGGAGTGTCTTCCGAGACGAAAACTATTCATTACATGCGTCACCACTAACTCCGGTTAATTATAATTCTTGGAATAAATCCAATACCGAAACGCAAATTCTGTCTTGTTTGAAGAGGAAAAAGATAAAGTTAAGATAAATTGGTATCCTCTGTATACAGAGCTGTAAATAATCAACATCGATAGGCTGCTGATTCTTTAGCCTTGGTTGAACTAGTGTTCAATGACTAGTGAATTTTTAATCTTGTTGCCATGTATGGTTCTGCTGATACGCTATGCCGTTTTCTTTTGTGGCAATCTGTAGAGTCTCAAAGCAAAACGCTATCAGGAATGGACGTGATCGATGGAGTCGCCAGTGTAGCTTAAATAATGTACACTCGCTGTAATAGATTACATAAGAAGCGAGCAGTATTTTATAAGAAAGTCAATATATAAAGGCGAATTTTCATATTTCGTCGACGTAAGTATTTGTTATATATTTAATTACCACATAATCTGGAAAATGGCTTGCGTTCCGATTTCAATTTTGTCCATTTAATACTTTGCTTGTTAATTCTTTCATAAAAATCCTCTCCATCATCTTTCAGAGTTTTTTTGCGATTCGTGATCTTTCCTGAGCCATCAACTCGTACTGTTTAACCATTTTATTAGGACCATGAGCTAATGCAAGTTAGACCTTCTTTAGCTTGAACCACTGCTTCTTCACGACGTAGTATGTAATCAAAGTGTTGAAAAGTGGCACGAAGAATATCGGGCCATGTAACAAAACTGTCCCCAGTTCAAGGAGTGACGTGAGCAGGAAAGCTGACGAATGTGCCATTCCAATTCATCCCACAGATGCTCAATGGGTTTGAGATCCTAGATTTGGCTGGGAGAGACAGATGCTTGAAATCTTCCTTGTGTTCCTCAAACCACTCTTTTACACATTTATGGAGCGGATGATAGCATTATCATCTTGGAAGTATCCCTATCTATAGGAGTAAGCATGCAATATTATCTGGTGTTCCTGATCGACAACGATGTTCAGATATACTTCGGCGTGCATGATACCCTCCAGCGGAATCAGGAAACAAAAGTAATGCCAGGAAAAAACCTCACTGCATTTTGCCTCCGCCAGAAGCGTGTACTGTGAATACTTAATAGGATAGGTGCTACGTCTTCTGTAGTTTCTTCCATATGCAATGCTACAGCGTCTAATATTTTGTTGTTTTAGTGTTTATCATCTCTGTTCATCTTTTTATGTAAACCCCTGGTTTGTAGCCATTAAGGGAGTTGTATGCAGTGATGTACTCTATATATACAGTAGATTATTTCCTAAATGAACTGGTATCAGCCATAAATAAGAACAAAAAATGAATTATTGAATTTATTTAGGACAAAAATTATAAATTTATTTATTAAATAAATTATATTTTAAATTATATTAAATTCTGCTTTAAATTATATTTATTAAATTTATTGAACTCTTTTTATTCAAAGGTGGCCTCCAGACCCGAACACAATAACTGCAAACAGGAAAACGAATCTTTCACATATGCGCAGTACTGAAACCGAGAATTTTTCTTTTATATTCATATGCCTTATGGCCCATTTATTTCTCTCCAGTGAGCGCTCGACAACAATGTCCAGCAATATAACTACACTGTACACTTTATGGATGACCCATGCGTTATATTCGAAAATAAATAGTCTATTTGTCGGAATTTTAATGATATTTGGAATAGCTCGACAGATATTTCTAAAACAGACAGTATAATTGAGAAAGATTAAAAAAAGGAAATGTTACTAACTACCCAATCCATTTGACTCTAACAATAGTTGATGTAACAATTCCATAAAGTAATAGGAGCACTCTCTTTATTTCATTTCATTTGCATAATAGCAAAGATTGATTTATTTCAACAATAACTAACTTACAAAGTAGCTTTTCAATAATGACTTCTATTAAAATAAAGCGTTTTAATTTTTTCTACACTTGCCTGGCCCTCCTATCGAACTACATCCTACAATAGACCGTTTCAAATTATTTGCTAATTTTAACGCATCGCTGGTCGTCTTTTCCTTTCTGATTTAAGAAACTTAAAATCATCGAGAATGCAATGCTCATTAGCAATTGTCTGCAAATGTTTCTTCTCCAAGTCTCGGTACAGTTTCTGCTCATTAATAATTCCTTTCTAACTGCTTCCTCCGTGTTGTAATAATAGAAAAACAATCACGTTTTACTGATTCATCCAAGAATTCCTATTTTAATAATTCACAGTTTTATGTGAGAAAGCGCTAAAAAGGACCACACGTATTCGCTGATATTTTAGTGGCAGGATGCACATAGCCTACTGACATCGCTCAGATAATAATAAACACGCCATTGTGAGACGAACATCAAGCAGAAATACCAAATAACGCTCAGAGTCATTATGAAACCCGTAAAAACTCTCTCCGTGTGTGTGCGTGAGAAGCATCCTTGATGGATTTACTGAGAAATAGGCGTCTTTGTATGTTTTCTACTGACAATAAGCTACCCCCAGCGTTGGCCCTTCCTTAAATCTAATTTTAACGTTATTCTGTAATCTAGACAATTAACTGTTGTTTATGTTACTCTCCGTGACCTGTGCTCTTGGCTCATTCCATCTCCATCTTCTTGACTCCTCTTCTCATGCTGCGATGAATCTATCTCTTTTCAACTACGGTGAATTAAAAGACTTTTTAAGCCACAAAAACGAAACGAGAAAAAAAAATGATTTAATGAAAAGCTCGCTGAGTGAACGCTATTTAGGATAAACTTAGGTTCTCTGTAATAGAATTGAATAAAACTTACACGAAATCGCTTTCATTAATTTATTTACGAGCAATATACACTTATTATAATTTCAAGGAGCGTTTAATAATTTTATTATGCCAGGTCTATTTGCTTTTACAGATATGCTGCTGATATTCTAATAGAATTTATTTAAATGACAGACCCGTAATACATTTTGAATTTTCTTTTGTTATAAACATTACTTTAAGTAGTGGTCAGAGCCGGTTTACCTTACCTAATGTTTAGAAAACTAGGAAACTGATCTCATATTGTGGAGGTACCTTTACAAAGAGTTTCTTTGGTATTGCACTAATCTAAAATGCACTGCTACAGTCGGGAAGTTGATTGCTCCTTTATTTGCCGGGCGCCTCCGTAGCCAGGTGGGCAGGAGCAGCAGTGCGTAGCACACGCTTCTTGATTAGACCGGGGTTCGAGCCCATGACCACCAAATACGGAGGAAGCGGAAAGGTCAGGGAATGATCACCGTATATCCCGGGAGCAATATGGCCTTAGTTGCTAATGCTCCTAAACAAACAACTTTATTTGCCACTAAGTGAAATAAGTGTTTGCGCTGCCCAGACCACTAGAATCTTGGTAGCAGCTTATTGTAAAGCACAAGAGAATCAGATCATTCCAGCCATTCCGAATCAAATTCCATTAAATTGTCAACGGTAGATAAACACTTATAATTTGAATTTGGTTTACGTGAATTGAAATCACCCTCTGTATTGAATGGCCTCATCATCTCATGTGTTTCTCTTCTATGCTGGCCCCAAGACTCGTCTAAATACACCTAGTTTATTGTCTAACATGCACTCTGTATAAAAGCCTGAATATATTCAGACCACCAGGCAACTGTTTCCTGGTGCCCGTCCCAGGCAAGTTTTCTAACCTAGGTCTGCTATATCTCTTATTTTGCGAATTGGCGCTAATCCCGCACCCACCTGAGATAGCACACAAGTTGGTGCCAGCATCCCGCACTCAGGCCGCCCAAACCTGAGTGCCAATTGAATGGCCTCGAATGAAGACTCTGAAAAACTGCACTGCTCTACAAAATTAACAGAACAAAATGTTTTTCATGAATATTTTATTGTGAACAGTGTCGTCGAAGGAGAATATTTGATATAATAGGCATCCTGGGGTGAAAATTCCAAGTATTCAATAGAAATCGATCTACCGCCTTACAGAGCCGCACATTATGCAAATTTTCATGCCTATAAAAACTCTCCAGTACTCAGGATAGCAAGTCATCACCGTCCCTCCAACATTAGAGAAAGGGACACTTACGGTGGAGCCGATGTTCTCGTGTGGGGGCGGAATAATGATCAACGGCCGAACCTCTACTCATGTTTTTAGGGGTTCCGTAACTGCGCAGAGGTACCGAAATAGGTCCTCGAACCTTATATGCGACTTTTTAGGGGTGCGGTTGGCTCAAATTTTCTTTTCATGTACGACAATACCACAGCACATAGAGCTAAAGTGGTGGAGGAATTTGAGATATGCGTGAGCTCTCATTCCAAGTCGCCACCAGGGCTTTCGCCCATATACGACTTGGTTCTCATTCATGTTTCATCAACTCCACTATTTTATTAGGTTAAATTTCAAAACACAAAGACCTAACTGGTCAACACAAAAGACAAAACAAAGTTAATTTAATCGACTATTTGGCTTCGCAGCGGGGACGGTCCAATCACACCGCCACCACGAGGAGGTAGGTCGTTACTACTAACTGGGTATCGCCCTTCTACAAAAAGCAACTTTAACAAAATCAACAAAGTAACCGTAATTTGTTTATTGACAAAAAGCTCCTCCAACAGACGGAGAGAACGAGTGTCCCTCGCTCCGGTCTCGCTCTTATATCCATATATAAAGGACAATACAGCACCATGTGGAGACCGGTCTCCGGCTCTCCGCAAGCACATAGCTCCATCGGAGACAACCCCAACCGGAACAACCTCGACTTCAGGCCATGTCCCGTGAGGACAGAACATGTCACCAGCCCAAACTGGAGCCAAGAACGTCTTCCTCAGTTCATAGTATGAACAGAAGGCATTAAAGTGTACAAATTATGACCTTTCTCAAAATTGGTCCATTGGGTCTGCCATATGGCCTCCAATTCATCATTGATTCGCCTTCGTTTGAATGGTAAAACAGGCGGTCCAACAGTCCGCCCCCACTGGGCACGACCGAACGCCGAATCTGTCGGGGGATTCCCCCTCTTAAATGCATAATACAACGAGTATTAGGTATGTTGAGGGTCTAACGGTTCCTGGGATTTCTCCCATCTCCGCGTATGTTCTCTGTATCGGTCAAGCCAGAGATTTAAAAGTGTGTGGGATATGTACTATGTAGTACCCATTGTTCATCCGGCCTGTTAGCTGCCGGGCCCCTAGTGGGGCCCGACGTTACCAATACCAGCCACGAGGAGGCCAGCCGGGTGTTACCAGTGATTGAAACAGTACTCTGGCAGGTCCTGCCACCTACTTTCCGGATTTCAGTGGCTAGGACCAAAATAAATAAAATATAAATTAGAAAAATAAATAGTCGCGAGGATGTTTTATTGCGTATTTGGGGTTTTGCTTTAGGAGCACTGTTCGGGGTTTTACGCTGAAGGTCTTGATAAAGCCTAATTGGGTCGGGCAAGAATTTTGGTGTGCTTAGAATTTTGATGTAGGGCTAATCGCTGTGTGAGATGACAGATTTGGGTGGGGAGACAAAAGGCTGGGGGGTGAAATAGGAAGCAGAGGGGTCGATAGGGAAGGTGACCCCCCGTTTTTCAGTGGGGCATGCCCATGCCTCACCAGAGGGAAATAGTGTTGGCGAGGGGGAAGGGGGCGTGTGTCTCTCCCCCCACCATGGATTAGGGTTTTAAAGAAATCTCGCAGGTGCGAGATTTGATAGCCAGATGGCACTCTAGTTCTGATATCATTCCATTTTTCATCATTTTCAGGAACTTCGTTGTGGCGCGCTTGTATCAAGTCAGTGATGGTTGGCCGCAGGATTCTTGCTTTGGTCTCTCCCAGGAGAAGTAGCCCTGCGCAGGTCTCTTGAGTTTCAAATGGCGTGTCTATTTCTTCATGCTGAGATTTTATTCTTTTGCTCTTGCTCTGACTCTTCTGTGTCTCTCCTTTATTTTTACTTCGTCCATGACATTTGGTTTTTGATATATCTATTGGGTGTTATTGTCCTCCCGAGGATCAGGTTGCATTGAGATAATTGTTTTCCTTCTTGTGAATAACTGTATTGCGAAGTTAGTTAGTGCTGTGTACTCTTCCTGAGTGTCCAATAGTCGAGACTCTTGGTGAATTGGGTTATACTGAATTCTTACAATAAGTCTTGCTCTTATATCTTCATAGTGGTCGCAGTCATGCATGACGTGACTCCAAGTCTCTGGTTCTCCACATGGACAGTTCCTGTCTTCTATTATGCCCATTGTGTTTAGTTTATCTCTGAACGGGCCGTGGCCTGTTAATAAGTAGGTAGTGTTGAGGCCCGGGTATATCCATGCTGGTGCTTTTGGGTACATTTTTGTTACAAGGGGAAGAAATTTGTGGGTTATTGCTCCTTTGGTGGTTTCATTCCACCTTGTCTGCCAAATATGAGTTAGGTGTGCATCAATTCTTTTTTGCTCCTGCTTCCAATCATTGGTAACATTGAGGGTTAAGCCGTTAGTTGTGATTGGTATTGCCTTTTTGTAATAATACATTAATCCAGTTCGTACTACCTCTAAGTCAAGGGGCAGTGCACCAGCAATGACCTGAAGCGCTGCCGTACTAGTTGTATTTCTTGCCCTAGTGATGGTGAGTAGTATGTTCCTTTGTATTGTTTCTAATATTTTCCTATTTGTTACTGTGTTAGTCTTCGTCATCCATATAGGTGAGCCGTAGATAATTACTGGTATAAATAAGGCTTTATAATATAAGGAGAGGGTCCTCTTGTTTAGTCCCCAGTCCTTTCGCGTTATTTTTATTATGAGTCCTGTATATTTGCGTATTTTCCTCCTGAGGTAATTTAGATGGGGTTTAAATGAGAGATTGCTATCTATAATTATCCCTAGATACTTTATCTGGTTGGTTAGTCTGACAGTGGTACCTTCTATTTTGATTTGTGGCGGCCGGTTTAATTTAAGCTTTCCTCTAAGAAGAACGGAGCTGGTCTTTTCCGGTGCTATTTTCAGATTGTTTATTTTGGCCCACTCCTGTAGGGTTTGCAGTGCTTTGTTTGCTTGCTTTTCCAGATTTGCTCGTGAGTCCGCTGCTGTGGATAAGACCAAATCATCAGCAAAGGCCTGTGCCTCCACATCGCCCAGGTCCTTGCAGAGAAAGTCATCTAGAACAATGTTCCACAGGAGTGGCCCCAGGACCGATCCCTGGGAGCAGCCCCTGCGGACAAGACGGGTGAGGCTAGCATAAGGTGTTAGGATCTGCACTTCCCTGTTCGTGAGATAGGATTTTAGGCTGTCATAAAGATTTTGTGGCAAAGATGCAGCACGGAGCCTTGCCATGACGCTCGGCCACCAGAGGGTGTCGAACGCCCCAGCAAAGTCCACTGCAATCACTAGAAAATACTTGTTGGTGCATTGTGTGGCTTTGTTGAGAAGATCCAGAATTGCATCTGTGGTTGAAGAACCCTGTTTAAAGCCATATTGTTTTGTACTGCTGAGATTTGCTTCTGTGTAGTAGTGTTCGATTCTCTTGTACAATAGCCTTTCGTAAATCTTGCTAACTGTCGATAACAGGGCTATCGGTCTATACGATGCTGGTAACTCCAGTGGTTTTGTTGGGCTTTTTGGTATCAATTTTAGTATGGCTGTTTTCCATTGAGTTGGGAAGTGGCCTTGTGCCAAGCAGCAGTTATAGAGTCGCAGAAGGAGTTGGGGAACATATTCTGCTGTCTTTTTAATCATTTCTGGTTCGATTAGATCTGAACCTGGACATCGCTTGTTTTTTGTTCTGCTTGTAGCCTCTTGTATCTCTTCAAGAATAAATGGTGGTTCTCTTTGAGTGTTTGCATATTGCGCGTTTGTTTGGCATATTTCTGTCTGCTCCAATGTCATCTCTGTTGGCGGTTCCTGTATGATTGTTGCAAGAATATTTGTTACTGAGTCTTTCCAGGTTGTGGTCATAGTGCCTTGCGGGGTTTTGGTTGCCGTTGTCACTTCACCTCTGGGCAGCCTGCTGGTTGTGATTTTGTACACCACCCCCCAGGGATAAGTATTTCCTGTTGTTTGGACAGAGTTATGCCAACTTTCCCTTTTGCTCTTTTTGATTTTGTCTGTATACTGGTTTCTGAGTTGACGATATCGATTTCTCAATTCCTCAACTTCCGCTGCCAGCGACGTTCTTCTTGCCCTTTGGAATTCTTTTCGTTTCGCTTGTACTATCTTTCTCAGTCTTTGGAGCTCTGGTGTCCACCATGGTGTTTCTCTGGTTTTGGGTACTCTTTAATACAACGAGTATCGTGCCACGACCAACTCAGCCGACATTTTACCAGCGAGCACATAAAGTGCATCAGTGGCCGCGGTCCTACAAGCTCTGGTGACGCCGAGCAGACATTAAGATCTTGCGGACATGTGTGAATGCTCAAATTTTCTTTTTATGCACGACAAAGCCGCTGCACATAGAGCTCAAGTGGTGGAAGAACCTTGAACCTTGAAGATATCCGACGACTACCGTGGCCAGCACGATCACTAGACTTAACGCCCTTTACCGTCGCATTGCACGCCGACAGCCAAATGTTCAATCACTTGGTGAGCTGAGGTCTGCGCTGGTAGAAGAATGGGATTTTTTGCCACAGAATCTTATAGACACCCTTATATCGAGCATGGTTCACCGCTGTCAGGCCTGTTTAGCTGTTGGAGGGGGATCATACGCCGTGCTGATGTAATGTGACCTTTTTAGTAATTCTTATACAACCCCTTAAATGCCCCTTATCCGAAGTTTCTCGCTATCTCATTTCATCGTTATTCTATGGTACACCACCATACCAAATTTTGTCCCACTTAACTGCAAGCTGCACGAGTTACAAATCGTTTTATACGTGTTATATTAATTTTGTCGAGCAGTGTATTAGAGGCGCTGCCTGCTAAGTAACAGCTTGTATAGTAACATTGTTATATTGATACACTTTAGTGTTTCATGATACCAGACGTTTAATTTTTTTTATGAAGTACTTGAGTTTAACTAATTAAAATATTTTTAAAAATATGTACAGTCAAAAAACTTGCCTTCACTTAAAAGAGTTAACTGAATTGTTTTGAAATTGCATGTCGGTACCTTGTCATGGTATTATACGTTGGCTTTCCACATTAAAAAAAAAAAAAATCTTTTGTTCTGATGTTTCCATAATTTATTACTTATGTGTATACAAAATATAATAAATCGATCTAGACATTTAGAGTGAGCAGTTTTTCTGATAGAACACTGACTGTACTTCACAAAGCTTATTTTTCTAATTTTTAACTAAAATTGAGGTGACCTTTGATCCTGTCTTTGCAGACCGCTGGCACTGGTATGAGCAAGCCAAAAATCAGCTTTTCCGTAATATGAAAGACGACCGTAACTACAACGTGGCTAAAAATCTCATTCTATTCATTGGTGATGGCATGGGTATTACTACTGTGACAACAAGCCGAATCCTCAAAGGTCAAAAGCAAGGTCAGACTGGCGAAGAAGGAGATTTGGCGTTTGACAAATTTGAATACGTGGCATTATCTAAGGTAAGATAAGTTCCTAGTAAATTTAAACATGTTCAACGCACTCTAGTGTGAATAAAACGCAGAAATTAATAAAGTTCAGGATGATGGGGAGGGTAGGATAAATCCACCCACTGGGGGGAAAAGAGAAATGAAATCAGCTGTAGCGAAACTGTCTGTTACTAGTTGGTTTCGTTGTACTGATTTTAGTCCCTAATTTAATTTGGGTTGGTAACTATATGTCATCTGCATGACATATAGTTTAGAGGTTATTTTACTAAATGCAGGGAATTGCATCTTCTTAACTACAGTACAGTAATAAACTAATTTTTTTTACTTTAATAAAGTGTTTTCGTGAAATTTAAGCGACTGTAAATTCGGTAAAATGTATAAAGAAACAATACACTGAAGCCTCTTAGCCTTAATTGCTTTGGTAGAAAAACAAACAACAATCATTCCGGTAATTTGCAGAAAGAGACCCGTTTGGGGGCGGTGGTTTAAATAGTCTGGGCTAAAATTACTCTCTCGACTTGAGTTCCTAGATCCTTCAGTTGACCCTTTTTCAAGAGCAATTGGTCCACATTTTTTTAAATGAACGATAACGCATGCCCTCACAGAGCTAGCTCTTCTTTTGAGCCAGTACTTTCAAAGGAAGAGTATAGCCCATATGGAATGGTCGGCCAGATTCCCAGACTTTCCAATATATAATGCCTGGGATGCGCTAGATAGAAGGGTTGCTATCACGGACTCAGAAAATAATTCACTAATTCTGCGTCAGCCCTTAATCAGGAATGGAAATTGATACTTCAAATACCACTTATTAGAGTCTCTTTCTCAATATGAGGAATCAATGTCTGTATTACAACCCACAAAGAAGACAGGCCTTATTAAAGTATTTTACATGGGTTATTCGTTCTTTATGAAACATTTCAGCCGTTCATGAACAAATTTTTATATCTGTAATTTCACATCGAAAGAAAAATGTCTTGCCTTTGTTCGTTATTAAGGATTTTGATTTATTTACATTTTTACGTTTGTTGCTTAACTTTTGAGCACATATACTTCTTGCAGACTTAAAATTTGATTCTGCTAATATGTAAACGTGAATATAGCTAATTCTACCTATCACTTAATATCCTGGACGTTTTTGCACAGCCATAATCGTTATTCATAATGTGACTAAAATTCCCCATACATAATAGAGTGATTGCGAAATTATTTGTTGTGCAAATAAAAGAGATCATCTTGATTTCAGATGAAAGTGATAATCGTAATGAACAGAAAACAATTTCATCATTTTCTAAGTGGCTACGAGGACCAAAGATACGTTCCAGTATTGTCCATTATTAGCCCCATTCTAAATTCTCACAAGAAAAATTTCTTGTTTACGACTGTAGTTAATAATGACTAATTGTATCGCATTTAAATAAGACTTTAAATGAACGTGAAGATGAGGCATCCTTTTCTAAGCATGTATAAACGAGAAAGTTTTAAAAAAATATTTTAATTGCCGATTCGTGTCCGTATGCAGTGTCTTAAGTAAAAACACTCCGACACTTCATTATCTTACTGAAATTTAAAAAAAATGTCCGAAGAGCGGAATTTTGTAGTGTGTTGAGTAACCAGAACTACAAAAAGAATTCTAATTAAGAATCTTCTTGAAAAATAGAGGGAACATTTAAAAAAATCACCCAGATACGGGCTTTAAAGCAAAAGGAGCTATCTTAGTCTGGTGGTTTCTTTTGCAGCCAATTATCATTATCAAGAAAGCGTGCTTAGAGGAGCTTCCTGTAGCTGCAAAAAAGAAAAAGAAAAAAGAAAGAAACTAAGCTCATTCAAAGAAGCCACAAAACAAACCAGGTAAGAAGGTAGTCCGTCTTTTCCTCACAACATCAGACATTGCTGTTAATTGCTGATTAAAACACCATGCTAAGCTACAAAAAAAGAGAAATAGCACGCCACTTCCAGAAACGAACTTTTTAACATTGATTTGTTTATTTTCGTTTAACAAAAAATGGGAGTTTTAATGGAAAGAATGGTACTGGTAGAGAATTCAGAGACAACCGCATCTCGAATTCTAACCTCCTCCTCCGTATATCAGTCTATTTGGAATTTTGTCAAATAGAATAAGATAACTAATAAGATATTTTATTGAATAATAGACTAATATTTTAACATTTGCTTTTTAACTGAAGCTTTTTAAAAATTAAATATTAATTCTTTATCTTTTAAGTTTCCAAAAATGCTATTTTAAAATTGCAGTGAACCTTCAGCATCTTCAATCTTTGTTGCTTAAAATAAGTACACAGTAGATCGTACAATGAGAATTTTTTACCGCCAATACAGACTGGGTACGCTAGCCCTTAACAATTTCATCATATACAGGGTGTCTCAAAAATATTGGTACAAACGTTTAGGGTAGGTAGGTAACATCTAAAGGAATGTGAATCGCATAGGAACCCATAACCGGAAACGTCACGGGAAAGTAGTAGCAGAGGCACAAGAAGCAGAAATGACACAAGACAGTAATTAGTGGCAAGCATTTATTTGACATAATATTAACAATGGAGTACGACATGGATGCATTCCATGATGTTACAACAGATGCTCGAAGGTTCCACCATGAGACGCGATACATGCGTGACACTGACGCAGCATGGATTGGCGGACACGGTCGAACACACCTGGAGTTTATTTGATCTCGTCTGCGCTGCTGCGTTAGCAGCAGCGCAGACGAGATCTCTTTCCGTCTCCACAGGCGATTCATACTCGATAGATTTGAGGGCCATACACAGAAAGAAATCAAGGCTCGATAAATCAGGTGAGCGTGGGGGCCAGGCAACGAGTCCACCACGGCCAATCCATCGACGCCCAAAACGCCTGTTCAAATGGTCACGAACACACCTTCCATAATAGGCAGGCGGCCCGTCATGTTTAAACCAAATGTTGCGTCTCACATTTGCTGGAACATCGTCAAGTAACCCTGGTAGAATTTGTTCAAGAAAGATCCGATATTTAGCGGAGTTCATGCGGGATGGTAACAGGTATGAGCCGACTAAGCAGTCACCGACCATACCTGCCCACACATTTATTGCGAAGAGATGTTGTGCCGCATGGGGGCGCACACCGTGTGGGTTGTCGTGAGCCCACACGTGAGCATTGTGCTGATTGAATAAGCCTTCCCGAGTGAAATAAGCCTGATCCGTGAACAAAATATTGGCTGGAAAATTCAAGTCTTGAACACTTTCTTGGAGAAACCACTGCGCAAAAGCCACACGTGCAGGATGATTTTGGGGGAGCAGTAACTGAACCCTTTGGAGATGAAAGGGATGTAAGGAATCGTCGTGCCAGACACGCTGTACACTTCAACGAGACACTCCTAATGCAGAGGCAACGGCACGTGTGCTGGAAGTAGGATTATTCTGGACGGCATTCAACACACTTTCTTCCATGGCGGGAGTTCGCGTCGAACGTGGTCTGCTCGCACTACTCCTGTTATCTCTAAATGACCCATAATCGCACAAATTTTGATGCACACACGCAAACAAACGGTGGTCCGGTACATGTCTGTCTGGGAAGCGTTTTCCATAAATTCATTGAGCGGCTCGTCCATTGCCCTCTGCCAGCTCACAGTTCGTGTATCGATGCATGCTCTCCGTGCGGCGGCGACTGCTTAAATGAGTAAACCAGAAATTTTCCCTCTCGCGAACTGATGAACAACGGCGTGAACCGACTTACGGTAACGTTTCCGGTTATGGGTTCCTATGCGATTCACATTCCTTGAGATGTTACCTACCTCCCCTAAACGTTTGTACCAATATTTTTGAGACACCCTGTATACTAAATATAAAAAACTTTAATCTTTATTTTGAAAATTTTTCACCAAAATTTTGAAATTTTTTCTAATGATTAAGATTTCCACACCGACTGGAAAAGATCCCGGTTCGAATCCCGTCAATATCCTATGGCCTTTTTTCACTCCGTGGCTGAATCGGATATCAAGGTCCTTCCTCCCCCCGCCTCCGGGAAAGTCGAAGTTGGCGTTTTAGTCCAGCAAAACAAGCAAACCGACCAGAGAACATAAGCAGTTTACAGACATAATACACACAATTAAATGGTAACGTTCGGGTGCCCCTAATATGACCGTTATTGATGATTATAATTAAAAGCTTTCTTCGTTCACATTTAACTTTAAATCATTTTAAATTTTAAACTAAATGTCTATTTATAATTTTATATTATTGTTATGAATGGATATTATTAGGAGGGATAATATTTTGGTTTTAAGTATTTGATTGTATGGATTGGCTGATGACGGGAAGGAGCAACCCTTAGGATGAAAGAGACCATCGGAAAAGCGAAATCGTCTTGTCTTTTGTTCTTTCCAGGAAAGTTATTAATCAAACGCTCAGAAATTTATGATGATGAAAATAATGCATTTTCCAAAAAGGTTCAACTGAATTCAGTAAAATCGTTTAAACGAGACTGTTAGTCGCATACAGTTCTAAAGGGAGAGTTGAGAGGATAATTCAGGATTTTAGGCAGCATTACCTTTTACTAAACGTCGAACGAACAAACACTGGCTTTCATAATGTGCTCCCCCCCCTCCCTTCTTCCACCACAGATATTTCGAAGATACTAATGGGATTTTTAAATTTGTTCTCTATGGACGTAAGGAAAATTTCTGGTAACACCAGTAGCTAGTTTCAAGTTCGCTTGTACAGGATGGTTGTCCTTTCCGCTTTCAAGAATTTATAACTCAAACTATAGGTCACATCATAAAATGGTTTTACATGTGGGATTTTTTAAACAGTAATATAAGTTCGAAATTTGACCACCAGTAGTCTAAGTGGCTTATTCACTCGTTTAAATAAAAATGAATGACGCTGGAATCAGAAAATTCGTGTTTGCTCGTCGTGGTCTTATTCTTTGTTGCCAAGATAAAAGGCTTGAATCTGTAGCCTTAATTTTAGTAACCGAGTGCGGTTCAAGTTCATTTAAAATATCGCCTAAACGTAAAGAAAGCACTTTTAATTGAACTTTGTTACAATAATGGCGACAGTGTTATCGCAGAACTACAGAGTGTATCAAAGACAGAAAAATATCTCATAGCCTCCTTTTTCCAGAACTGTATTAAATATTGTATAATCAGTTCAATTCCACCAAACAATTTTGACACATACACACACTGTAAAATGTGTTCCAGTATACACAGATGACTCAAATAGAAACCCAAGTAGGGATAGCCGCAGTTTTCCGAATATCACATTAACCCAACTGAATGCAGTATATACACTGCAAAACTTGCAGCAATAAAAATGGCCATATAACACAAAGTCCACTAATATACAACCGAAAACTATAACAGGTACCGTGTTTCTAATGGTAAGAGGCATCCCCTTGGATACCTCTCATCCAATCCCTTGTGAAATCCTATATTCATTAACTGCCCTCTTAAAAGAAGAAGAGACGTACACTTATGCTAGATGCCAAAGCAGTTAGAAATTCCAAGCAGCGAATTGGCAGATAATGTCACAAAATCAATTGCCACTCCACCTGACAGCAGACAAAATATAACGTACCAAAACTATGCACAGATAATCCGGCGTAGCTGTGTACTCCAGTAGCAACTAAGTTGGGAAGATCAAAAAGACAACAAACTGAAACATATAAAACCAGTTTTCAACCATTCCCATCAGACTTCAGAAAAAACAGGAAGAAATAAGTTTTACTTGCTCTCCTGAAAACGCACGAATATTACTCTTGCTGTCTACTATGAGGCTCCTCAGTGTCCTAGATATAACACACTGCTTACCATATAGTTCATCTTTGTGGACTGCCCTAGTCATGCACAAGAATGCCAGATGAGTATCAATCGCTTACATTTGGATCAGCCTTTGGTGACTTTATCCTTGTCTAAAACTCGCCGTTTTATCTTCCACCATAAGCACGACGCACAATAGCGGTGGTTGCCGATGCGCTGGTGAAACTCGAATGAAACAACAATTATGATGTGTTTCGAAGAAACACATTACAATTGTTGTTTGTACCTAACTCCTAAGCCTAGAAGTGGTCGTCCGTTATCCTCACAAGAAGTGATTTAAAGAATCGATTGAGTGCAACAATTCTTTCAGATTAGGACGAATTCCATCAGAAATTTTGAAGGTAGCTGTGGAGTAAACAATTTTCCGTCGTGATTGCTATTAGAAAATAATGATGGGCACGAGGAGTGTTGATGGTGGTCAATTTCGGATTAAGTTTTTGTCGTTTGAAAAATTCCACATGTATGGATTTCAGTGAAGAAACCGGTTTTTTTCCCTTCGATACACCCTTATAGTTTCTAAGTTATTAATTTTTAAAAGTGGTCAAGAATTTATAACCACCTTCTACGATGGTAAGTCAAATTAAAAAGAGATTTCGATTATCCACTCGTGTAAATTTAAAGACTGATGCTTCTGCTGAACAGTGTGGAACTTTGGGATTGTTCCAAACTTCAAAGTTTGGGAACTTTGAAGAGAAATAAGAGAACGGGAACAATATTGCTTTCACATTGATGAGTACGTTCAACTGCGCAACGAAGTGTTGTTCAGTTTCTTATGGCAGAGGGCGTCTCTACAGCAGAAATTCACCAGCGTATGGAAAAGGTGTACATCGATAAGTGTCTGACCTTTACGAATGAAAAAAAAAATCGTTGCCATAAAGGACGAAAAACTGTAGAAGATAACCTTCACCCAGGACACATTCACATAGCTGTCACAGAAGTAAATGTTGTCTTGGCATACAACGTCATCAAAGCGGATTGGTGTGAAACAGTTGTAACCAGGGAGCTGGATCGTTCATGCCTGTGTCTACACCATAATCCACAGATTGCAGAAAGGTTTGTGCGAAATTCAAGGTTTTGGCAAGCACTGGGAAGTTGATGGTATTCTTCGACTCACAGGGACTGCTGGTGTGCCATTTTACATGTAGAGGTGAAATACTCAACTGACAAAATTATATACATGAATCCTCAAAGTTGAATGCGACGTTTTGTCAATTACAAGAGACCTGAACATTCGATTGACTGCTTCATTTTATTACACGAGAATGCACGACCATACGCGCCCCAAAACGCTTTGGCAACGATCTAGAAACTGCACCGAAAGATAATTAGGCCTCCTTCGTACAGTCCGATCTTATCGCTTTGCGAGTTCCATGCTTTTGATATAACATGACTTCCATACGTTCTCCCATTTCTATAAATGGAACAGTCCACCCTCCTTCATTGCAGAGAGAAATTCTTAAATGAAGGAGGGTGGGCTGTCTCCCATTTACAAAAACTTGTAAATGGGATTATTAAACTATTTCTGATTATTTAATTCTTAACTGTTCGCATAATTCTGTGAGAATGTTAATTTTATTTATACTCGATGTTTCAGTTTTCATTTCTGTTTCTAATTGCAATTATTAATTTTCACATTAAAAAAACAGCTCTTATCCATTACATTAGCTTAACAATTGATAACAGTTAGTCAACTGCATGTCTTAGTGCATCTCAACTGTAACATAAACTCTGAAAAAAATGCTGATATTGCAACATTCAACCCAGAAGAGACTCACTTTCCAAAATTCCTTCAGATCTTTTCTCCCAGCCAAAATGGTAGTATTTTTCTTTGAAATTTAATTAAAATTTTCTGTCCCAACACTTTTGTCTCGAGCTGTTCGCAGCGGGTGTTCCAAGCGCGTGAGATATAATTAAGCACAGCTTCGCGTTCCTTGTTCTTAGGATGCAAAAGGATTACAGCAACACTTAAATCCTTAATAAAGTATCCATTAATTAAGAAAGAATGCAATCATTCTATGGAATTATTAAGCCTTTACTTCCGAGATGGAAAACAACACATTCATTTATTTAATTGCTTGTGTTTGACTGTGACAATTAAGGTTTTGTGTATCTTGTTTGTCTTTCTTGTAGTGTAAATACTATCCGGATGAAGAATCATCTTGCCGTGTTGTAACTGTCTGTCTTCTCAAACGAACCTCGACATCTTAAGGTTTGTTTAGTCTGGAAAACGCCGTTATTTCAGTATTGCACCTTCAGATACACTGAATGGTATTGAATAGTTTTTTTCCATCCTCCTAATTACAATCAGTAGTGCAAATATAGTTTAGAATCAGAGGGCGAAATCCATCGTCTACAAACGGATAATTCATTCTGGTTTTCGGGCGGCTGTTTTTCTGACTGAAATGTTTGACTTTAAAGAAGAAAATGCGACTGAAAATAAACAGTGTAGCACGACGAAGATTTCAAAGAAAGAAATCCAATTAAAAATCTGGTTGGCTTGTAAATGAGTACGTAAAAATCAATGGAAACTTGAAATGTGTTATCTAGGAAGATTTTCAACGAGAAACAGTGCTGGAGCGAAACCGTTTAAATTCGAAAATTAGACCAAAAGTAACTTAAGCGAAGCTATAAATTTACAAGGGGGAATAAAACTGAATAAATGTTTTCTAATTATAAGAGAAATACACAGTTGGCAACCTTCCAGTCGCTATCAAAGGCTGATGTAATCAGCGAACGGATAAACTTAAAAGGAAAATCTCCTGGGGGGGGTCACACATTTTACCGAAGTATCATACAAAATAACTCTACAAAAAATCGTTTGATGAATACGCAATCTCGTTAGAAAAAGTCACTTTCCATAAATTAATATTCCGTAGATAAAGTCAGTAGGAAATTTCACATATCCGCGGTTATCCTACCAAAAAAACGTTGATTACATATGCAAGACTATGGCGAAATAACCTTAAGGCTACAGTTAGATTCGCTGCTTTTTTGAATATCAGGCGAAGTGCCTCTATTTACCACTTTCTTTTCCATATAGCAATAGATAACAGAAATATTCTTCTCTGGATTCGTTCTTAAAGAGGTCGAAGACGATGCGAAATACCGGATCTTCTATGGCCTTCCGCAGAGTTTTTTCTTTCTATGATGTGTTCTTTAACAAGGCTGAATTTCTAGAATCGTTTTACCTTTGACCACATCAGAATTGGTAGATAGCAGCAATGCGACAAAAGTCGCGCAAAATCAGTCTTGTTAACTCTCATTCTCTAGTGGAATCCACGAGTGTCGTGTGCAGAGTACGAAGTTTCCCAGGGATCGGGGAACTTTCAGCTGTTGAGTGTTAAATTCACTTTAATGTTGGGTCTGGAGTGTAAATGATAACAGTAATTTATTATAAGATTAACTCAATTATAGTGACATTTCCTGCATTTTCAGACTGATTATATTATTATAACCCCAGGGGCTCACATCTGGTGAGTATGGGCTTGGCACACCCAGGGTCTTGAGCTGGATATCATCATTCTTCTCTTTCTTGGTGATTCCCTTCTCTCTCTCTCTCTCTCTCTCTCTCTCTCTCTCTCTCTCTCTCTCTCTCTCTCTCACTCTCTCAGGGAAATTCAGACTTTTTTTGGTTGGTGCAGTTGGTAGATAAGATGTAGGTAACACAGTTGGTAGAATTTCCGTCCTCCCCAAACCGGGTGTTAGGACCTGAGTTCGAATCCCATCGATGACGTGAGGAATTTTTATCGGCCTTTTTTTTCACAATATGGCTGAGTTAGAGGGTCTCAGGCGAGGGCAGCATGGTATTTTTCCCCTCCCGGAAACTAGGGTTTTTTTCAACCAGCAAACGAAAAATCGACTCAAAACATATACAATTTACAGACAATATACACGGAGTAATATGGCTGAACAAAATTTGCAATAGAACGCCAGAATCTCTTCACTCCAGCCACAACAGAAGATTCTGTTGTGGCTGGAGTGAAGCCTCCAACACTCACTTCACTTTTGGGCAATAAAACAAATATCTCAAACATTTTTACCTTTCTCACAGATAAATGTATACCACTTCCTTTAGCTAGTCAAAAACCAGTTTTCTGACTCGCGATCTGTAAAGAAATAGCATGCATACTACCATAGGTATGGCGCACTATGGCCACAGATGCCGATGCGCCAAAAAAAAAAAAAAAAAAAATCCCAAACTAACAGCAATATGGCTTTAGTCACTGATGGTCCGAATATAGGTCGAAGATCCCCTATACGCACAAAATGCGCTAGTGTTTACGAAATGCGATATTCTTATGAAATTCGCCTCTGGTTGCAAAAGGATCAGTGGTATACAGAGATCAAAATAAGGAATGCAAGAATGATTCCAAAATAAAACGAGAAACTTAACAGGAAATAGTTGAACATTTTAATAGTTGGTATATCAGTTTCCATCACAAACCGCAGAAATATTTAAAAGAAATTGATATGATAATGATATCCTTCTGAAAGTGTCCCTTTCTCTAAATGTTCTGAGGATGGTTCTGTATTCAACTAGAATCTAAATATGCACACGCGCAGCACTGAAGGCCAAATCTGGACCCATTGGTAAACATTGCTCTTCTTCAATAACGCTGAGTCACGGTGTTTGCAACAAACTGAAAGCTCTGCCGTATATAAGAGTATATAGTAATGCATAGGGCTCGACAAACGCTGTCACCATCGTGACTAATAAATCCGCCTTGGCTAACAGATTTTCAAGTCAATCTAGTGGGTGTGAAGTAGACCTCGGTGCTTTGTTTTCTGATCGCTATGGTCTGCATCTTGCATAGATTGGCATGAATTTCGACAAAGGTTACAATACAATGAAGTCTTACTTCGGACGCTAAATTATCGATAGCGTTATTTCACGGAACGAAACTTATCAGTTGAAGGAACTTTGAAGAAGAATAATAGCCGAACCAATTGTATCTTCGTTAGTATAGGCGAAAATCGAAGTTACGTGGAAAGCATTTCATAATTAGTTTCTTATTCAACATCGATCAGAGAAAAATATCAAAAGATTATTCATTCGTTGAAATAATATGCTATTTAGTATCTTACTCGAGGAGTGGCCGAGAATTTATCGTCTCGTGCTTTTTTCCGTTCATGCTGCTTCGAAACGCTGGTTAACATAGATAAAATCATGTTAATCACGTAGAAAATTTTAAAAGCTTTTAATTTTCACAGAGCTCGATTATCAATAGATCGTTCAGAGATATTGGACAGTCCGATGCTAATAAAACTTTGAGAAGTTAATTAATAATGCCAACTTCTCAAAGCTTGACTATCTGAATTTAAGGCTAATAAGCAAGGTAAACAAATACCATTATTTCATCCCATCACGTGACTCGAGTTTACTCCGCAATGTGTTTCCCAGAAGATATTTATTTTTAGATGTCGGACTCCCACCGCACTTAGCTAGCGAGTAACTTTTGTCAATGGCGCCTAGAACTTGAACAATTTAGAGGCCTGGTAATCCATGATATCCTACCGCATGCAACTTTTACGTACCAAGCAGTTAGATGCCAAGAGCCCTGCGGTAGCACTGGTCAGGGCCTTAACTGAGAGGATATGCTCTCCTGTTGTGTTGAACTGCTAATGACGAAGGTTTCAAGCGGGATATGACCTTGATCTAGGCAAAATTCTAGTTGAATCGTCATCTGCCGTAGCAACTGAGAGGTGAAAGCAACCATACCAAGAAGAAGAAAGAGATGGAAATCTGACTTCCGTGGAATGTTTCACGGAAAGCAGAATGATCTAGTGCAATTTATTCCATTATTCATAAGCATTAAGGCTTCGTCCCAGCGAGAAGAGTTCATAAACATGACATCTTCAATACAGATTCTTCCCCCCCGCACAATGTGATGATTGCTTCTAAATACTGAGCAGTGAATCCATCGTATCTATGGCTTCAACAAATTGTCGCCATGAGGAAACTCGCTGAGTCATAAAAATATTCCGAAATGCATTCCTGTACCATAAAACTCTGATGGCCATTTCTTTGTATGCCTCAAGAACGCGCCTTCATGTGTACTCAGCGTTTTACTACACGCCAACGTGACTCTTCGTCCAGAATACTAGCAGAGCTTGAATTTAAAATCAGCTATACTAACGAAATTTTATATTTCTCTTAGTGTATCATGCAAACAGGAAAACGTTTTGCACACTGGATGTTCATCTCAGAAAACGGTTTTCTCCAAATTTATCAGGATCTTGTAATAACTATTTTCATGAGTTATTTTCTGAAGGTTCTGTGATGATGGTTCTGGCTATATAGTTCATTTATTATAGTATCTAATAAAATAATCAGATCTGTTCGGTAGTTTACATCAAATTTAATACAAGAAACCGGACAATAGACCCTGTCAGGTTTGATGTATTAAAATGTTAAGCATCACCTGTCCCAATATTTCAGGTTATTCACTAGGATGGAAATCACTAGAATGTTCTTGTTTATACTCCGGCACGACCACCAGGTCAGTAAAGATTACAATAAATTATCAATACAAGTATTAATCGTATTTAGCAGTCACGGGCTTGAACCCCGGTCCACCCAAAGAGCGCGTGCTCCTGCACTCTCGCTACTGATCACTCGGCTACGTCAGGCAGAAGTGGACCGATGGCTGAGTAACCATTATTCACGTGACGCACTTTGATGCTCTCAATATTTACAGTATTCCGTTCTACTTCTTACACCGGAACTCCCATCTGGTGCCCCAAATTGTAGTTAGAAACAACATTTCTGCTGCCCTCAACCAATTTCAATTAAATCCTCGATACAACGATACTCCTGTAGATTAGGTTTGCCTGCAGAGCTGTGCTGCGTTACCAGGAAGCTTATTAAAACCAGTTTCCATGCTGTGTTCTTTCTTTCTTTCTTTTTTTCCCCAATTTGGATATTAGGGTAATTTAAAGATTTAAACAAAAATAAGAATTAATAACTATGCCATGAAAACAAGGAATATAAAATATTTAAGCGGAGTTATAGCTAAAACTATTCAAAGTCGCATTAAAATTCGATTGTGTAGCAGATTCTAATTTAGTTTTTATCGATTGTATCAAAGTACCTTAAAAGAACATTGCAACGATGCTAATACAGGCACACGATTGTACGATGAAAATAGCATTTGCTTGCACTAATGTTGCTTCTCGCTTTGAATTTAATTGACAATGAGGTGCTTACTACACGGTTGAGAAGTAGTTTTGGAACTTAGAGCTTGGAGAAAATTAAACTATACTTTGTCTAAGACGAATAAGAGAGAAAAAAATATAACAGCGAAAATACAGAAATATGAAACGAAAGAAGACTGGGAAAACGGAAATATATGGAGGGATAGTGGGGGCAAATATAAACGCACAGTGAGAAATTCAAAAAGGATACACGAAGGGAACAAGAGAAATTAAGAGACGAATGGAGGAAATGTGAAAACAAGGAAGCAGAAAAAAATTATGACACGAATGAGGGGGGAAAAAAAGGAAACAAATATAGTAATCTTCTTATCAATTAATTACTAAGATTATAACTTTATTGAACATTTAATAAAACTCTGTAATTTTACATTTACTAAACTTAATTGTTCAGTGTAATTACAGCCGCATAATATTTATTATTGTTCTCCCATATATTTTAAAGTCTCTCCCACAAGCGATACCACAAGTTCACGAGTCTTGCAAAACAACACGCACGAAGCGTGCAAGGAATGTCTAAAGTTTCCAATATTGCATTAAAACCACGTTTAATCTATGAATTTCTTTTTTCTTTCCATATAAACAAACTTTATGGAAAAAGAAATAATAGTTACAAGGTTTTTGTTAGTCCGATTTTAATGAAATTTCGGTCACCTCGACAAGCATTTCTAAAAGAACTAAATATAAAATTTCGTGAAAATCGGTCCACTGGGAGTCAGGTTGTTACGTGCGAATGGAGGACGTGATGAAGACAAGAGACTCTTATGTATATGCGAGCGAACGCATCTAAAAGAATACAGAGAGCGAATGAAAAAAAAAAAAAATATATATATATATTTAAAGAGATATAAAAAGAATGAAAGAAGGTTTACCACATAGAAAACGACAGAGAAGGAAGAAAAGTTATGGAAGAGAAAAGCAGGGAAAGAAAGACCAAGTACAAAAGTGGGGAGAGGGGAAGAGAGAGAGAGAACAGTGTGGAAAGAAAGACATTTTGATTACCAGGGCCGCGAAAGCGGTTGCGAATATTGCTAGCAGATGTGTGTGGCTTTCTGCAGCTACGGATTCTCTACAAACGTGGTGGAGAAATAAAACATTTCACTCCTGTTGGTATCGAAATAGAAAACTAAAGTCTTGACACTTTCTCCGCATTTGCAAATCCACAAGGTTTCGAAGGGTGAAGAACTGCCAGCAAAGAATTTCGCTATGCAAACAAGTGTCTCCGAATGGAACAGAAATCTTCAAATCAGACCTACTGAGAAATGAGAAAGCACCGTATTGGACTGGTGGTGGGGTGCAGGGGGAAAGAGAAGACTAATGTTTTTGAAATATCAAGGAAATGCATTCGAACAAAACAGAAACAATAGAAACAGAACTATGTACGGAATTGTTTTTCATGATATTCCTGTCTAAACAAAAGATTAAAAGGAAAATGAATACTGGGAAGACTCCTAAATAGAAATACCACGGAAGTTTGCTGAAAGAGCAACAATATACCAGAAAGAAAATGCACAATGCAAGGACGGTTCATACGATGTATTTAAATTCGTCTTTAATGTTAAATATTTCATATGCAGAGATGAAAAACGAAATCTCATTTGCCACATATTCAAATAACTTCAGGTTGTTTGAGATGTTTTCATTGTGCGCGCGTCTCCATTTCAGTAAATTCTAGTTCGTGTTCTTTTCTTGTATCTACCACATTTTTATTCATCACCCTCCAAATACGTAAACCTAAAATATTGTATTTACTCACAATATAGTCATACTTCAGACTGATTTAATTACTCTAATAATACAAGTTTCTAGATTTTGCAGATCGAATACGGAAATATTTTTGAGAATTCATTTTTCTTACTAAATCTGAAGATTTGAATTTTTTGGAATTAAATTTGAACATTAAAATTTTAGAATGATTATTTAGACTTAATTTAGGATCAGAGTTTTGAGGTTGATGTTTAACTTTAAATTGTGGGATTAAGCTTTGAGATCGAGTATTGAGGTTGATGTTTAGATATTGTTTTCATTTAAGTATTAATTCCTCTTCTTTCACTGATGTTTTAACAGCAATATCAATAATTATTTCTGTTAAATTGCAGTAATTTAAATAAATCAGTTAATTTCTTTAGTTTATTATTCTTTGAATAATGAATTCTACAGTACCCCGGCAGATTCCTACTCAATAGATTCTCGGAAAAACTACACGTGTGTGTGTGTGTGCTACCGATATGCTGAATGAGTCATTGAGTCACTGGTTAATTCGACTAAGTCGAGTCATTTCAAAAAAGATTCTTCAGTCACTTCGAAATAAGAAATCTTTATTGTACTATATTGAACGCATGTTAACCACATTACATAGTTCGTCCATATACAGCAGATACAATATTGCTCGCCACAGCCAGGAGCTAAAATAAGTTATCATTCAGTATAATGCAACCAGTGAGTGAGGAATTTAAGTGAGTCACCGATTAGAGAGTCATTGAAGATCCAAGAGATGCAAAAATCAACCTGCCCGAAGAAAAGTATGCTTTATGGATTGTTCTTGAAGCCGTGCGTTCAGAATGGGCGTATTTTTGTTGTGCCCTTGGGAATTCAGTTTTGTATTCCCAGCAGCAAATCCAACCTTCATGTTGTTTTTTTTTTCTTCTTCTCTACATAATTAATATTTTTTGTGTCGGATCAGGAAGCTTTATGACTTGATCAGTTTATAAATTTGAATGAACATTCACAATTTTTGTATTTTATTTCTTCATGCATCGTAATATAATGCATGGAAAAATGAAGAAAAAATATGGTAATAAAATTACATGTCAATTACGAAAATATAAAAATACAATGCATACACCATAAATACAATATAGTACAATAGAGACAAATACTACAGTAGTTTTAAAAAAGATTTAAACCTTTATTTATATTCGAATCGTAGCCGAGTGATCAGGAGTGGGAATGCAATAGCACACGCCCTTTGGATAAACCGGAGTTCAAGCCCATGACTACTAAATACGGTCGATCTGCCAATCCGCACTGGAACAGCGTGGCATATTAAGGTCCAATTCCCTCAACATGAATCGTTGAGAAGACTTCTATCCTGCAGTGGATTGATAATGACTGCAGTTTACCTTTATATATATATATATATATATATATATATATATATATATATTCGAATTAAAAACAGTGGGCGCATACCTATCTAAAATACCACCACTATGGGACCACTACTACCTAAAAGGGGGAAACCTAAAAAGTTGAAACAGATGCACAAAATGTTTTAGAAGTAGGGGAAACCTCAACTGATCTAATGACGCTACTGATTAAAAAACATGATTTTAGATAATTTGTTACTTGTCAACCTGCTACGCTTTTCATCTATACCTCCTTAAATTTTCGTGTCTTAACAAAATAAGCTGATTATTAATCGCGGTTCTACTTTCAGCAGTGCTGGATTCTCTATAATTTTCTGTTTGAACAAGACTCACCATGGTAAAAATTATATTTCTGCCAAATCCATGTGGATTTGTTCGTCTGTTTTGAAGCCTGAGATGATGTGCTTGGTTCGATGTGGCCATTTTGTTGTTTATCCTTGAGATAGATAACTGAACTCACTAACTTACTAGCCGTTACTTGTATGTACAACATGACCAGTTCCTCCATTTCATTATTCCAAAAGGACAAATAAAGTACAATATTTATCCAAATATTGTAAGTAACTTTGTTGAAACAAAAAATTCATAAGTAATAAATCGCCGAAGTAGCTAGTTATTTGGCAGTAGTGTGGTCTTAAGATATTTTTTCTGCTTGGGTACTGTAGAATAAAACTGATATTTGTGTTATCCTCTAATCAGAAAATGAATGTGAACTTTCAGACTTACAACACCGACAGCCAAGTTGGAGATTCCGGAGCGTGTGCTACTGCTCTTTTGTGTGGTGTCAAAAGCCGATTTGAAACCGTAGGACTTGATGATAGCGGGATTTACGATAAATGCTTAACAAGCTTCACTTCCAGAGTGCCTTGCCTTGCGGACTGGGCACAGCAAGAGGGTAAGTAGCTTTCGTTTCTACAGTTGCTTGATTGGGAGTTTAATTCAGGTGTGAAAGAGTTACGGACACATTTAAGAAAATTGATTTGGTAAATAAGTTACAAGATCTGTTTGAAAAGTAAGATAGCAGATCTTTCTGTGAAAATATATCAACTCACAGAATAACGAAATGACATAATGAAAGTGCATTAATATTCGACGTATATCGCCCAACTCATTCAGGTGTCCTGTCATTTCATGAATGCCTTCGTACCATTTTAGTAAAATTCCGGGATATTCCTACTCAAACTAGGTTTAACTTTGTCATTTAAAGTCATCGCCATCACTTAATCGGTTCCTTAGCAGATTTTTGTTTTATTTTAAACGCCAAAATAGACGAAAGTGAGAAGGGACAAAGTCGGAATTGTGTGGTGTGTGGACAAGCACCCCGCATCCTTAACGCTGTAACCACCTTCATTTTTTTTTCAGGACCTCTCAAGGACAAGCAAGGATTTGAACATCCAAACTTTATAAAATCCCTACTCAGCTTACACCTGAAAAGGTATTCTCCACAATTCCTTGTTTCCTGCAGCATCAAACGGATTCTTTTAACCAAATACTTCAGTATAGAGTCATCGATCATAATATACCTTGTAAATTTCTGAAATGTTTTTCTAATTTTCGCCGTAATATACAGGTTCAGAAACCAGCAATTCCAGCCATAAGTGCTTGAAAGGTACTTGCTTAGTCATTATAAATGTCTTTCGGACTTCTTATGTTTAGAATCTAAGGTACTTAGAAAGCCCAATCTTCCATGAATATTGTATGTGAACGATCCATTTTTGAAACGAAGATTTCCTTTTTTGAACCATTGACAATGCATGGGCATTGATGAAACTATATTTCATACATTATTTAACTATATTCTCCATTGATCTACATTGTCACCAGTCCACTATGTGTCAAAATTAAGCACACCGAAGAGTCGGTGTGCTTAATTTTGATACATACTGCATAGTGATTTCTCCTATTGTCACTCGTTTGGAGAGGGCTGGGTTCGATTCCTGTCTGTGACTGACTGGAGAAATTTCTAAAGGTTTCTTTCGAGAATGTAATTAGCCGATCTCAGGCTGAGAGAGAGTAGGGACTGGCCCCATAAGTTATTCTGCGCTTTTGAGCCTGCACAACATGCAAATCAACCCACGCACACACTTGTACAGTATAACACACAACGACGCAATATGGCCTAAGTCGCTGATGAGCCTGAATCCTTATAATAACAGCCAGCAACACCGAAAAAATACGTATTTTAGTAACCAGTGCAACAGCTCGAAACAGAAAGGAAACTTCTCAGTGATGATTATAAATATATCCTATAAGGTGACACTGCTCAAGTTTATTGTGATGATTGTTAAACATTCATGCTGTCGCTCGGTTGTTCGAAGAACGGGATCAAAATACTTCTATGGTTCCGATAATTCCGAAAATAGGTGTCAAGTGGTGAGCGATATTAAGAGTGAACAAAACTCTTACAATCCGAAAGGAATGGCGCAGTGGACATCGACACGAACTGCTTTTTGGCGGTCGCTGTTGCATTGAGCTGCTTATACGCATGTACAGTAAGTTCACATTGAATTAAATACGCCGATTTCACAGACCAAACATCACACTGGTGCATTCGAAAATATTCCAAAAGAAAGCCATAATAGCCAAATAAAATCCATTACCATACAATGGTAATACGAAACAGAACACGTGAAACATCTAGGATAAATTATTTCTAGAGCCGCTGCTATAATTTTGTAGACTTTATTTTAGGACTTACTGTACAATACGACAATTCTTAAATGTGCATAACAGTTGTTTGCTTTAATTGAATTACAATTAATGTATTACATGTATAATTGATTATACATTAATAATGAGTTATTCTCCTAATAAATGGTTTTTTTTTCTCTTCCTGTTTTTCACTTTAATAATTCCTGAAAAGGCATTAGATTGTAGATGCTTTCATTTGAGATTAGAATAAAGGGGAAAATATTTTATTTTCTTCATCATTTTTGCCATTACAAATCCTAAAAAATAAGTTATCTTTCCTTTATAATTCCTTTTCAATGTACTCGCAGAAATACATTACCGAAACTGTCTGCCTAATTTACTATGAAAACGTAGCAGCAGTATTAAATGCCATTCAGCTTTATTCTTATCTTTTTTATCCATTAGACAGAAGTGACAAGCAATAAGAAATCCTTAAAATGGCATAAATGTTATTTGACTGAAGATTTATCTTTAAAAAAAAAAACAAAGATAGAGACATGCTTTCGAGCGTAGAATTAATCTCGAATAAATTCTCATTAAGGATTTTAATTTCGTCGCATCTTTGAGTTTTTCGAAATAAAATGGCCACGTCGAATTTATTACACGATACAACGAAGACATTAACGAGAACAGATGTTAAGGTATGCTTGTCTCCTTTTTCGCAAAAAAGTAATCCAACTATTTCGCATCACGTGAGATGACTCGCATTCAACAAATGCAAAGCCCGCGCTAATACAAGAAAATGCATAAAATTTATCTCTTTACAGACGGTGGTGGTGGTGGTTCGGTCACGAGACAAGCTAACGTAAATTTGAAACTGCCAAACTAATAGAATTATCGTGTGCAAATAGCAGAGCCAAGTCAGGCAAGGAATACTCATTCTCATGTGACTGCAGAAAATCCGGTTCCTAAAGAAGTAAGAGAGCAACTTGTGTTATCACCGAGGAATTTTATTAGTGCCGGGCTAAGTGCAAATACCTGCGTTATAATTAGTGTCCGACTCTTTCCGTGTCTCTGGATTAGTTGTTCCTGGCTGATAATAGAGTGTTACGATGGCTTTCAGGAATTTTAAGTGAAAAGGAAGGTTAATTAGCACGTGAATCTAGTATCTGTTTGGAGATGCTCCAGGTCTCATTCCCATAGCTATTATTCTCAAATCAACACCCAGCCGTGGCGGATTCCAAGTGGGGGGGGGATATTTTGGGAGAGTTGTAGATAGTGGGAGGGGCTCTCTTCTGTCATTCTTTCGTACTGTTAGCTGTATCTCGCCCGCTGACCCATTCATCAAGGAAATTGGCGTCATCAAGGGAACCTTTTGGCCCGGGCCTTCCTTCCACTTAATGTGATTAATAAAGTGTCCCGTTTATCGGGTTCGTAGCATCCCGTCGTAAACATTTTAATGTATTTGCCCCCCCCCCCCCCCCCCCCACCTTCATCCCCAAGCTTCTTACGACTTGGCGTGTGTGTATATGTGTATTCTCTATCTACTCAACTAGGACACGGTCCTTCGGTATCTCGCGTACAGGGACCGTAAGGTTACGAGGTGCGATAATTGTGTTTTGAAAGCATCTTCGTCTAGCAGTTGAGCACAGATTCAAATAAAACTTTGATTTTAAGATAACTATTAATAATATATAATGCCATTAGTTGTTGTCTTCATGTTATCTCCAAATAAAAAAAAACCCCTCTTATGACGGAGACTTGGTTAATTGAAAGAATACTGATTTCCCAAAATGAATCAACAAAGTTCAGTGGTCCCAAATCTGCCACTGAATTTGCATAGCTCGATGGTTCAAATACCCTTTTTTAAAAAGAAAACAACTGGATTCGGGATCATGATAACTTTAGATGGCTCCAGACTAAGGCTGGGCACAGATATTTATACATGCCTTGGACCTGTGTCTATATTGCAATTACTTTACAAAGGAATGAATGCTTCCTAATACGTTCTACGTTTCTGTACAATATCTAATTAGTTCTTCAGGATAAAGTAGGCATTTAATCTGGTGCCGATGTGTCTGTTAGTTAGTAACTGTTAGTTCATTAGGTCCATGTCTAAAACAAAGATGCAGGTTTCATTGACTTTTTCATTAAACTTTGGAAAATGGTTATGTCTGTTGGAAACTGAGCAAATATCTTTGTGTCAGATAAGGGAATTCATTCAGCAGAATATAACATCCGTTTCCTTTATCTAAATGACTAACGAATCAGAACCATTTGGATTATTTACATTAAAAGAACGTTTATCTGTGGCCATATTCGCTGCTGTACTTTGTCGTTTCCAACACTGTGGACAAGTAGAGTCCGAAATGGCTTGGTAGCACTAAACAGTTATCTTTTAAGATGTTAAAAAGAAAGTATAGTATGATGAAAGCTCTTCATCTCGTGTTCAACAATTGCTTCCTGAGAACAAATGCAAATACTGTCGAAGTGTAAAGTTGGCAGTGGGCCAAGTTTGTATCCTAGCAAACGTTTCCTGAGACTCCTACCTGGCCCACGGTTTGGCCCGTGGTACACTGAATGATCATTGGTGACACACTAAATGCTGAAAGCATGGGGGAAAATCAATAAAAGATTGAGGGTTGAACAGAATGGAATATTTTTATAAAAAGGCAAATTAGGAATTTAGAAAGAACATAGGCCAACTTGGGCAGAGAGAAAGAGACGGGCATATTAATCATAATAAATAAATGGGATATAACCATGTGTAATAATTTGTTCTAAAACAGACTTTACTGCTTTGAATTATAGTTTTCTGAAGCAGTACACGTGGCCATAATTAGTTCACACATTGTACTTATAAGTACAATGTGTGGCCATAATTTGACATTATACTTATAAGACCGGCGTAGCTGGCGAAACTGCTTGACTGGGAAATAGCGACGAAGTTCAAAGAAACTGGTTCACTATGCGTAGGATGTGAATGTCAGAGTACATACAACCAATCCATGAATATGAGGTAGGAAATGGCGTTATAGCAACACCCTTTCTGTTGCCCAATTTGAAATCTGTTATGGCGTTTTGAAGAACTACGTCTACCTTGGTAACACTTACCCTGGCAGACTTGAAAGGAATCGTCACACTCACCATCTATCTAAAGTCTTACGTGCTGCCGTTGAAAGCCAGTCTTCGGTTTGAACAATGTGGACCAGTGTAACACATCAAATAATTTCTTCCTTAATCTGTGTACATTTGTGGTGACTCTCCCTGTTTGTGACTTTGGAACTCATTTTTAGTATAATTTCTCTGCATCATTTCCGTAGTTTCTACGAAATCGAGCATTTTTCATGAATTATTTTTATTTTGAGTTACATCGAGATATGTGAACCTTAATAGTAACAGCTCAAGATATTTTAGGTTCTCCGATAGTGACACAGTGTAGCTGTCCTTGTATTTGAAATTTTATGCTAAATGATTTGTGTCGCCCAGCAAGTTATGAAAAAAGAAAATACCATCGGGATATTCCCAATCACGATCAGAAATATATACTGTATATTTGTTTGAAATACTACAAGCACAAATTTATTAAATTTTAAATACATACAAAAAAAAAAAAAATGAGTGCAAAATCAATAGTTGGGAAGACACTTAAAATTCGGCTCCCGGAGCTTCCACCCGATTTTCAGATTTACGCGACTGACCTGAGTAAAAATAATAATAAATAAATTTTCTGTTTATACTCCAGAATGACCACACGGTCAGACTAGTTCACAAGAAATAGTACCGTATTTAAAAGGCAAGGACTTGAACCCCGGTCACTCAAAGCATGTGTACTTGTGCACCCTCGCAACTGACTACAGCCTCCTTAGCCTAAAAATCGGTTTCCCTCTCTATAAATATTACGCAATTTTAAATTAATTCGACATTTATTGAGATGAACCCACCGACAGCAGCAGCAAGGAACCTTCACGAGACCATCATTAATAATAATTAGCGATTAGTGTCTGCTTATAAACAGACACTACAAGACAGAGAAGATAAAATGACAGAGAGATAGAAAAATTCATCAGCCGGCTGAAAGATTTACAAGGAAAAATACGTAGAGATATATACGAGATGCGACAGTTAATTCCAGAACCAGGAGAGTAACTAGATAAATGGTCATATCTGATATTCACTTAATTGGTATCTCTTTCAAAAGGAACTCCTTCTGATGTCGCGCATCTTCCAACTGTCCACAACTTTTCAAACAGTTCGTAAATGCTTCTACCGTTGCGTGTAATTCTAGTCACGATTTTCAGTTCTCTTAATGCTTTCTAATCCCAGTCCTTTTAATAAAAATTTTATTTTAGAATTTTATCAAGCGGGCGGATGATTGGCTGTTACAACTGATGTTTTCGGAAAATTTCGCGAACAGCATGTTACGATATACACTGGAGTATTGTCATGCACCAGCTGTCAAGTACTAAGACAGAACGAGGCCGTTTTACTGAGCCGTAGTTGCTTGATCACCTCCATGTAGTAGAGTTGATTTATGCTTGGACCCGTCAGCACAAATTCGGCATGAACAACAAACACCTTTAGGCTCATACAGGTGCGAACTCATCTTCAACATATTTTTGTCGTCTTGGAAACAAGAATAAATGGACAAACTCCCGAAAGAAGAAGAAGTTGGAGAGTTTGTTAAAGCTTAAACACCGTACATCTGTTAAACCAGTTTCATCCAGTTTGAAATAAAAATGTAATATTTACCTACTTTTTTCTTCTTAACGAGCTATTCATTGTTTTAAAGGATATGCTCCATATCCAAAAGTATTCTACAATACTTTTGGATATGGAGCAAGACACAGCTAGTATATACATGTAACTTATTTCAACATGTATTTAAAAAAACTTCTTGTTTATACTGCCACTACATGTTTCTACAAATTAGATTTCTTCCGGCATCCAAGCGGCCTCCATAACTATGGTCAGGAGCAGGAGTGCAGTAGCACACGCTCTTTGAGTAGACCGGGATTCAAGCCTCCGACTGATCTGCCAGCCCACACTGGACCATCGTGGAAGATTATGGTCAATTTCCCTCAACATGAATTGTTGAGGAGGCTTCCATCCATCCAGCAGTGTACCTTTATTTTTTTTCCAGCATCCAAATATGACCTCCACATCTGTCACGCAACTGAATAGATCATTTAATTTTGCCACAGACGCTTGTGGAAATATCTGACAAAGTTGATCGTATTTGCTCCAGATAAACAAGTAAATGTGGAAGCATTATCTTTAGTCATAGTTTGCCATGAAATATAAAATTTTCCTCATATTTAAATTAAAATTATAATTAAAAATTAATGGATAATTGCCTTGTGGATTTGCACATCTCATGACATAACGAGAGTCGCTGATTTTTATCTCGGTACATTGAACAAAGTTTGTGTTTAAGAATTAATGGCTGCCTTCTTTCTTCGTGGGATGATTTATTATAAAAAAAATAGAAAAATTGTTCATAATTTTAAAGGTGAATAATGAAATGTAAAAGTTCAACTGGTTTTCTTTTCACTTGTGCTCCGGACAGGTCATTCACACGTGAATGGCATGTCCGGAGCACAAGCGTATATTTACGAAAACAAAAGGAAAAATAATTAGTTTTCCTTTTAATGTTATCTAGAGAGAAAAGGCCAGAGGCTTTGTAATAATTTAAAGTTCGTTATGATTTTCACCAGTTTTGCTTATATCAAAAAGGATTCATAAAATTTGGTCACAGCTGTTGTAGCTTTCGAAATTATTACGTTGAACATTCTAGAGGATTGTATAATATCTATTTAAATTTGTTGATCTGTTTTTGTTACATTGTCCTGCGATGTGCACTATATATGACTGAATGTGCTTTCAGTGTTAGAGTTTTTTGTCCTTTGTTTCTCCCTTTTGTTGTTCCAGCTAAACAGGCACTACGGTGCCAGCTCCCTATTCTTAATGCGCATGCCTTTCACATATCAACAAAGACCAAGAAAAAATTTTTTAAAAGTCTTTAACTTCCAATACCTAATGTATCATCCATTAAGATCTCCCCACGGCACCTCTTAGCGCGTGATGTGTTTCATCGCCGCTACCCCTCTCTCTGTCTTTGATCCTGATTGTGTGTAAGAAATCACTCGTCTTGAAGCGACAATAAAATTCCCCATTGTATATATTTATGGGTTTTTGATTCGGTGACAAACACAGCGCCACCTATTAAGTGATAAACACACCTTGGGACTCGAGATTGCGTAGGTTAAAAGAGTAAACAGGTATGGAATAATTTATTAAATACAGTTAGAGACAGTACCGTGTGAATTATGCAAACAATGAAAATGCATATAGAAAAACTTCCTTAATTTGATCTTGCATCGTTCGAAATATTGGCAAATGCTTCATAAAGTCATTTCTGCTTACACAATTCTTTTATTTTTTCGAGGCTGTGGTTCAATAATACTGTTTTTTTTTTATTCATTAGATATCTTCACCCTTATTATGAACCCTTATTTTAAACTTATGAATGTTGCCGATTTGTTAATTATAGATGTTTGTGGATTATGATTAGCTGATGTCACCCGGGTTCTGTGATGTTTCTCTTTATAATGTACTTTTATCATATTCTGATTCCTCAATCCTCCCCTAAGTAAAAGGCTTCCCTTGGTATGTGTGTGTGCGCGCGCGCATGTTACTATTTTTTAAATCCTGTATTTCATTTTTTTTTAAAGTCGACTTCATAGCAGAGCTCGTTAGTCAATTCCTGCTTAAAGGATTCATGTCCTTTTGAAGAAAAAGAGTGACGTTCATGATATGCAAATTCTGATAGAGACAGTAAGTAAAGTTGGTAAGGACCAAAAAGAATGAGAGCATTTTTTTTATTCATGACGTAGCCGAGTGCTCAAGCGAAAGGGTTCCGAAGTGCACGCGTTTATGTGATCATGGTCCGTGACTACGGTGAAATTCTTGTATTTTTTATATTTTGTGAACTCCTCTGTAATCACGCTTTCTCTTTAACTCTGGTCGTCCCAGAGTATAAAGAGAAATAATTATATATTTTAAAGTAGTGTAGAAGTGTTAGAGGCTGAGAAGGAGTCTGCTAGAAGTTCAATTTATAAACAAAAATAAATGAGGAAATGATTACTGGTATAATTGTTTGCAGTGATCTTGAGGTTGCTGGCCTTCTAATATTTCCTATGAAAACCCATATGTCCCCTTTCCCCTTATCTAGCGTTCCTGAGATGCGGATTTCCCATATCTCCTTAATGCTTAGCTGGACTACTGGAACCTAACTCAACTTATCCAACCTTCGGTTGGTAGAGAAAAGCTCCAACGGACGCATTGAAAATCTGTTTAACGTGGCATGTCGCTTCGTTCTTGACTTACAATTATGACTATATAACATTTAACTATTTATAACATCGCTTATAAATAAAAAATAAATGTCAGTAATGAATCCAAAAAGTTGTTTTTATTTACTTTTTGTCTAGTGTTACTGTAGGAGTGTCATGGCTCTGGCAGTTTATAAGCAGCCGCCATTGCTGTGATCTGTAAATAATATCAGGACGTTGTGAAGGAGATAAAAAAAAAAACAGAACCCCTAGTAATCTCTTCAATAGCTGCAGAAGAAAAGGACTAGGCTCTATCAAATCTCGTTAGGTCTGCGTATACTTCAACATTCTTCGTTTTGCATTAAAAATTCGATAACTAATAATGCGTATACAATTGAAATTTTTGCCAAATTGAAGCATCTGCTTATTTGACGTATTCAATTGAAGCTACGAAATTTTGGGTCATTCAATTTGGAATTAAAGAGGTTTCCCTGTATTTCGTTACCTCAACTGTTTTCCGTACAATGCTCGCCGTTCCAAGAACAGAACTGTGAGTAGCTGAGCTGAAAATAGGATTGCAAGTCAAGTGAGATTGTTCACGTGAACGGGAGGCCATTATTAGAATTTCTTATCGATTTATCGGAATTCAAAGCATATATAAATTCTGTGTATACTATCCAATTGAATGCATTGTACTTCGGCACAAGATTGCATCGGATGAAAGAGAGGAGAAGAAAAGACCGTCTGTCTTTGTCATTTTGTTCGTCGTCGAGCTGTTTGCGATGGTTAGGGGGAGATCGCAGCGGAGCCTTATTTATTCCAACCGCTTGATGACTGCTATTTGAGTGTAACATAGTTTCATGAATACCTGTAATGGCCGCGAGGATGATTTCTACTTTATTCCCTATGATTTGTGCCCGTGACAACTGCTTAGCATACGTTTGAAAAGCGTTCGACTGGTAACCACTTTAGATTTACAAGTTAGCCTCCCTGGTACGTGTAATGGAGAATATAATCTATAATTTAAATTCACTACGCCCAGATCTTCTTTGCGAACGACGTTACAACAGAATATCAGATGTTGCGTTAAAATTCAAATATCTACAGAGGTTTCCCTTAGGGCGAGTTAAATTTCCAGTCGTATTTCAAATTGCCTGGTTAGTACAGCAACCACACTAAACGAAATTCAATGTTATTACAAATAACGATATTATCACAAAGTAGAATCAACAATGAATAATTTCAATTCTAATTCCACGTTACCTGCTTACCCACTTAACGTTTACTAAATACAATAATGTTGTATTTATGAATGGATAAGCTACGTAAAAAGAGTATAGCATTCTTAGTAAATTTTGTTATTCAGAATCCAATTATGGACGAGACATTTGAGAAGAAAATTAAGATTTAGACGATTCCTCCCTTTGTTGACTTTCTTTATAAATACAGTTTTTAATCTTTAATATTTTTTGGTCTTTAATTTAATTATCATCCCTATTTCCATTTTTAAACGTTTTATTTTTACCATTTGATCGTTACTGTTTATTCATTTATATTTTTTTATAAGTAAAGCTTTAACGATTTCTTGACTTCGTAATTTAAATATTTTCTTAAACGATTTCGTTAACTTGAAAAAACCTTGACTGTAAACACATCGTTATGTCTCTGAGACTTTTATGGAAAAGAATCTGTAATTACTACAATTAAGGTTATTACTTGGTGAGGTGCGATTCTTCTACCTTGGTACCAAGATACCCTAATATTCAAAATAAAATAAAAGCATAACTATAAAAACACAAAGAAACGCTCACCCTGAACAGCGCAAGCGGACGATTCCCCACCCAAGGAGATGCACCCCTGACTAATTAACATTAATACCTCTAATTGTGGGGTTATCACGAAATAAATTGTAGAAAAATTTTATTAATTTCATGCATTCGTTTCATGAAAAGTCGAAGTAATTGAGAAGTTAAAAATTTGAAATGCCTACCTACACTTTTTTACCAAACACTTTCCTCTGTAATAGAATCAAAAGATTGTCCGTTACCGGAATAAATAGATGAGGAAAGGTTGGATGTGCTTAAATTTAACGATAATATACTCTCTATTGCAAAAATGAACCGCTTTGATGCCATAAGAAAATTCGCCTTTTGTATCGTTACTGATCTTGTTATTAGCATCAGAATATTTACACGTTTTTCTGGATATTCAAAAAAAAAATAACTATCCAATACCGTGTTTTGAATTTTACCAATTTCTCTACTGCTCTACCACTATGGAAGTTAATTTATTCCACACGCTACCCGAAGTTAAACTTCATGAGATCTTCTGTTTCATAAGATGCTATATTTATGCCCCTGGTTCTTGTCTCCCTGTTATATATCACAGCATTTTGAGTATTTAAGGTGTCTTGGTACTAAGGTAGCTCCATTGAAGGTATACTTCCATCGTTCATTTTACTGATCCCCTTTACGGCCTTATATATCTCAATTAGGTTACTCCCCACCCCTCCACTAAGATGTCCATTTACCGTGCTTTGCAGTCCGTAAATTCTAAGCCGTTGTTCATATCGACATCGAGTAGTATCCCTGATCAATCTTTTGAATCCTCTTCAGCTCTTTGTTTTTTTTTTACAGCTATGGCCTCCAGACCTGAATATAATACACTGATTGCATCTTCGTAATTGTCTTATAGAGAGGATCAATGAAGTCCTTTCTTTGGAAGATCCTATAAATCATAGAAAGGACACCATGTGCCTGCATACTATTTTTAACTCTTTCTCCGGGATTACTTATAAACTAATAAATAACTTCTGGGTTTCTGCTTCCCAGGTAGAAAACGTATATTTAAAAGCATTAAACTTATATCATTTTTCAGATCATTTCTGCAAGCGATCTTTTGAAACAACATGGCCGGATTCTGGTTGTTAACTTTCCTTTATTCTGTATTACTACCCATCATTCTAAAAAATCGCAACACTTTAATTTCCTTTCTTGATCAAAGACTGTATCAAGGGATTTATTTTTTAAAATACCCAAATTCAAACTTTCAAAGTTTGATTTTATTCCAAGTTCATAGCATTTAAAGGTATTTTAAAAACCTCTTCTCTTAATTAGGTTATATCCTAATGAGATTTTGTATACTATCAGTAGCAGTCCTATAAACTGGGTGGCACATCTGTTTAATAGTGAGTAGGTTTTCCTTTAGCCCTCGGGATGCCCTTGATTCTTCTTGAGTGGACTCAACAAAATGTCCAAAGCTTGTCACAGGGATGCTGGTTAATGTTGACCCAATTGTTTCCCACGAATGTCATAAATTGGATAGCCGCGGAACTCTACTCCAAAGAGTACGTTCCGCCTCATCGTTCAGGTGCCCAATGGGATTGAAATCTGGTGACTGGAGTAAGCTGAATTCATTCCCATCTTCCTAGAACCAGTTTGGTACAATTCTGGCCCTGCGTCCTAAGAAAGAGACACGGGACCAAAATTGTACAGAACTGGTTCGCGGATGGATACGCCGCAACTATGAAGGGATGCGCCAGGAAGGAAACAACTTCCAGATAACATATTATTGCATCAGGCAATCATGTATCCAATCACTGCCTGCAATAAAGATATTAATATGGTATCCAAATGTTGCTCCACTGGTATCAAGAGCCCAATATTCTCCCCAAAAACACTTCCCACACGGCCACTATCAGCCTGCAGTGTTGACACATGGAAGGATGGGTCAATGGACTCGTGCTGTTTTTTCCCTATCCTGTTCCTTTTATCAGCGTGGAACCGGGATTCGATCGAGGAACGTTCTTCTAGCCCTCCACCTACTGGTGTTGGTGTTTATGAGCCCACCGTAACTGTACCTTTTTTTTTTTTTTTTTTTTTTTTTTTTTCCTGGCAAGATTTGAACCCGGTTTGTTCGTCGGCTGCGATATCGCATTCTTGACAAAATAAGACGAATTGTGCTTTCTGAAATGTCTCTTTGGTTGTGACTACAGTACTGGTTGTTATTCGACTGACTGTGGCCGTTCTATTACCCTGCACTAGTCTTGTGAATCTCCGTTGGCTTCTTGCATCAGCGAACTATTTTTGACCGAAGGATTGCCGTTGGCTAAATGTTATTTTATTATTGGATCCATCTTGCTACACTCGAGAGACAAAATCCCAGCAGGAATGTACTTTTAGAGATACTAATACGGCTGCGTCTGGCAACCACTACCATGCCACTTCCGAAGACGCTTAAATGTGTTGTTTTGTCCATAAGCACTTAAATGTCCAAAGAGCTTCCTACGCACTTGCCCACTGCTTTATACCGCATGGTACTAACACATGAACGAGTGCTCCATTTCATGAAAAGGGTAGGTATACTTAATGAAATGTCCACTCAGTGTATGCCAGAACTGTGTCTATGCTCCTTAAATGAAAGAAATAACTATCAGTTTTGGCAGACTAACACCAACAATCGTACTATTCTAAAAATCCAACAGATTGATTTCTTTGCTACCATATCATAATAAACTTAAAAAAAAAAAAAAAAAAAAAAAAAAACAGTTCGTGAATAGTTTCTTTCTAGGAGATACTTGAAAGAAATTTTCTCCTGAATGGGTTCGGTTGCTAGGACATAGAGATTTCAATTCATAATTTTCAAGAAGTTCGTCACCCACTTTTTATCATTCAAGAACTCATAACAGGAGCAGTATCTCGTATGGTCCGAAACCAGCCATTTCCCCAATCAAGCGATCTTCTAAGCAACAGCAGCCTCTGGCGAGATATAAATATTCTCTCGCTTAACAGCGTTCTCCGCACAGCAATCTCGCTTCTATTTTCTTCATTACGAAAGTAGGTGGGGGGATAGTTTAGTCCATTCCTTCTTTACTTTGTTTCCCCCATTTCCGTTGAGACCTTGGGAAGAATTTCATTCTCTCTTAAGACTTTTCTCGCTTCAAGCAGAAACATCTTCCGCTCGAACAACGAGAATCAACATTTTAATAACAGCGGTCAAATATGACAATATCTTTCAACTGTAGTTTCCATAGCAACTGCATCAGTGACTCTAATGGAGAAACTACGACCAAAACCGCCTTTGTCGATTTAGTACTATCCTATTTGATTTCTGTTGAAGTGGGCTGTGGTATTGACTTCTTTTCCTCGCACTTCGTCTCTCTATCTCTCGGTGTAGATTTTGAACCTGCGTTCAGATGAATCGTGAAATTTTAATTTACAAATACGTTAAATGAGTTAGAGTAGGTTTTGAGATTTCAAAGACACTTGTTGAAAACCAATTAGTGTTACCAGCTGATGAAGAATTCTTAATTCCCTTAAGATATCTTAAGGTATATGGTACAAAAGGTGGTTGATGGCTATATCTGGAATTTTTTTTGAAATTGCTTTTATTAATATTTTCAGAAGTTCATTATGTGGTTATTCCTAATAAATTAGTTTGAAAGTGAATAACTTTAAATAAACTGCGTAAATTGTCATAAAATTAATTTTATTGTGCACAAAGTATTACATTATTAAGTGAAACACCCACAAGTTTTTTTTTTTTTTTTTATAAAAATCCTGTGCAGGTATTATAACCTACAGGTAACCGAAAGGTATTATAACCTACAGTACTTAGAACCTTGCGTGGGTTTAAAAGGTCGAGAAGAGGAAAGAAGATACTTGTTGACATTATACTTGAATTTCTGAAGATTGTAATTTTCAAGAAATACATGTGGAGGGAGTTTGTTTCAGAAATCAGAAGGTAAAGGAATAAATGAGTAAGAAGGAAAGTTGATTCTATAAGTTTAAAGTTGGATAGTAAATGGATGTTGACTGGTTGCGACACCTTTGGGGCTGGTTTTAAGAGGGGGGGATTTGTTAAAAGAGAAGAAGAAGAAATCTTTATTGTATACAAAATGCATATGCCGTACACAATACCCTTCACGGCTAGAAGCCAGGGGTTTACAGTAAAGGTTAACACAAGGTAAAAGTCTAATATAAAGGTTACAAAGGCTAATACACTGCAATAAACAAGGATGAGATAGGAGAAAAAATAATCTTATTACTAATTATACAAATATAATGAAATGAAAGCAAATGGAAAATTTACATATGAACGTATATACACAACAGCATGTTAATATGCTAATTTATCCTCCAGGGAGCAGTCCTCTTACAGTGTTGGAGTCATCTGAGCAGGCGCAGAAAGTTGGAGCAATGTAGTCAGGGATCCATGGGAGTGATGGACAGGTCCTTGGGAGCAGGTTCTAATGCCCTGTGACATGGTCCTGAGAAGGAAGTCGATGGAGTAAGTTCTGCCTGTATTTTTTATCCAATGCGAACTTGTAGAGGTCGCCATCCAAGGAGTATACGTACTGCAGCATTTGCACGGGTATGAAGCGATCGGATAACTTTAACCGGTTTGGGGTGGCCTGGAGGACTGGATTGGCCCGAAGGCTTGGGACCGGGATCCTCCAACCGCAGTTGGCCCAGAAGTCTGGGTGTGAAATAATGTCAACCATCATTTTTACAGAAAAGACGAGTCTTCTCTCATGGATAATGGCAGGAAGACGTCTGATGTTTAGAGATGCTGCCATCTGGGTGGTCCTTCGTGCAGGGGGAAGTCGGAATTTCCATATGGCCCACTTCAATAACCAAAATTCGCCCGCAAAAATGCGTCTTAGATGCGTTGCGGCAGTTGAGGTCCAGACTTCTGCTCCATAAAGAATGACCGGATAGACACACGTCTTAATATACCTGCACCCAACGGCCTGGTCATGGACATGCATAAGTTGTTGCTTAAGCATCCACCGGAGTTGACAGAATTTTTTTTGCAGGTGGTCTATGTGTGGTATAAAGGAGAGCTTCTGGTCAAAAATAACGCCCAGGTCGGTGTGTTGCTGCACAGCAGAAATCGCGGATCCTCTTATATTGGGTTGCACCATCGTTGGGTTCCGTTTGAGCGAGAAAGTGAGCTGTTTCGACTTCTCAGGATTGATGTGAAGGCCGAAACCGGAGAGGAAGGCCTCAAGGTTCTGGATTTTATGTTCGATTACGACATTTGTGTAGTCAGCAGTGTCTCCGGGGTTGATAACAGTGAACAGCTTTATATCATCGGCGAAGGTTATATCAGTTCGGCCCGTCACGAAAGGCAGAAGAACGGCTGAGAACAAAATACCAGAGAGGACCCCACCTTGTGGGACTCCAGTTGTAATATTTCTGGTGTAGCGTCGATTGGCATCGCGAACAATAATCGTTCTATTCTCAAGCATTGACTGAATGAACCAGAGCACATCTCCGCCAATGAAGTAATACTCACGTAATAGCCTTATCAACGCGTGAACGGATACGGAATCAAATGCTGCCTGGACGTCGATATAAGTAACGGTGATTTCCGAACCGTGCTCAAATGCTTCGAGGATCGTGGTAGCGGTACTGACTAGATTTGTAGCGGTGGATCTTGACCGGGTGGCATAGTGGATCTGCGGTGGCTGATGTGGCATTATTTGTGTGGTTAACGTTTTCAGAAGAGATTTCTCAAATACCTTTAGTAGGCTTGATGCAGAAGAAATAGGACGGAAGTGACTGGGCTGAGAAGCAGAGCGTATTTTTGGCAGCGGTCTTACTAGATAGACATGCCACATAGGAGGGAAGAATTTTTGATGAAGGATTTTGTTAAATAATGACAAAATGGGATCAACAATAAATATACTCAGGCATTTCAACATAAACTGAGGAATCCCGTCTGCGCCGGATGCGGCCGTAGGTGCTAAACTGTTTATTGCATCAATCAGTTGATATTTGGTAAGTTGAACTGAATTTAAGAGGTCGGTTGAAATCGGATTGATTGGTAATTCCATTGGTGTGATGGATTCTGGCTGAGCCGCAAACCTAGTTATGTGGTCGAGCCAACTGCTCAGATTGAGTGAGTGAATGGCGTCCTCTGATTTGCTTCTATGGAAGGGCTTCCCTTTATTTATGGTAGCCTCTAGGTGAAGTTTTATTGCCTCCCTCTTATTCCTAATGAAAAGAGCCCTGGCTCGGGAGAATGCAGTTCTGTCCGAGGGTGAGCCGGAGTTTTTCCACCGCTTGTGCATGTTCTGTTTGACGTGGAAGCTTTCAGAGACTTTTCGACTCCACCAGGCCCTTGAATGCTCTGTAATGGTTAGCTTCTTTGTTGCAGCATAGAGAGAGACAGTGGCTATCCATCTTGTCATTAGGTCAATTCCGAATTCAGGGTCGCATTCCTTAAGGACATCCCATGGAATTGCCTGGGCTGCATAAACACACCTTTCAGGATCAAGGTATTTGGGCGCTGTAATAGTTTTGGCTGTGACTTTCCTCCTGCCAGAAGTGATGGGTATTTCTGTTTGCACAGAGAGAATGCTGGGGTTATGATCAGACTGTAGGTTGCTTGTCGGGTTTTGATTAGCCATACAATTTGCTGACGCGAACGCGAGGTCCAATGTGCTTTCACCCCTCGTGGGTGGTGTGCTCACCTGTTTAAGACCTAATATGTCTAAATGCTGACTTAGTCTTCTCTTGAGGCTCCCCAGGGTATTTGGGAGATTGAAATCCCCACACACGATATGCTTCAGTGATGAATGGAGATGGTTAATCAGCCAATTGAGGAGTTCATCAACTACTTGTGCGTCTGGAACTGGTGGGATATACACTGCGGCAATGTCGAGAGAAACGTTCTGGCTGTTGTTTTTAGGTTTTAGTGTGACTAGAACTGCCTCGAAAGAATCGGTCTGGCTCGATACTGAGTGGAGGATAGAAAATACCTGCTCATTGAACAAAATTGCTACTCCTCCTCCCCTGCGGTTTTCTCTAGACGTACACACCATCTGATATCATGCAGGCCAAGTAGAAGAAAGTGTTTCTTCACTGGGATCAAGCCATGTTTCTGCAAAGCAAACTACATCCATTGAACTGGACAGCAAGAGCTCCTCAACTTCATTCAGTTTGTTCCTCATGGATCGCACATTTTGAAATAGGAGTTGGAATGAAGCTGTTCTCCTGACCTTGACGAGGGATGTACACTGTCTGGTCCGTCTGTGACGCCTTGCTGGTTTTCGATGTGTTGAAACCATGACAGGGATCGTAAAATTCAGAGGTAGAGATGACGGAGATTTTGAGTAGTTTTCTATCACCGTTGAGAGTCTCTTTTCCGTAGGTGTGTTAAGGGCGAAATATGGAATTACCTTTTTGCTATGGCCAATCGCATATAGAGCAGCTCGGTTGTTAGTTGGGAATAGAAATACATCGTCTAGTCAGAGTCTGGACTGTTGTGGACGCCTCTCAGGGGTACTTGAGGGTATCGCTTCATTTCTGCTTCGTGTTTCATAAAATGGTCTGATGATGGTGCCGAGGGGCCATTTGGTGCACGTTCCAATCCTTTCAAACTGGCTTCTGTCACAATAGATGCGAAAAGAAGCATAAGATGTGCTACGAGTGTTCAATTTCTGAATCTTGAAATCCAACTGGAGTTCCTCAAACAGTACATCAGTGACGAGTTCTGCTGACGTGTTAGGGGCCAAACGCGACACAAATAAACTGCTTTGGGAGAGTCGGGGTGATGAGCCAACCGGTTTGAAAGGCTGAAGCTTCGAATTTAGAGCCAGTTCATAAGAACGGCACCCATGGAGTATCTATAGAAAAGGCATGCAGCAGAAACAGAACATCTGTGTGAGAGAGAGTGAAGAGACTTTTTAAAAGATGGATCATTTATTAACCTAACTGTCTTTTGAATGGAGTCCGGAAGCCTGAGAGAGATGGAGACACCGCCCCAGATGTGAGAACAGTATTCCATAGTAGGGCGGATTTGAGAGATTTGTACAGAGGTCAGTACATTGTTTAGAAGAAAAGTAACACCAAGAACGAAAGAGAAACTTTAGTTTTTTAGATGCAGACGAAGTAATATTTGAGATGTGCTTATGTCACGAGAGATTAGAAGTCAGGGTAGTCCCTAATAGAGATATGTGAACTTGTCTAGAAATCTGAGTGTCATCGAAGCTAAGCATAAAATCAAGAAAAATTCTTTTTTTTGTGATATAAGACAGGACTGAATTTTAGGAGAATTGAAATTAACTAAGTTATTTTCCCCATTGGAGAATTACCCGAAGAAGAGCATTTAAGAAATTGGTAATGGATATTCGAGACGTTGAAGCTGTTTGTGCAGGAGTTTCTCAAAGTGGAAGGTGGACTGCAATGTGCTATCATCAATAAAACTGTGGATTGGATTTCCTGCCAATGAAAGAACGTCACTGATGCACAAAAAGAAAAGAGTGGGTGAAAGAACTGAACCTTGGGGAACACCAGTATTAGTGGAGAGATTAGAAGATAGGTGCCTCTGTAGCCAGGTGGGAAGGAGCAGCAGTGCGTAGCACACGCTTCTTGATTAGACCGGGGTTCGAGCCAGTCACCACCAAATACGGAAGATGCGGAAAGGTCAGGGAATGACCACCGCATTTCCCGGAGCAATATGGCCTTAGTTGCTAATTAAAAACCAAATAACAAACAAACAGATTAGAAGATAAGAGAGCCATCTGCCATCACCCACAGTGATCAGTCAGAGAGAAAACTGATACCCAATTACAAAAAAACAGTCGGCAGTCCATGAAATAGAGGATTATTTATTTAGAAAAAACTATCCAAACACGATCCGTTGAAACGTCAAGAGCAACTGCTTGAGTTTAATCAAACTTTTCCATTGTCCACAGATGGGCAACATAAGCCAGTGTATCACCAGTGGATCGACACTGACGAACTCCTTAATGGCGTTCAATGTTCAGGTGGAAAATTTCAAAAAGATTAGGGGTGAGTGCAATGGAACGATAAACGGATGCGAGAGATTTATCACCATTTTAAGGAAGTGGTTAGATATGAGTAAATTTCCAAGCAAAAGGAAAAACAACAGTGGAATAAGAGAGTGTAAAAAGGAGACAGAAAAGTAGGCTCTGGACTACAGGTCTTGAGAAAAAGTGGAGAATTACCATTGGGACTTGGAGCTTTCTTGATATCACGATTGTTCAGAATTATTCTGACATCCTTTTGACATAAGACCACAGGAGGGGTGGTCTTCTCTCAAAAGGTTAGGCCTTTTACACAACGTGGATGAGTTAGTCGATCACAGAGACGATGGTAGCATGCTTTTTCTCCCAGAACTCGGATTTTTCGTCCAGCAAACAGAAAATCGATCATAGAACACACGCAAGTTACCAAAAGTATACACGGAGCAATATGGTCTTAGTCGCTGATGCTCATAAAACTTTACTATAACAACAACAACAACAACAACCTCAAGGACCAACTACTTAATAATTGATACAAGATAAACGAATAATTTTGTATATAGGGTATAAGTCTGCTTGGGGAGCACAGTGGTATCATCACCGCCCTCCCCACACCGGGTGGAAAAGGCCCGGATTCGAATCCCTTCGATGATGCAAGGAACTTTAATGGGCTTTTTTCACTCCGTGGATGAGTTAGTCGGTCTCAAACGTAGATAGCAAGTTTTTTTCTCCCAGAAACTTGGGAGTTTTCGTCCAGCAAACAGGCAAATCGACCAGCCAACACACGCAATTTACAGAAAAAATACATATGGGTAGATGTAATCAATTACGGGTGACCCTAATATAATAATTTGTATACAGGGTATAAGATGAACAGTTACTAGTAACAGCTTTCAAATCTTTCCTAATTAGGTCTGATGATGGAGTCAACATGGAATCCAGAAACGTATCATTGTACGGAAGTTTAACTTTTTTTTTGGAATTAGTAAATTTTGTTTTGAAATGTGCGTATTAAAATTTAGTATTTAGTTTGGATTTCGGAAAAGTCTAACAGAGCGGATCAATCTCAGACCGTTCTAGAGGATGTTGTGTGGGGGGGGGGGCTTCGTTGAACAGTCTCGCAGGAATTATAATCACAAGACAAGATCGGATTACGATTATTGATAGTGTATACTATGTTAGTGTGAGAAGTCACGTAAGTCATAGTAAAACGACTGAGACCGTTTACTAATAGCATACTTACAAATTTCATGTCATACGAAATGGAGAATTTGTCTTCTTACCATGATATTTTAGATAATAAGGCCGTTTCCAAAGACAGTTCTAATTCCACAATAACAAAATATTTGAGGTAAATCTCTCAATCATCAGTTTATTGGCTATTGAATATCATCGACCTGCAAGGACTTGTATCAGAACTCCTTTAGTTAATTATGGGACGTGCACTATAATACTGTCACATCCTGATGATTCAGAAATGCTAATGCAGATAAAATTTAATCGATGACGAACAAAAAAAATTTCAAATAAAATCAACAATTGCAGTCATTGCTGATTACCTGAATGATTTTTTTTAAGTAACTCTGACTTCCCAGCGATGGAGTCCTGGTGTTAGAACTAGATATATGTTTACATTAGATATAACCACATATACACTTTTTCTCACTGTAGCATGATCTTAAGAATTGAGTCCAAAAAGTAATCTCAGTAAGTTTTGATTATCTTTGAGCGTTCTCACCTCATTCTTTGACTAATTTTCCCCACCAGTTTACCCTGCATCAAAGTAGGTTTTTCTAGTAATCACTTCCTCTTCTTGTTCAAGAAAGATATCTGAAATATTATCTAAATAAAAGAATGCTAAAGCGAGTGCATTAGATTATTGGTTATAGTTATTTCCAATACAATATATCTATATACACTGAGTGGACAGAAATCATGGGATACCTACCTACTAACGGGTAGACCCACCTTTCGCCGGATAACGGCAGTCACACAGCGAGGCATTGAGTCCACTAGTCATTCCTGGGTGGAGGATCCAGAGCTCGAACGGACCTTTCCACAGCATCCCAAAGATGCTCCACTGGGTTCATGTTCAGTGAACGGGGAGGCCAGTCCATGGTGGTAAAATCTGCAGAATGCTATTCAAACCATGTTCTACTCACCACGGCTCTGTGGAGAGGCACATTGTCCTGCTGGAAGAGTCCATTACTCTGTGGGTTGGTCGAGTTAATGGAAGAGTCCATTGCTCATCTGCATCCCTTCACGATGACCGTGAAGGGATGCAGACGGTCTGCAAGGATGGACACGTAACCTGCACCGTTCAGAGATTCGTGTAGACGTACTAGAGGTCCCAACGTGTACCAGGTTGAACACGCCCCAGACCATTACCTACCGTCCACCTGCCTGAACAGTTCCTTATTGACATGACGGTTGCATAGCTTAGTGCGGTTTTCGCTTCCGTCCGAAATAACTGGAAACGGGACTCATCGGACCAGGACAGCCGTCTCCAGTCATCCAAGGTCCAGTTCCGATGTTCTTTCGCCCAGTTGAGACCTAGAATCCTGTGTCGTGATGCTAGCAATAGGACTCTGGTGGTTCGGTGGCTCCCATAACCTATTGCGACTAATTTTCTCCTGATGGTCTTGGTCAAGACGTTTTTAGCACCTCCCTCGTTGAATTTTTGCCACTGCAGCTCTCTTGTTGGCTGAAACAATGCGAGACAGACGTCGACGGCCACGTTCATACACCCACAGCGCTGTCCACAACGAGATGCTATTCCGGAAATGGCGTATGCCCGATACACCTTGATACTGTCGAACGGGGATAGTACAATTTCTGTACCACCTCCACCCATGCGTCGGGCACCCACTACCATCCCTCTTTCAAAGTCGGCTAACTTATGACGTTTATCCATACTGACATCGAATTACCATCTGTGTGAATGCAGTGTACCTATATATCTGCCCAGCGGGTGGTTCGTCCACTAGCGAGAGGGGTGACAGCGTCGCGTTGCCCAGGAACCAGGCACTCCATGAATTCTGTCCTTTCAGTCTATATATTTGAATATTGTGATGTGAGAAAATAATATTTTAAAGAGAATTTTTGGAGAATATTCTTCAGAATTTTACAGAAAAGTCTTGAGAAAAAGTGGAGGAAACTAATCCCCCCCCAACATCTTTATGTTGGGGGGGGGGGGTTAAACCTTGTTTTCTATTTAAACAAATAAAATTTTCCAATGACGACTGAAAATACCCGACCTTTCTGCCATAGGATGTGGGTATAAATACTAAAGTATTTATTTTTTAGGCTTATGAATTATCCCAATCTTTCTTGAACACATTATAGGTATCTCTTTCGAAAGATATTCGTTACTGCTTAAAGATTTCTTTTTCTCTGGAATTAAAGATAAATCTTGAAGAAACAGCAGTGAAACAGCAGTGAAACTCCTAACATGGAAAATACTTTTGTAGTCTTCATTTCAAAGAAGAACGGAATTTTTAGGGTAAGCCAGCCCTCGTCAGCCATGCAAAGCAAAGCACTGAGGCCTGAACCGATAACACTTGTCAATTTTTCTACGACCAACTAAACTAGAGGCATCCCGACTGCTTAGTTGCATTTCCGCCACCCCACTGGCCTTCCATTGTCGCGAACCGAGTTTCTTTTCTCTTTGTAACACTGAGCGATGAACAGGTTGATGGAAAGGCTTATCTCTTTCACAAACACAGATAACACAGAGTTCTCACGACTTAACACACAAGAAAGTCTTCGGATATCCGCAAAGGAAGAGGTGGAGGGTTGCGACTTCGTAAAGCGGGCTATCCTTCCATGCGGAAGTCTTTTCCCTGCTGTTGTGTTGAAATGAATAGCCGCTTCCCATCAAAAATACTGATTAAATAAATAAATAAATAAATAATAATAATAAAACATTTCAATCGAATTTAATTGAATTCTGTTAAATTTTCGATTTTCACAGTTTATTTGAATTAAATTTAATTCAAATAAGCTGCAAATCGAAATACCTTAGGGGAAAAAAAAAACAAAATAAACTCAATCGCGCGAATAAAACAAAATTTAATGAAAATAAACTCAATTGCAGTAATTGAACAAATTGATTGAAACTCCACTGAAGTCAGCTCTGTTGCTTATATCAGATTTAACGACCAGAATTCTATAAATCCGTTATTGACGTTCCAGAGAGTGGGAGAAGACGCGATGCTTCAAAATGATTGAGCCGAGGATGCTGATGTCGTCTGAGGAAAAGGGCAGGAGCTCCGAATTTCTGTGTTTATTTAACGTCTTACGCCGCGCTATTTTTCCTCTACAACCTTCTTTTTTTATTTTGGCTTGCTGTACCAGCAGAGATTTGTGGGTGCTCTCTAAGTCCATTACATAGACAAATGCCGTATGGATTTGACGATTTTCCGTCTTCTTCGGTCGTAAGCGTGGTTATAATCCTAACATTAGAAACAGCTGAGCAGTGTAGTTATTCTTGTACGTTTTTGTAACTATTAAATTTTGCCGAGCTAGCAAAGTGGTAACTTGAAACGAAATAAAAGCCATATCTAAAAAAAAAAAAAGTACAAGAAATAAGACTTATATTAGAAACCCTCAGAAATTTAACTGCAACTCCCATATTCTGCGCCCGCTAAACAACATTGGTTCAAAATATTTCTATTCCCAATACTGATCCATCTTTTAGTTTACATATTATGTAACATCCTGCATATAAAGACATCGACAAATGACGTGTAACCTCATACAGTGACGCGAATACGTCAAGGAATTTATTGATGCGTTGGCGTATCAATAAATTCCTTGACGTATTTATTGATGCGTTGGCGTAAGTAAATTCACGATACATCACCCAAATTTATAACTAGTTTACACACCTATGTGAGGATTCCTGTCAATCAGATGATAAGCTGCCGTCCTTAGAGTGACTTATAAATACATCTGTGAAGTTTTCTTTCGGTTAACTATGTTTATTTTCCGACCACTCCACCCTCCCTGTTCATTTATTGAAAGTTTTAGGAAAGCATCCCCTTCCCCCCACACACATCCCCCAACAGTATTTGCAGACACGTTTTTCTCGACTGGCTGCCTGTGACCGTGCACTGATTTATGGCGCCATTGTGATTAACCAATTTTCCACCTGGTGACTGCTTGGCCTGGCACATTGTGGAAGAAGTGCTCTTCCTGCGAAGGTCTCCGACTTTCCGTTGGCACATGCAGATGACATTTAACACGATTTATTTGTGAAGTGCTTCTCACCGCTTCCATGGATCACAAAAGGGCTTCGAAAAAGTTTGATTAAAATGGAAGACGGGAAGTTTCTTGCAAGAAAAGAGAGAGTGAAAAGTGGGAGGAGAGAAAGAATGGCCGAATTATTTCAATTCGTATTTAGCATAATTTGGTCACCGTAAAATGGATTAGTGAATCGTCATGTGATTGGGTTACTCTGATGTATTTTCAGGAAAGTCAACCGGACTCGTCACTACTACAAGGGTGACCCACGCTACCCCTGCTGCTATGTATGGTCATTCCGCCAATCGTTACTGGGAAAGCGACGACAAGATGGTAGAAGATGCCAGAAATACCTGTAAGGATATCGCTCGTCAACTTGTCGAAGATGATCCAGGCAGGAATATCAATGTAAATATTTTCTCAAATATCTTTTATACGTGTCATAGACTTTCCAGTTATATATGTGTAAGGTTTGCTATAAAATTTACTACCAGATTAATGTTGGTATCATTTAGTACTGGGATTGTTTTTCTGTAACAAAGAATCAAAAAGTTTGTAATTAAGCACGAATAAATGTAAAGTTTGCTAAAAGCGTAAATGTTAATGCAAAAAAATAATTACTTTGCAGAATGAAATGGCTAAACACAGGCGAATAAATCCCTTCTAATCAACTCTACTCTTTTTTACTCTTTCCCGTATTTTATTTATCTACATGGTTACTTCAATCCTTTATTTCTCTAAAATCTATCCGATGCCGAAATGAAAGAGGGAATGGAGTGGAGTGGCGTGGAACATGCTGGAAACTGTCGGAAAACCTCGTCTTTCATATCCTGGAGGTATGCGATGTCGTAGGAAAAAGCTATGACATTAAGGAAGATTAAAGAAACAAAAAACATATGTTAACTGCAGAAAAGTTCGGAATGCTTTTAAAATTCTCTCAGGACTCACTAAAAGGTAGAAAAGTAATGCATTTCAGAACACGATCGCATTTGCAGATCGAAAAACCGATAAGGAGGGATGCAAGAGGGGACGAGAACAGCAAGAGTTCATTGTTGACGCCAGACTGCGAGCACAGTTAGAGGGTGGGGGGAGGAATGGTTGGAATATAAATTGGATTGCAAACTTACAGTGAACGCATAGAGTGTCGGATCGGAATCTGAACTCCGCCTACCGCAAACCATTTCATTCGATTGTTTAGGGACTGTATGTACATACGGAGAAACATGGTTGAGACACTCTCTGTTTACAGAGGTGTGAAGATATCGCACGTCTCGTGAAGACAAGTCCGGATTGTGTTTGCCCAGGTATCAGCTCAACTGAATAGAGTCTGTGGAAACTGTAGACCTGAAATCAATTACGAAGGTAAACTTCTAGTAGATAATGAAACGTATGCAGTAAATTCTAGCTAGCAATGAGTCTCCCTTCTGGTGTATAATCTCTTACAAAGATGTTTACAGCAGGAAAATTGTGTAACAGATTTTTTGCTTACTTTTCAGAGACTTGTTTCTGAAGAGGGGTTTAGCGAATCAAAGTTGGTAAATGTTTGGAATGAAACACAGAGAAATATCTACTGCTATGTTCATCTTCCCAAATGAATTTCCTAAGTTTCCGTTTTTTTTTTTTTTTTATTAATGGACTATTTTTCATACCTTTGAAAAGTTAGTCGGCGTCTAATCGAAAAAAATAATCTATCTGTAACAGTATATCGGGTTTGCCAATTGCTAAGAGAAAGAGATCTAGGGCCAAATTATGTTTGAGACTGTAGGAATTCTTAAAGTACTCTTCAATTCTGATTTGTAGTTAGCCGATTTCATGTACAGGGAGCAGGTCTCCCCACCCCTTGATCTGTTCTAGGGTTTTAGCCTGCACAACGTGAAAATCAGTCCGTGAAAACTCACTTGTACATAATCCCCGTCATAACCAACCAAATCTTATTACAGATACTATTGAAAAATAGTATCTGTAATTTTGGAATGACAATAATCCGAGCCACTTCCTAACTCTACCAGACTTTTATTAGACCTGGCGGGCTATGGACTATGGTCGCCTTTTATAATTAGACCAACTCTTTTCATAATAAAATCGAATGTCTTAATGGTGATTATTACTGTAGTAGGAGTTGGGTTTCCATCAACCGAAATCTTCTGATAAATTGTAATATATAATCTTAAGGTTTAATCGGCTGTATTTTGCAAGCTGTTCCAGAAGTTTCATTTCCCGACTATCATATTGGGCTGAATGCACCAGTTCTTGACCGATCACCGAAGAAATTTCATTAGTTACCGTGGTACGACTAGCCTACGTGTGTATGTACATTAATATAAAGTGCACTTGGCTCGAAATGGACTTCACTGATTGTGGCATACGCAGCTACGTCAGTACCAAGTACATCCTTTCATTCGTAGTACCCCAGGGAGCTCCTCTACACGAAAACAGATTTAAATTATTCCCTAAGTTAGAATCAGAACTCTCGTTAGATGACGACCAGCAGGTGACATTTACTTCCCTTTTTCTTGCTGCCACTGCAATTTGCATCTTAATGAGGACAGCTACGTCTAGGACATCAGGGACTCTGTTAGAGATGGGGATATTTATGCATTAAGACTGGTACAGCTAAGTAATCGATTTATAGACTTTGGATTATGGTGTTGCCCATTATGTTTTGTGTCTATCAGATACAGAATGAACAGAACTACAGTGAGGGAGGAAAATAAGGAACGGTTTACATTAAGAAAGTTTTAATCAATATTAGATACAAATATTATCCAGTAAATCCTTTTTTTTTTTTTTAACAATACGCAAAATTTACACCTGACGTTAGAATGCACTGTATGTCCATAGTCAAAGACAGGTAAATACAAAATGGGGCTACCTTTAATCTGTATAACAGCCCCAACGCTGGGAATATATCAACCAGTAGATATCCACCAGAATTCCCTTTCATTTCTCCTGCAAAGCCACTTGAATCGGAAGAAGTCCTTTCGGTCGCAGCCAAATCTGGCCCTCCAATTCATCCAACATATATTCAGTAGGCTTGAGGTTCTGGATCGGAGTCGATCAGTCCAACTTTTCAAAGTTATTGTCCACAAATTTCACTCTATGACTAACATATTACTATACTGACAAAGCCTATTTCTATAGTTCTGTCCACAGTGTAGCTTGCATAATTATCCAAAACATCGAAGCAAATCATGGACTTCATAGTTTCGGGTACTACCACCCACGGACCAAGTCCAAACCTGAGACCACCTCCGCCAAACGTAGTGGTCGGGACGATATACTTACCCTCGTGGGTGGCTTGCAATAATCATGTCCAAATTTTCCATTCCACACCGAATGGAAAAGACCTTGTTCGAATCCTGTCAATGACACGAGGAATTTTTGTAGATATTTTTCACAACGTGGTTGAGTTAATCGGTCTCAGGCAAGGGTAGAATGGTTTACTCTCCTGGAAACTCGAGTTTTTTTTTTTTCTCCATCAAACAGCAAATCGACCACAGAGTAGACTGAATTTACAGCCATTATATATGGCGTAATATGGCCTGAGTTGTTGATGCGCCTAAACCCTACAACCAACCGACTGACTGATGACACACTCCGACAGGAAGAGTTTTCAGGCAGTCGCTACTCCGAAACACGTCCATTGGAGCTAAACATTATGTAACGAGATTCTTTACTCCATCTTTGTCCATGAATGCCTGGAACAACGCTACTCCAATCCCTGTTTCACATTGGTGACCGTGATATTGGCTTATGCGCAATAGCCCTACTATTGAACCCAATGCTCTGCAGTTCCCTCCAGATGACTGACATACTGCGGCGTTCTTGTGGCCGCTTGGATCTGCTGCGTGATGTTTCCTGCAGACGACATGCAAGAGGCACGAACTGCCCTCTAATGGTTCGTCGAACACGTTCTGTGAGTTTGTGCAGCCATCCAGACCTTTTTCCGTTCAGGTATCAACTGCAGTCTTCGATCTTTGAATAACATCCGCCAAGAGGATTTGAAAGGTTCAAACGAGTTACAGTTGCGCGCAGAGAAGGGCTACCAATGTGACATTCAAACATCATCCAATATTGATGGACTGCAAGTTTTGATACACGAATCGTACTGCCTTTTAACTACTGTTTGTGTACACAGGCAGGTCCACGAGATTTACATTGGTATATGTCACCTGATACGCATGCGCGGTGACTTCTGGCTCACTACATAATATTCGTGGAGGGAGTTTCCAAATAATTTTGGTAATGTAGTGTATAAACTCAGATTACGCCGTTCAGATGGATAAATAGTTGACAATGAAGAAGAAAATAAGAAAAAGGGGGACATAGAAATTAAGAGAACCAGTCATAAAGTAATAACTAACTCCTGCTTATTAAGTTTTTCACCTTAGGAAATAAAAAGAAATTGCACAGAAGCAGATCTGTTAATAAGGCAGATGGTCATGTAGCATGCCCAAAAAAGTTAAGAAAAGAAAATGCAGTGAGAGTTGATGAATTATAAAATCTATGAATTGGCCGCAGACCTTTCCTTTCATTCTGAACTTACTTCGATATGTTGGACAGACAACTTTTGTAATCTGAACCTACTTTTGCTAACTTTATCCTCTTGCGTAGCATCTTGATACAGTGGCGTAGCTACCCTTTTTTGGGCCCAGAGGCAAAGAACATGTTCGGGCCCCTACTTAATTAATGAAAATTGCAAAAAGAGGAGGCAGCCAAAGACGAGGGGCCCAGAGGCAATTGCCTTGCCTGCCTACATGGTAGCTACGTCTTGATATTATGTCTTCTTAAAATCACCAAAAACTCCTTATCATTCCCAAAATTCAACTCCATAAACTTGGGTGAACATTCTAAGTACCACTTTTTTTTTTATTCTGATAACAAAAAGCAGACTAACCCAATTCCATGAATATTACTGAAGCATGTTATAATATATTGTCGTAGGATCCTCCAGGTCATCCTGTAGGAAGATAAAAACCAAAAATAAATAAATCATGAAGAAGAAAAATCGTAGAGTTAACTGGAGATATTTTTCTTATAGGTCATCCTTGGCGGAGGAAGACGCCATTTTTTACCTCGCAACGAGAGAGACTTGAAGAAGCAAGGGGACATGGGTCGTAGAGAAGATGGTCGTAATCTAATCGATGAATGGCAAAAGGACAAGAAGACGAGAGACCTCTCCTACCATTATGTGTCAAGGAAAGAAGAATTTGATAGTATTGACCCCTCAAAGACAGACTACCTCTTAGGTAAGACATTAATTTTCTGACCTCGTCAATCAAGCGTAACTCTGAGGATAAAGTGTTCCTCCCCCCCCCCCCCAAATCTAAAATAAAAATTCACCATAATTAAGTTCGATACAAAAGCCTAAAACTATGAAAAAGTCATTGAACATATTGGACAATCCTCGCGGTTGCGCTTTTGGGAGCTGAGTTAGTAAGTCTCCAGCGAGGGTAGCATGATTTCCCCCTTCCGGAAACTTGGGTTTTTCGCCCAACAAACAGACAAATCAATAAGCTGGAGAACACACGCAATTTACAGACATAATATATACGGCTTAAGTTGCTGATGCGCCTAACTAACATAACATAACGAACATACGAGTCTTTCTGTACATAGCTTTTGAGAAAACTGGGTTTGCTGCTTATTGCATCGACCTCATATTATAGGGGCACTTCGCCACGAGTTGTCTTGTTATTGCACTACTATAAATAAAAAGCACTACTCCCACGGAGAAGCATATTACTTTTTATCTAAAGTGTATACCACTACCCAGACCGGAAACGTATTGAAACTCGGTTCTGGATAGTGGCATACATTATATAAGAGCAATATACTTGTCCATTGGAGCAATGCTTTTTATTTAGAGTGGTACAATACCAAGGGAATTCGTGGCAAAGTGTCTCCATTATATGAGATCGACGCACTAAGTAGCAAATTCAGTTTTCTCAAAGCTATATAGAGAAAGAGCCCATCCCCGACATTGACCGATAGAAAATTTTTGAAAAAATCATTCTGGTCTTTTTTTTTTTCAAAATTAAATAACAAAAAATTAATGAAATTAATATCAATTTGATTTTAGTTAATATTTAATATATCGTTATTAATTTGTGATCTGGTAATTTAGCTTAAAATTTCTTCTGGAAGCCAGAATTGACTTCCTACAGGTGTCAGCACCTTTGCAAGTTCTTTAAAAAATACGCTTACCTTCCTAAACGATTTTCTCTCAGAAAACAAAAGAGATTTTCTTTTCCTATTTCAGCGGAAGACCTGAGAATTATCTGGCTTTCTTTTATGACCTCAAAGAAACAAGTTTTTGCCAAACAATCAAGAAACTCTGTGGTTGCCTTTCTTATTTAAGATTTCTCTTTTGACAAAATTGCGTCATTGAAGCTTGCAACTTCCAATTCGGTCCTGTTCCTCTGTTTGCTAGGTGAAGTAATACCCGTCTCCTCGCCCTCTTTAAATATTTACACTCAATTTTGCTGCACAAATGCTATATCACTGCTTCTGCTGAAGTCCTTGCTGGTAGTGATTGTTGAGTCACCAGGAACGTTAGAATGATGGCATGTCACACGCCGTGTTGGTGTCGAATACAAATGACATAGTTCTTGTCTTGCATATAATTCCATTTCGATATACTTCAGCAACGAACGGAACTCCGAATGGGCTTCTGTTCCAGTCTAGTAACGCACAAATTGATCCCAATTACTGTTTTAAGAGATTTTACATAAACATTTTCAAATAAATGCGATTAGCTTTAATTAGGTAGTAGTTACATTTACAGACATTAGTTTGGAAGGTAGCGACTACTGGTAACTTAGAATTATTCAGTTCTAAATTTAAATGCGGTGAACTTTATCAAATGTATACCAACTCTCCAAAAATATAAAGACATGTTCAGTAACAGTGATCACTGTCGCTGTTCTCGAGATCATTTCAAATGAATATCTGTTTTTCTCACGCATGTGAGGTTTAAAGTATGCATTACAGCTGTCCAATCTCACTATCCCTAGTTGCGTTATGTGGTATTATTACCTCCCATCTGTTATCTGGGAGAAAGTCATCATGTGTGTTTGTCGCTATCGGTTTTTATAGTTCGTCCAGCTATAATTAGTAGTGGAAAAATGATGATAAAATTAAGAATACAGCATCAGGCATAAAAAATATCCAATTAGATTATCCGTTCCTTCTAGTAGTTTGTCGAATCTTTAAATTCATTCGGACTGCCAACTTCCACAACGCCAGCGAAAGTTTATTCCATTGATCGATTACTCTCTGGATGAAAGAAAATTTCAACGCATCCGGCCTTTTACAGTTTAAATTTATATCCTTTTTGTATATCGTCCGAGAAAAGTAAGAATTCTATCGACATTTAGTTTAATTTAAACTAAATCGCAATTCTATCGCAATTAATTTAAAGCCTTTAAGACTTCAATCAGGTCCCCTTGAAGATGACTAGTTTCCAGAAGTTCAGTTTACGGAACTCAAATCTTTTTTTGTAAGAATACTCTTCTGTGCCCCCCTATATCCTTCATAAAATGAGGTTTCTAAACCTGTATGCAGTGTTCTAGATGCGGCCTAATCATTGCCTTATACAGCGGGAAAATCACCTTGTCTCAGTTAGTAAAGTTTATCATTGACAGAATCCCATGAACTCTCCTAGCAGCCTGTCTGCCTAATCATAGAACTTCATGGCCGACTGTACAATTATTACCCCAGGACTTTTTCTTTCTCCATTGTCTTGAAGTGCTGGATTATTCCTTCCCTTATGCAGTACCTTGCATTTATCAATATTAAAACTCAATTGCCACTTCTCAGTCCATACGCCTAATTTATCCAGGTTTTGTTGGAATAGCATACCCTGGTTACTGTCAATAACCGTCCTGTCCACCATTGTATAATCAACAAACTCAGACATTAAATCTGATATGCACACATCAGTAACTTTAATAAATATTAAAAACATTGAGGCCCAACATTCCACTCATAACATTAATCCATGGAAACAGTGTCCATTAATAAACACTTTCTGTCTCCTACCACTCAAACATTCCGTTATCCAAAAGAATTGCTGAACGCTAAGAATATGATTTCAAAATTATTTTTTTGGATCCAGTTCCTTTGTTGACTACCTCATAATAGCTAATCAGATTGAGCAGCCAAGATCTATCCTTAAAAAGCCCGTGTTGTGATTGCTGCATAACTGCGTTCTTGTCTAGATGATTTTGCATTATCTCTTTAACCACTGATCCATTAATTTCCCTTAAACAAAAGTCAGGCTTTCAGGTCTGTAATTATATCTCCCTCCCTTTTATCTTCCTTTGTAAATTGGAAAGGCATTCCCTGATTCCAAAGATGCTCTCATAATTATGACTAATTTGTTTAATTAAGAAAAATATTGTGCGCTATTAGTTTAAAAGTATTATTTTCCGTTATCCAGTTGAGATATCATAACTAATGATAAATATTGAAATAAATTTATTTCAAAACATGCTGAGAAGAGCCAATAGCAAAAATTCATTTCAATGTCGTATTTTAAATATGTAAAAAAAAATCAAACTATTTATTTTCTGCTAGTGTAGAGATAAAAACATTAGGACATATTGCTTTTAAACGCGAAACTTTCATCTTAAACCTATTTAAAGATGGTAAAAAATTCCTCGCATACACAGTTCACGAAGGTGTTTCAAATCCATTATTTTGCATCGACGCTGCGGTTATTTATAACTGGGGGAACGAATCCAAATGCTGTAAATCATCTACCTCTGTGCAATTCGCCGAAATCCCCAGAAAATGTTAAAGATCTTCATTCTCAAACGCAGGGTGCATTAAGCTTTCTATACACTAAACTGAAATGGCTGTATAAATCACGTGCTGTCAACCTCTAATTGTTTTACAACCCCTAAACGGCCGTCGAGAATGCCGCAAGTTACACGTGCCGAAAGCAATGCTAAACACTGAATTTAAACCTAAACAGTCGATTCATTGCGTTATTCTACTGTAATCAATTCGGGCATTTTATTCACATTGGACTTTTAGGAATTTCTTCCAAAGCCGTTAATTATTTCTGTAAAGATATGCGGCCTGTCGACTTACCTGTGATGTAACAAATGCATATGGAATGTTGGGAATGTTTTAAAGTGGAGCCTTTAGAGCTTTAAGGGTGGTGGGTTTTTTTTTTTTTTTTTTTTAATTCATTCGAACTTCGGTCTCTAATTGCTTTCAACTGAAGTTGTCTCTGTCCTTTACTCGTATCGGTAGATACGTCACTAAACGAATAGAAATCTTTCTTTAATGTCGTAGTAAGACCATAGCAACCATTTGGTTTTTCTTCTTGATACAAGATTATATCCATTTATCCCGCAAATCATTGGTCAACAGCGTGTACCAATGTAACCATGGCAACAGAGAACTTGATGTCATCGGAAATGAAGAAGTATATTTAGACAGGTGCCAGAAGGTAGTTTTATTGTGATAGTTGTCTCATATCATCTGCATGCTTGAAGTAGATGGGCTGTTCGCTCGATGCTTGTGGCTTCATATACAGCTTGGGCATCATTGACTCCAGTGACAGAATTTTTTATGAGCCTTATTTCGTGAGGTTTCTTGGCTTCCCCTATCACTGGATCTGTCAGCCCATGTCTTTGGGAACGCATTCAAATTCAAGTCCCATCAAGATAGAAGGAACTGCACGGTTTTTTCAGTGTGGCCCCGGGTAGTCGGTTGGGGGGGGACGCATGCTTTTTCATCCCATAAAGAAGGAAACTAGCCATATAATAAACGCAATTTACAGATAACTACATACTGATGGCACAAATTTAAAACGTACCCTCTTTTAAGTTTTTCTTATGATTTATGGATACCTGATTTCAACAAAAGCCTATTGCTTCTATCCTTCTTTGTTTCTTCTTTCTCACACTTTAAACAGCGGTTTTTATGCCTGAGATCGTTCCGCCCCTTGATTTATGAACACTACTCGTGATCACATTCTCAGAACTCCATTAAATATTAAGAAGCAATTCTCCACCGAAAACTTCTAATCCTCTCGCTCTCTCTCTCTCTGCTTGGAGGCAATATTAACCACACTGTGGCAAGATACTTTCAACATTCGTTTCTCGCTGCCCAACTAAATTTGCAGTCTTGTCTCAGAACACATCTCGTTGATGCTGAAAACATCTAATATTCTCGAAAACAACGACAGGAGCCGCAGTGTGCGACTTTATGAAATCAGAATGTTTCTGCTTTTAATTTAGGCAGTTCTCTACCTACAACACATAATGATAAATGTACGTCTTCTTTTTCAGTTGTGATGCTATCCTGACTCTCTAATAAATGAAAGTAAAGTTGCCTCTATAAGTGAAATTTTTATAAAAAGGAAAATCGGTTAATAGCATTAACAGAGGCATATGATGCAAGAAAGCAAGCTTACACAGCATCAGCAAAAAAAAACACCTTTCCATTTCACCCATCCATTCGCTCCAAAAGTTTGTCCACTTCTTCCTTGAATTTATTTAAGCTATCAACTTCCACAACAACAACAACATAAGACGGAAATTTGTTCCAGGAATCAACTACCCGCTGGCTAAAGGGAAATTTCCGCACATCTTTCCTCATGTCTTTCCCTCAATTTGAATTTATGCCTCCTCAGGTTCGTAAATTGAGCAAGCGGAAGAATCCCATCAGAATTGAGCCAGCTCAAACCATTCAAGGCCTTATACACCTCGCAAACGAAGCAACCGGTAATACACAAAATCTACCCATTTTATCAGGCTAAGACATCTAACAAAATAGTCAATGGTACCATTTTTTATCAGGCTAAGCAATCCGGTAAAATATTCTTTAGCATGTTAATCAGGCTAAACTTTTCGCTTTATGGTGTTAGCCTGTTTGTCAAGTTGAGCAGTCTAAGCAGGGTCAGCCCAGTTTACTAGGGGAATTACTTGTTAGCCTTTTGTCAGACTAAGACTGACAAACAGGCTAAGTTAACAGTAAATTTTTACAGTAATTTGTTAAATTAACAAGTTATTATTAACAATAAATCTAACAATAAATTAACGTTATATTAACGCGCTGGTTCCGTAAATCACTATAAAAAGTCTCTATCACATCTACATCAAAAAATGTACCAACGTTTAATGTTAAAATAAGGGGATCATCAGCCATTTTCAATCCACTGCAGGATTAAGGCCTCTCCATCAACTTTCCAGTTCCTTCCGTTTGTGCAATGGCCATCCATTTACTACCCACAAACTCATGAATTTCATCTGTCCATCTCCGTTGTTGTCTTTCAGGTTTTCTCTTAGCTCCTCTTGGGTACCATTCTGTTATTTTCTTAGTCCATCTGTAGTCATGTCTTCGAGCTATGTGTCCTGCCCAAGACTAATGCACACCGTTCTTCGAAAGACAAATTTCTTTTTAACAAAATTTGAATTTATAGCATACTATATCACACATTGCGTATTTTAATATTACCCATCAAGGACTGCAAACTCCTGGAAGCTGCATGACCCCTTTATTCTAATTCCAATAATGAGGCTTTTATTGCATTCTATAGAAAGAACAAAAGAAAAACTTAAATCATATTGAGCAGAAGAAGCTTGTTACGTTATTGAGAGAAGGCCATTACGAAATCCTGAACTTTTCTAATTCATCATCATCAGCCATTTTCAATCCACTGCAGGATGAAGGCCTCTCCAGCAACTTTCCAGTTCCTTCTGTTTTGTGCAATGGCCATCCATTTACTACCCACAAACTCATGAATTTCATCTATCCATCTCTGCCGTTGTTTTCCAGGTTTTCTTCTAGCTCCTCTTGGGTACCATTCTGTTATTTTCTTATTCCATCTGTCATCATGTCTTCAAGCTATGTGTCCTGCCCAAGACCATTTTAGTTCTTTAGTTTTGATAAGAATGTCCTTTACTTGGGTTTGCTGCCTAATCCATGTGTTTCTCTTCTTATCTAACAGTCTGATTCCCAATATAATTCGTTCCATCCTTCGCTGTGTAGTTCTCAGCTTCTCTTCCATTCTTTTGGTGAGTGCTCAAGTTTCAAGTCATGGTGGGGAGTATACATTGGCTCATTATTTACGTTTCAGACAAACTGGGATATTGCTCTTCAGTATGTGACTATATTTCCTGAATACTATCCATCCAAAATTTATTCTTCTCTTGACTTCCAGCCATTTATCATTATTACAGCTAATAACTGGTCCCAGATAAGTATATGACTCCACCTTTTCAGTTACTGCTCCTTCAATCATTATGTCCCTTTCTGTGGCATACTTGTTCATCATTACTTTTGTTTTAACCATATTCATCTTTAGTCCAAAATCCTTATTAACTCTGCATAACTGATTAAGATTTTCTTCTAATTCTTTGGGATCGTAGCTTATGACCACAATGTTATCTGCAAATCGTAAATGGTTTAGGTACTCTCCTTCACATTGACTCCTTTCTGCGACCAGGCTAATCTTCTGAAAGCTTCCTCAAAGGCAGCAGTAAACAGCATCGGAGATGTGTCTCCTTGTCGAACTCCTTTCTCAATTTTAAAGCTGCTACTGTCTTTGTCTAGTGTAATAAAGGAGGTAGCGTTCTCATATATTTTCTTCAAAATCATAATATATGGGGTATCTATGGCTTGTCTTTCCAGTGCCCGAAACATTGCCTTATGCTGTATGGAGTCAAATGCCTTTTCATAATCCACAAATGCCAGGCATAATGGTGTTTTGCATTCATTTGCCTTCTCCATTAGCTGTGACATTACGTGATAAAGGCGATCCATAGTTGAGAATCCTGTCCTAAAGTCAGCTTGCTCTTTCGGTTGATTCTCATCAAGTATTCTTTCTAATCTGTTAGTAATGACCCTTGTGAAGAACTTGTAGATGTGGGATAACAAACTAATTGGTCTATAATTTCCAATTTCTGATTTATCTCCTTTCTTATGCAGCAAAACTATGATTGCATTATTCCACTCCTTAAGTGCCACACCTTTCTAATGTATTTTGTGAAGAGCCTTGCCAGTTTTTATGTCACGTCTCTTCCTTCCAATTTTAACTACTGTACAGTAACTTCGTCTTCTCCCGGAGCTTTCTGATTCTTCATTTTCTTCAACTCATGTTCTATCTCATCAGGAAGGATATCAGGTATGTTGTATGTGTTACTAATTTTCGATCCATCTTCCCCACTGCTGGCATCATTCTCTCGCTCCTTGTATAACTCTTTATAGTAGTTTTCTGCTATTTTAATTATGCCTTCTCTGCTATTCATAAGTCCTCCAATGAAATTATGTGATTCCGGAGGAAATGAACGCGCTGATTCCGAAAATCACCATAAAAGTCTCTATCACGTCTACATCAAAAAATGTACTAACGTTTAATGTTAAAATAAGGGGATATATGCGTATAATTCAAGTTTGTAATACAAGTGTAAAAAAAATACGTTCTCTATAACTCATTTAACTTCAGAAAAATTATCATAAATCATAGCGAAACAGTTATATTTCAATAATATATAATCAGAATACCTATAATTGTCCTTAAAAATGTTTTCTACTAAGGTATTTTCTCTTGTACTCCTACTTACTCTCTTGTATTCCTATTTACAAGGAACTAACAGTAATCCCCCATCATTATAGGATCCCAGCGACCTTGGTACCGCTTTTCCATCATGGAAATATCTTGATGAAACTGCTCCCCTTGTTCACCACTCACATCTCCCAGATTTTCGGGGGGGAAATTCGAGATGGGAAAGAAGAAAATGAATTGTCAACTACATTGACAGCCCATGTTTTTGTAGAACTAGAGTAATTTAGACACCAACGTTTCATAGTTTTCTTCTTTCCTATTACCCAAAAAACCATGTACTACCGCCTTAAATGATCTCCAAGCTGCCAATTCAACCTCCTTTAACTGGGTTTCAAAACATTGTCTTTCAGGAGTTTCCTAATTTGGGGTCCTACGAAAATTCCTTCCTTAAGTGTGGCACACGTTAAATTATGAAACGCACTTCCAAAGTATGCAAATCCGCTACCTTCTTTATTTAGTCCCCTCACGGAATTTTTCATCAATCCAAGTTTGATGTTCAGGGGCGGAAGAAGAACCTTGTTTGATTGCAATAAAGGAAAATATTTCACATTGCATTGCCCTGGTATGAACTCGTCCCGCTTGTCCCAATGTTGCACAACATAATGCTCTTCTGTCGCACAGCTGTCCCGCAAACACAAAAAAAACAAACAAAAAAAAAAAAAAAATATTTTGTGAACCCTCCCCCATGAAAACCAACAATCTTAAGATTGCTGCATATGTTCCAGCCATAATCCTTGTATTTTATAGCATGTAGAACCTTAAACATGCTTTCATGACTTTTTTTAAGTCCAACTGATGGAAAATCGTTGCCATTATGAAGCAAAACTGCTTTTAAACTTAATTTTGAGACATCTATGAATAAACGCCATTTATCTGACTAATGCATGACACCTAGTTCTTTCAGAAGTCCAATAATGCCTTTGCAAAAACAAATACTGCCCTCCGTGGCAAAATATTTCGAAAACTTTTCATGTCTTTTTCGAAACACTGAAATCTTTGTTCCTGCTGCGAGTATATTCCACTACTGTAACCTAGAACCTAACAGCTCAGCTTGTTCCTTCGGCAAATTTAAGTCTTTAACCAAATCATTCAACTCTTCTTGTTTGATTAAATGTACCTCACTACCTGAACTTACTGTCTGATAGTCGACATCTTGTGAAGTGGAGGCTTCCGGGTAATCTTCAACTTGAACTTGATCACTATTATCTTCTCCACTACTGTTTGGAGGATAGATTTGAAACCCTGAGAACATGTCACGATCAGTTAATACTTGCAAAACCTTGGCACAGCCTACAAAAATCCTCACCAAAAACACTAAGTGTGCTTGCTCTCTGCAAATTGTAAATTGTTGCATCGGAATTTGAACGTAAGAACCATACGTAGAAGTCTGTTTATGTTTATCACAAGAAAATCGAGGCCAGAATCGATTGTTAAAATTAAGAGAATCTATATCTCTTAAAATAAATCAGCATGTTATACATTACTGGCTCGATTATGCGAAATTGGCATATTTTGGTAAAAAGTAACTCCCTCTATATTTAATAACGGTGATGTGATGTGAAACTATCATGGTGATCTTCGAAATCTGCGCAAAAAAATTGGTTAAAAACAGCATTTAAGTTCTTGGAGGTAAAAATAGTGTTGGATAGTGTTATAAGAGTTTATGTCCGTATATGTATGACACGAAATACCAGATGACAATAAAGTTATCAAAATATTCAGAGTCTACAAACTTTTTGAGTGAGAATATGAGACAAAATTGCTCTGGATTTATCCACAAATTCAGCAGACACTAAAACAGTAATTTCGTATATTTTCCTCAAAGCATAAGCGAAGAGTTCCTTCTTCGATCCCAGACTTGTAACACTCACAAGCACCTCTGGGTTATTAAATCTACTCTGGAAAATGTGTGTCTCGGCAACTGTTCTCTGCGAGAAGACAGAACCGTTCATTTTGTGTGTAGTGCTCCATTGCTCTCACTAAATACCACCTGTCACTGTGGACGGTAGAAGATGGAACTTCTATCCTAACTTTATTTCCATGCTCGCTTTTGTTTTTACTTCCACTTTTCACCGAGCATTCCATAACTCCATTGCCAGAACTGATAGAGAGTGGATTGATGGTGGCAATTCTCCACCGGATATAAAATCGAAATTTACTTCTGCAAATGCTCATAAATCTTCTTCGCCATGTCGTTTAGCAAATTCTGCATATTTTCCATTTTGAATTACATCTCTTTGAAGACAGCCCCTCATTCGTGTTCTCTCTCTTTCTGCCTTTATTGTTATTTATTGCTTTGACTCTCTTCTAGCCTTGGCGACTTTTTTTTTATGAAAGCTCTTTGTGCCCACAGCCTGGCTGTCCAATGACGAGTAAATAAACTTGTGAGCTGAAGCAGCCTCTATGTCGGTTTTATTTTGAAATGTTGCAACCGTTTCGAGAGTACCAGACGTGACCAGTTTTCATCGATTATTTAACCTTATGACCTTCAGGAATTTTTAATGGGTCATAAAAATTCCGTACTGTCTGGCTACAATTATGGATTTCATTTACGTTTCGTATATCCTCTGACGTCATCGTTACATCACTGTGATGTAATTGTCTCTCGATTACCGTGTGAAACATGCAGAATTGATTTTTGATGTAACTTATTAACGCTCTCTCTCTCTGCCCATAACCTTTACAGTCTATTATCATTTTGATAATAAATTAGCCTTTATTTCCATCGCATTTGGACAACCTTTACACGAACTTAAAAACAAACAAAATAGTAATAAAATTTGAAGGTTTTGCACGAGTAGAATTACCTAAACATCGTTATCCTTAACGATGATGATCGTAGGATCATTAAATACTCTTTAACTACGATAGAATGGTTTACTTAGGATATTCGATTTGACACGTCATTTGATTATAAATAGCAAGCACGCAAACCTGGACGTGTGCGTCCGGACGCGTTCATATATGCCGCATTCTCATTTCATACACCACCTTGATAAAGTTTTCTCCCTCGCCATTTATGAAATAAGGGCGATGGTAGGGACTTTGTGTTGCTCAGCGTGGTTTTTATTTACTGCTGGAGCCGTCGTGTAGTCCAAAACTTTAAACTTTTTATGTATTCCCAATGTGCATTCCAATGAAATGCATGTAGCTCATGCTTATTTCGTTATTTCTGACTTTCTCCTAGTGCTCTATGAGAATATATTATCCAAATTCAAATTTTACCCAGCCTACTGATCAGTGTTTCAGTTTCATATTAGGCTGGGTTTTTTTTTTTTTTTTTTTTTTTCCGTCCGCCCTCCCCCAAGTATACACATCTCACACTTTGGAATGCTAATACACGTCAACACAAATGTGTATGACAGGTTGCCTGCCACTAAAGAAAATGTCTGTACTGTCGTGTTTGCTACAAAACGTCAGTTCTGTAAATTCTTCTAACGGTCCGAAGAGGTAGAAATGTGAGATATGTATGAATCCAGGATCTCCCAATCCAGGGTATTGAGATGGTCTTATTTGAAATATGGAACTGAACATCTTTGGAAGAGTAAGTGCTTGTAAATAAATATCTCCGCAACACTGGCACTGGCGTTCACTTATTAAGATCGGTTATGGTTGTGCAAGGAACCCATAGACTAGAAATGGCGAACTGATGACATTTTGAAGACAAACTTGTTTAATGGTCCAACAGCCACACCTACGGTAAAAGATGCTTCCTCCCCTGGATTTATGAACGCGACCCATGATCAATTTCTCAGAACTACATTAAATATTAAGAAGCAGTTCTCTACTGAAAACTTCTAATCTTCTCTTCCTCTTCTTGGTGATAATAATAACCACCTTGTGGCAAGATAGACTTTTTTTCAACATTTATTTCTGGGGCCTAACTAAACTTCTCAGAATACCAGTCTTCTTGACCGAAAACATTTAATGTTCTAGAAAAAGAAGCCGAGAACTACAGCGTATGATTTTATGAAATCAAAATATGTTTATACTTTTAACTTAGGAAAATCTCTACCTACAATACGTAACATAAAATGTATGTTTTCTCAGTTGTAATGCAATTCTTACTTTCTAGTGAATGAAAATAAACATGTCTTTACAAGTTATATTTCATTTTTTTAAAGGAAAAACGTTATCACGAATTAACCATTAATACTGTTTACTCAGCGTATTTACCCAACAATAACACAGAAACAACAAACTGGTATGAGTCAATCAAAACTATTTTGGACACACTTCTACCTGCTGATGATCATTCTATGGACATGCATACACAAAGTGAGATGGGTACTAAAAATGCAACGTACACATCTTTAGTTGACACGGACCCTTTTACTATGGAAAAACTGGCACATGCTATTTCAAAAAAAATAAATAAATGCCGCCCTGGCATTGACTTAGTGGAGAGCATTTTCATCAAAACGTTTTTTTGAATTAAAATCCGAACTGCTGTCGATGTTGTTCAATAAATGCTTCTACAAATGTATTTTCCATGATACATGGAAGCATGCTCTCCTGAAAATTATTCAAAAACATGGGAAATCTCCAAAAGATGCTAAAGTATATCTCCAAATATCACTGCTTGCAAATATCTGAAAAATTTTAGAACGCTTAATTGCAATCCGAATCGTTGAACCTTTCGAATCCACAGATCTAACTTCTCCGCACCAATATGGCTTCGCTCAAGGTATACCGTGTGAGGATGCACTAGCTCATCTTATATTCCACATCGAAAAATCTCATGCCAAGCTCGCTATTTTTATCGATTTCTTGGGCGCGTTTGATTCTCTCTGGTGGGAAAGCGCCCTCGATCGATGGAGGATGGCAAATTGCACCAAAAAACTATATGTCATAATAAGTAATTACTTCAGCAACCGCATGGTCCAAGTTTTATCCAAGGACTGTTCTGTCTTAAGACCTGTCACACGAGGGTGACCCCAAGGATCCATTCTGGGACCCCTCATATGGAAGGTTGTTCTGGACGGTTAGCTTATCAGCCGAGAAAACACACAAAATCGCCTACGCCGACGACTTGGTGGTCGTGGCTTCTGGTAGGTCACGCTCTGCATTGGAACTGAAAGAATATTATATCCGATGTTTTCAATTGATCTGCTCTGAACAAACTGAGCATTTCCACTACTAAAACGAAAATGTTGATCTTTACGGAAAAGATCAACATTTCCTTCTTCACAAGAAACGTTGTTCGCCAATTGTTAAAATCAACAATAAATCTATCCCTTTGGTTCCTGAGGTTAAGTATTTGGGCATTACAGTAGATGACAGACTGAATTTTATTTCACACGTAAATAACCTAACAGTCAAGATAAAAAAAAATTGCAGGCTCCATAATTAGAATCTCCAAACAGGACTGGGCGCTTAATCACACAACGCTCCAACTTCATTACAATGCTGTTTTTGTCCCTATGGCCACGCACGGAGGCTGGTGCGTGGATCCATAGAACAAACAAATCCACCTTCCAAACTAAACTATCATCTCTTCAGAGAACTACGTTACTTGCAACGTCTAAGGCTTGCAGAAGAGTTTCTACTGCTGTGCTTCAGGTTCTGACTGGACACATGCCTCTGGACCTTCAACTGGTTCATAAAGATTTAACCTACAGATTAAAATGTAGAATACCTACTGATTTCCTCTGAATTACACTTGACTTAAATGCTGACATCAAGCTTGAAAAATTCAGATAATGGAACGAATGCCTCAGCATCTGGTAAACTCGCTGGGGTATCAGGAGCAAATGACGTATCACCTATTTTCTCCCTGATGTCACCTTTACAATCAAGAAAGAGATAAAGAAATGGTTCACACAAAGTTTATATACATTGGATCCATAAATTATAAGCTTTTTCACTACAGATCTGTGTGCATGCAGTGGTATTGAAGTTGGGAGCATATAATTTATCGCTGTCCGTTATAAACAATGACTTTGATTTTCCGCTGATATCTAGTTTTGGACCAATCTCCCTTGGGGATGAACAAAGATTCGTGAATAATAAAGATGCCTTTAAAATACTTCAAAATTTTCCTAATTCACAAGAAAAAAAATTCTTTACACAAATAGCAACACAGACAATGCAGTGGTTGTAACTACTACTAACTAAAGAAGTATATCTTCTCGATAGAAGTATTTTATGAATCGTTCAACAACGTGGAATGATTTTCATGTAAATTAATCAAGAGAGCTGCTCACAAGACAAATGGCTCCGGCTGTAACTGTACCTGATGCGACTTCCTGAACTTGTCTGTCTCAGATTTCACCGATAGATTAATCCTAGCCCATGACGCCTCCGTAGCCAGGTGGGCAGGAGCAGCAGTGCATAGCACACGCTTCTTAATTAGACCGGGGTTCGAGCCTGTGACAACCAAATACGGAGGATGCATAAAGATCAGGGAATGACCACCGCATATCCCCGGAGCAATATGGCCTTAGTTGCTAATGCTCCTAAAAACCAAATAACAACTAACAATCATCCCAGCCTACAAAGTGGACCGGAATGATTGGGACCTGTGTTCAGTAATGACATTGTGACTCTTACTACCCTCTCTTCCTATCTCTATTTATTTATTTTGTTTGCTGTCTTTTAGGGCACAGGATTTTTTCCCTCCTCTCTGGTGCGAAGAAGAAGGATATATCTGTTATTTTTTATTTCTTTTTACATTTATCTTTTACTTTCATTAATTTATTATTTAATTATTAGTATTTCATATTTTGAGACTTCTCTTTGGGGACAGAATTTGCTAGCTTCTTCACTGCCGTGAAGAGATGGGATTTTATTTTTATTTTTCTTGTTATTGATTTTTATTTTATTTATTTATTTATTTTTATTATTTATTTGTTGGCCCTTACCCTCGTGCTAGAGGCGCGATTTAGCTGGCACTCTGGTTTTGGTTCCCTAGGTATGGGATTGCTGTCCTCCACTGATTTTGAACTCTACTAGTGGATGCGGGATTATTTTTTATTATTAATATTATTTTTATTTAAAAAAAAATAATTTTTGATTGATCCAAACTCACTTGGGATCATCAGTACGAGATGTCGAGGTCCGCCATTGTTCACGCTTAGTTGTGGCCCACTTCATTGTGGTGTGGACGAGCACTAGGCAAGCTTTCCAGGTGGTAAAGTGGCCAGAAAACAACTAAACAACACACACTGTACAAATATAACATTACACACACTACACTTCTGGCCTTTTACAGAGTTCTGTGTTCATCACTGTGTACCAAGGCGGAGTTGAACTGACGTTCAGGTGTCGCACTACATAAGATACTATACATGGTTTGCCTGCTGCTGGATTAAATCCCAACTGCCCATGCAGCCCTCGGCTACAGTGTGAGAAGCAGCCCTAAAAGTTCATCCTATTTATACTGGATTAGAATCCAGGCAAAGGTGTTCGATTATCTCCATCGTGATAGCCATGAGAGTATTCATCTTTATTGATGTTGACGTAATTGACTAACGTTTGCGACTGTGCAGCATGTACTAATTATTACATAAGTTCATTCAAGAAATTATTTCGGGACTTTTATAGATTATTTTTCCCTTGCTTATTTTTATGTTGTTATTTCCACACCATATAGGACCTGCGTAGCGTATTCTGAACATGTCAACGACTGGTCAGCAAACAAACAAAAAAAAAGTTCTTAAGTTCTCAAAATTACCAATCAGATAACCATAAAAAATTATTACTACCAAATATTATTACCAAACATATCATAAAAGGATCATAATGATAGTTTCCTTACTAATACAGCGCAAATAATTAAACATATCTTAAGTTCTCAAAATTACCAATCAGATATCTATCACTGTGGTCGAGTAATATTTCCATAATGTCACAGAAGTAAAAGCTGTTTGTAGAATTTGTAGATGGCTGAGAAAAGAAAAACTAAGAAAGGAGAAGAAAACTAAAGGGAGAAATTAAGAAAGTAGAAAAGAGAGAGGAACTTTAATTTTTCGCTACACTTGGAAAAGTACATTAATGAAAGTGTCGGAGACATTAATTCAGCCACAATTAGTTCAGTGCGAGGAAACTACAGTGAGCGTAACAATGTGAAAACTTTTCACACACTACAAAGTATCGTTTACGTCAGCGAAAGTATGCATCGTTGGGGAAATTTAATTAACATTGAGATATAAGCCATTATTACGCACACGCAATGGACAGGGGAGAAAGAAATCTAACATGAGTACTGCATTGCACTGTGGAAGTGGCTAATGACGCGCTTATTGTAATAGGCTTTGATATAGCAGACGATTAACGCAACCCCGCGGAAATAGCGAGCCAATGAAACCAGATAGTGTGCCTAACTGTTTTCTCTGCCCGAGAAAACAGGCACACTATCCGATAAAAATCGGTAGCTCTCTTTTCGATAAACATGTGTGGGTAGAGAAAATGCAATGCTTTTTTCATTGTTAAAAGTAGCATTATCGGTTGGCATGATTCAGTATTTCTGGCATTAATTATTTCGTCAATTTCCAAATTCCATCGGTTTCCACATGATTTAATTTCGTCTGCTTTTTGGATTCTTTGTGTCCATTTCATACAGTTAAGTATTTCATCGTCTGCGTTTCCGATTCTTTTTGTCCATTTCATCCTGTTTATTATTTCATCGTCTGCGTTTCGAATTCTCTTTGTTCATTTCATCCAGTTTATTATTTCGTCGTCTGCGTTCCGAATCCTTTTTGTTAATTTTATCCAGTTTATTATTTCATCGTCTGCGTTTCGGATTCTTTTTGTTCATTTTATCCAGTTTATTATTTCATCGATGTGGTTGTTACTCAAGAGTTTCTATAAGTATGCTACGCTCGCTTAATTCAAGATTTCGTCCAATATTTTGCTTCTGCATAAATAATGAATGTTATCAGACGTACGTGACTATCCCCAGTCTAACTTCCTGCACGTAGTAATCCATTACTACTCTTCTTTGTTCGTACATTACGCTTCCAAATTAAGTGAGTATTCATTTCATGTAACGATAAGTGTCTTTCATTTTATTTCAATTACCCTGATTTTATTTTCTGTCACTTTATTTAATGTTCACTCCGAATTATTGCTACGAATAACTTACAGTAAGCCTTTGCCTTTTAAAAGTTTCTCAAGCTTACTGTATGGAAGTATTTCAGTTTAAATGATGCGTGCTCTTTCAACTCACATAGAAGATTATTGTCAAAGGTGTTTTATAAAGGCATCCAAAAGTCAGTTGCACAGCGAAAAGGATAAATATATTTCCTCGTGAATATTTCTATTCCATAAATTGGCTTAATTAACATAAATGAACGAAGGCGGGTTGAAGCCCAATTAAAACGAGCTATGTGTGCCGGCGAGACAATATATCATACTAACTGATAACATGGCTCTTTTAACAACCAAAAACATTGGTTCTTGGCACACTACTGGGATAAATATATATACAACGTTGTCAATTTATCACGCCGTCCACTGGTGATTAAATGGAGAAGTGGTACTGGAAGCATGAGAATAATCTGTAATTCTTTAAGAAATTAGAGATTACATTCCACGCAGGTTGAAGCGCTCATTATTTCACCAATTTACATTTCTTGATGTGCCTGCGGACCATGCCGCTAAAAGAATATTTAATACGGCTAATTTTAATACCTTGAATGTGTTTGCCAACTTTTACCATCTAAAATCCTATTTATCCATCTGCGAGTTTTTTGTTTTTTTTTATGACACCAGATAGCATAAACTCGGTAATTAAAGAATATCGACAGATTAGATGTATGTACGAGGGCTCGCCCACTAAGTTTCAAGAATTATGTTATTGTGAAACTTCTATACTGATTGCAAATATCGCTTGAAGAGACACATTTCGTCAAGTATTAGCAGTATTCATACATAACATGTTGCACATAAGTCCGCTGGAGAATTGTGGCATTAAGGACAAGTTACTGCTATGCATAAAGGGATGGTTAAGTGGAAGAACACAGAGTGGTTATCAGTGGGCACTGCTGTCAGTGGAGTTCACCAGGGTTCAGTGCTGGATCCATTGTTGTTTACAATATTTATTAATGATATTGATCAAGGTATATCAGGTTTAATGTGTACGTTTGCAGATGATACAAAGGTTGGCAATGTGGTGTGGTTAATAACAGTCATATCAGGGTGAGCTGCAACAAGACCTAGGAAAATTGAGTCAATGGGCCGAGAAATGGCAGGTGAAGTTTAACATTGACAAATGCAAAGCACATGAGTAACAGTAATCCCAGAGTAGCTTATCAGCTGTGTGGTACTACACTCAGCGTAGTTGGAGAAAGAAAAAGACCTGGAGGTAATTGTGCAGTCAGACATGAAATTATTTGAGCAGTGCAGACATGCTGCCAGGATAGCTCATGGGATTTTATCAATGACATACAGAAACTTTACTAGCAAGAATAAAGAGATGATTATCACTTCGTATAAGGCCATGGTTAGGCCGCCGCATCTTTAGTTCTGTATCTGGTTTTAGGATGTAGACCTGCGGGGGAACGGGTGCAGAGAAGGGCAACCAGATTGGTGAATGGAAACAATGGTGCTCATACCCAGAAAAGCTTCGGTTCTGTAAACTGCAGTGTCTCGAAACCAGGCATCAGCGGAGAGATCTGATTGAATTGAGGTGTGTTTAAAGCCTTGAATGGATTGAGTAAGTTGAATGCTAATGGTATTCTTCCACTTGCTGAGACTACACACATTAGGGGACATAAATTGAGGAAGGATGGTTGCAGGATAGATATGCGGAGGCTGATTGTTGGAACATGCTTCCATCTGTCGTTGTGGAAGTGGATAGGTTGAACAAATTCAAGGAAGAACTCGACAAATTATTGGAGGGTAACTTTTTTTTTTTTTTTTCCGGATATTTCAACTAACCTGCTGTCTGTGATGATTTTGTTATTGTGTTAATAGGTAAAGATCGATAAGCTATTTATTATTATTTGAATTGATCAGTAACTTTTTGTAATGACAATCAAAGGATCATGTAGGCATGCAAGCAAATACATGCAATGATATACGTAATCAGCGTTAGGTCACTTTATTGGAGTTAGCGAAAGGTAGACGTTTATATGCTCTTTTCGTGTGAATTGAATTTTTTTTTTCTTTTGTATCAAGCAGGCAGCCATTGTATAGCCAGTTGCTAATAACTCAGTCTTCGGCTAGAAAACTCGAGTCGTGAATAAGCCAGAATGGAATTGCTTCACAATAATATTCTATACGAGTAGCCTCGTAGAAGATCTGTACACGACCATAACAAAATTACAGATTTAAAAAAATAATAATAATGTTGACATTACTTGCTAACAGGGCTTACACAATACTTTTCAGAATAACTATCAATAATTATGTTTCAAAAGGGAAAATTCATACGATGTATATATTTCCCATTCTATCAGGAGAATGTGATAAATGGTTTGCATACGATTATGGAAATGTATATACTCTGCACAACTTTTGTGCCGCGCGAAATGCTACTTCTACAGGGGCATTCATCGCAGATGAGGAATTTCAAACCAGGAAAACAGTGTCACATTTCCTCATTGATAACGCCACACAGACGCCAGTGACGGCCAGTGTACTAGCATTAGGGAAGAGAAACGTCCCGTAATATGACAGTACATTTATTACATCAACACTGCTGGCAATGATGTAGCTGTCCTAATTTCTCCATACAATAAACAGTATCAACCTATTAAACTATTTTAAACACAAAATAAAAATGACACCACAGTCGTTTGTACTGTTAAATCATTGAGGTCCTTATATGTTAAATGTAGTTTAATACCAGCTTTCTATTTTAAGTCATTAGCGGTACTACAGTCTAATTAATTGCCTTAATTGGCGAAACTAATTAGTTGGCCAATTACTGTGTTCATAAGTTGAAGTTCACCACATCAATCAATCGATTCCAAAATTTAGTATTCATTATTGTGTTGGTTTGTATACAGTTTGAAACGCTTTAGCGCTCTCTCTCTCTCTCTCTCTCGATATATACAGTGTATTATCATTGGGAAAATCGCATATTAATGCTAAATTAATTCTCTAATCGATTTACAAAGTTATTAGGGCCAAATTAATCGCAATATCATTAATAACTTAATCCGATGCTTGGCAAATTCCGTTGTCTTTTGGTGTTAATCTAATCCTGTAGGACTTTATCATATCATGAAAAAATATTTATCTAAACCTTTACTCGAGAAAGCTGAAAAATGAATGAAAATTAAAGCTACCATAAATCTATATCTAGTAGACATGACCATGCTGACTTAATTCCGATGGGCAGATCCACCTATCACATAGGCAGTCCAGAATAAGGTCATAACTAGCGAAAACGTTGACTGGCCAATAAATTAGTTCAGTGTGTCGCTACCAGGTGGCGACATATGCTGTTCTTGCGGGATTGGTCATCTAGACAGGGGTTTTATGCAATGTGATACAGAGTGATAAAATGAAGATCACTAGCTTAGCAGTCTCGCTTAAGTGTAAGTGCCGTACACTTAAATGCAATGATAGTCATAATGAATAAGGACTAGGCCTCCTGGTGACGACGTTTTGAACTTTTATATCAATTAAACAAAAATGAATTTAATAAATAAGCTGCGTTTTAATCAAATATATAAACAACTACAACTTCGATGAAAAACAAGTTGATATTTGAATAAATTAATTAAATTCATTAAATCTAATTCATTTGTGAATAGTTTAAAATTTTGAAACACTTTCATTAAAAAGATATTTTAATTAATTTTAAAAATTTAAATGATTTATGAGATGAAAATTATAGTTTTAATGTGACGAGGAACTGTGGTGGAATATTGGTACGACAAATAAGCTTTATAGGCATGAAGTTTCCGATAAAGTGCGCTATTTTTCTACAAAATTTGATGAATAGTTCATCAAATCTCAGTCTGAAAAGTGAGCGAGCTGTATTAAAATGAAGAGTGGCTAAAATGAATTTCAATTATTTACGAAATAGAGCAGAAGGCAACCACGGAATCCTTTGTTATGCATGAGATGATTACAAACAGTAGATGAAATCTCGGTTAACAAGATTAATTATTTAAATAGAAAGTATTCTAAAGTTAGGAAAGCCAGCAGTGATGAATAATCTCATAAAAAGGAAAATGAGACGTCTTAAATCCCTCTGTACAAATTTCAACACCGAAAATAAACAGTGCTGTTTCTCTGGGTTTATTAAAATTCCAAAAAATTAGGAATTTTAATAAATATTTTAGTCGTAACTACAACCATCATATATATCAACATCAACATCATCACTCTTAACAAATTAGGTAGAAAAGATTATCTCCAGGGAAATCTAAAGAGACAAGTCACTATTTTCTTCATCAATGGATGAGCTTTTACCTGTAAAGGTGAAAATGTATAATGCGATGACTAGGCAACCGGCACTTCATCATTCCATGAAAGATCACTGTAAAAATATAGCCCAGAGATGAAAGCTCACTCGACTACTTTCAGCACTGAAATTTAACAAAGTTTTCAGCCTACGTAAAATATCAGGATAGGCATAGAACTAGTGGAAGGACAAATTTCATATTCATAGCATCCGTATGGCGTTGACTGCTAAACCAAAAGACCGCACAACGAAATGAAAAAGTGTCACTTTTCAGAGGGCGGGGGGTGACGGAAATTAGTTCATTATTTATCCCTGAAGAATTCGCCCGAATCACCTTTCATAGTACGTCTTATTTGTCCCGCGAGTTGCCGCTAGTCAGACATTAATATGAGGTTCAAACAATGCGATGAAAACTGTAGTTCCCGCATCCCATCAGTAGGCTGTCTCTTGCAGCGCCGATGAATTATAGTGGACAAAACATTCCCCGATAATTCATCTGGCCGGATGACAACATAAGCCTCCTCTGTGTTACATCTCTCCTGGGTCTAATGAATTAATGTCCTTTCTTCGCGACGCAACTTTCTGATATATGACAAGCGCGTTACTTGCATGCCTCCCACCGTAAAGAGAAGAGCTGTATGGCAACGTCTGCTAGGAATTTCATTATCCCTCCGTGTGTTATTTTTACAGTAAAATGAGGGAGTTCACTAACTGTGACGACTGAATTAGATGGCAGTAATTTCACCGCTAACTGGACTTAACGTAGCTTCACATGTGAAATAATTCGCCTCTTGGAACTCGTAAGCATCCAGATATTACTTGATTGGGTCACTGATTAGCAATCAGTCGGGGAGCCAACAGCCAGACAACTGTTCCTTTCCCTTTACCTCTCTTCTCTCCTTTAACTCACTCGTTTGTTTTCCTTATTTTTCTTCTCCCACTCTTTCAGCCCTCAATTCCTCTTCCCCTTATTCAGTATCTTTCCCTCTTCTTGTATCTTCTCTTCTTTCTGTTATCCTTCCCTCTATCTCTCTCTCTTAAAAGACTATTTTCTTTTGAAACACATCCTATTCCCTTTCCCTGAAGGATTAGTGGATCATTAAAACACCAGCGTTTCCCCTTGGAGATTATGTGTAATCCATGTCGAAGTAATGATCTTGTTTGTGTCAAAGTCATCATTAGTGGACTAAGAGCAAAACATTAGGCTACATAGAAACAGCAATGTTCTTCTACTTGAGGAATAAATTGGAATCAGCCTGTTGCAAATAATCACTAGAGGACGTTTACTACTACACACATATCACTTGGATACATTTTTCCATTATTCATTACCAAATATTGGCTCCCCGTGCATTAATACCTCTAAGTGAGTTATAGCAGACTGGGACTTAATAAGTGCATTGGAAGAAGAACTAATACATGAATTGCAGGAACAGAAGGTCATACATGCAAAGAGAATTCGGATCAAAACAGATGGAAAACTTGTACCTACCCGAAACATTCTCATTACGTTCAGTACACCAACAGTACCATCAGCGTTTAAAGCAGATTATCGCACCATATACTTGTATACCAAACTCCATACGATGTCATAAGTGTGCAAAATTCGGTCACTCACAAGTGATATGTAGTGGAGATGTAGTATGTCCTAACGGTGGGTCGAGCGAGCATGCACAAGCAGGATATACTCAATCACCAGGTTGTGCAAATTATAAAAGCTGTCGTCTGGCATATTCAAAATCTTGTGACTTTTTGGAAATTGAGAAATGAAATGCAAAAGTACAAAATTGAGCACAAAGTTACTTTCCAGGAGGCGAGAAAAGAACTCCTTCTAGACATGCCGAAGTATAGCTACGCATCTGTTAAAACCAAAAACAACAAAACAGATTGAAAATGTCTGTTGAGCAGGCGAAATCTTTGTCTCGAAAATTACAGAAACAGAAGTAGCCAAATTGTGCTAAACAAAACAAAAAACGCTTCCCTCCACACACATAGACATCAATAACATAGCTGACCAAGGTGAACTAGAAATGTACGCTGAAGATAATATGGATACAGAACGACCTGTCTTTCCCAAGAAAGAAAAATTCAAAAATGAATTTCTTTCTTGGGAAAGATAGGTCGTTCGACGCAAGCAGCCTCTAAAAAATAGACTGACCAACCCTCCACATTTAAATCTGAATAATGGATCATATCCTACAATGGAATTTGTAGAGAAGTACGTAGTAACATCTGTGACTTGTATGAACTGCTCTCCAACTATGAGCCAATAGGCATATGTTTACAGACACCAGCTTTACCCCTGAATTGTCTCGTCCAATTAAAAATTCCTTTACAGACGAGATAGAGATGAAACAAACACAGCCCTTGGAGTTGCTATTTTAGTAAAATCTACAATTCCTTTCAAACATATACCTATCCGTACTTCCTTAGAAGGATTTGTGGTGCGCATTGCTCTCACCATCACATTTACCTTTGTCTCTATACTATACAGGGTGTTTCAGTTAAACGTTTCAGAACTTCTAAGAGGGGTGGGGTACATCCTGACAACTCGAAATCATATAGCAATGTGGGGTCGGAAATGCTTTCCTGAAGCGGTGTTGTACACAGAAGCACCATAAAGAAAAGAGACCGTAAGTGAGAAATCGTTTTAATAATACATGAAAAGAAGCAAAAGGTACATGGATTAAAGTAAGTGTTCGAAGTTTCTTCCACGGGTTACAATGCACGCCTCACATCTCCGACGCATGGACATCCGAACATTCTGGAATACTCCAGGCGAATTTCGAATTTCTTCGGCAGCTACTGCGATTCTTGCAACCAGCTCCTCAGCATTGTCAACAGGAGTGTCATAAACTAGCGATTTCATATGACCCCAGAAATAAAAATCAAGACATGATAGGTCGGGTGACCGAGCAGGCCAACGCACGGGACCACCACGTCCGATCCACTGTTGACCAAATGTGACATCCAGGTAGTTACGAACATCTCCGCTATAATGGGCAGGGGCTCCATCATATTGGAACCACATTGTCTGTTGCGTCGATGCAGAAATCTGTTCATCTCTCAAAAGTTGTGGCAATACTTGCTGCAGAAAGATCAAGTAGATAGGTCCGGTTAGATGACACGGTAACAGGTAAGGTCCGATGAGGTGATCTCGCAGGCCAACGCACGGGACGTGGTGGTCCCGTGCGTTGGCCTGCTCGGTCACCCGACCTATCATGTCTTGATTTTTATTTCTGGGGTCATATGAAATCGCTAGTTTATGACACCCCTGTTGACAATGCTGAGGAGCTGGTTGCAAGAATCGCAGTAGCTGCCGAAGAAATTCGAAATTCGCCTGGAGTATTCCAGAATGTTCGGATGTCCATGCGTCGGAGATGTGAGGCGTGCATTGTAGCCCGTGGAAGAAACTTCGAACACTTACTTTAATCCATGTACCTTTTGCTTCTTTTCATGTATTATTAAAACGATTTCTCACTTACGGTCTCTTTTCTTTATGGTGCTTCTGTGTACAACACCGCTTCAGGAAAGCATTTCCGACCCCACATTGCTATATGATTTCGAGTTGTCAGGATGTACCCTACCCCTCTTAGAAGTTCTGAAACGTTTAACTGAAACACCCTGTATATATCTCCGACCACACCTACACCGAAGCAGAAATAGATGACCCCTTATTCTGCTGGCACCAACTCTATTCTGTCTACTAGGCGATTTCATTGGACACCATCCACTTTTGGAGAATTGCCTCAAATGCACAAGGGAGGAAAACTACTTGAAGAAATACTTCACAAGCACAGCCTTACTATACTTAACACTGGTTCCCATACACATATTCGCTTTTCTACAGTTTAAACTTTTTATCGACCTTTGAATCTGTTCCCGTATATTATATCCAAGCACTGAATGGTAAGTGCTGGTGGCCTCTTCAGCAGCGAATAATACCCTATGCTTTGTCGAATTCAAACAGCTACACCTGAAACTGAAAGTTGAATGGAAATTCACCAAAGCTGAAGGGAAAATTTTCCACTCACGTTTCACTTCATTCAAAACCTATTCAGTGTTCAATCCATAGACAATGTACACAAACAAACAAATATCACAGAAGATAATACCGGCAGCCAGTGTTGCAGTACCACAGTCACATTCAGGACACCGAAAACATACTAACGGGTGGAATACAGAATGTACAAAAAAGTAAAAAAAAAATAAAGCATGTAATTTATTCCGCAAACATCCTACAACTGATAACCTCATCGGCGGTAAGAGATCTAGAGCCAAAGCCCGCCAAGTAGGAAGAAAGGCAAGATGGGACTTTTTGATTCGGTTTGCATCCACTATTACCAAAGATACTGTACCGGACTGATTTAGAAAACAATTAAAAAACTCAATAGCAAATCCTCGACAACCACTCTCCAAATCCACAGTTGGAATGATCCGGATATATCATCTTCCAAAGGATAGCGAATGCCTTTGCAGAAGCATTTTCACAACTATCTGTAGTGAACGCAATTCAAAAGGTAAAGCCTTCAAAACAACTAAAAAAATAGAGCGACACATAAAATAAAATTTAACACTTAATGACTTATAACCAACCATTTACAATGCCGCTGGTTCTGATGGGATATTCTATATCAGGTTACATGAAAGACAGAGCTGCAGGGCTAAACAAGTTCTATGTTATATATCAATTTATAGAAGAATAAGAGAAATTTACCTCGATATTGTCTGTAGAACACTTCGACTCAACACTCTCCAAAATTTAAGCGAATATAAAACTACATCAAATGAATTCTCATACCCAAAGAAACACTAATGATTCCATTCACCCGAATCGATGGCCAAAGCGCCCCAATCCCACCCCAAAATACATCAAACCACCGATAAGCAACTATGAGTGAAAGAAACATTATGTCCATTAATAAAATCAAGCGAAAAAATGATTACGGCGATGATATAAAACAATTTAAAATTTTTAGTTTCCTTCCTGAAGCGGACGGGGCTTTTCGACAACCAATCAAATTATGATATTAAGGTCCCCCATAAATGATTACATCTACCCATATATTTATTTTGTATGTAAATTGCGGGTGTTCTATGGTCGATTTGCCTGTTTGCTGGACGAAAAATTTCATTTCTTTCGCTTGATTTTTATTAATAGACATATATAAATGCACGCATAGTTGCTTGTCGGTGGTCTTATGTATTTTGTGGTCGGGCCATCGATTCCGTGTGCATCGAATCATTAGTGTTTCTTTGGGTGTGATAATTCATTTGATGTAGTTTTATTATTCGTTTAAATTTTGGAGTGTTGAGTCGAAGTGTTCTACAGACAATATTGAGGTAAATTTCTCTTATTCTTCTATAAATATCATATTACAATAGAAAAATACATACTCCTTGCTGATTTTCTTCAATCGGGTTCTCTCTGAGTGGAGAAAATGATTCACAACAATCTTAAGTGGTATCTGGAATCGCACTCCTTAATAAGCGAAAGTCAGTATGGATTTCAGAAAAAAACATTCTCCTTAGATCTCGTCAAAGTTGAAACAAACATTCGGAATGCTTTCATCAGAAAACAGCACTTCGTCTTAGTATGTCTCTATATCCAGAAGGTTTTTGACACCACTTAGAGTTGGATATCCTTCAAGATTTGCATATGCTCAGCCTATGAGGACATTTTCCTCTTCTAATACAGTTTCCTGCAGTGCCGCGGATCCGTTGTAAAAATACCCTCTCTCAATCATTCACCCAGAAAGGAGTCCTCGGTGTCACACTCTCGCATCGTAATAAATCAAATGACACCCGATATTGTTGAAACACCCATATGCTGAATCTTACTATCGCATGTTACTCTCAAAACATGAGTTACATTGAACGACTTCAATATACAATAAATAAAATAAGAGTTGTGGGTGTCACAGAATGGGTGACATCCAAAACTCTGTTCAGGACAGAAAACCATTGCGGTATACTTTTGTAAACGCAAATTACATCCTGAACTAGAATTACGATTGAGTACTCACCCCATAATACTATCTGACTGTGTCTATTTCTTAGGCCTCACTCTTGAAAATAAGCTTAATTTTCTAAAGCACATAATGAATATCCGAAGTGTACCAAAAAAATAAATAAATAAATAAATAATATACTTAAGGGTAATCTCAGCTATGACATGAGGTGCTGACCATTCACCCTCCTTCATTTATACCACACTCTCATTAGATCTCCACTAGACTATGGTGCCCCCGTATACAACCATTCTATAAACAGTGCCCTTGCATGGCTTAAGCTAGTTAATCATTGTGCCTTACCGATAGCCCACGGAGCTTTCCGGATATTCCTTTTTCAAATATAATAAGTATAAGCAAATAAACCACCACTTCATTTCAGGAGAAAAATGTTACTCCTAAATTAGGCAGCTAAAACATGGAGCCTACCAACACATCCTATATAGTCATATCTCCTTGATCTTCGGTGGCAAATGAACTACAGCAGAAAGCCTAAAGAAAATAAACCCTGTCGGAATAAGGGTGCAAGAACTAATGCAACATTGGAATGTGCGCTTAAACCTCATACTCCAAGACTTCTGAATCAAATCCTTCATGGGATCAGTATTCATCGTCTTGTGATAATCACTTTTGAAAATGGGGAAAGCACGCTGTAGCAAATATGAACATCAAGCAACTGCATGCGACATATGTATCAGCAAATTCCAGCTGCATCCAGATATATACTGACGGATCTAAAACTGACATCACTGTAGGTGCGGCAGCAGTCTTTCCAACATTTAACTAGTTAAATGCAGTATACATACGGCTGAATTGTATGCAATTAAATTAGCCCTTGATCATATCAAGGGCTAATTTAATATCAATTTACGATCATCTTCACAGAGTGCAGCAACTGCCCCGCAGTGCGTCTTCACCCCCCCCCTCATCCAGTTATGAAACAGATTCGATCTTGGTTGATTCAGCATAATTCAACTTGCCAATCAGTAAAGTTCTGCTTGATTCCAGGGCACAGTGGAATTCGCGAAAATGAAAATGCTGTTCAAGCCGCCACAAACACCAAATCATCCAGTATTATACACAAGCACAGATTTCATAAAATCAAACTACAACCCTCTATTCACCGAGCATGGCACAATCAATGGAAGTAACTATGGAAATCTCGGGCTAACAATAAACTGTTACAGATTAAATATGAGCCACAATTGTGGAACTCAGTTTTAGAAAAAAAAATGATATGATGTGGCTCTTGACAGAACACGAATTGGGTATACTCCTCTGACGCATCTGTTTCTGCTCATGGGGAAGGATCCTCCACATTGCATTCACTGTCACTCCTTGTTATCCGTGAAACACATCCTCATAGATTGCCCACACTATCAAACTGACAGATTGATCTGCAGCCTTCGTAACTTAGTCAAATTTATCTGAGCCATTAGCAGTCCACCACGTCATAGGAAATAATGCCAACTTGATTGAATTATTCAATTACCTCAAACGAACTCGCATATATGATCGCTTTTAATTAATCCATGTACCTTTTCCTTCAGTAGTATATGAGCAGGCGCAATATGGCCACAGCAGATCTTGCGCCATTAAACCTCAACAACAGGGTAGACGTGTAAAAACTAAAAGATCCTCAAATTCCGGGAAACCAAGGTATACCATGAAAGAATGCCCCTCTCCACTACTGCTCTACCACAGCCTGCACTGTTACACAGCAGGCGACGTTCATTCCACTGCACATGAACTGCCAATTCGGAATAGTGGAAACCGAGATTCCTTAGACCAACTGACGTTTCTCCATTCTTCCCGAGTTCGTCCTTTTTTGCTGTTGACCCCAGTACAGTTTTATTGGTTCACTTCCGGTCAACTTTATTGGTCAACAGCACGCGCGAAGTGGTCTTTGCTGCCATAGTCCATTCTCTACAGAGGTCTCCGCATGTTGCGAGTGTTAATAATTGCAAGTTTCCTGCATTCAAAGAATCAGCCAGTTGCTGTTTGTTTGTTATTTGGTTTTTAGGAGCATTAGCAACTAGGGCCACATTGCTCAGGGGATATGCGGTGGTCATGGGCTCGAACCCCGGTCTAATCAAGAAGCGTGTGCTACGCACTGCTGCTCCTGCACACCTGGCTACGGAGGCCAGCCAGTTGCGCTGTCGTTTGACAAGGGGTACTGCAAGTGTCTTTCGTTCCGTAACACTTGCAAGACGCGCACTGACGATCATATTACGTTTGAATCCGACAAAATCCTTATCTTTTCCCATTGCCAACGAACAGAATGTGGTAGCAATATTCCCACACATCTATATCGAGGGTCTCTTGCGTGTCAACCACCACATGATTGTTTTCATTTGCCTTTTTTTAATTAGTTCGAATCGCCAAACTGTTTCTATTGAGGTATATTCAATTTAATTGCAACATTTTAAATTAGTGTCGTTTATTTTAGTTCATTCTCATACATTTTTTTCATAAATACTCTCCATCGCATCGGTCCTAATAAAGTGGCCACTCAATGTATAATGTAGTAAAAACAACTCGCGCATTCTAAATCAAGTTTTAGAATGCGAAGGTACCTCCGTTTTCAATCACACATTTTTCAAAATTCACTACGATATTATTATTTCCATAACTTCAATATTTCGAACTTAGTCATGATGATTTTTTTTTTAAAATTGCATTTCTTCTGAATTTAAATTAAAAATTTAGATTGAAATGCTGCAGAATAATACGAAATCTGATTATTGCAATTACATTCACCTCGATTTATTCATTCAGGACTTTTTAACCATGGACATCTCTCGTACGAAGCGGATCGAGATGGAGGGCCAGATGGTGAGCCATCGCTAGCCGAAATGACCAGAAAAGCCATTGAAATTCTGCGAAAAAATCCTCGAGGATACTTCTTACTGGTCGAAGGTGAGAGTACATTCATATATCACTCACGCGCAGTAACAAAAAGATTTGATTTTCTTTAATAATAACTGAAGTGATTTCAAATTTTTAGCAGTTCTTAAATTTCTTTTGCGCATGCGCTAGTTTCCAAACAATGTTAAAAAGACCAGAGAATGAACTATTTGAATTATTTCATTCATTTTACATTATCAATCCAAAATATAATTTCTTTGTCTGTAGGAGGTCGCATTGACCACTCCCATCACTTCAATAACGCGCATCGAGCCCTGGTCGATACCCTGGCACTAGAAGATGCTGTAATTACTGCCTTAGAAATCACCCGAGCAGAAGATACACTGATTGTTGTGACTTCGGATCACTCCCATGTGTTTGCTTTCGGCGGTTACCCGAAAAGAGGAAACCCTATATTTGGTAAGCGTTTGATTGCACCGCAATATAACAATATTGTCCTTTCTCCGTCCGGTTGTTTATCGTTTTATAGGCTAATGTCACGACATACCTAAATATCTATTCTGGTGGCGCCATCTAGTAAGCGCTTTAAATCAAAATTTAACATTTTAATATCAATTAGACGCTTACAAATATTGACAATAAACATTAGCCGCGATCTGCACATAAATGTTAGCATTAAGTAATTAATTACTGTTTCCAGCTCTGGATGACAAAGTTTCTGATATGGATGGAATGCCATACACCACGTTACTCTACACCAATGGGCCCGGTTATAATCGAAATTTTCCAACTGGAAGGCAGAATCTTACAGGTGTAAATACAGGTAAGCCCATCTTTTATTTAATAATAACATTTATAAGTAGATAAATAAAATATACTAGATTTTTCAGTTGAAATTGGATAACTTCTTTAGGCGTGCTCCAGGAAGTTTTCAGATAGGAGTAACTTGCGTTCGTGGATTGACAAAAAACGCAACGAAAATGAGACCGTTGCCATACGTAAATGTATTACAGGCACTTTGAACAGTTAACTATCGTACTAAGCTAAATGCTGCTCTTCTCGTACAATCACCGAATTTAAGTAACGTTGGGCCTGGCTAGTTGGGAGGGTGACCACGTGGGAATACACGGTGTAATTGACTCTTTGCCTTCCTTTCCCCTCCCCTTTTCTTAACCTGTGGAAAATATTCTTCTGATTTACGAGCGATGCATGACCCATCAGTACCCCTACTGATTGCATCATGCTATTTCTTTCGTCATTCTCTGCCGTATTTAATAAAAAATTTCGACGGAAAGGATTTTTATAATTCAACATGCCAGAGACTAATAGTGAGCGTATAAGTGCAATTCGACCACCGAAACCACCTCCATTGAGTACAAAGGAGAGATCTAAGCTGTTTGGACAGCGGAATAAATTACTGCTTGAGATGGAGTTGAACAAAGAAGCCGGAGAAGGTCCATCCACATCTTCAGAGCCTTACATCTCCCCAGAAATGTTAGAAGTGAATCTGGAAGGAATCGTCATGGAAGTTGATACTTCAAATGAAAACGATGATGAGTGAAACACCGAAAAGTCCACGCACAGTTTAAACGTACATTCCTGGATAATGATTTAGTTCAGTCTGTTCTGCGTGTGATCGACTTTGGCTCAGGGACGATGTGAAGATTGTAGCAGCTCGAGATCCTTCTCTTCTTCAAACAGCATTTCCAAAGTCAAATGTCGGCCGGTAGCAGCTGTCGTGGCTCTCTCAAGAACGTGATTCCGGCTCTATCGAATTCAAATGATTTTAAATATCATCCGATGCCACATCACTTGCCGAAACTAGATTTGGTAACGGAATATCTCATATCTCCGAGGCTTCCATTCATGCAGATTCGTCGCCTGCAGCATTCATACGGCCAATACGGGATCCTCAGTCAAGTGATAAATGTTTGATTAAAGAAGCTTCACTTAACTTCCGCTTATGCGTGCTCGGCGCGCGCACAATTTTTTTCCCCCCCGAGGTTATGCATAATTTTTTTTGTATGCATAGTAGCAGACGCATTACACATTCTTCATCTGTATTCTCTAGGTCACGCTGCTACTGATAAACATTTAACTAACTACTGCTGTTTAGTTGGCAGTGAATATAACTGAACATCCAATTTTTCTAATCTTGAAAGGTGGAAAATCTCTCTCTCTCTCTCGGATGCTACTTGGTGAATCACTTCCAAAAGTTAACAGCTTGGTAAGGAGTATGACTCAAGGCTGATAATTTGTTAAAGAGACCTCGTTTTCAAGTTGTTCAACAGCTTTGCAGCTGTTGCCTGGATATTGTATAGGGACAGACCAAGTTTACTACTGGATCGTCTCAGTACATACTGCACAGCAAGAAATTTTGTGACGGTTACTTGTGGCGCTTTAGACTAAATTTCAGAAGCATGTGATAATATGATAATATGGGAGGATCTTAGAACATGTTCGACAATATTTTATGTGCTGGATAGCTACCGTTTTTTGTTTAATTAACCATTTTGCTTTTTAAATTTTTGGGCAATGCGCAAATAACAGAAATTTAAAGGAATGGTCTTGTCGAATATTTTATCCCATCTTTGTGGATATAAACGTTTCGAAACTGAGACATTGCGAATTTAATTTCTGCATGTGATTTTTGATTCCTTGAATTAGAAAGCAACAATTCTGCAATTAATTAGTTATCTAAATAGAAGGCTCGTTATATCTAAATATGAGGTATGTCACAGAATTGATCAGTTGATTTTATAAAACGCGACTTGGCAATACTTTGCAAACATACCGCATATCAGCCTGTAGTATTACCCTCTACGCAACGAGAGTAGTCGCGTCTCGTTGCATTCAGTGTAAGCTGAGTACATCGTGAATAAGCAACCACGTGTTTGTCGATAGCGTCACAAAAAATGGAGGGAAAATATCGAGCAACGTTACGCTATCGATTTTTCATCAACGAAAACTAGAGGGAAACATACGAAAAGTTAAGAGCTTATTGAGGTCAAATTTTATCCCGAACTCAAGTTGTCCAATGGCACAAGGCCCTTTTGGAAGGACGTAATACCGTTGAAGATGAACCAAGCGCAGGGACACCTGTTTCGGCAACAGAAGAGAATGTGGAGAGGCTCTGATTGTGTCTGACGAACAGTTGACCGTGAGACTGATGACAAGTGAGCTGAACATGAGTCACCGAGCCATCAGTGGCATTTTAACAGCGCATTTGGTCAAGCGCAAATTTTTTGTAAAAATTGTGCCAAAAAAATCTCACCGAAGAACAGAGGCAGAGTCGGATGAACATCTGCCTCGATCGTGTTCAAACTGAGCCTGAGTTCCTCCAACGAGTGGTAACAAGTGATGAAACATGGCTTTTTGAGCACGATACAGAAACAGAAATGGTGAATGAGCAAATCCAGAATCAAATCGATGTTTTTTGGGGGGGACGGGGGTCAGCGTGGAGTCGCACAATTTCCTGCCTCACATAGATTTCCTTTTTACTCTGATCAAGTTCATCTTTGCTACCTGATGTTTTAGATGGTAGTTTCGGTGATGGATTGCGACTAGAGCTACGTAAGGTAAAGCAATCCTCTGACCTCCAGCTGTGCAGAGAGGTCAGAGGATGATGGAAAAGTAGATGCCAGATTCTAATCACAGTTGGTAAATGCACTTCCCGTAGTTTCATAATATGGCGTGATGAGCCCAAATATCAGGATTTAGATATTTCTGTGTATGCCGAAATGTGTATAAGGGGTCATGCCATCGGTGCTGTTAAAGTATTTCGCCAGTGGCAGCAATAAAAAAATCCTTGAGTTTTTGTGACTTTTATCCCTCCGCAAGATGAAGCACCATTCAGAGGTCAATGCTTTCGGACAACACAAGACACTCTTTGAGCCGTAGATGACTCCCTTGTTACTGTTCAACAAAACCAGGCCGCTAATGTAATCAGATGACACACACATATTTAAGTACTGTATCTAGTTGTAAAGAAAAGTTCATACGTTAAGGGAATGTAACCCATAAAATACTTGTACATAAGGATTCTTTTGTAATAGCTGTGTTGCCACTACTTTTTGAACAACCCTCGTATATGCTGCGATGTTCATACACTAATATCTATAATATATATTTTTTTCTCTGCCTGACATTAACTAGATAAGCCAGTTAATGTCAGGCCGACTGAGTTTACAAGAAGCATATTTAACTTTAGCTAAAATTTTCAGTGAAGTTGGGACAGCTGTAAAAGAATGACTTGATTATGAATTTTACTGTTCTGCGACTAATTTTATTAGCCATCAAAATGCGTGTTCGATTTTTGTGAGAGGCTGACATAAATTTCTGTGGCATAATTATTGTTTCATTAAGAGTATATTAATTCTTCACGTGGCGGCATTCGCTTACAATTTATATTCAAGTTAATTATTAATTCACTTAAAAATGCATCGTTATGTTTTGTGTAAATAGACGTATAAAATATAATTCGTAATAAAGTTTTTCTTGTGGATAGTGAATATAATCGTGTGTACGCCACATGTATTCCCATTAAATATTCCTACTTAGGGCCCTGAGCTTGCTAAATCTGCTACTCATTGTATACATACATACCACAGAAAATTTTGATGAGTGAAATATATATCGCACACGCTCAGTCGATACAGAAAAAAAAAAAGTCATACCTAAATGCTAAGGAATAATTATTATCAGTATTATGAAAATTAAATATAAATTAAGCCCATTTTACTTCAATAAAGCTAAACCTGTCTAGTTTTTAGTGAACGAAAAGTTACTTTGAAGGTTTCGTTTTAAAGTCACATACAATGCAGGATATCAGCTAAGACTTAACTCCTCTGTACTTAATGGCTTACTTTCTTCTTTCTTTCATCACTGTTTGAACGCCGGCTTTTTTTTCATACTCCTATTCCTCTCCCCTTATTACTGCCACTTACCTCTTGACGATTGCAAAAATTTTCTACCAACGCTTGAATGCAATTTCGCCTCCACTCATTTCTCTTATACGACATCAACTTTTTTTCACTCAGTGCAGGCGACTTGCTATTTTGGAGGCACTTTGTTACACATCACCGAAAAACACCTTCTTTCTGCAACACAGTCCCATACTAATGTATGCTCCTAAGTGTAAGTTTTATAAATAATAAAACATTCGGGGGGGAAAGGAATGAAAATCACGCCACTCCTTAAACTCTCTTAAATCAGATTAAAAATTGAATTAAACAACAGCGCCTTGTACCACATTGCAAATACTCAATTCACAAAAGCAGCAAAGATCTAAGGATATATACGAACATCCTCTTGGGATGCAACACAATAAATAAAATGATTATTTAAATATGTTATAATCTCCGCATACAAAGATTAACAACATAGGTAGAATTCTAACTTTTTCAGACAAGTAACCGATCGAAATGATGAATGAAACAGATGTAAAATAATTAGTTTCTTATTAAAAGTTAGAGTTTAAAATTGTACATTCGATCTTAATTAGAATTGCGGATTTCAACAAAATTAAAATGAACGTCTCTCTCTTCCCAGATGAGCCCGCAGCTTTTGGATAGAAGTAAAACTCGAATTGCGCTTTGTGGAGGCTATTTTAGTATTATTGGAAAGCTGTCTCGGCTCATTGTGTGCTTAAGTGAGGGAAGAAATCCTGGGTAGAATCTGTGAAGTAGAAAAATTGCATTTTATACAGTTGCAGGCGTTTCACACCGACTGCGAAAAGCTGTGACTTTGTAATATTGATGTCTGCAAGGCTGTTAATAGCCATTAAACGTGCTGAGGAATAAAAAAAAAATCGAGTTAATAACTTATTTGGAACGTTCATTAACTTTCCAAATGCTGACGAAATCAGCATTTGAATTGAGAAAAGTAAGATACTGGTAAATGGAATATAGTTCTTTAAGTAGAAGACATATTTTAGAAATAAGAATATTTTAAGCCTGATTAAATCGGCGTATAGTTATTTTCATAACTTCGGGTGGAAAACGAACGGAGAATTTTTACCAACGTTTCGTTAACATTTCATAGAAGCAGGTAAAATATTTCGAGCAGAAGCGTACGACATACTACTGCTTTTTTCATTCGATATATGAGATTCTAACCAAAACTTATGAGAATATACACTGGTGTTCAAAGAAAGTGCATCACCCCTTAAAATTGTAATTGTCGTCTGAATAACGTAAGTATATGGCAATACTTCTTACAGATTACATCAGATAAGATTGGCACGTGTAGGTGATGACGTAATATTGCATCAGCTGTTACTTTTAGCTATATAAGCACGCTCTGCAAGAGTTGCAGTCATTCCTTGCTTGTATCAGGATGGCTGGCTACGTGCAGTTGACGCCATGCAGAAAGAGTGCTATTGTTGCTTTACGTGAGGAAAGATGTTCTTCCCGTCATATTGCTTATAGAGCGTCTTGTACTCAGTCGGCAGTGAGTAGATTTTTTTCCAAACTCAAGCATACCGGTTCTGCTGATAGGAAAAAAAGGAACCGGACAAAACCGAATCTCTACACCGAAACAGGACGACGTTTTAAAGCGCTTATGCCTTAAAAACCGTAAAGCTTCTTCGTCTGAGCTGAAAAGCAAAAAATGAAAAAGACCCGATTAATTTGATGTAAGGAGCATGTCAAATTGACCTCCGGAACAGTAAAAGTCAGTTATTTTCTCGGATGAGAAGAAATTCAACCTGCATGGCTCTGATGGGAGACAAAACGACATAGTGAAGAATACCATCCAGACTATATGGTATCTACTGTGAAATTCCCTACCAGCCAAATGATATGGGGATGCATTTCGTAACGCGGAGTAGGTCACCTGCAGTTTATAAAAGGTTCCGCAAATGCCAATGGATACCTGGCTATATTGGAAGGCAAATTGCTACCAACCATTACAGACCATTTCAACTTGCCAAGTAACTGCATCTTTCAGGACGACTCTGCTCCTTGTCATCGGGCGAAAAGTGTAAGTAGTTACAGGTGAAAAAGTGGTTGGAAGAACGGTCCATTACAACTCTTAGCTGGCCAAGAAACAGTCCGGACTTGAATCCTATAGAGAACTGTTCACATCGTGTGGAAACTTCAGGAAGCCATAATTCGTGCTTGGAACCACCCAAGAACTGTCAGTTGATTATCTTCAGAAATTGATCTTGTCAATGCCTCGACGGTGTGCTGCTGTCATCAGGGCCAGAGGCGGTTCAACCAAATATTAGTTTGCACCTGGTGAACTTTCATTTTGTTTTCCATTTAAAATGATAAACTGAGGGCTTCTGATAACATTTCAGCCATAATTGAGGTGTTTACCAAAACTGTTGTATAAAGGTTGCAAATGCTCATTTTGGAATATTTTGAGAGCACCTGTCAAATATTACTTATATTTCTATTTGTGATGCTAGTCATTAATGTAACATACCATCGCGAAAAAGGTTAGAAATGTGAAATTCCTATGTGATGCACTTTCTTTGAACACCAGTGTATTTAAAATCAAAGATTCGTTTAGTCACTCCCGTTTTGACTTCGTACATGGCAGTTCTGTAATCGTTGTAAGCATGGCTGAAATTCTTTTTTAGTAATAATACCAAAGATCTCTTCTGATTTTGCTCAATCTCCAAGGTATGGTTAAATCTTCTTCCTTTGAGCGTCAATAGCATCTTTGGAACCAAGGAGGGAGCAGTGCTCAGAGAGTGAGGAGCCTGTAGGGGGCCACGGACATTCTCCAAATGCCCGTGGTTACGAAACAGGTGCAAAGTTCCCTTCGATCCTTGAAAGTCCCCTGAATGTTTAGGATAAATGTGAGAAATATGCCACACTTCATAAAGAAATTTAATATCTATTAAGAAAAATAGTATTCTGATACAGTATAATCAGTAACTTCTATTTTAGTAAGAATAATAATAGTTATGAAAAAAAGTGCATTTATTTAACAACCAAAACCAACGTGTGTTTGGGAAAGTTGCGATGTCTTTAGGTAAGTATGCCGCATCTATCTTTTCAGTTATAAAATGCTTTTATTTCTAATGTTTTCTCCTCCTTATGAGTTGCATACACGTCTGGAAGTATCGTTTTTTTCATGGAACATTTTCTACATTTGGTATATTTAATCCAACAATCTTCCTTTTTTGGCATTAAAGCTACTCTCTCAAAAATCTCCGCAGTTATTGCTCTTAATTTCTTCTGATAAGTTTACGTTATTTTCAGATTCTGTTTGAATCCCTATTTTCATTTAAATCCGTTCCATCTTTCTATTTCGTTACCTTTATTACTGCTTTCCTTTTATTAAAAACATCATGAAACTACTCTTACTACTTCTAACCTAACTATTTCTACATAACAGTTTGCTAATGCGTCTACGCGCCCACACGCCAATCTATTACCTCGTGTTTATTTATATATGTTATATACTTTCTTTTATTTATATACAGTATAAATTTATAAATAAATATTTATTTTATTGTTATTTACGTCTGTATTATGTTACCAATAAATATGTGGCACTATCAGTGTTTACTCCAAGGTTTATTGCAATGATATTTTAAATATTAAAATAAAATTTATATTGATTATATACGTGTAGAATTGATTTTTAAAAAATCTACTGGTATTACTAGAATGAACATTGTTTCTATAATGGCCACTGGTCTATTCGTCCTTATGTGGTTTCTATCCATATGGTAAAATATATACTATATATGTTAATATATATATAATAATAATAAAATATAACACTATTATACCACCTGAAAATTATACCACGTGAACATCACTACTATACTAATTTATTAGCGGGTGACGTTTCAGGATTCTTTCCAAACCCCATCTTCAGATCATAAATGCAATGGAGGTATATGAGAAACAACGTGAAAATTACATGTGAGGATGTGAACATGAATACCATATGTATGTAGTATAAATTTTACCGTGTGAGTTTACCATTAACAAATTAACTTTTTTGTCAATCACCATATTTTATGTCAATAGATAATTTCATGAATATTGATTCCGCTTTGTATTTTTTCACCCCCACAGAGGAGAAGAATTACGTCCAGCAGTCTGCAGTACCTAGGCGATGGGATACCCACGGTGGGGAAGACGTTCCTGTTTACGCCCGGGGACCAATGGCCCACTTATTCAGAGGGGTGGTAGAACAGACATACATCCCTCACGCTATGGCTTACGCGGCTTGCATCGGACCAGAACGAGACGAGTGCGAAAGGAGACGACAGACGTATCATTTGCACGTTGTGAGCTGCGACCCCACGGAAGCGAACGGCGGGAGGTTGCAGGTCATCCTCTGGCCCGTCAATGTTTTCATCTCTGGCTGGACTGCCGTTACGCTGACAGTTCTAATGTCAAAAGAAGGCTTAGGAACGTGAGGAAGTTTCCTGTCTGGTGTTCGAAGATGTCGGACTGCATTAAGTGTACAGCGTTAGTCCACCAGCTAGGTCATGTGATTCGGCAGTGTTCTAAGAGTCGGAAAACTGCGTGCGTTCTTCCAGTTACTGTTAACTACTGTTGCAAAAAAAAAATAATAATAATAAAAACAAAAGAAAGAAAAATAATCTGTGCAAAAAAGATATATCTATATAACGCAACCTTAGTTATTAAAAAGGACACCAGGCGGTGCTACAGATGGACACTTCAGTGCAAGGTTCTTCTAAGTACCAGGTTGGGACCCTAGACTCTTAAACATAGACAAGCTCCACTTAATGGGCAGTTACTGGGAGAGAAGTATTTTAGATTGCAGTATTAGCTTTAAGTACGTTTAAACATGTTCCTTATATATATATTGTGCCCATCGTGTACCGTGTATGACCACACATTCTTTCAGTGAATGACACTGTACTTTGATAAGCGAATATTTCTTCTTTTGTTTTGTGAGTACACTTTAAAATGAAATACTCTACGAAGGTCTTTCCTTAGAACTAGAGGATGGAATCCTAAAAGTAATCGACCTAGCACAACTGTCTGGATTTTCGGAGATTTATCAGCAGAGATGCAATAGGCTCTATTGATTTCGTCCCGGATTAGAATCACAGCAGAGTTAGTGGGGCCAAATTTTTTACATAATCCCATTAAAATTCGTCCTTTGCCATAATGGAAGATTAAATACAGTTTAATTGCCGAGACTGTATACAGGAAATCACATATAGAACAATAAATTAATCTGGAATTTACTTACTTATGTATCCGTTGTCGTTCCAGCTTCTTGCCGGGTCGATAAGAAACCAGTGTTCATTTAGCTGCTTCCTCCCACCATTCCCTCCCAGCTCACCTCTTCTTGTCATTTTCTTGGTCTTTTACCCTCCATTTTCATTTATAAGACCAAACCATCTCAGTCTAGTGACAAATGGGCCTGGAGTACTGGGGTCCATAGTTTAACAGATATTTATTTAAAGTATACCCAGTAAAATAAAATAAAATAAAATATTTCCAGAAGCTTTCGGAACTCGTGTCCCTTTCTCAACTGACAGAATTTTTAAATACATTACAAGCAAACTGTGGCACGTTACTCATTCGTCATTGTTGTAGCACGGACGTGTGCTGCCTTGCGCCAGTGATCATCCATCAATAAAACGGTTGTCTCCAGGATTGGATGTATACGCATGCCTTTCTGGCGATTTAATGCCTTAGGGTTGTTCATTATGTTTAGTGACTCTAGCCATAGGCGGTGGCGAAAGTGTCGCGCGTGGTCCACTATCTCAAAGTCGCGCTTGGGGTCAAGATCGTGGTTGGTAGCCCAAAAATGTTCTGCAAGCGCGGACTGGTCAGTTTCGGCAAGCCGGATTGCTCTGTCGTGTTCCGTGAGGCGATCCTGGAGACGTCTCGATGTCTCACCTACGTAGCAACTGTTACAGGCCCTACAGGTGATACGGTACACTACATTGCTGCGTAAGACAGGTGTGACAGGGGTCTTCACACTGGAGACAAGTGAACGTAGGTTCCTACCTGGTAATTGTACACATTTTATGTTGTAACTTCTCAGGATCTTCGAGATACGTCCTGACACTCCTGCCTACCGAGAGAAAGCCTTGGCCCTATTACTCGATCCTAACGTATATGAACCTCTACCTGATCCTCCCGTTAAAGTCTTGAAACGTCTGGAAGCAAATGTTAATAAACTTGTCCACGCATGGCTTAAAGATAAGAAGATCCCGACCGCGACTCACCATCTTCTGCGTGCTACTGGCTGCCAACTACCACAATTCTACGGATTACCAAAGATCCATAAACCGGGTATTCCTCTCAGACCTATAGTGTCTTGCTGCAGTGCCCCAACGTATGAACTGTCCAAACACATCGCGAGCCTCCTCTCGCCTCTTATAGGTAATACATCTCACACCGTTAAAAACAGCAGTGAATTCATTAACACCATTAAGGACATTTCAATCCCTGATAACTCTGTCATGGCATCATTTGACGTGGTTTCTTTATTCACCTCGATTCCCGTCCAACAGGCCGTGCACTGCGCCAGAAGGCTCCTTGAGAGCGACTTAAGCCTCCAATCCAGGACGTCACTATCCACTGATGACATCTGTACCGCCCTCAACCTATGCCTCTCTAGCAGCATCTTCACCTTTGAAGACTCACTCTACAGACAAGTACATGGCACTGCTATGGGTGCCCCTGTCAGTTCCGTAGTAGCTAACATCGCCATGGAAGATCTGGAGAAGCAGATACACCAGAACCCACCTACACCTATTACAACGTGGTGTAGATATGTCGACGATATTTTTACCATAATACCATGTGGTTCTGAAACGGTACTACTAGAATACCTCAACTCTCTATCCAATTTCATCAAGTTTACCGTAGAATCAGAGGTGGACGGTTCGCTCCCGTTTCTGGACGTGCTAGTGCATCGCGTAGGCCCACATCTAGAGACCTCAGTATACCGCAAACCCATGTGGTGCGGTCAATTCACCAACTACGGGTCCGGCCACGCTCCAAGCCATCTCAGTAGCACTGCCCGCACCCTGTTCTCCAGGGCCTGGAGCCATTCCAGCACCGACACAATTAGACGTAACGAGATCTCCCGTGTGAAGGCGGACTTAACCAGATGCGGTTATCCATCCCATGTACTAAACAGATGCTTGTTACAGGCACAAGAACTTACTTCCAACCCAAGACCTCCGAAGCAAGTCGGCATATCATCCGCCTACATTCCGTATTATCCAGGAGTGTCAGGACGTATCTCGAAGATCCTGAGAAGTTACAACATAAAATGTGTACAATTACCAGGTAGGAACCTACGTTCACTTGTCTCCAGTGTGAAGACCCCTGTCACACCTGTCTTACGCAGCAATGTAGTGTACCGTATCACCTGTAGGGCCTGTAACAGTTGCTACGTAGGTGAGACATCGAGACGTCTCCAGGATCGCCTCACGGAACACGACAGAGCAATCCGGCTTGCCGAAACTGACCAGTCCGCGCTTGCAGAACATTTTTGGGCTACCAACCACGATCTTGACCCCAAGCGCGACTTTGAGATAGTGGACCACGCGCGACACTTTCGCCACCGCCTATGGCTAGAGTCACTAAACATAATGAACAACCCTAAGGCATTAAATCGCCAGAAAGGCATGCGTATACATCCAATCCTGGAGACAACCGTTTTATTGATGGATGATCACTGGCGCAAGGCAGCACACGTCCGTGCTACAACAATGACGAATGAGTAACGTGCCACAGTTTGCTTGTAATGTATTTAAAAATTCTGTCAGTTGAGAAAGGGACACGAGTTCCGAAAGCTTCTGGAAATATTTTATTTTATTTTATTTTACTGGGTATACTTTAAATAAATATCTGTCATCTCAGTCTGTTATTCTCGATCATTTCTTGTAATCTTTCTTCTTCCACTTTCTCCCGAATGGCCGCATTTCTTAGTCTATCCCTCCTGGTCTTTCTACACACACCTTTCAGAAACTTCATTTCCATCGCTTGCATTCTATGTCCTCCTCCCACATCGCCCATGATTCCAATCCATGGGTTATTATTGGTACATAATAGGCTCTATAGAGTACCATCTTGCACTTCTCAGTTACTTCCTTTCTCTGAACTAGATTCTTTACACAGTCATAAAACATTCTTCTTTGGTCTGCTCTTCTATATATCTCCTTAATCAATTCTCCCTTCTTTATCTATTCTGCTCCCTAAATATCTGAAACTATCCGCTTCTGTTTTCTTTCTCTCAATAAAAATTTAATCTCCCTCCGCCTTCGTCATTCTTATTGCATTACTTTTAGCATCAAACTTTAAATTTTATTTCTTTGTCTCCTCCACCCAAATTTCCACCTACTTCTGTACCTCCCCCCCCCCAATCTCCATAAATCAACAATTCATCACTTTCATTTTTTTTTCCTGTCCCAATCCTTTTATGCACAGTATTCACTCTCATCCATTACTAGTATGAACAGTAGAGGTGAGAGCGCACAACCCTGTCTCAGCCCATTATTAATTTCAAACCAGCCTGTGCTTCCAACCGTATAGACTTATAATCTTGAATTAATTAAGCGAAATATTAGTACTAATTTAAGTCTGTTAATAGTTGCTAATCTAAGGTACGGTGACCACTTTATTAGGTACGCCTGGATATTACCAAGTAGATCCCCTACCAGTCTTCAGCCCTCAGAATAACTTGTATTTGTCATGGCATAGACTTGGCGAGTTGTTGAGAACGTGCCACAGGGATGCTGGTCTACGTTCATTCGGTTGCTCCACCTTAACCCACAGGTGTTCATTTGGAATGAGAGCTGGTGACTAGAGAGGCTACTGCAGTGGACAATTCACCCGCATGTCCTGGACCTAGTTCTGTTCAGTTCTGGCCTTGCGATGGTTAAATCCTGTTGTGAAAACCCATTCGTAGAGGGATGCACTACAGCCATGAACGGATGCACCTGTTCGGTACAATTTCCAGATAACCTGTGGCATCCAAATATTTCTCCACTGGCATCAGCGGGAGCCCACTGTACACCACAGAAACACTCTGATGGTGGGGAATGTTAACACCTGTCAGGATGATTTTTTCGCCATATTCTGGTCATGGGATTCGTCAGGCAAAGTTTTTCCAATCCTTCATTGGTTATTGTTAGTATTTCAGAGTTCACTATACCATACCTTGTTGTCGGTCCCCTCCACCGACGTTAGTGTAACCTGATTCGATCATCAGCTGCGATACTGCACGACAAGGTAAGACGAGTTGTGGGTTTTGAAATGCCCCTGGTTACCACTGTTGTACTGTATTGTAATTTGACTGACTAGCCTTTCTGTTACCCTGGTCATTGCGGTAACCAGTCTCAAGTGATGCTTGCGTGGCGTTTTCCAGCAAACTACAAATTGGCAAAAGAATGCACGCAGTTTTGGACACAATATATTGACCTCTCCTAGCCTTCTTTGTTTTGGTACCTAACGCCCTAACTCTGTTACCCAGTACAAGTCTTGTCAGCCCCGTTGGACTCTGCTATCAACGAGCTTTATCCGACCATACGATCGCTGCTGACTGGATGTTATTTGATTGTTGGAATAATCTCGATACGCCCGAGCCCGAGACACAGTCGTAGGCGAAAACCCCAGCAGGACTGCAGTTTTCGAGATAACCATATCAGCGCGTCTGACGCCGACTACCATGCCATGTTCAAAATCACTTAAGTCTTTCCATCTTACCCATTCTGGCATTGAATTGAAAACAGAGATCTGCCCACCTGCTATATATTGCATGGTACGAACACATGCTGCTGTTACTGAAAGAATGCTCAATCACATGAAAAGGGTGGGTGTGCCTAATAAATGAAGTGGCCAGTCTATGTATTAAATACGGACAAAGGTTCTCAATTGTCTATTCAGCTAGTTACATTACCTTGACTATGAACTTATTCTTATCGGGTGATTCGAAGTTAATACATGGGTGGTTTACCCGGACAAATGTTGGTTGAGCTGAAAGAGTTGATATTCCGCAGTAGAGACATGGCTCAACGATGCCTGTTGTATTACCACATTCCTAGTGATGGATACTGTCACACTTCTACAGTCCGGACTTTTTCTCACGAGACTACCACGATAATGAGCGTATGAAGAAGCAGCCAGAAAGACACCGGTGTCTCACCAATGAGGAAGGACGAGGCTTCAGGTTAGCCTCAACAATCTTGTTTGACGAAAGAAGACAACCATGCTGTTGACAACAGTATGATGTGGTTGGGCGCAATCAGTCTATCTGAATCACCCCGTAACTAAACAACGAACAACTGTCCAAGAGTCAAACATAGTAACAATGTTTTATACGATTTCTACCCCCTTTAGGAGTGTTTAGCAACATCTAGGTGCTTTATAGCCTCTCCATGTTCTGGTCCATACGCAAATAATAGCACGGCCAGGCCACTGGTAGAGCGAATTTGATTCACATCGGATATTTTAGAGAGTTCCACTTTACACAGCGCGGTTTTCTGTCTAATTATTAAATGTGTGGCCATACATTAAATTATTAAATGTGTGGCGATACAATTTTGAGCTGCTATATTGGATCAATATATGATCCAACATGGCGGCTCATAAAATTGTATTGCCATGTCGGATCAGAGCTAATTAAAGGAACACTGGGTCTATGAATGTCCCAATCTGTTGTCTACTGGCCTTGTTACTACTGAACACTTAGAAGCATCAAATAGTGCAATATCTTATAGACACAACACTGGTGATCCGAAACGCTGTGATATGGCTCCTGCAGTTAAAGAACAGAGGGGGGGGAGACTAATGAGAGAGAAGGAGAAACTGTCGAGTATTCAGTAAGTGCCCAAAGGAGCGAACGAGTCAACGAGTATACTTTTAACATATCTGCTGTGTGACGTCATTGGAAGAACGATTTTGGGGATATAAAAAGGTTGGCACAGTACTTTTCGCGCGTGCAAGGACATTTAAGTACTAATAGATGTGCGTGTGTACAGTCATCTTCAGATACTCACCAAACCACTTCCCCATCTTACGTTCTATTGGGCAACTGTTACTACCATAGAACAAACTGATTATCGTTATAAGAAGCTACAAATGCGTAGTCTCGTATTTCATTAACAAAACTGTTAAAAATAAAATGAGTTCTTTTGATACAATGTGTCAATTAATTGCATGTCGCATGACACACCACACTTACCAGTTTTAATTTGTGCACGGCAACCAATCTTCAAATAAGAAATAAATCGGGTGGCAACTAAACTTCTAAATTCAAAATTAGTGTACCGGATATTGAACTAATTTGAACAATCATTGCTTATTAGAACTATTAATATTTATAATGATAATTTTAAATACATTTAAAGAAATATACCTTATGTAATCATTGCTTATAACTGTGTCGATGATTCAAACTTCTCACTTCTAGAAATTTGAATAAAATGCCACCACAAGATATTATTTATTTCACCGCTAAGCTGAGCAATATTTTCTTCACTGCTGAGGTATATTCAAGTGAAGCCTGTATCCGAGGGACAGTTTGTCTGCACCACAGAATATCTCTGGAGAAGGGATATGATGAAAATGCCTTTTAAGAAAATTCCTCCACTCGTCCTTGTCCCTTCATGCAGTGACGAGCGGCAAAAACCAATGTATATATACACACCATCACGTAAAAATTTTTATCCAAGGGCTAGTCAAGAAAGTTAGTCTCCTAATCTCCTAATTACCGTTCCTAATATCACGTAGTTTATTATAAATTACACATTTATTTAAAATTACACGACATTTATTTTAGTGTTAAAGAAGAACACGTATTTCCACTCTGTACAAGTTTGTCTCCTTGCTGTTCAGCCACTGACGCACAACATTTTTCATTGTGTCGGCATCTTTCTAATGCTGTCCCCATAGTCCTTTGGACACATTATAAAAATTAAGCTATCATTCCATGAATTTGTCCCACAGGAGAAATATTTTAAGCGTTACTTCTCCATGGCAATACGTGGACCCAATAAAATGTACGCAACATAGATCATTTCAAAATTTGAATGGACTCCGATACCTCAGTCTTCGCATTTTATAAGGGTGCGGGCTTATTCCTCCTTCGGGGAACCAACCAATCGCGTTAGGATTGCCATAAGAATGAAGATAATTATCTGCCTGAATGTGTAAGCTGGCGAGCCACTGAGAGCTTTAAGGCTGGTTCTCAAGCAAACATTGTTAGATGATTCTATGTTCATCTTGTTGCTATTCAGGATTTTGAAGAAGGTTTAAAGATTCAAGGATTGGAACCGGAAGACCTAGTTGGAATACAATTTGGTCAACAACTGTCACAGATTTCTCACCTTGCTTTCGTATTGATTTATTTATTTATTTTTTTTTTAATTGGCATCCACTTGGTTTAATTGGCTTGCTTCAGGTTTCATTTAGCCGACTTAGTCTTATGGTAATTGTTAACGTATATACGCTGATCTTGGTCCTGATGATCGTCTGACCAAGTATATTAAAGTATTCAGCGAGGTTTATAAAACTTATAAAATATTTAAATATCTTAGTTTTGATTGCGCTAGCTTGTGAACATGGTTCCCCCCTCCCTCAGTGAATAATGAAAATTCTTGGCGCACAAATTCCATTTTATCACGAAAGCCCTTAATATGTCCATTGTATTCTTGGATATCACCTTGGGACGACGCACATTGACTGGATGTACCATGTGTATTATTTATTACCTAAAGCTGGAAGCAAAAGCAAAGACATTCCTCCTTGATCTCAATATGAAGGCAAGTTTTACTAGATCATAATTTAGAGACTTCTTAAACTGCGTGCAATAAATAATAGTTCAAATGGGCAAGATCCCAACAAATAATTGGCTCGAAACTGCCAAAGTACTTATAAACTACCTTGACATCTAATTTTTATGACAATATTCATATACATTAGTTATCTAATGTATTTTATGACAATATTCATATACATTTTATCAAAATTATTTTCAGATAAAAAAACTAGCCCTGCTACGCCATCGTTACCAATGCTGGCAGATTAAATTTGAACTTTGAGAAATTGGCACTTTTATTTCTTATGCGAACACTGTGTTTGTAGGTGGACAAAACTGAGTATATCTGTCTCTACATATACGAGGTGTGGTAAAAAAGTTCTGGACTGGTGCTGTTCCTGGTATGTTTGATGAGTTGGAAAATAAACAGAAACAATATGTTGTAGTTCATACTTACTCCAACAGATGGTGGTGCACAGATTTTCTAGTAGACTAATGACAGGTTGTAAGTAACAACCAGTTTCGTTAGTAGCGTTAAAATTACGTGTCAAGATTTTTCAACGGAGCAACGAACAAATATCAAAATTTGCTTTAAACTGGGAAAAATCTGTAACAGAACTGTATGAAATGTTAAAAAGCTGTTTATGGTGTTGAAACATTAAGTCGTACCAGTGTGTTTAAGTGATTCAAAGACGGACATGAAAATGTTCGCGATGACCCAAGAAGTGAGCGTCCATCAGACTCTCAAAATGAGAACGGAATTGCAAAAGTTCGGATATTGTGGCAAGAGATCCTCGTTTAACCCTCAGATTGATGGTTGATGTGTTGGATATGAATAAGGAGACCATTCGTGAAATTCTGAATGAAGATTTAGGGAAAAGTAAGCTCTGTGCAAATTTGTGCCCCACGGCCGTGTTCAGCACAAATTTTGTGCCTAGTATATCAGAAACTCAACCTGCCACCCATGCAAATTTGTTTATATGTAACTTAAATTGTTCCTTGGCTCTATCGAGGAACAAATTAATTTCGCCAAGGGCACATGGGAAAAGCATTTTGCTGTAGACATGAGAGAAACTGTTAAATTACACATAATCGGCAATTTCTCATTTATTTCACTACACATACAATGTTAATGAAACTTAAAATACAATGCTAAGAATAAAGCAGTTAATTCTAATATACACAATATATTACAGACCTCTCTGCAGAACTTTAAACTTTTCTGATGCGGTTGCATGGCCTCTACCAGGAAAATGTTACATGTAGCTGCCCATGCGCAAAAATTTGACTAGCCATCGTTATACTTATCCCTCGGGGATAGTGCAGTGGTTATAATCACCGTTCTCCCAAAACGGCTGTAAAAATGACGCGAGAAATTTAGGGGCATTTTATTTCACAAGGTAGCTCAGATAGCAACCGTCGGTCTCGGGCGACGGCTGCATGGTGTTTTTCTTCCAGAAACTCGGAATTTTCGTCCAAAAAACAGGAAAAGCGACAAATACACGAAATAAGACAAAATATGCTGACGCCTCACAGTCTTAGTTGTTTTGGCACTTTACATACATTTAACTGTACCTACCATTTCAAAACACTGGTTTTATCACTTGGTGACTATAACGGCCAACCGTACTGGACACTATGAGTCTCAGTGCGAATCGTAACTCCATGTCGCCAATGGTGTCCAAACGAATAAGTGGTGTGGAAACGATAAAGTCGTATTTGATCTCTGTGAACACCTCACACGTAAGATCATCCCTACACTGGGGGAAAAGACCAGAGTTCGAATCCCGTCGATGACGGGAGAAAGTTTTATCGGTTTTCCACAACCTAGCTGAGTTAGTCGGTCTCAGGCTAGGGGAGTATGGTTTTATCTCCCAGAAACTGGTTTTTCGTCCAGCAAACGGAAAATCGACCACAGAACACACGCAATTTGCAGACTATATACACGGAACAACATGGCCTTAATCGCCGATGCTCCTAAACCCAATAACAACAACAAATGTAGGACACCTAAGAAACCTGCTGTAGCGCGACCTTACAGATGATCAGACATGCCCCACTGCAAAGTCTAGAAGTGATGCTCACATTCAGCAACATTACAACGGAACCGAACTTCGTTCTCAGATTGTGTGGTTAAAACCCCAGGCCGTATCAATATAAAAGTGGTTCCCAAACATTTATACCTTGCCGCCCTTCCATAATAAGTGCAAATAAACAGATCTGCAAAAAATTTAGCCACGAGAATAGATACTTTTATAAATTAAAATTTACTTCAAAACATTTAATCTCAAAAATTGAAGTAAAATATACTTCGTACCTAAATTACTGGGATGATTTATCCATATGTGCTTCATAAAAACAACAAGCACTTCCCCAAAAAACCAAATGCGATTCCCTCCTCACCCCGTGTGGTTCCGCCCCACACTTTGGGAAGTGTGTTATATAAGATATAAGGAGAATAGACCTAAAAGACTTGGAAGTAAATCTTGTCATGAATTTCTTTGTCAGTCCTAAAAAAGAAAGAAAAGAAAGAAAGATTTGAAAGGGAACTGCGATTGACCGAACTTGGAAGTACTTGAAATTATAGCAAAACGCAGGTTTCGCAAAAGTATGGTTGGTCCTACATTTTCTGGAATATCCACTGAAAGTTATTACAAGCTAAAGTGTTTATTAGTTCATTCAACAGGAAACAAAAGAAAAACGTAAATCATTTTAGTAAAGAAAATATATTAACGCAGGGATATCCCGCGCAGACGTCATTTTGTCCACGGATTAATTTTGTGTGGCTCCCTCTCATAAAAAAATGCAATAAAGTAACTGTGACTACGTACTTTGGTCCTCGTGGGTAGCACAGTTGGTGGAACAGCACGCCAGATGGAAGAGTCCTAGGTTCGAGTCCTGTCGATGACGAGAGAAATTTTTATGGGCCTTTTCACAACGTGGCTGAGTTAGTGGGTCTCAGGCGAGGGTAGCATGGTTTATTTCTCCCAGAAACTCAGGTTTTTCATCCAGAAAACAGAAAATCAACACCACAGAACACACGCAATTTACAGACGGTATATACGGAGCATTATGGCCTTAATCGCTAATGCTCCTAAAGCCCAACAACAACGTACTTTTGACAGTTGCTTTATGATTTTCTTGTTCACCCGTGTATCGATGCTGGCAGTGTCTTGATCTCCAATCAGTGGCTACTCGGGATAAAATCAGCAACGAGAAGAACATGTGCTGCAGGAAGTAGGTATTCCTCGACCGGGACCGCAAATATCTTGCCCGCCATGTACTTAAAACTGGATAATTATCCATTTTTAAGTACATAATTCTCATTTTTAAGATATCTGCGGTCCCAGTATATAATCAGCATTTGCAGCCGGGCGAAAGTTGAACCTAGGCTGTTAAGTGCGTTCTCTAATATTTTAGTAGAACAGAGTATATGATTATTATTTTATTATAATAATACCTCGAACACAAAGTTCTTTAACTTTTATGTTAATAAAATGAGAAGGCCCTTGATTATTAGTTTAGTAAATAACTATGTTTAATGGAGCAGTCCCCACCTCATATGCTTCACCTCACTTCCATAAAATAGAACGGCTATTTTTTATTCTGTTAATATTTTTAATGATTTTCAGTTGTGGCGTCTACGTTTGTTGGAGCATGGAGTTGAAACAGTATGCCAAGCCTGCCAGAGACATAAAGAAGAAATTAGCTGAAAATCCATACCCTAACCAACAAATATGAATTTGAAATCATTAGAGTGACCGGTGACCCAATCGATGCAACAGGGGAAAAAAATATATTAATGATAAATGGAAAATCATAAGTTTTAGCAGCCTAGTTAGTCCATAACTTCGTAGGGGCATCCTGTACTTTGTCGCAAATTCGTCAGTGGATTTACTACCCAGAAACGAGATGTTGTTACACATCACTGTAAGATTTACAGTCTTCGTATCGTTAACTGCGGTACTTTGTCTTAGAAACTAATGTGTACTCTTCATGCTTTGGCTGAACAAGTAAAGACACTTTTAATCATTCTATTAGGAAGAAAGCCAAGGAAATGATGAAGTAGTGGCTTGGATTTAAACCTATCCTAAAACTAGAAAGGTTACAAGAAGTAAATCTTGTCATGGACATAGAAAATGTATTGGTCCACAGTTCAAATGAAACAAAAAAGTGAAAGTGGAGCTGAGTAGGACTGAAACCTTGACAACGCCAAAGTTAGCCGAATGTACAATGACGAATATGTGCACTTGCCAAGCGTCCTGGCCAAATTTCTGTATGTCGTACCCATAATTAGCAATCATTGTTAGTAGAATCCCTAATGATAATCTATGTGCATAAAAAGTGGCAATAGCTCGTGTCGGAAGACCATAACGCATGGGCCATTAGTTAGCACCTAATGAGGATTTCTAGCATCAGATAGCTGATAATGACAGCCCATAAGTCTAGAGAAGAGACCAGCTAGCCATCTATGTGTATCTTCCTGTTCAAGTAATCCCTGGTGACAACGCACACACACAAGCCTACAAAAAGTATGTCCAATAATAGTCATAAAGTCACGATAAAGTGATGGATGTTTTGTCATATGGCAAGCGTAGAAGCCATGTTAAAAAGATTAAGGAATTTACATACCTTTTTGGTAAGTAACCAGTGCGTTAGATATCTCATAGTCCAACTTTTTTTTTATCTGGGTTGGAATAAAAAGGTCTCGGTTCGAACCCGGATTTTTTGTGGACTCTTTTCCAAGCACGAAGGTTATATGGTTTTCATCCCGCAAGACAGGGAAAGCGACCATAAAATAGGATGTCTTGCATACGAAATTTATAAATTCAAATAAACAAAATTGTAAACTCAGTCGTTATATAAAACAAAAAGGTATATTGACAATTCTTTTACGATCCTGTTTAGAAAAGCTATCGTGCCATTTATCCATCAGTGCTGATATACATATGGAAGCCTGGCGTGCAACCCATTCAAAACACCGAGAAAAAAGCGCAATAAATCTTTTAAACAATCGTATGTATAGATCGGGACAAGTTCCATTAAAATTTTTATAAATGTAGGTATGAAATGGTTCTCGGGAATTGCTTGCGGCTTCCCACCTGGGCTGACACCGACGCGAAAGCTCTCATCAATCAATGCTAAAATCGCTCTTAGTATAAACACCATCCAAAACAGGGCAAACAAAGCAGATGGATATTAGAATTTTATCTATAAACAAAAACGATATTTTTCTATAAGTAAAAAGCGGCAAAATGCCTCTAGCTGTTGTCAGTGTGGTTAAACAATGAGGCTGGCGCTGTTTTCCTGAAATGAACATCAACAATGGCTCGATTTAACACTTGAATTCTAATTGTTACAATTTTTTTGGAATAAAAATGATTGTTTAATGCTAATTGTTGCAGTTTTGTCTGCTTATAAAGCTTCTTAACAAGAAAAACAATTTTATTAATGTACAAAGAACTGGCTTGAATTAAGAATTATGAAACTGCAAAGAAATAAATTAACCATAATGACAACATTAATTAGCACTAGATTCCGGGATTACGAAGAGATATTCTTTCTAAGAACATGTCTCAGACAACTGAAGAATGATAGGGGATCTAAAGAAGCGCAGAATCTATCCTTGAGTTTCTGTCTCGTCGTAACAAACGCTTTCTCTCGCGCTATCTGGACTTCCTTCAACCACCGCTCTTCCCACCTCACTGAAGTTTTGATTAATATGTAATAAAGGTGCTGAAATGGGCTACTCATAAGCGTTGATTATTAATAAACAATCCTTAATAAGAAAATTACTTATTGAACAAAAAAACACGCTCGTTTTTCTTCTTTGCTTCTCGATATAGCCATATTGCAAAATTAATTTATCCTCTTCATTATAAGGAAAAAGTCTTCAGCATTCTCACTTCATTTCGTACAAATTTTAAAACCATAGCCTAAATGAAGTGTGAAGAGGGAAAACAATTATGTCCAAGTGTCCTCCATTTAGAACACCCCATTAATTCGGATTATAACACTGAAGCAAATTGCCGTAATCTTTAACAAACAAAAAAAATTCCACGGCGCTGCCTTTCACATAAAAATGGAGTCGATATTTAATTTAGGTTACACGGGGAGGGGTGTTAAATAAATCACAAATGGTAATTAAAATAGTTATTTCAAAATGCACTCTTTAACTGGGTCAATTCGAACTGATTGTTTTGTTAAATAAATATACTTCACTTTATTATTTATTTTAATGAATATTTATACTCACTAAATATTAATTCGCTTCTAATTAATATTTACTTAAGCAGCAAAAGCATTAACACCATTTTTCCTTTAAAAGTGAACTAATCCATTACCACACTTTAGCTACATAAGCACTTACGTTTAAATGTTGTTAGAATTGGACAGAAATACAGATAGGGCGCTGTATTTTTTTTTTACAAATCGTGTAGAAATATATTTTCATCTCTTACTGCGAATCCGCAGAAAGGGGGAGAATATTCACTTATCGCCAAAGTTAGGAGAATATTTCCTGCGATTATATTTTATGTTACTGTAAAAAGAAATAAGCCTCTTAAATAGCCCCACTCCTGAATATCTTAAAACTTTTCCCATTAACTTGACGTAGATTTTCGTTCTTACCGCCCCAACATCGATAAAAGTAAGCAATTAAACGAACCTTTAAATATTAAATAATTTTCTTATCACTATAGACAAATCTAAAAGGAGAAAAAAATTAAGTCTTGTGAGTTTTCTGCATTCCATAAAGATGTTATCACCCTTACTGACATTATTTTCCTGGTTAAAGATAGATTTAATGACACTCGTAAGGAAACATAAAATGATTTTTAATACCGCCATTCACAATAAACAATATTACAAACGAAATAAACATTGTTTAACTTATTATTACGTAATAATGGTTTTATACAGCATCAATTTGGAATTGTTAATTTCAGCTGACGTCATAACAATTCCCTTAGTGGCGCTTGGCACACCTAGCGACACCTACTTTGATCGCCAAGCACGCGGTAATTGTTCAGTTATTATTATTTGGATGCATTAAAAATCTCGGAGAAATTTTTAAAACTAAACTCGCAATAGGGCTAACTGGAACGCACGTGCAAATGACACCGTAATTTATCTTAAACCGCAGCTATTTTTATTTTCGCTTGAAGCATGTAATGATGACAAGATAATGTTGGATTATTATTTTATAAAAAGCGTACATATAAAATTTTAATTATTCTTGGCAACTGTGTTTATAACAGGTTTGTAAGTTGTTACAAATTTTTCCTATTAAAAATGAATGCGCAAAAGAGAATAATCTAAAAAGAAAGAAAAAAAATACGAGGTTGCCGTGCGTGAAATATTATAACGAGATTAATTTTTTGGTGTTTGAAGTTTAACTTATATTTAAAAAGATGCCTGAAATCTCCGAGAAAATTATTAATTATTCGAAATTAAAATGGCATATTTTAATGCATTTCGACTATTTCTTTTTTTTTAAATAGGAAAAGACTAAAATTTTATCTTCTTACTTGAAGCAATGTTTTGTAAAGTTACAAAGGAGGTGGACACACAATAATGTCCATTAGAGAAAGTGCAATTTATTTATTTATTTTTTTTCCGGTGACAGTTTCTGAGACATAAGTTATTCAATCTATTTTTATTCCATTATGTTAGAAGATAAAATAGCTCAAACAGATGTCATCTCGAGAAAAACTGTGATAGCTTCAAGAACTTGTAAAATGGAATTTGTGGGGTTGTTTTTCTAATTCAATTCACTGCGAAATTGCCTGCCATTTCTTCCTTATTGCGTCAGCCATTGGAATATTGTTAAAAAATAATATAAAAGAGCCTTTTGTTTCGCAGTAGACATTCTTTGGAATTTGCTAATTAACAATATCGTGCTTCATCTTCCCTCCATTGGTCTGACTTATCCCCAAGGCTTTTTTTCTCTCCAATCTCTTCGCTCGCCTTCAAAAGAGAGATGTGTAACATTTTCTAAGACATTTTCTGGTCTTATTAATTCTACTAAGACGAATTTAATTAGATCAGTTTGTTTTTTTTTCTTTTCCTCCGGAGCTGTTAGTTTACACTCCATTGTAATCAAGTCATTTCCGGTCCAATTTACTTCTATAACAATCACATCAGCAATTCCAATTCAGTTGTCGCCTTACTAACAATGTGAAAAGCTACTACGCATCTTTTGTGATTTTGCTAAAGAACTTTAAAAGTGTCTCGTAAATTAGATCGGGCTCGTGAGCTAACAGAAACATCGCTTAAATACGCGCGTAATTTTATTCAGTAGTAAGGAAAAATTGAATCCCCAGATTCAAAATTTTCATTTTTAAAAAAAATGCTACTTCCGAAAGGCCTGTTCACAAAAGACAAATCTTTTGTGGATTAATAAAGGAAAGAAGGAATGGATCTGTTACAATTAATGTCGCTCTAAATTAAATTAATTTGTTGTCGAAACTCCAATAAGTCGTATGCCGGGATCGATAATTGGAGCAAAAAAAAAATTACTTTCGTACATGAAGTTGAATGGCATTAATAAACCGGCTTAGACAAGGTAGATTCCGGGCCTTCCTGATAGAAAAGCACCCAAACTACTGTTTTTTCTCATCATGTGGAAAATGTCTCTCTTGAATTCTCAGTTTGTTTGGTTTTTTTTCCATCTGCAAAAAAACAGCTAATCGGACAAGAGATTATACAGAAATTTCAGAAGTACCGTGAAAAACAGAAAACACGACAGACCTATACAGAATAGGTCTGTCGTGTCTGTTAAAACAGATTTTTCGATCTCTGATTACTAGCGATGAAGTATCGGATCGAGCGATATTTATTGATTCAATTACAAACTATACTTTGGTATCGAATCTAGGATAAAAACAAAATAATAAACTTAAATATTTAAGTGACTGTTCAGAGAGTTAATAGATCTGGATTCAGAACAGGGCTGAGAACGTACGTCTGAGTAAAGTGTTTCTAATGTCTCCTCGATGAGAATCTTTCGTGATGGTACATGGCTCGCTCTTTGGCTACAGCTTCTCTCAAAGCTGTAGTCAGAGTCAGATGATCTCAGGTAGAGACAGTAGGCTCTATTTCTCCCACTTCCTCTCAATTATTCTGACTCTTCCATCCTACAACATGGAAATCGCTCCTTGAATCCAAACAGGCATAATATACGATAAAGAAATTAATCTAGGATAAATCGATCTACCTCATGAAATGTTGGATTGTAGAAAAACGCACATTACAGTGCGTTTTTCTGTAATGAAGATATGCTATTTAGAAACTACTTTATCATTCATTCTGGAGAGTTTTAAATTCGAATCCCATACGATTGGAAGAATTTCTAAAAACTTAGTGAAGACTTGAGCCTAAACCCTACTCCCTCTGCCTAAGATCGGCTGTTCTTAGGAGGGAGTAGGGGTTTCCCAGTTGAGCTATTCTGGGTTTTCATTCCGCACAACTTGGCCCATGAGTATACACCTGTACAAGCATAATACACAATGAAGCAGTACGGTCTAAGCCACTGATGCACCTAAAACACAACAACTTCTGTCCTTTGTAAATAAGAAAACCAAGACACGAGTTTGTTTAATATTTTGGCGTCCTCTTGAGCCTGCAACTCTTGGAAGAAATCAAAGTAAAGGTGAAAATAATACAATACGAATAACCTCTTTGAGAAATATAAACCAGGGTTTAGCAGGGTTTGTTTTGGCAATACGGTTCCAAATTAATAAATATTTTAACTTCCACTCTGAAAGTTTCAACCTGTAGCGTATGAAATGTCTATTATAACTCCATAATTAACGCAACGTCTTTCTTTTTGTAACGTGAGGTGGCGCTAATAGGCTAGAAGAATTTAATCGTACGGTTTGAATTTCGTGTTCATTTATTTCTCATTTTCCATAAGAGTGAGTATGTATTACCTGCTAGATCAGCTTTACGCTTAATGTCGTGTAACAGCGCAAAACCACTTTAAATGTACCAAAACTAGCTCAGAAAGTCGCGGCTTTCAGAACAAATTAAACGAACAACAACAGAGACCTGACACTAAAAATAAGGGAAGTCCCATCAGCCTTCTTTGTCGTCCCTTTATCTAACATTTCAGGTGTCTGCACTTCTATTCGGTCTCCTGCTTTCTAAATAATCGTTTCGATTGCTTCCTATTTTCGCTGTGTTCTTTACAAGTACCTTAAATCCCGTGTATCGTTCCTCAACCGTCTTCGATGTTTTCGTCTGATCGTTTGCGCGCGACACTTAAGTGCCAATTACTGACCAGTCGCTCCAGAAATTGACGGCAGTCAGCATCGGCAAAAGAAGACGAGTTTCCGGTTCGAGAGTAGTCAAATATGTCTATTCTCCTGTAGAGTTCCACCTATTCAAGAACAGCATCCCTCTTCCTCCTTCCTTCAAGCTACGGAAGCGGCCTCTTACGAGATCTTTTCGAAGTATGGCATTAGCTGCCTCTTCCGAACCATGCTCCACACCATTTCTAAGTAATTGGTGCACGCGATAGGAAAGAGCGACTGAAAAGAGCATCTCTTATCCTCCTACATCCGCTTTTGTTCAAAGTAAATAAAACTGTGCTAGTAAAAGTAGAATTATCGTATTTCGCCTTCCTGTCACTGAAGCAGACGAAAAAATTTTCTGCAGATTTTCAACAATTGAAAGGACTGCAGTATTGGTCATTAGGTGTTGCCATGGTGACTTTTTAGATGAAATCTTATGCCGAACGTCAACAGGTAACTGTTGCCCACAGAGCCAAAAGAAGAATGTACAGATGACTTTTTCTTTCTTATTTTTGATTATTTAGGTCCTTATTTTAAAATTATTTTAATTATTAACTTTAAAGGTGAGCTAAAGGAAGAAGTTTCGTAACTGGCCCTGCAAAAAATCAAATTTAAACGTCTGAAAAATATCACCACTCATATTTAAAAGTCAAATTTAATTCTTAAATCTCCAACAACTCTATCGTTCTTATCAATGGTCGTACTAGTCATATAATCAAATGAAACAACATTTAACTTTAAGGAATTGAAATACATAACTACTAGACATTTCTTTTAATTTAATATTAAATCCTATGACAAAAAACTTATATTTCAAAAGGAGAGAATTGAAACAACAGAATAATGTATGATAGATTGACTGTATTGTTGATTTCTCACAGTAGCTGGAGAACAACTGAAAACAACTAGCACTGTCTGCGTCGATACATGGGTGAACTCCCCTTCAATAGCACTCATATTTCTAGACAAGATAGCATATCTTTGTTGGGGATTATTCTGAATTCTAATACTTCTTGGCAGAAGCACAACATAAATATTGTTTCTTCTGCATCAAAAAAAATCTGTGTTTACTCTTTCGTTCGCGGCATTACTTTTCCTACTAAAATCAATTAGGTCTATAAATATTTTCAGGGCCCGGCTTTTCCGAATTGGTTTCTCTAATTTCACCTCTGTTCCCAAAGCAGTCCGAATACTTGCCTCAACTGTTGTTATTAAAAGTAAAACGGCCATAAACTTGCAAATAGGATAGATAAAGTAATAAACAAAGTATGCAATATAAAAAAGAGATATGTGAATCAAAATTGGTTCTTTTTTTTTTTTTAACCACACAAAATACAGATATCGAGGGAGAAAAATCTCATATCTTATTTGTAAAGTTCCCAATCTGATCATCTTTAAAAAAAATTATTATTTTATTAAGTATTTAAGGATAAACATTTGCGTTTAATTTTTTAAGATTTTATTAAAATGACTTTAGGGAAAAAGGCTAAAATCAGTGTGTGTTGATTGTTCTCAAAACTCGATTAAAATATTGGTAGTATAAATAGTTAGTGCACGCATACCTTGGCTTAAAATTAACTGTTTCTGGCATATTGAGATGGCCAGTAAAAATTTAATAATGAGAGAGTGAACTGTCACTCACTTCCTTTGGAAGAATCCTCCTTCATATGTATTTCCTGAAAATTACAATATACAGAAACGTAGATTGAAATTTTCAGAAATTTTAAGTTAAATCTTAAGTTTAATGTTAGCACAGCGGTTAAAATCACTATCCTCCCACACTGTGTGGAGAAAGCTTGAGTTAGAATCCGGTCAATGAAGTGAGGAATATTTATGGGCTTTTTATCACAACGTGGCTAATTCAGTCGATCTCAGGCAAGGGTTCCATGGTTTTTCCCTCCCCCCGCCTCTTAAAACTCGGTTTTTCATCCAGCAAACCGACAGAAGAATGCCAGCAATTACAGATATATTATACTGATGCTTCGTAGCCTTAGTTGCTTTGACGCTTTAACACACACCTAACCGAACCTACCCTACCCTACCCTACCGAAATTCAAACCCAATGCCAACAAGTATCTTCTGTTTTTTTTTTCAATCATGCTTCTCTTGAAGTCGCTAATGTCGTCTGCCTTTTCACAGTGCGCCTCTGATGATTCTACCGAGCCGATGCAGCTCATCGTATAGGTGTCATAACGTGGCCCATCAAGTCATATTTCATTTTCTTGCAACAGGAGCCATGCGGATATCAGAACGCTAGATACCCTAATAAAATGGGAAGTGTAATATGTACGGTAATATCTACAGCATCATATGAAACAACACAGATGAATCGTCATTAGAATTATCATCACTGCGACAGTGAATTCTCATTTATTGTAGTATTAGATGAATGTAGGCGCGTTCTACTGTTCATCGTACACATACGAGTCTTAGAAATATGTGAGATTTCGATGCATACTCTCTACTGGAAGACAGAGACAAGCAGCAGATACCAAGCCTAAATCCCTCGTAAACAGCTTGAATCTACGAAGCAGGGAGACGGAATCAACTCTGTGAATTTACTGGTCAAGATTAACTAGTGCCCAAACAGCGTGCCACAGAACAAGAGATTATATTCTGTAGAATATTTATTTGGGGAGTGCAGGACCTGCAGCAGAAGAGGCGTGGTCAGCGCAAGGGTGCAGTAGTACGCGCGTTTGAGTTGACTGTGGTTCGGGCTAAATACGGAAATGATTGCGTTACTTGTTAAAAATTTGTTGTAAACTCATCCGTGACTTGAGTCGTGTCGGAGTACAAACAGGCCACATTGCTAAAAATTACAAAGGAAAATAAGCACAATTATTGAATTAAAATTATGAACTAATAATAGGCTTTGTGTTGCCTTACTGGTTATCACCATGACTTAGAAATATTAAGGCTAAAATTCAATTTAGACTTCATGATCGTTCCTATTTCTGTTCTTTTAGACTTCATGCCTTTTTTCTCCAAAAGAAGCAGAAGCTAATTCAGCTAACAATATTCATTTACTTTTTCTTCCATAATCGGCCATTATGGTAAGATGCTGAAGTTCAGTTTGTCTTTTGAGTTGATCAATTGCCTCGTGCTCAGGTCTAACCACCCATTCATCTCAAAGACTTAGTGAACTCCTTTTCATTGTCTAGTGTACTTACCTAAGATTTGCAACGTAAACTGCCAATTCATCGCGTTGCTCTTCTGTATATTTACGAGGTGGCTTCAACACTATTCTAGAAGGTACTTTCGCGCCAAGGATATACACGCAGCCTCTTAATAGCTATATGATTCTTTAATGGGAATTAAGAACACCTTTTATGTCTCGTCTAGGCGCGGGTCATGCGTCTCCAAAGAACAGGAAGGAAAGGGGCGAAAAAAAACTGCCATCTTAATTAATGATTCCCTCATTCTTTCTTATACTTAAGAAAACCTCTACTTTATATAAGGAAGTTTTTCACACTCTCATGTCATGTCCCCGATGGCGCAAAGTACATTTATCTCCGCCATACTAAGCCCTGGCACCATCTCCGCAGTCACGTGGTATTTAATAAGTGGAGATGCGACAACAAAGCCTCATCGCTAAGACTGTTAAGTGAAGAGAATGAGTGATCCATTGTTGCTGTAAATCCGGCCCGCCTGAAGAAACGAGAAGGATTCTGCATTGATGGACTCTTTAGAAAACCGGAACTTTTAACTTTGAGACCATCCGTGCTCGGGGTATGTCACGAGGAATTAAAGACTTTCTTAAATACTTTTTTCTTTTTTTTCCACAATCTAGTCTACATACGAAAGGAATTTTTTCCCTTCTAGTTCACTTTTTGCTCCCTTATTTGTCTGAAATTCATGTCGGAGAAATGAGCCAATTATCATACCACGTTCGAAGTCTTCCAGGTTTTATTGATACCGAACGAACTGATTTTCTCAACTGGTTTGAAAATACTTCCAAACTTTGTCGCTCTAAATTCACTGTCGAAGTACCATTGTACTGTTCAGCAACTGACCAATGAGAGCTTTGATCGATGACATTATTGTCAGGATAGAATGAACAAGGCATTCGAGGTGATATTCACGAGCATTGAAAAAACGCTAGGTGGCAGAAGTGTGCCACGTTGCGGTTGGAATGTATCTGCCATTTTGTCATCCTGCTTTAGTGATCCATGGGAGTCAAAATATTAAAGCCGACCCTGAATATAAAAGAACATATAACTCGATACAAAGGAATCGTTACTGTATGCTCTTACACAGTTGAGTTTCAGTCCAATATTATTCAACAGAGAACGGAAGGTGGTGGCTGATAAGGAGTCCGGAAGCTGAACTGTAGGGGGCGCTGGGAAACCAAACTATTCTTATTTAAATTAAAAACCCTTTGGCTGTTCTAGCAGTGTAAATTATTCCACGTTGCCAATTGCTACTCTGTTTATACAGCTAACTGCTAGTCATCCGCTGTTCGCGCTTATCAATACATTAGGACGCTCCGGGCTCGTGTAATGTCGGTCCTGCCTATCATATTTATGCATATCACTTTCGTTCCACTGTCACTAACTTCTGTTTGCAAACGTTTCGTAGTCGTCGGCTTAGTCCTAATCCTTATAAATCTTCGGTAATGCGAGTTTCTGAACGAGAAGAGCCTAAGCTTACTCCATTCACTTTCTCTCCAAAGTTACGATATTGACAACGACCTTTTCCAAGCTGTTTGCGCTAATGTACACTGAACGCCAAAAATCCTTCTTTCCTTCGGAGAATACAACCAACTCACATACAGCCATCCGCACGGTACGAACACGAAGCAAATTGCAGTTTTAATTACTGTACTTTAATGTAGTTTTAAATGAATTAAAAATTTTAGTTATCTATACATCCATATATCAAACCTTTGAGTCTAAGCATGACGTAACAACGTTGTTAGCTAATAAAAGCTAAAAATAATGATCTGTTTTCAGCCTAAGCGCATTATCACATCAAACCACTTTCTGCCCAGCTCTCTATTAAAACTTCGTTTTCTTTTTCTATTTTGAATGATTTCAGTATGCGTATCGCTAGCGGAGGTGTTAGGATCCCCCCCCCTTTTCAACTCAGTGTTTTCTTTTCAAATACAGTACATGCAAATAGGCCTAGTGCATGCAATTAACGGAATATATATAATAATACTCATGGTCGTTTTATATTGGAAAGATTTTTTCCAGGTATTCCAATTTTCTTAATTATTGAACAATTGACTTGTTTTCGTTACAGAACTCCACGACTGTAACTTGCTAAACGTAACCCCAATTTAAATTCACAAAGGCAAGCTACTTGTAAAGAAAAACAACGCGAAACTTTCTTGGAGACTTCAATTTCTTTTTTCTGTTTGCAGAGATTTCATAAGAAACAAAATATTAAATCAAAGAACCAATGGGTTTTATTTCAGGCAAGCCATTGTGTTTTCACATTCGCCACTAGAAATGCCGCCGAAACAGAAGACTGCATTCATTGATCCGAACATGCTAACATAAAATTAATAATTCCTCTTTTGTTTCGCTTCAGTGAAGCAGCCATCAGATATAAATCCAAAATACAACAATATTCAAAACCACTTTGCCTTTTTTGTTGGTTGAAGATAACACGATTTATATTTTGTATTGATATTAAAATCAGCCACGACGAGTCATTGCTCCTATTTAATGAAACGACAATGGCCAACCTTGCATATCTATTTACTTAATTGAAGCAAAAAATGTAACTATTTCCTCAGGCAGAACAGTGGAGTTTAGGTAGGGAATATGTACCACAGCTCCAATCGATTATTTAACCAGAAAATTACATACAGGGGGTGGACAAAATAATGGAAACATCTTATACAGGGTGTTTCAGTTAAACGTTTCAGAACTTCTAAGAGGGGTAGGGTACATCCTGGCAACTCGAAATCATATAGCACTGTGGGGTCGAAAATGCTTTCCTGAAGCGGTGTTGTACACAGAAGCACCATAAAGAAAAGAGACCGTAAATGAGAAATCGTTTTAATAATACATGAAAAGAAGCAAAAGGTACATGGATTAAAGTAAGTGTTCGAAGTTTCTTCCACGGGCTACAATGCACGCCTCACATCTCCGACGCATGGACATCCGAACATTCTGGAATACTCCAGGCGAATTTCGAATTTCTTCGGCAGCTACTGCGATTCTTGCAACCAGCTCCTCAGCATTGTCAACAGGGGTGTCATAAACTAGCGATTTCATATGACCCCAGAAATAAAAATCAAAACATGATAGGTCGGGTGACCGAGCAGGCCAACGCACGGGACCACCACGTCCGATCCACTGTTGACCAAATGTGACATCCAGGTAGTTACGAACATCTCCGCTATAATGGGCAGGGGCTCCATCGTGTTGGAACCACATTGTCTGTTGCGTCGATGCAGAAATCTGTTCATCTCTCAAAAGTTGTGGCAATACTTGCTGCAGAAAGATCAAGTAGATAGGTCCGGTTAGACGACACGGTAACAGGCAAGGTCCGATGAGGTGATCTCCCATAATACCGGCCCATACATTGACCGAAAATCGAATCTGTGCTGCACGACGTCGTATTGCATGGGGGTTCTCGACCGCACAGATATGGTCGTTATGCGTGTTGAAAATTCCTTCCCTTGTGAAGGATGCCTCATCGGAAAACAACACTTCAGCAGGAAAAAGGGGATTTGTAGCACATTTTCCAAGGTACCACTGTGCGAAAGCAATACGAGGTGCATAATCCTCCGGTTGCTGTGTCTGGACACGCTGCACGTGAAACGGATGCATGTCTTGTTCTCGGAGAATCCTCCAGACGCTGCAATGGGAAACTCCGACTGCGTTTGCTAGACTTCGTGTACTCGTTCTTGGATTCCCCTGTACATGCTGCAGCACATTCTGTTCGACGGCTGGAGTCCGTGCTGTTCTTACCCTGTCCCTGTCAGCTCTTTCAAATGAACCTCTCTCAGCTAACCTCTGGTGCAGTCTTGCAAAGAAATTATGACTGGGAATACGCCTCGTCGGATATCGTTCCGCGTACAAACGCTGTGCGGCTAGCCCACTACAATTTGCAGCCCCGTACGCCAAATGCATATCGGCTAACTCTGCGTTCGTGTAATCATCCATCCTACTAACTTGGCGTTCTTGCTCAAGAAATTCGCCTGGAGTATTCCAGAATGTTCGGATGTCCATGCGTCGGAGATGTGAGGCGTGCATTGTAGCCCGTGGAAGAAACTTCGAACACTTACTTTAATCCATGTACCTTTTGCTTCTTTTCATGTATTATTAAAACGATTTCTCACTTACGGTCTCTTTTCTTTATGGTGCTTCTGTGTACAACACCGCTTCAGGAAAGCATTTCCGACCCCACATTGCTATATGATTTCGAGTTGTCAGGATGTACCCTACCCCTCTTAGAAGTTCTGAAACGTTTAACTGAAACACCCTGTATAATAGTAGTAGTTCTTTTAAAGTTTGTATGACATATTTATGAACATGCAGTGATGATTTTGTTTTGTTGTTGTTTCTTTCAGGTAGTACTGTTTAGGAAAGACGATAAAAGTTAGGGTTTATTTATAGGTAATATATTTGACCTTTTTGTCTGAATTCCAAAAAAGGTCAAATTTTGGTCATGTTTAGCAGGGGCATCGGTGACTAAAATTGCTGATTTGTTTGATTTATCCAGAGCAACTTATATCGAAAGTGATGTCTGAATTCGCCAAATATGGAAAAACAAAATCTGATAAGAAAATTGTGGCAGAAAATCGAAGCTTGCTGAAAGAGACAGCAAGACACTGAAAAGAACTGTAGCCCGAAAATATAAAACTACTGCCTCGTAAATAACTGAATTTGAATCTCAGCAATCCAGTTTCTAGAAAAACTACTCAGCGAGAACTTCATAAAGTCGAAATTTATGGCAGAGCTGCTGTTGCAAAGCCACTCATTACTAGTGGTAATGCCAAAAAGATGATGCAGTGGTATAAGAAGCACAAAAAGTGGACACTTGACGAGACATCATATTTTCAGACGAATCACCATTCACTTTTTCCAACATCAGGTAGAGCTTACGTTTGGCGAATGACAGAGGAAGCACATCATCCTGGCTGCCTTGTGCCAACCGTCAAACATGAAGTAGGATCAACAATGGGTTAGCAATATCTTGCTATTCTTTAGGCCCTGTCATTATCCTGAAGTGGCGAATTACTGCCACTGATTAACTTTGTATTTTGAGTGACCAGGTTCATTCCATGTTGCAAACACTGTTTCCTGCAAACGATATCATGGTTCAAGATGATAATGCTTCAATACACATAACCAGTTATGTCCAATCTTGGTTTGAGGAGCCACTTATTGAGCCACTGTGGGCATATTTGGAGAGGAGAGTGAGAAGCAGATTTCCTTCACTGCCATCACTCAGAGCTTAAAAGTTTCTCCATGAAGAACGGTATTTATTTAACTTATTTATTTATTATATTTATTTAGCCTGTAACTCTTATCACAGGTTTTTCCATTATTTAGCCTACCTCTTGTAGTTTTGTGCTAATAGAATTACGTAAGAGGAAGAGAAAGTAACTTTTGTCTGTTCTTGAAAAAAGAAAAAAATCCATGATGACCGAGTGGACGTTATCCAATATTACACAGTGGCAGATATTTGTACAATTTAATCGAAAAGTTTGTAATTCTGTACAGTAGCCAAGTGTCACTGGTGATAGATATTACCAGTACTTGGCTGATTTACCGCAGAAATAATTATTTAAGCTGACCTGATCCCGTCTGAACTCGTTACTAACTATAATTATAATTCTGCAAGGTTCTCATTTCGCGATAGAAGGTTAGAAACACTTGACGAAACTCCATTCGTTCAGAAAATCAGTAGTTAGGGCTAAGAGCATTGTACCGATATTAATTTTAACGTGGTTTTAACGAAGTGAGCTCATTTTATTTCCACGTCTGGTTACACAGATTTAATTAGCAGTAATTTTAAGGTGGCAAATGGAAACTTATTAATCTGTATATTAAAATTCATAAATGTTAAGACTCATCCGTGTTGCATCTTTGTTTATCGGAAACAAGTTTCAGTTTTATAAACGAAACAAGACACACTATAAGCAGAATCGCAAGCAGTTTACGTCCATGGAGATGATATTAAAATACAACATATTGCCAAAAAGTATATGAAATACACCTGGGATTTTGGAAAAATAAACCATAACAGCCATCCCCTTTCAGGAGTGGTATCAAAACAAATGTGATCTGGCTAGAAGTAAGCAGATTAACGAAATACAGTATATGGGTCGAGCGTTAAGCTAAGAGACTTACACCGGGAAGTCATACTAAGACGCGATATCAGCAATTAATCTGTTCGTGCTTTTGCAACAAAACAGCAACACCCTATACGGTGGCTGGCGTAATCACCAAATGGAAACGTCACGGTGCTACTACACCTTGATGTTTCACGGTGTAGTACCACTGTGCATATCTATAAACGTTCGAGCAGACTGAAGTAACTGGCGAAAAGAGACCGGAGGCTCTCAGGAGAGTGACAAGTATATCCCATCAGTACTCATCGAATACTGTCAACCAGGAGTTCGCAGAGACTATAGGCTGATGTTACTATTGGATATGCATTACCTGACCAGTATGAGTACAGGGATGATACGTAGGGACTGTATTGCTGCTACTGCCTCGGATTTTACAGAAGAGCTACAGCACCAAACATCACAACTTCAACTTGCTTGGTACACAGCCTATTGTAATTAGTTCCTGGAACGTGGGAAACCTATGTTACGGAGTGAGGAATCACGGTACACGATTTGTCAAACTAATCACCTTGTTCAGGTCTGTTGGATATCCGAAGAACGTTATTAATGTTATACGGCCATCCGGAGTGGTCTGGGCTTGGACCATTGATCGTCGTTCCTGGAACAATGAATTCCATACGACATAGTGTTTAGGGTCAAGCAGCGCCGATAGTAGGAAAAGCTGCCACTTCCGCTCTTCCTACATGTGGTAGAGTATAGGTAGGATCCTTTTCTGTTTCAGCATGACAATGCGCCATGTCATATTCCAGAGACTGTTGTCACTTGATTTGAAAACAAGGCGTGCAAAACCTTCATTGATCTGCCCAGAACGTGACCTTAACCCCCATTGTGCACCTTTCGGAAGAACTGGAACATCGACTTCAGGTCAGGCTAGTACACTTGCAGTCAGTAACCAAACTGATTGATGTGTTAAAGAAGGAGGGGGAAAAAATAAAGCCTTCCTGCTATCAAAAATTGGTTCGGGAGTCTACCGACGAAAGTAGAATGCGTAATTAAGTCCAAAGGTGGCCGACAAGCTATTACTTATAGTATCAATAAAAGGTTCTTTGAAAAATGCAGATGTATGGTTACTTTTGACAATAATATTGTATTTAAATCCCATATTTATCTTAATTCCTCATTATTAGCTATATGCAATGTACCAAGAGTTATAAAAAAACTCCCCTTTCTATTTTTGACAGGGTTCTGAGAATCAATAACTTTCGTCATCATATCTGTTATTTTAGAATCGGTAATTGCAAAGCTTTGATGATAGACGAACAATTTTTAGTTGCGACATCATGATACTGCTGGTGCGCAGACTACGAATGGTTGGTTGTTGTAGGGTTTGAGGCGCATCAGCAACTTACATTGTGGCCATAATATGTCTGTAAATGCGCAGACTACAAACAACCTAATCCATTTAGCATTATACGTACTCTATGTAACCTTAAATATAACAGATCAGAAGACTCCTATCTTGATGAATCCTTATAGTCGTGTAGTATACAACTGAGGGCTGCTGCAGTTAGCCTTTTAAGTTAAAATTCGCTTATTATGAAACACTTTCAAACTGTTAATGCTGCTTTTACAATAATAAAATAATCTTATTACGCCAAAATTCCCAACAGGATTCGCATGCAGATCCCGTACACAGATTGGGTCCCAAGTCACAATGTTATTGAATAAAATGAGCCAAGGGAGGTCGTTCACTTTGCATGTATCCTCGCGTAGCATGCATGTTGGAGAAGTTCATTAAGATGCCCTTAAATGCATACGCGGCTCTACTCAAAAGTTATGCAATACCTAATGAGTCTTCTTCTTAAAGAAAGCAAATCACGAAATAATGTCGGCGACGCATTTCACTTAGCTAATTTAAGTGGGCGAAGTCATTCATAAAGGGGAAGCACAATGAAGAATTAAATTGTAGAAAAATTAAAGTTACAAGTGCATTTTTAGCAAAAGTCATCGAAAAATTTAATATTCGCAATCGGCTGACACAGACTCGTAATGGCTGTTTATACCTTAAAGAATTTTAAATAATATTTTTTCCTTGTAATTTACTTACTTTGTCGGTAGCTTCTCTGAATTGCGTTATTAATTTATTAAAAATTACCTCTGTCAAAGATAAATTGTTTCAAACTATCGCAAATTGTTTTCCAATAAATCCCTCTGTAATTGATATTCTAAAAATTGTTTAAATAACGACTTAAGTGATGCAAAGAGTTATTCTGAATCGTGCGATCATTAACTGCTTATGAAACCCATGCAGAATTTTCATTAAAAAGAAAAAAAAAGTCTCAATATAAAGTAACATAAAAATTAACGTTGTATCAACGAACAATGATTATGCCTAACTTGGGCTTCCACCTGTAGATTTGCATACATTGCTTGCTAATGGCTGACTGTAGCGACACCTGCCTGACACACTCAAAAAATAGCCGAAATGAATAAATATTCCAAACAAAGATAAAAAACTGAAAATAACATTGATTTTTTTTTTTTTTTTTTTTGGAGAAAAACACGAAAATTGGCAATAATAAATAAAAGAGAGATCTGTGATATTTACGAATCTATCGGAGACCTTCAAAAATAATATTAATCTTCATAAATATAATTTGAATCAATGGTATTAACGAGGAAATTTGGCTGCTTTTGATTTGCCAAATGCACAATACTGGTAAAAGTTAATTTGTCAACTTATTTGACAGAAGGGTGTTGCGCCATCTGGAGGTTTGAGAAGTACTGTAATAATTACAGCACAGACAGGTTTCGTAATGGCCCTTATTAGAACGCTAATGTTATCGATAACAAATTTGTTTGAACTCTATTGGCATTAACGAATTGTACTACCAAAGGAAAATCACAGCGACCAAAGAAAACTTATGGGCTTTTTAGAAAATGAGATTCATAATGACGCTGGCTAATTACAAGTTGAATCCGCAAACATACGGGTGACATCTTTAAGAGATGAGGCAGATTTTGTGATCGATCGAAAGCGATAAATCAGTACTAGGGACGGACAGATAACTATCACCGAAAAATGACGAATGAATCTAACTAGAGAAAGACGTCTTACGTATTTCAAGATGTATAACCTTGTGTTATGGATAACTGAGTTAGCACAGCTAACTTGAAAGGCAAATGAGGCCACCCATAAGCTTCAGGCCATTCTTTACGATTAGTTAATGAGTTGAGGCCGTTGTAAACAAAATAGATTACACAAACGATCGATGACCTAAAAGAATGAGAATAAAATTAAGATGACTGAGCCTTTCCAGACGCTTTCGCGTTTTTTGCGGTTAAAAAAATTTAAGAAAAAATGCAGTTGTGGCTTAGACATTTTAATGCTTCCTTTCACATCGCTTTTAGCATTCGTTAGGCAAAGTATTGGACATCTGTGGGGAATACGTCACAGTGGAGGAACATTAGATAAAGAAAGAAGCCAAGAGGCAAAACTATAATTAGAATGGTGGAACTACGGCATAGATTTAATGAGCTACTTTGTGAGTAAAAAAAAAACTTGAATATATTTCGAGATCATTACAAGAAACGATCATATAAAGAGTCCCTTAGTTATCAGCTAATAATAAGCCATTTCAGGATTCCCAAAGAACTCTTCTGAAGGGACTTAAGAACTAATAAAGTACAAAATGTAATGGTTAACGTGTTTTAATTTATCACGTGACTTATGCTTATATGTATTTGACAACTGCTGACTACACTTTATATGGTGTAGTCAGCAGTTGGTCTAACTACCAAACCAGAGTGATCAGCTGGTCTTCTGACCATTTTGTTTGCAGAATTTAAACATCAGCAGGTGGCAGCTATGAGGCTTCGGAGCATAGTGTCTATAAAGTACGTGCATTCAAAGCAAGCGACCCGGTATAAATTTTGTCTTGCCTACTTTGATATATAAAAAGCTCAATTTTCGGTAGAAAATTTTAATCATGCCCGAGACCGACTAACTCGGCCAATGCACGAAAATCTCATAAAAACTGTTCTTGTTGAGGTGCGATTCCAACTCAAGCCTTTGCCATACAAAGACGCAATTATAACCACTCTGGACAGAAGGAGTTCTCAAAGGGTGTTTTATAACAAAAATAAACGTACAAAATCGTCTATGAGCTCATCGAAATACCAGTAATGTAACAGATCTAGTGAGCGACTTAGTCTAGTATAGATATTTAATTGTCAACCGTTAAAAGTGCTAAACAACAGGAATAACGTAGGCGAGGCCAGATTTTCCAATGAACAATTTCCCCAAGATTACGGGACTCGTGGACCAACAATAATCCTGTCGGTCGAGGAACCAGCATGACGTTATTCTAGGCACCCTAAAAATATATGCACCGACCCCATTCTAGCTAAATCTGGTGTTGCATGTAAACCTTTTGAACGACCAGGGAAAAGGGTGTGACGGCTCGTTTCATGAGGTGAGGTGTGTATGGATTGAGCGCCAAAGTAACTAAGGCTATGAGGCTTCAGTACATTGGGTCTGTAATTTGGTGTAGTTCTTTAGTCGGCTTGCTGTTCGCGGACGAGAAAGCAGAGTTTCCGAGAGAAAGCGACCATGCTACGCTAGCCTGAGACCGACTAACTCAACCAAACTCTGAAAAAGATCCAAAAAAAATTCCTCGCGTCATCACCGGGATTCGAACTGGGTTCATTTCCATTCGATGTGGGAGGTCGGAAATTATAGCCACTGTGCTACCGACGAGAGCTCGTCGCACGAGGACGCTGACTAAGCATATAAAGTAACTTTAAATATTTTAAGTCGCCATTTACTACGAGTAGCAAACCTTACAAAATCCAATGGTGGCAACTAATTTTAAAAATGGATAGCATCATCGTCAAGCGAATATTATAGCCTATTTCACTGAAGAGAGACAAAAAGATCCTGACCAAGACTCAGTTCTAATACCATTTTCGCTTGAATGGAAAAGCTAAGAAACATCCAGGGTTTTGGGCACTAGAAATTTCTCAAGTTGCAACGGCGAGTTCCAAACGGTCTCTCTTTCTCCTTTCCAGAATATGTTAAACGTGTTCACTGCTTGCTCTAAGCGACTTCTGACTGGCACCTTTTTTCCATCAATTTCTTGGAAAGAACTGGTTCCTGCTGGTTGAAATCATCCCACCAACACTTCCTTCTGTGGTGTGATTTGGATTTACTTTTAACATGTACTGAGGCCATAAAAGGCGGATTTTTTTACCATTCCACTGTGGCTAACTCTGCTCCATCTAAAAGATGAAAAGAGTGATGATCTGCTTATTCTTCATTTATAAACGTTATGTTCCTGGCTAATCACAAAAAGGCTGGATATACAACATTTTCTAAACAATTAAACACAGCTGTGCGTTAGAGAATGGGATATCATATGATTTATAGCTAATACTATGTCATTTTCCTCTGCGTAAGAAGAAACTGACGTCATATCGCACTGGGAGGAGAATAGTCCATTGCACCTAATTAGAGTGAATCCCCTTTTTTTTTTTTTTTTCCCTCTATTCTGAGATTATTTAAGTTAAAGAGGTTCAAGATGCAAGAATCAACTTTTAGTTCAAGAACTAAAGGTTGATTGTATAAGCATTTAAAGTACCCTAGTAAGTCCTCATATAAAGGGTTGTCATTCAAGTTGGATTTAAAAAATAAGTCGTTTATGTAAGCTTTTTTTTTGGCTTTTAATAAAGTAGGAAACGCTTTTAAAAAGGTAAAAACTGGGTTAAAATGTGGTGCACTACATTGACCTGTTCTTGTGGTGATCCTTGAATATCATTATAGGCCACACTAGAAGACAACTTGAAACGAGAAGTGAACAACTCCTTTCAGAGTGAATATTGGAGTAATATTATGAAATTGTACTGAAGAAATTTGGACGTACGGACGTCACGTCATATACTAGCTAAACAATATAGAATAGACCAATATTCGAATCTTATATTCTGTGGTAAATACAGGTATGTGTTTGTGGACACGGTCTAGAAAGATTTCTTCGATTATTGTTATCAATTAAGCTGTCCCGAAGTAATCACAATAAGCAGCGTCCACTTGTATATATTTTAAAATATAATACATCTTAACAATCAATTATTAGTTTAGTATTTTTATCAAAATTAAATAAAATGTCACACTTGGTTTTTATCCAATGGCAAAGAACAAAAAAGCATCAACAACGTTATTAGCAAGCCAAGTGTTATGAACAGGAACAATTGCCAACATTTGCAGGGCACAGAGAAATCGGAATGGTAAAATAAAAACAAAATAAAAAAATAATAAAAAAAACTTATCTACTTGTTCATATAGTAATACACGGAGTTTGTAAACAAAATGAACTAATTCGAGCTACCGGTTAGGTAAACTAAACCTGATATCATGGAGTTAAGACTGCTCCTTGCGGTCTTTACTGCTTCATTGCAAATGTTATAAAATGTCACGGAATGGAACCTCATATGCAACAAACATTCTTTTAACAAGATGGCGCAAGAACAGACAATAAATGCATTTTTTCGTTGATGCCCTGGATGCTAGGAGTTGGACAGTTTTGGCCATCACCTGATTTCAATCCATCAAGCGAGGGGGAAGGGGATTGTTTTGTTGTTGTAACAGAGTTTTATGAGCATCAACAACTAAGGCAATATTGCTCCGTATACAGGGTGTTTCAAAAATGATGGTCATAATTTAAAGGTGAAAAGCACAAAACTAAAATAAGCAAAAAAGTCCCAGTGAACATTGGGCCGCAAATGAACTGTTCTGGGAGCACTATTTTAGCAAAAAGCTGTGAATCCTTTGCTAAGGGTGGGTTTATTAAACATAAGATAATGCATTTTTAATTTTTGGTTTCAACACCACAGGATTTTACAGATGTTAAGGAATAAAAAACAAAGACAGGATGTTCTTTCTAGCATCCTTTCCTCGACATCAGGTGTTATGCTTCTGAGCCTACCTGCTCGTACTCCATGTGCGAAGCGCCCGAGTTCTCTAAGGCGTTGATGTACCCTGATGAATGTGCGCCTGTTGGGCTGCCTTCGGCAGGGAAATGCTTCTTGGTACAAACATGCAGCCTCGAGTGCACTGCCGTTGGCTTTACCATACATGAAGCGCATGTCCACATTCTCTTCGTTGCTATAACCTCTTTCCATGTTGACTATCCTTTGACAAGTACTAGTATGCCTGCTACGTCTCAGAGCATTGAGAGAGGAGAAACGGAGAGAATGAGCACAACCTAACCTAAATAAACAAATCAGTGGTGGATCCCAACTCTGTACAGTTCACCTTGTCAGTGGAGGATCCCAACTAGAAATGTGCAATATCTCGAAAACGATTCACTTAAGGACCCATATTTACTAAGCTTCTTTTGCATATTGTAGTCTGTCAGTTCACCTTTAAATTATTGACCATCACTTTTGAAACACCTTGTATACTGTTTGTAAATTGTGTTTGTTCTGTAGTCGATTTTCTGTTTGCTGAACAAAAAACCTGAGTTTAAGAGAGAAAAAAACCATGCGACTCTCGCCTGAGACAGTCTAACACAGCCATTTTGTGAAAAAAGCCCATAAAAATTCGTCACGTCATCGACGGGATTCGAACTAAGATAGTTTCCAGCCGGTGTGGGGAGTGAGGGGGTGTTAAAATTTCATCCAAAAATTTTCTCACTATTTCTCGTAAAAACACTGTGGACGGCATCATTTAAGCACAATTATTTTAGATTTTTCTTCTCCTCACACTAGTTGCTCGCATGTTCCTATTTAAAAGACAAAAGGGTTCGAAACAAACAAAGAAAAACTAAAAATTCCCTAACATACCTTTCCCATCGCCAAAAAAGTAATTATCCATTTCCGCCTTGATCCTAACCAAACTCTCCACCTCAGCGACCTTAGAGGGCAATTTGTGCTAATGAAATTACATGCTACCCGAAGATAAAAGATCGAGTCTTCTGTTATTCCCTAAGATTTTATATTTATATCCCCTCATTCATGTTCCTCCTTCCAATAACAATATAACTACCTTGTTAATTTTACTGATCCCCTTCGAGGCCTTATATACCTCAATCAGTCCCCCCTCCCCAAGGTATGTAGTTGCCGAGTTGCCTTCTAAACCGCTCTTCACATGGACATCGATTAGCATCCCTCACCAATCTGGTTGTCAGTCTGGCTGCGTTTAAGGGATCCATCCTGGAAGCAGTGGCTACGAACGAATTCTGTGCTGCAGGAATTAGAAATCTTTATTGCAATAATAATAATACAAATGGATACACTGCAATGTCCTTCACGGCCACGAGGCCAGGGGTCAACAGTAATAGTACAATATGTAAGAAGAAGAAATTAATAAATTAAACGTAAGAAAATACATATGCGGACGAATAAAAGTAAACATAGCTCAACATTCAAAGTATAATATAGTACAATTATATACATCGCAATGTACAAAGAATATATAGATGGAAAACTGAAAGGTTAGTAAACCATCTTCATGTCATATTGCTGGCTTGCGACATTAAGGAGAGCTTCGAGGAGAAGGGACAGGAAAGTACAATTTAAGGATGTGGCGTCTGTATTCCCTGTCACAAGAAAAGTTATTAATGTCAGCATCCAAAGACTGAGCACATGAAAGTAGCTGAAATGGCAGAAACCTATTAGATAGGTGGAGACGGCTGAGATGTTTGCACAGAGTTGGAGTCGCTCTTAGGGAATCTCGAAGAGCACAGGTCCCAGAATGATGGTGCCGAAATCTTGCCAGTGACCATTTTTACAGTTGTGGTAAGGCTTTCACCCTAATCAGCGTGGGAAGCCTGTGTTATCAAACTGACCATTTCAGTTGTCCTTAACTGAGGAAGAAGTTTATGTTTGTTTATGGCCCATTTTAAGAGCCAAAACTCAGTAGAAAAGAGTGGTCGAATTGTGCGAGGAGCAGCAGATGCCCATACCTCTGCAGCATATAGAAGCGAGAGTATACTGCTTTTTATATATCTTCTGGTAGTCGTTACTTCATTAATATAATGCAAATGCTGTTTGGCCATCCATCGGAGTCGAGTTGCCTGGGTGAGCAGCTTTTCCATGTGGTTACCAAAGCAGAGCTTAGGATCAAAAACAACCCCGAGATCAGTATGTTTATTGACGACGAGAATAGGAGAATTACATAGTGTTGGCTGAATACAGGAAGGAGTTTTCTTTAATGAGAATATCATAAATTCAGACTTTTCTGGATTTATTTTTAGTCGGAACTGGTTGAGATAGTTTGCAAATTCAAGGAGTATATTGTTAATTGATGCTGTTATCATTAGAAGATCATCATGTGGAGAAATCAGTGTGAGGAGTTTCATATCATCAGCATAACACAGAGTATCACGCCTGGACTCAATAAGCGGAGCGATAAGCGCTGTAAACAAGAGCCCAGATAAGACACCACCCTGTAGCACGCCTGAAGATACACATTACTCGTATGTTTGGCCGTGGACGGTAAGCCGGATTATTCTTGATTTGATAATGGTCTAAAAGTAGCTTCAGCATTGCAGGAACGTTTATTGAGTCGAAAGCTGCTTCGAGGTCTACATAGGTGATTGCAAGCTCTGCATGACATTCAAACGCAGAGAGGATAGAGCTGGTGGTGGCTAAGTGATTAGTCACAGTGGATCTATAAGGAAGGGAGTAGTGGATTTGATGAGGCTTATGTGCAAGAAGTTGTTTAGTTAGAACGAGGAGAAGTACCTTTTCTGGGAGTTTTAGAAGACCTAAGGCGTTGGAGGTTGGCCGGCAATGCTTAAGAAGAGTAGGAGATTGAATTTTGGGTATAGGCTTCCATGGTAGATGTTTCACTGTTTGGAAAAGAAATGACTTGACAAAATAGCAATAAAAATAGTTAGAAGAGGACCTAAAAATGTATGGGCTAAGACATTTAATAATTAACTGGGGGGGGGGGTATTCCATCTGCACCTGCCTTAGCAGAAGCCGGTGTAGAATTAATGGCAGCAATAAGCTGTTCCCTGGAGATTGATACTGCAGACAGCGTGTCAGGCGGGATTCCAGTCCGTGTCTGAAGATCAGCACATTGTCCCGAGTTCGAGGCAAATCTAGATATAAAATTCTAACCACTATTCAGGTTCAAGATTTAGGGGGAAATCAGAAGGCCGCTCAAAGTAGGGGGGTTTTTCTCTGTACGAAGGGTAGTGTACATATAATTCTTAATTGATTGAGATTTCAGCTTGTTGAATATTGCACGGGCTCTAGAGTAAGCTGTCCTGTCATGAACACTTTGTGACTGCTTCCACATTTTGTGCAGTTGCTGTTTTAATCTGAAGCTCATATTAAGATGGGAGTCCACCATGCTCTGGACCGAGGCATAATAGAAATTCTCTTTGATGCTGCAAATGTCGCAATCGTCTTAAGCCAATTATTAAACAAATTCAATACAATTTCAAGATCACAGTTTTCTAGAACTGACCACGGGATGGCAGAGGCAGTCTCAACACATTTAGCAATGCTCAAAATTTTTGGGACTAACTATTACTCTGGTATTAGTTGAATTCACAACATTGAAGTTTGGAGCAGGTATGTGTAAAAGAACAATAATCGGCTCGTGGTCCGAATTAAAATAAGTCTCTGGCAGGTAATCAGGTGTGCAAGGAAAGGAGGCAAGGATGAGATCTAGTTGGTTGTTACCTCTGGTCGGGAGGTTGTTGATCATTTGTAACCCTGTACAAGATAGGTTTGATAGGAGCATTTGCTGAAGGTTAGCTAGCTGGGGAGGAAGATTAAAGTCTCCACAGAAAAAGTGCAAGGCTGAAGGAAGAAGATGGTTAATGATCAGGTTTGATATTTCATGGATGGCGTGCTGGGGGTATATATATAGCAATTATGTCTATGAGGACGCTATGGAAGCTGAGAGTAACAGCAAGAGCTTCATAAGCTGGTGTTTGGCTAGAAACTTGATGAACAAGTGACGCCTGTGAGCTCTTAAAGAAAATGGCAAAATCGCCTCCACTTTGGCCAACTCTAGAATGCTAATCGGTGGGACAAGTGTTCATTTAGGGGAGAATTCATCGAGAAGAATTCCTTATATGGTATCGAATTTTCTTCACAAATCCCGAAGGATTTGTGAAGAAAATTTGAATATAGGAGAAGCCCTTTGAATATAGGAGATTTCAATCTCCTTTGTTTTCAAAAGTTCCATATTTTAAAATCACATTCAGTCTCATCCCTTTCGGAAAAATACATAAAACGCCATCTTCGACTCAATTTATTCAACATCGAAGGATTAAAAAGAAGTAGCGACTATTTTGCTTCATCTTCCCAACGGGAGGCATCGTCTAAGTACCTCCATAGTTGATCCATTTCGCGTTTTATGCTTGGAGTTTTTTTTCTTCCAACGGGGACCCATTAGCAGTGATTTTGACGTCCTTTACAACGTTTTCTAATTCAAAAGATCGTGATGAAGTGTTAACTGCATGGGGAAGCAGTTCTGGAATGTTTAATTGTGATGACTGTATGTTGGAGAATGTCTGGCGACCTCGGCTAAAAAGACATCAGCGAAGATTTCACGTACAATCCGACATTTTCGACTGGCGGACACATCAGCTTAATGACAGCAATGAGTAGCGCAGCATTTAAGAAAGGAACAAAGACACGAGGCGGCTGGGTTCATTCACAGATATTAAGGCTACTGCAAAACAATTCTGCTTCTAATTAAGTAAAAACAAATCTGCGTAGATACACTAATCACCAGAAGTAAAGGTATATTTCAAAACAACGTTTTTATCATTTATTTTGTAGTCGAGAGTTTTAACTTTTATAAACGTTTTATTAATTTATTTAAGTATTATTTTAAAGTTTTATTCTTAAAAAAATATTATAAATTATATCGCATAACTCTTAACTCATAGTAGTTTTAAACTACTGTGTATATAATTTAATTTTAAATGAAAAATTATTTTAAAAGAATGCAAATGAACGATTAATGCATTAATAAATTATTTTTAAAGAAAACCCATAATTATTAGCTTTCATTTTTTACAGCCATAACATTTTTAATTTTTTTAGAAATTTTTTTTGTAGCTATAAGATTAGATACACTATTCTAATTATTTTTCAAACATTTCTACGTCTGCCATAATGACGCGAATTTATAAATAAATCAAATCTTTAGTCCTCACGTATTTTTAACAATATTTATTTCTATATATACTTCGTGTAACCATATCGTATGAATTTGAATATTGTCTTTGCACAGCGTCAATTGGAATGGATTTCTAATATTTTTACATGGCAGTGTACATTGTTATTAATTAAATGATATAATTTAATTGCCAAAATATTTTAAGTAAGAATATTTTTACCAAAGTGAGATAGTGGTGGTTGAGAAAATATTTATTGAAAAAAGCAACTGGGATTTGTTTAATAATTAAAAATTATACTTAAAATGTGAGTCCGGATCCGTGACAAACCATTTAAATTTTTTAATAGCGCATTAATAAGAGACTTAACCCAGTTCCCACTCGAATAGAGATGTCATTTAATGAATGAAAAAAAATCTAGATAGACTGTCTCAGCTTGAAAAGCCAATTTGAAAAGACATTTATAATCGGGCAGACAAGTGGCTTAGCCTCTACACTATCACGGAGGCTGCAATACGAGATCAGTTCTTTTTTTCAGAAGTTTCGTTTCATTCTTTTTCGGGTGTTTTTATATACAAAAGAAAACCTATAAGTTACCTGGGCATGAATCATTTTAAGCTCCTTCATTTTCAAGCAGATAGTTGAGTTAGAGGACGCTCTAAATATGAGGAACTGTTGTTCAATATTTTATCCGGGAATCAACTTTTACTAAGGGAATTGAATGATGGCTAAAAGATGAACTGCAAAAGCTGAATAGGAAAGAAATCAAAATTAAATAAAAAAGCAACAGTCCCTTCATTTAATGGAGTGAAAACGCTCCAGAGAAGATGAGAAGACAAAACTGTTGCAAAAAAAAAAAAACCGAACACTACAAAGATAAATAGACACAAGACTATGATTAAATTACAAGAAATTGGAAAAAGAAAACATTCTATTTCGCAAACTCGCAGTGAAAGTCGGGAAGTTGACAAGAAGAGGCAATTTAGGGAGGCATGTTCTATCGGTGGTGAAGAGGGTAATTTTAAACCTTAGAAAAACTGATGTAAAAGTAATAACGGAGTTGAGTGAGAAAGTTTCTTTCAAAAATGCCTTACGCAGTGAAAGAAATAGGTCTGCTGGAAACTCCATATGAAATTCTGGCTGATGAATAGTTAGGCCATATAAAGCACACGTTAAACTAATAAGGAGTGATAAATGCCGCCTCGAATCGGTAAATATCGATCACGAAACAGCCCTTCTGCTCATGAATGGAGTTGCTCGTGGCCTAATGTTTATCATGGTCTCTTTAATGCACACAACGAGAATTTTTATGGGGTTGATATCTTGAAATATCGACAGTCACACCGCTCACATTCGTCTTCTGGTACGAATAACCTCGTTACTAGGGTAAAGAGCATGGTGGCGCGTGCAAATATACGACATTTCGAGGTAAATGTGTCGATATAACTAAATGAGTTAGGCTAAAGGAGTATTTGTTATTTGCCCAGGTGACGTGACTCTCAGAAGTCTTTCCATACGATGCTTGAATCCTCCCCCTTTGAATGGTAAATTCAGTCAACTATAAGTTCTGAAAGGATCCTATGTACAACGTGATGCCCGTTGTACAAAAGCTTATTTACACCGAGTGGCCACTTTATTAGATACATCCACCCATTTTATGAAATGGAACAGAAACAGCATCATCGATAAGAAATAGGCGGGCAGATACATAGCGATGCTACTGTTGGTAATGTTGCTGATATGTTTATGGAATGGCCCATTATATTCCAAGGTCCTTGATACTGTCAGTTCAAGAAATAAAAAAAAAGTCTTTAACTCTGTACTCATACTTATCTTTTATGCCTGTTTCAGTTTGACAACCTTGAAGATTTAGGAAAACAATTTCCAAGTTGCTAGAAATTGTTTTATACTAGGCAAATCCTTTCGTGGCTGCAGCGTATCTATCTGTGAACGAGTTATTCTGAACTAGTTGTTCTGACAGGATAATGCGCCTTTTTATCACAAAGCTAGAACTGGTTCCAGGAATATGAGAGTGAATCAGCCTGCTGCGATGGTATGCCCAGTAATCAGATCTCAATTTAATTTAACACCAATGGGATAAGCCGGAAACGAGTTCTTTGGAACAGAGATCTACACTCATCCAATTTACAACAGCTGTACGAGACAGTTGAGTCAACATAGAGCAGCATCCTTACGACATCTCACTGAGTCCATGCACCATGAATCCAGATCGTACTGATTGCTGAAGGAAAAATCCACTCGTTGTTAAGCTGGGTGGCTTATAACCATACTAGAACCAAAAGAAAGACATGAATTTAGACGTAAAATACTGTCTAAATTCATGTTTGCCGATAAAAGGACATCACCATGTATATTACATTATTATTATCATCAGTTTATTCTCATAAGGAAACCACCCCGGGACGGCAAAGTGCCAGGAGGGTGCCGTTGCCAAAAGTATCTGGACACTCGTGATATTTTGAAAAAAATAATGAACGATACTTGCTATCCACGTATCAGAAACGGTCATAAAAACAACTGAGTTCACGCGAGAAGTAAGCAGAGCGACTTAATACAGTTGGTAGGTCGAGCTGTTGAGCTTAGACACTTTCCATGGAAAATCACAATAGGATGTCATATAAGCAATCGATTTGTTGGTGGCCCCTGAAGCAAAACTGTAGCACATTAACTCAACAATGGCTGACATAATCACCAATTGGGAACGTTACGGTGCTACAACCGGAAAGCGTCCGCAGAAATTGACGGAAAGAGAGCGGAAGGATCTCAGAAGAGTGGTAATGTAGATCCCGTTAGTCCTCATCGATCAATGTCAATCAGGAAATCTGAGAGACTACAGGAACTGATATTAGTACGAAGACGAAAAGTAGGGTTGCTGCTTGGCATCGGATTTTACGGATGAGCTGTAGCACCCACGCCAAACACCACAGCATGCATTGGACCGAGTTGACTGCCTGGTGCACAATCCATCGTAACTGGTCCCTGGAACACTATAAGGCAGCGCTACAGAGTAAAGAATCATTATACACGGCTTTCTGATCAGATTGCTGTGTTCAGGTCTGGTGGATGCCGTAGAACGTTATTTACCAGAGTGCGTCGTCCCAACTGTGAAATTTGATGCTGGTTTTTTCAACGTCTCTGGTTATTTCTCGTGGCTTGGGCTTGGATCATTGGTCGTCGTTTATGGAACAATAAGTATCATGTGATAAATTGACATTCTGGACAACTCCAAAAAGTAATGGGTATAGAGTTATGAAAAACAATATTGTAACGTGTAGCAAAATCATTTCAACGCGTGGGTGAATTGTTGGCTTCGCGACACGGGGAAGCATTTTCCTGCAGAAGGAAATTGAGTGAATTAGTCAGTCTCGGGCGAGATCAACACAACTTGCCCCCCACCCACTTAAGTGGGTGGGTGGATGGGGGAAGTTGCGTTGATAAATTGAAGTTTTTCATTCAGCAAAGCAGATAAACCAACTGGAGAATTCACGCATATAGGCAATACACTGACGCGTAACAGCCTAAGTCCCTTTGCTCACGTTAACATACATCATTTGAGATGATCCGCTAGGTGGCGGAGATGACAACAGTGTGATTATCGTGCGCCGTATTTTTGCTATTTTCAGTTTAATTATGAGTCATGTACTAGCTATATTTAGTATTAATCGAAAGTTCAGAAGTGCCTCTATCTAAATATACCAACTAAGGAAGAAATGCACAGTCAGGTAAATTATGATTATTGTTTTTTGGTCTCATGCATGAACTTTGCTATATGTGGTACAGCCATAGATAAGTTTTCTTGTCCGCAGAAAGTTCAACTGCTCAGCTTTCTCCACCACTAATCCTCCCTCAAGGTCGCTCCTGACATTAAAGGCTCCAATTGAACCGTAACTGGGTGTGGAATGTATAGCTCTCCCCACTACCACACCTTTCATCGAGACTTAAGTGAAATATCTGGCCAACGCTCCAGATTTAAGTGAAACATAAGTAACGCTTCTACGGTCTCGATTGTTACAAATATGGAAAAGAAACTGTAAGGACCAGTCCTTACATCTGTTATTAGTAATGGGTATCATTGATATTGGAAAATTATTAGCGAATATTAATACAGACAAACATTAGAAATATATCAGGTCAAAACTAAATAACAGAATTTGAATAGGATAATTCAGAAAGGTCCCAGGTTTAACTGTGCTCGTTTCGCCTATTACCTTTAAATGAGAGGAAGATTAACGTAGCAACGGGGGGAGGAAGCGTTTCGAACACGCGATACAATAGAAACACCGATGGAGCAGTCCGCAGTTAATGAGCACAGATCAGAGTCAACATTTCGCCCCTAAAGAACAATGGGCTGAAACAAAAACACAATTAAGATAGAGATGGAGCTCAGTAATTGAGGTACTCAAGAAATTGAGCGCACACTTTAAAAATTTCATGGGGGCAATTAACGACAGGTGTAGCAAGACAAATACAGGGTGTAGATGGGCAAACACAAAGGAGTCGAGAAACTTCCGGAACTTCCGATCACCTTTCTAGAAAGTTCCAGAAATTGCTGGAAACCGGAAGCCCTCTCTAAAAAGAATGGAAGACACTCCCACGGAAGAGTAAAGGAGACGAATGGGAATTAAAGGGGAAGAGATGTACAGATCAGCGATTGGTCAGAGAGAAAAGCGTAGGAAATTTTGAAATTCAGAGTAAAGAAAGAAAGAGTTTTTCTGAGGAGTCTTGTGGAGTGTGTGTAGGAAGATAGTCATGTTCCGTTGTTGAGTTTTGGGTGGCGGTGAAAGGTTTTGGAGAGGCGGCCGGAGGAATGGGAAGGAAATATTTCTTGTAATATTTATTTAAGTCTAAAGTTGGAGAAAGAATATGTCCACGTAGAAGAATGAAGATACAGCAGTAGCCAATGAATACAGCACAGTGAGAGAAGCTGACGCAATTCATAGGGAAGGAAAGAGAAGAACGCCCAAGGAGAATTCTAGAGGCAGGGTACTCAACTGAGCAGTGATGAGCGACAGGCCGACCCTAAAATTTTCACAGTGCCAGAGCGGTATACGGATGCAGCGCTGACTGATGACGTAAGAAAGGATCCTTATTCAACTCAGCAGAGCAGTGCCTACGAGAGAGCGAACCTCAGATAGATTGATATATTCCAAGGATGAACAACCGCCCACCTTCTAGTCTACGCCGTTATGCAGATGGTTATGGCAGCCCAGAATAGAGAGAACACTCGGAAAACTGTGTAAGTGCTAGTTAAGTATGGAAAAATCTTAAGTTAGTGAAGGAAGGACTCTAGAGGAAATACTTAATCTATGGGAGAAAACTAACGTAATTGCACCCATGTACACAGAGTTGTAGAGAAATTAATGTGTAGGACCTTATGGTAAAAGTTAATTAGTGGGTAGTAAGGATACCTTGATATAATAGTTAATTTTGGGGGAATGACTAATTAGGTAACAAAGGATTGTAGTTGAATGTTAAATTATAGTGAATTCGGATTTATTAAGAGTATAACTTAGGTGATAGTAATTGTTTAAACGGATAAAACACTGATTTGTTTTATCTAGCTAGTGTCTAGCTAATTAAAGAATTATTGGATTAGATATAAGGGAAGATTGTTAATTACATTGGTTGATTATGAATGATGAACAGATCTGTGGTTGAGGAAAGGATTTTCTAACTGAGATATAGATATATATATATATATAAATAAATGTGTACGTAATAATTTTGGAAAGGGATATATATATAGCTACTTGTAATTGTTTATTCTTATACTGAAAGCTACCTGTAGACCTACTAGGACAGTTGATTAGTAGGAAAGCTGATGTAAGGATTATGAGATGTAATGAACTCCTAGATCTGTTAGAACCCAAGGATGAGGCACACGAAGAACATGATGATATATATATATATATATATATATATATATATATATATATATATATATGTATAAAATTTTGTAGTTTGAATTACAAGGATATTTACACAGATAAGGCCTAGCAGTCTAACAAAGCCACACATAATAAAGTTCACAGTTAATTGTAGCTATTGATTGAAATGTATATAATGTCAATAAATATTATTATGATTTGGCACTTATGTGTCTGTCAGTCATTTTGAACTTCAGCCAGTTCAGAGGAGGAATACCTAAATTATTGAGACCCCCTAGAGTCTAGATTCTTCTGGGAGATTAACAAGTCAGGTTTAAAGTGGCAGGGGAGAAAACGGGGGCATAGTAGAGTACAGGGAATAATTAAATAAGTCTTATAGCATTGAGAAAAAAATAAATAAATAGAAGATATATATATATTAAAGGCAAAAGAAGCATCATCATCTCATCCCCCCCCCACAAAACCATCTGATATGACAGAACAAGTATGCAGCATTTGTAACGTTGTAAATAAATACGCCATTAAATGCTCGCGATGTGGCAGCGTCATTGGGAGCTGCTGTTCCCAAGTTGACAAGGTACGCTTAAATCAAAGCAGACGAAAGAAGTTCCTTTGCTCAAAATGCAGGTCCCACAACGATAACAATAGCGCAGAACAACGAGAAGAAATAAATGCAGCAGAATCTCACGTCATAGACAGCGGCGACTCAGAAACTGAGGAACCTTTCCCACATGTTTCCGACAACCTCACAGTAACGGAGCTGAACGGGAAGCTTAGTGGCTCATTAATTGATATCTTAGGTTGTGACGCATGCCCAGACGATTGTGAACACAAGAAAACATATGAAGATGGAAATAATACCCTTGACTACATGAAAGAAATAGGCTGTAGTGGGGCTCGGAATGATCAAGAAAGAAAAACAGATCAGGATTACTTTATGCATGAGTCACAAATGCTAAAAGAGTTACTCGAGGAACTCCTTCTTCCGATCCACACAAAACTCTGCAAGGAATCCAAGAAGAAAACCATGAACTGCATGAACAGAATAGAACTTTAATAGCCAAACAGAAACTAATTGATGATAAATTAGACACAGTCCTAACTCAATTACGTGTAATTAACGGAACAATCGGACGAAATATCCCGATACTCGAAAACCTACAGGCTTGCCCAGCTGGTATTTCAAAAGTTGCGAGAGGGAAACCGATGGAGAACCCGCACATTAAATCACAACGGACGACTACCCTCAAAGGTAGGGCAGAGTTGCAAGATGCTGATCCCTGCAAAGAGCAGTCACCCCCTCAAATTTCTGATAATTCAAAAAACAAAAAACCAATCCTCCAATAAAAGGTATGCACAAATGCACAGGTCGGAAAATGGCCCAGCGACCGCCATCCCCAGCTCTACTTCTTCTGCAAACCAAGACCGCAATAAAAAGAAATCAACCCCTCCATCAGAGGCAAACATGAATCAGAAACCTACTTTTGCTCAGGTTGTTTCTCTGCCGACAAAATCGGCCTCTCAAAATTCCACTAAAAAGGACCCCCTCACCTAAATGCCCATCAACAACAACATGCCATACGGACAAATGGCGATCCTACTGATCATCCTCCAACATCCCAGCCATATGATTATCACACTTGTCTTGCAGAAATGTACAGCATCACCTCAGTTCAGTTCAAACAAGAGGAAAGCTATTTGTCTCGCGGATTGAACCCAGTATCACACCGAGCGTCATTAAAGAAATGTGCGTAGAGGGGATGAGTATCGATGTAGAAGTACGACAAGTACGAACAAGACATCCAGCATATTCCTCCTTCACTATCTCATGCCCTATGAATTGCGAAGCACGATTACTAGACAAAACCATTTGGACCAGTGGCCCCTTGGTTAAACGCTTCAGGGAACGTGCTTCGAGGACCTCAAATAGGGTAGCGCAGTAGCAATTAAGGAATTCGTCATCAGACTCGAAAGAAAATATGCGAGTCTCTCTTTACCTTCAAAATGTGCGCAGCATAGCCAATAAACTTCACACTTTGCAGAACCTTCTATTAAGCTCGGAATATGAATTCATCTCACTGACAGAAACCTAGCTTCAAAATAGACAGCTAGATGCTCTGGCTGACAATTTTGGTTTTAAATGCATTACAAAAGGAAGAGAAAACAAAAGAGGAGGAGTAATGTTACTCTATAAGAATAATTTCTCTGTAATTAAAAACCAAGAGTCACACTCGGAAAATTTTGAAGCCGTCTCAGCAACCTTCAGAGAAGGTACAAAGAATGTACAAATTTGTATTCTATACCATCCACCCAACCAAGACAGCGAAACCAGAAATGAACTCCTTACTTGGCTTGTCGCAAACTTGAACTCAAATGTAGAATCTATCGTGATGGGAGATTTGAACATGCCTTTTCCTAACACAAAGATTGAATTGGATGATACTATGGAAACCCTCTCGATGAAACAACTTGAAACGCCCCTCACAAGAGGCAAACAGCGCCTTGACCTGGTATACTATAATGCTCTAGACATCACATTAACTGACAGTACATCACATTCGCTTCTGATCACATCCCTCTCTCAATCCAAGCCAACCTGAGAAGTCAAGCTTGTAGACAAAAAGAGAACTGGAGGTGGGAAAACAACGCTGATGTTATCTTCTCAATCAGACGTAATTTTGAAACGGCTCGTGAATTTCAACTGGCAAAATCTCTTCCAACTCCCCGTAGACGATGCCTTGGAAGCACTTCGGATACACTTCACTTTATTGCTCTTGAGGGTGCATCAAAACGCATTAAAATTTCCGATCGAGCAAATTCCTGGTTTAGTCCACAAGTAAAATATGTTTTCAAGAACAAGCAAAAACTCTTCAGAAAATGGAAAAAAACTGAACTCCCACCTGATTATATTCAATATAAAGAAGCTAGAGCACGGTTCATTCGATTGAAACGTCAAGTTCACTATGACATGGTGCGATCACATTTAAAGAAAGGAAGCAGACTATATAATAAGAAAAGGCGTACGGATATAATGCCCGAGCACATCTTCTCAGAATGGAACCAAGCCACCTTTGCAACTCCTCTGGCAAAAAATCAAGTTGACAGTGAAGCCAACACAGAGAAAATCCGTGAAGCAATTAGCAAACTGAAGACAGAGGTCTATGCTGAACCGTCTCAAATCAATATCGCTAGAGATGACGTTAAAGCCGCTGAGAATAGCTTCAGGAATAAAGCCACAATTGGGCCTGATAAATTCCCGCTCTTCATGATTAAGATCAGCAGTGTATACATCATAGATCGGCTCCTTCACATTTTCCACAAAATTTTAAGTGAAAACCACTTTCCGAAGATATGGAATACGTACTTCGTTAAACCTGTTCCCAAAAATAACAATCCTAAATCCGCCAAAGACTACAGGCCTATTGCAATTGGATGTTCGTTTCAAAAAATGTTTGAGAAATCCATTTTAAATACCATCACTGCTTCGGGCATAGACCGGAGCACCTTCATTCAGTGATCCCACAATGATCTACTACCACGAATCTTATGGAGACTATTTCGAATCCAACACGCCCTTATCTTCAGACAGCAATTAGACATTGTCTTCCTAGACGTTGCATCCGCTTTAGACAGTATATCCATCTCGGCTATCACTATCATCTTGGAGGAATATTTCCATATAACTGGGCACGTATTAGCTATAATAACGAGCTCTTTGAGAGAGAGACACATCACTGCCATAAACGGAATTTCCAAAGAGACCTTCCAAGTCAACAGGGGAGTCCCACAAGGTGGTGTCCTCTCTGCTACTCTGTTTGAAACAACACTGCATACCTTCCTGACCCAAAATCAAAAACAATTTGCCGTATATGCAGACGACTTGAAATTTTTCATCACCTCGAATGACCAAAACACATCCTTACAACGCAACAACGAAGCAAACTGCAAAATCGCCGACTTGCAAGAATACCTTAATTGCATGGGGCTCCGACTAAATGAAAACAAGAGAGCACAAATAGTTTTCACCAACAAGGTAATAAAGAACCACATATCAATACGCGTAAATGGCAAGGTGGTCAAAAAAGACAGGACACATATTGATCTTGGTCTGAAATGGGACGAAACCCTAAACTTCACACCCCATTTCGGACATGTAAAGAAGAAAACTTACGCAACACTATGGACCTCCAGACAAGAACTGGTAGGTATCAGGAACCCTGACCTTGTTAAACAATATATTTTAAGATGCGCCATCCCCATCCCTCTCTACGCATCTCAGATTGGTCTTCTGCCCCAGATGCTACCATCAAGGCTTTCCTGGGTTTAGAGTACTGGATACTGAGATGGTTAAACAGGATCACTACACAGCCATTTACAATCTCAAGAGCCATTTTATATGCCAACTTGGATGTCACGCCTTGGTCTCACATAATTGTCACCAAGAACATTCTCACGCTTGCAAAACTGCTGACCGGGAGACTCGACTCGCCGAAAACTGACTACCTGTGGGCGAATAGAACACCATCCCCTCCAATCAGTAGTGCGCTCACGCAGCTGGAAAGCCTTCGGCGATTTTTTCCTTCTAACACTATTAAGATCTACAACGATCTTCAAGCAGACCCTGAAAAGCTTTGCATTGAGAAGAGATACTGGACTTAAATGTTTCAGAATGCATTACTCCACCTATAAATGTTGAGTGATGCCCACATATGAAAACAAAAGAAATGCAGGAAATGAAGAATGAACTGGTCGGGACTGTTTTTGCTCCGCAGTGGTGCTCCTGTTATGTTTATATTGGACGTCTTGTCTTTCTGTTATCTCGCTGTAAATAGTGCTGTAGATGTGAACATTCTCTAACTCCTTGTAAAATTGCAAATTATGCTTGTGCTCTCTCTCTATCTGCCTGTCATGTAAAAATAAGGCAATGATATGTATAATTTGTATAATTTATAAAGACGATGATTTGTATAAATTATAAATGGATAATTATGTATATAACTTATATTTGTATATATGAATGTGCACCCCCTGGTTAATAGCTGTAAGCGGGTGTCTCTTAGGAGAAAATAAAGATAATAATAATAATCAGCTGACCAACCAACCAACCAATCCCTATTTTTAAAAGTAGCTGTCAGGAAGCCGACCGGGCTAGCCGGGTGGGTAAAGTGCCTGCCTAGCAACCCAAATGTCGCGGGTTCGAATCCCGCCTCCGGCTGGGATCAAAGTACTGCAAAAATCTTGGGAGGTGCATTATGGCCACAGAAGCCGATGCGCCAACAACTACCACATAAAAGCTGTCAGGACCAATATTGCCAGCTTTTTATCTCAAAAACTACATATTAAAGACAGCGCGTATTACACGTGCAGTGTTAATACAGCGGGCACTTATTAGAGCGAAAAATGAAATCTTATCGAGCTGCTCTCGCGTTAACAGTGTCGTCGATTTGCGCGAGACTGTTGCGCAAATGAGCCGATCAATCGATGTACCGCACTGTTGAATAAGTAAACTTTCTTAAGCAAAGTACGATTCCTTTTAAGAATTTTTAAAGGAGACTAGATGAGCAAGAGATAAGTAATTCCCAGCGCAGTAACTAATGTGACGGGAGATTGTTAGGGTTGTGCCACACCTTGACGGGACACCTAATGGATGGCGTCTGGCACTCAGCAAATCTGCGGGCTAATGCAATCCGTCTCACTTCTTTTTACTGACTTCTTTCTCTTAATTACTTCTTTTAATCCATTAACGGTGATTTATTTGAATTTGTTCTTCCCTCCGAAATTAGCTAAATTAGATTTAAAATTAGCCACGTGTGCTAAAATATTAGTTTCGTACGATTTTCGATCTCTTTTTTTTCCCTTCCGAATGCTCCCAGTTGCGGCTAATCATGTGACTTTGCTTTTGTAACGTGGGTGATCAGGTTGTGAGTAAAGTTTTCAAAACTTGAATCGCAACGATTCATTTTTTTTTTTTTTTTTTTTTTTTTAAGAAAGGCAAACTCCTATTAATTTTCAATTTCTCCATTCGATTAAAGCGGTGCTGCACAAGTATTTAAAATGTCTTAGAGATGCAAGACAAAATGGCCTTTCCTGGCCTATCAAATTATGTAATTCACAGTTAAAAGTCATCTGGATTCGCTGTTTTTAAAAGATTACAAAAGTCTTTTTTAAATACACTGGCGTTCAAAAGATGAGGAAGAAACGCAAAACTTATTAAAAATAAAAAAGGTTTTCATTAGGTTATGACATACCAAGTGTACCTAGCCTGGTACTAAGCAAGTTAGCACAAGGAGAACTGTGCGTAAAGAGATAGTAGAAATGGAGTTTCAGCTGACCACAGATGAATCGGAGGAAGAAAGTCCTTCTGGTGTTCAAGATCTTAATGCTCCGGACTCTAGTGAAACTACTGAGCCGGATCGATAGAATAATACTTGTTGATGATTTGGATCTCTCGAACATGATCAAAGCGGACTTTTTTTTTTCTATATGGTATGGGATGAAACGTGTAGTGCTTCAAATGGAAATAGAAAATCAGAAGCTTGCTACTAGTATGTTCATACTCCAAGAAACTATTTGTAAGTCTCCAAGAACATATGCTGATTTGGTTAGAGTTCGGCTGGAGCCGCAGCAGGAGATAGAGAAATCCAAGACTCTCATTGTCAAGGCTGTCTTAGAAAAGTACAGCAGTATTGGGCGAATGAAAGCGGAGCTTTTAAAATCTGTATGTCCAGTTTCGGATGATGTAATAGTCCCACCTGTGAGACCTATCAGGGATAGGGTGATATTGGTGATGAGGCATCTCCAGAAGAGGACTTGCTTAAAATCTCTTCATGTATCAAAGTGACTAAACCTGAGATGGAGGTCAATCGGCCTTCAGAACTGAAGCCAAAAATGGTGGTGTTTGATGATGACCGCCAAGTTACAAATGAACATCTAATGAACCAGTTATGGAAGAAAAATCTTAAAGACTCTGGGATTTCTGAAGATGCCTTTCTCTCATGGGTTCAAGCTGTGGCCAGAAATAAGACGAGAAACAGTCAGACAAACAGTTTTGTTATTCAGTGTCCTGGAGAGATTTGGAAAATCCTAATTGCCAGGGCGAGAGTCTATATAAATTGGTACTCGTGGCCTATGGCCACATAGCAAGACACTGTAAGAGCGACGCCTTCTGCGGACATCGCGGAAGCATAGATCACTCTTAAAGAGTGTCAAAAGTTCTTAAGTGTGTTAACTGCTGAAGGAGGAAACTCCCCACGGTGTACACCCTCCCCACTGGAATTCGATTAATATGCACAGTATACTCTGCTTTTCGTAACATTCATGGAGTATACCCTCTGCTAACTTTACGACTACTGCACTGCTTATACCCAACTGATCCGATACACGGAACTTATTTATTATATTGAAAATTGTAGCTTTATGGAAGGTTAGTGTTAGAGAATTTTTCAACTAATTTTGATAGCACTATAAGTCGTTTCGAATAAGATTCCGCTAAAATGGGGGGGGGGGTTTTCCCCCTCGATGGCATATGATACTACGTTTATTTACCGGGAATGACGCGTGCACACAGATTGAGAAAAACTGAATATTTAAAAAGCAAAGCTATCAGTTCCTCCAGTTATGTAACGTCCTCCACAAGCGCGTCTCACAAAATTTCACCAACCATAGATACCTGGCAGCCATGTATTTAATAAAAATAACGGGGGGGGGGAGGGTTCCTTTTAAAATGGACGCTCTGTACAATATATATTACTCAGTGATCCCTGAATTATGACCAGCTCATCAGTAAATGACAATGCCGCACATCTCGCAATATAAAAAGCCGAACAGCTTCGTAAGCTAGAGCAGTGGTAATTTGCATCTGGTAGTGCAAGTAAAACCAAACTATTAGGGTCACCCGATAATTTCTTACATATACCCATAATGTATAATGTCTGTAAATTGCGTGTGTTCTCTGATCGATTTGCCTGTTTTACTGGACGAAAAAAAAAAAAACTCAGTTTCTGGGGGGAGGGGGGGGGAACCCTGCTATCTACGCTTCAGATAGACTAACTCAGCCTAGTACAAATCAAAGTGAGACACGTCTTGTTGTTACTCACAGACCACTATGGTTAAGGTGCACAAAGAATTGTGTCGAACGGGTCCCCCTCCCGCCTACAGAATTGTAAAGAATTATGCAAGGTAAGCGAAGGGTGCAGCGCGTTAACGGGCTCAACGGCAGTCACTGTGCGACAGTTCAACATCGCAATAAAATATGGAGAACGCACGAACAATATCCCAAATGACGATGCGCCGCACACTCAGACATATGGGGGGGGGGGTTCCACAGCGGACGACCAGCCACCGTGTCAACAACAAGCTGGCTGGACACTGAAGGGCTGGAAACGAGTGTGCTGGTCGGATGAGAGTCAAGATACCTGGTGCAACACGCCGACAGTCGCCTTCGTGTGTGGCGCAAGCAACGCGAGTCCATCGACCCATCGGACATAGTATTCAATGCCCAGGAAGGTGGCGGTAGTTGCTTAATAGGGGGAATATGTTTTGGTGGCAAGAACTACAACCCCTGGTGCGGATGGACCAATCACTAGTAAGGTAGGCCGGCTGCTCTTGCGAGACCATGTGTATCCTGCCTTGTTGCATTTTTTCCAGACAGAAACGGAATCTTCCAAGATATAATGCCAGTGTCATTGGGCCCGCACAGTTTACGAGTGGTTCGAATAACACTGTGAAGATGTCGCCCATCTTGATTGGCCTCCAAATTAGCCTAAACCTCAATCCAACTGAACACCTGTAGGATGTTCTGGAACAGGGAGTGAGGCATATGGATACGCAACCGTCATCTATTCAGACACTGTGGAAAGCCTTGCAGGTAGCATTCATATCCCTACGGGATATCTTCAGACATCTAGTTGAGTCATTACACTGGTAACTAATAACCTACTCTCATTTATTCATTACTGGGAGGCAAACACTGATCTGACTACATCTGGTCATAGGATCATCTCTTTCTTATTAGAAAAAACAGCTAAAGTTTCGAGGCAACCTCCAACGGACCTTGTGAGATATTCGCATCGTAATATTCATTGGAGCAACTTTGAAAAATCAATAATCCAGGATTTTCCTTCAGATGATACTAAAGCTATTTCTGACTATAATCCCGAAGAATTAGCAATTCTCATTCAAAAGACAGTTCTGAAAGCCACTTCCATATCAACAAGGAACAAGTTCTTGACCACCAAAACCACTCCTTGGTGGTCACAGGAACTCACGATACTAAGACGTAAAGTTCATCGAGCTAGAAAAACCTTTCATAAAGCCCGAAGAAGCAACAATATCTTACCATCAGAACTCTCAAGACTACACAAAGAATTTAAAAAAATACTAAGAAACTATATGTCAAAACCGCTGGAATCGTAGCAAAATTTGGTAAAAACTGCTGGTAATGAGGATCCATGGGGTTTGATTTACAAAATCTGCAGAAACAAAATAGGAGATATCCTTAATACTGTTATAACAAATACTGAAGACTCTTTAAACTGGACCAATACTGTCAATAAAATACTAGATAGGCTCTTCCCGCGGGACGATCCAACCCTCGACTCCCCTGTGAAGGTTAAATCAGAAATTTAAATGAATCGTATTTCACCCCCACTTCAACGTTGCCTTTTTCACTGGATGAATTAAAATCTGCAGTTAATTCAATGAAAAAGGGCAAATGTCCTGGACTAGATCTACTGGAATGTATTTTTCTTAAACGCTTCTATGAGCTACGACCAAATCACACGCTTTGTCAGCTAACTGAGCAGGATCATCAATAATCGAACCATCGATATCAAGTGGACCAATCTGGCTCATCCCTTTCCTTCAAGAGTTTACATAAGTAAAGAACTCTTTGCAATTTTTATTTGCATCTTTTTCCAAGGATTTCTCGTAATCCGGCTTTGACTGTCTAACCGCTTTTGTGACTTGATTAGAGACCAGCTTATATATACCACAGGCTTCTGTGTCACCTGATAGTTTATATGCATCCCATGCATTCTTCTTTTCCACGAGTTTCATTAGTTCATCTGACATCCATTTAGGCCTAAACCTTGAACAATATTTCTTAGTTGGTAAAGTGTTAGTTGTCTGACAGCACCAGGGGTTTCCCATCTCCGTGTCGCATACTCTGTTTGTGTGACACAGAACTCTGTGGGGCCAGAGATTAAAAGGGTGTGTGTGTGTGTGTGTGTGTGTGTGGAGTGGTTTGTTGTGTAGTGTTATATTCTGTTGTTTCTCTGACCATTTAGCCGTGGTCCCTATTGGGACTCACCGTTGCCCACACTTTGCCACAAGGAGGCAGATCAAGCACCCAGTAGATTATTTAAGTATTCAGGCAGGTCCTGCCACCTAATTTCCGAGGATTCCAGTGGCCTTTCCACTGAAATCCTCGAAAATTAATAATATATAACCATACAAAAAAAAAATAAATTACAAAAATAAATTTGAATGAGAGTTAAAAATAAAAAATAAATAAAAAAATAATAAAAAAAAAAGATTCAGTTTCCAACTATTTTAAACGTTAATGAAATATATGTATAAGTATATATTTTATATATATAAAAGGGGAAAAAAGGAGGTGAACACTATAATTTTGAAAGTCCGAAAGAGGTTTACGAAAAAGCGGTTGAATTTAGACTTTGATCAGAATTTGGGTGCAATGTTAGAGACGTACTCGTTCGGTTTGGTTAGAGTGGGTGGGGGAGACAAGACTGGGGGAAAACAGGCAGAAAGATGGGAACGATAGAGTAGGCATCCCCAAAGAGGTCAGTGGGAACGAGCCCCACCAGGCGAAGTATGAGGAAGGAAACAGAGACCCGTCTCATCCTCCCCCTGCCTGGGGATGGGATATTTCTTAGTTGGTATGAAAAGCCTAGTAGCTTCCAAGATTACTTCCTTGAATGCTTTCCATTAAGAATTCACCGTTGATAACATCATCAGTTGATCCCACTGTATAGAACCTAAAAAATCTCTGAGACCACTGTAGTTGCCTTTACGAAAGCAACAAAAACCCTTCCCTTTACCCCTGATGGTAGTTACATCTTTGAATAAATTCCACATCAGCACACTGTGATCACTGCCATCTAGTGGTTCCTTTATCTGCAGATTTTTAATGCATGAAGAATCACTGCTAATAATCAGATCAAGTTGATCTGGTTGTCTCTCGAACATGGTGCTGTAGAAAACAACCATCCAATAAATACACAAAAGCCTTGCTAGTGTGCGAGTGATCAACCCACAAATTCCAATCAATATCTGGGAAATTAAAATCCCCCATTATAAGACACTAATTTACTGGTCCACTCTATTTCCCTGTATAGTTGTTTATTATACTCATCAGAGTCATTAGGCGTATAACACACTACTCTCAAATTTGCTTTGACAGTGCTTATGTAACACAAAACTGACTCAACACTGCACTGTCTAGCAATGTCGACTGGCTATACTTCCTTGATTTCACGATGACTGCCATCAGTCTCTGAAACCTCCAGCACCCCGCCCTCTGCTCATTCTAATAGAAGTAGTGCAATAATCACCTTCACCTCTGCCTGCGACTACTTTTAACCTTTTAGTCTGTGAATTCTTCCCAAAGCTAGCAGTTTTCCGACCCAGCTAACGCTGCCTCGATAGCATCAGCAAACACTCTTGCACCTTTTCTATTTAAGTGTATCCCATCCCTGTAGAAGCAGTCGCTCCTGTTAGCAAGCACAGACCGCGCTGGAAAAAATTCTACCCCGTGAGCCTTGCACAATCTCTCCAGGCCGAACTGATTGACAAGGCTCTCATCATATACTCTTTCCAATCGTGTCTGGGCAGAATTGCGGACACTCAAATTCAGCCCTAACTCCCGAATTTTTTTTTTTTTTTTTTAACTTCGACCTGTATTTGCTAAGTAAGTCCGCAGATCTCCTACATTAGTGCCAACGTGTACAACAATATCACCTTTTGTGCCCTTAAAAGATGATATCTGCTCTACAATGTCATAAACTTTTACCACATGCAGACATACTCTGGTCCTACACCACCTATTCTTTTTGCACAATATATTTCCCGTTTCCTTGACAATTGAGTCACCAACAATAACTATCTCCTGTGGGACCAGCGCATTCTGCCCTGAAGATTGCCGCTGTGTTGTCTGATGAGCCAGAGTAAGTTGTGCAGCTGGGAGTTTGAAGTCCCCCCCCATTTTAATTCCTTCAAGGGCATCCAACCTACACCTCAAACTCTCAGACGCCCTTACATTGTCTTAATTCTCCTTAACTTCAGGAAATATATGTGCCTTAAACGAGGTTTTAGATCTGATTTTCACTAAGCAAATTCGGTCAATGATACCGACGATATCAAAACTCTAATTAGGCTTAGTATAGTCATACAATTAAAACTTCCTTTCTTACCAAAAGTACGCTTTATTTTTTACATCGCCATCGCCCCAGCCACCCTTTGCCCTTCTTGTCTTAAAGAAAAACAAGGAAACACTACAAAGTTGTTTCTGCCTTCGTTACACTCCTCCTATAGTACTTGCAAGAAGGTCTTGTTTATCACCTTGCTAGCGCAGCCACTTCTTCGAATTCCAGTTGCAGGTGGCCTTCGGAGCACTTTTTTTTTTCCCCTAAAGAAAGGCGCTAACAAGACACTCCCGCACTCTGCAACATGGCGACTACAGGTCCCCGAAGGCCGATTCCTTTCACAAAACGCTAAGCCTCCCCGAAGAGAAATGTAATTAGACTCGCTATCCATAAACCCGGGGAAGCATAGAAACATCCTAAGTCTTCGATCTCTCTGAGGAATCCTACAGAAAGATCGTTTGCAAGATACAGTGTGAAGAAGAAAGGCACAAATATCTAGGCCAAAAGGAACATCCGCGTGGCATTTAAAAGGAGCAGGCGCACAACAGCTGTCAGAAAATAGATATTCATTTTGCTCCATTAGTCAGGAACAGCTTGGGCAGAAAATGATGGAAATATTGTATGATACTTCGAGCGCTCTCTCTCTCTCTCTCTCTCATTCCGGTCAAAAATTCCAAGGTTCAGATTTTGATCGTCCTAAATTCAAAACGGTTCAAATGGAAGGTTACCAGTTAGTGGTGCCCACCAATTATTATGCTTCTCTTGTAACCTAAACAGCAAAATTACAAGGCACCCGTATCGCATGGTCAATGAAAACGTCTGCTGCAAATTTTTGATGTAGCGCAGGCTCAAACTTGTGACATATAGAACTTCTGCTTACTTTCACGTTTACAGCAAAGCCACGTTGTCAACCATATGTCTCGGAGGAGAAGGTGTAGCTCGTATACAGAATTCAGAGACCTCACTGGTTCAATCCAAATTTCATACGATAAGTTTCAGAGGATACAGAAGCAAAGCAAAGAGTTTCAGAGCTTCTACCGGGTGAACAAACGCACCATATACAGTACTATGTCCAATGGATTTATTATAGCTACAATTGCAAGAACATGATCTACTATACATAAACCCTTGCTGATAAGAGTTTGCGAACCATCATCGGTGTGTTCGTTATATTCAAGAATCACTAATTAAATCTGGGGATTTCTTTTTTTTTTTTTTTAGAATCTGGAGACCCCATTCGATACTACGTTTTATTACTTTGGGCTATTTCTATCAAAATAAGTTTCTTTTAACTGCTTGTCTGGTGGAACTATTTCTAGTATAACGAAATACAATTTAATTTAAGTGGATCAGTGCTGCCAACTTTTTCCAGTACTATCAGGTTAGCTTCTTACAATTTGTAAGTCCATCAACGTTTCATTTTTCTTCGATTCAAATACCGAATGTTTTTCTTAAATAACTTTAAAAATTCCTCGGTTCGAATCACGTCTCGACAGGAGCAACTTTTAAGGGCTTTTTCAACGGTGGCCGAGTTAGTAGGTGTCAGGTAATGGTTGCCAAAGTTTTTGCTTCAGAAAAATCGCATATTTTCATCCCAAAAAAACAAGCACAAAGGCGATATTATACACGAGATTTATAGACACAATACTCCTGATAACTTTAATTACCTCGTCACAAATTCAAAATGAAAGAGGATAAAAAATAAAAATTTCTGGTTATCTGTGAGTGTCGTATTTGCAAAATTACTTAAACTCAATGCAAAGCAAATGTTTACTGCTTCGGCTCGAATAAAAAATATTCACATTTCCAAGCGTTTATCAAGCGATGTTTCGCCGTCTTGAATAATGTGGCGCGTGTCCCCCCCTCCCGCCTCTCATTGGTGTAATATTTTTCCCAAACTTTGATCCTTCGAGCTGTCAGATGCACAGAAGAACCCTTGCCGACATCCCACCTTATTAAGGTGTTTTCATAAAACATCATGACGTCACTCATCACATGACCAATAACTCCAGTCCTCCGAGGGCTTGTTCTTGTGATTAGGTTTTATGTGTCAATACGACCTGTCTGCGAAAAGGATCTACAGTAAACGCATGCATCCCTTTCTTGCGCGTACCTTATTTTCAGAAGCTGTCACTCTCCACCAAGCAAGCGAGTAGGTCTGTAGCATGCGCGCGAAGCATGTAACAATGCAATTTCATCTGCACCCACCCCCTTGCTTTTCTCCTGGTTGGAAACTAGGTAGAAAAATGATTGCTTTTCACTTATATTTATTCTGTATACGTATATTTGAATAGGGGAAAGTGCCGCTAGGAGATAAGGGAACGCTACGACGTGCGAATGTAGATGCCGTCTGGTACCTGCGTGCACACACATCGGCGTAAAAAGAAAATGCTAAATGTGTCGGTTTGTTAGACCCGAAGATATGGAGATGAATAAAACTTGCCTAAGGGGAAGCCAAAACATTTTTTGGAAAGTAATACGTTCTCAGCAGGGAAAAAAGTACAAAGCCGTTCTCTGGTTTAACCATAACGCCCTTTTTCACAGTTAAACTCTATTACGTCGTCGCATAAAGGCGATAAGAACAAGCATATTAACCACCCAAATGGTTCAAGAGTCGATCAGCGTCGAGCGATTTATTTAAATTCTCTTATCAATTCAGTTCCTCGCGTTCCTCGAAACCATTTTGGCTTTGACGAGATCGTTAGCTCACTGAAAAATGTCCTTTTTTGTTTAAATTTGATCACGGTAGCGTAACATCCTGTTTATTTATAACTTAAAAGCCCGTTTTCTTAAGTAAAAAATAAACCAAGATTTCCTTCTTTTTTTTTTTCTATTTTTTAGATTTTAAAAAATATTTCTCCACCGGTAACCAGTTTTCCATCCCGAAAAATAGGCATCCTTCGAAAACACGCAGTTCACAAACACAATGTGCCGGCACCTCATGACCTTAGGTACCTTTGCGAAAATTCAAAAATAATAAAAAGAAACACTGGCAGAGTACATAAAAATGCGATGAAGTAGTGCTGCCAAAATATCTTTTGATTTTTATCAATGTGCGAAAACTCAATAAGGTTGGGGAAGACGGCAGTTCTTTCATCCTCGTGCTCTCTCTCTCTCTCCTCTGAATTAAAGACAGAAGAAAAAAAATCGAGAAATAATTCAAAACATGTCCATCTCATTCGGGAGCTCGCTTTAAAAATTCTCAATGAATAGCAGAGATGCACTTTTATGGATTAAACTTCCACGGAGCTAATAAATGGAAGGAAAAAAAGAAAAGTAAGAAAGAAAAAGGTCGAAAGTTCGCAATATCACAATAAACAAGGAAAATCTGGAGCCAGTAAAAGATTTCTTTAAAAAGTTAAGAAATCCAGCTAAAGTGTAACAGGCGAAAAAATATGTTGGGATATATCACAGAGGCAAACACGATTTGTTAGCCAATTCGTTATTTTATATAATAAAAACATATTCCATTTACGATTGAGTATTTTAAGGGGGGGAAAAACAGAAAAAAAAACGACGCGTGTGCCAAGCACGCGCAGTAAATAGTTTTATGTGAAACATCCTTGGCTTGGAAGAGATTAGCAAAATCCAAACCAATGGCCTAATTACCAATTTGAATAGCTACAATCAAATGGCAGCTGCAGGAAAGGTGGTTGTGACGTCACAATCATACTTCCTGAAGTTACTACTGCAAATACTTGTATTGTTGCAATGTTTGATTACAAATACTTGTTGCAATCATACAAGTATAATTGCAACAATACAAGTTATGATAATTCGCCTCTGGAGGAAGCTGCATATGATGTCACTTCCGCGTCGCATTTTTCTTGACTGATCAGATTTACTCGGTTGAGGTGCCCTCAAGGATGTTTCACATGAAAAAGGAAAAAGAAAGATGGGTAGAGTGGATAAAGTGAACAACAAAAGGGGTTTGAGATTGTTAATGCTCGCTAACAATGGAGATAAGTTGTTTGGTGGAAACCATTGTTGTATAATAATTAACGTAGCTTGAAATTGTTATGTCATAATCTGTTCACCCAGTTGAACTTGTCTATTTCATTATTGGACATAGAACATTTTCGGCTGCTTCATAACATTAGGTATTTATTTAAACTGATCGTTAATGGGCTCGTTGTTCGCAGTTAATTTCATGGTCCTTTGACCAATTCCAACAATCTGCAAACCATTCAATAGAAGTCAAATACCATATAAAAATTAACGCTAAAGAATAAATCAATAATTTCTCCCGATGTTCAGAGAGTGAGGACATTTTGGGTGTTTTCTCCTCTCACCTTATTAATGGTTCTGCGGTCTCAAAATCCACTCTTGGCCCTACGGTCATTGCAGCGTCTCAGCATCATTAAAGTTCTATAATGCGACCATAACTCCGTCCAAGGCTCGTAGTTGGACGAAAGCCAAGAGTGCCGTAAGCATTAACAGTAATATTTCACGCCGCAACTTCGCGTGTCACTATAGTGTGTGACATGTGCACGTGCTACCACGAAGAACCAATGTCGATAGCCTAGGGATGGGGGGGAAAGGGAAATGAAGACCCGTGATGAAACAGACACAGTGTGGACCTGTCACGATAATACCGCACGTTCCGTTGTCAACACCTGTATTGTTTGGTCTGCGGACATCCCGCCTTGGGCCACTGCTGCATCATTTAAACAGAAAACCATCCAGGGATGGGACCGGTGGTCGACCTCGATAACGGCGATATTTGCTTTTCGGGGTTCAATGGGCAAGCGAACATTCTGCGCGTGATTATGACAAATCGTGTTTCCAGTTGACGCAGAGCAATTATTGGTCCAGATAAAAAATAATAAATCAATAAAATCACCGAATACCAGTAGATGCTCAACCTTTCTTCTAAAGATCACTCCCTAATCTTTGGTATTTTATTAACCCTACGAAAATAATTTCATTCATGTCATGACTTTGGTTATACACACACTATACAATATACCTCATAGGTGTCAGAAGTGACTGCTTCATAAACAATATTTACCACAATAAAAAAAACATTTATTATTCAGCAATACGTTGCAGCGCTTTACCTGGCCTTGATCACTCGCAAACAGAATTAAAGTACAGAAAACTCGAATATAATTCCCAAAAGAAAACTACGAAATGAAAGATGCCTTACCTGATATGACGAGTAAGAATAGCTTCGAACTCAGTAACCAACTTTCTTAACTGCGTCTGGAGTTACTACCTTTTCAAAATTTCTGACCCGGTGAAGATTGACGAGCTGGAAGAGAAGGCAACCTAATGAAAGCAACCTGAAAGTTTTTCGCAATAATATAAACATTTCTAAATGTACTATTTATTAATATTTAAAAAAACTAAATCCCAGGAGTGTCCGGATACTTTTGGCAATGTAGTGTTTATAAATCTCTGTTTAGTACCATTTGAAGATGGTGTAGCGTTGCCATAACAACCATCACTGTAGCGAGAAACTTTTTTTTTTTTTTTTTTTTTTTTTTTGAGAATTACGTAGTTGCTGTGGATAACAATATCACAGCTTCTTTTCATTGTTGAATCCGTCATTTCGAAGTCGAAAAGAGATTGCAGTTGACTTTCCGGTTGAGATGTTTTCATATTTGGTTTCAATCTGTTGCGCCCCTGCTGCGTTATTGACACGGGGTGTCCTCTAAAACTTCGCCCTGTAGTTCAACAAGTCATGGCACGGAACACGAGGTGAAGCGACCCATCTCCATGAAATATTTCTTTAGATGCGCTCCGACTAGTCTTCAGTACAGAGGGTGTTAGCTTGGATTGCAACGAATGCTAAACTTATACTCACTCCAAAAGTTACGCACCAAACCAAGTTTTATCTAACTCCATTAAACGTGAAAATAAATCAGCGAAATATCAACATACTGGCTGTTGCAGATGTGTAGACAACATTTCAAATATTGAAGCTAGCCTTTCTTCGTTATTCGTAATTTTTTTCCCATGTAACTCGATGTTTCTGTCTTCAGTCAAACTTCGCTTTCTACTTCACTTTTGCAGACGAACGCGAATGATTAGAGTTGAGTTTTCTTTTTCAAGCCTACCCAGTTGTCTGGAACTTTAATGAAGAGTGCCAAACATCACTGAAAGGTTTTCATTTATCATTTTTTTTTCACTTATGGTCTGTCTTCTCTCTCTTTTCCTTTTCTTCGAATTCTATTCTTGGGTGAATCTACAGGACAATTTTGTTACATTTCCTGCTCTCTGGGCGCCTTTACTTAAGCTCCCTTTTAATTTAGTTCATGTTTACTTCCTCAATGTCACTGTTTTTTTTTTTTTTTTTTTTGTTTTTTTTTCTGTATGTATGAGGTAAGTGTTCTGATTTTCTTTGCATTTACCACACATTTCTCAAACAAAAATTATCTCTCTAACTTTAAAACAATATCATATCTGTTTTACAAACCTGCAATTCGTCAGAAGGCTGACTGTTTTCCTTTAGATACTCGCTAATATTTGATACGCTCTCCTTTTAAATCCTAAATTTCTCTAAACTTCTTATAGATTGAGAGGATTCCCTCAGAGAAGAATACTATCAGGCCTGCTGTTTACTACTGCGATATCAATAAGAGGTCAGATAGGGATGATCACAGCGATTGTCCCGCCAAAGCCTGAGTAAACTGGAACAAATACTGCGTGTTGTTTTATATTAAGTTTTTGTAACTATTCACTTTGTACAAAGGGTGTTTAAATATTCGATATAAATTTGAGCTAAATTCGAGTTTAATTTTTAATTACTGTTACTCATATACATCATCATCATTGCCTCGTCCCCACTACATAAATATCATCACCTGTATATCGCCTCCCTTGAAAAACAGTTTGGATCCGCCCCTGTGAATAGGCAGGTTCCACAAAAAGCAGTCCTTTACATTTAAAATAAATAAAAATAACGGATAGGGATTGGATTATCGATGCTCTAAATCGTAATAATGTTTAACTGCTTCTCAAACTAACTTTTTTAATGAGTGTACGCAGTATTCGATGTTTACTGTCTCACTGAAAACAATTAACCTACTACTATACTTCTATTTAAACTGATTGTCTTCTGGACTTTATAGGCGACCACGAAGGCTTGTCTTTGAAAATAGTGGGTAACGTATTGATCAGCTCATTGCTTTAGAAAAGTGCCAAATATAACAAAGAAACACAGAAATGGCTAAACTGATGAGGACACATTAGAGAATTTGGCATCAAGAGAACGCCATTCACTCTTCGGAGTTCATGGGGGAGAAAATCTGACATATTCAGCCAGTGGAGTACATTTTAAAATCGATGAAACGTCAGTCGACCATGATATCCGGTGAGCTTGCCATAACCCTCGCGACCATTACAGAAATGGTGTTATTAGATACGAGACTAGGGATACATGTACAGATAAAATATAGCTTCCCAGTGGAAAATTCGGGCTTTGCCCAGTTTCGGGTTCGAAATGACCACGTAAAAAAAAAAAAAAAAAACCACTGGAAAAGTTTAACGATTCTGAGCAGCGAACGAGCAAGGTAAGAAATATAGGAGCGAGATCATTTAGTATTAAAACTTTATATACAGAAAAACCAGTTAAGTGCGTAACTTCAAATACTTTGTTTTATTCAAACAGGTTTTTTTCTGTAGATGTTTTATAGCCGCACAAATTAAGCGTGACCTTGTTACAAGAGCAGTCAAGGAACCAGATTTCTGGGTTTACAGTTAAGACAACTGTCGTTTCATAGCGTCTGAAAAATATCTGGGTTCGAATCCCGTCAAGATGGGAGGTATTAGTATTAATAAAGGCTAATCTATGCAAGGAAGCCAAACTTATTCAGCATCAGTCTTAAAGAAAATCATCTGGTTCCATCCAATTACCTGTCTAACCCTTTAAATTTACACAGACATTCCAGTTTTACAAGACTGGATGCAGTATATTCCAACAGTCATTAATCCTTCGGCTAAAAGGAAATTTTTTGATTTCCAGCCTACAAATCTGAAATCATTCTTTCCTCATCTAAGCGAATGTCTTTTTTTGTGCCGCTAGCGAAACAAAAAAAGTTATACCAATTATTTGATTTATTAAAAATGAGGATATCTTTAATATATCAATTTATCATTTTTAAACAAACGTTTTTAAAATTTAAAGACAGTAAAATAAATTTAATTTTTAAAAATAATTTGTTAATTTTAATTCAAGTCTGTAACCGACAACACGGAAATTTCTCTCTTTCTCTTTATACCAATAAACAACACTTTCTCTTCACTACACCTTTACCGACAGACCCACATCCTTTAACGACAGACCTAACCAATGCGTTTGCATTGGTTAGTCCATCTGGATGGATAGCAGATATTGACGAAAAGAGACCGGAGGACGTTCAGATGAATAGTATGAAGATCGCGTAAACTGCCAAGCGTATCTGGAAACCCCTGAAATTTGAAACAAATGAACCACACCTGCCATCCACTTTTTTTATCAATATTGCAATTTATTAGAAATTGTCCTACCAGTGACCCATCAGCTCTTCCCCAGACTTGTCAGAAACAGCAGATGAACGAAATACAGTAGATGAATTGAGTAATTCAGCTTAGCGACCTCCAGTAGAGGGTCATCATTGAATACCATATTAGCAATCAACCTGTTCGTGCGCAACAAAACTGCAAATTTCACAAACACCAAGTGGAAATGTCATGGTACTACTACAGCCATGAAAAATCGTAGACATTGAGTCGAGACTGGAGGACGTTCAGGAGTGGTATGTGTAGATTCGTCAGTACTCATTGAAAAATGTTAACCAGAAATTTAGAAAGGCCGCAGAAACTTGATAATAGCTGTAACTATGATACGTAGAGAGCTGAATGACATCGAATTTTACAGAAGAGTGCAACACAAAGACCAAACATCGTAGCATGCAATGCGCAGCGTCAACTTTCCTATTGTACAACCCATCATAATTACCTCAAGGACCGTTGGGGGGAAATTGTGTTATGGAGTTGGATTGACGAATCACGGTACACGGTTTTATGATCTGATGGCCGTGTTTGGATCTGCATGTTATTTATCAGACTGTCGTCCCAACCTGAAGCTTGGCCAGAGTGCTGTCACTGTCTGTGCTGTCACGGTTGTTTATCGTCGTTTGGGCTTGAACCATTGGATATCGTATGGTTCCTGAACCAATGGATGCCAAATATATTAACATTCTGAACAGTTTAGCTCTACACTCTAGCAACAATATTGGAAGGAGGTCCTTTTTCTGTTTCAGCAAGGCAGTGCACCATACATAGCGTACGGTGACTAGTGACTTGATTTCAAGACATGAGAGTGGAAAATCTTCATTGGTTCTCTAGAGCTCTGACCTTAACCCTAATGAACATCTTTGGGATCAACTGGAGTTCTGGGGTTAGACCAACCGGCCAACAATAAGTAGCTATACTGATAACTCTGTTGAAAGAGGAATCAACCAATATATACTCCTTTCCTGTTATCAAAAATTAGTTTTGATTTTGCAGATGAGGATACAGTGTGAAATTAAGGCGAAAACGTGGTGAGAAGTTATGAAATATTGTATCAATAAAAGGTTCTTTGAAACATACAAGTGCCCCATTTCCTTTTGACAATACAGTGTATAATGAAACAATTGACTATTTTATATCTATTATAAATATTTTTTTACGATCAGAGATAAAACATCATGTGCCGTTGAACAGTCTGAGAGAACTTCTTGCCGGATTGTATAGCCTTTTTATTGTCAACCCTTAAATTTGCCCTCTCGTGTAGAACAGTTCGCACCATTGTCGTCCTCCTCACAGCGACTGGAAAAGACCTGCCTTCGATTCCCGTCGATAACGTGAGAAATTTTTATGGGCCTTTTTCACAACGTGGCTGAGTTAGTTGGTCCCGGGCGTAGGTAACATAGTGTGTCTCTGGGAAACTTGGGGTTTCGTTCAAACCAGCCAATTCTACCAATTGTGCAACCCGTCAAGACGTTATGTCTTAGTCTGTGTCATTGACAATTATTAGAAACAACTCTGTGGGCTTTTTTTCGCATTTTGCGTCAATTACACCCGTCCCCCAAAAACTTGAGTTTCAGCAAAACAAGGAAAACCGGCGATAGAATACAATTTACATTAAAAAAATATGCTATCGCGTCCTTAGGTCTTATTTGTATTAAATAAATAAGACATTTCGCTAATTTTTTAATTTAGATTTTCAAATATTTGTGATAATTTGGATATAGTTATTTCGGGACCCCTAACTGAAACCCGAACAGCCCTGGTGCATCCATTGTCACTTAAGGCGTCGTTATCGTATTAACTGCAGTCTAATATTTCGGGCGGTATTTCAGGTAAGCACCAGTAGACGGCGCTTTTTCTAATATGACTGTTCCATTAATTTTATATTATGATAAAAAACTACGACATCGTATAATTAAGCTATGGACTTTGGGTGCCCCAAAAATAATCGTAAATTCGCGACTTCCATTTAAGGAAGATGGTAAGGACTAAAGAAGTTTGTGTTGATGGTTTTTGCACGCTTAATGCCCGTTACAAAACACAAGACCTGAAGATGCAAACCGATTCTCCCAATAATGCTTCCAATGGCACACAACGAAGCTAAAAAGGATTTAATTAATGGTGAAACCCCTAATGATCTTTAAATAATTACTAGAGTAAAATAAGGCGAAGTTTCAAATTAAAAACAAGCTCACACTCTCTCTATTTTTCATTCCACCGAACTAACAACAACGCGGCTTAATAAACACATTTTAATAGCGTGGTCTACTCTAATGGAAAACATTAATTGTTGACGAATTTTAAAGCAATCTGGTGCATCGCCACCAAAGGCCTTTTTGCATAACTACTACAAATCAGCTCCGAAGTTTCTCTCCTAATTGGCTGTTGTAGTAATTAGTCGTTGTAGAGAGAAATAAAACAAAGTTAATGTTGCTATCTTATTGTTACTTGCCTCGTAAAAAATAATTGAAGAATAGAAGTTATAAAAACCGATGGCTTCATAGAAACTTAAACACACATTTCACAGCAAGTTTTCTTGTTTTTTTTTTTTCAATACCAGCAGAAACTTTAATTAATTGGCCTGGCTATAATTAAAATGCAGACACTAACACTTAATTTTCACTGTAAAAATCCATTAATGGCACACAGGTGGCGTGAGTGATCGCGTTTCTATTAAACTTGTGCTGGCAAATACGAGGGGGGTATAAAAAAACATGATCATCGACAACCAGGACACACGTTAGTGAGCAAATACTTCGCTGGTAACTTCCCGGTCCCAAATGCTACATGTTCATTAAAGATGACAAAGTATTTAAATTCATCAGCTGGCCGGGATAATTAAGATGGCTTTGCCTTCTTTATTCTCTGCGTTAAGAAACCGGTGTAAGTACCATAAAAGAATTACAAAAAAAAAAGCAGTAAGGTTGTACAGGTTAGTGACAAGAAAATTGGAATTTGATTTGTCCCAAGATAATCAGGGCATGAGGCGTTACACTCTGTCTGTAAATTGTACCTATTATGTGGTCTGTTTATATTTTGCTGGATGAAAAAAATCCGAGTTTCTCTGGGGGGGGAAGGAATCAAACCTCCCCAGAGACTGAACCTCCATAGCCTTAAAGGTGGTTTTATTTAAATTCATCAACTGAATCTTATGGGTTCTGTCATTTTCTGTCTGCGCAAAAAAACTGATATACTCTACCTGCCAAAAAGTATCCGAACTCATAGGCGCTGCTGCCTCCCACATCGTGTCAGTCCTCCTTTCGTTGTTATGACAAATTCCACACTACTGGGTAGGTTTTAGACTAACAAATAAGAGTGCAGCAGCGGGTACAGCCTTCACTGCTCTTGCAGAACAGTGACCAATTGAGTTACTAATGTGGGACGTGTTGGTCAGGCGCTCACCCGATATTCCAGGTCATCCCATAGGTGTTTCTCATGGTTCAAACTGAGGGGTGCAATTGTCATTCCAACTTTTGCACATTCGTGTTTATGAACCATTCTTTCGAACAGCACCGGCGGTGTAGCATGGGAAATTATCCTGTTGAAACAAACATGGGTCTACACCAAAGAACTGCCACATCGTAGGGAACATGGAATTGTCTAGACAGTAAGATATCTGTCCGCGTTTATGGTTCTCCTTTCAACTATCAAAGGTCCTTGGGCCATATCATGATAAACAGACCCACACCAAAACCGCGCCGCCTCCGAACGTTATTGTTGGCGCAACGCACTCCCGCAGCAGATCCCTATCCCCGCCCATCTGATCGGATTACAGAACAGCAAAATTTGTCACTCCAAAATTAACAAAACGGGTTGCTTCGTGCACGGCGAAACCGCTGATTCTGATTGGTGATTTTTGGCTTATGCGCCGCCGTCTCTCATGAAAACCGAGTCAGTGGAGTTCCTTATATAGTGTGTTCATACAGTTCTCAACTCCTGTTCACGCCTTAAACTCCTGTATGTTTTGCAGAGATGTCTGACGATGTTGTTATACTACTATTCAGAGTATCCTCTGGTCACTTGGACTGTGATCTTCCTGTGTTGTAGATAGTAGTGGTACTGTCACGTTTCCATTTCATATTATCACTGACAGTAAACTTTGGATAGTGTACGATGTCAGCAACTGCACAAATCGACAAGCCATCAATGTGACATCCAATAATAATGCCACTCTCGAAATCAGTCAGCGACAAGAACAACTAACTTATGTGGCTAATACGCCTTTTTTATATATAGGTCTGAATTGTTTACCCGAGGTTTTCGTAGGTCCAGTGGACTACGAAAATAGAGGTGTCCAGATACTTTCTGAAGTTAATATAAGTGCCGGATCAGTAAGCGACAAGAAAACTGGAATATCATTTCTCCAAAGGAAACTAAAGTTCATTGGGGCATTACTGCTTTGTCCGTAAATGCATGTATCCTAGGGTCGGCTTATTCATTTTTCTAGATGAAAATCCGGTGTGTTTATAGGAAAAAAACACACACAAACTACCTCTGGAACTAACTGAGCCTGGGTTGAAAACGCCCATGAAAATTCGTCCCATAGAGAAACAGAATAAAAGTCCATCAAAAGAAACTCTATATCGAACTGATTCATGACTCTCCACTTAATCCTTAGATTTTTTTTCTTATTTTCCCCTCCTTTTGATTACTAGAAATGTACTTTTCAAGTGAATGTCTTAATAGCACTTCCATTCGTTTTAAAATGAATGAAACTCCACTCACACACAACTCACACTCTCTTCTCTTAGACGTTCTGTTTCTGCTGAATGCCTTTTCTATAGATATTCCATGGGCACTGTTCTTCTGAATTGACTTCTATAACCCCCACCCCGAAAGCAGTCCGAACACGTACCACAACCAGTCAACATCATTTTACTCTCCAACTTCAAACTCACAGAACCAACTTTTCTTCTTCCTCATTTATTCATTCACCTTCCGTTTTCTGAAACAACCCCCCTCCCCCGCTTCACACGTATTTTCTGAAAATTACAATCTACAAAAGTTCGAGTCAAATGTCAGCAAGTATCCTCTCAGCCTTCAACACATAAACACAAGGTGCAAAGTACTACAAGTTCTAATACCTTTGTTTGGGGTTCCCATAAAAAAAAAAAAAAAAAAAAAAAGCTTTCATAAAATGCACACAAATAGAAAATATTTGTTAATGATTTTAACTATCCATGCTTTTTCGGTAAGTAATAACTGGAATTAAACAACTATAGACGGTAAGGAAAGAACAATTCGCTTTCTTGTTTCTAACCCCAAATGTCTTTCTGACCTTTCAGCCGCTAGATTAATAATAATATGAGCAACAATAATAATAATAATAATACGGTTTATGTATGCTAAACAATGACTGCTTGGTCTGAAAAGTGTGAAATCTACAGATTATTGGCAAGCATAATCAAGAATCATAATTTAAATAATCGATTATGGCATTTTCGGGAGGGAAAGATTGAACCCTGAACTCATCACGTGGTGTCATCGAATGGGATCTTCATGTTTCTGAAGAATATATCTGCTCTGAATTGAAAGATAAAGCTGTAACAGTTGTCAAGCGAATATGATGCGCAAGGACGGGAATCTCGTCTAGCGTTCTCATCCTTACCTTCAACACCTCACGGCCTTCAAGGAGACTACTTAAACTGCCCAGTAAGGATATACATTCCAAATCCACTGAAGTGTTTTAAATGCCAAAAGTGCCTGTGCTTGACACGGTGCCAAAGACCACGAGAGCAAAGAAGGTCTAGCTTCAAAGGCAATTTGTACAAATTGCTAAGGAGAGCACCCTGCATACTCTTGAGCATGCCAGGCGGTGGAAGGAAGAAAAAGAAATTCAAAAACTCAAAACAGAGCTAAACATCTCCCATCAAGAGCATCCAACTAGTAAATAGCTGCAAACCGTCATTTGCCTAATAGGTTTCTGAGAAGCGTACCATCGGAACACAAACAGAGACGACTACACCACAATCAGAATCATTTACACCATTTTTCCCCGTCATTTATAGAATTCGCTAAAACCAACTCAAAAGAGCCAATCAGTTACCAAACCTATATCCGCACCTCCTCCACTACCACCTCTGAAAAAAGTGAGTGAAAAAGGGAAAACAAAACTGCTCCCATCTTAACCACAAGATGTAGAGAGGAGGCAACAGAAGACTCAACCTTTAATATTTTTCGGAGGAAGAAGTGGACACAGGAAAGCGTTCATACTTCTCCAAAATGATAAATCCAAGGCTGAGAAAAACAAGTCCCCTCAGGGATTCGGAAGCGGACTGCCGGATCCACCAAATAATAGCTGAATTCCTACAGAGAAATCGTCGTGGATTCCGGTAAAATTCTGATGACACCAAGGCCCTACTTCAAAAACATGAGCCAGTTTGCTTTTGCTTACAGGAGACATACCTGAAGGCAAATAAAAACCCTTATATTCATAATGCTACTATCATACTTAGGACAGAACTGGGGATGTACCCGCCCATGGAGGACTTGCTATCCTCGTTGGCAACCAGACCCCATTTCAACCTGTGCCGCTTTCCACCAGCATAGAATGTAGTAGCAATCCGCCTTCCGATAGTTTTTAATTACCATCTGTTCCATCTATTTGCTACCTGTGACTAATATCCCCCAGACAGAACTTTATGGTATTATTTTGCAACTGTTTTCAGCTGTACTATTTCTCGGAGATTTCAATGGATATAAAACCCTGTGGAGCAGTGCTGACATTAATGGAAGGGGAAGTGTCATAGAGCATATGCTCACTGACAATGACCTCTCCCTTCTACATGTGGGAACTAACACCCTCTTCCGAGTTCCTACCAGTACATTTTCTGTCACTGGTCTTTTTATCTGTTCCCCTTCTCTTCTCCATTCACTTATTTTGGAGGTAAAGTGCAGTGTGTTTAGGGTCAAACGGCACCAGGGGTTTCCCCCATCTCCGCGTAGTTTACATTGTGGTGTGATACAGTTCACTGTAAAGGCCAGAGATTTAAAAGTATATGGATCTTGAGGTGTGTGTGATGTTATGTACCGTTGTTCTTCTGGCCATTTAGCCGCCGGACCCCAGCTGAGGCCCGACGTTGCCCACACTTCGCCCCGTGGAGGCAGACCAGGTACACTAGTATTACAGTTATTTACTCTGGCAGGCCCTGCCACCTAGTTTCCTGAGATTTCAGTGGCAAGGACCTTAAAAAAAAAAAAAAAAACAGAACGTTTGCGTGGGTTGATCGCTAGATTGAAAGACCGAAATGTGAGCGAACTTAATTTGGAGCTATTAAATTTTGACCTGTGGGATATACGCTGGCGACCAGGTAGAGAGGGAGAGGAGACTGAAGACTGGGGGGAGAAAGACAGAAGAAATGGGGTCGATAGAGGAGGCGACCCCATTATAAGTCAGTGGGGCATGCCCATGCCCCACCAGGAGGAAATCTGGGTTGGCGAGTAGGGGAGAAAGCAGGAGGGAAAACCTCCTGTCTCCTGCCCTACTGCCGAGGGAGGGGGAAAGAAAGATGGGTCCAGCAAGAGCGCCGGCACCGATTGCCATTATGGCTGGCATATGCAGAAAGCTCTGCGGTCTCATTGGGCTGGTTGGAATTCAGCTGAATAGAAAGTCACTCGTGAGGCTGTGTCCTGTCCGAAGGAGGTCCACATATCATTTCATGGTTGTTGTTGTGGTGGTGGATGCGGGAGAGTCCGCCTTCTTGTGAAGAGGTCTTGCGCATATTGAGTGAAGGCACTATAAGTATCTTTTTCAGTTAGTATCAGATATTCCTGGTCTCTTAGCATTATTTGGGTGGTGGTTATAAATCGGCAGCGGAGATCCTCGTACAGTGGGCAGTCGTACATCAAGTGCCCCCATGTCTCGCGTAGTCCGCAGTGGCATAGGGGGGTGTCACTCAATCCGAATCCATGGAATTTTCCTCTTATGGCGCCATGGCCGGTCAACAGGTAGGTGGCGAGTAGTCCAGGAGAAAGCCAAGGTGGATAGTTTGGGTACACCAGTTGTAGATCAGGAATAAATTTTTTAGTTATTTCACCTTTGGTTGATGTCTGCCAGCGGGTTTGCCAGCTCTGGTTGAGATGTGTGAGGAGACGTTTGCGTTCCAATTTGTGGTCAGTTTCAGGGTCCAAAGTGAAGTTTCAGATGGTTAGCCTCACGTCCCTTGGAGAGTTGATATATTAGGCCGCGGAAGACTATTTCAAGGTCTAGGGGAAGAGTCCCTGTCAGGGCCTGGAGGGCGTGTGTGCTTACAGTATTGCAGGCTCTTGTTATTATAAATAATATATACCGTTGCGTGGTGTCCAGTTTTCTTCTGTTGACGGCCGTGGTAGTCTTCCGGTACCACACGCCAGCGGCATACGTTATGGCAGGCAGGAATACGGCTTTATAGAATAGCTTGAGGGTTCTCCTCCGCAGGCCCCAATCCTTGCGGGAGACCCTCATGAACAGAGCAGAGTATCTTCTGATCTTTTTCTGTATGTAGGTCAGATGAGGGGTGAATGAGAGGTTATTATCTAAGACAACCCCAAGGTGTTTTAGTTCCTTTGTCAGCTTAATTGTAGTTATTTGGATGCGGATTTGTGGTGGTCTACTGATGTCCAGGTTACCTTTTAACAGTATTGAGCTGGTCTTGGTTGAGGATATGCGAAGATTGTTTTCGTCCGTCCACTTCTGTAGGGTGTCAATGGCGCGAGTAGCAGAAGTTTCTAGCCTGGCTCTGCTGTCCTCTCGCAGTACCAGGGTCAGGTCGTCCGCGTATGCCTGAGTTGCCACACGACCTAGGTCTAGATTTAGAAAACCGTCGAGAACCATGTTCCAGAAGAGCGGGCCCAAGATTGAGCCCTGTGGGCAGCCTCTGAAGATCTGTCTGGAAATAGAATGATATGGAGTTTCTACAACAACCATTCTGTTGTCAAAATAAGTTTTGACGCATTGGTATAGGTTGGCCGGGATGTTGGCTTTCCGGAGCCTGCCGAGGACGCTTAGCCACCACAGGGTGTCAAATGCCCCGGCAAAATCTATTGCGATTACAAGTAGATATTTATCGTTTGTTGTTTCAGCAGCTCTGGTAATGTTTTCCAAGGCATCCAGAGTGGAGCAGCCCCTCCTAAAGCCAAATTGATTCTGTGATTGTAGGCCTGCAGCCATGTAGCAAGTTTCGATTCTAACTTTGAGGAGGTGTTCAAAGAGTTTACTTAGTACAGAGAGAAGGGCTATTGGTCGGTATGACTCCAGAAGGTCCTGTTGCTTGTTTGGACTTTTCAGGATTAAGCGCAATTTGGCAGTCCTCCAAGCTTGTGGAAAGCATCCCTCATTAAGGCAGTGATTAAAGAGGGTGAGTATTACCTCTGGAATTGTCTCGATGGTCTTCTTGACGATTTCAGGCTCCAGTAAGTCGATACCCGGTGATTTCTTGTTGCGCAGTTTTGCTGCAGCAGTATGAAGTTCGGTGATGGTAAGTGGTTCTTCCTTATTGGTGGTAGTATAGGTATCATTGTCTTGACATAATTTTTGCTGTTCTGGTGTAGTGGGAGTAATATGTCCAGGAAACATGCTGTCCAGGATGTTGTTGACATTATCCTGCCAGGTCTTGGTATAAGTGCCTAGCGGCGTCTTTGTTGCAGGGATGACTTCTCCCCTGGGGAGTTTGTTTGTCGTTATTCTGTAGACAACCCCCCAGGGGTGCTCGTTTCCGGTTGTAGAAACAAGTTGCTCCCATGAGCGCTGTTTTCTGAGTCCGATTAGAGCCGTGTACTCATTTCTTGCGGTGCGATAGTGGTCGCGGAGTTGGTCTATTTCTGCTGCTGGCCAGGAAAGTCGTGCTCTCTGGAAGGTGGAGGACAATCCGTATGGAAATGATCACTTCCCTGTGATAATTACTCTAATTAGTGTGAGACCGTGTCTTTCTTTTAGGTTATCGCCGTAGATGATTGATCAGGCTGACTGAAATGCTTTTCAACATCTGGCAGAGTTTGGCATCACTGCAATCAATCTGGAGCATATCAATGATTCAGTGACGTACATCACAAAAAATACTGTTCATACATCTGCAACTGTCAGTCCGAAAACATCTATCCAGTTTCCACTATTTCCAAAACCATGGTGGAATGCAAAATGCACAGCAGCAAAAAATGCTCAAAACAAAGCTTGAAGAATATTCCGGCGATATCCTACCACGGCCAATCTAATTAATCTCCATTAAACGTGCACGTGCCATAGATCCGTTTCACATCATCTATTAACCAGACCACCAACTCACTAAACCCTCAAGCTCATATACAAAGCAGCCTTTATACCGATAGCAACTATGCATCGGGAGCATGGTACTCTAAAGTCACCATGGCAGTAAACCACAGGTTACTCGACTCCATTCACAGAGCCATGCTATTAGCCATCACTCGGGCCTGCAGCACAGTAAGCACACATGCGCTGGCTGGAACCCTTCCACTCGACCTGGAAGTGGCCAGAATCGGTATCCTCTATGAAATTTCTAAGGGGAACGCCTGCACCTTCATGGGCTTCAATGCAGATCCCACTGCTAACCGAGCGACCGAAAAGAAAAGGCTCACTGCCCACCTCACGCAAATATGGCAATCTAGATGGGACAACTCTTCCAAGGGAGAGATCACTAGGAAATTTCTCCCCAACGTGGAGAAATTGCATCCGAAGGCCCCGCTGTGGTTCTCACCGGGCCTCTATACAACCTTTCTACTTACCGGACACGGAGCATTCAAGGCAAAACTCACAGCCCTGGGCATCACAGAGGACCCTGCCTGCTGCTGTGGAGAGTCTGAGAGCTGGCAGCATCTCATGTACGATTGCCGGCTCTACGATGACCTTCGCTGCCAGCTCATCTCCAGGATCACCTTCTTGCCCAGAGACAGAGAAAAGCACCTACTCGACAGTAAAGAGCAATACATTGCATTCTCCAAATTCGCAGAAGACCTCTACAAGAGGAGACGTACCCTCATTGTACAACAACCAAACCGTGACCAACAGCAATAAAACTAATTCAAGCTGAGAACTGAAAACGACAAAGTGTCATGACTGCCGCATCGTGGACCCTACAAGGAAACGGATTCTACCAAGAATAAAGGACACGGCTTACAACCATTAGAATGACCACAACCCTGGACTTGTCAAAGGAACACACCGACCTGGATCGTGCAGTTCACTGCCACCAAACCATTTTGGCGAACAAAATCGAGCACCTGACTCGATTACTTTAAACCCAAACCCAGGCGGGAAGAGGGGAGACACCCTGTCCCCCCCTCTCTCCGCCGACCCTCCTTTTCCTTCTGGTGAGGCATGGACATGCCTCACTGACCACCTGGGGACATCTACTCTGTCGCCCCCATACTTCTACCTTTACCCCCCAGCCTTCTGCCTCTCCTCCCCCACTCTATCTATATACGATGTAAACGCCCTACATCCTAAATCAATCAAATCAAAAATAATTTTCGCCCAGTCTCGGCCTAACATATCCACTGCCCTGCTCTTGCCGTTTGAATGCATGGACGCTATGCGCTGTATGCAAACATTCAAAAATAAATTACAACTGCATGTGTATATATATATATACACACTTATATATCTTCAATTTTTTTTTTTTTTTTTTAGGTCCTAGCTGCCGAAATCTCAGGAAATTAAGCGGCAGGACCTGCCAGAGTAACTTAAGTCAAGTGAGTTCCTGGTCTGCCTCCACGGGGCGAAAGTGGGGCAACGTTGGGCCTCAATAGGGGTCCAGCGGCTAAATGACCAGATGAACAACGGTACACGACACCACACAAATACAATTCCCACACACTTTTAAATCTCTGGCTTTTCCAGTCAACTGGTTCACCCACAATGTAAACTACGCGGAGATGGGGGAAACCCCTGGTGCCGTTGGACCCTAAACACACTTTCACTTACACACTTTCACTCACTAAGGTGGTCTGGGATAAAATCCTGATAATGAAGGGAAAATATACATCTCACCCTTCATCGATCCTAGAGTTTAAATGGATGCAATATTGTAGAGCTAACTGCAATAGCTAATGCTTTCATGAAAACATTTTCTAACATCTCTGCGATATTATCTTTTTTATGTTTCAGGAACCAGAAAAATGATAAATAGGCATTTAAGTTTCCATCAAAGGGTTTTTATCCCTACAACGGGCCGTTCACTGTACAGGAGCTAAAAAGAGTTCTAACCGATTCTAAGGCAAGCCCTGTTGCTCAAATGACATTCATCATGAAATGATTAGGCACTTTTCTCAAAATCTATGGATCACCTGTTCTTTCTGTATAACAGAATCGTTATCTCTATTGAAGAGCAGTTTCCGGATGTCTGGCGCAAGGCAACAGCTGTTGCTTTTGTTAAGCCAGGAAAGAATCTTTAAATTACTACCAACTATCAATCTATCTCTCTGAATAGCTGTTTGTGAAAAATCCCGAAGAGAATAGTAAGTGCTCGTCTTATATTGTATTTGGAATCAAATGACCTTCTCTCAGCATGCAGTGTGATTTCTGAAAGAAAGAAAGAAAGAAAGAAAAGAAAAAAAAAACAGGTCCACTCTGGGCCATTTAATTATACTGGTAACATCATCCGAGATGCTTTCCTAAATTGAGAACATCTAGTGTCTGTATTTTTTTATATGGAAAAAACTAATGACACGACTTGGAGATTTGGAGATTCTAAGACCTATATCGGTCTTAGAGGGCACCTCTCTATTTTTATTAAAAACTTTTTTGGCCACTCGGTCATTCAAAGTTCGTGTAAGGTCCACGCTCTCCCTCGTCCCTTTTGCCAAGAGGAGGGAGTACTACATGGATCAGTTTTAAATGTTCTGCTTTTCGCCATCAACGTAAATTCCATTACAGAAAATCTTCCTCCAACTGTAAATTGCGACCTCTATGTTGATGATTTAATAAATTTCCTGTCATGCAACATGAGGATTATTGAGAGACAACTGCAACAAGCCATTGATCGCCTTAACTCCTGGGATTCAGTTTTTCGCAGCAAAAGACCGATTTCATCTTTATCCTGAATCTGACTTGAGCGAAATGCTATTCCAGTAGTGCTAGACAAAATTTTTTTACAACTCGTATTTGATAAAAAGTTAACCTTTCTCGAGTAGCCATGTGGTCAGGTGCGAACGCATAAGTACACGTGCTTTGAGTTACCGAGGTTAAACCCCGTGACTGCTAAATACGGTGCTGTTTTTAAAAATGATCCTGTAATCAAACCATGGCAGTCTAGTCTGCGCAGGAATCGTAAAGAGGAAGTTGTTCTTGCTCAGCTCCGCATAGGACATAGTCATTTGACGTATCCTTTTTGCTAAGGGCCGATGACCCTCCTATGTGTGTTCTGTCACACCGTTTTATCTGTGAGACATATTTTAATTGACTGTAGAGGAGATACACGTTTTACCGATTTTAACCATCTGGCTGAGCCTTATACACTCGATCATAATTTATCCAACGTGTTAGCTGTTTTTAAATTCTTACAACGCATTAATTTATATATATATATATATATATATATATATATAAAATATTGCGTGTATTTTTACCCATGTACTGCCTTTTACCTTATACTTATTGAACCTTTTGAAGAGAGAGAGTGTAGAGTATGTTTAATGTCGAACGGCACCAGGGGTTCCCCCCATCTCCGCGTAGTATACATTATAGGTGTAAAACAGAACACTGTCAATGCCAGTGGTTTAAAGGTGTATGGATCTTGCATATGTGTAGTGTCGTGTACCGTTGTTCCTCTGGCCATTTGGACGCTGGACCCCTAATGGGACCCAACGTAACTCACACTCCGCCCTGCGGAGGCAGATCAGGTACACCAATATTATAATTATTTACTCTGGCAAGTCCTGCCACCTAAAAAAAAACCGCTTTCTGGGTGTAGGGCTCAAGCAATTTAACAATGATTCGAACGCTAGTAGCTGTAAGTTAGAGAGGGGGAGACTGAAGGCTGGGGGAAAATACAGAGATACGGGATCCATAGAGAAGATGACCCATGACCACCAGAGCGAAAAGAGGGGCTGTGGGACCAGAGGTAACCTCCCCCTCCCGCCCGGGGAGTGGAGGCAAAAGACCACGCAAGGGAGCGTGGCTAGGAAGGCCTAATGGCAGCAGCTGACCTGTGCTGGTGATTGTGTTACACCTGGGACAGCATTCCACAGCATGCCGGCTAGGAACAGTCAACAGCATTGATGACCTTGGGGTCCATAAGGTTCCCATGGCCATCCGTGCATCTGGTGGAGAGGCTGGAATAGAACATGCAAAGCAATTTATACCATTCGCTCGCATACCTTTTTTTTTTTTTTTTTACATTTTATAGTTGTTTTCCCCTACACTTCAAGGCAACAATTTATAGTTTTTACATTTTACAACTTGTTTATACTTTCTTTTCATTCATCCATCATTCTCATTCACACCAGGGGGGCGACTTATTAAACAAGCAAAATTGACACCAAGCAGTCAATCATGCCTGTCCAATTATTGTTTTTAAATTAATTCAATGCTTGTTTAAACATTGCTTTAAAGACAAAGCAACAATTTAAAGAAAGCTCACATAATTTAAATGGCATAGAAATAATCAAATTTAGGAGAATATTTATCTACTTATCTAATTGAGCAAAAAAAAACAAAAAACACACACATTTATATAAGAATTATACTAATATTAAATTGTTTTTTTTAAAACATACTTCCTGTCATACTTTTAACATTCTGTCTTCGACATTTAACACTATTTCTCGCATTCTTTCACTCATCCAGGCACACACTTTTTCACTCTTACATTCTATGCCACACAGCCCATTTCACTCAGATTCCACAGTCATTCGCTAATTTTACTCAATCTCCACATTTACTCTTTCAGCACTCACCCTTTCTCACACATTCATCCCCAGAGGCATAAATTATCATTCACTCCAGTTCTCATTCATTCAATCTTCATTCACACTAGCATACTTCAGAAACCTGCAGCTTATTAGTTTTTTCCAGCTGAAGGTAACCCTTGTTGCATGTCTATTCCAGTCTCTTTAAAATCCTTTCCGTGAGTGTTGTCATGTTTAAGAACTCAGTCTGTTTTGGTTGGACGTACGCTACGATGAGGGCAGTACCAGCCTGCCTTTATTCCCATTAGTCACATTTAGTTATTTTCCTACCTATATGGTAGGTAACCTTTTGACGAGATAACATCTTTCGGAGATTACCAGGACTTTTTAACATTTTATAACCTTGTCTCAGTGCATAATAGCTTTTGTTGCCAATGCGCCAACAAAATCATAAACAGACTGCTACTGACTTTCAACATCGGGACTATAAGACGCAGGACAATTTAGGGCCCATTTTCAGTGAAATTTCAACCATCAGAGGGAGCGCGCAAGCAGCTTCCTTCGATGGTTGAAATCTCCATTCAGAAGAACAAGTTTCAGACTCGTTCCACGCCAATCGTTAAATGTTCCAGATTCAACAATGCCCATATTGGCCATATCTAACTCAAACTATGCTTTCAACAACCTCGCAAATCGCTTTTATCGTAAACAGAAAGTACCAATAATGGCCGCATCTTATGGCGCAGGAACGGTAGATTGCCATTCCTATCTGTAATTTCCCTAGTGTGTGGTTGGTGAATATTAGCCCAGGACTACCATAGATAACCGATATATTTCAAGCGTCAACGGGACAGTAGTAATTCTAGCGTACGTAGCCTTCTCATTATGGTTAGCCAATACGAGGCTAAAGTAACCGGTACAGTCATTTAAATGGGCTACAATTATTGTTCTCGCAAGCATCTAAAATATGTTTATATTTTCAGGCTACGCTAATTTTCGAAAGTGGGTATGGAAATAGCTCGCTAACCGCGCTACCTAGTAGTAAATATATTAACTATCAGATATTCCAAGTTTATCTCGATTATAAAACTTTATTCTATATATTCCGAATCTTATTTTGAACTGGCAAGAAACCACATATTAGAATACTGGAAACCTATCTATACAAAGCCAAAAGTTACAATCTTTTGTAACTTTTGGAATGTAGACAGCCGATAATTGTTTTGAGTGGTGTATCAAACATGAAATCCATTCGTAACAATAAATTATCAGTTGATTTATTTCATTATAAGCGGCTACAGAATTAACTTTTTATTGTTCAGTGAGCCAAATAACTGGTATTGTTATAAACTGGCACTGTTGTCGATATAACAATGGTTTATTCAGTATTGTTCAGGTTTATTCAGTAATTTATTGGGAGTGTGCGATTATAAAAAGGAATTTGGTGATAAAAGGTCCAATAGATGATAAACAAAAAGAAGTTTTTTTTCTTTAATTCCGACAAACATTTACCCAAATACAAAAGAGCTTTCCTGTGATAACCATCTCTGCTAGAATAAAAAATTAAATACTGAAAATATTTAATCAGAATTTGCAAAATTATTGAACTTAATCTATGGTGAAAAAAAAAAGTGTAAATTGTTGTATATGACAAAATCCAGTGAAAATACCTTTCAAATCACGAGATTAAATAAATAAATAAACTTATAGGCTTAATAGGCCAATTAAAAGGAAAAACATCTTAAAACAACCTCCATCTGGATGTCATTTAAATCGGTTCAGTATCCATGGTTACAATCGATCCTGAAGGCACATTGTATAAAGTAAGTAAAACCAATTCTAGGGAGGCTTCAACTTCATCCACAAAGCTTGTAATGCTATTGCGCATGTCACTGTCTTTATATCAGAGTGTTTATCGTCTTTTGGTATGTAGCGATCTGTCCCAATCTGTCTGTCATCAAGTCCGCCCTTCAAAGATTGTATATTTGGTCCTTTGAAATGCTAAGCCTTTTCCGATTGTTGTTTGCATAGTTCTGCGCTGGGAAAATTCTGTTCTTTGCTAGTTTCTGTCACGTGACAGAATTCTTACCTCGAACTATCGGTGTATATACGCACGCTACTACAACACCCCATAATTAATGCACGACCAGGGCCGTAAATCATGTACTTTATACGGTGGAGTGTGTGCTGTCCATGAATATTACAGCGACTTGTCAAAGTTAACAGGTGACGCTGGCGGCATAGCGAATCGCCCGCTGCCGCTACACACACGACAGCATTCCACACCATTATCCGCTTTAAACCTATCGGCGATAAAACGGGAGGGAAAGGAAGATAGAAACCCGAGAAGTAAGAAACATTCCGTTGGTGAAATATTATTGTCGGGTGCCTCAATCACATTACTTCGTGTGGTAACTTCGATATTCGCAACAGCTCCGTCATCGGTGGAGCAACCCCGATTATCACTCTCTGCTGGGAAGCGGGCAGAGATGTTTTTATAATCAGTTCCTGCCTGGTGGAGAGAAACGAATCCATTTATTGCGTGGGGGTAGAGAAGAACTAACTGGGTGTGTTTCGCTTCTATGAACATCATTCGATTATTGAAATCTCTCAATTCCTAATCATTTGATTGCCCATTAATGGTTGTAAGGCTAGTTTGGTTGTGTGAGGAATGAAAAATTCGAGAAAACTCCCTATACCTGCGCCTAAGGCCATCTGACATTGTTATTGGGTTTTAGTAGCATCGACGACTTAGGCCATGTTGTCTGTAAATGGCGTGGGTTCTGAGGTCGATTTTCTGTTTGATAAACAAAAAACCCGAATTTCTTGGGGGAAAAAACTATACTACCCTCGCCTGAGACCGACTAACTCGGCCACGTTCGAACGCGATCCAACCAACTGTGCTACCCACGAGGGCATCTGACTCCATCCGCATATCCTTTATGCGCTTGAATCGAATTCGATAAGTGCTCGCATCATCACCAGAATTTGAAACCCAACATACCTGGAAGCCTAACGATAGGTCTGTAGGCTTTTAGACAGTGATCAGAATAGAGCGAACAATCGTGGAGCATACTGATTATGTCAAGGTATCGACCATAATTCGTGATGAACTTAAAACCGTGTCCTCTCGGGTGCGCAATCACTACTTTCCAACACTATTGGAAAAGGTCTTCCCCAATTCCTGTCGCCGGCTTAAGTTGAGAAATATCCCTCCAGACGGGATGACCTTTCATTGGATTTTACTCACTGTGGTCGAGTTAGTCGATCTCGGGCGAGAATTTGTGCTGTTAGTAGCTAGAATTAGTGAAACAGAAACATACGAGGTGTGGCAAAAAAATTCCCAGACTGGTGCAATAAAAAGAACACAAAGTGAAGAAGTTCAAAAATGGTTTTATTTTTATTCAAATATTCACCACCTAATAGAAGTCACTTATTACACTGTTCTAAAAGTTTCTGAAAAGAGTAAGCATCCAAAGAGATTATGTCATCTCTCTGGACGCTTAGTTTGGCGGTCACGTTTTTCTTTATGTCCTCAACGTCCTGAAATCTTTTTCCTTTGAAGTACCTGTACGTAGAATCTAGCATCGACTAATCCTCTCTTTCTCCAAAAAATTTCTTCCAGAAGTCCAAACAGTTTATCCCAAATGCCCGATATGGTTCACCCTGGGCCTACAAACCAACCTCCCTTCTCACAGAGCACGGTTCCATTCGTGCAAAACTGACTTCCTTCCATATAACAGACAATCCTCTGTGTAACTGTGGATCCCAAGAAACCTGGGATCACCTCTGCTCGCTTTACGAAGATCTCCGACGCATTCTCATTAACACAGATTCATTATCTTCTGCAGAATCAAGAAAACCATCTTCTGGAACACGAGCAAAACTACCGCGCCTTTTCCAAGTTTGCCCAAGACCTTTTTGCCAGGCAACGAACTTTACCTCAACCGTAAACCTCCGCGGGAATAGTGTCATTCAACTCCTTCCTTGGTTCGTCCCAGGAGTGACACAACCACCAGCACAACTCAGATGCTGCCATTAGACCTTCCTAGCCACGCTTCCTTGAGTGGTCCTTTACCTCCACTCCCCGGGTGGGAGGGGAAGGTGACGTCTGGTCTCATCCCCCTCCTCACCGCCCGTCTTTTCCCTCTGGTGGGGCATGGGCCTGCTCCACTGATTTGGGGGTCATCTTCTCTATGGATCCCTTATCTCTGTCTTTCCCCCCAGCCTTCAGTCTGCCCCCTCCTCTCTAACTTGAACTACTACTAGCGTCCGAATCATCTCTAAATTGCTTGAGCCCTACACCCAAAAACTTAATAACATCAAATCGCATAACTAGTAGTCCTCTTGGCTGACCCCTACCTATAGTGTTTTTTTTTTTATTTATTTTTATTTGTTAGTGTTTTGTTTTTTTAAGGTAGCCTAGCCACTGAAATCTCAGGAAATTAGGTGGGAGGACCTGCCAAAGTAAATAACTATAATACTGGTGTACCTGGTATGCCTCCACGGGGCAAAGTGTAGACAAAGTTGAGTCCCATTAGGGGCCCAGTAGCTAAATGGCCAGGGGAACAACGGTACATTCCACTACACGTATACACAATCCATACACCTTTAAACCTCTGGCACTGACAGCGTTTTGTTTCACACACCCACAATGTATAGTACACGGAGATTGGGGAAACCCCTGGTGCCGCTTGATACTAAACACACACTACACTCTTTCTCCCACTTCAGGTACAAATTCCTTGTAAATCCCGCCCTGTATGTTGAAGCATTATCAGCATTGTCTTGATCTTGGACTTCTGTAAACGAAAATTTTTGGGCATTGGTGATGATTTGGAAGTCCACTGCGTACTCTGACGCTTCGTCTTGGGTCGTACTGAAACAAGACTGAAAGCGTGAAATAAGGAACCTGAGAGGAAAGGATTAATGGTAGGTTCAAATCTTCATATACGACTTGTGTAGTGAAGACTGTTGAGAAGGGTTCATGTAAGCTACTACAATATCTATCCTGATAGATATAATAGTAGTTTACAATAGTTGAGAAAGGGGAGGATCGCTTCCATGCATGTGATAGAGTGAACATTGAGAATAATTCCAGAGTGAACATAGTGAAGAATTCCAGAGTGAACATAGGTGAAGCGCGCTCAGCGTTATAAATGATGAAATCCATCCCTCGCCGGTCAGTTCGAAATATCCGAGTGATGAAATGCATGATGTCAGTCCTATGTGAAGTTCTCTGAACAGTGTAGATAGGCTACTAGGGCAACTCATGGGGTTCTGTCAGTGATATACAGGAATTCTGCTAGTAAAGACAAGGAGTTGGTCACATCCCGTTTATATAAGGCAATGGTTTATCCGCATCTTGAGTACTGCACACAGGTTTTAAAAAGCCACATTTTAAGAAGTAGATGGAACTGTTGGAACGAGTGCAGAGAAGAGCAAGAAGATTCGTTAAAGACACAAAAAGGCTACTTGTGTTAAGAGGCTTCAGCTTGCAAATTAGAGCATATGACTGAAGTGTTTAAAGTTTTAAATACTTATTGTAGATGCATCAGCGACTTAGGCCATATGTCTGTAAATTTCGTGGATTTTATGTTTCGATTTGCCTGATTGCTGGACGAAAAATCAGACAGGGAAAAAACCATGTAATGCTCATCTGAAACCGACTAACTCCGCCAAGTTTCGAAAAAAGCCCATAAAAATTCCTTGCGTCATTGACTGGATTCGATTCCTGCCGTTGTGGAGAGGACGGTACTTATATGCACTCTGCTACCCGCGATGGCTCTTTGAATGGATTAAGTAAGCTAAATGTTGATGGCATCCTTACTCTCGCTCACACTTAGGGGAGCATAAATTTAGATTAAGGAATGACGGTTGTAATATAAATATGTGAAAATTTGCTTTCAGCCAGACAGATTGATTGATTGTTGGAACAAACTTCCATCTGGTGTTCTGGACGTTGATAGTTTAAGAAAATTTAAGGATGTTTTATAGAGAAATTATCAGACGGGATGAACAGGTGATGTGGGAAGTAGCTTTTTTTTTGGCTGATGCTGCATAAGCTTGTTTCATTGCATCATTTTGATGTCCACAGACAATTTTTAAGATTACTGGACATGCGCCCGATCCTTAAACATTGTGGGCAATAAATGACTCGTAGGGTTGAATAAGCCAACTCAACAACTTCTACTTTTGCAAAAGGTTAAGAAATGATCAGCCATAATTCGTCCACAGAGAATTTCTTTTTTCATACATATACACGGTAAGGTTTTTACCGCCGCTGAACGTCGCCCTCCTGCTTCCCCCCCATTTAAGTGACAGAAGCATATGAACTTCCAGGCATGTTCTGTTTGCTTCGTGACTGCGCTTGCGAGAAACACCGAGGGGAATATTTGCGCTGCGACACACAAAGAAGCAGTTGACACTCTCTATACAAATTAGAACAGCACATAAGAAGTGCTAAGAATGCGGAGCACACGTGCCCCCCGTCACCTCCCCTTACTTTCCCCACCTCAATTCCCATACATTTTGTCGGGATAATATTGGACTTTCGATATTGTGTCTCCTCTCTCAACTGACAGACCTGTCCAGCGAAGCTGCTGGATAAACAGAAATCCCCGAGTTACTTTAAAGAACATATTTCGCGTAAAATAAGAAGGATTACTCTCAGAATTCATTCTTTGGTCACCTTGTGTGCGGTGCAATATAGTTTAGTTATTCTTTCCTTCAAATTTAATTCTAATACATTTATAATAATTCTGATTCATTTTGAGAATCATAAGAGTTAACTTGCAAATAAAACAAAATAGTAACTGAAATATATAATATTTAAGACATTTCAGCAATTATTTAACGAAAAAAAGGGCCACACTATCGAAATAGTTGATAAATGGGAAAGGCTGAATCATCGGTGTTGAAAACTAAAGGCAATGGGTACAGGTCATGTGTCGCTGTGATTGCTAATCAATGCGAAGCAGTGATTGATATTCCCACAAAGCCTTTGATAAGGGTACTGTAAATTTACTAAACATTACGTAAAATAAATATGGAATTATTCAATGGCTTCACCTCGTATATTATTTTTTTAAACGCGGGAGAGGTCTTGGATGAATGGCCTGCTATTTCCGATTCGCAGTTAGGTGTTCATAAATTTTCAAAAATAATATATATTTCTTAATTTATTAGCTGTACGTCATGAGTTAAACGAAATCAAATTGCTTTAATCATGTCTATAAATAAGACGTTTTCTTCGCGGATGTTATCCATCCAGAAATAAACTATGCATACATTTTTTGTACATCAGGATAAATTCTTTTATTTGTATTATTATTTTTTTCTTTTTTAAAAGTCTCTTCTTCCCTTCCCTCATTACCGCAAAGTTCCTATCGTATGCCCGAATGTATATGTATAATCTTGGCACCCAGACTTGCGCCTATCTCTACCTGTGTTCGCTGTATACAAAAACAAAAGAAAATTCTCAAACGTATTGGCCTGTAAGTGCATGTAATATGTTGTATTAACAGGCCTCTCTACCACCAGGGAACAGCCATCAAATAAACAAAAGCAACCCGGCTCCCGTCCCTGGCACGAAGAGCCGGGCCTGGGTTCACTATCTCAGTCTGTGCAGTTAAACACAATCATCCCGCACCTACCAGTGAAGTGTAAGACTGGTGAGTGCCAGCAATCCCGCTCCCAGGTTGTCCAAACCCGGGAGCCCTCAAAAAAAAAAAAAAAAAAAAAAAAACTTTTGCCCCATCAACAAAACTACAGTAAGAAACAGTAACCTTTAGTAGTAACCGCTTTAATCCGTAATTGCAAGGTTCAAGCCAGTGTCTTCTCCTCTTGAACACGGCAACACAATATTATTACAATGCTTCAAATCTAAATTTACTAGACAAAAAACTACTTTCATTACCATAGTTAAAATCCTCAATTTGAGACATCAAACTTTCTCTTTGCACAGTATATAAAATACAGTCGTAAAGAATATGCCTCCAAGTTTCAGGCAATCCACAAATACACAATGCAGAACTTACCAAATTAAAATTTAGTGACCTATCAGGATCAGTGACATCAGGATAACTTCTTTTATTTGTACTGTATTATTTTTTCTTTTTTCAGTCTCTCCCCCCGCCCCCATTACCGCAAAGTTCCTATCGAATGCCTGAATGCATTCCAGCGCATGTTCTGCCAATTCTGAATCTTTAGTGTTTGTTGTGGTTATCTATGCGCGTTTGAAATTTTATTCATGTATCACCGATGTATATTTTTCCACATTTACACGTATTTTTGTATATTATATAGAATACCTCTATTACGTTCTAGTGCCGCATCTTAGCCAGCCCTCCAACCTTGTTAATCAGCTCAAGGATCACTTCAAGTCCGTATTTTTCATTTTGTTTTTCGCCAGTACTACTATTTATTATCGTAAATTTTCAAATATCTATTCAATAACGTTGTAATAATACCTATTTTAATTTTGTGCGGGTGGTCAGACGTTTATGTATCAGCCTGAATCCGTCGGCTTTCTGTACACCTTTGCGCTAGATTCCATTCAAAAGAGAGCAGTTAGGTTAATTAAAGAACCATCTATAACAAAGCCTCTCTCTGCTTTCTGTCTAATAGACGTTGTTTCTGCTGCATGCCTTTTCTATAGATACTTCCATGAGCACTGTTCTTCTGACTTGGCTTCTATAATTCCCGTTCTCTCTACCATACCCGTCGGAACACGTGATGCAACCAGTCAACCTCCTTTTACCGTCCAACTTCAACCTCACAGAAACAACTTTTCTTCTTCCTCATTTATTCATTCAACTTCCATTTTCTGGAACAACCTTCCTTCATAAGTATTTCCTGAAAATTACAATCTATAGAAATTCAAGTCTAATGTCAATAAGCATCTTCTTCCATCTTCTCAACCTTCAACCCACGCACGGTACTAAGTATTAATAGGTTCGAAAACCTTTCGTGCTTGGGATATTCATTAAAAAATAAAAATAATAGGTATCCAAGAAATTTAATCAACAAGATCATAGAACAAAATAATAGCACAACACGAAACATGGATTACAAAAGAGAGGTAAGTAATTCCGTACATAAAAGGTATTTGGATAAAAAGCAAAAAGAATCTGTAAAAAGTACGGGCTTGAAGTAATTTTTAAGTCGATTAATAAGATTGAGGTGGGGGGGGGGAAGGGCTGGTTCAACAACTTTAGAACATAATAGAAGGCATATAATATACTAAAACACATGTATATATGGCAAAGTATATACAGGGGAGACTAGAAGAAAATTTTAAACTTGCCTAGATGAACACAACAAACACGTAGCCAGAGTAAACACTAAAGAATCATAATTGGCAAAAATTGCGTTGGAATGCATTCAGGCACATAGTGATCAAAAATTTGCGGTAAAGGGAAGGAGGAGACTTTGAGTAATAAAAAAAAAAAAAAAAAAAAAAAAAGAAGCCTTTAAAGTAACGTTTAAGGTTTTTCTCCAATACCTTTTATGTAATTCATGTTTCATGTTGTGCTGTTATTTTGTTAAAATATTTTTCTATGATCTTGTTGATTAAATTACTTGAGTACCCGTTATTACTTTTATTTTTTTCATGAAAATCCCAAGTACGAAAGGTATTAGAACCTATAATACTTAGTATCATACGAAAAGCCTTTGCATTGATAAATTTAGTCAGGTGGCTTTAAACAGAAATATAGGGGAACTGTGCAATGGGGGGCTTTTCAACAATAACTTAAGTAGGAACTAACACGCTTACAAGTTAGTGCAAATGCATCAGATCTGCTCGCAGCTAACTACTAAGATTGGCATCATTATGTATATCTTATATTGTGAATACCTTAACAACGAGTTGCCATGATATTGCACGACCTCGAATAAGTAACTCTTCACCATAGCAGAAGACTATTGTTACTTATTTCAAATTTTGCAAATTATCAATATTCAAATATAAGAGGGCGCTCGTGCATTACTCATTCATTTTGATTATCATTTATTCGTGTTCTTCTTCTAAAGTGATTAGTTTTACTGACCCTGGAATTCTTTTCTGCGTACAAACGGTGGTCAATGGTACAGTTTGCACGCGTATTCTTTACAAGCATTAAACAATATAGCCTCAGACCACATCCAAAGTTTGCAAGTTCGTTGTAATGATTAAGAGAATGCAGTTATCCAAAAAAATTTATAATACATTTGTTCAACCTAACCCATATATTATGGCGACCGCATCTTGGACTTTCATTTAAAATATTGAACTTTTTAGATTGAGTCTGTTAAAAATATATATATCATTCCAGTGATTATTTCCCAAACTTCCAGAGTTCTGATTTATTTTAAAGATGAGATGAAAACATCATGTAGTGTGGTTCTTTAATACAGGAGTAACTGGTAAAACCGATTCTTCTGCTCTACATGGATAATTCGGGGTTTGTGACTACTTGGATTTTTCAGCAGAACTGCTTCTATTTTAATACTTTCGAGATTCAATGCTAAATTTATAATTAAAATAAATATTTATTTATATCCGAACACCAGACTGGTCAACTAATTTATTGAAAAGAGGTGTATTTGTAGACAGATGGCGCTAATTAAGAGTATTTTCACTTAATGGTCTCGATTGGTTTATACCGCGGTCCACGCGGATCTCCCTTTGCGTCAGTGCTATTCATTAAATGCTGCTACTATGATTCTCTAACGCATTTTCTTGATTTATTTACTCTATCTTACTTAAATGCAACTACCAGAGAAGAAGTAAATCTTATACTCACTCTATGGTTTGTCACGGCATATACACTATAGAACAAAAGTATACCCACATCCTCTTTTTGTCGCCTCTGTAGCCAGATGAGTAGGAGCAGCAGTGGGTAGCACACCCTTCTTGATTAGACCGGGGTTCGAGCCCGTGACCACCAAATACGGAGGATGCGGAAAGGTCAGGGAATGACCACCGCATATCCTGAAGCATATGGCCTTAGTTGCTAATGCTCCTAGGTCAGCATGTGCAGAGCAGTATGTTAGAAGCCAGTACGGGCGCTAGATCAAAACTTGAAACTTTCAACGTTCTATGATGGTTGAATGCAACATCAACAGCGTTGCGCGCGCAACTGTGACTCATCTGAATCTTCCAATGCGGCAGGTGTTATTCAAAGACGAAAGCCGTAGGTAATACCTCGACAAAAGAAAGCTCTGGGAAGCCTCACCAAATACGAACAGTGTTCGAAGAACCATAAAGAGTGGTTCGTCAAAACCATTCTAGTGGGTAACACAGTGGATATGATCACCGTCATACCCACACCTTGGTGGAAAAGGTTGAAGTTCGAATCCCGTAAATGACCCATGGAATTTACATCGAATTTTTTCGAAACATGGCTGACCTAGTCGGTCTCAGACGAAGGTTCCATGGTTTTTTTTTTTTAAGTCCCCGAAACTTTGGCTTGTTGTCAAGCAAACAAACAAATCAACCATTGAATATGCGCAATTTACGGACACCATGTATTAACACCTCATAGCCTTAGTTGCTTTGGCTTTGGCGTGCGCGCGCACACACACACACATATATATATATATATATATATATCGACCATGAAATTTGGTGGAGGCAAATTAATGGTATGGAGCTGTTTAACTAGTTCGGATTAGTTTGTTGGTGGCAGCGCCTGAAGCCATGCAGTCCATTGTCAATATGACAGCGCCCCATGTCATACAGTGAGGATCATATAGTACTGCACTGTGAGCAATGATGTCAAAAAGTTGTTGTTGTTCTTGTAATAGGGTTTTTGGAGCATCAGCGACTAAAGCCATATTGCTCCGTGTATACCGTCCGTAAATTGCGTGTGTTCTGAGATTGATTTTTTGTTTGCTGGACGAAAAACCAGAGCTTCCGGGACAAAAACCATGCTGCCTTACTGAGACCAACCCAACTAACTCAGCCATAATATGTAAAAGGCCCATAAAAATTCCTCCAGTCATCGACGGGACTCGAACTCAAGCCTTTTCTACCAGGTGTGGAGAGGAGGGCCATCCTACCAACTGTACTATTCACGAGGGCCAAAAAGTTGTACCGATCCTGCACAGCCCACTTAACAAATTTAAGTGCCGAATTAGGCTGCGATTAAAATGGCATACTTTCAAACCAACTCTGGCAGGCTAAAGATGGGAACACTATGTATTACACTGCCTGGCCACTGGTGTGTTGGACCGCCTTTGGCCTGTATCACTGCTCCAACACAACGTAGCATACATAGAGTCAACAAGGCGTTTAAAAGTGACACGAGGAATATTAGACCATTCAGGTAACAACTTGAAATGACTAATATTCCATTGTTCCTAGAGTGACGTGGGCAAATGATTATGCTGACGATTGTATACTACAATCCAATAAAAAAAAAAAGTGCAAATTTTCAATGGAATTGAGATCCAGGGAACTGGCTTGTCAGGACAGGTGCTTGAAGTCTTTGTCGTGTTACTCAAACAGCTCTTTTCACAACATGTCTGGCGCTACAGATGGTGCACTCTCGTTTTGAAAGCAACCATGCCCGTGATATATCTAATTCATAAAGATGTTCAGATATGCCATGAACATCATTACGGTATCCGCTTTAGAAATCAGATAACCAAGGGAATGATCCCTCCAGTGGGATCAGGGGTTCATGAAAACATGCCCCACACCATTTACAGCAGCTTGTGCTCGGTGCACAACCGAATGGTTCCAGCTCTTCTTGTAATTTCGTCCATATGTGTCCTTTTCCATCGGTGCGGAAACGCGTAAATCTGAATTCATCGCATTACATGATTTGGCTCCAATCCTCCTGCGTCCATTCTTTGTGTACTGATCCCAATGCAACTACATTTTGAGGGTCTCCTTCTCCCATATATTCTTTATAGGGTTCTTCGCATGGTGAGCATACTGGATGCTTTGCGATGCATCCCCATTAAATTGAGGTTACTTGTAACACCGTTTGGTGATTATTAAACTTGAAAATATATTCCGGACATCGAGCACTTCGTTCCATCACCTTACACTTTCGGTCGCTGTTGCATTTGTTCACTGATGTTTACCGACTTTTTTTTTTTCTTTCCAGTGGAAAAAATTACTGACTAAAAAAAAAGAAATATGCTTATATTACATCTCTCTCTCTCTCTCTCTCTCTCTCTCTCTCTCTCCACATCTCTTTTAAAGGTTTCCCGGTATCTGATTTGGGCAATAGTCGGATGACACAGCTTTATAGTGCTTTCCAACACACGTCACATACCATGTGACCTCTTCGATCTACATATTTTTGCATAGATTGTTGAGTCCATATATTGGAGTCCAAACTTTTGTGGTCCTAATGAAGTGACCAGGCAGCATATATACTGATTATTCCAAAATAAAATTTGCTAATATCGTTTTTAAATTATTTAATTTCACCTGAATAGGTGAATCCACAATATATACTGGTGTGCAAAATTTAAGGCCCAGTCAGGTTTTCACCTGTAGCTTCTGATATGAGTGGCCTGGATATTGGAAAAACATACCAAAGGAACCTCGTGAGGTACAGAAATGAAGGAAACAACACCGACACAAACAACGGAAACAAAACGGCACAGAGGGACTTGATTCAAAAATGGCAACATAGCACTGGCTGCCATGATACAGATGCATCACTGCCAAAGATGGAACAAAGGGAAGAGGTGGTCCTCAGTAGGAGACATGGCCACCCCTGATGTCGATGCAGGCTTTGAACCGCCTGTCCATACTCAGAACAATGTTGATAAGTTCTTGCGGAAACATCGTCCATTCCTCTGTCAGCGCCATCTTCAGCTGGTGAACATTTTCAGGTGGGTGTGGACGTGCCGCTAAGCGTCTCCCCAGAGCGTCCCACATGTGTTCGATGGGATTTAGATAGGTGGGAACGGAAAGGCCAATCCATACGAACAATGTCTTCACTTTCCAAAAGCATATCACAGTGCAGTGCGATGGGGTGTGGCGTTATCAACCATAAACACGAACTCGAGGTCAACGGCACCTCGGAACAGCCGCACATGAGGAAGGATTACCTCAGTACAGTAGCGTGCACCGGTTACAGTACCGCTTTCCAGTATCTGGAGTTGTGTATGTCCATCCAAGATAACGCCTCCCCAGACGAGAACACCTCGACCTCCATATCGATCCCTTTCAGTGATGTTTGTGGGGTAATACCGTGTGCCGACCTCTCGCCAGATAACGGGACGTCAAGAATCGTTGCTGAGACTGAATCTACTCTCATCAGTAGAGAGAGTACCTTAAGTAAAGATTTTGTGGTTGTAACCTTTAGAAATAGTGTTGGTCCTTAGGTTTTGCACACTAGTGCATATCATAAATCTCAGGTACCGCCAGGACAGCTCTTTGGAGGCTTATCATTAGTGAACGTGTACCGAGTTATGAATAATGTATTTTGTCTCAGTGAACAATCAAGCGGTGTATGGAAGCAAAACTTCCATTTAAAAAATAACAACGGTAATGTTTACCTTTCATTTCAAGAAATCTGCTGAATAGGTGAACTCACTAGACATTTAAGAAATGTCTAGTGGTGTCACTTATTCAGTGGTGCTGTACAATTTTAAAGAAATAACAGCAACTTGGATAACAATATTTGTTTCCAATTGAACATAGGGCCAACCCTTATCATTGAGTATTCAGCGCTTGGCCTTCAATGAGAGCATGCGAATTTTATTTGAATCCCCCAACCAATTAGCTAACCAACTAACCGTCCAGCCCTCAATACACTGAACAGAAGGTACAAGAAATTCGCTCTTTCAAAAATCGTTTTCACCCACACGGACCAAGGATTTTAATGTGTTCCATTATATTGCAATCTAGTGGCCGTTGTGCGTACGGGGAAACTATACATAAAGACTTTATTAGTTCTTCAGTAAGTCTAAGTAGCAGCGGAAAGTTTAACTATATAAGCAGTTTAAGCCGCAATAAATCCGGCTTTGATAGATACGTTGCACCACCCAATAGTTCCTATATCGAAGTCGTACACAACTTACTCAACCAAGCACTAACAGGTAGAGAAACATAACAAGGGATTTATTCCAGCTTAAGTAGATCCAACCTTGAAGCCCTTGTGAAGCTATAAACTCTGAATGCCTGTGGAAGTTTAACACGGTGACACAGACACGTCGAAGCCATTCTTTTTTTGCAGGGATCACTATTTGAAAATAGGCAACGTAAATTAAACTGTGACTTTTTCCACGTACATTTTATGAGGTATGAGGTATATTGTAAGTTTTATATCTTTCGATAGGCATATACTGTGGTTCATTGTAATAAACGTACGGTTACATTGTTAGCCTACTTCATCGCAAGATACACCACGTTTTCTACGTGTTCTGTTAATTTTGTCGAGCAGTGTACTATAAGTTCTAATACCTTCGGGTTTTGGAGTCTCATAATCGAAAATAACTTTGACCTGTAGTGCTATAGAGCGTAGACTGAATGACTATGAATTCACTTAGCTATAAACTTTGTTACGCGTATTAAGGTGGTGAGATTTTCTACTGGGTACCCTAACCACTCAATTTCTAGACAACACACACATTTCTATATTTAATCAAGCTATTTAATTAACTACCATAATCATCCGCAGGCGGATTCCTCCGGGGCCAGTTTGGTGGTTTCACCACTTGTCACTCGTTTATAGCGGTCTGGATTCGAGTCCCCGTCATTGACTGGAGGAATCTGTAAGGTCCTCTTCAATCGGGACTGTACTTAGCCGATCTCAGTTAAAGACACTGAGGTCTCTCCTCGTGAGTTATTCCGGGTTTTTCAGCCCGCACACGTGCAAATCAGCTTCGGTCCTTAAGCAGCCCACGGTTAACCGTTATCATATTGAAGACGGTACTTAGAAGTTTTAGAAGAGGTTAGATTCGACTTGCACTTCCAAACCCCGAAGAAAGTTCTACAACCTTGCACTGAAGAAGAGGTTAAATTCGACTTGCACTTCCAAACCCCGAAGAAAGTTCTACAACCTTGCACTGAAGATTAAAGTGCCAAAGTTTCTTAACATTTAAAAGATTAAATTGATGTCCTTCGTTAGAGTGATTGGATATCTGGAAAATCTTTCATACCAGTTTTTTCCACTTTCTATCTATCTAAGTGGAACGAATTCATTCACCTCATTACTACTTCATCATCTGTTGTCTCACCCTCCATTAATTCTCTCATTTTCGCTATCGATGTTCTTGATGTCTTTTAAACACTTCTCAGAGCGCTTCCTATCAGTGCACGCTCGTGACACCAGTTAAAAGATCTTATTGGTCTTCACCAAAAAAAAAAAAAAAAAAAAGACAAGACGTCATCACCCTCAAGATCTGCCGTTTGATGTTTTACGATTTCTCCCAATTCTCCTTCTCATCAGCGAACTAATTAAATGTCGCCGAACCATTTCTCTTAGCGAAGTTACCATGGTAACCGCTGCTCGTACCTCGCCATGACAGCGACCTATATTGTAGCAGATGTTTATTAATTTTGTCGTCTTTACCTCCCCAGAGCTAAAAACGCTGCTGAAGTGATACAGAAATCATTAAAATAACTCCGATTTCCTTGGGGGCCAGAAACCGACGTGTGAATTACCCCATCTCCAGCAAGGAATTGCTTATCTAGCGTTAATTACGATGCAAGAAGGAGACCTTAAACTTCGTCCCGGAACTATAACTCTTCTCAATTATTTCCCATCCCACAACTACCGGAAGGTACTCCCACTAAATTATCCCCTATTAGAAGGGTGTTCCGATTGCCTGCGGAGAACGTTTCAGCTTCCATCAAACCAAGCATTTCTCTTCCTACCTTTTCCCCCCCCGCCCATCCCCTAAAGCTTTTCACATTTTCTTCGATAGTGACTTTATGTTCCCCCGAAAAGAAGAAACCCACTACACGATCTAATCTTATTACCCCAACCATAAATCTTCAAACGACCCAGTTAAATTTACATTTGCATGTAATTTCGCCTCGCTATATTGTCATGCAAATCACTGTTAGCGTTTGTAATAGTCTCTGATGGCGTAGGAGCTCGTGGCGCACGAACACACACTACTATCAATACGGTGCTTGTCCGTCGATTTCTAAATATTGGTAATTCAATTTTATTTCGAACAGCCCTTCTCCCTTTTCGACAGATCTTCATGATGCCGTAATAAATAGGTCCATTTAGAAATACGGGGTGTTCTTGTATGTGCGTGTGTGAGTGAAGTATGGAAATGTAGTTCTGTTTTTCGCTTCTGGTGGAGATTGGATGTCAGAGGTTGGAAGTGATCGCTTGCCGTCAGCCAGTTGCATTCTCCTTGTGCTCCCCCTCCTCTCTTACCCACGGAAGAAAAAATCTCTCGACGCCCGCTAAGGTTTGAAAATGAGGTGCCATCCCCTTGGTAAACTCCATACAATTTTTTTTCTCTAAAAAACTAGAAAGAAAGCTGACTTCATCAATTACTGTTCCGAGAAGGCTTTACTCCATTGAGATTCACATAAATTCAGATATTCGAAATGAAAAATTGGCTCAATAAAGTTGATGCACGATTTTCAGGCGTAAAGATGAAATATTTTTGAAAAAATCTCTTCGCTCACGATGAAAATAGTGTGTTCTTTAAAAGAAATACATACCGTGTCCATTTAATCAAACATCCTATATAATCAATTCAGTTGTTAAAAATGCACGAATATACAGCGCATGTACCAGTAGTTTCTATAGCAACTGCGCATGTACTTTCACGCTCAGCTGATCTAGATACCACCATATCAGTTCGTTGTTCTCTATAATACACATAAAAATGCACACAAGATAATAAATATACTGATTTTTAAAGAAAATCTAATTACTTCGTGTATTTTGTTATTTAATTTCCAGTTTGGAAAGATAAAAGAATTTCAAAAACAGGCATTACTCCACAATATTTTCTTTCTACTTAAGAGTATAAATAAATAGTAATATAATACCTTTAAGCAGCAGCAAAAAGTTAGTTTACCTTTCGCAAGAGCAACATTAAAAGAGACGCAAACATAAAAATGATAGGCTGCAAGAAGTCACTCTAAATACTACGCAAGTTGAAAGAAGAATTAAAGTTCCTAATCCTTTTAGTCTCAAAAGGTTTCTGCTCGTAAGAGATGAGCAAATATTGAGCGAAACAAAGAAGAAATGAGGACTCCTCCATCGCTTGAAACTTCTGTTATTATTTTATTGGCCTGGACAGTGATTTTTTCCTCCCCTGTACGCAGTGCATTAGAGGAGAATGAAGTTCACCAAGAGGGCTTTCTCGCCCCATCTTCGCTCATAAACACATCCTCGCATTACGCAGGTATGCGGGGAAAGAGGAAGAAGCACCACTAATCAATATCGTAGCTCTGTGATTGATGACTGGCTTTCAGTTCCTAACTCCGCGTGCCAAATCCTCCGCCTAATTCCTGCTGTAGGTGGGTGGTCAGCCTGTTCCCATCAATCTAACGAGGCTTAACGATACACAAGCGGCCCACCGTATTTCTCTGGTTGCATATTTAATGACCTCTATCGCGTGTGGAAGAGGTGTAGCTTACAGAGCGTCATAAAAATTAAAGATCGTGACGCGCTTTATCACGAGCTTCCGTGTATAACAAAGGTGTTCTGAAAAGCGATATTATTCATTTTATGTTGAGGGGTTTCTTCTTTCATCCACTCCCGAGGGTCTTTCAGTTACTCATCTTCTCTTTTTGCTACATCCTAAAAAAAAAAAAAAAAAATAGTGGCTTATCCTCTCTTAATCTCTCTCTCAATTGCTAAATCCTACATCTCTCCCCCTTGTCTGATGTGAAGTACCAAACGGAAATGACTTACTCCTGAACCAAAACTATCTTCTTTTAAGGTAGACTTTGTAGATATTCTACCTCGTGTATGCCAGTCCTCAATTAAATGTGTGAACTAGGCTATTGTGTCAGTCTAACATTATTACGACTTACTGCTCTATGTCTGTTTTAATTAATAATTAATTATTAATAAAAACAAACAGAGCAGAATAAATACTAAAATAAAATTATTAATAATTATATTCTTGATAATTAATATTCAGTATTATTACATAATTATGATAGTTATAAGAATCCACACTTTTCGCCATTGCTTAACACCATTTAGATTGTTAAATGCACAAGCAGCACGAGGTCAAATGGCTTGACTGACCAACCCTATCCTATGAGCCAGTATAGTGGTTTTATCCCACTGGAAGAATTTCTAAAAGCCTTTTCAGTCGGACTGTAATTAAATCGCAAGCCGGTTGGGGGATGGGGGGTATAGAATTTTCCCACGGAATTATTCCATCGGAAAATTCTATTCCGAGTTTTATGGCACGTGCCAGGTGGCCCTTGAACACACCCTTCTACAAGCATAATCACAATGGAACTGATTTCAGTTCCTGATGTGCCTAAAAACCAACAACAATATAAGTGATTCCCAGAATCCCAATGGAAACCATATCTAAACTTGCGGTATCTTACTAGTATGTATGCGCTCATTCTATGGAGTCCTGTAGGAGGTAAGTATGAGAATGTTGCATTGGATGCCAGGTAATCGCCAAGATCTCAGAGGCCATTAGAGCATACTATATTTGAAAAAAGTGTCAAGATCAGGCAGCAAAAATCAGGGGGAGCGAAGAAACATTACTGATGAATTGAAAGAAGAAAGTCAAGTTTGTAAGAGGAAACCCGTATTCTTTAAATCATTTTCTCGCCACACATATAGGGTGATTCACTACCAGTGCGACAAACTTGCAGGAGATATAGGGGATACAAAGACGAATCGGAATCACATAGCATTTCAGGGTCCGAAATGCCTTCGTCATACGGTAGAGGACGTTGAACGGGAGTTCGCGTGAACAGCGATCCTGCTGGAAGTCAGCATTTGCGAACCGTTTCTGTTGAAGAAACCAAGCAGCAAAAGTCCTCCGGAGTGGATAATCCGCAGGCTCCAATGATTGGACGCGATGCAGATGGTATGAACTAATTTGGTTTGTTGACAGTATCCTTCATACAGTGTATTGGGAAATACCCAATCGTTGGCCTATCGCTCGAGTACTCGTACTCGGATTGCCTTCTGCAAGACGTAGGACATTCTCCTCATTGTCTAGCGTCGTCGTCGTTCGCTCTCGATTCATGGTACCTCTCGTGAAACAACCAGTCTCACGTAACCTTCTGTGCACACGTGCGGAAATCGTATGATGAGGAGCACGCCTGTGCGGGAAACGTTCCTGGTACAAGCGCAGAGCGGCGCGCCCGTTACAGTCCGCAGCTCCATACGTGAGGTGCATGTCGACCAATTCGACGTTTGAACTGGTCGACATGACGAAGGCATTTCGGACCCTGCAATGTTATGTGATTCCGATTCGTCTTTGTGCCCCCTACACCTCCTGCAAGTTTGTCGCATTGGTAGTGAATCACCCTGTATATCGACGAACGAACTATAAATGCTTCTGATAAAGTTGCCCAATGATTCCAAGGCACCACTTGCATCGGCTACTCCCAGAGTGTCAGCATACCACCAAACTAAATAAATGATCAAGTGAGTCAACGTCTGCTTTGCTCACAGTGCAGCCTTGATAACATAAGTGTACAAATGTGCTCACACACAAACTGACTGCTGTGAGTGGCCAAGCCTGATAAGACAAGTTATAGCTTCATTGATCCATAATTTCCAAATTTGATTTCTCCAGTCCACACATACCTGATAAATGAGTTGCCATGTCAATAGTGCACGAAGTAACATTTCTTCACGTTCTAGATGTCAACAGTAATAGAAGTCCAACCAATTACATCCCCAAGAGACTCACCTGAAGTCATGGGCGCAGGTTGCTGTAGTTGTTTCCACCGACAGGAGAAGATATGTTAAAGTCTATCATAAGGAAAATACACACACACATGCAACTCAACTCATTGGGTACTAGTCAGCCATCTGCTCCAAGTGAAATCCCATGGCAGATAACTTAACAACAGTAAGATTTCAGGCAATACCCTCGAAAAAACAATTCACAGCAGCTTCTATATCTTCCAACTCACATCAATCATCACTACAGAGTTAATAGCCGTCAGTGTACTACTCTATAATATCCATCATTGTTAAAATGACGAAATGCCGAGACAAAAACAGTAATTATGGATAAATCAAGACCAAGATTGTGAATGGTATGGTCTATTGGCCAGTAAGAGCCGTTATGTAGCTATTCAACAAGCAGAAACTTACACCACAACTTGGGCGCTTCACCGCCACTGTTGTGGGTCAATAAAGCATCAGTTTACTCCTAAATGTATGCCCCATCGATTGTGCATTAGCTGCGACACCTTGCCCAAATTTGACTTGTTTTCCTGCTGCTTACAGATGTGACACACAGCCAACTACTAATGTCAACTGTCAGTCTCAGTTCTTAAAAACTACAAACTTCGACTAACAGTACCCAGTACCATTTCTGTTGTTGCTGCTGCTGTTGTTGCAAAGTTTTAGGTGCATCGGCAACTTAGAGCATATTTCGTCGTATATATTGTCTATGATTTGTGTGTTTTCTGATCGACTTCCTGTTTGCTGGACTAAAAAATTCGAGTTTCCAGGAGAAAATCCCATCCCATCCCATCCTCGCTTGAGACCATCCAACTCAGCCATGTTATGAAAAATACCCATAAAAATTCCTCGCTTTATTGACAGGATTCGAATTTAGATCTTTTCCACCCGGTGTATTGAGGACAGTGATTCTAGCAGCTGTGCTACCCATGAGAACATGTCCTCCTCACTAATATAAACTCTAAAAGGAAGGGGATGAATCTGATTGGTCCACTTGATATCAATGGTTCCACTGTTGATGATCCTGCTCAGATAGAAAATAAACTGAATGAGTATTTTGCATCTACATTCACACATGAGGAATTATTAAGGTTTGAAAATGGCAGAAGGTTATCAAATTGTAGCAGGGTGCTTAATGATTTTGTAATAACTGAGAGCAAAGTGGAAGAGAAATTGTTTAAATTAAACATAAGAAAGGCACCCGGGGTGGATGGGATCTATCCAGTTATATTAAAGGAGGCGACAAAGCAACTAAGCAAACCCTTAGCCATAATTATAAGAGCATCCTTAGACTCAGGAGAGGTCCCCACGGCCTGGAGATGTGCAAATGTATCCCCAATTCACAAAGGGGGATCGAAGGGTGACACGAGTAATTACAGACCAGTTAGTTTAACTTCTGTTCCGGGTAAAATAATGGAGTCACTGGTTAAAGATGCATTGCAGTATCATCTAGACAAGACTGCAGCAATATTCAGACACAGCATGGGTTTGTTAAGGGAAAGTCTTGTCTGACAAATTTGATAGGATATTATGATGTGGTTACAAAGGAACAGGATGCAAAAAATAATTCTGATATCATATATTTGGATTTCAGGAAAGCTTTTGACACTGTTGCGCATGGAAGACTATTGTACAAATTGGAGCAGAATGGTATTAAGGGCAAGTTGCTACAATGGATAAAAGGATGGTTGAGTGGGAGAAGACAGAGGGTGGTAATTAATGGGTGCTGCTCTTCGTGAACTAATGTTATTAGTAGAGTCCCACAGGGTTCGGTGTTGGGTCCTCTATTGTTTTCTATATTTATCAATGATATTGAAGGTATAATCAGGCTTAGTGTCGCAGTTTGCAGATGATACAAAGGTTGGCAGGGTTGTTAATGACAGTAATGGCAGTGTGCTACTGCAACAGGATCTAGACAATTTGGGCAGATGGGCTGAGATGTGGCAACTGAAGTTTCACCGTGACAAATGCAAAATACTGCATATGGGTAGAAGTAACCCCAGAGAAACGTACCAACTGTGTAATACTACACTTAAGGTGATATAAAATGAAAAAGACCTGGAAGTAATTGTGCAATCAGGTATGAAGTTTTCTGAGCAATGCAGACAGGCTGCCAGGGCAGGTCATGGGGTTTTGTCAATGATATATAGGAATTTTGCTAGCAGGGAGAAGGAGGTGATTGTCCCTCTGTATAAGGCAATGGTCAGGCCACGCCTTGAGTACTGGGTACAGGTCTGGAGGCCTCATTTTAGGAAGGATGTAGATTTGCTTGAGCGTGTACACACGATTGGTGAGGGGAATAAAGGGATCCTCTTACCAAGAGAGGCTTAAGTTCTGCAAATTGCAGTGGCTGGAGACTAGACACCTGCGCGGTGATCTGATTGAGGTGTATAAGGCCTTGAATGGGTTGAGCACGCTGAATTCTGATGGGATCCTTCCACTTGTTCAGATTACGAACCTAAGGGGACATAAATTCAAATTGAGGTAAGACAGATGTAGAATAGATGTGCGGAAATTTGCCTTTAGCCAGCGGGTGGTTAATTGCTGGAACAAACTTCCATCTGTCGTTGCGTAAGTTGATAGGTTGAATAAATTTAAGGAGGAACTGGACAGGCATTTGGAGGGAATGGTGTTTTTTTTTTTTTTGGGTGATGCTGCATAAGCTCACATGCTTTCTTACATCACATGCCACTACTACTACTAACAGAAAACAAAGGTAAACAAAAAAATCACTCTCATTAAAATCTCAAGAAAAGCGTTGCAAGCTTCCACAACAAACTACTTGGCATCCTAGACCAAATATTCTTCGTTGTATAACTGAGTACACTACTATGCATCTTCAAAACATGGCGGCTTAACCAGGAGCAAAACTATCACCATAGCTGCTCCTAGGAAGGACGGCATAGAGGAAGTCTCTCTATGTTCTTCAGGCAATCACTCTTCTGTGTATACTGCAAAATGCTGGGTGAAAATCCCATTATGAGACCCTGTCAGCCACTCTTAGATGTAAAATTAACCTAACATAGTCTACCCATATAGGAAATTCTTGCTATCAGCGTTCCAGCAAAATTTTTTGTCTAGTAGGTGGGTTTCCATTACAGCGCGTCAGTTACGTTCACGATCTCAAGAGTTGGTCATCAGCAGAGGTTCGGGTGTCTTATGTGAACGAATTTTGACCTCATGACACTATACATTGACCGGCCTTTGACATTATCATAAATGTTCCATGTTGGTAATCATCAACCATCTACATTATTCAGTTTACATATAGTATGTGAAGATTCTAATATTTCCCAAACCCATTAAACTTTAAGGGCTCTCAATCTCGTACATGTAATATGTGCCAGGTTTAATTAAATCAACATCTACCAAACAAAGGTTAACATCAGCTAGATCTTGTCTTTTTTTTCATAACATGCAATACAGAAGATACAACCGAAATAATTTTTAACTTTGATCATGGATCTATCTGCTGTACCATACAAAGAGCCGGCCATTGCCCCTCCCAATGACTACAGTCACTGGGAAATATACTAAACTTGGCCCTATGGTCAGGTCTAGAGAATTTGTTGTTCTTTTAGTAGTTTAGTCCTCCTGCTACTTTTCCTATGGTTTGGGCAGTTTATTTTTATAAACTGGAGTTGAAAGAAGGAATTTTAAATTTATGTATAATATTTTAAGCATCTAGTTATTTACAGTTTGAGGATCTCCGGTTGAAAAACACTACTGTAGTTCAAACACCATGTACCTCAACGAAGCTCTCCATGCAGCAACAGATAAACTGCATTTGTTTCAGGACTGATAAAGAATATTAAAAAAAAACAAAAAAAAACAAGTACATCAAAGATTATCCAACAGCTCTATTGGGGGGGGGGGAATTTCACCGATGAATCTAACTTCAAAATTATTGAATATGACACAACAAGATCATCCCTTTAAATCATTAATAATGCACGACTTAAAAATACCTTCTTTAGTAATATTAAAAAAAAAAGACGGTGGAATCTTGGATCAGTAACAGTTCACTTCCGCTGCTAGTATAAGTGACTTATACCTTGCATCTCAATACACTATATTGTCAAACGTATCAGGTCACGCCTGGCATTTGGGAAAAATTACTCATACCTGCCATCCACGGTTCTTGTTATTGCAGTAGAGTTTTAGCAGCATCAGGAGCTCAGGCCATATTGTCCGTGTATATTGTCTCTAAACTGCATGTATTCTGAGGGCGATTTTCTGTTTTCTTGACGAAAAACCCAAATTTCTGGGATACAAAACCATGCTGTCCTCGCCTGAGACCGACTAACTCAGCCAGTTGTGAAAAAAGCCAATAAAAATTTCTCCCGGCAACGACGGGACTCGAGCTCGGGTCTTTTCCACCCTGTGTGGGGAGGGCGGCGATTCTACCAACTGTGCTACCCACGAGGGTCCATCCACGATGTATACACTCCAAAGTAAGTCAAGAAATACAGTAGCATTGAAGTGTTGAGATTAGTAACTTCCAACGGGGAAGTCAATCTGTTCGTGACATTTCAGTAAAACTGCAACACTCCAGAATAATGGTGGCTGAGGTAATTACCAAATGGAAATACCATGGTGCTACCACAGCCGCCCAAACGTTAGGGTAGACTTCAACAAACTGATCCTTTATCCGTCGGTTCTCATCACATACCGTCAACGAGGGGTCTAGACAATGCGACAGAAACTGATGCCAGTACAGTGACAACACAGAAGAAGCAACATGGCATTGAATTCTAGGAAAAGCTGCAGCACAAAATGCACAGCTTCAACGTTCTGGCGCACAAGCCATCGAATCATTCTCTGTAACGTAGAAAAACGGTGTTGTGGAGAAACGAATCACGGTACACTGTTTTCTGATCTCATGATTCTCGTGGCTTACACTATTGGTCATCATTTCTAGAACTGCGAATGTCATGCAGAACTCTGGCATTCTAGACAATATCACTCTTGCTGCACTATAGCACCAGTATGGAAAAGGCCCTTTTCTGTTTCAGTATGACAATAACCATGTTATAGCCTGAATCACTACAATAACCTGTAGTGATTTGGTTTGAAGACAAACGAAATGTGGCCTGCCCGAAACCTGACTCCAAGCTCTGTGAACATCTTCGAAATGAACTGCAACGTCAACTTCAGACTAGGCTACCCACAATAGGTGGTATGCTCGTGTCATATAGGCTGAACTGACCGCTGTGTTGAAGGAGAAATTGGACCAAAATATTTCGGTTATCAAAAATTGATTCGAAAGGATATAAAGAAATCTAGGACGACTATGGTGAGAGGAGTTCGCAAGATAGAGAATACAAGAAACAACATCGTATTTAGCGATCATGGGCTTGAACTCCAGTCACTCAAAGCACGTGTACTTATGCACCCTCGCACCTGACCACTCGGCTACGGCGGCCTATACTTCATTAGTGCGTAATTAAGGCTAAAGTCAAATTGATTCGATATTAAATATTGCACTATATAAGATTCCTTGAAATATGTAGGGGTTTTTTTTTTTTTTTTTTTTTTGGCATATCAGCGACTTAGACCATGTTGAGCCATATTATAATAATATACAATGTATCTGTAAATTGCGTGTGTTTTGTGGTCGATTTTCTGTTTGCTGGACGAAAAACCCTGTGTGTTGAAAAGGCCCATAAAAATTCCTCTCGTCATTAATAGGATTCGAACTCAGGTCATTTCCATCCGGCGTGGGGAGGACGGTGAAGACACAAACTGTGCCACCCACGATGGCTAACATGCAGGTGTGCCGTTCGTTTTGGCAATATAGTGCATCTGTCACAGGGGAAACTGGTTCTTCCAATCAGATGTGCATCAGAAATTCGATCTATAAAGTTTCTGTTTCGACTCATATTTTTTCCATGGTTGTTTAAGGTCGATACTTGTCTGGGATACTAAACTCTCCAATCTTTCTTGTGAACGTTTGCATTACGTTGTTCATTCCAATGGTACCATGACATAAATGCTCCCTGTCGTACGTGTGTGTGATTGAGTAATATTCTTGTTCGGTCTGGCATTACCACTATTCTTGATTAAAAACAAGCAATTCGCCAAAGTTTCGATTATTGATTTCTATGTTAACTTTAGTATTAGTCAGCCATGACCTTCAAAAGATCGACCTAGGCTTTTCGGTCGTTTCATTACTAGCGATGTAATCTTGTATTGCATCGATGAAATTATCCGAAACTGTAGGGTTACTGATAAATATATAATGAGCACGAGAAAACGGGAAATAAATATTTTCGTATAAAGAAAAGGCTCTTAGATGACAGCGAGTTTTGTAAAAGATAAGGATAGATAGATGTTTATTATTATCATTATTATTTAAACATGAACAGTAGATACAACTTCAAAATTCTATTTACATTCTATGTACAAAGGAGATAAAATAAAGAAAATTTGTGGGGGAGGGAATTCAACTTCGGGAATTAAGAAGACAGTTTCTTGGTCACACCTTCAACGTGTGACCAAGAAACTGTCACACCTTCAACGTGTGACAATAGAATCTTCAGTGATGGTGAAGAGGTGACCGACGCTGTTCCATTCACTGTTAAGATGATTCAAAGTTTCGGGCCTTTTACGGTGGAATTCGACTAGAAGTCTACTTTGCAACTTTCTCCATAGACTTCACTTGAGATGTTGCGCTGATGTGTCAAAAGGAGGCACAGCATCCCTGCTTCTTGTGTGCTTTAAGTAAAAGTTGTAGATGATGGCCTTGGCGGCAATGAATAAGACGTTGCAGGTGGTGTGCTTTGTCTGTTCAGAGTGAAGCAGATACCAGTAGTCCTCCGGAGAGTGGGCGTGGTTGCATAGATAGATAGATGACAAAAGGGGAGAGAGAGAGAGAGAGAGAGAGAGAGAGAGAGAGAGAGAGAGAGAGAGAAGAGAAAAAAAAGAGAAAAGAAATCAAGAGAGCACAATAGAACAGAAGAAAAAAATAAGAAGAGAAAATAAAATAGATAGATGGAGAGAAAAAATAGATTACACAGGGGGGAGAGAAGAAAAGAAAAGAAAAAAAATTATTTTTTATTAAACACTAAAAGTAAATACATTTTCCACGTGTACGTTCTATGTACAATTAAGATAAAATAAAATAACTTTGGAGAAAACATTTCCACTTCGGGAAAAGACAGTTTCTTTGCACTTGATCAATCTCTTCTTAAGGTCACAAGTTGAATGTAATGGACTCTTCAGTGATGGTAAAGAGGTGACCCGCAGCGTTCCATTCTCTGCTGAACTGAATGAAGACTATTTCTATTATGGTGGAATTCTGGCAGAATTCTGCTCTGCAACTTACTCCGTTGGCCCCACATGACATCTTGTCCTATATGTCAACAGGAGGCACGTCGTTCTTGCGTATTGCAAATAGTAGTTGTAAATGATGGCCTTCGTAGCAATGAATAAGAAATTGCACGTGGTGTGTGTTGTCTGTTCAGCGTGAAGCAGGTACTAGTAGTCCTCCCGAGTGCACGGATGCAGGCAAACCTTGCAACAACCAGTGCATACCCGATCATTTTGTTGTTCACAGGACAGGCCAGGTACGTGTGCTCCAGGGTTCCTGGAGTGGCACAGAAGATGCGGTAATTTGAGGCACGTAATCCGAACCGCTGTAGCGTGACTGGGGTTGGGAGGATGATGTTGGATGTCTGCGCCCGATTTAGAACAGAACCTTCCGTACAGGACGAATCGTCCTGTACGGAAGTTTCCATTGAAATTTAGACGGTGGCTCATGGTGTGGTGGAAGAGGGCGCTGAGAAAGCTTTGCAGGCGGACGACAGAAAATCGTGACTTGCACTGCGTGACATAATTAGCTGATATACTTTTCTGGAGCGTATAAGCGACAGAGGTACCGTGGCTTCTGATGATGTGAAAACAAAGGTGCTGTGGTGTCTATAGACGCTTTTACGATTGCTGATTTTAGAAGTTTCAAGTATTCTGACCCTTCCTATTCAAGGCATGGTGTCAGGAGGTCGCCTATGGTTCTTAGTCCTACCCACTTCCACGTAGGAAAAAAGGAGATGTCATCATTTAGCTCCTTCCAGCGGTGCATTCCGTCTTTATAGGAGAGAAGTCTGAGTGGTGGTGGTGCTAGGGCCATATCCATCCTTAGTATCGCTGATAGAGTTAGCCCTCTAGTGGCTGTTGCTAGCAGTTTATCCGTAGTGACAGAGTGTCTGTTTCACTTGCAGTGTCTTTAGAATCAAAGCGGTCCAGAATGATGTGATTTTGTCAAGGGAGACCAACCTCTGTCCCCCGTGAATGGGGGGGGTGGCAGAGTTTAGAGAAGGATATCCAGTTGGTTTTGTTCAAGAGGAAGCTTTGGATGGATGCTTGAAGTTAGAACTTTGAGGGTGTGCCAGAGAACACTTGCCACCAGCTGGTTGACAATTAGCACTCTTCCTCTCAGTGAAGGTATACCGCACACTCTTCTCCATTTCCCTAGAACTCTATTTGAGCAACTCAGCAATTCGGACCAATTCTTTTGGGAGAAGTTCTGGGCACTGCTGAGATACAATCCCAAATATTTGTGCCCTCGATGGGCCATGCATATTGGATTGGGGGGGGGAGGGTTTCTGGCTTTACAAATGCCAGTCCATATGCCACTGGTTTTAGTGGTTTAGTTTTGCATGCTGTCGTCAGTTCTTGTAAAAGCAATTATTTCTTTTTCCATACTGAACTGAACCGTAGGGAAGATATTTTTAATTCCAAAAAATATTTCCTCAGTTGCCTTTGTAAACGTTTCTTTGAGTTGTTTTTGTTGTGGGGTTTAAAGCGCGTCAGCAAATTAGGCTATATTGCACTGTATATAATCTGTTTTGAATTGCGTATGTTTTCTGGTCGTTGCTGTTTTTTGGACGAAAAACCCGAGTTTCCGGGAGAGAAAAAACCATGATACCCTCGCCAGAGACAGACTAACTCAGCCACGTTGTAAAAGAGGCACTTAAAAATTCCTACAGCACGGAACCTACAGCAACTGTAGGTTCCGTGCTCTGGTAGCTGATCATAGTAGAGGGCTATTTGTTGGGGGTGTGGAAGGGAGAATAAGGGCATTATTGAAGCACGCGACCTTCCATAGCTATATGCTGAAATATAAAATCTAACCTAGCTAAAGCTATACTGCCAATAATATTACAGGTTGACAGCTTTCAAGAAGAGGAATCGAGAAAACAGAAAATTAAACAGATGGAAAGAGAGAGAGAGATCAATAGGGCCTCTCAATTCCTTCTGATACGCACGTGTTAGATGAATATTCAATTTTAGAGGTCACGGAACAAATATAATATCGCTTGCTAATTGCTTATATTCAAAATGAATTTCATATAACTAACTTACATGAACGTCGCTGTGGCGATCATAAATTGTCATCGCATCATTGACCGTAGACTGAGAAACGGCGCTGTACATAACAAAGCAAACGTAGGCATCATTAACTAAGCTATTACGAATTGCTGTTGCAAGCTAATGATACCTCCCACCGGTATGTGGCAACTACATTCCCCACAAAAGTGATGATTCTGTTTCTGTCAGCAATAAATGGTTAACAATAATTAAATGAAACTACTGTCGGTGTTTTTCTGTTTATAAGAGCGGTGGTTAATATATATATAAAAAAAAACAAAAAAAAAAAAAAAACAATAATACACAGCCCTATCAAACAACGCAAGTAACGCTTGATCACAGAAACAAAACACAGCTAAAAGTAACTACTGCTGCCCTCTTGTGGGAACACTTTGTACCGGACACGTCATTATTGTATGTTTATCTTGAATGCAGTTTAAATGTTTCTACAAATACAAAAAACTCGTGTGAAGAAATTTATGAGTATTTATGTGGATTTTCTCATTTTATATAGTTTTTTTTTTTTTTTTTTTCAATTTTAATGGTTGATTGAAGATAAAGAAAGGCGCTTTAACATGTCAAACATGTGTCTCCCATTACAATCGTGGTGAAACTGAACCTGAGTGTGAAGTTGCAAAGGGATTAAAGCTGAAATATTCTCTGGAAATTCACGCTTTGGGGACTACCTGGGCGAGAAAATTAGTGGTTAATGGATGGCTATATTAACGAGGAAAACGTAAGGGCGTTGGTACATTACCCAGCCTTCCTTTTAATCACTGCTCGCTCGCTTTATTCTCAAAGAAATACGATTTTCTTGCGTTTTCCAATAGGTCCGTTCATGCTGATGTGTAATTATGTCTTTTGATTAATGCAAATTAAATTAAGGACCCGCTGTGTTTATCGCGCTACGTTAATTTGATCCTCTTTTCTTTCATATATTTTCCATAATGCGAATAAAAACGAGGCCAGGGTTTAATTGAAACCTTTGTAAAACTAGCACAAAAGCAAAGACGCTCTTAGTTAAGAAGAGGTGGAGAAAATCAGCTACTAAAACAGTGACTTTTAAATTCCGTTCTCTCGGAAGATAAAACTCGAGACGTTTTAGCATCTCTAGTGCAATGTCGGAGCTAATTTGGGCAAAAAGAAAAAAAATATTACATCCAGCACGATAAGAGCATTAATTCGTCACAGTTAACAGCTGGCACCATTTTTCATCTCGTGTTCACGCTCTTGTCTTCATTGCTTTTTTCAGTGCTCGGTGTTTATTTTTTTACCGACTCGCATTTCTGTAGCGTGAAGTGTAAAGAAAGGTATTTTTATTTTAACTAAACATTTACTTCGCAGATATATTAAAACAGATAAAAAAACTTTTTATTCCAGTATTCTCTTCTAATATTTGTGCGGTTCTTTTTCCATTTTAAAATTATACACTGGGGAAGCATAGAAGCGATGCTGAGTAAAAGGGAGAATGCTTTTAGAAAAATTTTTCACCCTGACAGATGTTTCGTTAATATTGCTGATTAATCAGGTGGCTAACAATGGAAACAAATTCTCAAAGAAGAAGAAGAAACTGTCCAAAGTTTCTTCTTCTTCAAAGTTTTAAGTGTAAATTAAAATATTTAATACGAAGGAAAGCATTTTTTAAAAAAAATGTATTCACTGCTTAATCAAAGAGATAGTGGTCTTATATTGCATAAGCAAAACAGAGGTCTTTCGTATACAATACAATGTTCAGATCATCAAGCATAACATTTGAAGTTTTGTTTAGTACTTGAAAGTACCGATCTTTCCTTTCAACATCCCTGTACAAACGACAGTGCTATCCAGACATGTACTCAGAACGGTATCAGTTAAGCAATCTCATAACTCAACCAAGATTGAGTTATGAGATTGAGCTCCCTGTCCTTAATAAATTCACCACAAAATGACAACTGAAATATATTACATTTTAGAAAACACTTACATCAAGAAAAAATACAGAAAAATAATTAATACTGTTGACAGGTTTATAAATAATGTCCTATGAACCTCACCACCCCTATACCAAAACAAAACTGAAGCAAAAAAAAAAAAAAAAAAAAAATCTAAAGCAACTAAATGAATTCCGAAAAAAATAAATACCTCCAGAAAATAGAAACACTCGGAAATAATTCTTCCCAAAGAAATAATAAATGAAAATTGTAATTATAATAAATAAAAAAATTTTGAATTTTTATATATACAGTACTTTCCGATGTTTGAGTTACAGTATTTCACTCTTTTGTCCTGCAAAATTATTAAAGTTTGAATAGATTTCAAAATTATGCATATATTAAATGTATGAAATAGGGGTATCTAAAGGAGTGATAAACGCATGTCATACGTTGCTGTTGTTGGGTTTTAGGCGCATCAGCCACTTAGACTATATTGAGACATTATGTCTGTAAATTGCGTAGTTTCTGTAGTTGGTCTTCCTGTTTGCTGAACGAAAAGTCAGTTTCCGGAGGGGAAAAAAAACCATGCTACCGTCGCCTGAGATAAACTAACTCAGTTACGTTGTGAAAAAGTCCCATAAAAATTCCTCACGTGATCGATGGGATTCAAACTCAGTTCTTTTCCACCGGTGTGGGGAGGACGGTGGTTATACCAACTGTGCTACCCGCGAGGACATCATACGTTTCATGACAAGTACAACAGAAGGGAAGGCATTTTTTTTCTATAAAATTATGTTTGTGTGATACAAGTGGCCTCCCATACTGACCTTGGCCTCACCTGGGATGTTGGGCTCACCTTTCAGCCTCACTTTGTCAAGACGAGGCAGAAGACGTACGCGGCTCTTTGAGCGGGCAGTGCGTAAGGGCTCGTTGATATGCATCAGCCAGCATTACTTGTTCGGCACATCCTGAGGTGTATTACTCCAATCCCTCTCTATGCGAAATTTGGTCATCTGCCCCTGCCTCATACTTAAGTGTTGCTAGTTGCTCAGATGAATGAACAGGGTGGTAGCCACCCTCTAACTATCTCCAAATCGATTATAAAGTAAATCTGGGCACCACTCCCTGGAGACATCTGATCATGACAAGAAATGTCCTCACGCTTGCAAGGCTTATAATGGGGCGAACTGATGCTCCATCGGTAACCACATTAATATCTTGTCCGAAGAAAGCAAGGAGGAAGCAGCCCGACTCCTGTCTCCCTCTGCGTCTTACGCTGTCTAGCATTGATTCCTTAAGGAACACGTTTCCAGTCTTCAGATCTTCAATAAATTTGGAATACACCCTGATAGGTTCTGTGAAGACAAGCTCTACAGGAACGAAATCCTTAGGAACTGTTACCAGATAATGAATCTATGATGATCACCTGCTCCTGGACATAACTGACTGCTTTTTTTTTTTACTTGCCTATTTGTTTATGACAAAGACTGTTTTTTTCTCCATGCAATTGTATATTTAATGCTATAAATTTCTCGGGTCGAGCAAGCATGTACTCTTGTATATTGTACATGTGTTCCTCGCACCTTAGTCTGTAAATATTCATACCCTTCTAGTACAATGTCATACCGGGGTGACCCAAGGTTTCTTGTGATAATAAACGGATTTTAATAATAATTAATGTTTCATGATGTGGAAAGTGAATATATTTACAGTATTTTAATTGTTAATATGCCCAGTAATAACGTAATAATGGTTAAAGTATATCTATATTGCCTTCTAGAAGTGGCACTGTATTAAAGCAACGATCTAATAAAATCAGTGACAACTAGGATTTTTAGGATCCCTAAGAGTAACCACAAGTGTTAACCGGTTTGTCATCAACAAACACAGTTTGATAGAAACAATTTTCTTTCCTGCCGTTGTACTCATCATACAACGCATGACATATTTTGCAATCGCAACATACTCGAGTAAATATATAACTTTTGTGAGACCGCTGATGAACATTCCTGTTAAATTAATTTCACTGTTCTTTGGATACAACTGTTTCATACATTAAATACGTTTGTATTTAATGTATGAAATGTATACAAACATCGAAAAGTTCCTACATAGAAATTCAAAACTTTATTATAATTACAATTTTCATTTATTATTTCTTCGGAAGAGTTATTCCTGATGTTTTGTTTTCTGGGGTATTTATTCCGAAGCTTTTCCTGTGACATTTCTCCCCCTCCCCCCAGTTCGAATGCCCCAAGCACCACAGCCAATCCCAAATATTAAATCACTCTAGGCAAACTGTAATGAACTTGACTTTTTATTTTTATATTCATATTACTTTAAATTAAAACTAATCCGAGGAAAATATTCATGACAGAAACTTGACGCTGAAGCTGTTTGGCGCGCGAAGAAGAATTCATTTACTCCACAAAATGACTGTCTGCACTCAAGGCCTCGGTTTCTCCGGTCTTTCTTCCACACGAGAAGATGGGAGAAACCGATCTACTTATTAAGTGGCCAAGCGCAGTTTTATTGTCCAGTGATTTGCTTGTAAATTAGATGTGGGAGTGCTGATGATGAACACTGAGGATGTTAGTAACACTACTAAGTCTGGTTTGAAGGATAAGGAAGTCCGAAAATTTGTAAGAACGTCTGTATAGTCTCTGCTACCCTATTGTAGTCATTTTTTTAGATTCAGAATTGCTTGTCTTAAATTTTGAAGTGGATTCTCACAGCAAAGATAATTAAAATATTCCTAGGTGTTTTGTTGAAAACGACAGTTTTTAAGAAAAACGATGTTAGTTTTGTAACTCCACTTCCGGTATTAGAGAAATATTGTTTTTCTTAATAAATACATTTTCCATTTATACTCCAGGGTGGCCACATAGGATCAGGGGAGTTTACAAGACAGAGAATGCAAAAACATTACCGGAATTAGCAGTTAAAAGAGCTCTAACCACGATTAATTGAAACGCGTGTATTACTGTAAGTACGAATTGAGCACTCGGCTACATGTCATAAGTAGGTATATTTTCGATTCCATTTGCTGTCAGCAACCTACTGTAGAATTTATGACACGCAATTCTAAATCGTCTTGTATATAAATATCTTGTGTACTGTACTTATTAAAACTTTGAATCAAGATTCTCAGCGAACAATTTTTGGTCTAATGAAAAATGCGCCGCTGCTGAACTGGTTTCTTGGTATCATCGATTAATGGGTTCAAGAACCTCTATTACCTGTCAATAAAAATATTCAATTTAGTTTATCTATAAAATAAAGCTTATAGCAAAGTTTTTTCTACCAAAAAAATAAAAAATAAATAAATAATCGTATTTGTCGGTTTACGGTAGCGTTTCTCTCTCATCTTAATGATGCAAATTAACTTTTTTTTTTTTTTTTAATCTTAATTCCTAATACTACTCAGAAATACTAAATTTTATATCTGCCAGCGCAGATAAGATTTTGTTATTTGCAGTTTCTCTGTTGATGAAAACTAATTAAAACGTAAAGAAGTCAAACACATCAGATTTCGAATGCTGTAAAGCAACGTGTTCTCGTTTTAGAAGAGTTTGCAGAAAAAATAGGTGGGGGAGATTAAGCAGAAAAGATCTGGTCACATTTTCATTAACGTTAAATAGTGGGGGGGGGGTGAATGGATAGTTTAATTCTCATACCTTATTTATGCATAACTCATATATCTTCCTTCTTATTTATGCATAACTTTTTTTTTTTTTTTTTTTTCGTAGAACTAGCAACTGAAGCCGGATTCAAGAATAGACCGTTCTAATCTTCACCATAATCAAGTTATGGTGAAGAGCTGAACCAAAGAGCATTTTGGTTTCATAAATATGTCGTACATTTCTGTTTAGACGTGGTTTACAAAGCAATACGTAAATATTTTTTAACCGAGATGTGACGACGCTCACAGTTTTCAATTTATGGCGCATACAATACAATACATATATTTACTAGATGTACAACATATAACGAACTAATATTTTTATCACGGCTGCAAAGTTTTGATTAAATTGCCTTCGATAAGCTTCTCTATTTACAATTGTCAACCATGGCATCGTGCTTACACGCAGGAGTTTGTACATCGCTTTTTTGCTAATATAAACCACAAATAGTCGCCACTTTCTGTCCATGGATGAGTTCTAAGAGTGACCATCAATACAGTGTAATTTTGAATGTGGTATTTTTTAAAATTTTAGTGGCGCTACGAATCAACAATATACTATTACTTCCAGAGGTATTCACCCTTTTTATTTAAAAAGGGCGAGTGTGATTTTTCTTCTATAATTTTTCTACAAACTTCTGTGGTTGTCGGAATCAAAATTCGACGACTTCTTCGTTATTTTGAGGTAAGCTTTCTTTTATATTCAAGTCAATACATTTAACCAGTTGATATATCAGCATTGTTTACTGTTGCTAATACGCGTCAATGTGACGTCACTTGCGAAAAGTATGACGGGAACAATAACACAAAAAAAAATTCCATTTAATTAAAGGACAGAAAGACGTGTCGCTTCCAATTTAATCTATTTACCCACTTCAAAGTTATCCATGGGTAGAAAAGGAACTAAAAACAACACATCGAAGAATTTGCCGACAACGAACTTTCTCAAGAGCTCGATGAAACAGAAGTTAAAAAGAAAAAACAAAAAAGAAAAAGAAAAAAAAAAAGGAAAACCGCCGTAGGGGGGAGTTTCGTTGGCTGGGTTCTGTCCATGACACGTTTACACTTGGTTGCCCAGCCAAGTGATTGATTGAGCAAACATGCGCAACCCTACCTTATTAATTGCACAAACGCAAAAGACTAGTGCACAAGTTTGTATTTCAGCCGTGCTTACCGAGATACGAAGTGCTCGTGGAAAACTCGGCATTGTTCGGACATAATCGGATGTATTAAACTGATACAGCTCTCCCAGACTCACCGGTTATGTGATCCTCTTTGGGCCGTAGGGATTTTCGCATTGCCGAGGGAGTTGAACGATTTCCGTAACTCCTGGAGGGCAAAGCGCAAACAGTGGGTTGCTTCTCAGCAATCTCAAAGATGTTTCTAACTCAGCAAATACTAGTTTAAGCACAACGCAGAGGAGGACATGTGAAATCAATTTTGTTAAATTTATACCCCTTACCCCGTTGTATTTCTCTTACAAATGTTTTGAGGGATGTTGAGATTGAACTTTTTTAAGTATGCTAAACATACAGTATCCATAAAAAGATTCGACCCAAACAATAATTGAAAGATATTTGCCAACTATGTTTGGGATTGTATTTTTTTTAGAATGTGCACCAAAACAGCCAAAGTCAGTACCAGTATATTGTTTCTGTAAGTTTCGTATATTCTTTGGTCTGTTTCGTGCCTAGAGTTTCGGAGATTTAGGTTTACCATGCAACACTCTCCTAAGATTAACACAACCATCTTGTTAAAAAAAAAAAAAAAAAAAAAAAAGGAAGTTCCTTCCATCATTTGAACCCATGCCTTTTACAGGTGGGAGGATGGTGATTCTATCAAGAAAAATATTCAGCACACAAGACAAATCTTACAAGATACACGAACTACTAAGATATTTAAAATAGGTGAGACTATCTACAAAATTATCCGGATTCTTGAATTTTTATGGGCGTTGTTCACACCATACCTCAGTTAGTAAGTCTTAGGCGAGGGATACATAGTTTTTCTTCCATAAACGCTTGTTTTTTAACCAAAAAAAACAAAAAAACAGACTAACTGACTCAGTACACACAATTTATAGTTGCTGTGTGCTGATGCTTCGTCACCTTAACTGCTGTAAGAATCTTACAAATTAAAATAGAAATATTTGTTTTGCTAAAATAAATCCAGGAAGGGCGATGGAAAGTGAAAATTAGCATTAATGCCCGAGTATTAAGTTAAAGATAGCAAGTATTAAAATTGAATATTTAGTTTTAATGTAAATGAGGTTAAAGTTTGAAGAACACTGGATTTAGTAATGGACAATTTTAGGCGTGGCTAAAAGGTAAACAAGTCATTTAAATAATACAAGAGAACAAACAGAGACAGCGCATGACTAGGGAGGGGGGTGCCATTTGAGAACAGGCGTGAAAGGGTTGCTGAGGGCAAGAACAATAGGACCGTAAAATGGGATTAAGAAACGTCTCTTTTGATCGAAGCCAGCGTTAGAAAGTAAACAGGAAATGAGTGGACGTCCAGTGTTCGCGTAAAAAAAAAACGGCGTCAGGGCGATTGAATTTTGGATAAGTTGGAAATATTTATCAGAGGTGCGAACACGGAAATGAATGTTTTGGAGGTGACCCTGCAAACATGAAAAGGTCACACTGGCGTGCGAAAAAAAAATAAGAAATTTCTAGAGAAGGGTTGGTTTGTGCGCTGGGGAGACAGCTGGGGCGAGTTGTTTTAGCAAATACGAAAGAATAAAAAAAATTAACAGTATGGGGATTGGTTGGAGTCCTTGGGGGAGGCGTTCCAAACTTGAGGGAAAGAGTAAAGTTCGGGGGGAGTAATTTGAGAAAGTGTATTTCTATATCTGACTTCTGTGTGGTGGAAAGGGTCATGAGTTTGTGGATTGAAGTGGGAGTAGATTTTTTGGTGGCCAGAGTTCACATCTCGTGGTAGCAAGATGAAGAAGAAAAAGGAAAAAAACGTGAGAGAAATGGGTAGTGAGGCGTAGAGGACGCAAGTAACTGTGGACTGAAAGTGAGGATGTTTTTTTTTTTTTTTTTTTTTTTGGAGGTATGAAAGAGTGGGAACATGTGCAATGAAAGTTGTGCAGATAAGTGAGCCCAGAATAGAAAGAAAGCCTGGTCCGGCATCGGAGGGCAGTGTGATAGGCAGTGTTAAAGCTTAAGGTTAACGTGCAAGAAAGAAAGCCTGGTACGGCATAGTAAGGCAGTGATAATGGCCGGTTGTGCAGATAAGTGAGCCAAGAAGAGAAAGAGAGCCTGGTCCGGCATCGGAAGGCAGTGATAATGGCCAGTTGTGCAGATAAGTGCCCAACAAATGGAAGAAAGCATGTCTGCCAAGAAGGAAGCCTGAACGCAAGGAAATTGGAAGTAGCGGCCATTCCGGAACGTAAGTCTGTTCCTGTTTTTTTTTTTTTTTTCTTGAATCCTGAACTCAAGAACTCATAACCTAGCTCTGTAAGGAATTGAGTGATAGTAGTTTTAAAAAAAGAACATTCATGTTGTATTAGGCAAGTAGTTATTAACGTTGAGATAATTTGTTATGAATGAAAATGATTTTGAATTAACGTAATGGTGGAAAAGGGGATGACTAAGATGATAACTAGAGAGTAATTAAGGTAGAACTGATGATCTATAGTGAATATTATTGAGATAAGAGGTAATACATTTGTAATAAACTGTTAATGATTACCTGTTGTGTATCTTGTTGCTAATAAAATAAATAAAATAAAATAATACATTTTGGTAATACAGTTGTAACACATTTCATGTGTTAAAGGCTAGGAACAAAAATACAAAAAAAGAGTTATAAGCGTGGAAATGAGGTTTTCTGATGTAAGTGATGAACTTAGTAATGTAAGAGAATGATTGAGTAATCATCGAGGATTCATATTTAGTAAGATAAAACTAATACAAACTGATGTTAATAATTTGTAAGTTGAGAATAGTTGATGAGAGTGTAGTGTAGTATACTGTAGTATGGTTCAAATATATGGAAATTGGTATGCTTGTATGTAATTATTTGTTTCTTTTATGTAAATGCTGTATATAATGTTCATTAAATGTTGTACATTTTTTGTAAATAAATGTGTCTTTAATGTTCTGCTAACACCCGCTTTACACATCCTAGAGTCTAGAATTTTCTGTGAATTACAATCAGATTTGCGTAATGTGGGGTGGGACTGTGACTTCAGTAGGGTGGAAGTCAAAACGCAAAGATTTCTCAAAATTGCAGTTAATAACATTTTTTAATTATATTCCCCCACACACACACTGCCTTGGCGCTTATTCCGAACAACCAAACCCACATTTCCAATTCTCAATTTCAATGTCGTTGGCAGGAATGTTAAATGTGATAAACTCGAGACGTAGTTAAATTACAAGACCGGGTAAATGTGATATGATAATTTGAGAATGCTTTGCACATTTAGCCCAAGATGCAAAAAAAAATAAATAAATAAATAAAATAAAGAATTTTTTGTTTAATTCATCCACATGCTACTCCCCTATAATCCATAACCAAAGTTTTCAAAACTTCTAAATTTAATTAGAAGTTGTTGAAGTGTCTGACGTCTTTCGATATAAGTATTAATAGATTAGATTTCTAATTTTGTTTCTGAAGTTTCCCTGCTTTTATTACTACCTCACATTTATGTACGCATTCCCTAAAATGTAGCTATATACAGGGTGATTCTTAATTAATTAGACTGCTTTTGGATGATCTTTGAGACCTAATCTCAGTCTAAAATAGCTAATGAATCTGTCTCGATACTTTATTTCTATGCTACGACGGCACTCCCACGTCGCCATATTTAATAGCCCAAGAATGCCACATTACACGAAATGTAAAAATCTGATACAGGTTGTTTACTAATGTTTTTATCCATATTTTTGAGTACATACATGGAGAGGGCTTATAATAAGTTTGTAAATTTACGATAGTTCTTTTCAACCTATACTTGCTGAAGCAAATCCACTTTCGTGTGCAGTTTTCTAGTATCCAAAATACCGAAGTCCGAGTTGCAATCCTATCCGCTAGACTGGAGGAATTCACAAAGTCCTCTTCAATCCAGGACGTAGTTAGTGAATACGGGCGGCAAGCTCCAGTGCCGTTAAAATAATAATAATAAATACCGTTCCACTGTCCTCACAGATTTCAGTGGTGAAGAACGTACAGGGAATATTACAAGGGAAGGTTGCCTGACTTAGACCGGTGTCTTGACCGGTGACCGAGAAACATCGCATAATTTAAAATTTCAGCAGCCATCTGGTGATGAATATGTTACTGTTGGTCACCATGGTTTCTCCTTTTTGGTTCCATTTTCTGTTTGCTGAACGAAAAACCCGAGTTCCGGGAAAAAACCATGCTGCCCACGCCTGAGATCAACTAACTCAGCCACGTTGTGAAAAGGACCCATAAAAATTATTCACGTCATCGACGGGATTCGAACTCAAATCTTTTCCACCCGGTGATGAGACGACGGCAATTCTACCAACTGTGCTACTCATGGGGGCCCTATATGAAAGATAAAAAAAGTCCAGTTCCTATTCCAGTTATCAGAAAGAATAAAAGACGAAAACAAGACCCCTGAACTTGAACTTGCTGTAAGTCCATGCAAAACAGCATTTCAGATGAAGCAACAAAAAACTCTAAAAACCTATCACAGTTAATGCTATTTAACCAAAACAATGCAATGAATTTTTAAAATGCAAAATGCAATGGATTTTTAAAATCTGTGCAATTACTGTTCAATATAAATAGTATTAAAATTAATATTACAGTTTTATTAATGCATCCATCGCTTCTGGTTTTATCCTGTTTTGCATGAAATGTAATTTAAAAAACATTTAAAATATATTGTTATAATACTGTACTTGATATTGCAATAAAAACTGAAGTGGCCAACAGTAAAAATTAAACGCAATATGGCCTTAGTCGCTAATGCTCCTAAAACCCTACTACAAAAACAACTTCCATATAGGTTAATGAATCCTATTTGTTTTTCCGGTACGTATAAATGGATGGATTACTATTATTAAAATTCAATACATTTAACCATCTGCACATAGGACTGTTGCTTCTATAATCAGTTCGAAAACTCAAATAAAATAGTTTACTATCTTAAAATTTTGTGTGAGACTGTATGGTTATTTTGGTTAGTTATTTGATTTTTAGGAGCATTAGCAACTAAGGCCATATTGCTCCGGGATATGCGGTGGTCATTCCCTGACCTTTCCGCATCCTCCGTATTTGGTGGTGACGGGCTCGAACCCCGGCCTAATCAAGAAGCGTGTGCTACGCACTGCTGCTCCTTCCCACCTGGCTACGGAGGCGCCGTGTGAGACTGTATAATAAACATAAAGGAGCAATTCGTCATTTAATATGCTATTCTTTAAAACCTTATATATAAATCTTAATTACATAATAATTCTTCAATATTCTAATACGTTCAGATTTAGGTCATGTAAGTACCGGTAATTGTTTCAGAAATATTATTTTGACATAATATTTCTAATATAATTCAAAATTATAATAATTCAAATTTTAAATTTCAATTATTAATAACAATTATATAAATTTACTTATATCGTATAATAATTATATAAATAAAAATTAGAGTACATTTCAAATTTTCCTTCTGTGATACAAAATAGTCGCCTTCATTTATTATTGCTAATAAGCAGTTAGTCTTATAATAACTGCTATTCAGCAAAAAATAAGCAAGACTAACAGTAACATACTGGTCCTATCTAAGAAACTCGCTGATCCAATTTAGGAGATTACCTCCTAGATTGGACTGATTGAGTACCTGTATGTTGTATTTAAATTACAATTACACTGCTCAACAAAATTAACAGAACACGTAGAAAACATGGTGTTACTCGTGCAGCTGGCGGGACAAAATTTGGTATGGTGGTGTACCATACTGTAGAATAACGATGAAATGAAGAGACAGCGAGAAACTTCGGACAGGGATAAGGGACATATATAGGGGTTGTATAAAAATTACCAAAAAGGTCACATTACAGAAGTCGATAAAAGATGCTCGAAAATATGGTCACATAACATCAGTACGACGTATGAACTCCAACGGCTAAACAGGCCTGATAGCAGTGAACCATGCTCGATATAAGGGTGTCTAAAAGAATCTGTGACAACAAATCCCATTCTTTCACCAGCGCAGACCTCAGTTCGCCAAGTGACCGAGGAGTTGGCTGTCGGCTTGCAATCCGACGCCCAAGGTTGTTCCACATGTTCGATCGTGGTGATCATGCTGGCCGCGACAGTCGTTAGATATCTTCAGTTTCAAAATAATCCTCCACCATTTGAGCTATATGTGCAGTGGCGTTGTCGTGCTTGAAAAGAAAATCTGGGCCAAGCGCATCCCTAAAAAGTCGCACATATAGTTCGAGGATCTGTTCTCGATACCTTTGAGCAGTTACGGTACATGAAGAAGGTACAATCATTATTCCGCCCAACACGAGAATACCGCGTCCACCGTTAAGTGTCCCTTTCTCTGACGTTGGAGGGATGGTACTGCATTCATCGTTGTCTCCAGATGAAATAACATCTACAGTGGCGGACAAGAAACTACATCACCTTAAAAAAAGTAACATTTGTAGTGAAACGTATAAGATATTGTTTGATGTTTGTTTGTTATTTGGTTTTTAGGAACATTAGCAACTAAGGCCATATTGCTTCAGGATATGCGGTTGTCATTCCCTGACCTTTCCGCATCCTCCGTATTTAGTGGTGACGGGCTGGAACCCCGGTCTAATCAAGAAGTGTGCTACGCACTGCTGCTCCTTCCCACCTGGCTACGGAGGCGCCGGATATTGTTTGATGACGGTCATTTTGTTTGACGCAAAGCAAAGGTATTACATCAGCCGTTTCTATAAATACGACATTGGAAGGGTATACATACTCATTAGTATCCGGTTTTGCGGAGGTGTAAGTGGCTCCATATGTTCAGTTGACACCATTAAAAAAAAAGTGTAGCTGTTGCTCTGTCCCAGGAAGGGCTTTCTACGCGTGTTATCGCTGATAAAATAGGCTGCCAACAGTCAAAAGTATTTCGGGTCAAACGGTCAAAATTCAAAAGAAGACCCGGATCAGGCCGTAAGAGAGTGACTACGCCTACCCAAGATCGATATTTGAAACGGCTATGCCTTCGTAATCGCCATGATAGTGCTCCTGATCTAAAAACTGGGATTTTGAGATGGCCTCTGATGTTGCAACAAGTGCACGAACTATCCAAAGACGGCTTTCGGAATGTGGTCTGCATGCCTATCCGCCCAAGAAGAAGCCTTTGTTGACCCAACAAATGAGGAAGAAGCTACTTGCTTAAGCTAAAACGCATGTTTCATGAACAAAAGAGCAATGGGACACCGTTATCTTTTCTGACGCAGTATTGTTTTTGTATTTTGGAGCATTAGCAACTAAGGCCATATTGCTCCGGGAATATGCGGTGGTCATTCCCTGACCTTTCCGCATCCTCCGTATTTTGTGGTCTTTTCTGACGAATCGAAATTCAATCTGCATGGCTCGGACGGGTAGCAATATGTCAGAAGGCGAAAATCGAAGGCATACCATCCTGACTGCACAACACAGACTGTAAAGTTCCCCGCCGGTCAGATGGTCTGGGGATGCATAACAAGCAAAGGGGTGGTGCGAATTAAGTTTATTAACCGAACGGTGAATGCAGAAACCTACACTACTATCTTGGAGGAGTGCCTGAAACCCATTATTAGGAATAACCACACAGGCGTCCAAAACTGCATTTTTCAACAGGACTCAGCACCTTGCCACACAGAAAAATTGATAAGTTTTATGCTATTTAGATTTAGTCTCACAAGGCTTAAAAACATACTTCACCAATCTTTTCCCTCGTTTTTCTCCCTTAAGGTGCAGTCATACCTCAGAAATGCTTGCATTACAGTGTTGGACTGGTCCGGAAACAGTCCAGATTTGAATCCTATTGAAAATCTGGTACATAATGTAGTCTAAAATTTCTCAGAAGAAGTCAACAAGTAAGATTCAGCTGCAGGAGAGCATTGTACGGGTGTGGTACCACGAAATTGGGCAACCGTATATCCAGAAGTTGATTAACTCCATACCAGATCATTGCAAGGCTGTAACTGCAGCTCGAGGAGGAACAACAAAATATTGAGGACTTATTTTGCTGATTTACAGTACATACTACTATTACGTTAACTTGTCATTTCAGTTTGTACACAGCAATGAAATGTATGTTTGGTTGTCATGATTGCTATTTGCATGATATTTATCCCTTTGGAAAGATATTTATGGCAATTAGGTATATCGAGAGCCTTTTTATTAGATTTCATTCACAGAAATATAGGCGCCTCCGTAGCCAGGTGGGAAGGAGCAGCAGTGCGTAGCACACGCTTCTTGATTAGACCGGGGTTCGAGCCCGTCACCACCAAATACGGAGGATGCGGAAAGGTCAGGGAATGACCACCGCATATTCCCGGAGCAATATGGCCTTAGTTGCTAATGCTCCTGAAAACCAAATAACAACATCACAGAAATATATCCCAACTCACAGAAATATATATCGAACATTTCTGCAACCCACAATTCAGCGAAAAATACATTATTTGCAAAAGTCACAAATGATGCTTTTTTTTTTTTTTTTTGTCCTCCAGTGTAGAATCTGCTTGTAGGCTAAAACGAGACTTATCACAGAACAGCATTGTACCCCATTTTCTAGGGCTCCATGGCACCAGTTTCGAAGAGGTCTGCGGTGGTTGCTTCCTTGCGTAGAGTCCACTTGAATTGAGCGCTCTTAACACAGTCCAGTGGCCGCAGCAACCTTAAGAGACAGTTGATGACAGGATATCGTAGGGTTCTGTCTTGCTGCTAGAGCCAGATAACGGTCTGCTCTGGCTGACGTTGCCCTCGAGCGACCTTGGCCAGCTCTTCTTATAATGGTTCCTGTCTCTTAAAATTGCTTCCATAGTGCAGAGGGCCACATTAAGCCAACGTGCCACCTCCGCCTGCGAATGCCCGTCTTTAAGTCATCCAACCACCCGCCATCTCCAGCAATCATCTAAATGACGATGCCCTTGCCATCCTGAGTACTGGAGATATGGCTATCCAACTGAGCAAGCCAAACAACGGGAATGAAGTGATGTGGTCGCAACCTATGTTTTCATAAGCATGAATAATTTGCAGACTGTGTTGCTCTGTAAGGTGGTAGATCGATTTCTATTGGATACTCACAATTTTCATGCCAGGATGCCTATGTATGAAATATTCGCCTTTGGCGACACTGTTCACAATAAAATATTCATGAAAAACATTTTGTTCTCTTAATTTTGTCGAGCAGTGTATTTTATGTCCTCGCGGTAACAGTGATTATAATCTTTCACTGCGTGGCTGAGTTAGACGGTCTTAGGCGTAGATATCAAGGTTCCTCTCCCCCCCCAGAAACTGGGGGGTTTTCGTCCAGCAAAACAGGCAAATCAAATCGACCATAGAACACACGCAATTTACAGACATAATACACAATGCACGGCGATGAATGTAAATATTCGGGTGGCCTAATGTATAATATAATAGTTTAATGGTTATAATCAGTCTGCGCCGGTAGCACAGTGGTATCATCACCATCCTCCCCACACCGGGTGGAAAAGGCTGTGGTTCGAATCCCGTCGATGATGCCAGGAACTTTATTGGGCTTTTTTCATTCCGTGGGTGAGTGGTCGGTCTCAGGAGCAGATATCACGCTTTTCTTCCCCATAAACCGGGATTTTTTCGTCCAGCAAAACAGGCAAATCGACCAGAGAACACACGCAATTTACAGCCAAATACATATATGGGTATATATTAGAAATAATGGGTGGCCCTAATATAATAGTTTGGTTATAGTCACCATTATCTCTCCGTCGGATAGAAAAGTCCTGGGTTCGAATCCATCAGTGACGCGAAGAACTTTTGTGGGTTTTTTTCGGTGATTGAGGAAGTCGGTCTCAGACAATGATAGCAAGATTTTTACTGCAGCAAACCGTTTTCGTAGAGACAAACCGACGAGAAAACACGCAATTTATGGACATAATAAGCATGATGTTTTCGGGTAATTCTAATATGGCAATGGCAAAATACAGTTATTCTATCGCACTTTGATACATTTTGTAATAATAATTTTATTTATGTTTAGGCATCATTTCATTTGATTCACATTTCGTAAACTTCATATTTATTAAAAGGCATTAACTTTCAAAATTACGTGGTCCATTTCAGCAACCTTCATCTACTGGTGATATTCTGAAAGCAATGAATCAGATGCGATCCTTGATAAAAGGCTGAGTGCAGAAGCTTGCCGTTATGTCACTCGATATTTTCTATTGTGATGCAAGTAAGAGCATGTTTTGGAGAGCTACTACCCATTACGGCTCTGTAAGCATTTATCGTATACCCTACACTGATTTCAGATTGCAGCAACAAGCCCCAGTTAAATGTATTCGCTTGGAAAAAACATTCATTGAAATTCTTATGATATAGGAAGCTTTTAAGGAAGAGTATCTCTATCACAAGCACAACTCTTCGGGTGGCTAAAATGGTTCTTCATAAGGAATTGAAAGTCTAGAGAAAGAGCCATGCTCCTTCCGACGTTCAATGACACAGAAAAAATTATTTTTGTACTTTTTAAAAAAAATTTAATGATGTGATGGATCTGATTGGCTGTATTCTAGTCAGGCAGATTCATTTTATGAGAGTAAAGGGCTCTAAACTATTCTACTAAAATGGCAGGAAACATTTGCAATTAGAACAAAACCTGTATTTATTCAAAGAAATTAACAGTGAGCTCCTTTGGCTGTAATAACTGATTCGCAATATCATGGAAGTCCTACTTATACGTCCTAGTAGAATTCCGGTGGTCATGTGATCCCCTACTCTTTTAAGCATTTCTGAGCTCCACTAACGACGAGGGCCATCTTTGTCTTTCCAAAATTAAGCATTCTGGTTAATTCCAAAGATGACCATTAGGGCTGAAATCGAAATTGTGCTGGCCACTGCAATGATCCAATATTACTCTTCTCAAATTACGCCATGAAATTCTTTGCTTTTTGACATCGAGTATTGTCGTGTAGGAAGGTGTAAGGGCTATTTTCATAAAATAGTAATGGAGGCATGTAATGCAAGCGCATGAGCTTATGCTTATGTAGCTTCAGCCAAAAAAAAAAAAAAAAAACACAAACCAATCTCATAAATCCATTCCCTCTAAAAGTTTGTCCAGTCCCTCCTTGAATTTATTTAAGCCATCAACTTCCACGACAGACGGAAGTTTGTTCCAGCAATTAACCACCCGCTGGCTAAAGGCAAATTTCCGCACATCTATTCTACAACTGTCCTTCCTCAATTTGAATTTATATCCCCCCTTCAGGTTCATAATCTGAGCAAACGGAAGAATCCCATCAGAATTCAGCATGCTCAACCCATTCAAGGCCTTATACACCTCAATCAGTTAACCTCGCAGGTGCCTAGTCTCCAACCGCTGCAATTTGCAGAACTTAAGCCTTTCTTGGTAAGAGGACCCCCCCCCCCTTCGTTCTCCTCAACAATCTTTTTGCACTTCTCTGTACATGCTCAAGCAACTCTACATCATTCCTAAAATGAGGCCTCTAGACCTGTAACGCAAGTACTCAAGACGTGGCTTGACCATTGCCTTATACATGATGCAGTAATCATGGTTACGACATGGCCAGTGGACCTCTACATACAACGATTACGCCATCATGGTCTGATATCCCCATCTCACAGTTGGGACAACACATTGGGGTAGTAATCGTTTCCCAAGCACCCTCTGGACCCAAACACGTCCATCGGAGTGGAAGAATATGTCGCAACAGAGGCACGAATTCAACTGATCCATAATTCAATGCCAATTGACGGTATGCATTTTTATTTTTAATTTACAAAGGCCAGTGGATTGCAGCTCTTCCGTGGAAATTCATGACAAGCAACTATTTACATATGCTGAAAACTCTTAAAGGTGTGTTTGGTGCTTTGAACGGCTGGTGGCAGCTCACAGATACAAACTCAAATTTTCAATGGTGTGATGCCGAAATGAGGTCAGGACCAGGCAAGTACGCATCTCTGCTGCCACTTGGTCATTTGTACCATCTCCCTTGCATGGTACCTCTAGTCCCGTTCCCCTGGCAGGGGGAGGAGATGGTTCTCCGTTTCCTCCCCCTGCCCCTCCTGGTGGGGCCTGTCCCCCTGACCATTTGGGGTCGCCTTTATTACCCTCAGTCTTCAGCCTCCTTCCCTCCCTACTCTAGCTAAACCGACAGTGTCATACCCCATAAGCATCCTCTTGCCAAACTTAACTCATCACCACGTTAAAAAACCTTTTGGCTATAACTGTAACCTCCAACGCTTCCCCTCTTTTTTTTTTTTTTTTTTTAGGCCCTAGCTACTGAAATCTCAGGAAACTAGGTGGCAAGGCCTGCCAGAGTAAATATAAATCTACTAGGTACCTGTCTGACTCCCCGGGGAAAAGTGTGGAAACGGTGGGTCCCATCAGGGACCCACCGTTTCCACACTTTGCCCAAATGGCCAGAAGAACAACGGTACATAACACTACACGTATACATTTCCCACACACTTTTAAACCTCTGGCCTTGACAGAGTACTGTCTCACACATACAATGGAAGCAATGCGGAGATGGGGGATACTCCTGGTGCCGTGAGATCGTAAACACACTTTGCACTAGCCTGGTCACTCAGCTTCCCCATCCCCAACTCACTTGATGGAGTCCTCTCCATCGTCCTTGGGGATGCCTTCCTCTACATCCCCAATACTTCTTACTTTCCCTCCCTTCTTGACTGCTTTGCTCCTCAAATGCTGACTTGACTACTTTTTTTTGTCTCCATCCAGAAAGCTCAAGCGACCTTGGCAGTGACTAACCAGAGAATAATGGGCAGCCTGGCTACCTCCTAGCAGTGTGTGCGGGCAACGCGGGGTCCTACCAGGGGCCCTGCAGCCAAATGCCAGGACAACAACAGAACACTACACATTCGACATAGAACTTTTCTGGCATTTACAATAGTACTGTATTTTTTCACAGTGTACATATGGCACAGATGTGGGAAACCACAGGTGGAGCCTGACGCTAACACTATAGAATATAATCTTTAATTGCAGCATGATATACAAACAATTAGTCCCGTCACGGCATGGTGGTGCCACGGGTTTACAAAACATATTTACAAAAGAGATACACATGAGAAAAACATATGTTACATAAATCCAGATTATTGGAAAGCAACAAAGCGCATTCTACATTTTCAGTTCGACAAGGATTTCCTTCGTCTTTTTTTTTTTTTTTTTTTGTTGACCACTTCTTGGAGGTCCCCGTCGATCGCTTACAGTGAGGGCAGCATTTCCTTTGGCAGGAATCTGCCGGTTATGGTTTGCTAGCAGTTGTGCTGATGACTGCAGATAAGAGGGAGGCCGATGACTATAGGTCATCGGCCTCTGAGAGCAATTATTTTACGCCTACCTGGTTATCTCGTTGACTAAGAATTACTTGGGAACTTTTATTTCTTCAGCACCTTGCCATTTGTCGACTTCAGAATGTTTAACTGTTCCTTGCAATACACACGGCGCCTCCGTAGCCAGGTGAGCAGGAGCGGCAGTGCGTAGCACACGCTTCTTGATTAGACCGGGGTTCGAGCCCGTGACCACCAAATACGGACGATGCGGAAAGGTCAGGGAATGACCACTACATATCCCCGGAGCAATATGGCCTTAGTTGCTAATGCTCCTAAAAAAACCAAATAACAACAACAGCAATACACACGTAAACATTTTCCCCACATGACATCCAACTATCATCGGTGCCGGACCTAGGTATTTTCGCAACCCAGGAAGAACCCTTTACTAAGGATATAATGTGCATATATATATATATATATATATATATATATATTTTTTTTTTTTTTTTTTTTTCATGATTTGTAAAATTTGGCGCCCCTCAAAGAATGGCGCCCCAGGAAAGTGCCCTGCTAGCCCGTGCCTTAATCTGGCACTGACTATCATTCAACTTTGAAATCCTCTTAGCCATTTTTGTGAGCTCATCGTTAGGCGTACATGTTTGAAATGAATTCTGGGATAAATATTGATCACTTTTATATATCAAAATATTTAAGTATTTCGTAACACCACACAATTTGCCTGCAGTTGGAGCGAGTGGGGGTCGATGACATTTTTGTAGACCTATGTATGTTGGATCTAATTGTTTAAACTTTGCACCAAGCCAACTAAAAGCACACGAGGCCTCATTATATCGTGTCGACAATTGCTGTATTCTTAGATAGGTTTGTCTGTTTGGTAGATGGACGAGATATGCGCGTTTCCGGAAGATAAAACTATACACCCTAATGTGACGTGTCTAACTGGACCACGTTGTGAAAAGAGCTGATAAAACCTCCTCCTCCTCCACAAAACCAGATTCAAATTCAGGCCTTTTCCCACAAGGTGCCCTGCTAGGTAATACATCTTGCCTAGTAATTCCGTCATTGCTGGAAACATATAGTCGACTTGAAAATTACTCGTGGGAGGGGCAGTATACTTCATTCTCAATGTGTATGTTCATTTAAAATAGTTTCTGTAGAACGAGGAAAATTTCAATAGGACGAACGGGTTATGAGAGACCTAACTGGAAACGCATTGTTCGCACCTGTGGCCTTCAGGCAATTAGTGCTGCTTCTGCTAAGCATGAATTAAGAGTAAAAGGATTACCATTCTGGAACTTAAGGTTACCCTTAAAACCTATCCAACCGCCTGTCCCACATACCCAGAAGTCGTGCTGGTCATCTGATTGGTTAACCTTCACCGATATTCAACAGGCAAATAATTCATTTGAAATAAATACAGTACATGAAATTGCAGACTGACGTAATTTTCTTATTATCTCGATTTGTGTTTCATATTTATATTGGCGCCTCCGTAGCCAGGTGGGAAGGAGCAGCAGTGCGTAGCACACGCTTCTTGATTAGACCGGGGTTCGACCCCGTCACCACCAAATACGGAGGATGCGGAAAGGTTAAGGAATGACCGCCGCATATCCTGGAGCAATATGGCCTTAGTTGCTAATGCTCCTAAAAACCAAACAACAACAACAGTTTCATATTTATATTTGGCAGTTACAAAATAGTTTGTTTATACCACACATTTCAATTTTTTCTCAAGGTATGTAATTTTTATAATGAAAAATATAACTGTGAAACTTTTTTATTATTATTATTATTCAGTTTATAACTTGCAGCTTCGATTCTCTATACGGTTTCAATTTTTTATCATTGCTTATAAACATCACGAAACTTACCTCCTAATCCGTATGGTTAAAACATGAAGAAATTAAAATGGGAAATTGTTTTCCCTTGGTTACAAAGTGCAATCTTTTACTGTGATTTGGAATTTAAAGTTTATTTCCAGAATTTCAGAATGAATTTTTATTTTTGTTTATTGTTGCATTATATTATATGTCAGATATGCTGTTATTATTTTTTTTTTCAATAAATTAATAATTATTATTTAGGCCTTATTTTATCTTTTAATCCAAATGTTTTGGGGTGGCAAATTTCATTTCGCCTATTGGCAAAACACATAGGGTCGCAGCGACCCTGTGTTTCGCAAAATATTAAAATCGTTATAAAGAATAACCAAGTAATTATTATTGTATCATTTACTAGTGATATATAAATACTAACATGTGTAATATTTTAAAATATTTTATTTATTCCTTACTACAATCGACTGCTCTTATGCTACGCAAGTACACTGGTAATTTTTAAGAAATTAATATTTATAAAGACAAAATATTTTTATGCAAATAATTTACACGATATAAATATCTTTAATAATAACGGAAACACAAACTTAATAATTTATATAATATGAAAATAATTTATTTTTACCTTAATAGCTTATAAATTAAATTAATTATTTCTTAGTTACTCCAAAATTTAAAAAAAATTAAAAAAATCACTCTTACAAAAGCACCCCGGATAAGTTTTGCACAGGACTCAACAAATTTTGGGGCCGGCCCTGTAAAGTACCATAGCAGAGTCCCAGCTGTTTTGCCAATGTCACGTATGGCGTGTGTCTGTTCCACTAAATTAGCTCGCACGCGTGCAATATTTTCGTCTTACCTAACCTGGGATAACTGCTCTGAACGTTTTGATTTTCATCTTTGAATTCGTAACCACTTAAAAGTTTGCGTTGTGCTCAGTTTGCTCTTAAAACTTCGTCATTAGCCTTTCGGGTGTTGCTATTACAGAACTTGATACAAACCTGTTTTTTTTTTTGTTGTTTTTTTTTTTTATCCATTTTCTAGACAAACGCAGAAAGCGTTACGATACTCAACACGATCACTGTCGGAGAAGCGTAAAATAATACGGAAGAGAAGAGAAGCAGAGTTGGCGCCTAACCTCTCACAAAGGTGCACCTACCACCATCTAGCGGCAGAGGTCCACACTATCATTCGCATTGCTATGACCAGGGATGTAGTTTTATCATAGGGTATTCAGTAGTTGATTTGAAAGTATATTAGTGGGAGATTCTAGAATAAAGAATAAACATTTTTGGCTACCTAACTACGTTTGTCTATCGAAGGTAGACTGAAACATAAGCCCTCGCAGCAGGGCCGTGCCGAGCCATTTTAGTACCTGAGGCAAGAATGAAAAATTTCGCCCTACTGTTAATGATGGCAACGTTGGCAATTATTTAATCTCTTTTTTTTTTTTGGCACCCCTTTCAGCTTTTAACCTGAGTCAAGAGCCTCGTTCGCCTGACCCTCGGCACGGCTCTGCCTCGTAGCACAGTTGGTATGATCACCCTCTTTCCCATTCTGGACGGTAAAGACCTGAGTTCGAATCCTCTCAATGGCGCGAGGAATTTTTATGGGTATTTTTCACAACGTGGATAGCATGGCTTTTTCTCACTGAAACTAAGGTTTTTTTTAGACACGCATTTACAGAACACAAGCAATTTACAGACATTATGTATGTGCAATATGTGCCAACATTGCTGATTTGCCTAAAGCCCTACAACCAACCAAAATGAAGCACATAATTAGATAAGATTAGATTAGCTACGTTTCAGTCATTTGGTGGTGAGGTTATTTGAATTAATTTTATTGTTTTTTTAAAAGTAGTACAGTACTGTACTTGTAATTATAATTTTTATGTTCTGCACGCACTATATTCTATATTTAAATTTAGCTATTTACCTCCCAAAATTTTTCTTGCTCTTGTTGGCTTTTATCTTCTTAATCTTGACATCATATAGTATACAGTTAACTTCATGGATCCGTCCGGTGTGCTCGTGACCTAGCATATGTCGGATTTATGCATGTCAAAAAAATTTTTTTTGCATCCAGGAATAATAATAATAGATGCATTCAGGTATGTATAGGAGTTAGTACACTACTAAATAGTATTCTCTCTATATATCCATCATCGAATCTAAATGGAATATGCTTAACCTTCTGAAAATCGAAATAGAAAATTTAACGAAACGGAATTCTAATTAATAAACCATCCTAATTTCAGTTATCAAATAGGTACATGACATCACAGAAGCGTGCAACAAGCTGGAAAGGCGTTTCCTTGCACTCTAGTCCATCCCGAGCATCGCCTAGAATCTAAAAAATCAGAAATTAATTTTATTTTTATGCTGTACTGTACAAGCAGTTTTATATTTTCTTTACACGTCTAAGTAAATTCAAAGCACTGATCGTGGCGCCATCTTCTGATAAACTTTCACAATCAAATACACAAACATAAGACTTGCAGTACACTAAACCTGGTCAAAATTTAATCCTGACATAAAGAAATATACGTCATTTATTTTAAACAAATATACGTCATTGAGGCTGACATAAACAAATATACATCATCGGCTGTTGAAATGCCATGAAAGAAACTGTACTATACTCGTTACAGTATCTTACTCAGAATACGCAACTTTCTAAAGGTGGGGGAGATAAATTTTTTTGTATATCACGATCTAAAATTCGAAAACAAGTTAGTTGATATACGCAGTGCATTACAGATCAGGAGCGTTAACAAACAGTAATAATGCATGATTTATAACAAAATATAAAAAGAGCAAAAATCAAATCACTTTTATGCATGAACCGAGAATATTTGCACTCCGCCATATTACCCAATAATAACTCCAATCTAGGGCCGAAAACAAACATATCGAGTAATTCAGCTACAATATATGCATAGCCCCAGTGACATGTATGAAAAAAGAAAACTGTCAGATTTGTCCGATTTTAATTAAATATCGAAATGTTCCACAAGTCTCTAAAAAAGAGATAAATATAAAATTTAATCAAAATCCGTCCACTGTGATTCCAAGTATCACATCCTAACGGACTGCCAGATAAATAACAATTGCAAAATTTCTATTGGTCCTATTTAAATTAAATTTGGGATGGATCGACAACTTTTTTTCTAAAAGAGCGAAATACAACACGCTTAAAAAATAAAACTGCAATACTTATATCAACATTGTATTAATAATTAATTAATATTGTATTATAATTAAAGTGATCCATAGTATTCCAATGCGGGAAACCGATTTTACAACCCCCTTTAAAAACAATATACACATATATATTTCTTTAATTTTTATTTATAAAAAATATTCACGTTCAAAGTAAAAATTAAATACATACACTTCTTTGAACTAAACTTATAAAATAAAATATGACACTTAAAAAAAGTAAAACGTGTGCATCCTGTACTCACGAAAGATGTTTTATTTGAAAACATCCTTGGTTTGGAAGAGGTTAGAGAAATGCATTTGTATAATAGATGACATCACGATCATACTTCCTGCAATTGAAGTATGATTGCAAGAATACAAATATGTGACCAGAACATTTGCATTTCCGTTACATTACACTGTTAAATGAATGCCGCTATAGATGTTTTCATATCAATAAATAAAAGCAAGCATACTTAACCTTAACCAAGCAATTAATGGTTTTAAAGGTCGTCAGCAATACAGTAGGTGCATATACGTATACGTGCCTACTGTATTCACTACGCCTGCTGAATGTAACAACTCAACTCTCGAGAGAGATTTTCATGAATTTGGAACTTTTAGAAAGATTTGTTGAGCATTCCAAATATCATTAAAATCGGACTAATAGAAATGCTACAATTATTTCTTTGTCGGTCCGTCAGCATGTAATAACACTTCCCAGTGGATCGATTCGCTCTGAAATTAGTACGTGCAATGTCTATTAAAGAGGGGCAGAATGTCTATTAAATAGACTAAACCCATCCTGTGGTGGTGGCGCGGTGCCCCCACTAACCCCCATCCCTCAAGAGTAAAGTCCGCAGCGAAAACGCAGCGGAGTTTAGTCTACGCGCGGCCCTAACCCTACCAAATTTTCGTGTGTGGACCCCTCGTCGCGAAGGGCGGTTTGTCTGTTGTGAGGGGAAAACCGGAGTCAATCCCTGGGAAAAACCTCATGACCACGGTTTGAGACCGCCAAACTCAATGATGAATTCCCCTGAGAAAATCCCCATAAGGGTATTGGCTGGAATCGAACCTCGATCAGCTATTCAGCAACGTTGCCACAAGGCTACCGTGGCCCCGTATGCTATCGCTTTAATTGTACTATTTCAAATCACATTTCTAACCAGTCGTGTGGTACCGTGACGTCATTGCTAAATCTCCTTTACATTCCATTGTGAGACACCGAACAGATGTTTATATATCAAAAACAAATATAGCTTGTATTTTGTTTTCACATATATTTGTTTTATTTCACAGAAATACCTGCATTATATAGGTATCTCTGTGAAATAATAAAAATAATATAATTAAATACATTTTTCCGCGGAGTGAATATTTTTTAATAATTCTTCATTATCTGCTATTTCTTCGTACAATTCTTCACAAGAATTAGCAAAATTGCACTTGTCCCATCTATAAGACAAAAGATGAATCAAGGATGCAGAATAAAATAAAAAAATGCAAAATCGTGATTCATGATACAAGTATGGAAGCTACATGTCCAATCCGGGACATTTTCCGGTACAGGATGCAATGCGGGACAAACGATTTAAATCAGGAATTGGGCTAATCTTTAGAATAGGTTCCCCCCCCCCCTCCAGACTGCCTCAGTCTTATGGTGTTTATCTCCCCTTCCTGCTGTTTTAATTAAAATAGCAAAACGAGTACCCGATTTAAAAACAGTGGAATAACACCCTAACTAGCACTAACCATAGCGGGTTAGGCATGTCAATCACTGGCTTCTTCCTCTTCTCGCCGCTATTTTGCAAGGTGAACCTGTTCTAAAGTATTACTCGGGGATGTCCCGCATAAACCGGCAAGTCTGGTCACTTTAATTATAATTAATATTATTAATTTTCATTATAATATGAATAGTATATATAGTAAAGAATAATTGTATTAAGAAGCTAATTAATCTTCACACTTTCTACTTACAATATATTTTATATATATACTGTATATATATAAAATACCTCCTTGGTCGTTTGTTCAAATTTTCACTTGGTACACATTCTTTCAATTATTACTCCCCCCCCCCCCCCCTACTTCGTTCACACAGCCTTTCGCTACCAGGGTACACTGTACTTTCTTTGCTTCTACCTTTTATCATATATTATATTCTGCACTAAATAAATTTGTTCATTTATCTTATAGACATTATGGCTGTAGGGTACTTTTTGCGATAGCAGTGTCCCTGAGCCATAACTTATTCTATTATAACTCTGTCTTATCTCTTTCTGCTTTCCTACATCTTTTCTATTACTTTATTATTATTATTACTGTATATATATATATATATATATATATATATATATGTTACCTTGTCTAACGAATCTCGGATCCTGCTGTTTCACATTGGTAGGAGAACTATAATATGAAGAAAACAAGCATTGGGTCTTTGGAGTTCTTCTTCCAGGAGTCAATATGCAGACTGACAGTTGCGGTGTAATGGTGGAGGAGTGTTTTCGTGGTACACATTAGGCCTGTGATAAAATCTAGAAGCCACTGGTTACCGGGAAATTTTTTCACACCAGGTGAATACCTTCATGGCTGCAGTGCAATCCATTTGCAAATAGGTTCTGCCAACAGTTTCTCGTTCCATACAAATTCTAGATATACGCGAGTGAATCTAGGCCATTGCGGTGACCTCCAAATGAGCACGTGTGGATGCGATGGAAAGAATTCTTTGCAGTAGATATCGGGGGGGGATTCCGAAGACAAAAAGGGTGCACTGCACCCTTTAATTCAGGCGCCCCTTGAACGTTGGCGTTCAAGGGGCGCCTGAAACCTAAAAAAGTTACAGCATATGAAGAAAATTTTGAAGGGGGCCAAATTGCGATTGGCACTCGAGAACCACATACCCTAGGAACGCCCCTGTCCGCAGCTATCCAATTTGAAACAATTCAGGAAAGCAATTAAGTCAACTTGGCTAGAATCCGTGTGCTTACTTTCAACACATCATTGAGTCACGTAAAATTTTTAAATTTAGGCTGTCTAAGGGTTAAAGGGGGAGGGCTATACTCCATATTAGGTAGTATACCTAATAAAGTAGCAACTCAGTGTATACAGAGCAGCGTCACTGAAAATTAGACTTTTTCGTCATCTCGAAATCTTGCAGTTAGGGTGGACTCTCGGTCTGGCCATAACTGCAAAAATTGATTTATAAATCTTAAAATTGCATAGTGATTCATGTTTCCGAACCAAATACGGACGAGAAGGTTGGAAATCTAATTTCTCATATACTAAATGCGCAATATAATGACCATAAGCATCTACCGTTTCAAAAAATTCCAGATGCAATTTTTTTAATATCTTGATTAATTTCTCAAATAATATCACCATAAATGTCATTAATATTATTCTTCCTAAAGGTAGCTTTGTCCGCAATGTTTTTAATTAAGAATGAACGAACAGCGTTTGCCACTTTTTGATGCACAGGCCAATAATACTAAGCAAATAGTAAAAACCCGAAATAAAATTGAAAAAGTGAGTGAGTAAGTTAGGGGAGATTACCGTACGTTTCAGCTGTAGGGTAACAGTCTCCAACAGCAGATTTTCGTGGATTCTAGACTGACTAAAAACTTCACACGCGTATCCACTTGTACAGAACCACTTAATGACGGCTACAAAAATAGAGGAAGAATGCGATTGGCCCGATTTGGACGTCAGTGAGAGCTGTATAGTAAGTTAGGGTAAATGAACATATTTCTTTTTTTTTTTTTTACCATACGTTTGAGCTGAAGTGTTACCGTCTCCAACAGCAGATTTTCATGGATTATTTCATGGTCAACAACAGACGACGAACAACTACGCACGATGTATTAACGGGTACAGAGCCACTTGATGGCGGCTACAAAGCTAGAGGAAGATTGTGATTGGTCACAGCTGAACGTCAGTGAGAGCTATATACTCTCGCTAGTAACTATTTCTAGCAGTCGGATACACTGCAATGTCTCTGCTTCTTCGAAAGAATAGTGATTGCTCTGGTACGTGTTTTGAATATGCAGTGATTTATGTGGATCGACTAAGAATTGCATGGCCATTGTATTTTGGACTGATTCGTTTGGCTGACTTTAAGTTGCGATGAGCATAATCGAGTGGTCAGAATTGATTATTTCGATTATACTCATATCATTAGAATGAGTCGTTCCAATGATATGAGTATATATAAAATCGATTATCTAAAATCATTCAATTATTTCATCTTATAACTGTCTGTAAGCTGCCTGGAAAGTGTGTTCTGAATCTTTGTGCCCTGCATGTGCTGACAGAAGAACCCCATGCCGTAAGGAGATACCTGGACAGGTATCCACTCACGAGGTCTCTTGGGGTGGCAGCTGAGGAGGACAATCAGGAGGGAGTAATGGTGAACCTCTCGATGTTTGTGTTGATATCTGGGCTGTGTTAGATTAATCAGGCTTCTAGGACCCTTCCCCCCCCCGGCAACGATTGTGAAGACCTGAATGATCTTAGAACCCTAGGTTGAAGGTATGGTTCTCACAGATGCAGTGAAACGCACGTCATCCCTCAATAAAAACAAGAACCAGTGGTGTATTCGGGCCGGAACAACGTTCGGGTACATTTTTTCTAAATGTCATAATAGAAAATCATTACATTTATACACATATTAACCCCACACGTTCACATTTGGTGAGTATGGGCTTGGCACACCCATACTGATATCAATCCTGAGCTGGATATCATCATTCTTCTCTTTCTTGGTGATTTCCTTTTGACTCTCTCTCTCTCAGGGTAACTCGGGGAATTTTTTTTTTTTTTTTTTTTTTGGCTGGTGCAGCATAAGCCTCAGGCTTCCTTGCACCATATAGCTGATAATAATAGGCTAATATTTAGTATATGGTGCACCCTCTCTATACTCGCCGACACCGCACTGATTGACGGGTGCTGACTCCGCCCAGTGTCACGTGATCTCCTGAACGTGCGGAAGCATCTGGCACGAGTGCCACGCCGTGCGTGTCACCAGTGTCATCTTTCTTCTCCAACATTCGCTGTTAGAAATGTCACGTCTTGTTAATATTTGATTAGCCGATTATTTAATTTTATCGCGGGGGTTAGGGGGCGGCATCCCCCACCAAAATTAAAGCAAAAAAAAATCATTTGTTCACTCGCATCAGCAATTAATTAATGTTAATTAATTAATTGTTAATTAGTTGATTAATTGTGGAGTCAAAATCCGTTAATCACTGCTTTCCCCCTGTTTTCCTGGCTGCCATTTTGAAGGGTGCACCATAAACTAAATATTTACCACAAATGGACAAAAATATAAATTTTGCAATGAAACTTGCATTTTAATTTGCCATGAGCTGAATGCTATAACTGATTGTTCTATGAACCGTAAGTCTGATTCAGTTACTGTACAGTCCATGGATGTGTCGTTATCATACAGTTTCTGGAGAACAAGCATTCCGGTACTATTTTTTTTTTTTTTTTTTTTTTTTAGCAATACACCTCTGACAAGAACCACTCGATTGTCTACGTCACTGAATATAAAGCTCTACAGTCTCTTAGAGGAGACTACTCCAGCCAGGCCAACAAGGGTGGAGAGGTCATCTTGAAGGAACTCCTCCCTGCAGGTAAGTCTGTACAACCCCACCTTTAAAGTGCCTCAACCCTAAGAATTCAGATACCACCATTACCTTGTCTACTCAAAGCATTATGACTACCCTAATAGTGAGTATGCCCTCTTGCCACCACATGGTGAGACATGCACTCTATAAGGTATCTGAATGCTGCAGGAGGTAAGTTTTACCATCACTAGAATTGCATCGCGTAGATCTGCAATAGTCCATGGTGAAGGATCCAAATGCCGGAGCTATCAATCTGTATAATTCCGAAGATGTCTCTGGTAATCATATAGGGCAAATTTGGTGGCCAAGTAGCACCTGGAAGTCACTTTCATATTTGGCAAACCACTTTCCAACATTACTGGCAATGTGGAAGGGTGCATTATGAAACTGGAACACAGTTGTTCCATCCGAGAAACTAGACTCCCTAAAATCTAGTTTCTCCAATACTACCACCCTTCAATCGATACGTGACAGTCATCCCTTTTTTTTTTAAGTTACATCACATCCCTTGCCCTTGTCAATCAAGTGCATGGTGTGGACCACATGCTACAAATCTGGAGTATCACATTTATCAAGTCTCACTGCAACATATCACCAGGGCCAATGGCTAAAATATGGGATGGTCATAATGTTTTTATTGGACAGTGTATTTTGTTTGTAGTATAATTGCTCATAAAGCTAACCTCCTAATTCACTCCATTGTTGGTGGAAAGTACTACCCAGGTCCAACTATTACCAAATGGCTTAACCCCGCCCCCTCAGCTGCCTTCCCTCTCTCTTCAGAACTTTGACATCCTAAATAGACTAAAACATTTTACACCCTAATGATATTTTGACAAGCATCAATGCAGTGTCCTTAGTTACTAATATGTCCCTTAATGCTAAAATCAGCCTTTGCTTGAAACCCACGTGCACACAGTCCTCCCTATGCCCTTTTCCATAAATGACATTTTCATCTGGTTTGATCAAACTCACAGTTGGCCAGGCCTATTTTCAGTTTCAAAGTGAGTTTTCCCCTTCAAACCAAGGGCCTCAGCATGGAACCTATCTTTCCCTTGCTTGCATAGGTCTTCATGACAGACCACAAAAGACCTGCCATTTCTACCTGCACACACGTTTAAGCTATGGATAAGTATTGTCAGTGACGGGCTCTTAATCTGGAACCATGACAGAGTGGACACTTTTATAGATAATACTGTTAATTCCAATTAAAGTGCATAGAAAGTGGAACCACTATTGTGAGAGCAGAGAAACTCCTGACATTGTTCTGGGAACTTTCTTCTGAGAGTTTTGCTATACTTTTAATTTTTGATATAGATTATACTGATTCATTGATTGAAACTATAAAATTCACAAAGAATAATTATAACACAAGGAACAATAACAAAATTTTAACATAAGTAAGAATTTAGTAAAACCATGACAATTAATATTAAAAGCAGAATGATAACATTGATTTCTCTTCCCAGTTCAAACCTCACTTTTGTTCATGTTTTTTTTTAATAATAAATTGTGATCAAAGTTTCTTTTCAAAATTGTTTATAAGTAAACTTATTTATTTAAATGTTTAAGTATATTTTTGTATAGTTTCAAGAAAAAATCAAATGGCCTGGAAACTGCACAGAATGTTTTCAATCTGGACAGAAAAAAATGTTTAGTAAGCAACAGGCATAAATTATGATTGTACTAATTTCCAGTGGTTCATTCATGGTAACATACACCATAAATGATACAAAAGGAAAATTAACAAATGCAATAATTAATAAAATGAAATAAAAACTACTTAATAAATAAATTTAAAAGTCATATATTAATAGAACTGACATGAATCACAATTAGCAATATTAATGAGCAATAAAATAACTAACCAATTTAACTTGATGGAGTAATCTCTAGGATGCAATCACTGGCACTGCTGAGGTGGATGTTCACTACCTTTAGCCCCAAAATTTCAGTTAAATGCAGGGGGCTGTCTCAGGTAGGGACTAAAGGGTCTATAGCTCTCCCAAATGGTCAAAATAATTTTTTTTTTACTTCTACATGATGGTTAAAGCTTAGTTTCACACACACACACTTTTAGAAAATGCCGAGATTGCTGCCTGGTTAAATATATCATACTGTCAGCAGTGACGGATTAAGGATAGTTGGGGCGCCTGGGCAAATTGTATTTGGGGGCTCCCAAAAAATAATAATAATAAAAAATAAATAAAAGTTAGGTGGCAAATAAATGAAATTTTGAATTTTTGCTTAAATTTTTTGCTTAAATTAATCAAGATTTTTATGATGTTTACTGAAAACATTAATCTATTATAGAACACTATAGGAAAATGTCTTGGCTTGGGGGCCCCCCAAAGCCTGGGGCCCCTAGGCACATGCCTCATTGCCTTAATGGGTAATCCACCACTGACTGTCAGCCATTCCTGCATATATTAATTTTTTTTTTTTTTTTTTTTTTTTTAATAGCATCCTTTCATTCTGACATTTTTTTTTTTTTAAATTCTGACAGACTGGTTAAAAGCAATTAGTAACAATGGATAATGCAGAAACAGGATTATTTTATGTTATTACCTAATAATGATAGGCTATGTGCTTCTTATTTCCATGATTAGTGTTTTACAAGCACTGAAAAAAAACACTTATCAAATTTTTCAAACCAGATGCTGAGTCATATGTTGTTACTTGTTATCAAGTGTGCAGTTCATTTTTTTTTTGCCACAAATGAAACTTCCAGTGAGGATTTGAGTTGTACCAAGTGAAGAGATATCAGCAAGCACCAGGTCCAAAAGGATTGGAAACAGCATTTAGATTATAAATCTCAGCTACTTAGTTATTCTATGGCTGCTGGTCTTTTTATAATATTGTTGTATTGGTTGCTTACCTGCAGATGTTACATTTACAGCATAATCAGTGTGGAGGTAAAAATTTTATTTGACTCATTAAATAATGCAACTAAAAACCAGCAAAAAATATGGTGAAGTTCAAAATTTATGCACATAATTATGTAAAAATAAAAGCTTAGTTTCAGTAAGACATGGCACACTGTTAATGAAAAAAAAAAAAAAAAAAAAAAGTAGGAAGGTATTAGTTCCCCCATGACAGGTTCAAGAATGTCATTCAAATATGCAGTTACATATCTTCAACTGTTCCCATTCCCTTTTAACAAACAGACTTAATTAAGCCTAGTCAAAAACACATCCTTACCTTTCAAAGAGGCATATTTTGGGATAATGCCAGCGGGCCTATTTGATTCTGTTTCTAGAGTGGCATATGTTCACAAATAGTGCACAAAATGATTTAAACAAAGTTATCATCATCTAATTGTAATTAGACAACAGTTTCATTCAGCTCTTCAGTCAAAAAAAAAAGGTGGGGGGAGCCAGAAAATTCAATATCACAATTTTTTTTAATTCTCACACTCTTCCACGAATGCTGGACATCAAATAAGGCTTTGTTTTTTTAATCAATGAAAACACATGGTTTTGCTTCTGTCATTTTAAGATCTCAAAATTGTTTTTGATTAGTAGGTGCCTAATTGCAAAATATTGACCCAAGATTCAGTCTAGTTGCTTTTAAAGCTAACAATACTTTCAAAAACAGTTAAGACTGACATTGAGATAGAATTAGAAGGGAAAAAAAATGATCCATCACTTCTTTACAGATTTGGAACTGTCCATGAGACAAATTACAAGTGCTTTTGCAGTCAATTGTAATTTTTCAATTCCATCTACAATTGTTAGAACAAGCTTCCATCTGTTGTTGTGGAAGTGGACAGTTTGAATTCAAGGAAGAACTAGACAAATTATTGGAACATTTTTTATTTGGAGCATTAGCAACTAAGGCCATATTGCTCCGTGATATGCGGTGGTCATTCCCTGACCTTTCCGCATCCTCCATATTTGGTGGTGACGGGATCAAACCCCGGCCTAATCAAGAAGCATGTGCTACGAAATGCTGCTCCTTCCCACCTGACTACGGAGGCGCCTTTATTGGAAGGGAAGGGCAGGTGATGTGGGAAGTTTTTTTTTTTAATAACATATGTTTGAACTCTATAATGGTGGGCTAGGTGCTTCTCACTTCCATGATTGGTGTTTTACAAGCACCGAACAAAAAACACTTATCAATGCCCAGACTGAGCTTCTTCTTGCAACTCAATAATCCCAGCAATTTTTAAGGCTATTTCACCAAAACATAAAATGCACAATTCTTTTATTTGCTTCTTTATATAATTCAGCAAAACAGAACAATCCTGGCTTATCAGTATTGTTCAACATTGAACACTTTGGGATCTTCTTCTTCTTCTTCAAAAGTTTAGATTTCTTCTCAGTAGCTTGTAAATGCTTGGACCCTGAAGATAAATATGCTAGGAAAAGCCTTGTCTGTAGAAGTTCATTATTTAGCTTTTAAACTGCATGTTGAAGATTATATTTGGGATAAAAGATATTGTGCTGCAGTGAGGCTATTCTAAACCCTGTTTTTTTGTTTTTTTTTTGAGGAAAGAATTTTTAGCTGTTGAAATTCCAGGACTTACTTTGTGAATATGGGTGTACTTGATCTCAGACTTAAATAATTTTTTGGTATTTTTTTTATTCCTTATGGCACATTCTCAGCAGCCTACTGTAGAAATGAGAAGTGAATAGCTTACCATCATCTAAAGAAATTATCCTGATTCTGCATATCATGCCAACTTGTTGTTTTTAATCAATCAATTAGCATAAAAAATTGTCAAAACTAAGATTTGCTATTTAACTTTTAAAAATGTTTAATGTATGCAGGAATACCGGCATAATATAATATTAAATTTGGAATGAAGGGGATGGTTGTTGTAGGAGCACTAGCAACTAAGGCCATACTGCTCCATGTATATTGTCTGAAAATTGCATGTGTTCCGAGATTGATTTTCTGAACTCCAAGAGAAACAAAAACCATTCTACCCTCGCCTGAGACCAACTAACTCAGCCACATTTTGAAAAAAGCCCATAAAAATTTTTGACATCATCAACGGGACTTAAACTCAGGGCTTTTCCAGATGTAGGGAGGAGATTGATCCTACCAACTGTGCCACCCACAAGGGCAAACAGTGTGGTAACACCAACTCAGTTATTAGTAATCCATCAAATTAAATTGTTATTTCATTGCTAATTAACAATGTTACTAATGGTGACTAATATCAATGCTGTTAATATTGATTGATGCAACTGGTTGTAAATTTGTGTTTAAGTAGTTATTTATTCTTGCTTTTATTTTGATATTATATTGCTCTTAGGATTTATACTGCCATGAATTTTTAAAATTGTACAATCGTATTTTACACCTGTTGCATTACTAAATAGTCTCTCCTGTCCTTAATATATACTACTCTACAATTTACAAATAATAATATAAAAAATGGTTTGCCAACAGTACACAATTAAATATATACAGTATAAGCACTTATTCAAAACAGAAGCTCTGTTGATACAAGGCATGTGCATTACTATTCAGTGGGTTTTGAAGGCTATGTCAGTTCATGCTCTTACTCTTGCTTGAGCATATGGACCTCCAGATCTGTCACAATCATTAGCAGATGGAGTTTATAAAAACCTAGTCAATCTACTGGCCTGACATAGCCGAGTGGTTGGGAGCAAGATGAAGTCATGGGCTTTGAACCACTGGCCTGTGGTTCAAAGCCCATGACTGCTAAATACAATTAACAATTCTATTTGTGATTTATTGTAAACTCCTCTGATTTTGTGGTCAAGCCAGATTATAAATAAGAACATTTAACACAGCCAACCCAGGTGATAGCAGCAACAAAAACATTGTTAGGTTCACTGACCCTCCCACCTTGATTATTCTCTTCTTCGACCTCAGAAGCCATCCTAGGAGATTCCCCAGTTACCTCAGCTCCCCTTCACACGCGCACACACCACACTATCCTTACTCAAGTTCAGAATTACTTCTTACATCACCCAATGCTCCCAAAGATAAGTTAAATCCAACTTACCAAACCAAGACTCGTCTATCCAATGCCCACAGGGATCACTTCTTCTTTTCCCAATAATAAGCATGCTGCTTGTTCGATAAGGATAGATCGCCTTTCCATCTTGTACTTGGCCTTCCTCTACTTCGTTTTCCGGTGAGTCTCCAGTTCTTTACTATTTTTGGTCCCCTATCGTTTCTATTCTATTTATATGTTTCTCCCATTCCTTTATTATTTCCTAATTTCCTCATTTTTAACTTAAATTGGTTAATTGATTTGATTAGCTTATTATTATGTTATATCTCCCTAATGTAGGTTCCACTCCATGACAGGTACTAGTACCAAGTGCACAGGGTGGTCGTTACATCTGTTGTTATTGTTGGTTGAGAAACTGACTATCCTGCAGGTGTTCAGGATTGCGACTTTCTGGAGTTCCTTATATGTGTTCTCTGAGAGAACACATATAAGGAACTCCAGAGAACAACAGATCTCTCAGAGATCTGTTGTTGCTAGGCTGTTATGTAGGGTCTTTTGCACCATACTGGTGGTTGACATGTTAATCAGGATGGTTGTTACTTGTTTCATATGCCACATCTCTTTGATCTCCTGTCATAAGGCCATGTACTTCCTGATCTGTTCCTCATGGGTCTTCTGGAAGTTGCCAGTGTTGGGTACAACTATGTCAATTAGATAGGTAGCCTTTTCCTTCTTGTCTGCAAGGGTTATGTCCAGTCTGTTGTGCTGAATTGTCTTGTCCATTATTATGGCAATGGCCCAGTACAGTATCTAGGTTGGGATCTCTACTACAGCCTTGGGTTTAACTTTGATTAACTGGTATTTCCTTGCTAGCTTCTGGTGTATTATCCTGCTACCTGGTCATTTCTATGAGTGTACTCTGTCTGGATGATCACCTTACATCCTGCGGTGATTCCTTGGATTATTTCTGAGGCCAGGTGGTATCGTCATGTGTCATCGGACACTCCAGGCTCCTTGACAATGTATTTTCTATAGTTCCTGATGTTGAATAACTGGTCTTGGATGGCATGCATGAATCCTTCAGTCTCGGAGAAGAGCATCACACTCGCATTGGAAGTCATTTTATCTATGTGGTCTAGTGGAGGTCGTTGTGTCTACCATGAAATGTCTTCTTTGCCCATCTTTCTAGCTTCATTTGTTTCATCTAGGTGAGGGTGGGGACTCCTCACTCAGGTTTAGTGGGATATGCTGCTTGCCTTCCTTCCTCATGGTCTGGGAGAGTGCTGCTGTGTTTTTCTGGAAGTAATCTTTCTGGTTAGCTATCGGTCTTCTATTGCTCAATGAAGGCCATCAGGCCCCCTTACTCCTTCTTTCCAAACTATTGTCAATCTCTCAGTGGATGAATTTGGGTGGTAATGATGGCTCTTTTTCATTGTCCTTGTCTTTCTCATGATATGCTCCAGGTCAGTGTTAACCCAATCTATGATCCCAAAGGAGCATGTTACCACTGGGACTGCATAGGTGTTTATGGCTTTAACCATCTTCCCTCTGCTTAGCTTTCATTTGAGCAGGCTTCTGAGTCTGTGATGGTATTTTTCAATCAGGAAGGCCTTGATCTCCTTAAGCTCTAATTGCTGAGCCTGCATCATCCCCAGATATTTATAGGTCTCTCCCCTTGTTATGGCTTCGATTTCTTCAGTCTGTAGCTCCCGACGTAATCCGTCAGTGTTGCATTTGTTTAGACCAAATTCCATCCTTATATCATTGCTGATTTCTTCGATGGTCTGGAGTTTCTTCTCTGTTGCCATGAAGAGCTTGATGTCGTACATGTACATCATCAGGTGGAAACAGTGTACAGGTTTTTCTTTCCTTCTTTGTTGTATCCATACTTGCTATTATTGAGCATGGTCAACAGTGGGTTGAGTGCTAGACAACTACACTGGGCTCAGGGCATCTCCCTGAAAGATTCCTCTTCTGATGGGAATTGGTCTGGTTGTGATATTCTCGACATTGATGGTGGTACTTCATTTCACCATGGGTGCTTCTAAGAAGTTTGTCACTGCTGAATTGACTTTTTATACCATCACTATGCCTCATAGCTGACTATAATGGCAGCTATGAGGTACAGAGTTGAAGACCTTGCGGTAATCGATGTTGGCCGTGTACAGGTTGTGTCTTGTAGACTCAGTCTATAACTGTGGCATCAATGGTTAATGGCTCCTTGCATCCTTTCTGCTGTTCAGCCATGAAGTTCTAGCTCTCCAAGAGGTCTATTATATTCTTGATTATGCAGCTGGTTATGATCTTGTACATCTTTGGGAGAGAGTGATTGGCCTGTATTTCGCCGGGTTTCTTGTATCTTGGCCTTTAGCTTTCAATTATGTGATTCCTTGAGTAAGAAACTCTGGGATGATATCATTCATATGAACTGCTCTACTAAGTGCTTGTGTGTGCAAGTGAGCTTCTTGTACCAATAATTGTGGACATTATCTATTCCTAGGGTTCACCAGTTGTGAGATTTCCTGATTGACTGTTGTACTTCTTCCTCCCGAATCTTCCATTCTCTCATTTCTTGTACATCCTTGGTTTTCTTCAGTTCTAGTTCTATCTAGGGAGCTCGGCCATTGTGTCTTACTTCATTCTCCATATGTTGCTCCAGAACTCCTCGATCGGCTTCTGATCCATAGGTCTGTTTCCATCCTTCCTGGCTTGTCTGATACTCCTATAGAAGGTTCTTTGATTTTCATCGAAACTTCGGTTGCTTATTTTATTCTCAGAGCTCTCTTTGCCTCGGCGTAGTTTCTTGCTGAGGACGAGGAGGTTCTGCTTCAATATGTTTAAATATTCTCCTATTCTCTGAATTTTGGTCTGCTGGTTGCTGGTTGCTCCCTTGAGGGTGCTCTTCACTTTTTCTAATCAATATCTTACTCCTATTACCTCGTTGGTACTGGTTCTGTTGTCCTATCTTGACTCTTTATTCTTTTATCTTCTGCTGAAATCTTCTTTCCCAAGCTGGCGATTCCTTGTTTTTTCTTCGATTTTTCTGCTGCTGGTCCTCGTTTCTCTTCCATTAATCCTAGTGGCTGCCGTGGCAGCACAGTATACGGCCGGTGTTATGCACCATTGTTGTCCAGGTAATATGGTATTATTTGCCGATTAATGTAGTCTGTGACTCTCCACAGGATTCTATTGGATCCCTGTTTATTGTTATTATTGTTGTTCTTATGTTATTTCTCCCTGATTGGGGATTCCACCTCGTCAAGTGTATTGCTACCAAGGACACAGAGTGGTAGTTGTTGTGTCTGGTGTTACTGTTATTATTATTAGCCATAGTGCAAGGAAGCCTAAGGCTTATGCTGCACCAGCCAAAAAAATATTTCTGAATTACCCTGAGAGAAAGAAAGAGAGAAAACAAGAGTCAGGAATAAAAGGAAATCACCAAGAAAGAGAAGAATTATGATATCCAACTCAGGACCATGGATGTGCCAAGCCCATACTCACCAGATGTGAGCCCCGGGGGTTGGTCTAGGAATCTTGTTGGTCGCAATCTTGAACACCTGCACTGTCCTGCAGGTGTTCAAGATGGCGACTTTCTGGAGTTCCTTGTAGGTGTTCGCTGGAAGATCTGTTGCTGCTAGGCTGTTATGTAGGGTCGTTGGCACCATACTGGTGGTTGACACGATGATCGGGATGGTCGTTACTTGTTGCATATGCCACATCTCTTGGATCTTCTGTCTTAGGTTCGTGTACTTCCTGATTTTCTCGTCATGAGTTTTTTGGAGGTTACCAGCATTGGGCACTGCTATGTTGCTCAGATGGGTAGCCTTTTTCTTCTTGTCCACAAGGGTTATGTCCGGTATGTTGTGCAGGGCTGTCTGGTCCGGTATGTTGTACAGGCCGTCTTGTCCGTTATTATGGCGCAGTCTGAGAACAGGTTGGGCGCCCAACAATACAAGGACCTCAGATTAGTATTAATCACCAAGATTCAATTCATCCCGAGAAATAATGAACACCACCTTCTGGAGTGTGCCGAGACTTTCAGAGGCTTCTCAGACTTTGCCCAGGCTGTATATGCTAAGCGACAAACTTTACCACAACCACCAAACCCAACAATGGAGTAAGTGCAAACAACAAAACACCTAGAAAAACCAACTACAAACAGCTTCCTCCCAACCCAACGGTTGACGCAACAACCACAACTGATCACAAGAATTAGTGACAACCGGCACTGCACACCTGACTTAAACCAGAGATAAGACAAAAGGAAATTAATCCCAAGGAAAGGATAATCATACTTGACCAAGCACATGGATGTGACAAACTGACCAGCACCACAAGGAAAGAACAACCAAGGCATTAGCATTAGTAGAGGCATATGATGCAAGAAAGCAAGCTTATGCAGCAACAGCCAAAAAAAACCCACTCCAATTTCACCCCTCCGTTCGTTCGAAATACCTGTCCAGCTGAGCCTTAAATTTATTTAGGCTATCAACTTCCACAACAAGGGATGGAAGTCTGTTCCACCAACCAACTACCTGCTGGCTAAAGGTAAATTTCCGCACATCTATCCTACATCTGTCTTTCCTCAATTTGAATTTATGCCCTCTCGGGTGATTATTCTGAGCAAGAGGAAGAATCCCATCGGCATTGAGCATGCTCAAACCATTCCTTATATCTGTGTGACACCACGTCTCTGATATCCCAACAATATCTGCCTTTGATGTTTTGAGCAATACCTCAAATTCATCAAATTTATTTACCAAACTACTAGCATTGGTGTACATGCAAGTATACATGCACCTGTTCTTATTCTTAGCTACCCTAACATAACCCATGTGTTTACTTGTACCGCAATGACTCCCAGCAGTCTCTGAAATATCCTGCATCTTGTTTTCCAGGCTGCTGCTCATTCCAAGAGAAGCAGTGCAAGAATCACTTTCACCTCTGCCAGTGGCTACTGTTAATCTATTAGACCTTGTATCACCCCCAGGCTAGCAGTTTTCCGACCCACCTAACACTGCCTCTATAGCATCAGCAAATATTCTTTCACCCTTTCTATTTAAGTGTATCCCATCCCTGTAGAAGCAGTCTCTTCTGTTAACAAGTATAAACCAGGCTGAAAAAATTCAACCCCTTGAGCCTTGCACAATCTTTCCAGGGCCGAATTGATCGACAAGGCTCTCATCATATACTCCCTCCTATCGTCTCTGGGCAGAATTGCAGACACTTTCAAATTCAACCGTAATTCATGGCTTTTTTTCAACAGTGACCTGTACTTGTTAAGTAATTCCACCGGTCTCCTACTCTTAATATCATTAGTGCCAACGTGTACAACTATATCACCTTTTGTGCCTTTAAAAGATGATATCCTCTACAACGTCATCAACCTTTGCCCCTGGCAGACATACCCTGGTCCTGTTCCACTTATCCTTTTTAACAAAGCGTGTTCCCCATTTCCCTGACAATAGAGTCACCAACAACTACTAGTTCCTGTGGGACCAGTGCGTTCTGCCTTGGGGGTTGCCGCTGTTTGCGTGATGACCAAGTGCAAGCTCTGGCGTTGATGTCGGAAGCTGGGAGGTTGATGGGCCCCTCAATTTAGATCCTTCGAGGGCATCCACCCTGTCCTTCCAGCTCTCATATAGCCCCATAACAACGCTGTGTTGTCTCCTGATTTCCTTACATCGCGCACACACAAAAACATCCCCCATGGAAATATCATGTCCAGTACCCGATTGTCCACAAACATCAAGCAAGCAGTGCATTTTAAAAGGCTGTGATTCAGAGGGCAACTGACCCCCTCAGTTCTCCTCTGAGCCACAGCACTCCCATTAGCTTGAGCCTTTTGCTTTGCTGCTCTGGTCTGAATCATTATTTCGATTTAATTTCAATAAAATTTCAATTTCAGTACAAAATTATAACCCTAAACTTGTATCCCAACACAGTTATAACGCTATATATATTTTTCAGTATCGAGTATTATCTACGAGTTCCGTTTATATAACTTCCGTCCGTATCAAGTTATGTATTAATTCATTACGTAACGTAATGAATCTACGTCGTTATATGTATTTAGTTAAAAAGTACAATTTAATTAACAATGAAGTTGAATACGATTAATAGATTTTACTGATTAATTGAGAATATTATATACTATACTATACTAAGCTTACGCTATCTAGTTCGGGATATAACGTTGTATCCTATAACAAAGACGGAAAGTTACGAATGGTAAATATACGAACACTTAAGGATTAATTAACTTCCAAATCTCGCTGTCTCAATTCAGAATAAACTAAGGGTCCTGACTAGGTCTATAAGCTACTTATAGAAAATAATTTAATATAATAATTGGCGAATAAAGCGGCTAAATATGGCTAAAAAACTTCTCGTTCAGTGGAGCTACAACTTGTAACACATGGATTTGATACCCTTACCGATACTAAGTAATACCTACAAAATCTCTAAGTTAAACTTTAAACTGAGTATCGCAACTAGGAATATAAAGCTACTCTAGAAAATAAGTTAATATGCCAATTTAAGCTAATAAAACAGCCTATACAGCCTATACTGCTCCTGGAATAGAAAAAAACTTCTCTATTCCAGGAGCAGTAAAAACTTCGCTGGTACAAGGCTACTCTCGTTTTCCCCTATTGGAACGAAGACCAGGACAACAGCTGACCTCTGCCTAAGCCATACAGCGACTCAGGCTGGACACCTAGTCCAGCATTCTTCCAACCCATATCCCTGGCAGGGGGAAATAACTTTTTGGCAGCGCCCCCATCTGCCATCCGAACATCCCTCTGATGTGGCATCGGCATGCCACACTGGCTATAGCAAGGGTCATCTCTTCTACCGACCCCTTACTTCTACCCCCCAGTCTTCAGCCTCCCCTCCCTCCCACTATTATCTTTCATCTAGCGTATAGCCCAGACGTCTAAATTTAAAAACAACAAAATTTTACCTGACGTATTAGTCCTTTTAACACATTTCTCTAGCGTTCAACCCCAACCAGCGATTTCCTAACAGCAATCTCATTAAGCATTTACGTCAAACGTGTGAATTTTTCTTTTTTTATTATTATTTTTAATTTTTTTATTTATTTATTTTATTTTTTATTATTATTATGTTTTTAATATTATTTATTTTTTATAGGCCTTGGCCACTGAAATCCCAGGAAACTAGGTGGCAGGACCTACCAGAGCAACTTGTGATACTGGATACACCCGGTTAGCCTCCAAGTGGCGAGGTATGGGCAACGTCGGGCTTCATTAGGGGCCTGGCGGCCAATAAACCGGCCAAACAATGGGCACATCACACTGAACAGACATGGCCCACACATAGTGGCATATGCGGCTGTTGTTTGGTTTTCTGTGGTAACTAAAACTAGGATTCGATCGAAACTTTTATCGCTTCAGCGCTCTATGTTATTAACTTTATTGAAAGTACCTAGAACAGCGTCTACAAACGCCCTACAGATAATTGCTGTTACCATGCCATTGGATTTATTTATTGTCTACAGAGGGTTTTTGTACAAATTGAAAAAGGGTACATCAATAACGTTTTTGGATATTACAATAGATTTGGAGAATAATATTAAAGAAGAAAAACAACGAATATGGAACAAATTAATGGATTTATGGCAGACCAGATGGGAAAGTGGTGATGTTGGAGCTGTGACGAGGAAATATATTCCCCAGGTGAACTATGCATTGGCAAAAACCGTGGCATCTTGGTTTACGCCTTCTATGTACACTTCTTATTTGTTAACAGGACACGGCTCACTTAGGGCCAAATTATATGAGAGAGGGTTGGAGACAGATCCTTTCTGTACATGTGGCGAGCAGGAGACTTGGATGCATGTAATTTTTTTATGTCGGGAGTATGAAGACCAAAGGCGGATTTTGATGGCGCATATTCCTGACTTATTATTTGATACAGTGCATTTGCTTATTGCAAATCGTGACTGTTTTTATTTATTTCAGGAGTTTTCAGCTGCTGTTTTTGCAAGAAGAACTGTTCTCAGAGCCTTTCTTGAGAGGCAAACCTAGTGTCTTAATTGTCTTCATGGAGTTTCACTATTTGTTTCTACATCTGGCTAGCAGCTGGGGTGCTGGACCTGATTCATTGTGTTGGGTCTGGTGCTCTGGTTAGTTGTCTTTTGTGCTGCGATCATGAATACTCCATTCTGGATTCTGCCGTGCTGGATCAGATTCATTGCGTCGGGTCTGGTGGTCTAAAGGTTCTATTATCCATGGCGTACAGTTGGAGATTGCTGGATAGTACCGTTATTGGTTTTGGAGGTTCCAGTGCATGTGAAACAGCAACTGAGGAAATATTCAGTTGAACTGTGATTTTTAAGGTTTATAGTTATTGTTGTTTTATTATATATATATATATATTTATTATTTTTTTATTTATTTATTTTGTTTTCCCTGCTGGCTCCCTGGTATGGGCAACCCGGGGCGCGGGATTGCTGGCACTCACTGGTATTGCACTACCTCCAGTGGGTGCGGGATTTCAAGTGCGAATAGCGCTACAGTAAAATCAGACTCAGGAAATTTAACATACTTTTTAAGGACTGCTTTGTAAAGACTATATATTCCCAAGTTCTCAAGGTAGATTTGGACTTATGCCTGGGAGCTACCCTGAATAAGAACACGCTTGCGCACGCACGCACACACACACACACACACACACACACACACACACACACACACACACACACACACACACACACACACACACACACACACACACACACACACGAGAGTTTAATGTTTGTCAGAGCATATAATTATATGTAAATATATCTTGTATATAAATCATGTATATACTTTTATGTACATAATGTTGAGACTATATTGTGTGTAATTAATAAATGAATGAAATGAAAATGTCATTGATACAGCATAGAATTTGGGGTGAGCTTGTGAATTGCTGGCAGCAACGTTGGAATTTGAGTGAGTATGGAACCATTACAAGAGGCTTCATTCCAGCCGTAAGCTTTGCAATGGACAGGAGGGTGTCTTCTTGGTTTGCTCCCACCATGACCACGAGTTACTTAATCACTGGACATGGCTTAAGGGCCAAACTATTTGAAAGAGGATTAGAACCTGACCCCTACTGTTCGTGCGGTGAGGTTGAATCTTGGAGACATGTCATCCTTGAATGCGGACTGTATACTTCAGAGAGGCAGGAATTACTAAATAGGTTACCAAACCTCACGGAGAATAATTTACCTCTCTTGGTTCACAGGTGGGACATCTTTGCTTTGCTTCAGGAATTCTCGACCAAAGTTTTTAAAAGAAGACAGGAGTTAAGAAATCTATTGCAGGATACCAATTAAGGGAAGTGCTGCACATTTGGCGACAGAACACTTCGTGTAATGTCATCTTTATAGGATGTTTCTTGTTTACAGTGGGAGATGATCTTCTGCTCCTGGATACCCAAATGCAGGCTTGCATTTGTGGATGGACTCTAAGTGGAGATAATGATCTAAGTGTTAATGTTAATGTTTCTAAGTGTTATTGTTAAGTTAATGTCATTCTAAGTGTATGTATTTGCTATTTACATGTAAATAATTGTATAATGTTGCTTTTGTTTCAACAAGTATACATTGTTCATAGTTGAAATTTTTTTTTATTATTATTATTTATTTATTTTTATTATTTTTATTATTTTTTTTTTTTTTTGCTGGCCTCCAAGTTTTTATTTATTTATTTTTATTATTTTTATTATTTTTTTATTTTTTTGCTGGCCTCCAAGTTTGGGCAGCCTTGGGGGCGGGATTGCTGGCACCTACCAGTATAGCACTACTTCCGGTAGGTGCGGGATTTGTGCATTACAGCACACACAGAGAATGGTTGATCCAAGTGTTGGTTAATCCCTGGTGGAGAAATGGCCTGACATAACGCTCTTTTTTCAGGCCTGTTTTGCAGACGTTCTGAGCTTTCACAGGAGTAAAAGGTGGAGATGGGCTTATGTCTAGGAGCCACCCTTCATATCAGGACACACACAATCAAATGTACAGAAAGACTACAGTATATATAAGAGTATGTATATAAAATCTGTATTAGATAGTATGAATCAGAGCTGTAATACTCAATATGTTCTTACGTTGATGTACGTTTAATGTACTAATAAAATCTGTATATAAATATTGTATATAAACTATTATTATTATTATTATTAGCCATATGGTGCAAGGAAGCCTGAGGCTTATGCTGCACCAGCCAAAAAAAAAAAAAAAAAAAAAATCCTGCATTACCCTGAGAGAGAGAGAGAGAGAGAGAGAGAGAGAGAGAGAGAGAGAGAGAGAGAGAGAGAGAGAGAGAGAGAGAGAGAGAGAGAGAAAGAAAGAAAGAGAAGTAGAAGGGAATCACCAAGAAAGCAAGAAAGAGAATAATGATGATATCCAGCTTAGGACCCTGGGTTTGCCAAGCCCATACTCACCAGATGTGAGCCCCTGAGGTTAACTGATTAATATATCTTGAGAATGTATATACAGTTGTGTGTTAATAAATAAAAAATAAAAAAAATGTCATTGATACAGTTACTCCTCAGCTGAGACTGCGTTTTTTTGTTCCTCAATAACCGTATGTATTTTGCATGGACAGTTCATACAATAAAGGATTTTTACATCACTTCTCGCTGTGTTAAGTGCTTGCAGTACGGGCATTCTGCTCGGTACTGCAGGAAATCTACTCAAACTTGTGGACATTGTGGCCTACTTGAACATCAGGCCGCATCATGTCCTTCGCCAGATGCCCCAGCTTCTTGTCCGAATTGCAGGCTCCCCAAAAAAGTTCATAAACATTCTTATAAAGACCATAATTGTCCTGTTTACCTTGCTGCTTTGGAAGCTATTAAACTGAGAACCAACCTTGTCCCGTGTTGATTCAGCCTGTCTTCTACTTCTTAAATAGGATTAATTACAACTCCTTCAATCTGTTGTTGGAGTTGGTCCTTGTGATTTTAATTTAAATAATTGTTTAGCCCACTGAGGATTAATTGTATATAATTTTGGTTTCTTTACTATGGACATTCTGTGGCGATCTTAATTTTGAGGTGATTGAAGTTGATTTGTATAGAATAGATTTTAAGTTGATTATGTTAATTGTGTTTTTTTTTTTAATTGAAAATTATTGTATATATTGTTCTATTCTGTTAGTTTGCAGAATAGTCTTTTGTTTTTTGTAAATTAAGGCTGTCTACTTTTTAAGTAGTTCTATGATTAGTTGCCAACTGAATTTTGTTGGTGGGACTGCCCTGGTTCACAATTGTTGGACTCGCAGCCACTATGGACATAGTCGCCTTTATGATTGTTTTTGTTATTTGTTAATGAAAGATAAATTTATACTGATAATGGTGTTAATTGCTAAATTCTAATTATTCTAATTATTTTTAATTGTTTTTGATGTTGATTTGTATAGCATAGATTTTAAGTTGATTATGTTAATTGTGTTTTAATTTAATTGCAAATTATTGTATATTTTGTTGTATTCTGTTGGTTGCAGAATAAACTTTTGTAATTGCAAATTAAGGCTATCTACTTCATAAGTAGTTCTATGTGATTAGTCACCAACCGAACTTTGTTGGTGGGACTGCCCTGGTTCACAATTGTTGGACTCGCAGCCACTATGGACATAGTCGTCTTTATGATTGTTTTGTTAATTGTTAATGAAAGATAAATTATATTGAAATAGCCTTAATTGCCAAATTCTAATTATTTTATTAGATCGCTTTTCCTCTGACTGCCTTTTATTGGTACTGGCTGGTTGGATTTAAGGCTAGCATTTTCGCTGTTTATCTTCGGGGAGTACTATGTGTTTGTGTCAACTTAGGTTGACTGGACTTTTCTTAGCTGTTCTTTTGTTCACACCATTTGGACATAGTTGCCTATTGCTTGCCTCGCTGTGGGTCTTATGTATTAGTGGTAGTTGTAGTAGTAGCAGTGGCATGTGATTCAAGAAAGCATGTGTATGAGCTTATGCAGCATCAGCCAAAAAAAAAAAAAAAAAAAAAAATCACACCATTCCCTCCAAATGCCTGTCCAGTTCCTCCTTAAATTTATTCAATCTATCAACTTTCACAACGACAGATGGAAATTTGTTCCAGCAATTAACCACCCGCTGGCTAAAGGCAAATTTCCGCACATCTATTCTACATCTGTCCTTTCTTAATTTCAATTTATGCCCCCTTAGGTTCGTAATCTGAACAAGTGGAAGGATCCCATCAGAATTCAGCGTGCTCAACCCATTCAAGGCCTTATACACCTCAATCAGATCACCGCGCAGGTGCCTAGTCTCCAGCCACTCCAATTAGCAGAACTTAAGCCTCACTCTCTTCGTAAGAGGATCCCTTCATTCCCCTCACCAATCTTGTTGCCCTTCTCTGTACACGCTCAAATAAATCTGCATCCTTCCTAAAATGAGGCCTCCAGACCTGTACGCAGTACTCAAGGCGTGGCCTGACCATTGCCTTATACAGAGGGATAATCACCTCCTTTTCCCTCCTAGCAGTATTATTTTAATATATTTTGCTTTGGGGTTTTGCCTTGTTCTTGCTCATACTTGTTTTGCCTTGTTCTTGCAAATACTGGGTTTAACATTGCTCTTGTTTGCTTTTATCTTAATTCGCCCCGTAGTATATAATTGGGCCATTTACCATGTTCTATTAGACTTTGTCACTGATTTACTCTTTTACTAATTGAGACTTACTTTAATCTTCTGTTTTGCTAATGGCAGGCTCAGGTTTTTGAACTGGAATTTTCATCTTAATAAAATTTATCTAGTTCTAATGAATTTTAATATCTTTACTTCTGCTGTTTTGCAACAGCTGTCCGATCATTCCTATGGTCTTTTACCATAAGTTTTGATTTGAGACTATTTTTCTTTTTCTAATCATTTTAATTCTTTGTCACTTATTAATTATTTAATTAAACCCTAAAGGAGTTTAGGGTTTAATTCGCATGGGGGAAACCTCTCCAGGGGTTTCCCCCATACGATCTTGTTTCTGGTTCTGGTTTCTGGAGTCCTGTTGCTTGCCTTGTTGCTTTTATATATGCAGTATTCATTTGGGGGGGGTGTCATTAATTCAAATTTCCCCTTACTTTCGCTATAGTAGTTGCTGGCTGCCTCCTCGTGGCTAGGGACGGGAGCGGGAGGTTGGGGCATCTCTTTGCCCTCGACCTCCTGCTGCTAAAGCCAGGTGCTTGCATACACACAACACTACCAACATATTACTCAACACTAGTTCACATATTCCTATCCTTTGATCATTATCTTTTCTTATAAATTCTCTCTTTTTTTTTTTTTTTTTCATGCTGGCGTTTGGCAGATTGCCTTATTAATACTGCGGATAATAGGGGAAACCCTGCAGGCCGCAATTAACCCTACAAGAATACTTTGAATACTTTGTCCTTGATACAGGGGCATGGTTCCTTAAAAAGTAAGTTGCATCAGTTTGGTTTAGTGGAAGATCCTTACTGTGTTTGTGGAAGGTTGGAAACATGGCATCATATCTTATATGAATGCAATTTGTATGATGAATTTAGATTAGACTTATTTAATTTGGTACCTAATTTTATAGGGGTTCTGAATTAATTTGGCTGTCTAATGAAAGGAATTTTGTAGAATTTCAACGATTTTGCTGGTTGACATTTAATAAAAGGTTATTTTGGTTATTTTAGGAGCATTAGCAACTAAGGCCATATTGCTCCGGGATATGCGGTGGTCATTCCCTGACCTTTCCGCATCCTCCATATTTGGTGGTGACGGGCTCGAACCCCGGTCTAATCAAGAAGCGTGTGCTACGCACTGCTGCTCCTTCCCACCTGGCTACGGAGGCGCCTTTTAATAAAAGGAGGAGTATACCTGTGGTTACTAATACTGACTAAAGACCTGTATTTTTTATTTTTATTTTTTCCCTCTCCTTCTCTAGATGGATAGGCATTCTGTCTTGGCGGCGGGGAGAAAACTTTTTTTTTTGCAGGCTTTGTGGAATGACCATAAGGCGGGATTGTTGCACTCACTAGTAAGAAGTATTCTGCTAGTTGGTGTATGCTTTTTTTTTTTTTTTTTTTGCTGGCTCTTGAGTAAAGTAAAAAAAGTGTAAAGTGTGTTCGTGTCAAACGGCACCAGGGGTTTTCTTTGTGCGTGTAACAGATCACTGTTAAGGCCAGAGATTTAAAAGTGTATGGGATTTGGAAGTACAATATTGTGTTGTGTATCGTTGTTCCTCTGGCTATTTATCCGCTAGACCCCTGCTGGGGCCCAACGTTGCCCAGACTCAGCCCCGTGGAGGCAGACCAGGTACACCCAGCATAATTATTTACTAGGCCCTGCCACCTAATTTCCTGAGATTTCAGTGACTAGGGCCTAAAAAAAAAAAAAATAATAATAAATAAAATAAAATAAAATTTAAAAAATATATAAAAATAATAATAATAAAAAATAAATAAAAATATAAAAATAACGCGATTTTAAGGGGTGGTTCGCTAATGAGGTTAAATTTCGAAATTGATGCACGATTTGGCTGTTATAATTTGGAAGTCTATTTAAGTTTTTGTCGTGTGGGGCATACACTGTGATGTACAGAGAGAGTGGGGGGGAAACACTGAAAACTGGAGGGGAAAGACAGAAGTATGGGGCCAATAGGGAAGACGACCCCAGATATCAGTGCGGCAGGCCCATGCCGCGCCAGGAGAAGTAAACGGGGGGGGAGACGGCGGAGAGGGACAGTTCCCGTCCCCTCCCACAGCCAGGATATGGAGAGAAAGTGGGCCAGACTAGGTGTCCAACCCAGATCGCCAAAAGGCAAGGCAACAGCGTAGCTGCGGCCACAGTCACGGTTTTTGATTGCCAGTTCAGAATCACTTCAGGTGGGTTACTGCGGTCACAGTCATGGTTTTTAGATGTTCAGTTCAGTGTCACTTCAGGTAGGTCACAGTCTTGGTTCAGTGTCTCACTAGTCTCGTGTTCATCTTATGGGGTCAGGAAGAGCAGTGATAACTCTGGTCAGTTTGGCTCTTGGGTGTGGGCACCCCAGGAACGGGACTGCTGGCACCCACCAGTCTTGCACCCTTATTGTTGGGTGCGGGATTTAGGTGCATTATGCACCGCCAGAGTTGGTAGACCCAGGCTTAACTCCTCGTGCCAGGGATGGGCACCAGGTGGTAATTGCTCAATGGAGCAGAATAGCCTGTTTCACTTATAACACATTACACACACGTGTAATGTGTTATAACCACCCCGACACAGTACACACACACACACACACACACACACACACACACACACACACACACACACACACACACACACACACACACACACACACACACACACACACACACGTCCTTGAAACAGCGAACACACGCGGAGATGGGAGAAATCCCAGGTGCCGTCTGACACGAACATACCTTATACAGGTTTGGTCTCTAGTACTGCTTGGGTTTCGTATTTGATGTGACATGGGATTTAGTTAAAAGATATAATTACCATGAGGGGTAAAGGAAAGGGTTTTTGCTTCCGTAAAGGTGAGTACAGTGGTCTCAAACAGTTTTTAAATTCTGTACAATGGCATCAACCTACGATGTTAGCAACAGTAAATTCTAACTGGGAACCATTCAAGGAATTAATCGTGGATGCTACTAAAAGTTTCATACCTATTAAGGAATATTGTTCAAGGTTTAGGTCTAAATGGTTATCAAATGAACTAATGAGACTCGTGACAGGGAAGAAAAATGCATGGGATGCATATAAATTATCAAGCGACTCAGAAGACTATGACAGATATAAGCTAGTCTGTAATCAGGTTACAAAGGAGGTTAGGCAGGCGAAGGCAGATTACGAGAAATCTTTGGCAAAAGACGCTAAGGAAAAACAGCAAGAACTTTTTTACTTATATAACCTCTAAAAGGAAGGAGACGAATCTGATTGGTCCACTTGATATCGATGGTTCGACTGTTGATGATTCTGCTCAAATAGCAAACAAACTGAATGAGTATTTTGCATCTACATTCACACATGAGGAGTTATTAAGGTTTGAAATTAGAAGAAGGTTTTCAAATTGTAGTAGGGTACTTAATGAGTTTGTAATAACTGAGAGCAAAGTGGAGGAGAAATTGTTGAAGTTAAACATAAGAAAGGCACCTGGGGTGAATGGGATCTATCCAGTTATATTAAAGGAGGCGGCAAAGCAACTAAGCAAAGCCTTAGCCATAATTATGAGAGCATCCTTGGACTCGGGGGAGCTTCCCACGGACTGGAGATGTGCAAATGTTTCCCCAATTCACAAAAGGGGATCGAAGGGTGACACGAGTAATTACAGACCAGTTAGTTTAACTTCTGTTCCGGGTAAAATAATGGAGTCACTGGTTAAAGATGCATTGCAGAATCATCTAGACAAGACTGCAGCAATAATTCAGACACAGCATGGGTTTGTTAAGGGAAAGTCTTGTCTGGCAAATTTGATAGGATATTATGGTGTGGTTATAAAGGAACTGGATGCAAAAAGTTAATTTGATATCATATATTTGGATTTCAGGAAAGCTTTTGACACTGTTGCGCATGGAAGACTATTGTACAAATTGGAGCAGAATGGTATTAAGGGTAAATTGCTACAATGGATAAAAGGATGGTTGAGTGGGAGAAGACAGAGGGTGGTAATTAATGGGTGCTGCTCTTCGTGAAATAATGTTATTAGTAGAGTCCCACAGGGTTCGGTGTTGGGTCCTCTATTGTTTTCTATATTTATCAATGATATTGAAGGTATAATCAGGCTTAGTGTCGAAGTTTGCAGATGATATAAAGGTTGGGAGGGTTGTTAATGAGGTGTGTGGTAGTGTGCTACAGGATCTAGACAATTTGGGCAGATGGGCTGAGAAGTGGCAACTGAAGTTTCACCGTGACAAATGCAAAATACTGCATATGGGTAGAAGTAACCCCAGAGAAACGTACCAACTGTGTAATACTACACTTAAGGTGATATAAAATGAAAAAGACCTGGAAGTGATTGTGCAATCAGGTATGAAGTTTTCTGAGCAATGCAGACAGGCTGCCAGGGCAGGTCATGGGGTTTTGTCAATGATATATAGGAATTTTGCTAGCAGGGAAAAGGAGGTGATTGTCCCTCTGTATAAAGCAATGGTCAGGCCACGCCTTGAGTACTGCATACAGGTCTGGAGGCCTCAATTTAAGAAGGTTGTAGATTTACTTGAGCGTGTACAAAGAAGGGCAACAAGATAGGTGAGGGGAATGAAGGGATCCTCTTACCAAGAGAGGCTTAAGTTCTGAAAATTGCAGCGTCTGGAGACTAAGAACCTGTGAGGTGATCTGATTGAGGCCTACAAGGCCTTAAATGCGTTGGGCGCACTGAATTTTAATGGGATTCTTCCACTTTTTCAGATTACGAACTAAGGGGACATAAATTCAAAAAGACAGCTGTAGAATAGATGTGTGGAAATTTGCCCTAATTGCTGGAACAAACTTCCATCTCTCGTTGTGAAAGTTGATAGGTTAGTTAAATTTAAGGAGCAACTGGACAAACATTTAGAGGGAATGGTTGTGTGAATTTTTTTTTTTTTTTTTTTTTGTTTTGTTTTGGCTGATGCTACTTAAGCTCATACGCTTGCTTTCTTGTATCACATGCCACGATTACTATTACTATTGCTATTATTATTATTACTATTAAGTCTGGTCCAGGACATTTTTGGACATTGATTTGATTTAAAGCGGCTTGGAGCTGTTGTTGAGCAAACAGGTCGGTATGCACAGTGTAGGAGTACTGAAGATTGAGGGTTCTTGTTATGGATTGAGTTGGAGAGTCTGTTGATTGATGATCCGGAGGAAAAAGTTTATCCAGCATCATTGTGACAGTATCGTGCCAGGTCGTGGTTAATGTTAATATCATTCATTGGCGCTTTATCTTTGCCAAGTTTATAGTCCCCGTCTGGTCCGAATTGCCTACAGTGGAGACTAAAGACTGCCAGGTAGCGATTTTTTGCTTTGAGATTATACTGATGTTTTATGGTTCCGTATTTATTTATGAGTCTTTGTACTTCATTGGGAGGCCAAGAGCGCCGTCTTTGATACAGTTTCCTTGCCCTGTGAACACATCTTCTTAAAACCGTTAGCTGCGGATTCCACCAGGGAAAAATTATTTCTTCGGAGTTATTCTCTTAGTCGAGTATTCAGTTGCTCGTAGTAATTGTGAGAGTTAGGTCGATGTTAGACTCACCATTTATTGTGAAGAAGGTACTGGGTTAGTTAAAATATCTCCATCCAAAACCCGGCTCATGATCTTTAAAGGTCATCTAAATATCCATTGTCCTTCTATCTTGAAAATAGGTGAGAAACAAATGCCATATGTCAAGAAATTAAAACATCTTGGTGCGATTATTGATGACAGACTAAATTTTACTCTCCACGTAAACCACACCTAATAGATAAAATCAAGAAATTTACTATGGCTATCGTTCGGATTACAAGAACTGACGGGGGCTTGGACGCAGTGTACTTTTCTTATTTTACAGAGCAGTATTCATACCTAATGCAACCTATGCTGCTCCGGTGTGGTATGACAGAATTAAGAACGTCAAACTGAAATCAAAACTAGTTTCCTTGCAAAGATTTTGTTTTATATTTACAGTCATTACTTATTTATTTTTATTATTATTTTTTTATTTTACTTCACCTTAATTTTATTTATTTATTATTTTTTTTTATTATTATTTTATTATTTTTTTTTATTTTGCTTCACCTTAATTTTATTTATTTATTTTATTATTATTATTTTTATTTTTTTTTATATTTTTTATTTTACTTCACCTTAATTTTATTTATTTATTTTATTATTATTATTTTTTATTTTTTTTACTTTGTATCTATATATATATTTATTTTTATATTATTTATTTTGCTTTTTTTTCTTTTTTTTTAATACTGTTTTATTTATTTATTTTTATTTTTTTCTACTCTTATCTATAAATTTTTATCTTAGCTTATTTTACTTTCTTTTTTTTTCTTTTTTCCTAACTAACTTATTTATTTTATTATTTTTTTAAAAATTAAATTATTAATTTTTTTTAATTATGATTTTATTTATTTATTTATTTTTTCCTATGTTGGTACCCTAAGTTTGGGTAGCTGTGGGTACGGGATTTGCTGGCACCCACTGGTATAGCACAACCTCCGGTGGGTGTGGGACTTTGTCCTGTTCAAGGCAGACAAATATTGTAATGGTCTATCTCCACTTGGCTAAGGACATATCTAGTTGTGGCCCACCTCCTGGTGGTGTAGATTGGCACCGGGCACGCTTTCCTGGAGATCGCCTGCCCGGTGGCAAAGAGACCAGAATCAACACATAATATTTGTACACAATCATAACACTTCACGTTTCTGGCCATTATACAGAGTTTTCTATCATCATAGAGTAACATGGCGGAGATGAACTTATGTTCCTGGAGCCGCTGTATGTAGATTTGTACAAAAAAAAAAAAAAAAAGACATGTCTATATGAGGTGTTTAAACCTTTGAATTGATTGAGCAAACTCAATTCTGATGGCATTCTTCCTCTTGCTCTGACTACACGCATGAGTGGGTATAATTCAAATAGAGGAAGGATGTTTATAGGACAGATGTGTGGAAGTTTGCCTTCATCCCGCGGGTAATTCTTGTTATTATCACATTTTTTTTTTTTTTTTTTTACTTTATGTTTCGTTATGTTTTCATTTGTTGTTGTGAATATTGATATTTTGAATAAATTGAAGGTAAAAACTAGACTAACTGTTGGGGTGGAGATGTCTGCACGGGTAGCACAGAATTGTCACCGTCCTCCCCACACCGGGTAGAAAGGGCCTGGGTTCGAATCTCGTCGATGACGCCAGGAACTTTAATGGATTTTTTCACTCCATGGCTGAGTTAGTCGGTGTCAAGCGCAGATAGCAAGTTTTTCTTCTCAGATACTGGAATTTTTTCGTCCTGCAAAACAGGAAAATCGGTCATAGAATGCCCAATGTATGGTATATTATACGTCGGCAGATGAGTAGTTCTAGGGTTGCCCTAATATGACACTATATTTCCTGTTTCCCTTCTGCCAACTATCTTACTCTGGTGACTCCATCATGAATCACTCATGTAGTATCTGTGCAGTAGCGAAACTGCCAACTTTGGTCCCCCTTCTTCGAGATCACAAATGGAACTTCTGTGCTATTTAACAAACATGCTAGACCACTAATCGCCTCCCATTCGGGTGACGGACTTGGAGGTATGGTAGTTTTTCCACTCTTTTTCACTGCCATTAACCATATAACATTACATAGAATTGCTTGCACAATAAAAACAAACAACAGAGAGTTAAACAATTCGAGAATCTTACGTTTCCATATTTGAAGAATTTGCTCATTTGTATATTCAACATCGTTGAATCCTCTTGGTTATCTCGGTTGGTAAGATCGCTGTCCTCTCAACACTGCGTGAAGAAGACCTCAGTTCTCGTCCCATCGATTAAATTTTTTATTTTATTTTTATTAATAACAAGATACGCAACAGGTAACCAGCAACAGTGTATCTGAGCAGAACAATAAACAGAGTTGATAATAATAATAAATCCAAGTAAGATAAACATAGATATAGATTGAAATATTAAAATCATATCTACAAAAGAGGTATGCACATGTACAAAAGAGGTTACTGCTAAAACAAATAAATAGCATTAGCATTAGCATTAGTACAGGAACATGATGCAAGAAAGCAAGCTTATATAGCATCAGCCACAAAAAAAAAAAAAAAAAAAACCCTTCCCATTTCACTGATCCATTTGTTCCAAATGTTTGTCTAGTTTTGCCTTGAATTTATTTAAGCTATCAACTTCCACATGTTTGTCTAGTTTTGCCTTGAATTTATTTAAGCTATCAACTTCCACAACAACAAATGGAAGTTTGTTCCAGCAATCAACTACCCACTGACTAAAGGCAAATTTCTGCACATCTATTCTATAACTGTCTTTCCTCAGTTTGAATCTATGCCCTCTCAGGTTTGTAATCTGAGCAAGAGGAAGAATTCCATCAGCATTAAGCCTGCTCAACCCATTCAAGGCCTTATACACCTCAATCAGATCGCCTCGCAGTTGCCTAGTCTCCAGAAGCTGCAATTTGCAGAACTTAAGCCTTTCTACATAAGAGCACCCATTTGTTCTCTTCACCAGTCTTGTTGCTCTTCTCTGTATTCATTCTAGTTACTCCACATCCTTCCTAAAATGAGGCTTCCAAACCTGTACACAGTATTCAAGGTGAGGCCTGATCATTGCCTTATACAAGGGGATAATCACCTTCTTATCCCTGTTTGGAAAATTCCTGTAGGAAATAATATTTAATAAAATAAAATTAAGTGAGTCACAATTCATGAAGCTTTGCTTTATTTTGATATAAATAATTTTGGTGGAGTACCGTTTTACTGCTGATGCATTTACAAGATCTCTGATTAAACACAATGAAGGATTATTCCCCTAGGGATTATGATTCCTGCATTGCTTTTCCTAATCATTTAATTTTAGTCAAAAATATGGAAAATATTGCTACACTAAACTGGCTGGGGATTGCTGCTTTAATTATGAAGCACACTGGATATTTTTAAAGCGATTACAACATTAAATCTTGGTGAGCCTCCATAGCTGAGTGGTCAGGAGCTGGAGTACAGTAGCACACGCTCCTTGAGTAGACAAGGGTTCAAGCCCCTGACTGCTAAATACGGTCAACCTACCAACCAGCAATTACCATTAGCAGAGGCATACAATGCAAAAAAGCAAGCTTATGCAGCATCAGCCAAAAAAAAAAAAAAAAAAAAAACCCTCCCATTTCACCCCTCCATTTGTTCCAAATGCCTGTCCAGCTCAGCCTTAAATTTATTTAGGTGATCAACTTCCACAACAAGAGATGGAAGTCTGTTCCACCAATCAACTACCTGCTGGTTAAAGACAACTTTCTGCACATCTATTCTACAACTGTCTTTCCTCAATTTGAATCTATGCCCCCTCAAGTTCTTAATCTGAGCAAGAGTAAGAATCCCATCAGCATTCAGCTTGCTCATCTCATTCAAGGCCTTATACATCTCGATCAGATCACCTTGCAGAATCTACTCTACAGGCGCTGCAATTTGCAGAACTTAAGCCTCTCTTGGTAAGAGCACCCCTTTGTCCCCCTCACCAATCTTGTTGCCCTTCTTTGTACTCATTCTAACAATTCTACATCCTTCCTAAAATGAGGCTGGAGGACCTGTTGTTGTTATGTTGTTATTTGGTTCTTAGGAGCATTAGCAACCAAGGCCACATTGCTCCGGGGACATGCGGCGGCCACTCCCCGACCCCCCCACATCCTCCGCATTTGGTGGCTCGTGGGCTCGAACCCCAGTCCAATCAAGAAGCATGCGCCACGCACCGCTGCTCCTGCCCACCTGGCTATGGAGGTGCCCCGGAGGACCTGTACACAGTACTCTAGGTGTGACCTGACCATTGCCTTCTATAACGGGATAATCACCTCCCTGTCCCTGCTTGCAAAATTCCTATATATCATTGACAAGACATATAGGCGTTTTGCTGCCAGGGCAGGTCAAGACTCCATGACCTGCCTTGGCAGCCCATCTGCACTGCTCAGCGAACTTCATATTTGACTGCACAATTACTCCCAGATTTTTTCACTTTCCACATCCCTGAGTGTAGTTTCTTTTGGGTTATTGCTACCCATATGCAGTACTTTGTATTTGTCAATGTTAAACTTCAGTTGCCACTTCTCAGCCCATTTGCCCAACTTATCTAGATCCAGTTGGGGTAGCATACTGTCTTTACTGTCGTTAACAAACCTGCCAACCTTTGTATCACCTGCAAACTTGGACATTAAACCTGATATACCTTCATCAATATCATTGATAAATAAACAAAACAACAATGGGCCCAACACTGAACCCTGGGGAACTCCACTAATAACATTTGACCACGAAGAGCAGTGTCCATTGATTACCACTCTCTGTCATTTCCCACTCAATCATCCCTTTATCCATTGTAGCAACTTACCCTTAATGCCATACCTATTCAATTTGTACAGCAGTCTTCCATGTGCAACAGTATGAAAAGTTTTCCTGAAATCCAAGTATATGATATAAAAATTATTTTTAGCATTGAGTTCCTTTGTAACCACATGATAGTAGCCAATGAAATTGGTCAGACAAGACCTCCCATTAACAAACTCATGCTGTTAGCATTAGCATTAGCATTAGCAGAGGCATATGATGCAAGAAAGCAAGCTTACTCAGCATCAGCCAAAAAAAAAAAAAAAAAAAAAAAAAAACACCCACTCCCATTTCACCCCTCCGTTCGTTCGAAATACCTGTCCAGTTGAGCTTTAAATTTGTTTAGGCTATCAACTTCAACAACAAGTGATGGAAGTCGGTTCCACCAACCAACCACCCGCTGGCCAAAGGCAAATTTCCGCACATCTATCCGACATCCGTCCTTCCTCAATTTGAATTTATGCCCTCTGAGGTGATTATTCTGAGAAAGATGAAGAATCCCATTGGCATTGAGCATGCTCAAACCATTCAAAGCCTTATACACCTCTATCAGATCACCTCGCCGGTGCCTAGTCTCCAGACTCTGTAATTTGCAAAACTTAAGCCTTTCTTCGTAAGAGCAACCCTTTGTTCCATTTACTAATCTTGTTGCCCTTCTCTGTACCCGTTCCAGCAGCTCTACATCCTTCTTGAAATGAGGCCTCCAGACCTGTATACAGTACTCAAGATGTGGCCTTACCATTGCCTTATACAAGGGAATAATCACCTCCTTATCCCTGCTAGAAAAATTCCTGTATATCATTGACAAGACACCATGCGCTACTCTTGCAGCTCGTCTGCACTGCTCAGAGAACTTCATATCTGCCTGCACAATTACCCCCAGGTCCTTTTCATTCTCCACCACTGTCAGTGTAGTACCGCAGAGTTGATACGTTGCTCTGGGGTTACTGTTTCCCATATGCAGCACTTTACATTTGTCGATGTTAAACCTCATTTGCCACCTCTCAGCCCATCTGTTCAACCTTTCCAGATCCTGTTGCAGCAGCATAGCGTCAGTATTGTCCTTAACGACCCTGCCAACCTTTGTATCATCTGCAAACTTGGACATTAAACTTGATATCCCATCATCAATATCATTCATAAACACCGAAAACAACAACGGACCCAACACTGAACCTTGAGGAACTCCACTAATAACATTAGTCCACGTTGAGCAGTGTCCATTGATTACCACTCTCTGTCTTCTGCCACTCAACCATCCCCTTATCCATAGCAGCAATTTGCCTCCAATGCCACACTGCTCCAATTTGTGCAGCAGTCTTCCATGTGCAACAGTATCAAAAGCCTTTCTAAGATCCAAATATATAATATCAAAGTTATTCCCTGCATCCAGTTCTTTTGTGACTACATCATAGTATCCAATCAAATTGGTCAGGCAAGACCTGCCCTTAACAAAACCATGCTGCGTCTGAGCTATAACTGAATTCTTGTCTAGATGATCCTGCAGTGCTTCTTTAACCAGTGCCTCCATTAATTTACCTGGAACAGAAGTTAAACTAACAGGTCTATAATTACTTGTGTCAGCCTTTGATCCTCCTTTGTGAATTGGGGTTACATTTGCACATCTCCAGTCTATGGGCACCTCCCCTGAGTCCAAAGAAGCTCTCATAATTATGGCTAGGGGTTTGCATACTTCCTTTGCTGCCTCCTTTAATATAACTGGATAGATCCCATCCACCCCAGGTGCCTTTTTTATGTTTATCCTCAACAATCTCTCCTCCACTTTCCTCTCAGTTATTACAAAATCATCCAGCTCACTGCCAATGTTTACTTTACCTACATCATTCTCCTTCCTGAATAACTCCTCATGCGTGAATGTAGATGCAAAATACTCGTTTAGATTGTTAGCCACCTGAGCAGGATCCTCAACTGTTGAACCATCAATATCCAAAATAAATAATTAATTAGAGAATAGAAAAATAATAAAACAAATAATAATAAACTACAATAATTAGATGAGAGCTAGTCACTTTGCAGTTCAAGAGAAGAGGCAAACTGGTGAATGGAGTTCATCAGTGTTTGGGAGTTTTCAAAAAAGTCAATGAGAGAGTAAGTTACTGATTGTCTTCAGTGGACTTAACTTCATAAAGTTAGTGGTAGCAGAGAGCAGATGAATTGTTATGGGGCTTTTTCACAATGTAGCTGAGTTAGTCGGTATCAGGCGAAGGTAGCATTGTTTTTTTTTTCTCCCGGAAACTGTTTTTTTTCGTCCAGCAAACAGAAATTTGACCACAGTATTTTGCTGCGGAGCAAAATGGCCTTAGTCGCTAATGCTCCTAAAACCTTACTACTGCAACAATTTTCATTGCATCTGTGACTTTAACTATGTTCTTCATTTCAGTTCGATTCAGTGTTCAAACTTACTAATGCAACTTTTGTCCATGATTTTATTTATATAATTGAAATTATTTAGTATTCAAGTGCTCTCTTATTTATAAAGCTGAAGTTCATGGCGCACGTCTGACTCCTGGTGGTTGGCGAGTTAGTTACAAAATGGAGGATGTTATGAAACTTGATTTGTATGATCTATTACAGATCCCTCCAAATTGTACAGAAAAGGAAGTAAGTCTAGAAATTTTAATTAAGATTCGTTTGTTTATGATATGCCGTAAGTAATAATCTGAATCTGACCAATTGCACACATATTGTCGATGCTCGATCTGTCGACGTTGGACCATTTTAGACGTTACGTTTGAAATGTAATCACATCTTATGAAATAGTCGAATTACTGCATGTCTGCAAACAGTTGTAACCGAAAAAGAAATAAATAATACAATCAATTAAATTCGATGTTCTTAAAACTTATTCCTCATTCATGAATTCATTATATCGTTGTCGTTATTAGCAGTTGAAATTTTATTTCCTTTTATTGTTTTGAAAACATTACTGCTATGATTATGCGTCGTATTTGGAATATTGAAGATGAGAGTTGTGCTAATGAATGATTTGTACTCATTGACAATTTTATTTTTGTAAAGTAGATATTCGAGCATGGTCACACCCATAGAGGGAGGTTTAAACCCCCACGGAATATTTTATTTTGTTTTATAGTTCTTAAAAAAAGTCTTAGATCTAAATTAATGTCAAATGAACTGATTAGACTCGTGGCATAAAAGAAAAATGCATGGGGTGCATATAAGTTATCGGATAATACAGAAGCCTACAGTAGATGTAAACTAGGCTGCAATAAAGTCACAAAAGAAGGTAGGTAAGCTAAGGCAGATTAGAAATCTTTGGCAAAAAAGAGTAGTAGTAGTAGTGGCATGTGATGCAAGAAAGCAAGTGTATTAGCTTATGCAGCATCAGCCAAAAACAAAAATCACACCATTCCCTCCAAATGCCTGTCCAGTTCCTCCTTAAATTTATTCAACCTATCAACTTCCACAACGACAGATGGAAGTTTGTTCCAGCAATTAACCACCCGCTGGCTAAAGGCAAATTTCCGCACATCTGTTCTACTTCTGTCCTTTCTTAATTTGAATTTATGCCCCCTTAGGTTCGTAATCTGAACGAGTGGAAGGATCCCATCAGAATTCAGCGTGCTCAACCCATTCAAGGCCTTATACACCTAGTCTCCATCTGCTGCAATTTGCAGAACTTAAGTCTTCATTCCCCTCACCAATCTTGTTGCTCTTCTCTGTGCATGCTCAAGAAATCTATATCCTTCCTAAAATGAGGCCTCCAGACCTGTATGCAGTACTCAAGGTGTGGCTTGACCATTGCCTTATACAGAGGGACAATCACCTCCTTTTCCTTGCTAGCAACATTCCTGTCTATCATTGACAAAACCCCATTACCTGCCCTGGCAGCCTGTCTGCATTGCTCAAAAAACTTCAAGTGTAGTACCACACAGTTGGTACGTTTCTCTGGGGTTACTTCTACCCATATGCAGTACTTTGCATTTGTCAAGGTTAACTTCAGTTGCCACTTCTTAGCCCATCTGCCCAAATTATCTAGATCCTGTTGCAGTAGCACACTGCCATTACTGTCATTAACAACCCTGCCAACCTTTGTATCATCTGCAAACTTCAACATTAAGCCTGATATACCTTCATCAATATCATTGATAAATATACAAAACAACAGTGAACCCAACACCGAACCTTGTGAGACTCCACTAATAACATTAGTCCACGAAGAGCAGCACCCATTGATTACCACCCTCTGTCTTCTCCCACTTAACCATCCTTTTATCCATTCTAGCAACTTATCCTTAATACCATTCTGCTCCAGTTTGTACAATAGTCTTTCATGCACAACAGTGTCAAAAGCTTTCCTGAAATCTAAATATATGATATCAAATTTATTTTTTGCATCCAGTTCCTTTGTAACCACATCATAATATCCTATCAAATTTTCCAGACAAGACTTTCCCTTAACAAATCCATGCTGTGTCTGAATTATTGCTGCAGTCTTGTCTAGATGATTCTGCAATGCATCTTTAACTAGTGACTCCATTATTTTACCCGGAACAGAAGTTAAACTAACTGGTCTGTAATTACTCGTGTCACCCTTCGATCCCCCTTTGTGAATTGGGGATACATTTGCACATCTCCAGGCTGTGGGAACCTCCCCCGAGTCCAAGGATGCTCTCATAATTATGGCTAAGGGTTTGCTTAGTTGCTTTGCCGCCTCCTTTAATATAACTGGATAGATCCCATCCACCCCAGGTGCTTTTCTTATGTTTAACTTCAACGATTTCTCCTCCACTTTGCTCTCAGTTATTACAAAATCATTAAGTATCCTGCTACAATTTGATAATTTGTAACTCTGAATCCTAAGAGCCTCCAGGGTTCAGTGCTGGACCCATTATGGTTTTCAATATTTATTAATTATATTGAAGATATATCAGGTTTATGTATAAGTTTGCAGATGAGACAAAGGTTGGCAGGATGGTTAATGACAATAATCAGAGTGAGCTATTGCGACATGATCTAGGAAAATTAGGTCGATAGCTTGAGAATTGGCAGTTGAAGTTTAACATTGATAAAATTCAAGGTACTGCATTTTGAGAAGTGGAAAATGAGAAAGATGTGGGGTAATCATGCAGTCAGATATGATATTCTTTGAGCAGTGTGTAGAGGCTGCCAGGACAGCTCATGGGGTTTTGTTAATGAGATACAGAAACTTTGCTAGCAGGGATAAGGAGGTGATTATTCCATTGAATACAGCAATGGTTAGGCTTCATCTTCAATACTGCATACTGTTTGGAAGGCCTCATTTTGGGAGGGATGTAGATCTTCTGGAACGGGTATAGAGAAGGCCGATGCACATGTTGAGGAGAACAAAAGAGTGCTCTTGCCAATAAAACTTTTAGTTCTGCAAATTGCAGTGGCTAGTGACTAAGCACCTGTGAGGTGAGCTGATTGAGGTGTTTAAGTCTTTGAATGGATTGAGCAAGCTAAATGTTGTTGGCATTCTTCCTCTTTCTGAGGCTACACATACATCAGGGGACATAAATTCAAATTGAAGAAGGATGGTTGCAGGATAGATGTGTGGATGTTTTCCTTCAGGCAGTAGGTAGTTGATTGTTGAAAAAAACTTCTATCTCTGTGTGTGGAAGTGGGCAGTTTGAATAAATTGAAGGGAGAACTTATACAAATTCTTGGATGGGATGGATGGGTGAGGTGGGAATTTTTTTTTTTTTTTTTTTTTGCCGATGGTCTATAAAGTTGCTTTCATGCATAATTTGTCACTGTGAATATCAAAATACAGTAATACCCCGAAGTTACGCAATAGGTGGGTCCGACGAAAATCGCTTAAGTCGAATTCGCGTAAGTCGGGGTACAACTTTGCATATAAATACATATAAATTTTGTTTAATTGGGACCAAGGACTAACAAAAACACTAGTTTAGAAGAAAAATATTTAATAAAATTGCAGTTCTTTATACATATTAATACAAAATATGTATTAAAAAAATAAATGAGTTACGTAAAAAAGCTATGTCGATGGCTTCATAAAATCTAACAAATTCGTCTGAAGACAGTGCCTTTTTTTCATGCAGAATTTCTTCGTAGCAAGCTAATAATTTTTTTATTCCTTGCTTTGTAGCTATAACGTGTTCTTCGTTAGAGTCTGTTTTCTAAAATTTTTAAGCCCTTTTCAATTGAGCTGAGACCTTCTGTCAAGCTTGCAATTGTCATGTGCTTTTCTGGTGGAACTGGGTCTGAAGTGTCGGATACTTCAGTGACGTTTTGGTCATGCATCTCTATGAGCTCATTCATTGTCAGCTCCTGACTATGTGAATCCAACAGCTCGTTGACATCATCACCATTGACTTCCAAATCTAATTGCCTGGCAAGATTAACAACTTCTTCTATCACATGAGCAACATGATCAGTTTCTGGCGTTGTTTTCGTCTCGTTTTTAAAAAAAAACGGACAAAATTTTTTTTTTTTCCAGCCATTCAATGTTTTTTTGTGAATTTCATCCCAAGATTCTTCAATGATTCTTACGGCATCTAAAACATTGAATTGTTTCCAAAAGTCTTTAACAAATATCTCACTATTTTGTCTCATAGCTTCATTCAGACGTGCAAATGAATGCCTCGTGTAGCAATCCTTGAATGTTTTGATGACTCCCTGGTCCATTGGTTGAAGCAAGCTGGTTGTGTTTGGAGGCAAAAACACAACTTTCACACGTGGGTCGAAATTAATTAGGGTGGTAGGAGGGTGACCGGGTGCATTGTCAATAAGAAGCATCACTTTAAATGGAATCTGTTTAGACTTGCAATAACGTTCGACTTCGGGTATGAAGTAGTGACCAAACCAGTCTTCAAAAACGGAAACTGTCACCCAAGCTTTATGATTTGACTTCCAAATCACTGGTAAGCTAATTTTAGATATACACCAAACGAAAAAATCAAGAACCGCGTAACTCCGAGCTCGCGTAAGTCGGGGTAGCGTAAGTCGGGGTATTACTGTACTAATAGAGCAGTGAGTAAATCAAATTCCTTAATAATATTCCAAGCAGTTTTATGGTATGTTATTGCACTCAGGTTTTTGATATACTTTCATATGTTTCTTTCAAGAAAATGGCATAAAGTGGAGGAACTGATGGTAATTCATTTCCATTGTACAGCAATGGAAATGAATTACCATCAGAAGCTGCCTTTAAACTGAATTTTGAGATATCAATAAACATATATAAGATTGTATTCAATATCCAGAATACTGCTAATACCTTTTCAGAAACACATTATACCTCCATAATGAAGTATTTTGAAAACACTTTATGACATTTTTAGTAAACTGTAATTTTAGTTCCTGCTTCAAGTAACTTCCTCTGTTGTAACCTAGAACTAAGGAGTTTAGCTTGTTATGTAGTTAAGTTTAAATCACACACACACACCGTCATTCAATTCTTCTTGATTAATTATATGACGCATCTTATAATTTTCTAGTTGGTTGTTCAAATCTGTTGAAGTGGATTGTCCAGCAAACACAACATGAGAATCCTTGCTGTATTCATCACTGCTTCCTTTATCCCCTGATTTTGGGTCATCTGATACTGTCCCTTCTTCATTATATGGAATAGGCCTTATTGCAAATTATATATTAGGATATTTGTTGCTATCTTGCTTTTTTTCTGATATTTTTGTCATGCAGAAATAGTAATTATTGATGTAGTGGTGTGGTCCTTACTACACCATAGGAACAGCAAAAGCATACTTTTAATGTTCCCAGGTCTCAGATTTGTGGTGCAGATAATATAAGACATATGGGGAGTCCAAGTTTCATCCTGATCACCAACCTTGCACCCAAAGTACAAAGAACATGCACATTTAGTAATACTGTAGATTTTCTTCCTCAGTTTTTGGTCTAACCCATCCACATATAACAGAAATTATCACGGTGATTCAGATACCTCCTTTGCTTCCGCTTAAACATTTTGATAATATAATGCTAAGCAAAACACAGAAGAAGCAAACACTATGCGACAGATATGCAGATAAACTGTACACACACCACAACTGCTTTTCTGTTACTGAAAGAGAGAGAGAGATGGGAGGCAGACAGTCTGTTTCCTGGTTGAACATGTTAACCCTTCAAACATTACTGCCATCTGTAAGAACATGCAAACATTATTCACAGGTAATACAACAGGTATGTGTTTTATCTACTTCCCTAAATTGTAATAAAATATGGGTAAACACAAAACCTGTATATATAGAAATTGTGATGTGAAATTTTAAGAATTATTTTTGAAATCTACCCATAAAAATTGACTGCGGACAGCTAATGTGTTTTGAATGTAAAAAATCATATTTGGCTAATGTTATTAGAGGGGATGGACATGTAATGTCGAGGAGTGCTTTGTTTTTTTCTGATGCAACATAAGCTTGCTTCCCTGCATCATTTGCCAATACTACTAATGCTGATATTCTTTCAGGGTTCTGTCCTGGTTGTTGCTTTGATAGATGGGCAACTGTTCTTCTCAGGTAATATGCATTCACATAAATAATCACTCTTTGGTTCACACGCTAGAGCAGATGTGTTGGGGTCTTCATCAGCAAGGTGTGGATTCAACAAGATGTCCAGGGGGTATTGTCTGGGAATTTTTGCTAGATGTTCAGAATAACTGAATATCTGGCAAAAAGCAGTCTGTGAACCATTCAAAGACTCCCATTTATCCAAGCTCTTGGATTAAATTTTCAGATGATAGGAATTCCTCCTTTAACATACTCTTGAGACTGGGTTTTTAGGGTGATAAGCAAGCAAGGGTTTTAGCTTGAAATTGCCTGCAGAACTTGAACCAATCAAAAGAGTCTGTCTTTCCTTTCGTGGTTCAAAATGAAGTAATGGTTTTATTCCTGGCTAGTGTAGTTCTTAAAAGAATCTATTTCCAAAAAAGTTTAGTCTCCTTGACACTAAAGACTTTCCTGGAACAAAAGCCCTCCTTCTTCCTTCAGTGATTTTTACTAGTCTCTTGGGTAAATTTTCACTGCCTGTTTGTCAGCACTAGCAGTTCCACCTTGCACCCTGATGCCTTGCAAGACATATTTGGCTTTGACTGCCTAAACCACCCCTTACTTGCACTCATCATTTGATCTTGCTCTGTGCCAGTTTTTAACCCTCTCAAAGTTTTAGCCTAGATACAGTTTAAAGGCATGTGTTATTTTGTTGTAATCTTGAATCCAAAAAAATCAGTCTTTATTTCAGTGACAAGCTTTGTTTTCTTATAACTGTTGATTGCAACAGGGTGCACTTTTAATTTTACCACCGATTCTTTTTTCTAACGATTGTTTGCAGAATTGTGCACGCAAGGCCCAATTGCCTTCAGATTTCAGATTTTGACAGTCCACTCTTGCTACCTTTATCAGTTCTGTTTTCACTTCTAATGTGAAGACAAAAGTGAAACTGCTGCATTTTTGCCGGTGCGGACGTGCCTTTCTGCTGCTCTTGAACAGAGAAGTTTTTTCTGATTTATTTTCTGCTTTATTAGTTTAAATTGACATATTAACTTATTTTCTAGAGTAGCTTTATATTCCTATTACGTACTTAAGTTTAAAGTAACTTAGATAGAGATTTTGTAGGTATTACTTAGTATCGGAAAGGGTATCAAATACACGTGTTTACCGTTCGTAAATATCCGCCATTGTTACGGGAAAATTAATCAGTAAAATCTATTAATCTTGTCGAACTTCACTGGCAATTAAATTGTACTTTTAACTATACATATAACCACTTAGGTTACGTAACATAAATAATTAGTAAAAATAAATAATTAATACATAACTTGATACGGAAGTTATACAAAGGGATTTCGTAGATAACACTCGTTACTGAAACACAAATATTTCATAGATAACACTCGTTACTGAAACGTAAATATTCCGTAGATAACGCTCGTTACTGAAACATAAATATAGCGTTATAACTGTGTTTGGATACAAGTTTAGGATTTAATTTTGTACAGAAATTGAAATTTTATTGAAAGTAAATCTAAATCATGACTCAAACCAGAACAGCAAAGCAAAAGGCTCAAGCTAATGGGAATGCTGTGGCCCAGGGGAGAACTGAGGGGGGCAGTTGTCCTCTGAATCACAGCCTTTTAAGATGCACTATTTGCTTGATGTTTGCGGAGCAGTCAAGTATGGGACATGATACTGCCATGAGGGATGTCTTTGTATGTGTGCGATGCAAGGAGTGTAAGGAGATCAGGCGACAACTCAGCGTTGTTATGGGCCTATATGAGAGCTTGAAGGACAGGGTGGATGCCCTCGAAGGATTACAAGTGAGGGGCCCATCAAGCTCTCAGCCGTCCACACCAATGCCAGAGCTTGCACTTGGTCATCGCGCAACACAGCGGCAACCCCCAAGGCAGAATGCGCTGGTCCCAAAGGAACTAGTAGTTGTTGGTGACTCTATTGTCAGGGAAACGGGAAACATGCTTTGTAAAAAGGATAGGTGGAACAGGACCAGGGTATGTCTGCCAGGGGCAAAAGTTGATGACATTGTAGAGCGGATATCATCTTTTAAGGGCACAAAAGGTGATATAGTTGTACACGTTGGCACTAATGATATTAAGAGTAGGAGACCGGCGGAATTACTTGACAAGTACAGGTCACTGACGAAAAAAAGCCGTGAATTAGGGTTGAAATTGAAAGTGTCTGCAATTCTGCCCAGACACGATAGGAGGGAGTATATGATGAGAGCCCTGTCAATCAATTCGGCCCTGGAAAGATTGTGCAGGGCTCAAGGGGTAAAATTTTTTTCAGCCTGGTCTGTACTTGTTACCAGGAGAGACTGCTTCTACAGGGATGGGATACACTTAAATAGAAAGGGTGCAAGAATGTTTGCTGATGCTATCGAGGCAGTGTTAGGCGGGTCGGAAAACTGCTAGATTGGGGGGATACAAGGACCAATAGATTAACAGTAGCCACTGGCAGAGGTGAAAGTGATTCTTGCACTGCTTCTATTGGAATGAGCCGCAGCCTGGAAAATAAGATGCAGGATATTTCAGAGACTGCTGGGAATCATTGGGGTACAAGTAAACAGATGGGTTGTGTTAGAGTAGCTAAGAAAAAGAACAGGTGCATGTATACTTGCGTGTACACCAGTGCTAGGAGTTTAGTAAATAAATTTGATGAATTTGAGGTATTGCTCAAAACATCAAAGGCAGATATTGTGGGGATATCAGAGACATGGTGTCACACAGATATAAGGAATGCAGAACTGGAATTTGGGGAGTACAATGTCTACAGAAAGGATAGACAGGATAGGAAGGGAGGAGGGGTTATGCTATTAGTTAAAAAACACATAAAATCCAAGGAAGTGAAGCCAGTCGACATCGCTGGACAGTGCAGTGTCGAGTCAGTTTGGCGTGACATAAGCATTGGGAGATCAAAATTGAGAGTAGGAGTGTGCTATAGGCCTAATGACTCTGATGAGTATAATAAGAAACTGTTCGGAGAATTAGAGTGGGCCAGTAAATCAGAGTCTTATAATGGGAGATTTTAATTTCCCAGATATTGACTGGAATTTGGGGGCTGGTCACTCACACACTAGCAGGGCTTTTGTGGATTTATTGGATGATTGTTTTCTACATCAGCATGTTCGGGAGGCAACTAGAGGGAGTAATACTCTTGATTTGATTATCAGTAGTGATTCTTCATGCATTAAGAATTTGCAGATAAATGAACCACTAGGTGGCAGTGATCACAGTGTGCTGAAGTGGGAGTTACTCAAAGAGGTAACTACCATTAGGGGTAAAGGGAAGGGTTATTGCTTCCATAAAGGCGACTACGATGGACTGAGACAGTATTTAAATTCTATACAGTGGGATCAACTGATGATATTGCCAACAGCAAATTCAAAATGGGAAGCATTCAAAGAACTTATCTTAGAAGCTACTAGGCTTTACATACCAACTAAGAAATATTGTTCAAGGTTTAGGCCTAAATGGATGTCAGATGAACTAATGAGGCATATGGCAGAGAAGAAAAATGCATGGGATACATACAAATTAACACGTGACACAGACGCCTATGATAGATACAAGTTGATCTGTAACCAAGTTACAAAGGAGGTTAGGCAGGCGAAGGCAGATTACGAGAGATCCTTGGCAAGGGATGCGAAGAAAAACAGCAAAGAGTTCTTTACTTATGTAAACTCTAGAAGGAAGGGGATGAATCAGATTGGTCCACTTGAGATCGATGGGTCAACTGTTGATGACCCTGCTCAGGTAGCTAACAAACTAAATGAATATTTTGCATCGACATTCACACATGAGGAGTCATTCAGCTTGGGGAATGCCAGAGGTGTATTCAACTCTAGCAGTAAGCTAGAGAATCTTGTAATAACTGAGAGCAAAGTGGAGGAGAAATTGTTGAAGATAAACACAAGAAAGGCACCTGGGGTGGATGGGATCTATCCAGTTATATTAAAGGAGGCAGCAAAGGAAGTAAGCAAACCCTTAGCCATAATTATGAGAGCTTCCTTGGACTCAGGGGAGGTACCCACGGACTGGAGATGTGCAAATGTGACCCCAGTTCACAAAGGGGGATCAAAGGCTGACACAAGTAATTATAGACCTGTGAGTTTAACTTCTGTTCCCGGAAAATTAATGGAGGCACTGGTTAAAGAAGCACTGCAGGATCATCTAGACAAGACTTCAGTTATAGCTAGGACACAGCATGGTTTTGTTAAGGGTAAGTCTTGCCTGACCAATTTGATTGGATACTATGATGCAGTCACAAAAGAACTGGATGCAGGGAGTAACTTTGATATTATATACTTTGATCTTAGAAAGGCTTTTGATACTGTTGCACATGGAAGACTGCTGCACAAATTGGAGCAGTGTGGCATTGGAGGCAAATTGCTGCTATGGATAAAGGGGCGGTTGAGGGGGAGAAGACAGAGAGTGGTAATCAATGGACACTGCTCATCGTGGACTAATGTTATTAGTGGAGTCCCTCAGGGTTCAGTATTGGGTCCTTTATTGTTTTCTGTATTTATAAATGATATTGATGATGGTATATCAGGCTTAATGTCCAAGTTGGCAGACGATACGAAGGTTGGCAGGGTTGTCAAGGACACTACTGACACTATGCTACTGCAACAGGATTTGGAAAGGTTGAGCAGATGGGCTTCGAGGTGGCAAATGAAGTTTAACATTGACAAATGTAAAGTACTATATATGGGAAACAGCAACCCCAGAGCAACGTATCAACTCTGTGGTACTACACTGACAGTGGTAGAAAATGAAAGGGACCTGGGGGTGGTTGTGCAGGCAGATATGAAGTTCTCTGAGCAGTGCAGACGGGCTGCAAGAGTAGCTCATGGTGTATTGTCAATGATATATAGGAATTTTTCTAGCAGGGATAAGGAGGTGATTATTCCCTTGTATAAAGCAATGGTCAGGCCACACCTAGAGTACTGTATACAGGCCTGGAGGCCTCATTTCAAGAAGGATGTAGAGCTGCTGGAACGAGTACAGAGAAGGGCAACTAGATTGGTGAATGGGACAAAGGGGTGCTCTTACGAAGAAAGGCTTAAGTTTTGCGAATTACAGTGTCTGGAAACTAGGCACCAGCGAGGTGATCTGATAGAGGTGTACAAAGCCTTGAATGGTTTGAGCATGCTCAGTGCTGATGTGATTCTTCCTCTTGCTCAGAATAATCACCTGAGAGGGCATAAATTCAAATTGAGGAAAGACAGATGTAGGATAGATGTGCGGAAATTTGCCTTTAGCCAGCGGGTGGTTGGTAGGTGGAACAGACGTCCATCCCTTGTCGTGGAAGTTGATAGCCTAAATAAGTTTAAGGCTCAGCTGGACAGGTATTTCGAATGAACAGAGGGGTGAAGTGGAAGTGGTTATTTTTATTTATGTTACTTTCTTTTTTTTTTTTTTGGCTGATGCTGCATAATCTTGCTTTCTTGCATCAAATGCCTCTACTAATGCTAATGCTAATTTCTTTACAACAGCATCATTTGAGCACTGACCTTTTCTTTCAACCAATATTTTTAAGAATGAAATATTAAATGAAAATCCACAAATTTTTAGCAATGTAACTTGTTGAAACCATGGATGACTGAATAGTATACAGTACTGCTAATGTATATGCAAATCAAGTTTCCATGGGAACACTACTACTATAGATACTCAAATACAAGTCAGCTTTGAGTATACACAAACCCTCAGTTTTGAGCTGAATGCTCAAAAATTAGGGGTTGATGTATATTCAGTTTTCTAACTTTCTTCAGGAATCAGAATTTATTGACTCGTGTACAAGTTGATATTAGAAAATGTGCTTTGAGGGTACAGCTGACACTGCCCGATTTTGCATACTTCGATATAATGATGTGTGCAAATCTATTTTCAATTTAAAATAAATAAATTTTCAATTTATTTAAGCCATGCTTCCACTTTTTATGAAAGAATTGATAAAACTTGTTTTATGCAACTACCAGTACTAACAGTTGCAAGTCTGATTAAAGCAGAGGCACTTTAATATCAATTTCTGACTACTATGCAACAACAAATATAAGCACTATAAAATTTGAGAAATGTACAACTCACTTGGAATTGTTCTACAAATGCTGTGCAACAAAAATGGGTAGTAACTGGGTATGCAGTAATCTGTGCAATGCACTTACTCTATTGAAGAGCTATTTTAAAAATTATTTTAAGCCATTAACATAAATTATCTCCATATTGAGGAACCAGACATGACCCATATATAAGGCAACCCAGTGCTTTTTTTTTTTTTTTTTTAATTTGGAAATTTCCAAAATTTCTCAACTTATATTACAGTTTCTTTACAGTAAATTTTACAGTTATTACTGTTACACTTTCTCACACATTACAATATAAATTGAAAATAATTGGCTTTATTTGTATTTTTGAACTATAGTACATGGATAAAGAAGAATGAAATTACATTTCACTTTTTTTTTTCTTTTTCACCTGATACCGTTCTGTGAAAGCAGGTCAAGACTTTTCAGTTACTGAAGTGTGAAAAATACTTTCAAGAAATTTAAAAATTTACAAATCATCCTGATTTAAATGCAAGTCAGAGTGCCATAAGTAATAATATAGTTTGGAATTTTCTAGTGGGATCATGTGAGTCTAAATCAGTATACAGACTGCTGTATACTGATTTACAGTGAAAGAAAAAGTAAGTGAAAATCATGTATGGTTAGTGTGAAAATAAATAAATACTAGTGTGATTTCATCAGTTATGTCCAAAACTCATTTCCTAGAATACCTGTCAGGTGCACCAGATTTTGTAAATATGGCTAAAAAAGGAATAGAGAAATGCAAACAGTATTTGCTGGCTATAAAAAGTGGAAGTCTTGAAAGATGTTACAAAATAATTCACTGTTATATCATCTGCAGAATTCTGTATTTCTGCTCAAATCCGGTGTTGTTTTTTATTATTATTTTTTCCCCTTTTGAAATGTAGAGTTTAAACCACATTGATATGATTATTGCTGAACATATGCAGTACGTTGCATATTAAAGTTAAACTTCAGTTGTCACTTCTCAGTCCACCTGATTATTTTTGTAGATCTTGTTGCAAGCATGCCCTGATTACTATCATTAACCCTTCATATCATCTGCAAACTTGGACTTGGCATATCATGGCCTTAATTGCCTAAATAAAATGTGATCTACCCTTTTCCTTCTGGGAAGGAAAGGGGTAGATCATATCTATCCCATGTATTTTGGAAAGGATTGAACATTCTGGATGCAGTGAAGAATATTGGAGTGTCTTGGGAAGAATCTGACCTCAATGGCAGCTGAGAAATTTGTGGCCAGTAATTGTTTCTGGTTTCTTGAGATTTTAAAACCATATGGGAGAAATCAATCAGCAGTCATTGTTTTGAGATGGCTGGTCAATAGCAGCCGTAAGTTCAAAAGATAATGTTCTGGAACTGCTTTTCCTTCATTTCCAGGAAGGTGAAGGAAAAGCTCAATGAAGATGTCCTAGAGAAGTATAGGAAGTCAGATGATCATACCCCTGTTCAGGAGAGTCTATTGCAAGATGGTGTGGCAACCAAGCAGGTGAGTGAGCCATTTATAAATAAACATATAGAAGCTGCCATTGAAATTTTTTGAGAAAAACGGATTCCAACTTTTGACAGAGCACCAAGATTAACAATGCCATATGAATTGCCTGTGCTACAGAGTAATTTGTATTGAAAAGATGGCAACTAAATACGCCTCTGGATATTGAGTGAAACAACACATCAGTATGGTAGAGTTAAAACATTTAATTAATGCCTTCCTGCACAATCATTTTGAAAGATATTAACAAGCTATAGTTACTTACTTTTTTTATAGGTTACATATCCCAACCTTGCATGTTAGTTTCATCAGTAGAGAAAATTAGAATATATAGTTATGTTTTTAGGTGTGTTAGCATATACAGGGTGTCTCAAAAATATTGGTACAAACGTTTAGGGGAGGTAGGTAACATCTAAAGGAATGAATCGCATAGGAACCCATAACAGGAAACGTCACTGTAAGTCGGTAGACGGCGCTGTTCATCAGTTCGCGAGAGGGAAAATTTCTGGTTTACTCATTCAAGCAGTAGTCGCCGCATGAAGAGCATGCATCGATATAAGAACTGTGAGCTGGCAGACATGCACCTAGTGTATGGATTAGCAGAGGGCAATGGATGAGCCGCTTGACGAATTTATGGAGAACGCTTCCCAGACAGACATGTACTGGACCACCGTTTGTTTGCGCGTGTGCATCAAAATTTGTGCGATTATGGGTAATTTAGAGGTAACAGGAGTAGTGTGGGCAAGACCACGTTCGACGCGAACTCCCACCATGGAAAAAAGTGTGTTGAATGCCGTCCAGAATAATCCTACTACCAGCACATGTGCCATTGCCTCTGCCTTAGGAGTGTCTCGTTGTAGTGCACAGCATGTCTGGCACAACGATTCCTTACACCCCTTTCATCTCCAAAGGGTTCAGTTACTGCTCCCCCAAGATCATCCTGCACGTGTGGCTTTTGCACAGTGGTTTCTCCAAAAAAGTGTTCAACAAGACTTGAATTTTCTAGCCTATGATTTGTTCACGGATGAGGCTTATTTCACTCGGGAGGGCTTATTCAATCAGCACAATGCTCATGTGTGGGCTCACGACAACCCACAGGATGTGCGCTCCCATCCGGCAATTCATCTTTAACCAGTGACTCCATTATTTTACCCAGAACAGAAGTTAAACTAACTGGTCTGTAATTGCTTGTGTCACCCTTCGATCCCCCTTTGTGAATTGGGGATACATTTGCACATCTGCAGTCCGTGGGAACCTCCCCTGAGTCCAAGGATGCTCTCATAATTATGGCTAAGGGTTTGCTTAGTTGCTTTGCCGCCTCCTTTAATATAACTGGAGAGATCCCATCCACCCCCCAGGTGCTTTTCTTTTGTTTAACTTCAACAATTTCTCCTCCACTTTGCTCTCAGTTATTACAAAATCATTTAAGTACCCTCTACAATTTGATAACCTTCTGCCATTTTCAAAACTTAATAATTCCTCATGTGTGAATGTAGATGCAAAATACTCATTCAATTTGTTTGCTATCTGAGCAGGATCATCAACAGTCGAACCATCGATGTCAAGTGGACCAATCAGATTGATCCCCTTCCTTTTAGAGTTTATACAACTAAAGAAATCCTTGCTGTTTTTCTTAGCATCTTTTGCCAAAGATTTCTCGTAATCTGCCTTCGCCTGCCTAACCTCCTTTGTGACCTGATTACAGACTAGCTTATATCTGCCATAGGCTTCTGAGTCACTTGATAATTTATATGCATCCCATGCATTTTTCTTCTCTGTCACCAGTCTCATTAGTTCATTTGATAACCATTTAAGCCTAAACCTTGAACAATATTTCTTAATGGGTATGAAACTTTTAGTAGCATCCACGATTAATTCCTTGAAGGCTTCCCACTTAGAATTTACTGTTGGTAACATCTTCAGTTGATCCCACTGTACAGAATTTAAAAACTGTCTGAGATCACTGTACCCACCTTTACGGAAGCAAAAACCCTTTCCTTTACCCCTGATGGTAATTAAATCTTTAAGTAAATCCCACGTCAGTACACTGTGATCACTGCCACCTAGTGGTTCCTTTATCTGCAAATTCTTAATACACGAATGATCACTGCTGATAACCAGATCAAGAGTATTACTCTCTCTGGTTGCCTCTCGAACATGCTGCTGCAGAAAACAATCATCCAATAAATCCCCAAAAGTCTGACTAGTGTGTGAGTGACCAACCCACAAGTTCCAGTCAATATCTGTGAAGTTAAAATCCCTCATTATAAGACATTCTGATTTACTAGCCCACTCTATTTCTCTGTACAATTGTTCATTGTACTCATTCAAGTCATTAGGCCTATAACACACTCCTACTCTTATTTTTGCTTTTGAAGTGCTTATGTCACACCAAACTGACTCAACAGTGCACTGTTCATCTATATCAACTGGATGCACTTCTTTTGATTTTATGTTTTTCTTAATTAACACTATAACACCTCCTCCCTTCCTATCCTGTCTATCCTTTCTGTACACATTGTACTCTCCAAATTCCAGTTCTGCATTCCTTATATCTGGGTGACGCCAAATCTCTGTTATCCCAACAATATCCATGTTTGATGTCTTGACCAACACTTCAAATTCATCAAATTTATTTACTGTACTTCTAGCATTGGTATACGTGCAAGCATACATGCACCTATTCCTATTAATACCTACCTAACAGGTATTAATGAAATTAATAAATGTTAAATACCCTAACCAACAAAAAGTATTTTTTGTCATGCCTCCGCAATGAAAATAGGAAATAAATGTGCTGATTCCAAAAATCACCATAAAAAGTCTCTTTCTTGTCTACATCAAAAGATGTACCAACGTTTAATGTTAAAATAAAGGGATATGTGTATAATTCAAGTTACTCTCGAGGGGCTGTTTATGTTTAAAGGATAGATATACAACCCTGAGAACATGTCACGATTAGTTAATACTTGGAAAACTTTGGCACAGCCTACAAAAATCTTTTCCAAAAACACTAAGTGTGTGCTCTCTTCAAATTGTAAATTGTTGCATCGGAATTGGAACCTAAGAACCATAGGCAGAAGTCTGATTATGTTTATCACAAGAAAACCGAGACCAGAATCGATTGCTAAAATTAAGAGAATTAGCTTATATCTCATAAAATAAATCAGCATGTCATACATTACTGGCTAGATTATGTAAAATTGGCATATTTTGATAAAACGTAACTCCCTCTATATTTAATAACTGTGACATGATGTGAAACTATCATAGTGATTTTCAAAATCTACACATAAAAATTGATGAAAAAAGCATTTAAGTTCTTGGAGGTAAAAATCATCGTGTTGGCTAGTGATATTGTTTGCTTACTATTAAATGATAGTAACGTGTATTTATCTGATTCACAATTGCTATATAAAATGTAAACGTTTTGAGCATGTGATACACTCCCATAATATACACACTGTATTGTTTAAATTCACTTACCTTTAGACAGAACAGCTTGGATAATTGTAAGACCTGGCACAAAGTTTCTTGCTTTGTATAGTACATAGTGTGTGTGCGTGCAGGTCTTTTACAATTCAAAGCATTTTAATAGTAAATGCAGTTATAGTTAAAATTAAAACTTATGACATATTTTAGAGAATGAGCATTGAGTTCAGTGCCATCCCAATAGCATGCTTTTGCTTCCTATTTCAGAAAGGACTGTTTTATTTAGCTATGGTAAAGTTTGCCCATGAATTCAGTTTTCATTTGTGTGAGTAGAAATAATGCTTCCTGAATTATGCATAGAAAGTATGGTATTAATGATTTGACTTCATTGTATTGAAAAGGCTGGTGCATATCCACTCGGTTGGAGTCTACAAAAATTAAAGTTGTATTTTAAGTATTCTTATTTGGATTACTGGTAAGTTAAACACTTACAGTATTTTGATTCATATCTTATATTACTGATTTTTTTTTTTCTATTTCTGTTTAAAAATTAAGGTTTTTGTATTCTCCAACTTGCTGGAACATAAACCCCATTTTCTGTTTTGTAAGGAATGAAACTGCTGGTCCATAATCTCCACAGTTTGGCAAGATATGTTTATATGTAATATGTCAGTTACTGGATTCTTGGGCATGTGATCCTTGGATGAACACATAATTTCACAGTCTGTTTCTTCAGCTGTGCCAGAGGTATCCAACTTTTTTGTGGTGAGGGGCCAAAAAATAAAATTATAAAGATCAATGCCACATGAACCAAAAAAAAAAAAAAAATTGTTCCTTTCTATTTATTTATGCATTTTCAAAGTAGAATTTTATTTTTGTTGATTATTGTTTATATTTAGAGTTAAGCTTTTTACATTTAATAATCAAATTCAAAAATTCTTTACAATGATTATATGACACTAATATTGAAAATATTTAGGAAGATACATCAAAAAAAAGCAAAGGAATGAAAAATGAAATATTACCAAACTGTGATATTTTCAAAACTTGGCACTGCTTTTCACAAAGAGTCTGTATTAGGGGGACAATTTAAGATGCAACTTGGACTGAACTCTCAAGATGGCTGTCAGTGATACAGATTCTTTAGAACACTTGACAAGTTTCATCCTGGCAAACACTTGCTCGCAGGTACATGTACTGTTGAAGAGTGAATTTGTGAAGAGAGCATAATTATAAGTACAGGGTTGTCTTTCTTTTGATACAACTTATAAAAGTCTATCAAATTAACTTGATGAAACTTTTCTTTCAATCTTAAATCACATTGCATGTCAATACACTCCAGTTCTCAGGTACCTCATCAACGTTAACATGAAATGGAGCAAAAAAGTCAGTGAAGAGAGGGCATTTTTTCTTAATCTTGCATTGAATTGTTCTTTTAATGTTGAAATCATATTGATATTTTTAGCAGTCATATGTTGCAGTTTGCTAATAGTGGAAAGTGGGCATAATTGTGAATCCTACAAACAAAGCTTAATTTCAAAAGCTGTGACATCATTAAACATTGTATTTATAAGCTAGTCTTTCACTTGGAGACACATGTTCAACTCCTTTAGAAGCTGAGTTATGTCACCTAGGAAGGCAAAGTTGCACAACATTTGTCATCTTTAAACTGAATTGCTGGGTTTCTTTTCAGTTTCATGAAATTCAGAATTTCAGCTTTGAGATCAAGTGCCCAAGCCAACATTTTCACATGGCTTAACTAACAAATTTCAAAATAGGAAATGCATCCCCTAATTCCGTGTCCTTGACATTCAGCATTTCTTGAAACTGTGGCAGTGGTTTTTATTTCAAATGAAATTGACTACTTTTATTATAATAGACATGATATATATACTTTCTATCTTCAGCAACTTAGCATATAGTTTCTCCTGCTGGATGATGCAATAATATCTAATTAGTAACTAACTAATGTCTAACTAATATCTTATTAGTAAATTATTTCCAACTTGTGCAGCATCATCTTCAGTTAACATGACTTCATCTAATTAATTTCAATTAATTAACCTCATGTTCTCACCATAGCTGGAGCTCCATTGATAATTATCTGATATGTTGTTGAGGTTCAGATCCAATCAAGTTAATGTAGCCTTGACAACCGCATAAAAATCACTTGATTTGTGTTCTTCAGTGCAGCGAGGGCAGCCATTTATTCTGTAGTCTGGAAATCATCGATGTCCATATACAAAATAGGGTAATTGGGATATATCAGTAGTATCTGTACTTTCATCAAGTGCCAGTGGATAAAACTTGCAATTAGAGGCTTTCAGTTTTAGGGTATGTCCAACACTGAATACTGACTTATCAACATGTCTAGCCGTAGTTTGCAGGAAATAAACAGATTTTTGAAAATTGAGCTTTTTTTTGTGTGCATGTAACCTCAGTAACATGATCAAAACACTTTTTTGATAAATTTACCATCAGAAAATGGTTTCGGTTTTTTAGCTGTGATTTCTGCCACTGCATAGCTGCCTTGACAATCGATTATGCTTAGAAGTTCATAATTTTGAAGAATGACTGTTGATCAAAAAGCTTACTTTTCAGTGCAGAAAGTTTATCATTGTGAAATTGTCCTTGAATACTGTCAAGTGTAGATCATGTTTAATATCATAATGTCTTTAAACTCTTTCTGAACAGAAATGACTTAACATATCAAACAAACAGGCCTGTTTTTCATTTCAATGAAAAAACATTGGTCAGTCCATTGCTTCTGTAATACTCTCAGATTATCACCAGTTTTTCTTTCTTTATCAGAAAATATGCTGTTGTCAGCTTTGTTTGTTAACATAATTAACTTTCACACGCTGTGAATTCATGTACGTATACAAAAGTAAAACTGGACAGCAAGTTGGAAATCACACTTTTGATTTGACTACTACATTCTATAAATGAAATAACACTAACAATAACTGGGCTTGGAATGTCTAGTGACCGGTAGTGCAACAACACCTGGTAGTTCTATAAAAGTCAAGTCAGTTGAAAGGGACTGAATGCTTGTGATCACAGAGGTGTGATGGAAAAAAGGAGTTTTAACAACTCTACTGCTTCAGTACATCTGCCAGGGAAAGGGGAATGTCATAAATTAATAAAAACTCTGTATTCAAATACATCCAGTATATTAGCCAGTTGGAGAGGGCATAATAAATTTATACAAATTACATATACATGGTTTAAAATTACAATGAAAGTAAAACTTTGATGAATACGCCAGTTTTTTTTTTAACTACTACCATCACCACAACTATACTGTCATTACTGTGCACCATTCTGGTTCATTAAATGTATTGCTACTGTCATGTGCATACTTGATTAGTAAAAATCAGATGTTTTATTAACGAGTGTTCCATTTTGTAAAATTTTCCATTTAAACCCTTGTTTACAATTTAAAAACTGATTCTGTTATTATGAGCATACTTTATTTTCACAGACCTCATGAATTGTTAATCACGAAAAATGTACTGATAAGAATAAACCTAAAAAACATCATGAAAGTTATTTTTTTAATCACTTCTGTTCTTATAATTTACAATATTTTGTGTTAGTAGTGCTTTGGTAGCTGAATAGAACTTTTCCCTTTTCCTTTAGCAGAGATATAACACTGGAGTGTTATATCTCTGCTAGAGGAAAAGGAAACTTTGAGAAATGGTAGCAGCCAATCAGATACTGTTACAGCTGAAATTACATCCATAAAAATAGGAAGCTAGTTGTAAAATTTTATTGTAGAATGGAAGATTTACAATCTTCCATTCTACATCCCTAAATAAGCATTTAGGGAAATTCCGCACTCGCAACTATGCACACTGAATTTGATAGAAGCAAAAAAGAAATGTTCGACGAACATGTAAATTGAATTATTCGATTTTTTTATCTCATGCACAGGAAAAATTACAAAAATTTCAAAATTATAAAATTACAAAAAGAGAGAGAGAGGAGACAGGCATAACGTCAGCAAGTTAGGAAGGAAAATCTAATGATTTTCCTTCCTAATTATTAACAGCTTTTCCATCTTCGATATAGCACCTGAACGCTGTTTTGTGATCGCTATTGGTGCAGACTGGCCCCAGTGTGAAATATGTTGATCCTTTAACATGTTCTTTTATACACGCACTGCCCCTTAAAATAGTATTCACTGTTGAAACAGCGAGACCTAATTCCGTGCAATAGATGGCAAACTTTGTCCTGCTTCATACTTCTTAATTAATCATTTTCATTTCTAAATCAATTTTGTTTTGTTTCGTTTCCTAGCACTGTCAGCACTTGCACTTTCTGTTGGTCACTTTCCCTTCACCATTGTAATAAGTAAATAGGAATGAAGAGAAGATTCTGAAAATTTATTTATGTTTTTTATATGATTGAAGTTTTCAGTGAAGGGGGAACACATTTCACCATAATAACGTAAAAACCCACACAATTCCAGTTATTGGGATTATTGCAAATGCAATAAGATCGAGCTTACTACTCGTTTATAATTAGATGCACTAACAGAAAAGCCCAATAAATCGGAAAGTGCAAATTGTTTTTAATGTTTTCTGGTAGTGACCTCCAGAAATGTGTTTTAGAAAAATATCACAAAGGTGTTCAAAATTGATTCTTATAATGGAACATACCCCAATGAGCCAAAACATTATGACCAGTGAGTCGTTATGCAAATGGAAGCAATTGCAGGTGAACTACAGTGTGGGTTGGGACACGGTATAAAAAACACCTTATACTGAGCTCTGTTAATCAGTGTTACTCTTGTTCTTCAGATGGGAAAGGCAGCGGACTTAAGTGAGTTTGACAAAGGCCAAATTGTAATGCCAGAGGACTGGATCAGAGCATATCCGAAATGACTTGGCTGGTAGGGTGCTCATGGTCAGCCGTGGTTAGTACCTACTGAAAGTGGTCCGAGGATGGGAAACCCACGAGCACAGCTCATCGATGCTCGAGGTGGGCAACGGCTCTCCCTGTTGGTACATGACAACAGGAGGGCGACTGTGGCACAATTCGCTGGTAGTTGGAATGCTGGTGATGGGAGTATTGTGTCACAACACAGTACACAAACCCTGCTGAAAATGTGGCTGCATAGCTGCAGGCCGCTCTGAGTGCCCATGCTAGCCATGGTTCACTGGTGACAGCGCCTACAATGGGTGCACAAGCATTGAAACTGGACCTTGAGTGATTGGAAGGTTGTCTGGTCCGATGAATCACGTTTCCTGTTGCACCATGTGGACAGCCGGGTACATGTGCATTGGTACATGTGCATTTACCTGGGTAAGTGATGGCACCTGGATGCACCATGGGACGAAAACAAGCCGGTGACGGCAGTGTCATGCTTTGGGCAATGTTCTACTTGGATACCCTGGGTCCATTCATCCATGTGCTAGGCACTCTGACGTCTACCACCTACCTAAACATCATTGCTGACCAGGTACACCCTTTCGTGGCAACGGTCTTCCCCTCTCTGGTGGTGCCGTCTTTCAGCAGGATAATGCGGCATGCCACACCGCCCCGGTTGTTTGAGACTGGTTCGTGGAACATGAGGAAGACTTCCAGGTATTGCTCTGGCCTCCAAATTCCCCAGACATCAATCCCATCGAGCATCTGTAGTTTGTGTTGGAACAGCAACTCCGATCTGCAGCGTCTCAACCACGGACCTTACAAAAGGATCTGCTGGTTACATTTTGGTACCAGATATCACAAGACAATTTAGAAATCTTGTAGCTAGCGTCCATGCCTCACCGGGTAAGAGCTGTTTTGGCTACACGTTGAGGAATAACATTATATTATGTAGGTAGTCATAATGTTTTGGCTCATTGGTGTATGATAACGATGAAAGTGTAGTGTAATTTCCATTATAAAAATTGCCTTTTAGAGAAATAAATAGCTTAGTTGTATAGCGAAAATTTCAATTTCCGAGGTCTTGGAACGAATTGCCAAAAAAAAAAAAAAAAAAGTGTTATTGGGCTCACATTGCGATATTTTTACAATATTCCTATAGGATGCAAAATACGTTTCCACGATTTTTTAAAGTTTGCACTGGCCAGGAAAAACTTACGTAAAGTTGAATTTCCGTAAGTCGAGTATTACATAAGTCTGGGAGTGGCTGTATATTGGTATGTTCTTTTGACCAGCTTGTTTTCTGTGATTTTCAATGAATAAAATCCATTTGCACAAGAGTGAGTGTATGTACCCATAATTTTTAGCCCTACTATTGTTATTGTTTATTATTATATATGGTTATATGATTTTTTTTCAGGTTAAAACAGCCTACAGGAAAAAAGCTTTGACTTGCCACCCTGATAAAAATCCTGATAACCCTAAAGCAGGTAAGTTAAGGCATTCTCAGTAAGAAATACCTAATGTTACTATCTTAAGTTATCTAAAGTTGGTGGCAGAAGCCTTGAACACATTTCAGTTTTTCCATAATCTTTCTATACATTAAAAACGTTTTCCTCCTAGTGATATTTATTTGAGCCAGTGGGAGAAGAGGGCAAGGCAATTGCATCACTACAAATGCAATTAATTATTGACAACTGCCTCCATAACATTCACCAACCTCGTGCACATGCTTCACAATGGAACATTTGATGTTCCATTGTAACGTGTTTTGTATATTAATGAATATTGTATATTTGTAAATAGTTTAGTATTTTGTAAATATTTTAAATATTTGTATAGTTTATAAATATGCTCTTTCGGATGCAACAATATTCCTCGTGTATTATGGAACCCGAAGCAAAATGCCTTTGACTGAAATCTATTATTTGTGTTCCACTTGTCTCCATGCAGTGGGTGTTGTTGTTGAACAGAGTGATTGTACAGTCGAGTTCTGTGATTGAGTGATTATTATTGTGAATGCGTTTTGTTTCTGATTGTTTTGTGTCATCAAGGAGGGGTGTTACTTAGGTAGGGTGGTTATCCTCCTATCCCGTTGTTTTAAAATCAGAAAACGTGTTCCCAATTTTAAAACAGCGGCAAGTGGAGGGATAAACACCCTAGGCATGCTGACCTAGAAGGAAAGGGGGCAGGGCTAAACAGTGAGTGGCACCTGCCAATCACTGCTTTCTTTCTGACTTTTAGTCAAAGTATGGAGTGGTATCCAAGACCTGAATTTTTTCCAGGCCTTTTCCTAAGTGACCTCTGTAAACACAGGTAGATAATTACATAGTGATATTTATTCGACCATCTTTTGTTGTGGATGCTAATAGCCTAAATAAATTTAAGACTGAGCTGGACAGGCATTTGGAACGAATGGAGGGGTGAAATGGGAGTTTTTTTGGCTGATGCTGCATAAGCTTGCTTTCTTGCATCGTATGCCTCTGCTAATGCTGTACACTACAAATGCACAGGTAAATAATTACATAGGTCATTTCCTGATTAGATATCGATTAGTGCATTTTGACAGGTGTCTCTTTTACATAGAAAATATTTGACTTACTCTGTCATACCTCTACATATTATGTAGATTAGCATGCACGGGGTTGGCGAGCAGGGGGAGAAGCCCCTAATTTTCATTAAAATAAAAAATTAAAAACTATGGTATGTTCAGGAACTTTTTCCATTGAATAAATTTTATTTTCCTATAACTTGATATTTGTTTTTCTATTTTTTACATATCTTTAAAAATAGCTTTGATTTTCACTATATATATTTGAGTTTTTATTGTTGATTTCAAATGTTTCATTTTTTAATACCTAAAATGGTTCCTAAATGGTTCCTAAATGGTTCTAAGTCTCCTTCATCAGAAAACAAAAGGTTTTTACATCCAGTCAGATACAAGTGTGGGCTAGTCTCAGAACAGTTATGTATGAATTTCTAGTAGCAAAACCAATTAAAATCTAAAAGAAGCTTCAGGTATTATATCCTCAATTGTTATTTCATAAGAAAGAGAAATAAAGAAAAAAAGCGAAATAAGAAAAATTGTATCATAAGACAAATACCTCAATGTAAAATGAATTAGTATTAGCCCATATGGTGCAAGGAAGCCCCATATTTTCTTGCACCAGCCAAAAAATAAAAAGGAAAAAATAAATAGTGCTTACATTTCAATTGTCAGCATGCATTCTCATTGACTTGCTCTCCTGGCCCTATAGCCGTAGGGCCTTAGCTTCCTTAACAATGTCTGCCACTTTGTATGTCATTGATGGCTCAATAACATAGAAGAATGTCTTATTATCATTTTGTAAATGTTCAACTTCCCCAAAACACTTGAAGATTTAAGTAGTTTCTGGTAGGCAAAGTAACATCTGTTACCATTGGCTATTCTAGCTTTACAAAGGACAGAATGTTAGCACCTCCGTGCTGACTTTGCTGTCCTTTGTAATAGTACCGCACAAGTACTTATACTGCTTCACTTTCTCAAAACTCTTTCCTTCTCCAATCTTAAAACTCATAATGTCTTCAAATATGTCTTTGTTTCTGGTGTTCCTTTGGCCCAGTTCCTTTGATTTCTCTTCCAGTTGCTGTATGATTTCTTTCAGGTAATTTGCTGTTCTACTTAACTACTACATCATCAGAAAAGGCCATATGCTGCACCATTCTGTTGAATAAAGTGCTTTCTGGGTTTATTGTTATTTTCCCTATGGCTGCTTCTGTGCTCAAGTTGAAGAAGGTCATTGAGAGGATATATCCCTGTCTTAATCTTCTTCTCACTTTGAATGTTTAGAAAACTGTCCTTGGATTTTCACCTTAACTCCAGTATTGCTGAGGGTCATTTTTATCAAATTGACAATTTTTGTTATGTTAATTTCTCTCAGGACTGTAAATAGCTTGTTTCTATTGTTAATATTGTAAGCTTGTTTGTAATCAATGAATAACTGGTATACAGTAATATTAAACTCATAGTATTTCTCCAGTATCATTCTTACTGTGGCAGTTTTGTTGACTGTTGAGCCGTTCCTCCTAAAAACACACACCAGTTAGTTGTTTTTGTGCATGTTGCCAATTTCCAGGTCAAAACCTTTGAAAATATCTTATATTTATATTATACCTTTGACATTTAACAAAGATATTCCTCTGTGGTAACTGCAGCCAGTTTTGTCATCTTTTTTTGGTGGATGGGTCATATTACAGCAGTCCTTCATTCTTGGGACACCAATTTCTTTTCCCAGATTTCCTTAATGAGTTCGTATATATTTCTCCTTTCAGTTCTTCTCCTCCTTACTTTATGACATCCTATGATAAAATGAGCTCTGCTTGGATACCATCTTCCCCAGGCACTGTGTGTTTTTTATATATCTCATTGCATCTTCAATCTCTTCCTTTCCTATTGGTGGTAGTTCTCTTGGTCTGCTAGGCATTCTTCCATGTCTATCTCTTCCCTGTTCATTGTTTGCATTCTTCCACATTGAGCAGCTCTTCAGAAATACTCTGCTCATCTTTCCTTCATCTCCTAACATATTGCCATTCTTATCCTTACAAATTGTTCAGCCTGCAATCCATTCTTTATCTTTCTCTCTTGCTCCTCAGAACATGCTTAGTGTTTCCTTCCTATTGTCATTTCTTTTTTAGTTCTCATTTAGTGCCTCTCCCCCCCCCTCTCCTTTTGTTGAAAAGTTGCCTGGTTCTTCTCGGCTTCATTTTTTCTCTCACCTGTTTGTTTTCTCCAGCACTCTTTTGCAGCTGTCATCAAACCAATCACTTGGTTTTGCTTTTTTTGTGCCCAGTTACTTCCATTGCCTTTACATTCTGGATTAGTTTTCAATTTGTTTCTATAGTTCCTTCCTGAAATTCTGCTTAATGGTTTCTTAGTCTTTCCCACATAACTTTCTAATAATTGTTCTTGATTGCCTCATTACTATTAAGTATCCGGGCATTAAAATGAGTCTCTTTATTAACCTATTTGCTTGTACTTGATATGGACCACGAAGTAGTCTGAGTCTACATCTGCTCCTCTGTATGCTCTTATGTCCATCATGTCTGACCCATCTCACCTCTCTGGCAAAACATGGTCTGTTTGATTTTTGGTTAACCTGTCTGGGGAGGTCTAGGTTATCTTGTGAATATTTTTATGGTCAAAGTATGTACTGCTTGATGGTCAGTTCTATTCTTACTTGTGACAAAGTCCATTAGCCTTGTACTGCTGTTGTCGCTAGCATCATGAGTGCTGTGTCTTCCTATCGTTGGTCTAAAGCAGTGTTTCCGAACCTTTTTTGAGTTGTGACGCTCTTTTATAATAGCCAAGTAACCTGAGACCCCTACATTTGCATAAAAAGGCATTTTTAATATGGTAAAGAAAACACATTAAAAATAGATTTTTCAGAATATAATTCTAACCTAAAATTTAATTAACCTAATATTTAATGCGATGGTTGTACTTGCATCTGGGCAACCAGCTTCAAAATTCGCAGCTGAGTGTTGGTTAAAGCCAACCTCATGTCATCCTCAACATTCAGTCTGTTTCTTGCCTTTGTTTTGATATGAAGAAACGTTAAAAATCCACTCTCGCAGAGATATGTAGAGGCAAATGGAAGTAAAACTTGAAAGGCAAGCATGGTGACATTTGGATATTACTGATACATAGCACACCAGAACTAAGTCAGCAATTTTTCATAAAACAAATTACATGCCGAAGAATCGTTCTGCTGATCCAAGAATTCATCTGGAATGCTGGCTACATTCAGGGAAATTGAAAATGGGTTTCGTACTGGTGCAGCAGCTTCTTCTATAAGCTCAGGGAAGTACCACTGAAATTCCTTTTCAAGGGATTCAAGGTGCCCAGTAATCTCCTCCCTTCAGCTTCTCATCCAGTTCATCTTCAGATTCCTCTACCACACTGCAGAGTTTTTCAAACATGGCAATGTTTCCAAGATAACGCCAGTTTTGCAGCTTGGATACAAATGCCTGAAGATTGTCTTTAAATTGGATAATGTGTGTTTCCTTTCCCTGAAGTTTCAGGTTCAGTTTATTTAGCTAGTCTGAAATGTCTGCTAAGTAAACAACTCTTTTATTCCAAGCTTCATCATTAAAATAAGCCACAAGGTCATTTTTCCTTTGCACTTCCAGGAACAACTTGATTTCATCTTTCAACTCAAAGACAAGATTGACAACATTTCGACAACCAGCATACAGCAGTGTAGAAAAGAAGAACCCCGTGATCAAAATTCGTCTTTACAGAATTCTTTAAACAGATGAGTGTTGAGGGCTCTAGATTTGATGTAACTCACAATTTTGATCAGAGAATCAAGTACCTCTTGCAGAGGAGCTGGAAGAGTTTTATTTGCAAGATCATATCAGTGAATCATGCAGTGAATGCCCTTTGCTTGTGGAGCAAGTTCTTTCACTTTTGTCTGAATGCCCGACTTTGACCCTAGCATAGCTGGTGCCCCATTTGTACAAACTCCACAGACATTTTTCCACTGTAGTCCTCCAGTTTCAAGAAAGCTATTTATCTTCTCCATAATATCTTCACCTTTTGTAGTACAGCAGGCCCTCGTTATAAAGCGGTTCGCTTTACACCGATTCGCTATAACGCTGTTCTTATACAGGGTGTCTCAAAAATACACGGCATAACTTCAGGAATGAGTTCCTCATGTGTAAACAATAAAATATTTTATATCAACATAGTTCCGGAAATGCTTGGTTTTCGCGTTTTGAAGGTCTGTCTATGCCACTTAACTGTTCACATCACCTTATAGTAATTATTCAAAATGTCCACCTCCTGCCTGAATACAGGCCTCACACCGATGTCTCATGGATTCGCGAAGACTATGCCAAATTCCTGGCATGTTTCGTATTGTCTCACAGCCTGCCACAATTCGATTGCGGAGAGTTTCCACATCAGCTACCGGAGTCGAATACACCATTGACTTTAAATGGCCCCACAAGAAGAAATCTAGTGGGTTTAAATCAGTGAGCATGGAGGCCAGGCAGTTGGTTCACCCCTCTACTTCAGGATTCGTAGATCTTGGTCGTCCTCTGTCGGCAGCATGGGCTGTAAAGGTCCCATGTTCACAAAGACAGTGATGGATACCTTCAAACGTTTTCCTGTCTGGACATCTTCGTTCTGGGAACCTTTCGTGGTACAAAAGATGAGCCTCCAGAGCATTGCCGTCCGCCAAACCGTACATAAAGTGCATATCCACTTGCTCCTGATTTGAGTACATGGTCGGAATGGAAAACCACCAGATTCTGTCAGTACCTTGTGATGAAGGAAATCACTTGCGGGAGATAAGACTTTCCGGTTAATAACTTGGGAACCAAGCATTTCCGGAACTATGTTGATATAAAATATTTTTGTCTACATACGAGGAACTCATTCCTGAAGTTATGCCGTGTATTAAAACCCGTATCTGACTATAACGCTGTCACAAATCACTATAATGATGCTCTTTTACAGATTGCATTTTTGGCATATTTAGCAAAATCGTTTCATTTGATGAAATCGATAGCTTGAAAATGAATAGCAAAACAGCATTAAAATGTTTCCCACACCGACTTGAGAAATTTTCCCACCATAATTTAATTGCAGTACAGTGTCTTGTTACGTAATTCCGAGATCAACATTTTAAAAAATGATGAAGTATATTGCTTGTAATATTTGTGGTATACTGTATGCATTTATCCGAAGTCTAGTAATCACTCAGTACAGTATTAGACATCATGCGTAACGGACAGTTTACTCAAACATTGAATCATAATTAACGCAACCAATGCAGTTACATTTTCAAAGAGCTAATAATGGTGGATAAGAATGAAAAGGCAACAACACCTGGATGCAGAACGATGACTACAAATGTAAAAAAAAAGACTGAATTTGAAAATTAAATTAGACATTTTGGAGTGAATCGATTCCGGTCAGCGACAAGCGGATGTGTGCCATAATTTAGGACTGGCAGTTTTAACTCTTAAGAGCAATTATAACAAATAAAGAATTGATTTTAGCAGTGGGAAAGACAGCTATTCCACTGCAAGCAACTAGGGCTAGGCCGGCTATTATGATTGAAATGGAGAGACTTAAACTAATTTTATTGAAGATAATATCCAATGCAGAATTCAGTTAAGTTAAATATTATTTAAAAAGAGAGAGAGAGAGAGAGAGAGAGATTAGCCTGTATGACGATCTGAAGAAAACTCACTTAAAAAAAAAAAAAAAAGTGGAACCATTTAAAACTAGTAAGGGCTGGTTGAATAGATTTAAAATCCAGTGAGATGCTGCAAGTGCAGATCAAGGAGCCAAAACTTTCAAAAATGAACTTGTTAAAATTATTGAAGAGGGTTATGTGTTATACAGTCAGTCATCGTATAGCACGATAGTTGTGTTCCTAGAAACCCTCGTGCAATGCAAAATCGTGCAATATAAACAACAGGCCCTATGGGAAAAATAGGGTTATGTGCCGACCACCCAAGATTGAACACACATTTGTAACCAAAGCATTACCAAACACAATAATCAATCATAATAAAATACTTACTGTGTCTTAATCTAATGGATTTTAATTACACTTTGAGTTGTTCCTACTATGAAAGTTGTTTTTATTTTCTCTGCATTCTTTGTAATTCTCTGCGTTGCCTCATTTAGGTCTGTAGCACGTGCAATATCACACGGTCTTTCATTTCGCTCAAAGCGTTTCACAAATTCATATTTTTTCCTCTTCCAAAATCACACCAGAGGCCGGTGTGATTTTGGCCATAAACCATAGTATGAGGCCGCTATAAATTTTCCCGGGCAAGAATTTTTGACTCAGTCCGCCTCTGTTTATCGATATTGCTTTTCTTTTTCTCTCTGAATCTGCAGTGTCTTCACCAGGACGCATCCTTTCACACCTTTTAAGTATTTTACTCATTTTTAGGGAATAAAGCACAATTACAAAACGAGGAGGCACGCTTGATACACATAAACAAAGCTGATCGCCCGTGTAGCAACTGAATAAACAACACCGTAAAGGCAGAGATACACTATTAACACCTCACATTTTACTAAAGCACATTCCTAGGGGTTACTACCATAAAACAATAAAAACAATTTTTCCAGTTGCATTGCTGCTATTGGAATCTGTTATAAACTGGTAGTAAATTCGATCTAATTGCATTTGCGATTATACCGATAGCTGGAATTGTGTTGGTTTTTACGTTATTATGGTGAAATGTGTTTCCCCTTCACTGATATAAAAAACATAAATACATTTTCAGAATCTTCTCTTCGTTCCTATCATGTTGCGTTCCGTTGGGGTGATTCTGCGTTCGACTGCCATTTCTTGTAAACACAAAGGCGAATCGTGCATTAGCAAATTCGGTTCGTGTTATATAAGATATCGTTCCCCTATTTATAAATCGTGTATGATCAAATTCGTGTAGTGTAAACACGTGTTATACGAGGACTGGCTGTACTTCTCAACAAGTTTTTAACATAGATGAAGCATGACTTTTTTGGTAACGAATGCTTAAAAGAAGTTTCATATCGAAAGAAGAAAAAAAAACATGCCAAGTTTCAAAGCTTTATTATTGGGTGGTAACGCTGTGGGGGATTTAAAATTAAAACCCCTTTTAGTTTATCAGGAAGAGGGCCAAAATTGAATATTTGTCATGATTAAATTCATCAATTAAATTAAATCAATTTATATCAATTAAATTCATGATTTCATTTGGAATTTTAAGTTTAATTTTGATACGCAAGTAGTTACCACATACATAATTTATACGTATGTAATGCAGAATATTTTATATGTACAAATATTTGAATATTAAATATTTGACCGACATTTGTGCATCTTTTCGCTACCGTTTATTATTGATTAGGAAATATCCTATGACACCGACCACAACTCACAAATACATATGTTACCTTATGGGAATGCGGCACTAGCTTAGCGCGGATTCACTTAGTGCTCTGTTTTTTCGGAACGAATTATCAGCATTAAGAGGGGGTCACGTGTAGTTTCAAGTGCACTACAAAACAGGAACTCTTCTTTGATGTCATCCAAATGAATATATTTCAGGAAGACAAGCAACTGAGAACATGAACTTACGTCCGTTGATTCATCAACTTGAAAATAAAACAATGGAGAAACTTTGGTTTGGGTTTTTTTTTTTTTTTTAAGGAGCATTAGCAGCTAAGGCCATATTGCTGTAGGGGAATATGCGGTGGTCATTCCCTGACCTTTCCGCATCCTCCGTATTTGGTGGGCACAGGCTCGAACCCCGGTCTAATCAAGAAATGTGTGCTGCGCACTGCTGCTCCTGCCCACCTGGCTACGGAGATGCTTGGAGAAACTTTGATTTCATTCAAAACCTGCTCTTTCACGTCTACGGACATATCTGAAATGCACCTCTGAATAGTGTTATTGGACAGAGATGTTTGTCGCATCTTTATCTCGCTGGCTTCCCCAAGAATTAACTTCAACATGCAGGGTTGAAGTTGATTCTTGATGACTGTTTCTCCAATCGTGTAAGGGTTTTTTTGTTTGGCAATTTCCAATTTACATATGCGACTTCATATGATGCTTGCACTGCTCCTGCTGTGCTCTGTTGCCGAAAACTTCCTGTAGGATCAAGTCTCTAACGTCTCAGACCAATTTCATGTCGTTGAAAGAACTCCAAATCCTTTTTAGTATGTTCTGAATGTTTTGTCTCTAAGTGACGTTTCAGTTTTGAAGGTTTCATAGATTCAGCACTGAGAACGACATCGCACAAAATGCATTGTGGCTTCTCTATGCCATTGCTGATCAAGGTGCTAAAGCCAAATTTTAGATAATCTAAATATTTACGTTTTTTCTCCATGGGTACGGATTTAGCACAGACTGATGACGACCTGCTGACGCTCAACAGCAAGTGGCTGGTTTCTATCATGGCGGCAGCTAAAGGTGGTTGGCTGTTGGCAGACTAAGTTTGCGCCAGTTTGCATTAGACGGCCCATCGCGGGCATTATTGAATTACGTCATTGAAAACATGGTGGCATCAGCAAAACATATGGGGTGATCTTCAACTGCGTTAAGAGAGCAACTCACCTTTATTCGATGGTCCATATTCAACAGTCTGTTATTCACACATCAACTCACCGATTAAAAATGAATTTTGATATTGAATTTTGCATCATAGTGAATATTTTTTTCAGTTTACTGTTTGTAACGTAGAATTTTATTCTAATGATAACACTGCATTTGCATATTTTATTTTTAGGGAGTGAATCAAGGCCTGCCCTGGCGGAAATTTGAAAAAATATTAAAGGCCCGCCATAGCAAATAATTAAAATAATATCATCATCATGAATTTGGTCCGGCTTAAGTCTTTTAAGACCTGTTCCGTTGTAGCTCTTGGAGGTGGTCTTGATCTCGCCATCGTTGTCTTGGTCGATCCACATCCCTCTTGCCTGTAGGTTTGTAGTTAAAGGCTAATTTTAGGATCCGGTCTGGGTTCATTCTTTCTGGGTGGCTGATCCATTTTTTCTGATAACATTTTATGTCATTTGCTATGTTATCTACTTTTAATTTCTCGTGGATATCTAAATTTCTTTGGTGGTCTAGTCTTGTAAAGCCTAATAATGGTCTTAAAAATTTCATTTGTGCTGCTTCTAGTTTGTGTGCATCTTTCTTATTTATGACCCAAGTCTCACAGCTGTAGAAGAGGGCTGATTTTGAAGTGATGTTGTGCATTTGTAATTTTGTTTCAGTTGTCATTTGTTTTCCGAAGTGGCATTTAATCGTTCCATTCATTTTATTCTATTTTTGTAGTTTAGTATGGATGTCTTTCCCTTCATTTGATATTAAATTTCCCAAATAGGTGAAGTCAGATATTTGTTCTATTATTTTGTCATCAATAATAATTTTGACTCTTTGTATGTTTTTTCCACATAATCCCATTGATTTTGTTTTTGAGGTGGAGATTTTAATCTCGTACTTTTTACCTATTTTATTCAGTTCATTTGCTGCTATCTGTAGTTCATCTTCGGATTTTTGCAATTATAACTTGGTCATCAGCATATAATATAGTTTGGATTTTATTCCTGTTATTCAACTGTATTCTATTGTTAATTGTTTCTTTCCATTCTTTAATAATTTTATTGATGTAGATATTAAATAAATTTGGTTGGTGTCCACATCCTTGTTTGACTCCTTTATTGGTGTTAATTGGGTCTGAGAGTTGACGATTAAAATATTTTATGCAGACTTTTGAGTTTTTATATAGGCTTTGGATCGCTTTTCGGAGTTGGGTTGGGATATTTTCTTCACATAGAATCTGTCCAAGTTTTTCCCGGTTTACATTGTCATATGCTTTTTCATAATCAATAAATAGCAGAAATGTTGATAGATTGAATTCTCTTCTTTTCTCCAAAATTTGTTGTAATGAGAAAATGGCATCTATTGTGCTTCTCCCTTTTCTGAACTCACATTGTTCTTTTTCTAAGAATTGTTCACTGTATTTATTAAGTTTATTCTTTAGTATATTAGAGTATAGCTTTGAAGCAGTTGCTAGCAGTGTTATCCCTCTGTAGTTGTTAGGGTTATTTCTGTGTAAATTTGTGTAAATTGAATACTATTCCTGTTTCCCAATCTTTGGGTATCTGTTGCTTATGCCATATGATGATAAATAATTTTAGTAGTGTGTTTTTTAGTAAGGTGCCACCATATTTAATTAGTTCTACATTCAAATTGTCTATGCCTGGGCTTTTTCGGTTTTTTGATTTTTGTAATATTAACTCTAGTTCTTCCATTGTTATATTTTCTTCATCTTCGGTTGCCACAGATTAATCTTCCAATTCCCTAGTGCCAGGGTTATACCATAGTTTGGAATAGTGTTGCTTCCTTTCTGCTTGAGAGATAGAGTTTGTTTTTATTTGATCATTTGTGTCTAGTTGTAATTTCTTAAAAATTTTAAAACCTCTTCTTGTGGGCCTGTGATATCACGTTCTAAAGATTTAACAAATTTATCTCAGTCATCTTGTCGGATTCTTCTGGTTAATTTTCTAACTTCTGCTCTAAGCTTTTTATATTTTGTGTGTAGATGTAGGTCTTCAGGTCTTAATCCCCTGGAATTTTCCGCCGTGAAGGGAATTTGTCACTTTACCAATGTAAAACATATATATTTTTTATATTTGGTAGGACAAATAAAGATTTAGTTTGTAGGAATAGTTTATAGGTCTTTTTTTTTCTCATTGATTGTTTGTTTCAATTCTTCATTCCAAGTTCTTAGCCAGTTTTTATTTTTTATAGGTTTATATCCAAGACTTTCTTCAGCAGCTCCCAGAATTGATTTCCTCAACATTATCACTTTCATCTGATTTGAGTTTATCTTTCAATCGACTTTCATACAGGAATTTAGTGCTTTCATCTTCCAACAAATGTATTTTTAATTTCCTAGTAGTTTTTGTTGGTATTTTCACTATTTTAGTGATCACTGTCAATTTCACTGCCTCTGAATACTCTAGAGTCTCTAATTTTGTCATTTAAATTTTCATTAATGATAATATAATCTGTTATAGACTTTGTGTTTCTTGCTTCCCATGTGAATTTATGGATATTCTTGTGTCTGAAAAAAGTACAGTGGATTCTGGTTATTTGGGCCACCGGTTAATCGGGGCAGCCGTTTATTTGGGGCAAATCTTAAAAAACAGAAACCAGTCGAGGAAATAGCCAGGGTTTACTTCGCTTAATTGGGACAGCATGCTGTTTAATCGGGGCAGGAGACTGCAGCACTGGAAATTACCCTACGATTGTCTCCAATGGTACCACATGGTTCAGTTGAAATTCTGAAGGTCACAACCATAAAACAATAAAAACAATTAGCAGTCACCTGTTTATTGGGCTTTTCTGTTAGTGAAATATATCATAAACAGACAGTAAACTCGATCTTACCGAATTTGCGATAATACCGACAGCTGGAATTCTGTGGGTTATTATGGTGAAATGTGTTTACACTTCCATGAAATCTTCAATCATATAAAAAAATTAATTTTCAGATCTTCTCTTCATTCCTATTTTTAAAGCTTTGTAACTCGTTACTCCGTTCTCACTTGCACGTATCGTGTTACTTGCAATTTGTGTGTGCCATGTTCTTTGTTATTGATTGCCTATCTTTTTACTGTTTTAAATTTTAACCCCCACCCACAAATGTCAGTGAACAGAAATGTCAACTAGTTCGTATGTACATATTACAGTACGTATTAATTATTCCGATTATCACATATATTCTTCTGATTTTCACGTATCATTTAATTTTTTTAATTGGTAAGGTAATAAAGGGGAAATTTGTGCTTAATATATCTTTACTTTTATAGCCCGTGGATAATATTCCTCCTATTTTCTCTGATTAGAATCGCTGTTTAATAGAATTAAAATTCAATTCACAAACGTGATCACAATGACCAGCGTTTACTACATATCGTATAGTGAACGGTACTTTACTATGGTGAGTTCGTCGTAACGTGATTTGATTGTACAGTGAACTAATTGTAAAGAGGGGGTACATTGTATTTTTAACTATTTATGTGAAACTTTGGATAATCGGGGCAGCCGCTTAATCGGGCCAAAATGCACTAGTCCCGATGTGTCCCAAATAAACGGAATGGACTGTATTTGTAATTTTAAGTTTATTAAAAATGCAGAAGTCTATCAAACATCTTCCATTATTGTTGACCACGGGTTTGCCTTCTGATCCTCTACATTTGTCTACTGATTGAGCACCAACCCTTGCATTAAAATCTCCTGCTAGTATGAGGTATTCGTTTTTGTTAGTTTGGTCTATGATCTCTTGTAATTCGTCATAAAATTCTGTGGTTTCATCAATGTTGCCCTCTGCTGGTGCGTAGATGCCAATAATTGTTATTGTATAAGATAGAATTTTTAGTCTTAATTTCAATATTCTTGGTGATATCCAAGAGTAGTCTAATATTTTGTTTTCCCATTCTTTATTATAACAGCAACTCCCGATGATGCCCACTTTTCACTTGGTATGCCTGAGTATATCATTATGAAGTTACCTATTTCTTTGGATCCTTTGTTCTTCTTTGTTGTTTCAGTAATGACTGCTGTCAATATTTCTATTTTTATAGTTCCATGGTCAATTCATCTAACTTGTGATTTATTCCCCTAACGTTCCAAGTTGCTGCTTTAATGTCCTTAATTATAGTCCTATATCCATTGCCTAGGTCATTATCCTTGAGATCTGTCCAGTTTTTTCCCTTGAGCTTATTTTGAGTATTTAGAATGTGCCCCTGGATAGGTTACCAACTTTTTGCAGGGTAAGTCTAGTGGTGGGGCTGCCACCTTATAGCCTCTAGATGGGCTTCGGGTACAGCATTTCCTCTGTATGTGATGGGACAGTTATACCGCTGTGACTCGGTCGCCAGAGCCTCGTCTCTGGAAACGGATCAGTTCACCCTAAGAAGGTGAGGATGACATTTGGGTAGGAGAGATTATGGAATGCACGTCACCACGCCTTGAACACACCCATTAAAATAATATAAAGTGTTTAATATGTATGAAATGGCAGGCTTTTAATATTTTTTAAGTATCCACTGCAGTGGACCTCAAGTCACTTTCTTTCATTTATCAGAAATCAGCCACTAGTAGAATATTGCAGTGTAGCCATATGCCATATTGAAATAAATAATTGTTGAAAACCTTTGTGGGGAAATTTCCTATAAAAATAATTACAACTAAAAATAACCGCGGCGACTCCCCAGGAAACACTTTGTGACTCCCTTGGGGGTTGCGACCCAAAGGTTGGGAACCCGGGATCTAAAGGCTTCTTCCATCCTACTTCACATTCATATCCCCAAATACTATTTTTATATCATGCTATGGGGGTCATATCACACTTGCTCAAGATGCTTATTAAATATATCCTTGGCCTCTTCAGCATCCTCGATTGGTGCAGGGTCACAAATTAGACTGATGTTGAACATTTTCACTTTTTGTCTCAGCATACACAGTTGATTATTCACTGTTTCAAAATTCAATACAACATGCTTTAATTCAGCATACATCCTGCTGTGATAAAATGCTATTACCCCTCTTTTATTCCTGCCAGTGTCTTTTGAAATTTAAATTTTTTTTTAGCTCAGAAATTTTTAAATTTTTGGTGATTTCTTAAAATTTTTTACATTACTTTAATTTGTTACTGTGTATACACAAATAATAGTTTGAAAGTTTGCAAAGTCTGTTAATGCAAAAAGCAGTTTTTGATTACTTTCCATTTGTAACTTTTGAAAGTGAAGTAATTCCTAATTAATTAGGATGAAACTGATGAAATTGCAACCAAATAAGTACAAATTATGTGATATAAAATAACCATAGTTCCTTGGCACCATACACAAAATATATGCCTATATCTTTACAAAACTATAGACTTTCTCTAAGTAACAGTAATTTTAAAAATACTTTTTGCATGTGAACTGTATGTTGTAAGCATATTTGCAATTTGTGTATGATCACTTAACAAGTACTAAACAAAATTTATGTTTACATTATTGTTATGTTGTGTTTATTGATTTATGGTTAAATATTTACAGCAGTGGTTCCCAAACGTTTTTGGCCACAGCCCCCTTGGTTCCATAAAATCATCTGCAGTGTCCCCTACCCACCCTATAAAAAGCATTATTCTGACTAGTGGTTTGCACTAAGGAAGATAATAAGACAATAAAATTCAAAACAGTAAGAATTAAATGCACATTTATTCAAAATGAAATAAAACTTTTTGGTTTAATTAATTCAACAAAATTGATGAACTTGATCCAATGATACCAGCTTTTCAAAGTCTGATAGTCAGTTAGCAAGAGTCTTAGATACCACATCTAGTAACTGCTTCACTGTTTAATAAATTCATAATGTGATGGATGAGCTTGATGAAGTGATACCAGTTTCCCAATGTCTGGTTTAAAGCAGGAGTCTTAAAGCACCACATTTAGTAATCTGTAGTCTATTTCTTTGCTTGGAGAGAAGTTAAGATGAAAACACTAAAACCAACATAAAATATTTCTATATAACTACTTACCAAACATGCACAAATCTTCACCTACCACAAATGTATGGTAACTAATGTGTAAAAAAATCAATAGCTATTACCAGTAATTGGCTACCTTGTGACATCTCCAAATCATAAAATGACCAAAGGAAATAGCTTTGAAAGCAATAAGAGCAGTAAAACTTAATATGAAGCAAGGAAGTGTTTTGTCCTAAGCTCTAGCCCGGTCGATTGTAAATAAGTGATCAACTTTTTTGGAAGAGTCCGCCTCCTTCAGTTCCTTGCTGCTCCCTTGCCTCTTAGCACACCCCCAGGTTATCCTACTGCTCCCCCTAAGGGGCAGTATTGTTGACTTTGGGAAACACTGATTTACAGCCTTGAAAAATTAAAACTGCACATAGGCAAGAATATCAGTATGAACCTTATAAAATAAGATCAATTTGAGAAAATAACACTACTTTTCATCATTTTTTTCTGTCTTTGCTTTCAGAGAACACTGTTATCCTTCTAGTGACAGAGCTCGGGCTTCTGCTTTTTAGAAATAAATGTATTTATGTATGAGTCAGCCTAATGTTACTAATATCATTTTTAATCGAATGTTATCATGAGGAATGTGAAACTGTTATTAATTGTCCCCTAGTGCCACGTATTTTTCGTGACAGCCATTTCTCTGAGCTTAAAAAAAGTGCCGTTCTCAAGTGATATAACTATTGTTTATTTCTAGTTTTCTTTAAATTTTTCTTTGATTGCAAGTAGTCATCTTAAAAATCCTAAGACTGGGTATCTTAACGTCACATAATGCCAAAAATTTTCCCACTCCAGGAATGCCTGCAGAAGCTTAGTCATTTTTGCTACCTGTGGCTCACATGATCCTACTGAAACAAACTGTAAAGCAGATGGGCCAGAATACCCAAATTACTGCACACTGCCCACTCCAGAGATTGTCCACTCTGGAAAACTAAAAAAAAAAAAAAAAAAAGGATTCAGTGGATCAGAAATGAGCAAAGTTTTGCATATTAGGAAGCCAAAAAATTGATACATGCTCAACCTAACAAAATATGAAAGCCTGACTTAAAATTGAAAATCTGTTCTGTTGGGGCGGGGGGGATATGTATATGTAATTCATTTTAAAACTCAAAATTGAAATTAACAAGTTAGTTGATGCAGTGTGTTTCATTTCAGATGTATTAAATTTTTAATACACCTTTTTTAAATTTTTATTTGCGGAATTAATTGATTTTTTCTTTTTTGATAATTGAAGTGAAAAATAATTATCTTGTTACCAATTAATTACTAATCGATCAATTAATAATTTATATAAGTAATTGTTTTCACTTTATGGTACATACCTCCTAATCACTCCATGTTTTTTAATCAACACATGAGATGCAACACGTATTTCAGGCTCTGATTTAATAAATTAAATAATCATGTTATGATGTCGGTGCTTTTGTAATGGTTTACATATTTCTTCCTGGATTTTAATAACAGTTGAAATATAACATGTATTTAATTTATGCTGTGATTAACATAATAAGAAAATAGTAATAATTCATAATTTTATATATTTAGTAACTGATAATAATAAAAAAACAAGCAAAAACCAATGACTTTTATGCGTGAACTGAGAACATAGTTTCTCCCACATCCACCACATTGACTATTTGTTCCTCTGATCAGTGCATGGCAACAGAAATGATATTGAGTGCTTCCGCTACAATATATGATATGTAGATAGCCTGTGTGATAAGTATGGGAGAAAAAAAGAAAGAAAGAAAGAATTAATAATTGTCAGATTATTATTTCTTTATTATTTCTTGATTATTATTTCTCTTGGTCCAATTTTAATGAAATTTGGGATGATTTGACAAAGCATTCTAAAAAAAAAATCAAGATTTAAAATTTCATGGAAATCCATCCACTGGAAGTTGAGTTATCATTACATTCATCCCTCTGCATATAATAACCAAGTTCCAGAAATAGAGTTATTACATACAGATGGATATGGTGAAGATAAATAGGCACTTTGGGTATATATGTTAAAATTCCTAAAAATTAATATTCAAATTCAAAAACAGTAAGTTGTGTCTTGCTTTCAGATGCACATGTAATACACTGAATAAAAAGAAAAAAATAATCTGTATGTACCAGCTATAATGAGGTAAATAAGGAAAGTATGATAAACAATATTGACCAGATGTGGAATAACATTAAAGAAACTATAAACGAAGCAGCCCATAAATTTCTGGGAAATGGAAACAAGGCGAAAAGAAAATCATGGATAACAGAAGACATCCTTCAAATGATGGATTAAAGAAGAATCTTCAAAAATACGAAAACAAAAGATGGAAAAAATAATTACTGTGCTCTCAAGAATGAAATTAATAGAGAATGCAGAAAAGCAAAAGATAAATGGTGGACAGAACAGTGCCAAGAAATCAAAACTTTAATGCAGTATGGACGAACAGATGGGGCCTACAAGAAAATTAAAGAAATAACAAGAATATGTAATGGAATTCGCTCCAGAGCAATCAGGAATGAAAAAGATAATGCCATTCTCGAGATATAGAGGATTTATACATGGAACCATGTAGTTACACTTGGAAATATGATGAGAAAGGAGAACAACAAAACTTAAAACAAGATCAAATATTAAAAGAAGAATTTGAGCTAGCTTTAAAGTTACTTCCTAACAACAATGCTCCTGGTATAGATGATATTACAGCAGAATTAATGAAGAACAGTGGAGATAAAGTCAAGCAATCACTATTTGGATTGATTTTGAAAGCATATAGTGAAGGAAAATGGCCAGAAGAACATTATACAACCGTCATAGTACCAATACCAAAAAAATCTGCACCAACCAAATGCAAAGACTACAGAACCATCAGCCTCATATCACATGCATCAAAAATTCTCTTAAAAATCATAAAAATATCAATAGAATCCTACAACGAACACTTTTTAGAGGATACACAATGTGCGTTCAGAAAGAATTTATCTACAAAAGAAGTAATAGGAACTTTAAGATTCTTAGGCGAAAGAAAGCCAATAAGCACACATACAGGAATCTGTATGTGTGCTTTATTGCCTGTGCAAAAGCATTTGACATGGTAATTTGGAATGAGCTTTTTCCTCTACTAGAAAACATGGGATGTCTACAAAGATTAATTAGGCTAATTTTTGATTTGTATAAAAGACAAAAGGCCATCATCAGGTTAAACGGAGAATTGACAGAAACAGCAAAAATAGGGAGAGGAATGAGGCAAGGATGCCTGCTTTCCCCAGGTTTATTTAATATATTTGCAGAATTAATAGTCAAAGAAGCATTTGTTGGTAAAAAGTTAGGTATAAAGATAGGCAGAAGAACACTTAGCACAATCAAGTTTGCAGATGATCAGGTAATCCTTGCAGGTAGCCCAAGAATGCTATCCAATATGCTAAAACAGTTAACTAAGAAAGTGAAGAAATATGAAATGAAGATTACATTAATAAAACAAAGATTATGATGATAAGTAAAAAGCCAAAACAATTTCACATTGAAACTGATGGAGAAAAAATAGAACAGGTAACAAAATTCAAATATCTAGGACAGATTATAACACAAGATTCTTCTTGCCACAGTGAAATCGGTTCAACAATTGCGATGGCAAAACAAGCATTTAGAGGTAAAATCTCTTTACTAAGCCAAAGAAATATGTCACTAGACCTAAGAAAAAGAATTATGAAAACATACATTTGGTCAATTGCTTTGTATTCAGCAGAGACATGGACATTAAACAAAACCAACTTGAAAAACTAGAGGCTTTTGAGATGTGGTGCTGGCAAAGAATGGAAAAGATTAGCTGGACAGAAAAAATGATGAATAATAACATGGTTTTACAATGTGTAGGAGAAGAAAGAGAATTGCTAAGAAGAATTAGAAGACAACGGCTACAATGGATCGTACACACCATGAGGCATAGAGGGATGTTACTGGAAGGCAAAATACCGGGAAAAATAAAACAAGGAAGACCAAGAAACACCATCATAAATACAATTCTGAAGGAAACTGGACTTCGAAGCTATGCAGAAGTGAAACACCTAGCACAAGACAGGGAGAAATGGAGACAGCTCATCAAAGGGGCAAACCAGTCAATAGACTGATACACTGAAGAAGTAGTAGTTTGTGTTGTCTAATATTAGTGTTTGAATTATAATAATATTAATCAATTTCCTGATATGCAGATTTAATTTTATTAACCTTAAATAAAACAGGAAAGTAGCAGCAATCAAATTATTTATTTTTATGATTGTTTTTAATTGATATAATGAGTACAGTCTAATATAATAAAGCCAAATATGCTAAAACATATATTGCAGTTATCGTTAAAATGTGCTTTTTGTGATACTTCACACTTTCCAGTTTTTTCTAACTGAAAGCTGTCCCAGTGTTCTCCCCAGAAAATTTTTCCAGCTGGGTGGGGAAGTGTAATACTTCGCATAGTATGTCTGAATTAATATTGATCAAGATCAGTGAGCAGTACCATATGATATTGTGAGAATCACTTAAATTTTAGCTGGGTGGTCATTTAAATTCACTGGGCGGTGCGCCCATTCGATAGGTCCTGAGGGAGAACACTGCTGTTCTGTATTAAAACATTTTTGGTTTTCAATTTATGCTACAGTTCAATGCAGTATTAGGTTCCAGAAATCTGTCAGGGGAAAGTTCCAATACTGCCTGATTTATGGTGACATACACAACTCACATGATGTGTTGAGCATGTCACTAAGGAAAACAATTACTTTTATTTTTGATAATTCTGAAACCACTGGAGGTTTCAGAATTATCAAAAATAAAAGTAATTATTGATGCAATAAGTGTTATTAAAAAAAAAATGTTCTTATTTATACTCCGGCACAACCACCACGTCAGAGGAGTTTACAATAAATCATGAATACAATCGTTAATCATATTTAGCATTTACGGGCTTGAACCACAGTCTATTCAAAGAGCATGTGCTACTGCACTCTTGCTCATGACCACTCAGTTAGTTGTAGTTGACTCTTAGCATCAGAGATGCTGTTATATTCTGTTAATGGTAAGTTGTAATTCTCAAATTAAATAGTATTATAGTCTGTAATATTAATAAATTTGAGAACCACTAAGCCTTGGATAGTAGGCTTGTGCTGAGAAAACTTTCCCCATTCTTGTATCATTTGGATAAAAATATTTATATTCAGAATAATAAATATGAATCATACCTTTGTTGTATTTAACAGTTTTCAATATTTATTGCAGCTGAACTCTTTCAGCAGCTCTCTAAAGCTTTAGAGATCCTCACAGATGTTGCAGCACGTGTAAGTTCAGTGTGTTTTTCTTGTGTTAATTTTATTCATATAAAATTGTGTATAGAAATCAGTTTTTTGATTCAGCGTGTAACTAAAGTTCTGGTGTTCCCTACTATGCATTATCTTTCTTGAATTGTCACAGATGAATTTACATTGCAGCTTAAGCTATTCAAATATTTACATGAATTGTAAGTTCTTAAGGTTCATAAATATTTGCTTGATCCATACTCTTCAGTGTCAGAGTGATTCATATTTGTTCTGCACAGGCAGCAAAGTTAAAGCATGATATTGACAAAGTTGGCAGTTGCTTGTGTAAATGGCAGTAAAATTTATGGGTTATGTTTAGAGATTGTGCAGGCAACTATTGAAATGTTATAATATTAGTATCAGCAAAATGATGCAAGAGAGCAAGCTTACATAACACCGTCTAAAAAAATAACTAACTAAATAAATAAAATAAAATAAAGTAACATATCACCTTCCCTCACTTCACTTATTTCTTTCAATTGTTTATCCAATCCTTCCTTAAATTTGGATAAACTTCTCATCTTCACAAGAGTATATGGGAGTTTATTCTAACAGTCAAGCACTTTTTTACTGAGTGGAATTTTTGAACATCTAGTCTTCAGTTAGCTTTCATTACTGAGCAAATTATTGAGATTATAGTATTCATTATCCATATACAACCATATTCCTTATCAGCTATAGTTTTTAAGGCTGTGGCTAAGGTGGATGGGAAATATGACTCCCTGAAAACTGAAATACTGACTTTAAATTCTTTATTCATATACTTTTACTTATTGTTAAAAGTATATGAATACTTTTAACAATAAGTAAATATTGTGTAACTGTATAGTGCAAGGAAGCTACAGGCATTTGCTGTACCAACCAAATAATAATAATAAAAATAAAAACTAAATAAGTAAATCAAAAATAATAATAAAAAGTCAAAAATATCAATAAAGAAAGATACCTAAAATAAAAAAATAATAATAATATATAAAAGTAGGTAAGAAAATAGACTAATCATGTTATTCCCACCTCATGTAGATAATTATCCAGTTATCTACATGCACTGAATTTCTCAAAGCTGTCAGCCTCAACTACTCTCCAGAGGTAACTCATTCCAGAATCAGCTTGCTGGCTAAAAGAAAACTTCCTGCAATCTAATCTAAATCTCTTCCCCTGTAATTTCAATTTTATGGCCATAGTTCTGGAGTTTCTAACAGTGAAAATTTTGCTTTCATTCATTTTACTATACCCTCTCAGAGTCTTATAGATCTCAATCAGATCCCCACTAAGGACCCTGTGTGCCAAACTCTGTAACCCACATAGCTGATTTCCTTCCTCATATGGTTGTCCATTTGCAGATCTCATCTTTCAACTCTTTCAAAAATATCAGTCTTTTTTTTCTTTTCTTTTTTTTTTTTTTTTTTTTTTTTTGTAAGTGAGGTCTCCATACTTGGACATAGTATTCCAAGTGCATCTTATAATTGTCTAATGCAATGGGATTATGGCCTTCCTATTTCTGTAAGCTATTGTTTAATAAATCATTAATAGGATATAATGGGTTTTCCTGGCCGCTTGTCTACTCTGTTCAGATAACTTTATATCCATCCATATCATAACTTCAAGATCTCTTTCTTTTTCTACCATTTATAATTCAACCTTACTAAGTTTATAAGTTATTCCAGGGTTGCTGCTCCCCAACCGTAAGACCTAGCATTTTGTTGCATTGAAACATAGCTGCCACTTTTTTTTTTGACCATCCTTAAGGCTAGTGTTTCTCAGAGGGTGTGCCATGAAATCTTAAAAAAAAACCAGCATAGTTTTTATTTTAACATCATTGTCCGAATATACGTACAATCCATTAATAAGAATAAAGTACACGAAGGATGTTTTTATGACGAATTTCAATTCGTCATAAAAAGTCATTCGTCATTCAGATATGTCACGAATTGACATATCCGAATACAGGGGCGTCTGCATTCAGGCGCCAACACTACTTGAATAAAGACCAATTATCTGTCACCTGCAGACCACATGAATCGGACCGACGCAATACTGTATAACTGCACAGCACCCCTGAATTACCTCAAAAAGTCAAAATACGGGATCCCATCTCTAGTTCTCTGGGAGGCATGCGGCGTATTATGTGTTTATATATATCGTGTTAATATTGTCATATTAAACTGTGTTTGTGTTGTAAAGTAAATAATTTAGGGTTAGGCGATTTCTTAAGGTAATTTAAATGTATATAAAAATTAAAAATTCTACAAAACCGTTTTTTTTGTTTATTAGAAAAAACTGAAAATGGATATACGAAAATTTTTAAATAAAAACAAAACTGTTGATGTCGGCAACGGTAGTTCTGCAGCAGATGCAAATATATCCATTGAAAATAGCGATAATATAAACAATACCAGCGCTGACGAATCTCAACCAAAAAGATTTGAAATTAGTACAAGAAAATATAATGAAGTTACTTAAATTTTGGTTTTACGTGGACAGGGGACATAAATTTCCCCTTACCTTTATGTGTTGTATGTGGACATAAAAAAGCAAACAGTGCAATGTTCCTAGCAAACTAAAATGCCATATGGAAAAAGTTCATCAAAATTTGATGTCTAAAGACAAAAGGTATTTTGAACAATTAATGACAAATAGTGTCTGACAAAACACAAACTGCCTACAATGAAGTAGCGCAACTTATTACACAAAAAGAGAAACCTCATTCGATTGGAGAAACATTGATCGGTCCTGCTTGTCGTATAATGGTGAAGTGTATGTTCAGCTAAGATGCAGAAGCTGAAATAAATAAAATTCCTCTTTCTAACGATACTATAAGTCGAAGAATTATAATAATGAAAACATTTTTTCGATCTATTAAATCAAAAAAATATGACTGGATTCGAAATCCTTTTATTAATGATACATCAAAAGACAAAGTTATCATGGAATTTTTGTACAGGCATTTGTACAGATGGTGCTGCATCAGTGATCGGACCTGAAAAAGGTTTTTTGGCGTTTGCAAAACAAAAAAATTCAAATCTTATTTCTACACATTGCATTATTCATTGAGAAGCTTTAGTAGGCAAAACTCTCCCGACAAAATTAAGCATTGTACTAGATGACGTAATAAAAATTGTTAACTATATTAAAAGCAGACCTTTAAAATCACGAATTTTCAAAGAATTATGCGACAACATGGAATCTAACTACAATTGTTTATTACTACATAATGATATTCGTTGGCTTTCTAGAGGAAAAGTTTTAGCCCGTGTATTCGAATTGCGAGCAGAACTTTGTACATTTTTTAAAAATGAAATAAGTACCACAGGAAAACAAAAGAATCGTATGAAAATACAAAAATTTTATGATTGTTTTAACAATGAATTGTGTACAAAACTGGCTTACCTAGAACATATATTTGCACATCTTAATATTTTAAATACTAGTTTACAAGGGCAAAACAAAAATATCTTAACATCAACAAATAAGTTAATTGCTTTTGATAAAAAATTATGCTTGTGGATGAATAAACTTGATGAAAATAATTTAGCTATGTTTCCTAAGATTCCTGAACAGATGAGAAATTTTCTTGCACCAGTGGTGAAAAACCATTTGGATTTGCTTCAAAAGGTAATGAAAACATTTTTTCGATCTATTAAATCAAAAAAATATGACTGGATTCGAAATCCTTTTATTAATGATACATCAAACTGGAATCTTTGTCTTGAAGAAGAGGAAGAACTGATTTCCCTTTCATCCGATCGAACATTAAAAATCAAACATTCGGAATTTCATTTGGATACTTTTTGGATTTCAGTCAGAGATGAATATAAATAAATAAATAAATTTTTCTGTTTATACTCCGGCATGACAACCAAGTCAGTAGAGTTTACAATAAATCGTCAATACAAATATTTATCGTATTCAGTAGTCACGGGCTTGAACCCCGGTCCACTCAAGGAACACGTGCTATGTACTCTCGCTCCTGACCACTCGGCTACGTAAAGTTATCTAAAAGAGCAATAAATATTTTACTCCAATTTTCTACGTTGTATTTACGTGAGTTAGGATTTTCAACTCTCACATTGACTATAATTTTTTAAATAAAAATTCATTTGATCGCTATCAAATATTTGAATAATTTAAAGTTTTGTTGAAGGCATACATATTTTCTTTTTGTAATTATTTATTTAATTATTTTTATATTTTGTTTTGGTTGTAAGAATTGTTTGCGTAACACATATAATATAAGTATAAATAAAAAAATTGTTAATATTATTTTTCGTTCTATTTATTTAATTTAGAAATTTCTTCTTCTATGACTACGTAGGTGTGCTGCGAAATTTTTCTTCTTTGGAAAATGTGCCACGAGAGTAAAAAGATTGAGAAACACTGCTTAAGGCTGTTCAAGTTATCCTGAAGGAGAGCTGCTTGGCACTCATCATGAACCACAACTCCCAATCTTTAGACCATCTGCAAATTTTGACATCATGATCTAACCCCTTATCAGTGTCGTTTAGGAAAATTAGAAACAACAGTTGCCTAAGAATCAATCCTCGGGCACCCTACTTTTGACATTACACCAGTCTGAAGACTATCCATTAATCATAACTCTCTGCCTCCTGTCTTGCAGTCTATCTTAGTTGCCACTTCAGCCAAGGATAAAGCTGACCTGCTAGCATCCTATTTTTCTTCCAACTCATGTTTTAATGATCTTGGTAAACCACCTCCCACTATGTGGGAACAAGTGAGAACGAGAGTAGCCTTGTACGGGCAAAGTTTTTACGGCTCCAACTAATAGAGAAGTTTTTCTTAAGTTTTTGCTGTTTTATTGACTTAAATTGGCATATTAATTTATTTTCTTGAAGTAGCTTTATTTTCCTATTTATGATACTTAGTTTAATTTGAACCTAGATAGAGATTTGTATTGGTGGTAATGGTATCCAATCCACGTGTTGGACAACTTTTTGGGCTAAGTTTTTAATTATATTTAGCCGTTTTATTGACTTAATTGTAAGTATTAAATTATTTTCTATAAGTAGCTTATAGACCTAGTCAAGGTCCTTGGTTTATTTTGAATTTAGATAATGTGATTTTGAAAGTTAAGTAATACTTAGTGTCCGTAGATTTACCGTTCATAACTTGCTGCCATTGTTATATATTACAACATATATCCCGAACTAGATAGCGTAAGGTTTCACGTAAAACTAGATAGCGAAACACGTAGCACTGTATTAGAAATCTGTTAGCTTAGTATAGTATAGTATTATCAATTAATCAGTAAATTTGATTAATCTTATTAAACTTCATTGTCAATTAAATTATACTTTTTTAACAAAATATATATAAAGACTTAGATTTTGCAAACGTAACATTACTAACTAATACATATAACGTGATAGGAGATATGGAAATCATATAACGTAACTTGGAGATAATACTCAATATTGAAATATATATATATATATATATATATATATATATACAGTGAAACTTCCCTTTAACGGACAGCCATGGGGAACGAAATTGTGTCCGTTAGAGAGAAGTGTCCGCTAACAAGAAGTCTGAGGGAGAAAAAAAAAAAAAGAAAGAAAGAAAAATCGTTAAACGTTTAATGTAAAATTAAATTAAAATATATACAGATTTTGAACAATATTTTTGTAAATAATATACATACAATTGTGCTATGCATATTATGACTTTATCTTAAGAAAAATGCATACAGTAATCACTTATTTTCTTCTGCACCTTCTTCCGGCTGATAATTTTGTTTTCAACATTTGTTTGGAGTGAAGAAACCATCGAAAGTCCTTCAGTATCTTCTTCAGCGGCGAAAAACATTTTTAAACAATTGATTTGTATGAGCGCTTCTTCTATTTTCATCGGTGGTTCGTCGTTAATATGTTCTTCGACAGAATGACCTCCTTCCATTTCTTCATCCTCATGAGGAACTTCTTGAAAAATATCAATGATAATGTCGTTGATATCTAGAGCACCATCTTCTGTAGTGAGGTTTGAGTCTATATCTTTGTAGCCAGCGTCACTTGTAGCGGAAGTATCGTACATTATCAATATATGTTGAAGTTCTTGTTCTTCTTGGTGCTCCACATTGCTGTTCACAACTTCAATTTTTGCGTTTGAGAAGCCAGACTTTACAAAACAGTTCACGACAGTTTGTTTTCTAATTGCGTTTACTGAAAAGGAAATCCATTGAATCTCATCTAGGATGCTGATTTTCTTTGCAAGGTCACTCGCACATGTTACATCGTTCATGTTTGCAATGAGATGTCTTAAAACACGTTTTCTGTAGTGAAGTTTAAAATTTTTTATTATCCCTTGATCCAAGGGCTGACACTCTGCAGATGTGTTTGGTGGCAGAAAAATGATTTGAATGTTGGACAATTCAATGTGCGGGTGGATGCAGCATTATCCATGAAAAGAATAATTTTTCTGTTTTGACGAATCATGTTTTGGTTAAAGTGACTTATCCATTCGCTCATGATATCTCGTGTCATCCACGCTTTTTTATTAGACTTCCAGTCAACATCCAAAAGATTCAACTTTATGCCCTTGAAACAACGAGGATTTTGTGGGTTTCCTATAACAAGAGGTTGTTCAAAGTCTCCCAGCATATTTGTACACAATAGTACAGTCAAGCGTTCCTTAGAAATTTTTCCGCCCTGGCACTTTTCGTTTTTTAGACTCATGTTTTTTCAGGAAGAGCTTTAAAAAACAACCCTGTTTCGTCACAGTTGTAAATATCCTTAGCTTCAAAATCACGACATAAATCTTCCAATTTGACGGTCCACTCTGTTACAACCCCATTATCAACAGATCCACCTTCACCACTTACGGTTTTCCAAGAAATTTTATGCCGAGTTTTGAACTTGTCTAGCCATCCCACAGAAGCTTTGAACTCATTTACTCCCATAGATTTCGCAACCTCCAAAGCCTTTTCCCTAATAATAGGCCCATTAATGGGAATTTTTTTAGCGTGCACGACAAATTTGAAGTCCAACAGTTTTCGGGAGTGATTTTTGAAACTGATCATTTCCGTGTTGCCAAAATTGCTTGAGCAGTTCATTTTTTTTCTTTAGGATGTCGCTTACCTGCATCTTCCCGATTTTGAATTTTGTAGCGAGATTGCGAACACTATTTTTTTGCCGATCATACGCATTAATGAGTTCGACTATCTTTTAAAGTTAAATGTTTACGAGAAGACATTGTGCACTTCACACAACACTGAACAAAACTGAAACTGAAAAGACGACCATATTCCCCCTCCTCCCTTGCACAGACCGTATTCATCAGAAGTTTTACACGTGCCTTAAAATTCTTGAAAAGGGGTTTAGAACCGCGACGTAAACCTTGATAAAATTCAGAGAATCGGAAATAGAAAATAAACACACGATTGAGGCAATACGTGGAAGAAACGTTCCTAGAAAAAGGGCCGTGAGCTCGCCCGCTGTCCGTTATGTGGAGATCAAATGAAGTGCTAATCTAAACGAAACAGTGCAGATTGCCTGTCCGCGTCCGTTACAGAGAATGTCCGCTAGACAGAAGCTGGAAAGACATTAAAGCCAATGGAGGTGAGTTGGGGAATTTGAAAATGTCCGTTGTAGAGAGATGCCGTTAACGAGAGGTGTCCGTTAGGAGAAGTTTCACTGTATATATATATATATAGTGCTATAACTGCATTGGGATATATAAGTTTAGGGTTATAATTTTGTATTGAAATTAAATCAAAATCATGACTCAGACCAGAGCAGCAAAGTAAAAGGCTCAAGGTAATGGGAGTGCTGTGGCTAAGGGGAGAACTGAGGGGGTCAGTTCCCCTCTAAATCACAGCCTTTTGAAATGTATGTCTTGTTTGATGTTTGTGGAGCAATCAGAGATGGGACATGATATTGCCAAGGGGAATGTCTGTGTGTGCATGATGTAAGGAGTGCGAAGAAATCGGGCATTAACTCAGCATTGTTACAGGTCTATGTGAGAGCTTGAAGGACAGGGTGGATGCCCTCAGACGATTTAAATTGAGGAGCTCATCAAGCTCTTAGCTGCCCACATCAATGCCACGGCTTGCACTTGAACATCATGCAACACAGCGACAATCCCCAAGGCAAAATGCACTGGTCCCACGGGACCTAGTAGTTGTCGGTGACTCTATTGTCAGAAAAACAGGTAACATATTTGCCAAAAGGATAGATGGAACAGGACTAGGGTATGTCTGCCTGGGGCAAAGGTTGATGGTGCAAAGGTGTATCTACATTCACACATTATTCAAGGAGGGAAATGCCAGAGGTGAATTAAACTCTGACAGTGAGTTAGATGATTTTGTAATAACTGAGAGCAAAGTGTTGAAGATAAACATAAGCACCTGGCGTGGATGGGATCTATCCAGTTATATTAAAGGAGGCAGCAAAGGAAGTAAGCAAACCTTCAACCATAATTATCAGAGTACTGTAGAGCAGATATTATCTTTTAAGGGCACAAAAGGTGATATTATTGTACAGGTCAATGTTGAAAAAAGCCCGTGAGTTAGGGTTGAATTTGAAAGTGTCTGCAATTCTGCCCAGACATGATAGGAGGGGGGTATATGATGAGAGCCTTGTCGATCGATTTGGAAAGATTGCACAAGGCTCAAGGGGTAAAATTTTTCTCAGCCTGGTCTGTGCTTGTTAACAGGAGAGACTGCTTCTACAGGGATGGGATACACTTAAATAGAAAGAGTGCAAGAATATTTGCTGATGCTGAGGCAGTGTTAGGTGGGTCGAAAAACTGCTAGCTTGGGGGGGGGGATACACGGACAAATAGATTAACAGTAGCTGCTGGCAGTGGTGAAAGTGATTCTTGTACTGCTTCTATTGGAATGAGCAGCAGCCTGGAAAACAAGATGCAGTGGATTTCAGGGACTGCTGTGAGTCATTGCTGGAACAAGTAAATACATGGGCTATTTATTTATGTTACGGTAGCGAGATTTAGAAGCTAATCAATACTTACGAGTCCGTAGAAATACCGTTCGTGAATTCCCGCCATTTTTACACGATAGCATAAGCTTAGTGTAGTATACTGCATAATATAATATTGTCAATTAATCAGTAAATCTATTAATCTTGATAAACTTTATTGTCAATTAAATTGTATTTTTAACTATAAATATATATAACGACTTAATCGTAACAAATAATTAATACATAACTATAGTGGTACACGTGATACGGAAGTTGTATAAAGGGAACACTAGATACCGAAAAAAAAAAAAAAAAAAATATATATATATATATAACATAACTGTTTTGGGATATAACTTAAGGATTTAATTTTTGTTTTAAATTTTATTGAATTAAATTGGAATCATGACTCTGACCAGAGCAGCAAAGCAAAAGGCTCAAGCTAATGGGAGTGCTGTGGTTCAGGGGAGAACTGAAGGGGGCAGTTGCCCTCTGAATCACAGTCTATTAAAATGCACTGTTTGCTTGATGTTTGCGGAGCATCGGGTACGGGACATGATACGGCCAAGGGGGATGTCTTTGTGTGTGCACGATGTAAGGAGTGCAAGGAAATCAGGCGACAACTCAGCGTTGTTATGGGCCTTTATGAGACCTTGAAGGACAGGGTGGATGCCCTCAAAGGAAATAAATTGAGGGGCCCATCAAGCTCTCAGCTGCCCACATCAACGCCAGAGCTTGCACTTGGTCATCAGGCAACACAGGGGCAGCCCCCTAGGCAGAATGCGCTGGTCCCACAGGAACTAGTAGTTGGTGACTCTATTGTCAGGGAAACGGGGAACATGCTTTGTAAAAAGGATAGGTGGAATAGGACCAGGGTATGTCTGCCAGGGGCAAAGGTTGATGACGTTGTAGAGCGGATATCATCTTTTAAGGGCACAAAAGGTGATATAGTTGTACACGTTGGCACTAATGATATTAAGAGTAGGAGACCGGCGGAATTACTTAGCAAGTACAGGTCACTGTTGAAAAAAAGCCATGAATTAGGGTTGAACTAAGGCGCATTTAGGGCTAGAGCCTCAAGCTGCGAACAAATTTAGACTATGTATATAAAGTGCTTAGCATCATAATACACAGCCATTTCTGAAAAAACAGAAAATTTTTAAGGTGGCATCGTTTTAGGTTATATCTCATATTGTGAATGCCTTCACAACGAGTTGCCATGATATTGCACTACTTCGAATAAGTAACGCTTCACCTAAGGAGAAGACCAGTGTTACTTATTCTCAGATAGGTACCACCACCCAGACAGCACTGTTTCAGGGCTATTTGGCCCTTCGTCAGTGAGTGGGTAGGTACCCAAGTGATGCAATGATGGCAAAAACAGTTATGAAGTATAACTCCACAATATGAGAGATGCCTGATGGTGTATGATGTATTTAGACTAAGGCGCATTTAGGGCTAGAGCCTCAAGCTGCGAACAAATTTAGACTATGTATATAAAGTGCTTAGCATCATAATACACAGCCATTTCTGAAAAAACAGAAAATTTTTAAGGTGGCATCGTTTTAGGTTATATCTCATATTGTGAATGCCTTCACAACGAGTTGCCATGATATTGCACTACTTCGAATAAGTAACGCTTCACCTAAGGAGAAGACCAGTGTTACTTATTCTCAGATAGGTACCACCACCCAGGTACCACCACCCAGACAGCACTGTTTCAGGGCTATTTGGCCCTTCGTCAGTGAGTGGGTAGGTACCCAAGTGATGTGCAATGATGGCAAAAACAGTTATGAAGTATAACTCCACAATATGAGAGATGCCTGATGGTGTATGATGTATTTAGACTAAGGCGCATTTAGGGCTAGAGCCTCAAGCTGCAAACAAATTTAGACTACGTATATAAAGTGCTTAGCATCATAATACACAGCCATTTCTGAAAAAACAGAAAATTTTTAAGGTGGCATCGTTTTAGGTTATATCTCATATTGTGAATGCCTTCACAACGAGTTGCCATGATATTGCACTACTTCGAATAAGTAACGCTTCACCTAAGGAGAAGACCAGTGTTACTTATTCTCAGATAGGTACCACCACCCAGACAGCACTGTTTCAGGGCTATTTGGCCCTTCGTCAGTGAGTGGGTAGGTACCCAAGTGATGCAATGATGGCAAAAACAGTTATGAAGTATAACTCCACAATATGAGAGATGCCTGATGGTGTATGATGTATTTAGACTAAGGCGCATTTAGGGCTAGAGCCTCAAGCTGCGAACAAATTTAGACTATGTATATAAAGTGCTTAGCATCATAATACACAGCCATTTCTGAAAAAACAGAAAATTTTTAAGGTGGCATCGTTTTAGGTTATATCTCATATTGTGAATGCCTTCACAACGAGTTGCCATGATATTGCACTACTTCGAATAAGTAACGCTTCACCTAAGGAGAAGACCAGTGTTACTTATTCTCAGATAGGTACCACCACCCAGACAGCACTGTTTCAGGGCTATTTGGCCCTTCGTCAGTGAGTGGGTAGGTACCCAAGTGATGCAATGATGGCAAAAACAGTTATGAAGTATAACTCCACAATATGAGAGATGCCTGATGGTGTATGATGTATTTAGACTAAGGCGCATTTAGGGCTAGAGCCTCAAGCTGCGAACTTCATAACTGTTTTTGCCATCATTGCATCACTTGGGTACCTACCCACTCACTGACGAAGGGCCAAATAGCCCTGAAACAGTGCTGTCTGGGTGGTGGTACCTATCTGAGAATAAGTAACACTGGTCTTCTCCTTAGGTGAAGCGTTACTTATTCGAAGTAGTGCAATATCATGGCAACTCGTTGTGAAGGCATTCACAATATGAGATATAACCTAAAACGATGCCACCTTAAAAATTTTTTGTTTTTTCAGAAATGGCTGTGTATTATGATGCTAAGCACTTTATATACATAGTCTAAATTAGAGGTGTATAAGGCTTTGAATGGTTTGAGCATGCTCAATGCCAATGGGATTCTTCATCTTTCTCAGAATAATCAACTCAGAGGGCATAAATTCAAATTGAGGAAGGACGGATGTCGGATAGATGTGCGGAAATTTGCCTTTGGCCAGCGGGTGGTTGGTTGGTGGAACCGACTTCCATCACTTGTTGTTGAAGTTGATAGCCTAAACAAATTTAAAGCTCAACTGGACAGGTATTTCGAACGAACGGAGGGGTGAAATGGGAGAGGGTTTTTTTTTTTTTTTTGGCTGATGCTGAATAAGCTTGCTTTCTTGCATCATATGCCTCTACTAATGCTAATGCTAATAGGAACAGGTGCACGTATACTTGTGTGTACACCAATGCTAGGAGTTTGGTAAATAAATTTGATGAATTCGAGGTGTTGGTCAAAATATCAAAGGCAGATATTGTTGATTTTTTAGAAACGTGGTGTCACACAGATATAAGGAATGCAGAAATGGAATTTGGGGAGTACAATGTGTATAGGAAGGATATACAAATAAGAAGGGAGGAGGGGTTATGCTATTAGTTAAGAAACACAAAATCAAAGGAAGTACAGCCAGTCAACATTGCTGGACAGTGCAGTATTGAGTCAGTTTTATGTTACATAAGCACTGTAAAAGTAAAATTGAGAGTAGGAGTGTGTTGTAGGCCTAATGACTCTTATGAGTATAATAAATAACTGTACAGGGAAATAGAGTGGGCCAGTATATCAGAGTGTCTTATAATGGGGTATTTTAATTTCGCAGATATTGACTGGAATTTGTGGGTTGATCACTCACACACTAGCAAGCCTTTTGTGGATTTATTGGATGATTGTTTTCTACAGCAGCATGTTCGGGAGGCAACTACAGGGAGTAATACTCTTGATCTGATTATCAGTAGTGATTCTCCATGCATTAAGAATCTGCAGATAAAGGAACCACTAGGTGGCAGTGATCACAGTGTGCTGAAGTAAGATTTACTCAAAGAGGTAACTACCATCAGGGGTAAAGGGAAGGGTTTTTGCTCTTGTAAAGGCGGTCTGAGACAGTATTTAAATTCTATACAATAGGACCAACTGATGATGTTTCCAAAAGCAAATTCAAAATTGGAAGCATTCAAAGCATTAATCTTGGAAGCTACTAGGCTTTTCTTACCAACTAAGAAATATTGTTCAATGTTTAGGCCTAAATGGATGTCAGAAGAACTAATGAGACATGTGGCAGAGAAGAAAAATGCATGGGATATATATAAATTAATGGGTGACATGGAAGCATGTGATAGATATAAGCTGGTCTGTAACCAAGCCACAAAGGAGGTTAGGCAGGCAAAGGCAGATTACGAGAAATCTTTGGCAAAGGATGCAGAGTTCTTTACTTATGTAAATTCTAGAAGGAAGGGGATGAATCAGATTGGCCCACTTGATATCGATGGTTCAACTGTTGAGGATCCTGCTCAGGTAACTAGCAAACTAAATGAGTATTTTGCATCTACATTTACACATGAGGGGTTATTCAAATAGTAGAATGCCAGAGGTGAATTAAACTCTGACAGTGAGCTAGATGATTTTGTAATAACTGAGCACAAAGTGGGGGAGAAATTGTTGAAGATAAACATAAGAAAAGCACCTGGGGTGGATGGGAACTATCCAGTTATATTAAAGGAGGCAGCAAAGGAAGTAAGCAAACCTTCAGCCATAATTATGAGAGCTTCCTTAGACTCAGGGGAGGTACCCATGGACTGGAGATGTGCAAATGTGATCCCCAGTTCACAAAGGATGATCAAAGGGCAACTCAAGTAATTATAGACCTGTTAGTTTAACTTCTGTTCCAGGAAAGTTAATGAGGGCACTGGTTAAAGAAGCACTGCAGGATCATCTAGACAAGACTTCAATTATAGCTCGGACACAACATGTGTTTGTTAAGGGGAAGTCTTCTCTGAGCAATTTGATTGGATACTATGATGTGGTCACAAAGGAACTGGATGCAGGTAATAATTTTGATATCATATATTTGGATCTTAGAAAGGCTTTTGATACTGTTGCTCATGGAAGACTGCTGCACAAATTGGAGCAGTGTGGTATTGGAGGCAAATTGCTGCATGGATAAAGGGATGATTGCGTGAGAGAAGACAGAGAGTGGTAATCAATGGACACTTCTCTTCGTGCATTAATGTTATCAGTGGAGTCCCCCAGGGTTCAATGCTGGGACCATTGTTGTTTTCTGTATTTATTAATGATATTGATGATGTTATCAGGCTTAATGTCCAAGTTTGCAGACGATACGAAAGTTAGCAGATTTGTTAATGACACTAATGACAGTACGCTGCTACAACAGGATCTAGAAAAGTTGAGTAGATGGGCTGAGTGGTGGCAACTGAAGTTTAACATTGACAAATGTAAAGTACTGCTTATGGGAAGCAGTAATCCCAGAGTAATGTATAAACTGTGTGGTACTATACTGACAGTGGTAGAGAATGAAAAGGACCTGGGGTAATTGTACAGGCAGATATGAAGTTTTCTGAGCAGTGCAGATGGTCTGCTCATGGTGTCCTTTCAGTGATATACAGGAATTTTTCTAGCAAGAATAAGTAGGTGATTATTCCCTTGTATAAGGTGGTGGTCAGGCCACACCTTAAGTACTGTATATAGGTCTGGAGGCCTCATTTTAAGATAGATGTAGAGATGCTGGAACAAGTACAGAGATGGGCAACAAGATTAGTGAATGGAACAAAGAGTTGCTCTTATGAAGAAAGGCTTAAGTTTTGCAAATTAGTGTCTGGACACTAGGCACCTGCAAGGTGATCTGATAGAGGTGTAAAAAGCCTTGAATGGTTTTAGCATGCTCAGTGCTGATGGGATTCTTCCTCTTGCTGAGAATCAATGCCTGAGAGGGCATAAATTCTAATTGAGGAAAGGCAGTTGTAGGATAGATGTGCAGAAGTTTGCCTTTAGCCAGCAGGTGGTTAATTGCTGGAACAAACTTCCATCTGTCGTTGTAGAAGTTGATAGCTTAAATAGATTCAAGGCAGAACTAGACAAACATTTGGAGCAAGTGGATGAGTGAAATGAGAAGGGTTTTTTGGCTGATGCTATATAAGCTTGCTTTCTTGCATCATGTGCCTTTACTAATGCTAATTCCCAGTACGCACGTCCATTCAATGCCTCCTGTGATCTTCTGTGAAAAGGATGTCAGAAGGATTTTTGCAAATCTCGATGCTAAGAAAACTCCAGGTCTGTCCTCCTGTGAATTTACTCCCGTTCTGTTGTCTTTTTTCACTTTCTTATTCCAAAGGTGTTTTTCCTTCTGCTCAGAAATTTGCTCATATCCAGTCAGTTCCTAAAAAGGGTGACAATTCTCTCCCATACAATTATTGTCCCATTGTAATGACTTCTACTTTTTGTTTTGTCAGTGTCAATCCACTGGTAATATTCTGGTTTGTGTTACCCATCTATGGACAAATTCAATGGAAAAGTTTAATGAAACTCAGGCAGTTGCTCTTGTCATTTCAAAGGCATTTGCTCGTGTTTGGCGTAATGATCTTCTAAATAAGCCATCTTATGGTGCATTATAGCCTTAGTTGCTAATGCGCCAATAAAATCCAAATGCAAATCCAATCCATCTTATGGTTTGCCAACTGTTTTTTGTAACTGGGTATTCAGTTTTCTGTCTGATCGCTCACTGATTATAAAGTGATCATATAACTGCATAATGAACAGTAGGATCAACTGTGGATCACCCAAACGTGTAATAAATTGTTACAGATAAAACAGAAAAAAGACCACAATTATGGAAATCTAGCTTCTGACAGAATAGGCATTAAGAAGTTGCACTGGCAAGAATAAGAATTGGTCACACCTATTATTAACACATCTCTTTTTATTGCTTGGGGATGGTACTTCACATTGTTTACATTACCACTCTGCACCTATTGTAACAAAAATTATCCTTCTGGAATGTTTTCATTATGATACCACTATAATCCATTCCTTCCAATGGTTCTGTTTAGTCTTGCTGACTAAACAGAACCATTATACCTGAGCTACATTATTGGAGATGACTGCAATTTAAATGAGCTGTGTGCACATCTAAATGAAGTCAGTTTGTATAATTACTTCTAAATCCTTTTGTATACCTTGCTGATCATTACTCCAAAGTCAGAGATGTGATTTGGCCATAGTAACCTTACTCCATTAAATCCCCACCTCATCAACCCTTGAGCAGCAGTGTTTTGCTTTCAGTGAATTTAGTGTGTTGAGCAATTTTCAGTTAAAATAAAAAAATCCTTGTATGAAGAAAAATGAATTTATTTAAATGCAACGAGTGGTTCAAGATAAGTAAACAAAAAATATGCGATTATACAAGTTTTGTTTGCATTTCAGTGATGATTAAAATTACAGAGTGATGTTTAACAAGAAACAAAAAAAAACTTCTGTTATATTTTATTATTTTTAAATAAATTCTGTTATATTTTCTTTGTTGGTTTGCTTTTCATTTTCTCTTTAATTTTAGTTATTTTATTTATTTATTTGTTATTATTATTTTTTAAATGCTGGGTTTATCCTCTTGGTCAGTGTAATCATTTCAGCTGTGGAATATTGCAACTGCAACTGAAATTAACTTACAGTTAGAATGTCAGGCTCGTGTACTACTTAAAAATTTTCTCAATGGCCCAAGGGATATCTTGCATAGAGTAACAAAAATTAAAAGCTAGGTTTCTTCTTTTTTCATTGGTAAAAATTTGACACTGTTAATTGTAATAACGTTGCTATTTGCTGACAAGCTCATTGAGCTGTAGAAATTTGCTGTATGGAAAGAGAGAGAGACAGCTGCAACAGTAGGAATGATACATACTTGACTTCTCATGTAAAATAGCTGTGATTGAAATTAAAAAGGTCACCTACTACTTAGAAATTTTTAACAATCGCCCAAGGGTGATTGTTAAATAAATAAATTTAAGGCTCAGCTGGACAGGTATTTCGAACGAACGGAGAGGTGAAATGGGAATGGTTTTTTTTTTTTTTTTTTTTTTGGCTGATGCTGCATAAGCTTTGCTTTCTTGCATCATATGCCTCTGCTAATGCTAATGTCATTGAAGGAAACAGGCATAGCCGACATGGCAGAAGAATGTACTCCGACAGCAGGTAAAATTTAGTTCAACATTTATGAAATAAGCACATCAGCCTAACAAACTACATGAAAAAATAGCAAATTTTCTTTCTAATGATGTTTGTTTGCCTGTAGTTGGTTTAGGCTTTTTTTTTTTTTTTTTTTTTTGTTCTACAAGCTGTTTACAAGTTTATAACCTAATTCAGATTTGAATTTCATTGTGGACATCTCAGGGCAGTGAAGAATAAAATAGACCTGGGGGTAATGGTGTGCATTCAGATATGAAGTTTTCTGAGTGGTACAGACAGGTACCAGGACAGTTCATGGAGTTTGGTCAATGATGTACTGTAATTTTGCCAGCAGGGATAAGGAGAAAATTATCCCAATGTATAATGCAATGGTTAGGTTACATCTTGAGTTCTGCTTTCAGAACTGGAAGCTTCGTTTTAGGACGGACGTGGATCTGTTGGTACGGGTACAAAGAAGAGCAAGAAGATTGAAGGAGTAAAATAATATGCTTACCAGGAATGCTTCAGTTTTGCATATTGTAGCATCTGGAGACTAGGCACCTGCAAGGAGATCTTGAAGTGTTTAAGGCCTTGAACAGATTGAGTAAGTTCAATGCTGATAGAATTCTTCCTCTTGCCATACTACACACGAGGGGGGGGGTCATAAGGAAGGAGGATCATTGCAGGTCAGATTGTGTGTAAATTTGCCTTCAGCCAGAAGGTGGTTGATTGTTGGAACAAACTCCCATCTATTTTTGTAGAGGTGAGCAGTTTGAATAAATTGAAGGAAGAACTATATAAACTGTTAGGGGAATGGACAGGTGAAATGGAAAGTGTTGCATTTTTTTTTTTTTTTTTTATTGCTGATGCTGTGTAATCTTGCTTCTTGCATATAAAGCCCTATATCGTTCAAGGCGCATTATAGCCATAGTAGCTTATGCGCCATTAAACTCCCATAACAACAACAACAACAACTATATCGTTCATTGGTGCCAGTTTCCATTGGAATTTGAATAATTCGATGTTGAATGAAAAAGGGTATACTGTATACATATTTTTTACATGCACGCGTGTGCACAGGGGATGGCCATGCGGTCAGGGGAAGTTATCTGTGGTATAGGTAAAATGGATTTCATTTTTATTGGTTCTAATCATGTGCTTTCATAAGACCATACTGAGCAGGTACAAAAAAAATTGCTATCAGACTTTAAAACAAGTGTATCCTAGTATTGTTTAATAATCTCATTTTCCAGATATCTGTGATATGAAATAATTTTTATGAAAATTATTATAATAATAATTATTATTTTTATGAAATATAAAAATAATTATTATAATTATTTCATAATTATAATAATTATTATAATTATTTATAATTATTTTATAATAATTATAATAATATTAGCAACCCAATATTATAAAAGATGGCTGACAACCAATTATTTAATCTAATTAAGGAAAGCTCAGATATTTAATAAAGTGATATTTTATTTTAGTCTGCTTATGATCGGGTTCTGAAGGCTAGGAAAGCTGCTGAAATAAGAAATCAGCTAATTGATGGTAAAAGGAAAAAATTAAAAGAAGGTAAATATTGCTTATTATGTAAAATTTTAATCAGTAAGCAACTATTAAATATTTTATGTTATCCACTCCAACTTCTGTTCACTCTTTAGGTTGAACACACACAAACACACTGCAGATACCTTTATACCACTGACAGTTGTTTAGTCGGTGTCAGCTTTTCTTTTTTTTTGTACTATTTATTAAGTAATTTTTATTTTCATTGTTTTATGTTACTAATCTAATTATACAGTTTGTTTATTGACAGGAAAATTCTGCCTTTGCTTTTCAAAGTTGAGAGAGGAAAAAACCTTCCATTTGGCTTAGCTCTTTCAGTAGTATATAGTATATATGTACGTCTACATTTTTCACGTGTGGACTCTGGGGAGTGTGTACGTAGAGCTGTGTTTTGAAGGTCACTTCAATTTTTATTAACAAATGAAAACTTTGTTAATGTAGCAGTTGTCTTGCAGTATGTTTGTAGTATGTGTTGCCATCTCTTATCCATTTCCAATTTTTATAGATACAGTTGATAATAGTTGGTGGCTCAAAATAGCTTTGAAAATTAGAGATCTCCTCTGATTTGGGCTTTTAAAAGCTGAAATTAAAAGTTTTCTGTGGAATTCAGATCCAGAATCTGTAAAACAAAATCAAGTAATACATAAATGGATGTAGAGGATAATATTGCATCAAAAAATGATGGATTTTATTTACAAATTTTTTTACAATTTTTTTTATTATTTTTTTTAAAATTTGGATGTGATTTTTGACAATGGTTTATTGTGTTGGGCAGTAAAGTCAAAATAAATGCACATAAATATTTTAAAGCATTTATGTATAAAGTTTTCATTTTTATAAAATTTCAAAATTCCACAAAAAACTCACTCCACAGAGCTTGCTGCCATTGAAAATTCATTGTAGGGGTCCTTCCCATGTGCATCAAATTAATTGTTGAAAGGGTTAATACATTAGAAGGTGAGGACCTTCTAATGGTGTAATGTAACCTGTTAGTAAGGAGCTGGCAGCTGAATGAATGAGGGTGGACTGCTAATACCCTTTATTGGGAACCCACTATCGGAAGTTCCAAAAACCAACTATTGAGACCAAGGATAATATATTTAACCTCTTCTGTACAAGCTGCAAAAATTCTGGTGCATAGCAAAGGCAATTTTTACTTGCCTACCAATAAAGTCATCATCATTATTATTTATTTTTTATTTGTACAATCATATTCACAAACATATTACTAAAATAAAATGTCCTGAGTTAAAAATATTTGACTGTATCACCACCTGTAAAATCACCCTATTATGTCATCCAATTGCGTATCACTTATTTTGTAAAAGTTTATTTGTTTAATAAAAATGATGCCATATATATTGAAAATAATTCCAATTTTTACAATTTGTTTATGATGTTCAGTATTAAACCATTTTTAGTGTCTTTTTCAGCAGGCCCAATCACACATACCTATAGTCATCATGTTAAAAAAATGTGTGGGACAACCTGTTGGCAGCATCAAGACTGTCAAAAGAAAGCATGTATCTCTTAGTATTAAAGAGAAAGTGGAGTTAGTAAAACATGTACACAAAGGTGCATTGGTGAAGTTATTATGTGATGGGTAGTTGTGGGTACATCTACTTTTATGATTTGAAGAAACAAAGAGAAAAATTTTAGAATTTTATGGTAATAATGATGTACCCAAGTTAATGGAACACAGGAAGACATTACACCAGATGAAGAACACAGAAATAGACAAGGTGCTAATGGAATGGAAACAAGAGTGTCGAAGTGAAGTGTACCCACTTGCTCTCTCATCAATCAAAAATTTTTCATAACCAGTTAAGCCTAATAACACCATGTGAGTATACATTAGGCCAGTATGAAAAATTTTAAAAATAGTAATAGTCTTCGTATATTGGGAGTTTCTGGTGAAAAAGCATCAGCTGATTATGAAGTGGCTAAAACATATTTGGGTGGATTTACAAAATTAATTGATAAGGCAAAGTTAACTGCAAAGCAGGTGTATAATGCTGACGAGACTTCTTTATATTGGTGGTATATTCCTAGAAAAACTGTTGTTGCAGCAGAAGAATCAGCACCCAGTGGGTTCAAGGAATTCAAATTCAGATTAACAGTTCTAGTGTGAAAAATGCTACAGGATCACATAAAACCAAATTGCTTGTTATTGGCAAAAACAAAAATCTAAGAGTTTTCAAGGAGTTGAAGTCCTCCCAGTTTATTTACAGGGCAATCAAATGAGCATGGATAACCAAAGAAATCTTCCTTGACTGATTTGAAAACCATTCTGTTCCAGAGGCTAAGGCATGTTTGTATGTCTGCCAGGCTTCCTAGTGACGACAAAATAATCCTAATTTTTAATAATTGTTCAACACACCTTCCTGAATGCCATATCAAAGATAATGTATTTGCCTCCTAATTGTATGAGTCTGATTCAGCCAGTGGGTCAAGGAATACTGAGTTCATTTAAGTGTATCTATAAGGATGAATTCTTACGTAAAATGCTCACAGAATGTAATAAAGGTGTTGGAATAATGAAATTCACAGAGATTTTAATATCAAGGATGCAATTTGGATTACCATGAAAGCGTGTGACAGGGTTGCTAGACACTTTGAAACGTGCTTGCCCTTATCTGCAGACGGCATAAATGTTCTTTGATGAAGATGATAAAAAAGATCTGATTTTACTAGTTTTAGGATATCTAAAGAGAAGAAAATAATTGTTTCTGACTTGGTGAATTATGTTACAGATTTGCCATGCCCTGTATCTCAACTGTTGGATGAAGATGCAGTGGAAGAATGCCTCCATATTGATGATCATGCTCTGGTTACCCTTCAGCTAACATACAGAGAAATCTGAGGTATCGTAATGAATAAAGATAATGAAAGTGATGATGATAATGAGAATGGTTCTCATTATCATCATCAGGAAAAGCTCTCTGTTGATAGAATGATAAGCTTTACAGAAGATCTGATTCAGAGAATAGAGCAGAGAAGTTTTGTAATGTCTCTATAAAATTTAGGAATTGCTTATAAAAGAAAGATCAAAACATCTAAAACAGCTTACAAGAAATGTTTCAGAAATTGGATTGGATGTAAACCTCTATAGGTACGTGTACAGCATTTATCTTTGAGACCCCAGCCATCAACTTCTGGCATGTCTGTCCTATCAACTACATTTTTCTCAATCAGTCAAGATATTATTTATTGGAATTTTTTTTCTTGTGTTTTTGTACATTTTAAGCTTGGCTATCCAAAAATCAGAAAAACCCATATTTGGCAGACCTCAAGTCCCATGCATGCTGGTTAAAAGATTCTATAGTGTTATGAGATTAAGCTAATCAAATTGGATAAGTTATAGGCTAAATCTTTATCACCATGGCAGATAGGAACAAAGCAATCAAGACTCATATCGATTGAGACATTGCGTGGGTCAACAAAGTCCCCACTGTGCTTGTCAGGGAGCCAGAGAACACTGCTAAATAAACTATTGGAACAATCGCCAACATAGAAACCATCAACACGAGAAGCTAAAATCCCAAAGAAGTGGATTTAGCAGGACTAATTCATTGTCATTAGAATAGCAGGTATCTCTGAAACCAAGAGGATGAATACAGGTGAGCTGCAGCTAAACAGTAATTACAAATTAATATATTCTGGAATTATGATAATTTATTTAAATAGAGGGTTGAAAATAATAATTAAATCTGCATAGATGTTTTAGAAAAATTTGCAGAGAAAGGTTGACATAACAATAATGGTAAAAGGCTACTTGAATTTTGTGAGGCCTATTTCTCATTCCCCAGAATCAAATTCATGCTGAAAGGATGGTGATCTGATAGATGACATTAAAAGAAATGTGACAAAAGAACTGGTTTGTAGTTGTTTCCCCCACCTCCCCATTCTAACATCTGATTTTCTTTAAATTGACTTAGTTCTGGAGCTTAATTATCAAACATTAATTATGAAACTTGTATGATTATGGTAATGCAAGGTCATCGCATTAGTAATGATAAGTCACAACAAGGTTTTATTAAGGGAAGGATTTGTTCGATGAATGTGGTTCAGTTTTATCAGGTAATCATAAAGGAACTGAATGCAAGGAATAACTGATATAATTTATGTACACTATCCTACCAAAAGCACAGGACATCCCTCTGATTGCAGGAAACTGTAATTATGAAATATGTAAGAGGTAATCGATAAGTATTTATCATTAGGAATTTTATATTGTGTATACAGGGTGTTTCAGTTAAACGTTTCAGAACTTCTAAGAGGGGTAGGGTACATCCTGACAACTCGAAATCATATAGCAATGTGGGGTCGGAAATGCTTTCCTGAAGCGGTGTTGGAACACCTTGGAACACCGAACGGAAATGCTTTCCTGAAGCGGTGTTGGAACACCGCTTCAGGAAAGCATTTCCGACCCCACATTGCTATATGATTTCGAGTTGTCAGGATGTACCCTACCCCTCTTAGAAGTTCTGAAACGTTTAACTGAAACACCCTGTATACACAATATAAAATTCCTAATGATAAATACTTATCGATTACCTCTTACATATTTCATAATTACAGTTTCCTGCAATCAGAGGGATGTACCTTTTGCTTCTTTTCATGTATTATTAAAACGATTTCTCACTTACGGTCTCTTTTCTTTATGGTGCTTCTGTGTACAACACCGCTTCAGGAAAGCATTTCCGACCCCACATTGCTATATGATTTCGAGTTGTCAGGATGTACCCTACCCCTCTTAGAAGTTCTGAAACGTTTAACTGAAACACCCTGTATACACAATATAAAATTCCTAATGATAAATACTTATCGATTACCTCTTACATATTTCATAATTACAGTTTCCTGCAATCAGAGGGATGTACCTTTTGCTTCTTTTCATGTATTATTAAAACGATTTCTCACTTACGGTCTCTTTTCTTTATGGTGCTTCTGTGTACAACACTGCTTCAGGAAAGCATTTCCGACCCCACATAGCTATATGATTTCGAGTTGTCAGGATGTACCCTACCCCTCTTAGAATGTTAATGCATATTTATTTCTATTGGTAGTAGAATGGAGGCATGTGATGCAAGAAAGCAAGTGTATGTAGCATCAGCGAAAAAAAAACAAAAAAAAAAAAAAAACACAATTTCCCATTCCCTCTGAAAGTTTGTCCAGTTCCCCCCTGAATTTATTTATTTATTTGTTTTTTAGATTCATCACTTACTGAACTAAAGCCATGAATACAGCAAGAGGTGGTAGGCTGGAGAAGACTCAGGTGTCATCCATTATAAAATTTCTTCATTTGCAAAGCAAAGAAGCAAAACAAATCCATGTATATGTGGAGGATTGCCCATAATATGACAGTGTGAAAAATTGGAAAAGAGAATTTAGGTGTGGTCAAAGCAGTGTGCATAATAATACAAGAGAAGGAAGCCCATCACAGCTACAGATCATGCCATTGTGGCTAAAGTTGAACAGCTAGTTCTTGAAGACAGACATATGACTGTAAATTTTATAGCAAATGAAGTGAATATTATCCATGGGTCTGTTTGCACCATAATGCTTCCTGTGGGGTACTATACAGTAGCAGTTCCTGCACATCTAAGGTGGCTGCCCGATGGGTTCTGAGATTGTTGACACCTTCTCAAATGTTCCACAGAAAAGGTGTTTACACAATTATTGGATGATCTGGGAAAGAATTGTGGAAGGAAGGATAAGGCAGGAGATGGAAATAGGAGAGGAGCAGTTTGGTTTCATGCCGGGAAGAGGAACAACAGATGCGGTCTTTGCTTTAAGGCAGGTGATGGAAAGATACAGGGAGATGCAAGTAGAGTTGCACATGGTGTTCATAAACCTGGAAAAAGCATATGATACAGTGTCCAGACAAGAGGTATGGAGATGCATGAGGGAGAAGGGTGCATCAGAAAAGTACGTAAGGCTCGTGAAGGAAATGTACGAGGGAGCGGTGACTCAGGTTAAGAGTAGTGTAGGTATGACTGAGGGGTTCTCTGTAGAATTTGGACTGCACCAAGAATCAGCTCTTAGCCCACATCTGTTTGATCTGGTAATGGATATGTTGGTGAGAGAAGTGAAGAGTAGAGCACCATGGAGTATACTGTTCGCAGATGATATCGTACTGTGCGAACCATCCCAAGGAAAGGTAGAGAAGAAATTGGAGGAATGGAGGAAAACATTGGAAGAGAGAGGCATGAAGATAAGTAGAACAAAGACAGAATATATGGTATTGAATGGAGAAGATGAGAGTTCTATAAAACTGCAAGAGGAAAAGCTACCATCCGTTTCGAAATTTAAGTATCTGGGATCGAACTTTGAGAGGGATGAAGGATTAAGTGCAGAAATACAGCATAGAGTGCAATGTGGATGGTTGAACTGGAGAAAGATGAGTGGGGTGCTGTGTGATAAGAAAGTAAATTGTAGAATGAAGGGAAAAGTGTATAAAACTGTGGTTAGACCCACATTGATGTACGGTGCTGAGACATGGGCGATTACAAGTGCCCAGGAGAAGAAGATGGAAGTGGTGGAGATGAGGATGCTAAGATGGATGTGTGGTGTGACGAGGAAGGACAGGATAAGAAATTACTACATCAGAGGTATGGTTAAGGTGGGCCTCTGAGTAAAAAAAAAATGCAGGAATCTAGGTTGAGGTGGCTTGGACATGTGGAACGAAGAAGTGAGGAGTATGTGGGGAAGAGATGTGAAAAGTTGGAGGTGATAAGGAAGAGAGGGAGACAGCTGAGATGGAAGGACAAGGTGGCAGAGGATTTAAAAGAGAGAGAGGATGGAGGAGAGAGGAAGCCCAGGGGATAGGGAGGAATGGAGGAAAAGAATTAAGGATGGAAATGCCAACCCCATATAAACGTGGGAAAAAGGCGAAGATAAAGAAGAAAGATTGGAACTTTGTAGAAAGAGAGAGAGAGAATGTTGGTGAGATTTTGACTGAATTGTGATGGATGAATGAATGTTGGGTACATCACTTTGACCCAGCAACAAAAACAGAGGAGCAAACAATGGAAACATTCATCTTTTGCAACCCTCAAAAAAAAGCCAAAGTTCATTTTTCTGCTAACAGAAAAAGCAGAAGGGTCATGTTAGCAGTCTTCTGGGACTCTAAAGGTATCATCCTTACAGATTACCTCCAAAAAAGGCATCAACATCACTGGGACTTGGAGATTGCTACAGAAACCTGGGAAAGTTGAAGATGCAGGAAGCTATCCAAAGGTGTTAGCCAACAATGTCTCTCACAGTGGATTTTACAGTTGGGTGTGACTTCGAAAAAATCTGCAGCACCCATATTATTTTCCCAACTTCTCACCTTCAGACTTCTTCCTCTTCCCTAAAATGAAGAAACCATTACAGGGCCACAGATTTTAGACTAATAAGTAAATAATTATTGAAGCAGAAGCTTGGTTTTCTGCTAAAATTGAGGAATTCTATTCAAGAGGCCTTAAAGAGTTTATCTACAGATGGGGAAAATGTGTAGCACCAGAAGGTGGCTACATAGAGAAGGATGAGATTGCCAGCCATGTTTCAAATCCTTAACGTGAATATTTCTAGGTGAGGGTAATTACTTATTGGCTACTCCTAATACAGCAATATCCCACATAGCACTGATAATTGGTACTGAAACTGTTCCGTGTTATGTGAAACCGTGCTGATTGAGGTGTAATGATAATGATAATGGATTTTAATTGAATACTTACCAGAGAAACAGTCTATAAACAAATTATAATAAATCTATAAACGATTTGCACTTGATAGCCAATTAAAAGGATTTGAAATAAAAAATATTGCAAAAATTTTATTAATGAAAGGGTAACGTCATGAGCTTTATTGTTTATTTAGGTATTTCAATAATGAGGTCTGGAGAAGTCATCTCTTCTTTTTCTCAGTGTAAATGTCTTTGTAGCATCAAATCCCATCTTGTAAAATTTGCCATATCTTGATACTACATTCAACATTTGGATCTCCATTCATAATCGCCTCGTAGGCCATGTCAACCCACCCGAAAAACGTTCTCCAATTCTTCTGTTGAAAATTCTTTTGGTGCTGCTTCAGTGTTATCCACTTCAGAATTGTTTTCCTCTTCTTCATATGCGGTTTGCTTGCCAATTTCAAGGAGAGTTGCATCATCTAAGTCATTTGCATGTGAGTCAGTGCAGTCATGTACATTGGTAGTGTTCAAAGTTTTGAATCTCAAGTCTTTTCTGACCTTCACAATGTCTTCAGCAATTGTCTGAACTTGTGATTCAAAATAAGTGAAATCATTTGCCAAATGGGGCAAAACATGCTGCTAAACAGAACTATGTTGTTGGCATTGATTTCTAGCCAAGATTCAGATATATTTTCGATCACATTCTTGATGTTATAATTTTTCCAAAATTTTTGTAAAGATGATGATCCCATGCCTGTTGAAGCTTCAATCGCTTGAGAAAAAGTTCACCGCAGATAATATACCTTGAATGTGGCAGTTATGACTTGATCCATGGGTAAGAGAGATGTTGTACTATGTGGAAGAAAGCATATTTTTACATTTTCATTGAGATCAGAAATTTCAGGTGGATGGACTGGTACATTGTCTAAAAGCAACAAAATTTTGAACTCCATCCCTTCATCTGTGCAGTAACGTTCAACTGTTGGACAAACAATTCTCTTGTAATCCATACTTTCTTATTGGATTGCCAAATTACGAGCAATTTGCTTTTTACACAACCTTTTAGAGCTCTTGGGTTTTCTGCTCTGAACACGAGTAGAGGCTTCAGTTTAAAATCCCTAGATGAGTTTCCACCCAACAAAAGTGTTACAGGATCTTTTGATGCTTTATATCCAGGTTGGGCCTTTTCATTTTCGGTTAAATTAGTTAATATTTTCCAGAACATTCCAGTTTCATCGGTGTTGAAAATTTGTTCATCCTTATAGCCACCTTCTTCAATGGTCTCTTTCAATTTACTGGGAAATCTTGCAGCAGTGTCTTTGTTTGCATTTGCACTTTCACCCGAAATACGAACATTGTAAAGCCGAACATGTTTTTTAAAGCAAAAAACCAACCATGGCTGGCTGTAAATATTTCTTTAGTCCCCTCCTCTTCATTTTCTACTTTTTCTTTCAGTGTATTATAAAGGCTCATGGCTTTCGCTTGAATGATGTTTTGACTCAAAGGAATTCTCTTTTGATAAAAATTTTTTATCCATATTAATCAATAGCAAACTTCTTTGCTTAGTTATCACTTTCGTCATGTAAGATGCTGTGGAAATTCCCTACTCCTTATAGTGATCTTTTCGAATAATCGTTTGCACTGATGCTTTATTCATTCCATTTTTCCAGTGCGATTTTATCATACAATGCACCATCTTTCATGACACTTGATAATATCTAGTTTATTTTCTAATGTAAGCCATTTACGTTTAGTAGCTCCACTGCTTTCATTACTTTTCCTTTTTTGGCTCATCTTTTCATATTTAAAGTGGTAAAAAATAAATTGTGAAATGAAAAGTTTGAAAAGCTTGCAAATTGCTGCTGTGACTGCCCAAGGGGACCTATTGTCGCACATGCATGTGAGAAAATAGAGTTGGCACCGCATCATATATGTACACATACCTAGGCTTATTACAATGCAGCATATATGTAGAGTACATGTCTAGGCTATTGAATGAGTTTTAATATGCACAGTAAATTTTCGGCTTAAACGTAATTGAAAACCATGTTATAGTGAAACCCGTGCTGTTTGAAGCTGTGCTAAGCAAGGTATGCTGTACACACGTTTTGCCCTGTTAAGGTGATCAGCAGTTTGTAATTCATTTCAGTTGTGTTCACCAAACAACAAGCACATATAAAAGGTCATAGAGTTTCGGGTGGGTGGGGTAGGTGTAACAACTGGATATCATACGGAGAAAATGTTTGTACTTGATATTTTTCAGGAATTGTACATTCCCTAGTTAATAATTGGCAATGTGCCAAACAGATGGAGGTCCAGCAGAAGTGACAGCCTAAGAAATGACAAAGATGTATTATGTATATCCTAGTAATTTCTTTAAAATGCTCATTTTTCCCCACACGTTTTTTTAAAAATATATGTATACATATACATAATGCACAGTAAGTAAAGGTAAGTGAAAAATACCAAACAACAACTGATCTGATGCATCATGAAACAGCTGGCTGTCTCATCTTGCCACAAAACTAGATAATTTGCATTTGGAACTGTGAGTAGCCACAAACAAACCTGTAAGTGTTTCCACAAAACATAGAGAACTACACCCCACAAATTTAAATTTGATACTGCCTGTGGGGTACTGCACAGTAGCATCCTTTCAGGCATGCTGTTTGCTATCATCATAGAACGCTTTCTCAATGTCCACAACAACCTTATTTTCTGTGCTGACTTCATATGATGAAGATTTGAAGCTCTTCCTCCTCCAAGACTCCAGCAGATGCAGAAAAAGCCAATCTGAAAACCACCGAAATTATCACAAGCCTCGAAACTTATCTCCAATATTTGTCTCATACTTACCAAAAAACTTACCGCTTAAATGTCATTCACCAAGGATGTTTTCCAAACAACATCATGATCTGCATTCGAGGCAAGGCCATCCAAAAAAACTCTTCTCACTGCAATCTTTCATTAATTTGAGATGTCACTAAATTTCTCAAAGAATTTTGAGGGTACCAGATTTAAAATTGTATCCTCTTTCTATCAAACAGGAGCTTGCAGGAATCAGAACCTAATCTAATTGTTTCTTATGCAATCAAATGCCTCTGTCCCATCATTTTCCGTGGTTCTGGTCTGTAAGTCTGTCTTCATATATCCAGAGGTTTTTGACATTGAGTATTGATTCTTGAGATGGCTTCAGGTAGTGACAATGCAGTCATTTACCATCTGAAAAGCCCCCCCCCCCCTCTCTCTCTCTCTCTCTCTCTCTCTCTCTCTCTCTCTCTCTCTCTCTCTCTCTCTCTCTCTCAATGTGCTTCCATGGCAGTTTGTCATCACTTTTGGAAATGTGCCAATCCTGGACAAACTCATTGCCCACTAAATGGATGTACTCACTTTTGATCTACAGCCCTTGTGAAGATAAATGCACTAATAACAAGAAAACAACCAGCAACTCCACTTCAAATATACACCATCAGATTCATTGATCACATGATTCCACCCACACAGTCTGATCAGTCAGCAGGCTGTCCATTTTCCAGTGACCTATATAAATTTCTGCCATACGGGTGATCCCTTTCCGCCAACTCATTCTCGCTCCTGCCACTTGTGATCTGCAACCTCCATATGCAGATTTTTGGGCCCTGCCTAATTTAATACAATGTCCAATTCAGAACCGAAAATAATGTGTTTATTGTGATTTTCATTTGTTTACTTATTCAAATTGTCTGGACATCACCATTGTTGTGATTTTACTTAGTATATAATAGGCCCTTTATGTTCAAAGTTGTATAATATTGTATTATTTGTAGCTACTAATTTATATATTTTTTATAATTGTATACACATTACTTCATATATTACCTATATACACCCTCCTAGCCCAATAGACTGTCAAGTGAGTGGATATTTTATTTCATTAAATGAATTTATAATAATAACATTCACAGAGGAGTTCACAAGCCTTTGATAACAAAAACAAATGCACACCGTTTACACTAGCCGACCTGGCTAGCCAGGTGGGTAAAGTACCTGCCTGGCAACCCAAAGGTCGCGGGTTCGAATCCCGCCTCGGGCTTGGATCAAAGTACTGCAAAAAACCTTGGGAGGTGCACTATGGCCACAGAAGCCGATGGGCCAACAACTACCAAAGAGAGAAAAAACACTGTTTACTAGCCTGGCATAATACACACTGAACATTGACTGTGGATCAATGGAAGTCCTTTCCTGTGGAGTGAAAAGTCATGCTATATGTTCTTCTTCTGTTCTGATGGACATGTTTGGATATGAAGGATACTTGGAGACTTAATACCTGAGTGTTGTTTCAGCTGTAAAGATGGGAGGAGGAGGTGTCATTGTCTAGGAGTGTTTCTAGTGGTATGAACTAGTTCTGCTAATTATGCATGGAACTATTAATGATACATTCTGTATTGATGTTCTGCATAATTCTGTATGCACTGTGTTGTGGAAGTTTTATTGAAGTTGCCCTTAGACCTTCCAACATGGTAATGTTGCATATCACAAATCAAGGATTATTAATGTGTGGTGTGATGAGAATACCATTGAATCATTGCAGTGGCCAATACATAGTCTTTCCTCAACCCACTGGAATTCTTTGCAATGAATTGGAATGCAGAATTAAGATAAAGAAGATGGCCATGTAATGAAGAGAAGCCATATTGCCCTAAACAAGGCAAGGCATAATATTAAAATATCAGAGTAATGCAAGGAAGCAAAACTTACATAGAATCTGTCATTAAAAAAAAAAAAAAAAAAAAGTTTTCCTAGTTTTTTTGTTTTTTTTTTAACTAAAGATATTTATCTCTCCTATCTAATTCTATGTAAGCTCTGGCTTCACATAGCTAGGTGGTAACTTGTTCCAATAGTTAATTACTCTTTGATTAAAAGCAAATTTTCTTTCATCTACAATTATCTTTTCTCCCATCATTATGCTTAACCCTTTCCAGAGTAAGTTTCTGAAAGTGTATAGGATCTTTATCCCTGCCAGCTCTGGGAAGTAAGTTTCTTCATGAAAATTTGTAAAAATACTCATTAATTCCTGTCTTTGATGTAAAACTATCTTCTGCATCATCTATTTATATATCATTAAATTCAGAGTCATTACCTTTTCCCTGCAAAATTCCTGTAGATTTTTTTTTTTTTTAAATTTCATCTGCTTATAACAGGGTCCTGAAGCTGGATATCATCATTCTTCTCTTTTTTTGGTGATTCCCTCCTACTTCTCTCTCTCCCCCCAGGGTACTCAAATTTTTTTTTGGCTGGTGCAGCATAAGCTCAGACTTCCTTGCACCATATGGCTAATAATAATAATATGAAAATATGAATACGTGTTCATATATAAAAAATATAACCAGACAAGGTGTTGGAGCAAATGGATAAGTGAAATGGAAGTTCCCCCCACCCTGCTGATGCTATAATATAAGCTTGCTTTCTTGCCACTATTAATGCTAATATCAATGACTAACCCATACCCTACCTTAACAGTCTTACTGTACTGTTGAAAGAACTTAATAACCGATTATATTACAAATCTGAGGTTCTAATCATCTTCAGCGTTGAGTATTCCCTCTTTCAGTTAATTTAACTTGGGATTATTATGATTAATGCTCAGTACTCTGCATTTAGCACACTCAAATCATATGAATATATGATTTGGAATGTTGCTAAACCATTTAGCCTTGTCAAACCAGTATGTTTTGGCATACCCTGGTTTGGCAAGGCTAAACAAAGAGAACCATCACTGTTAACAACCCTGTCTACCCTTATATTACCTGCAAATTTTGACGTTAAATTTGTTATTCATTGTCAATAATAAATTGAAAACAGCTGCAGCTCTAGAGAAGAACACTGAGAGACTCCAATTATAACACTGATTGGCATCTCTTGTGATTGGATAATGCTTCAAATAGGCGGTCAGTGTCCATTTGAAGAATTATCCGTATATAACCACTTTTTTTCTTCTACCAGTTAACTCTCTATCCACTCTGGCAACCTAATTCCAGTGTTACACTTTTTTAACTTACACACAAGAAATTCATGTGGGACTTGTCAAAATGTATACCAACCTCCCTGGAAGCATGGGAACACATGGTTAAACAAAACATGTATTATTCAAAAAAAAATTAATAGTGTCTTGGCTCACCTTTGGCTGTAATGAAAACTTCAGGGCTTTGTGGATGTTTTACTAATTTCTGGGGAAAAAATATTGGTGGTAATGTGCTTCACTCCTTCTTTAAAGTATTCTTGAGCTTTGCTAATGAAGAAGGCAGCATGTGAGTAGATTTATGCAAAAAATTGTACTTGTACTATAAAGACAGATGGTTATGCCTCTAAAAATATGGCAGAAAAAGGGAACACTGATTACCACAGAATTAATGCAGCATATCAGTGCTACAATTATGGTTATTTTCAGTAGCATAGCTAGGGTCATCGAAGCCCAGGGGCACCATGTCTTCCTGGTTTCCCCCGAGTGTGATAATGTAATGTGAATGTGATAGATAATTCCTTCAGTTTGTGCCCCTGAAGCTCGCGCTTGGGGCAACTTCCATCCTCTGCTTCCCCCCCGGTGTGCCTCTGGTTATTTTGGACAGTATGCAGTTTGCTGCTTGAATACCAAGATACCCTAATATTCAAAATAAAATCTGTCCTAGGTTCCAAGTGACTTTTGGTGGTCAAGTGATTAAAAGCGACCTATAGAGTGTTCCTTAAAACTATATACAGTGGATGCTGCTTATTGCGATCACTTCAGGACCTAACTTAATTGATAACAATAACTGAAAAAAACGATGCAGCTATTCAGTGATGTTTATTGATGCAGAGTGGGAATGTATAAAGGTGGAAGTGGACGGAACAAAAACATGAAAATCAAGCAATGTAAAATAATTTAATTTGATTGTCCACTATTTCTTCAAGAAAGTCATCAATAAAAATGTTCCTGGATATCCATAAAACCATTAAAAACAAAGAATTAGAATAGGGCTACTACTCTACTGTAAAACAAGTCAGATTTTTAGGAGTATAGATACAGTACAGGCATACCTCGAATAACGAATAGGATGCGTTCCACGAAATTACTTTGTTAAGCGAAACTTCGTTTTCAGAGGTAAAAATACTATGGCCAGAATAGGGATACGTTCCTACGTAAAGAAAATGAAAAGCTTTTTTTTCGAACAAACAAAAGTTTTATTAAATAAACAGTCAACTTACATACAAAGTGAAATCACATTTTAAAATATGAGTCTAAAGTTGATTGCTTATGCTTTTTTTCTCTTTCATTTAACAGTTGCCTATACAGAGTTATTGCATTTAACACTGATCGCTTAACAATAAAACTTCTTCCTAAATCAGGATCATTTTCACTAAAAAAATTTAAAACGTTTTCAATGTCATTTAAGCACCTTTTTAAATCTTTGGTTGTTAACACTTTTTCGGCAGGAACTTCTTTAACTTCGTCTTCATTATCTTTGTCTTCGTTGCTAACAAGGTTTTCTAAATCTTCCACTGAAAAACCATCATCTTCTGCATTCAATAAATTTCTAACATCCTCTTCATCGACATTTTTGAAACCTATTGATTGAGCCATCTGGATAACTTCATTTCTAATTTCTTGGGTGTTATTTTCTTCTTCTAGTACAACTTCTGGCCATATTTTGCGCCAAACTCCATTTAAGCATTTCTTAGTGACTTCTTTCCAAGAACTATCAATGTTTTCAATTGCATTTTTAATGGTGTAGTTTTTCCAAAAAAGTTTTAACTGTCATTTCCTCTTTATCCTCCATTTCAGTTAAATTGCTTAATGTTCGACGCAGATAATAAGCTTTAAATGATGCTATTACTCCCTGATCCAATGGTTGAATCAGGGAAGTTGTGTTTGCTGGAAGAAACACAACTTTGACAGGAATGCATGTGTCCAACGTGTTAAGATCAGTAGAATGTCCCGGAGCATTGTCTAACAACAAAAGAGCTTTTTCTTCAAAGTTGTTTTTTTTGACAATACCATTTTACTTCAGGACAAAAGTGGTTAACAAACCAATCAGTAAGTAACTCCTTGGTAACCCATGCTTTTCTGTTTGCTTTCCATATTACAGGTAAATTCATTTTTATGTTACCTTTTAAAACCCTCGGATTTTCTGAATGGTAAACTAATAACAATTTTAATTTATAATCGCCAGAGGCATTTGATCCAAAGAGTAACGCTAAACGGTCTTTGGCTGCTTTGAACCCAGCAGCTGATTTTTCTTCAAGAGAAATGAAGCTTTTTGTTGGTAGCCGTTTCCAGAACAAACCGCTTTCGTCAACACTGAACACCAAATTTGGCAGAAAATTTTCACGTTCAATTATTTCCTTTAGTTTTTCAGGAAACTTATTTGCAGCTTCTCCTGTTAATTTTACACTATGAATCCTGGCCCGTTTTTTAAATTTCCTGAACCAACCACGAGAAGCCCCAAAAGGTTTCCGTAATTTCTTCAGTTTGTTTAGATTTCAGGTGATTAAACTGTAATATTTTTTTTATGTTAAATGGGGCTTGAAATTGCGGACTTCGTTATATCGAAGCTTCGTTATCAGAGGTAACGTTAACCGAGGTATGCCTGTACTTTCTTTCATGACATAATGACCCAGACAACCACATAATAAACTGTTTGAAGCAAGAGCAGTAACTGAACATGTGTTGGAGTTCAAGAACAAATCTGGATTTTATGTAATAAACACTGCATATGCATAAATTGCAATAAGGTGAAAAAACAGTAACATAAACTGAAGTGCTGATTACAATAAATGTCATTTTTTCTACATATTTATATACTTCAGATTGGGACTTCATGAAAGTGATAACATTAAATGAATGGTAACGTTATCTGTGATCACAGTAAGTCTTGGGCACTGTATTCTCCCACTTTTCCTTATAACAAGTAGCTTCCAGTTACACAAGTAACACGCTACAGCCCAGAAGGGAAAGTCATCTTTCTTTTTTTTCTCTTTTATTACTAACTACTAGCTGAACTTACCCAGCTACTTAGTCACTAGTTGTCATTGCTCCTGCTTCCCTGTAGCAGGGTCAGAAACTTGGAGGGAAAAAATAATTCTCCAGGGCTAAATGGAACAACCATGGACTTCAGAAACTAGAGTACCATTTGGATCTACAGATCATTCACCAATGTGCCAGGGATTTTAACCGTTCCATATATTGATGGGAACTTGTGATCGGGTCACTCGCACAGTAGCAGAACTTTTCTGGATTTATTTGATGACTGTTTTCAACACCAGCTTATTAGAGAGGTAACAAGTGACAGCAATACTCTTGATCCAGTTATCAGCAACAACTCTTCAAACATTTAAAATCTGCAAATAAAATACCCGCTGGATGGCAGTGATAAATGTGTACTGATGTGGGAACTACTGTCAAGGGCAAAGAGAAGGGCTTTTACTTTGTAAAAGTGACTACAATGGCCTCAAGACAGTTTTTAAATTCTTTTGAGTGGAACAAACTGATGATGTTACCAACAGTCAATTCTAAATGGGAGGCTTTCAGGGATATAATTGTATAAGCTATTAGATTTTTAATATCAGCTAAGAGATACTGTTCAGGGTTTAATCTAAATGGAATTCAGATCAATTGACAAATAGTGACAGAGAAGAAAAATATATGGGATGCTTATAAATTATCAGGTGATAGATGTAAAGTATCCTGCAATCAAATCACCAAATGGGTTAGGTAAGCTAATGCAAATTATGAGAAGTTTCTGTTAAGAATGCAAAGGCATCTTATGTTTATATAAACACTAGGAAGAAAGGGTGAAATCACATTGTTCCACTTTATGTGATGTGAATGTTTAACTGATAGTAATCCTTCTCAGGTTGTTGAAAATCTGAATAGATATTTTGCATCCATGCATGAGGAATTTTTAGGAATGGAGATGCCAGAAGTATATCAAACGTAACAGAGATCTAAACAATTTTGTATTAACCGAGAAGAAAGTTGAAGAGAAACTGTTGTAACCAAAAGTTGTAAAAGCTTGTCAGAGCTCAACAAAACACTTGGAGCTGATCAGATCTATCCAGTTATATTAAGAGAATCAGCAAAAGAGATAAGCAGACTTTTGACCATAATTATGAGAGCATCCTTGGATTTAGGTAGGGCTCCTGTAGATTTGCAAATATCTGTCTTATGCACAAGGGGATCAAAGGGTGAAGTGAATAATTACAGACCACATGTGATGTGAATTTGCTTCAGTATATATTAGCTTGAGTTCTTTTCCAGGGAAAATAATGGAGTCTCCCATTAATGAGGTCCTGCAGGATCATCTAGACAGGAATGAAGTTATAGGTAGTTACAGCACATGAATTTGTTAAGGTGCAGTTTTGCCTGACAAATATGATTGGATATTGTGATGCAGTAACAAAGGAACTGAATGAAAAAAATAATTTTGTCATCATATACTTAGATTTGAGAAAAGGTTTTGACACTTTTTTTTTACATATTATCAAGTCATTAGGGGCAAGTTACTGCTGTGATAAAGGTATGATTGCGTGGGAGAAGACAGAGTGGTTATCAATGGGCACTGCTCTCCTTGGACTAATGTTATTAACGGAGTACCCCAGTTGTTGGTGCTAGGCCCATTGTTGTTTTCAGTATTTATTAATGATATTGATGAAGGCATATCAGGCTTAATGTCTACGTTTGGAGGTGATACAAAAGTTGGCAGGGTAGTTAAATACTCCGGAAATGCTACTGTAACAAGATCTATAAAAATTAAGCAGATGATCTGATGTGGCAACTGAAGTTTAACATTGGCAAATGCTACATATGTGTAGTAGTAATCCCAGAATAACATACCAGTTAGATGGTACCACAATGAAAGTCATGGAGGATAAAAAAGACTTGGGGGTAATTGTGCAGTTAGGCATCAATCTGTAAATTTCTGCTTCTGGAAACCAGGAAACACCGCAATTATATCTCCTCACAGGTTTCCTGTGAGGAGATATGATTGCGGTGTTTAAGACTTAAATGGATTGAATAAGCTAAATGACATCCTTTCTGTTGATGAGAAAACACATGTGAGAGGGCATATTTAATTGAGGAAGGATAGCTGCATGATACATGTACAGAAATGTGCTTATAGTCAGCATATAGTTGATTGTTGGAAGTGTTCCCCCCACCACTGTGAGTCTTATCAGTTCATGTGATATTCATTTGTGTCTGAATGTTGAACAGTATCTTTTAGTTAGTACAAAAAGCCTAGTAGCTTTTGTGATTACTTCTCTGAATGCTTCCATTTTAGAATTTGTTGTAGGTAACATCATCAGTGTGTCCCACTGAATGGAATTTAAGAACTGTGCAAAAGCCTCTCCCTTACCCTTTACAGTGGTTACATATTTAAATAAATTCCTCATCGATACACCCCGATCACTTCGACTTAGTAGTTCTTTTATCTGCATGAAGAGTCTTTTTTGCCTCTCTAATATTCTGGTTTTGAAATCAGTCATCCAATAAATCCAGAGTATTCTGATATGCTGGCAGATTCTATTATTCTATTTATCTGTACAGTTGTTTGTTATGCTCATTACAGTCATTAGACATATTAGCATTATTAGTGGTGAATAATGCAAGAAAGCAAGCTTATATAGCATTGGCCAAAAAAAACAAAAAAAAACAACCAATTCCCATATCATCTATCCATTCCCTCCAATAGTTTGTCTACTTCTTTATTGAATTTATTTAAGCTATCAACTTCCACAACAACAGATGGAAGTTTTTTCCTGCAATCAACCACTTGCTTGCTAAAGGCAAACCTGCACACATCTATTCTACAACAGGCTATCCTCAATTTAAATTTGTGTCCCTCGTGTGTGTAGACCGAACAAGAGGAAGAATCCCATCAGCATTGAACTTGCTCAATCCATTCAAAGCTTTAAACACTTCAGTCACATCACCTTGCAGGTGCATAGTCTCCAGATGCTGCAATTTGCAGAACTGAAGCCTTTCTTGGTAAGAGTACCCTTTGTTCCCCTCACCAAACTTATTGCCCTTCTCTGTACTCATTCCAGCAACTCTACATTCTTCCTAAAATTAGGCCTTCAGACCTGTATGCAGTATTCAAGATGTGGCCTGATCTCATTGCCTTATACAATGGGATAATCACCTCCTTATCCCTGTTAGAAAAATTTCTGTATATCATTGATAAAATCCCATGAGCTGCTCTGGCAGCTTGTCTGCACTGCTCAGAGAACTGTATCTGACTGCACAATTACCCCCAGTTGTTTTTCATTTTCTGCTACCCTGAGTGTAGCACCAAACAGCTGCTACATTACTCTGCGGTTATTGCTACCCATATTTGCATTTCTCAGCTGATCTGCCTAACTTTTCTAGATCCTGTTGCAATAGCATACCGTCATGACTGCCATTAACCACCCTGCCAATTTGTATCATCTTCAAACTTGTACATTAAGCCTGATATGCCTCCATCAATATGATTCATAAATATAGAAAACAACAATGAGCTCAGCACCGAACCCTGTGGGACTCCACTTTACATTAGTCCAAGAAGAGCAGTGTCCATTGATTACCATTCTCTATCGTCTCCCACTCAACCATCCCTTTATCTGTAGCAGCAACTTGCCCTTAAAGCCGCATTGCTTCAGTTTGCACAACAGTCTTTTATGTGCAACAACAGTATCAAAAGCTTTCCAGAAATCTAAGTATATGATATCAAAAGTATTTTTTCATCCAGTTGCTTTGTGACCACATTGTAGTTTTCAATAAAATTGGTTGAGATTTCCCCTTAACATACCTACCCATGCTCAGTAACTGTTGTCAGGAAAACAGGAAATATGTTGTGCAAGAAGGATAGGTGGAATAGAACCAGGGTATGTCTGCCAGAAGCAAAAGTAGATGACATTGTAGAGCAGATATAATCTTTTAATGGCAAAAAAGGTGATATTGTTGTACACGTTGACACTAATGATATTAAGAGTAAGTGATCTAAGGATTTACTTAACAAGTACAGTGCAATGTTGGGAATAAAGTCGCAAGCTAGAATTGAATTTGAAAGTGCCTGCAATTCTGCCCAGACACGATAGGAGGGGGTATATGTTTGAGAGCCTTGTCAATTCAGTCTTGGCGAGATTTTGCAAGGCTTATGGGGTAGAATTTTGCTGATGCTATCAAGGCAGTGATAGGCGGATTGAAAAACTTCTAGCTTTGAGGAGGGGGATACACAGACTAATAGCTTAACTAGAGCCGCAGGCAGAGGAAAAAGTGATTCTTGCATTGCTACTATTGGTACATGCAGCAGTCTGGAAAACAAGGTGTCTGGGACTTCAGGCCCTGCTGTGAGTCATCATAGAAAAAATAAATACATGGGCTGTGTTAGGGTAACTAAGAGTAAGAACAGGTGCATGTATAGCTGAATTGCACACTCCATTATAACCCTAATTGTAACATTAATTTTCCACATCAGTTTCATGATAATTTATATTGCTTTTTTTCTTTCAAAACTGTATTTATTTTGCACTGCATGGTCAAAAAGTTACAGGATCAAATTTTATTAAAAATAACAGAGCATTAAATAAGTGAAACTTTTTATTTTATTTTGGAATGTCTAGAACTTTTTATAGTAGGTGGCATTTTTGTTATTCATATGCAATGGTTTATTTTTATCTGTCATCGACAGTAAAAGTAAATTTGTACTGTTATTTTTTGAAAAAGTTTTATTCAAATATCATACCTCTCAAGTTAGGATATTTCAAAGGTAAAAGTGCCCCGAAGATGGATGCTATATTATTGAGGATGTTGCAAGGTGTAGGAGACCTTGCATGTCAACAAATGAACTTCTCTCATTTTATCACATTTATCATCACATAAGTATTGAAGATAGCCTCTCAAGGTGGTATACATTGCCAAGACATCATATTTGATGTTTTAAACACAAAAAGATTATTCAACTTCTTTATACTTAAAAGTCTGTAAGAACAGATCAGCTGGAAACAAGAAGTTGTACTTTTAAAAGAACTAGTTGAAATTTAGAAAATCTAAAAACTATGATGACAGGAGATAAAAATATGGTGTTATCATTAAAACCCATAGACAAAATTTCATTTGTTTAAATAGAAGTCTCTGAGGAAGGAAAAAAAGATTGAGAGGGGTAAAGTTATGCTGTAATTATTTTTTGACTATGAAGGATATATTTTCTGAATATGACTGTGTACTTTGAAATCATAATATTTTGTATTCTACGGAGGATATACCTTCTGGCTATGGATATACCTTTTGACTATGAAGGATATACATTCTTAATATGACTATGTACTTTGAAATCATAATATTTTGTGTTCATACTGAATTTTTAGAATTTTGCAATGTTTTGTTCTACTTGAAATTGTTAACATTGAAAACAGGATATGTGCTAAATAATGTTAACAAATTCTGTGTTTTCATGGACAAGCATATACATACAACTTTATAGTAGGAAGCTTAGAGTTCAACCCTAAAAATCAGATGTTTCTAGCTATTCAAATAAATAGTCCAGTGAAAAATTGACTGCTGATTATTTTAACTTGTTAAACTATTTTGTAAAGACATTCAGCTGTATATTACATCACAGCTTGTCTACAGATCTTGAAGCTCGAGAAAGAGCTGCACAAGAGGATGCACAAAGTGATGCTAGGGCTGCTCAAAAACTTCAACAAGAGGTAAAATATTTTTCACTCAGTAAGTAGAATTTTTATTTGCCAAATTATAATCATTACTGTCTATTTTTTAAATTCTTATATTTTTATCTACAGTGGAACTTGCTTAAGTGGATCATATTTAAGATGTTATCTTGCCTCAGAAATTCAAATTGTTTGATCCCATGTAAAAAAAAAAATTAAATTCCATCCTCTTAATTTAAATGGTTTCTTGCTCAAGGAAGCTCAAGTTGCTTAATCCATTTGGCATCTTAAGATGGTTTCACTGTATATATATATAAATTCCTTTTTATCTGCTATAAATAATTTCCAGAATTGAATGACCCAGTAAGCTCATATCACCTTTCTACTCCCATTCCCTGCCATATTTATTATCTTGATGTAGATTTTCATATCTTGTATTTAGATTTTCATATCTAAACTTATTTTGGAATACAGTGATTTTATCCACCACGAAACATTGTATGTATGATTATTCTACAAGCTTTAATTAATCTTATTATATATACAGTGATCCTACTGTTCTCTATTTTCTATATATGCGGAACAACCTATATTTCATTTTATTTCAAAATGTGTCCTACTGTATTTCCTGTAGTTTCCAAATTTTGATCTTTGGTGCTATACAGTGTTAACTTTGATTAGCACAGTAAAGTATCAGCCTGTTGAGTGACTGGCATATATGCATTATGTTCTGTATTTCCTGTATCTTTCTGTTTTTAATTGTAACTGTGCTGTTTTTAATTGTAAGCCAGTATAAGCACTGTGTATGTAGACATACTAGTTGTGATAAAAAAAAATTTAGGGACTGAATATAAAAAATGATAAAACTTGGAGGAGAAAAAAATAACAGGAAGTGATTTTTTTTGCTTTCATTCTTGAATGCAAAACATCAAGTGTGCAGAGATGCGAGTGCTAATTCCCTAGATTCCACTTTTCTGGTACTTTTCCCTGAACAACATTATGCAATTGCTACAGAACTGTTTTAGTAGTTCTGGTTCATTTGTTTGACCATTTGGGACAAATTCATAATGAGCCATGCCCTGTAAGTTGAAAAATACAATAAATGTGATCTTCATATTTAAAGACTGTCTTTTTTCTTTGGCTGTTGCAGAATATGGGATCTTCCATTGAGAGGACTGGGTTTTTTTTATTTTGTTGTTCTTGTAAGCCATATAATTTGGCATTAGTAATGATAGAAGAAACAAAGTGCTGGTCAGCAGCAGTTCATTCAAAAAGATTCTGACATGCAAGAACTTTACACTCTCTGTGATTATCAGTGAAGATGCAAAGGTTGTCGCATTCCCAAACCTTGTGTTAAAATTGATTCCCATGTCCAATAAAAAAATACCAATTTTGCTAGCAACTTTGTAGATATTTAAACATCACTCACTCCTGATAATGAGTGATTCAGTTTCAAAACCCAATGACTCAATCAGTGATCATTTGTGATGCCCAATTTGAAGGTACAAAGTCAGTGCCTGAACTTTTTGATCACTCCTCATACATATATGTGAGTATATGTATGTATGTATGTATAATATAACCTAGATAAAGCCTTTGAATTTAGTTATAAGACCATCTGTTATCGATCCCTAATGCCATTGTTATAATTAAACATTACGCAGTTGATGTACATATTTTAATGAAATTTGCACTGTAATCTTATATTTAACAGCTGTAAATGAGAATAGCCTCAGCTAGTGTTATAGTGAAATGATGACAGTTGATGTTGGCTAGTAATACCCAGCTGAAATGATGGACCCATGACATGTAATACAGGAATGTGTGTGTGTTAAAAATAAGTTTTGAAAAAAAATTGGAATAATAAAACTAATGCTAATACCGCCTTTACACTTTGATAGACACTTTGCCCTGGGCCAATGCTCATCAATGTGTAAATTATAAGTAATCAGCTTAGTTTGTCTTTTTCTCTGTCTTATACCACTATTATGTAGTGTTTATGAAAGCCTTAAATTATACCTTTATTTGGAGTTGAGTTATATGTAACACAGGCAGTTCTCACTTTATGAGTTCCCTGGTTTACGAGTTTTTTCCCCTCAAGTATCAACAAAATTGAAAATATGGACATTAATTGAAAAAATGAATGTTAAACATTCATAAATATTTCAAACCACGCACGTAGCTATACAATACAGTGTACCCTGCTTTACGATATTAATCAGTTTCAGAGACACCATCATATCGTTAAAATATCTTAATGTGAACCCAATGACACATTGTTTTTTGGTAATTCGTTTCAAGATCTCGGAAGTTGAAATTTTCGCTGTATAACTAAGCTATTTATCTCTCTAAAATGTCATTTTTAAGGTCATGAGCGTGACCTTAAGGCCATATAAAAGGTCGTGAGCATGGTTTGTAAATTGTATTAGTTACCAATTCAAATCATTAAAATGCACTACAATTTCATCGTTATCATATGTTCTGTTATAAGAATCAATTTTAAATGCCTTTGTGATCTTTTTTCTAAAGCACATTTCTGGAGGTTCTTGCATTTGCAAAAATACCGATAGCTGGAATTGTGTGGTTTTTTACATTATTATGGTGAAATGTGTTTCCCCTTTACTGAAATCTTCAATCGTATAAAAAACAAATTTTCAGAATCTTCTCTTCACTCCTTTTTTTTTTAAGCTTCATAAACTTGTTACTCCACATGAATCGTGTTATTTGCAATTTGTGTGTGCCGTTAAAAAATGCTTATGCATGCAATCGTGAAATTTATAATTAAAAGAGAAGATTATCTTGGAAACAAATGCCTCTTGAAACATTTCTGAAGAAGACGACTCCTTGTGCAACAAACTGAGTGCCGAGCCAATATTGAGTGATCAACGAGTGTGCATTTAGTCAATGATGATGATGAAGAATAAACATGCTTTGACATTTGTAAGTCGTAAATAATTTCTCTATTATTATAATTTGCTTGATTTTACAGGCTACATTTTCATTTCTTTTGATAAATAAATCATTGTTTAAACATAAACTAATTAGCTAACTAATTTCATTGTTGAGACCATAACCCCTATTTTTAACCTTATGTCTGTGAGAAATAAATTCCCGGTTTACGAGTTTTTGCTTTACGAGCACGCGCGCTAGGAACGAATTAACTTGTAAAGTCAAGAACTACCTGTATAGGTTTTCTCTGAATAATTTTTAATTTGAATTGGCACTCATTACCTGAATGTCAAGCTTCTAGTGATCAGGTGTTTCTCTGCAATTAAAAGCAAATTCTGTGTTGAAGAGACAATCAATACTATACATTAGTTCAAAGCCAATTCTCTGTATATATAAGTGCCTAAAATACAAGCACCAAAACTCTAAGAAAGGAATGACATCTTTCTGTTAATTAATCATTACCCCCACTAACTTACTTGCTTGGGCACTAGCTGGCACCACTTCTCATGGAAGTGCTGGAAAACTGGAAGAAAGCAACTCTAACAGAGCTAAAAGGAGCAAAAATAGACAATAATAACAACAAACAGTCCCATTATAGATATGTTGATTTGGATTCATCAAACAAACAAGATGAACCCAATGTGTCTAATGCAAAGAGACAGAAAATAGAAAGAATGAAGAACCCTACTTCGTTTTTAATCTCATTGACAGACCATCTGCTGAATAAACTTTTCCTTATATTTAATTCAGAAATTCCTTGAAAATGTGGCTGGCCCATCAAAAATTTTCAAAGTTTGCTGTCTTGGGATCTAGTTATGCTGACTTAGCACAGACACTCAGAAAGACTTGAAAATATCTGTCTTTGGAGGAATTTCCACAAAGGGCTATCCCACATACACCACCTTGAACTCCTCTGAAGAGATAATAGCAGAGTGAGATCTTCTCAGTATATATGTGTGATTACAATGTAATACATTCAAAACGAATTGTAATCGAGAAAGATGGAATAAATAATGATAAATACCTTATCCTACTCGTACAGTTATTCTCACATTTAAGACTCTAAATCTGCCATCTGCTCTGAAAGCTGAATACTTAAGATGTCAAATTCGACCTTATGCTCCCAACCCAGTCCGGTGCTTAAGTCTAAGAAATTTGGTCACTTGCAAGCAGTCTGCAGAGATGTAACTACCTGTTCTTCCTGTGGTTTGAAAGAATTTCAGAAACACATTTCTGCTGAACTTATTAATCAAATGCAGTGCCACCTGTCCAAACTGTCAAGGAAATAATATTGCTACTGGATGCATTGCTTAAAGGACAGCATCCAGTGGGAGAGAGAAAAGAAAATTCAAAAATACAAGGTTGAGCACAGGATGTCATCAGAAAACAAAGAAACAGTGTACTGCATCTACTAAAATGCCTACCTGTGTTTCAGTCTCCCAAAAGAAGCTCTCCGTAGTCATACGCACTGATTGCTCAGTTTTTCCAAATACTGTAATAGCAGATTGGGCAAGATAGTCCGTCCTCTCCTTGTTAAAAAAAAACAGTCTACCAAATAGCATGTAACTCATGCTGTAAATCACCACTAAAAATACCTCAGACAAAAATCTTGTATGGCAGTCAATAGAACAAACAAAAAGCTCTTATAGAGACAAAAGGCAAATAGTAAGTACTGACACCATGGAGACGTTGATGAAAAAAGCATATCAGTTTGATCCTTTCTTGAAATACATACAGGGAAAGATACATACATACCCGGATGCCAGCAGGCCACTATTCCTGAAAAGGGAAAAATCAAAAATAGACAAGCACAACCCAACCTGCAAAACCTCAACAGGCACCATTAGTTTAGTGAAACTGTTGTGGACTTTGTGCTTACTTGGATGATGTACACAGTGGCAATTGGAAGATGAGGCATGTTTAAGAGATGAGTGTTGGTGCTGCTATCTACTAGAAGTAAACATGAAATGAAAGAGTGATTGTTCCTTGAACACTGCACTCAAGTTTAGCAGAAATTACTGCTATTTCGGAATGTGTGAGCTGAACTGCCCGCCTCTCCTTTGTCTGTGTCGTGGAACAGAAAGTAAACATCAAGTTTTGTGTTCGTGTTTGACTGGGCAAAAGTTTCATGGAAATGTTTCCAATGATGAAGCAAGTATATAGAGAGAACTGTCTGTCTCGTTCATGTGTGTTCGGGTGCCATAAACATTTCACCCATGGAAAAGAATCATTGAAAGATGACGAACATCCAGGCCCAGCAAAAATGGTTTGAATTCCAGAGTTGATTGAAAAGGGGAGGGAAACCATTACCAATGACCGATGTGCAATGCTCCAAATGATTTCAGAAGATCTGTGCATTTATAAGGAAACCATTTGACAAATAATAACCCAGGATTTGAAGAAAATGAAGGTCTGTGTGTGTTGTTCCACATTTGCTAATAGGCAGTCAACTGTAGGTACGAGTTGAACACTGCGGAGAACTCATTGAGGCCATTGAAAGCAAAGTCAACTTCCTGGATTCGGTCATTGTGGGTGATGAGACCTGGTGTTTTCAGTGTGTCCCCACAACAAAGTACAGAGTGGAGGTTGGCAAACTCTTCCAAAGTCAAAAAAGTTCTCAAGAAAGGTCAGAAATCAAAACCATGCTCATCACTTTCAATGATAGCAAGGGAATTGTGCACAGAGTTCAAGCCCAGTGGTGGCCAGAGTGTTACTTCTGTCTACTATCCAGACATTTTGAAACTTGTTGCAGAGAATCCATCATGTGCAGCTTCAGTATGAAGATCTGTTGATTCGGATCCATCAGACACACAAGATGAACCCAATGTGTCTAATGCAAAGAGACTGAAATAAGGAATGAAGAACCCTACTTTGTTTTTAATCTCATTGACAGACCATCTGCTGAATAAGCTTTTCCTTATATTTATTGGCACACTATGGCCATAGATGCCAATATGCCTAATAAATCCCCAAACAAATAAACAACCTTATATTTAATTCAGAAATTCCTTGAAAATGTGGCTGGCCCACCAAAAGTTTTCAAAGTTAACCGTCCGGGGATCCTAAGTTGTGCTGGCTCAGCAAGACCCTCAGAAAGACTTTTGAAAATATGTCTTTGGAGGAATTTCCATAAAGGCTACCTCACATACACCACCTTGAACTCCTCTGAAGAGATAATAGCAGAGTGTGATCTGCTCAGTATATCTGTGCAATCTGTGTGGCAAACCACAAGGCTCTCATTGTTTGGGAATTTTGGCTAGCAAAAAAGTCTGTATACTGTCACACCCATCATATTCACCAGACTTAACCCTGTACAATTTCTTTTTTTGTTCCTGAAGCTCAAGGCACTACTACTGAAAGGTTATTATTTTCATGGCCTTCCCACATTTATGTATCATGAGAAATTGGAACAGCTGTCACACCCTATGGGGTTCTTTATATCTGGACAAGAAAGAACAGCTAATTGGAAAAAATCCTTGATAAACACAAATCTTACATTATTAAATACTGGTGGCCATACATTTGTGCATCTATCCTCTAGATCAGTGGTGTCCAACCTTTTCCCGTACAGGGACCATATTCAAAGTTAGGTTTGTTTTGCGGGCCACACTGGGTGATTCTAGAAATATTTGTGTTACATTTTCACATAGTTCCCTGAGGAGCTGTTGTGGCCACCAACAAATTTCTCCAACTGCATCGACCATGTGCTATATGAGCGGCATCGCAAAATGTCACACCCCAAAGTTCACTGATCCCATCCTTCCACCTAGTTGCAAGTCTTCCTTTAACGGCACTTTTTGGAGTTGGTTTTGTTATGGTCTCTGTGGCATCAGATAATGTGGTGGTATGCCATTGTGTACCACATGGCCGATTTTGAAAAGGGCTGGCTTTAATCATAGGAAGAGTCATCATGCATCCCACGAGATGCTCTTGAAGAGGAAAGGTGGCTATAGCATAGCCCCGCTTAGTGCAGAAGTCTGATTACAACTGGTTTTCAGAGGTCATCTATGTATATAAACGGATATATATTTTTTATTAGATTCGCACAAGTAGTTATTATATCTTCAGTCAATGAATTTATTCATAAAGTGTTGCTATTATCCCTCTTTTTCCTTCTTTGATGTCTAATTAATGTCCAATATTTCCAATTAATTATGTTGAATATATTTTAAAATAATTTTTCTCCCAAACCATGAAGCATGCAGCGTTTTCTTACCATAAACGCTGATTTCATGCTGATTTGCACAGTCTTACCTCCAATGAATACATTTCTTATGTTTTAAAATATTCGTTTCTGTATTCTTCGAATGCACTAACCATTAAACTGTTATTTTAATCCTAGAGCCTAAATATTTACTACACAGATATAACATATGTGTCTAATGAATCCTCTGTACCGCTTTTTCTGTGTGGTAAGATGTATTTTCAATTTTTTTTTTATGCTTAAACCACCAAATTTTAATATAACTGAGAGCACATTTTAACACAGTCACTACTTCAGCGCATCATTATCTTGATGCATAATGCAGTGAATACCAATCGGATGTTCAGCTCTATCTATCATTTGCTTGGTTATTCTACCCATAAGCCCAATTTTTTTATCAATCATATTTTTTGCACCGTCAGTTATGACTCCTACCAGGATTTTAATAGTTAATCCTAACCTGTCAATAGATTGGCTAAAATTTCCAAAAGATTTTCACCGGTAGTTGTACTGTGCATACGCTGTAGATCAGCTAAATCTTCAACTGGTACAAAATTTTAATTAATTCCATGTATGAAGATAAGGAGTTGGGCTGTATCGTCATCCAGTGCCACACTAAAATATTTCATTTTTTTTATGTTTTTCAAAAGTTGTTCGAGCAAATTCTTTCCAATATTTTTTACTCATTGCGTAATTGTTTGTTGAGACAAATTGATGTCTTGTATCATTGTTCGTTTCTCAGGACAAATTTCTTCCTCAACTTTTTAAATTCATCATCACTGAATGGTTTACTTTCAAAAATGATCAAGTGCACAACTTGATAACTGGCACTTACAGCAGATAAATTTCTTGACTGATATGTTTTCAGTGTGTTTTCTTAATTCATTTTGTAAATTAACACTTCTTTTCACAACACTCCTTTACATTGATCATGGGATTTATGCTTGGCATCATAGTGTCGTTTTAAATTATATTCTTTAAAAACTGAGTCTCCTTACACATCAAACACACTGCTTTATAGCATTAGTAGAGGCATATGATTGCAAGAAAACAAACTTATGCAGCATTAGCCAAAAAAAAAAAAAAAAAAAAAAACTTCCCATTTTACCTTTTGCATCAAAGATTTGTCCAGTTTGATCCATTTGCATCAAAGGTTTGTCCAGTTGTTCCTTGAATTTATTTAAGTTATCAACTTCCACAGCGACAGATGGAAGTTTGTTCCAGCAAACTACTATCTGCTGGCTAAAGGCAAATTTCTACACATCTGTTGTACAACTGTCTTTTCTCAATTTGAGTTTATGCTCCCCCTCCCCGCTAGTTCGTAATCTGAGCAAGAGGAAGAATCCCATCAGCATTGAGCCTGCTCAACCCATTCAAGGCCTTATACACCTCAATCAGATCACCTCGCAGGTGCCTAGTCTCCAGACACTGTAATTTGCAAAACTTAAGCCTTTCTTCTTCATAAGAGCAACCCTTTGTTCCATTCACTAATCTTGTTGCCCTTCTCTGGACTCGTTCCAACAGCTCTACATCCTTCTTAAAATGAGGCCTCCAGACCTGTATCCAGTATTCAAGGTGTGTTTCATTGTACTCGGTGAAGGAATTGTCTTCGGTCCATCTTTGTTTAAAAACTCAACTCCAAATCGACTTTCCTCTTTCAGAACATTTTTAAGGATGATTTTTCAATTCAATACAAATTAATAATAATTGAATACAATGAACAAGTTATATCAAAGTAATAGAATTTCACAATATGAAAAGATTGATACGTACATAACTGTATTTAGCATACATATGACTGCACTGGACTACATGTACATGTTTGATGCAGTTGAGCTCATCGCTTGCATGCCTGTACATGTGTGGCTTGACTCTAAAATGCTGTTGTAGTTCACTTTCTGCACAGGCCATAGTTTGGACACCACTGCTCTAGACACAATTGAACTTTCAGTATACCCATCAAACTTTTTTTTTTTTTTTTATGAAAATCCCAAACACGAAAGGTATCAAAACCTATAATACTTAGTACCGTGCATGGGTTGAAGGAGAAGTATGGAGGGAGGGGGGATGCTGGTAACTTTGCTCTAGAGACTAAACATGGTTTCACCACTTCAAGCCTCAAAGTGGTGGTATTTCACCGGCTGATGAAAGTCATCTACCACCTAGAACTTGTTTCCTTTCATACACTAGACAGTTACTGATAACCTTCAATATAATAACCACTTTCCAGTGATATGCTCATTCGGAACTAATTCTTCTCTTCTGCAAACTGAATTAAGAATGTTATGGAAATTTGACAAAGCTAACTGGATAAAAATGTAAGTATGGCAAATCTCCTATGATAGATTCAGCCATGAACTGTTTCACTAAACAGATAATAACAGCTGCAGAATCTTTACGTAAATTGTCCATCAAAAACCAGTGCCACCTGAAAGTGTGGTGGAATGAAACCTGTTGCAGTGCAAAAAATAGAGGAATAAATACTGGAATCTATTTTGCAAACATCCAGCCACTGCTAATATAATATAGTTCAAGAAAACAAGAGCCAAAGCTCATCACGTAGCACAAATGAGTAAAAGACAAACACATACTCATTGTGCTTCCACTATAAACAAATCTGCTGATATTGCATCGTTCTAGAATAAAATTAGAACAAATGGTAACTATCCTCCCATAGCCACTCTGATAATAAATCTGAAAGGGAAAGAAATAATTGAACCACTGGAAATAGCTAATGCCTTTGGTGTATTATGTAAAGCATTTTCAGCTTTGACCACATATGAGCCAGTCTCTTAGTCATGTAAAGTACAGATAGAAAAACCATTTTAATATTGCACACCAACTTCCGTATAACGTGTCTCTAATGACAGCTATGTAGTACACTTACATGGTCAAAGGATAGCACAGCATGCTCTGATGGATATTATTCTGTGGTTGATCATTTGAGTGAAGATTTTCAAACTGCTCTTTTACAATTATTCAGTAGAATTTATGCTGAGAACTAGAGGCCGGTGTGACTTTAGCCATTAACTATATGGCCATAAACACTAGTATGAGGCTGCTGCAATTTTTCCCCAGTAAGAATTTTTGACCCAGCCTGCCTCTGCTGAGAACTACTTCTACCCTGCTGGCTGGTGCCATTCTACTGTTTTAGCTTTTCTAAAGCCAAGGAAGGATCACACTTATCCAACAAGTTACTGTCCTGTTGCCCTGACTAGTTATTTTGGGAAAACATTGGAAAAAATAATTAATTCCAGGCTCAAGTGGTTTGATGGTCAAATCTGAAGCAAACGTTTGAAATGTGCTTCTTGGAAATGAGTACATAGAGATGATGATATCTTTATATTGAAAAAAATTTTGACATAACCTGGCAATATAGGATCCTTCTTCTTGGGATCTTTCAAAGTTGACCTCAAAAGCCAAATTCGTAAGAATTTGGCTTTTGAGGTCAACTTCCAAAATTTATGCAGAACTTCCTGAGTGACAGATCATTTCAAATGTGCTTCTATTCTGCTCACTGCTTAGTGCCACACTTTGCTATTATGATCAATAAATAAATGTATTCCTGACACAGCCAAACATACCTTTATGCTGACAATCTTGCCATCTAATATGTCTTTCCATTAGACACATTTTGTGTCTAATGGAAAGACAACTTCAAGGCACCATAAACATATTTGTTTGTTGGACCAGAAATAATGGCTATTTGACTCTCTAAGCATAAAACAACCGTTATCCAATTATTTTACAACATAATATTAGATTTCTTGGCCTACTTGATAAATTAAATTTTCTAGAACATATTAAACATGTCCATGCAGCCTGTCTTAATAAATTAAAGCAATATGGGATAGTTTTTTCTGAACCATGGTGAAGATCATTATATGTTGCTACACCTGTATTGTTCATTAATTATATCTTCACCGAACTACAGGTATCCTGTATGTGCATTGACCAGACAAAGCATACTAAAGTGGCTTGATGTGGTATGACATAATGTCTATGAATGGTGCTATAGACATTTCATACGTCACCAGTTCAGAGGCTTTACATGGAAGCCCAATAACCTCTGCTACACTCTGTTGACATGCCTTTCTATTGAGTTATGCAGCTAAAATCAGCAGTCTCCCAAATCATCACATATGGGATGCCTCTTCACACCACATAGCCATTATATCAAAATAAACCACTATACAATAAACCAGGTATTGTCAACCTCCGGCCCTTGAACGTGTATAATCTGGCCATGGTCGTTTTCATAATTTACAGGGTGTTTCAGTTAAACGTTTCAGAACTTCTAAGAGGGGTAGGGTACATCATGACAACTCGAAATCATATACCAATGGGCAGAATCGAAAATTCCGAGCTTTAGTGCAGGGAATCTTAATTTCGCACAAGAACGCCAAGTTAGTAGGATGGATGATTACACGAACGCAGAGTTAGCCGATATGCATTTGGCGTACGGGGCTGCAAATTGTAGTGGGCCAGCCGCACAGCGTTTGTACGCGGAACGATATCCGACGACGCGTATTCCCAGTCATAATTTCTTTGCAAGACTGCACCAGAGGTTAGCTGAGAGAGGTTCATTTGAAAGAGCTGACAGGGACAGGGTAAGAACAGCATGGACTCCAGCCGTCGAACAGAATGTGCTGCAGCATGTACAGGGGAATCCAAGAACGAGTACACGAAGTCTAGCAAACGCAGTCGGGGTTTCCCATTGCAGCGTCTGGAGGATTCTCCGAGAACAAGACATGCATCCGTTTCACGTGCAGCGTGTCCAGACACAGCAACCGGAGGATTATGCACCTCGTATTGCTTTCGCACAGTGGTACCTTGGAAAATGTGCTACAAATCCCCTTTTTCCTGCTGAAGTGTTGTTTTCCGATGAGGCATCCTTCACAAGGGAAGGAATTTTCAACCCGCATAACGACCATATCTGGGCGGTCGAGAACCCGCATGCAGTACGACGTCGTGCAGCACAGATTTGATTTTCGGTCAATGTATGGGCCGGTATTATGGGAGATCACCTCATCGGACCTTACCTGTTACCGTGTCGTCTAACCGGACCTATCTACTTGATCTTTCTGCAGCAAGTATTGCCACAACTTTTGAGAGATGAACAGATTTCTGCATTGACGCAACAGACAATGTGGTTCCAACACGATGGAGCCCCTGCCCATTATAGCGGAGATGTTCGTAACTACCTGGATGTCACATTTGGTCAACAGTGGATCGGACGTGGTGGTCCCGTGCGTTGGCCTGCTCGGTCACCCGACCTATCATGTCTTGATTTTTATTTCTGGGGTCATATGAAATCACTAGTTTATGACACCCCTGTTGCCAATGCTGAGGAGCTGGTTGCAAGAATCGCAGTAGCTGCTGAAGAAATTCGAAATTCACCTGGAGTATTCCAGAATGTTCGGATGTCCATGCGTCGGAGATGTGAGGCGTGCATTGTAGCCCGTGGAAGAAACTTCGAACAATTACTTTAATCCATATACCTTTTGCTTCTTTTCATGTATTATTAAAACGATTTTTCACTTACGGTCTCTTTTCTTTATGGTGCTTCTGTGTACAACACCGCTTCAGGAAAGCATTTCCGACCCCACATTGCTATATGATTTCGAGTTGTCAGGATGTACCCTACCCCTCTTAGAAGTTCTGAAACGTTTAACTGAAACGCCCTGTATAGTGTAAATGGTCTGCTGAAGAATATATATCATGAAATTATGTTTATTGTAATTTTTATTATATTTGCTGTTATTTAATTGTTTGTAACATTTTGATTACACAATGTCTGATGAATCATTTGAATCTGTGCCATACATCCCAACTCGAGTAAGCAGCAGTGTTGCCAAACGGTAAGCAAGCATAGCCTCTGGTATCCAGGCATAGGCTTGCATGCAGTTAGTAGTGGTTCCTGGACTCTCGGCTTTGCGTAATGTGATTGCAGTGCAAGTGTATCATGTGTTTGTACAGCAAATATCAGTCAATAGTCAAAAAGGATAAAATTAATTAATTTGGTGGGGGGGGGGGTAGTTACCATTTTATTTTTATGGAGGTATTTATTGAAACCTATTGCAGTGCATAATTGAAAATCTAAGATTATTAAGGTTTTATAAAATCTTTGAAATTATAATAATTTTCAATTTAATTTTTTTATAATTGAATACTATAATTATATTTTTGTAATTTTATCTTAAATCTGTATATCATTTTTCTCATTAATAAAATTAATTATATGTACTGGTATGTATAAATATTACAATAAATAACATAAAACTGTTTGACAGTTTTTTCATTATACACCATTTTAATACTAAAAATTGTAGAAAGCTAAAAAAAAATAAATAAATAAAATTTGCCCAGCGTGTATCTCACAAACATTTTATTTGGCCTGCCATTTAAAAAGATTTCCCACCCCTGCAATAAACCATATGGCATTAGGTTACAATGCTTAACCCTGAGTCATTCACACAGAGTCAATGAGGCCCCAGACAATATTTCAATAATTTGTGCTTTATCTACACCATCCATACAGCTGAAACTTCTAATAGCTGTGCTTGAAAGTGTTTTCTTTTATTTCTTCATTGAAAATTCCAGAAATCTGTTAATTATTACACATTTTCTAAATGTGCAATATAAATATTGATTCTTTAAGCACTGTTTGCTCTTTAGTGTAAACTCTTCAATCATCCCTTGTTACAACAAGTTTAAATAGAGTTTAGTACAGCTTCATACAAAGTTTACAAATAATTTCTGCTGGATTCCTAGCATGTTGGAATTCCTAGAAATGAATGAGTGGTCTGCTGATAAGACTTCTTCCAGTCTGATCTCACCATTCCTCCAGATACTTTACACTGATTATAAATTCATTCTATAATGTACCTGTAGAGAAAAATGATTAATTATTTGGCAGGAGAACACAAATATAAACTCTTTCAGAATAAGAATGATCACAAACAATGGCTATCAGGCTGATGAAGGAATGGAAAGAAAGAAGTTATACTTGCTAGATTACACATTGGACATACCACTCTAATTCACAAATACCCACTCTGAAGGGATGACCCTCCACTATACAGTAACTGTCAAATCCAACTTATGGTAAGACAACTTATCATTGAATGTCCATTATACCAAATAGAACATAGTATTAGATTTTAATACTATATTCCCATTCTTTAATACTTTTTGATACTAGAGAGCTATTAAGTGCTCGATATTTCCTATATTCTATTATATTATGAATCAACAGGGCTTACCTTTATTTTTGATATAGGAAGCTTCTTTTCCAACTCTCCTTGTCTAACTCGCTAATAATTCATGGGGAAGGCAACATCAATTTTGCAAGACATTGTCATAAAGTTAGATTTTGGAGGTCTAAACTGGCTAATAATTAAGGATCGATTTTTTCTTTATGGTGCTGTTGCAGGAATTTTGAGTTAAATTTAGGGGTCTAATAATTGGATATGGGGTGGGGGTTATTCTCTACATTCCTTAAGTCGGACTAGAACTTTTCGGGGGTGTCATGTTCACAGGAAGAGGGCTACTCACAATTAATCCGAAACTTTTGTCTTATGTTGTAGTGTTTGTTCTTCACGCATGCGTATAAGTGACCAATTGTCGGACAATAGGAATGGTCTACGGATATTGATTGAAGTTGCATGTAGTTTCATCTCTAAGGTTTCTGCAATAAGTAGTTTGTAGTAGTTCTGTTGAATATTTATAATTTTAGTTTCATTAAAGCCGAATGTATGTCGTTCATTTATGGCGTGGAACGAAAGTTCCGATGCATTTGAACGACCCGTCCGCACTGAAGCTTCGTGTTGCTTTGCTCGAAGCTGTGCCACTCCCATGGTGGATCCTATGTAGACAGCGTCACAATTTTTGCATGGTATTCTGTATACTAGGTCATGCTGTGATTGGAATGTGGTATTTGAAGGTCGATTTCTGAAGAATGTGTATAATTTGTTCATGGGTTTTGCTATGATTTTCATGTCGGTTCCCTTGCATATTTGGTTAAGTTTATTGTACCAGTGCTCGATATATGGAATGGTGATGAAATATATTTTGGTGTTGTCAGATTTTTTTGCAATGTTTGTTGCGAGGTTGTTGTTATTTATTTTATCACGGGCTATTGTTTTGACTTTGTTTATATAGGTTAGTGGGTAACCCCTATTTGAGAATCTTCTAGTTAGTTCATTTATTTCAGTGGTTAGAGAAATCTGGGTGGAAGAATATTTAAAGGCATTTAGAAATTGGTTCAGCATGACCGATTTTTTGTATGGTTGGGGATGGTAACTGTAGAAGTGCAGAAGCATCCCTTTATTAGTGGGTTTTCTATATATGCTGAAATTTAGTTTTTGGTCTAATCTGTGTATGGTAAAATTAAGGAAATTTATGGAGTGGGATTCTGCTTCAGTTTCTAATTCAAATTTTAGTCTGATGGATGTTATTAAAAACCTGTAGAATATTGTTTATGGTCAAGTGATCTGTGATGATTAGGTTGTCATCCAGATATCTTCCGTAATATGTGATCTGTGGTATAAATAGATCAAGGTGGATCTTTTCTAATTTGTCTAAGTATAGTTCGGCAATGAGTCCACTAATGTTTGGGCCCATTGGGAGGCCAAAAATCTGTCTATATATTTTTTCTTGGAATAGAATGTAATTTGCACTTACTAATAGTTTTGTTAGTTCGAATATTCTGTCTTTGGGGAGTCTGGTGTTATTAATTTTTGTGTTATCATCGTTTAAGTAGGCCCAGACTATGTCTAAGGCGTAGGGTACATTTACGTTAGTGTATGGTGAAGTCACATCGAGTGAATATAACTTCATATCCTCCTTGATATGGAGATCTTTGAGGTTCATGAATAACGCATCGTAGTTTTTTATGTTATATGTTAGGAGTTCTCTGAGTGGTTTTAGAATTGGGTATCCTGTTTTGTGTAATTTTACTTGGCCGAATAAGGTTGGGATGTTGTATGTGTGGGCTTTAATTTGTTTGAGCTGAGCCATAGTGATGTAGTCATCTTTCCTATAGGTGGTGAGCAATTTGTTATATTTGTTAACTAAGCTGTTGAACTCTGATGGTGCAACTTCTTCGTATGTCGTTGTGTCTGAAATGATGGTGTATAATTTATTTATATAGTCTCCTTTATTGAGAATAACTACTATATCGCCTTTGTCGGCCTTTTGAATAATGATATCTCGGTTTTGTCCAAGTGTGTGTAAAGCTTTTGCTTCTTCTCTATGTCGTTTTGATATTGAGGGGATAGCTTGGTTTATGATTCGATTGGTTTGTTGGATTAATACGTTTTTTTGTGGCAAATCTCTAAGAGCGAACTCGAGGTCAATAATCATTTGTTTCTTAGGGGGGAATCTCGGCGGTAAATTACAATTTAAACCTTTATTTAATAGGGCTATTTGCTGAGAAGTTAGCGTAACAGATGATAGGTTCTTTACATTCTTTGATGGATTATGGTCGTTATGGGATCCAGTGTTTAAATTGGCCCGGAAGTCATTAAATGTGGTAGATTCCTATTGGGGAAGGAGTGGGAATTTTTTTCTGTGTTTTTGGTGTTTCGGTATACACTCTGATTCTCAAAACGATTGTGTGACGAAATGAGACCTCTGTTGTGTGGAAAGCCCCTAAGGGCTTGTGATTTTTGGTTATGTCTGTTCTCCAATGTGGTGGATTGGGCGTTGATTTTTATTTGAATGGTTTGCTTTAGAGTATTCCAGTCCATACTGTTTAGGTGTTTTCTAAAAATATTGCGATATCGTTGAATCTGTTTAAAATATATCTTTTTTAGATTAAATCGGGATTTTAAAGCTAGTTTTATTATGTTGCTTGATGTGGTATTAACTAATTTTTGTATTCCTTGGATTTTCAAACCTAGCCGAAATTTAGCAATTTTTGAGCCGAAAGTTTTGAGAATCAGAGTGTATACCGAAACACCAAAAACACAGATCGTTCAAATGCATCGGAACTTTCGTTCCACGCCATAAATGAACGACATACATTCGGCTTTAATGAAACTAAAATTATAAATATTCAACACAACTACTACAAACTACTTATTGCAGAAACCTTAGAGATGAAACTACATGCAACTTCAATCAATATCCGTAGGCCATTCCTATTGTCCGACGATTGGTCACTTATACGCATGCGTGAAGAACAAACACTACAACATAAGACAAAAGTTTCGGATTAATTGTGAGTAGCCCTCTTCCTGTGAACATGACACCCCGAAAAGTTCTAGTCCGACTTAAGGAATGTAGAGAATAACCCCCACCCCCATATCCAATTATTAGACCCCTAAATTTAACTCAAAATTCCTGCCACAGCACCAAAAAGAAAAAATCGATCCCTAATTATTAGCCAGTTTAGACCTCCAAAATCTAACTTTATGACAATGTCTTGCAAAATTGATATCGCCTTCCCCATGAATTATTAGCGAGTTGGACAAGGAGAGTTGTAAAAGAAGCTTCCCATATCAAAAATAAAGGTAAGTCCTGTTGATTCATAATTCTTTAATAATATTCTCTCATTCCCATGCTCATAATTAATTAATATTAGCATATTCTGAGAGATCAACAGAACACTGACCTCTTCATTTTTCTAAAAAATGATAAATACCACCTCATGTAAATTCTCATATTTAATACAACAAACTTGCACTATCTAAGATTATAATAGGTGCATTATTGTCTTAGGTGTTGCCACTAAATCCCCCACAAGAACATTCTAGCATAAAGGTTCCACTAGCCCGGCAGATAGTACCTTAACTTAAACAAAAAAAGTCATAGTGCATATTCTTACTGATTACAGTTTATCAAACTAATTACTGAGTATAAGAATTAAATTGGCTCTGTGTGAACACTACTGCACCCTTGTACAGTTTTTGATAACAGCAATCACCTGTATAGAGTAAGATAATTACTTATTATTTATAAAGTGATGAGTGTTAGCCCTAGATGAAGTGACAATCAACGTGTAAAGATGGCAACATTAGTTTTATAATTATTTCAAAATTTTTCTTATTTTTGGCTTATTTAGTGCATGTACATTCCTGTATTACATGTCGTGGTTATTGGTATTTCAGTTGGATATTACTATCCAATATCAACTATCATGATTTCGTTATAATACTGGCTGCAGCTATTCTGATTTATGGATGTTAAATATAGGATTAAAATGTGTATTTCAAATTTGCATTAAAATATTTGTATATGTAGATGTGTGCATGACTTTTTAACTAAAAGCCAGACATCTAGTTTTGTGTAACTTGAAATCCAGTCAAGTGCATTTGCCCCCAAAGAAAATTATTAAAATAAAAAATAAAAAAATTTATATAGACAAAATATACTGCTGATTATAAATAGAATACATTGAATGGCAATTTGTCAAGGACTATCACATTCTATATATGTGTGTGTTTGTATATAGGGTGTTTCAGTTAAAATGCACTAAGGTCCATCATATTTATTTTTAGGTTTAGACTATTTGTCATCTGAACCTATTTTGTCATATTTTGGGCGTAATTTTTGAATTCTATGTTAAAATTGAACTAAGTAGTAGTACCATTTAGATTTTGATTTCTAAATTTAAATTTTGCCTAATCACCTGTTTTTTTTTGTTTTTTTTTTTTTTCACAACCGCACACGCACGCACACACGCACGCACACACACACACACGCACACACACACACACACACACACACAACAGTTTTATGTGATGGTTGCTTTCTGATAGGCATGTTTGGCTGTGTTGAACAGCTAGCTGTACAAGGGCAGGTAAAGGAAATTCTAGGGTGAAAAGCAGCAATTTCATCAAATAGAAATTTTAGAAAAAAAAAACAATTGCACAGTAATGAATTTGTTATTAGAAAATAAAAAAAAAAGGGTATAAATGAAATGGGGGTGGATATTTTGATGCTTAACTCTGATTTTGGCTGTTTGTTATCAAAGATTAGTTATCAATAATGTTGAAAAACATTATATGGCTACTGCTATTATTTCCAAAAATGAAATATAATGGCAGATCCAAATAAATTTAATTTTATACTAGGGGGCTTTGTCCCCTGCTCACTTTGCTCACCCACCCAGGGTATGGGCAACGTCGGGCCCCACTAGGGGCCTGGCAGCCAATAAGCCGGATAAACAATGGGCACAACATATCACACTGCACAGACACGACCCACACACTTTCAAGTCTCTGGCTTGACAGTGTACTGTCCTCGATACAGCGAAACACACGCGGAGATGGGAGAAATCCCAGGTGCCGTCTGACACGAACATACCTTATACCTTTGCTCACCCACCCCCGTGCATACTTTTCTATGTAAAATGTAGAGGTATACGGAGTAAGTCAAATCTTTTCTACATAAAATACACACCTGTCGATATGCACTGATCTATATCTATCTAATCAGGAAATGACCTATGTGATTATTTACCTGCGTTTACATAGGTCACTTAGGAAAAGGTCTTTTGCTTCCGGTTCCATAATGCATGAGGAATATTACTGCATCTGAAAGAGCAGGACTAAAATACTGAAATATTTACAAACTATACAAATACAGTGGATTCTGGTTATTTGGGCCACTGGTTAATCGGGGCAGCCGTTTATTTGAGACAAATCTTAAAGAACAGAACCCAATCTTCACTTGATTGGGACAACATGCCATTTAATCGGGGCAGAAGACTGCAAGCACTCGAGATTACCCTACGATAGTCTCCGACCATACCACATCGTTCGGCCGGATTCTGGAGGTCACAACCATAAAACAGTTAGCAGTCCCCTGTTTATTGGGCTTTTCTGTTAGTGCAATCTATTACAAACGGATAGTAAACTCGACCTTATTGAATTTGCAATAATACCAATAGCTGGAATTCTGTGGGTTTTCATGTTATGGTGAAATGTGTTTCCCCTTCCACGAAATCTTCAATCATATAAAAAACAAATTTTCAGAATCTTCTCTTCATTCCTATTTTTTAAGCTTTGTAACTTGTTACTCTGTTCTCACTTGCGAGTATCGTGTTACTTGTGATATGTGTGTGTGTGCCGTGTTCTTTGTTATTGATTGCTTATCTTTTTTTACTGTTTTAAATTTTAACCCCACTCACAAATGTTAGTGAACAGAAATGTCAACTAGTTAGTATGTACATGTTACAGTATGTATTAATTAAGCTATGTACATAAGCGTAAATTTATTTTTATTTTGCTAACCTGTGGAAAATATTTTTCTGATTTTCACGTATCATTTAAATTTTTAATTGGAAAGATAATAAAGTGTAAATTTGTGCTTGATATATCTTTACTTTTATAGAATGTGGATAATATTCCTCCTATTTCCTAATTACAATTGCTGTTTAATAGAATTAAAGTCCAATTTGCAAACATGATCACAATGACCAGTGTTACTGCATATTGTATAGTGAGCGGTACTTTACTATGGTGAGTCCATCGTAACGTGATTTGATTGTACAGAAAATCAGTCATAAAACCGGGGTCCATTGTATTTTTAACTATTTACGTGAAACTTCGCATAATTGGGGCAGCCGCTTAATCGGGCCAAAATCACTAGTCCTGATGTGTCCCAAATAACTGGAATCGACTGTATTTAAAATATTTACAAAATACTAAACTATTTACAAATACTGTATACAATATTCATTAATATACAAAAAACGTTAAAATGGAACGTCAAATGTTAGACGGGGAAGCATGTGCACCAGGTTGGTGAATGTTATGGAAGCAGTTGTCAATAATTAATTGCATTTGTCATGACGTAATTGCTTCGCCCTCTTCTCCCATTAGCTCGAATAAATATCACTAGGAGGAAAACTTCTTTAATGTATAAAGAGAAATCTATAGAACAACAGATACACACTTATAATTTTACATTCCGTAAAATAATAAAATAATAAATTATAATAAATTAAATTAAGCTACGCTATTATATTGTTTACAACATTCTACATTAGAGGAAAGAATGACACAGCAAATAATAATTTATATGATACAGGCAGTATAATTTCTAAAAGCAAGTGTAAAACACAGTACAAAAGATAAAGAATCTAGGCTGATTTAAATGTGGGGGTTGTTGGTTTGTGCAGAAAGATCCAGAATACACATGGCATGTGGTGGAAGCATGTATATACATATCAGTGTTGGCCTAGTTGCATAAATTGAATGAATGATATGCTTTCATATGATTTTTGGAAAATCATGTGAAAGCATTTTCCAAAAACAGTTTGTGGAAGATGGTATTACTGTATGAAGAATGCAACTGAAATGCTAAAGCAACAACAAGATTATTTTCTGAGAGACATCCTCAGAAGCTGCAAATATCACATAGGCACCTCCGTAGTCAGGTGGGAAGGAGCAGCAGTGCGTAGCACACGCTTCTTGATTAGACCGGGGTTCGAGCCCGCACCACTAAATACAAAGGATGCGGAAAGGTCAGGGAATGACCTTTCCGCATATCCCAGAGCAATATGGCCTTAGTTGCTAATGCTCCTAAAAACCAAATAACAAACAACAAAATATCACATTTTACAATTATGCATGTTGCAAATCACTTTATGCCAACTGGAAGTGTGATGTATATATAAAAAAAAATCTTTATCACTAGATTTTTATAAGTACTCCTTGTTAGCTTTTGGTAAAGGGGATGGTGTGATTACAAACCTGTACATAATTGTATTTTAGCTTTACTTCTGCATCATAGCTCCTGGTACAAACCTGCATGCATATTCCATTTCTTTTCTATATTTACCAATGGTTGCACATTCTCTTGATGATTAAGTTACTTCTTTTTGAAGAAGACGAGTATTAAACAATACTTATTTGTCTTACCCATAAACTGAATAAAAGTAAATAGCAGAGGTCAAACAATTGCTTGGTTTTTTTTATCTTGGACTTCGCCAAGTTTTATTAAGGATCTTAAGAATTGTGAGATTTTATGTTTCGGGAGATAAAACCAGTTAACCTATACTCAGACTAATTAACTCAGCCACGTGAAGGCACCGACAAATGTTCCTTCCATTGAGACAGGATTCAAACTTAAACCATATTTACCTGGTGGAAGGACAGTGATCGTAATCACTTTTCTAACTTCAGTGGCTTTTTACATCAAAGTTTTGTTTATAAAAATGACCCTGTTATCTACAGCATTTTTAAATTTCATCAGTGAAGAGAAGATATGAATTGATTTTTTACTTTTTTAAATCAGACTGAATATACTGGTGCTTCTTATCCATTGTTGCTTTGGCATAACACCAGTGGTGAGCTGTGAATATTTTAACAATGGGCTCACAGTTTTTCCAACTTTCTACCCAGTAAATTTGATTGGTCACGGAAGTGGCATCATCTGCAGCTTCCACCAGAGGTGCTTTCCACGCTTTCACTAAAGTAGTGTGATTAGAGCATGTGACACATTTTTTGTGACCAGTATGATATCTCGAGTCAGAGGCGTGGACAGATTGGGCTTGTTACTCCCTTAACCGTGCTTTTAGTGAATGTGTAAAATGTTCCTAGGTCTATCTATAAAAAAAAAAAACCTGGTCATCATGCTTCCCCTCCCCTTACGATGATAACTGGATACAATAGTGTCAGGAGTTCTAACTTTTTAGAATTCTTGTATAGTACGACATCACAACCATACTTCCTGAAGTTACTACTGCAGAAAGTATGATTGCAACAATACAAATATTTGTCAACAATTTCTTTTTTTTTCTTCTCGCATTTTCGTTACATTCCACTGTTAGGTGCTCCTAACAGCAACTTATGTCGCTTCACCTACAAGATCGGTACTTCAATCAATGCTGTTTTCCAGAGACATTTATATACCTTGCAATCGCAAGTATACATCTCTTACTTTAGTTATCATAAACCCATTGTGTCTTGTCTTACAGAAATAATGTAAATTTGTGAATAATCAATAAAATATTTACAATAAAAAAGCTCTTTATTTCGTAATCAATATATACAAGCCAAAATACCTAAAAGAAATGTGAAGGATGTTTCACATAAACCACTTACCGCATGTGCTCGGCACACGCGCAACTTTTTATTCATCTTTTTTTTTTTTAACAACTAGGGAAGTAAAATGGATATATTTTTTTCATGATAAAATTTTAATATTGCAAATAAAAAATAACATGAAATATTTCCCTTATCACAACTAACGTAGTAGGTGGTAGATGACTTTCATCAACCGGTGAAATACCACCACTTTCCTTATTGGAGGCTTGAAGTGGTGAAACCCATGTTTAGTCTCTAGAGCAAAGTTTCCGGCATTCCCCTGCCCCATACTTCTCCTTCCCATGCACGGTACTAAGTACTATAGGTTTTGATACCTTTCGTGTTTGGGGTTTTCATAAAAAAAAAATAATAAAATAAAAAATAACAAAAACTATCACAAAACATTCTACAATATAAAAACAAATATTACATAAAAAACAAAACTTTCTAGAAAAAGTGCACAAAAATCACAGATTAGACGAAAAAAAATTATTACACAAATATTCTAATTCAAAATATTCTAAAAATTGCCATATGCAATTTACTTCTTTATTAATATTTGTTGTCAACTTTCTGCTTTGCTTAACAGTTGAGCACTGATTACAGAGGAATGATTTGATATAACGATCCAGATCAAAGTGAAGCAATGGTTTTCCATTTAAATGTATAGTCATCATAATCTGCAACATGTTTATTGTCAACATTATTCATTCATTCACTCAATATTATTCATTACACTGAAAGCTCACTCAGCTTCAGCACTGCTAATCGCAGTGGTTTCAACGATATTTCTGGCTTTCTTAATTGAAAAGGGAATTTCACTCGATTTTAAAGATAAACTGTCTTTGACAAAATCTCTAAAATCATTAATTTTTATTTCATATTTTTTCAGAAAACAAATTTCTTATTCGGTTTTCACCGTCTTGCCACTGAGGCGAAAGTTTTTTCAATGGTATCATTATTTTCTTTATTTAATTTAAAATCACTCTCTGTTACATTAATAACTTATAAGGATAAAACAATACATTTAATAACTTGTTGCAAGGTAATTTTTTAAATGTGTTCTTACTTTTGAATTTGATTCCTTCAAATTCTTTCCACTTCAATATGCCCTCAATTTTAGCAATAGCATTGATAGTTTGAATAATTAATTTATCTTCTTTTACCATAGTGATTCTGTAAAGCTTCTGAAAGGTAAGAGAGCTCCTGCAGGATGTTGATCATTAGTGCTAAATGGTTATGAAATTCCAGATTAAAAGTCGATTTAATAATCTGGAATATTTAACTTCTGATTCAAAATGTTTGCACAAAGCGGGATAATTCCTCCAACCTGCAATTGCCGTCCGCAAGCTAAATCATGGCCCGAACACATGACCTATCTTTATAGTTTCCACATCAAGTTCTTTAGCAGTCATCCTTAATTTGCGCCACAACACAGGCTGACCAGGGGCTATTATCCATGTCTGGAATCTTCTTAACCCTCTGACTGGCTGTGGAAAGCATATTGACTAGCGCAACTTCTTGGTATGTGACTGCATAAGTTTTACGGACACCACTAACATTGTGAAACGGTAATCCCTTTTGCACTTTCTAATTACCTAAATTGCCTAAAGGCTAGAGGTGAGAACAGTGTATAGAGAGTTGTCTCTCCTAATCCATTTATTACATGGAAATTTTCTTTGTTCAGCGGAAACCATTTTAAATGTAATTACCAAGAGGAATTCAGAAAAATTCGCTATAAAGAAGTTGGTTAAATAGAGGTCCGACTGTAATTAAATCAAAAATGAAGCAATTTTAAAATACATAACTGATAAATTGCACCATTAAAATGCTGGGGATGGTGCCCCGCTCGTCCCACCGTAGTTTCAACTCTAGATACTCAGTAATTGAATTCAGGATTTAATTTGTAACATAAATGATCGTTTCAACAATGGGCTCACAAATTTTCAAAAAAAAAATAATGGGTTCTTGTGAGCCCATGTGAGCCCACTATAGCTCACCACTGCATAACACACACCATTACTTGACTCAACATTTCTGAAAAAAAGTGCAGTGGCTGCAACAGTATCTTCCATGAAGCAATCAGAATTTGATGGATTGCCCGATGGATGGGCAAACCAAACATAAACCTACAGACAGAAAAATCCTGTGTGCACTAATGTTTAAAAGCATATGGCTGTATGCATATACAGCAGACTCTCGATTTACCGGGATCGGATTAACTGGGACACTTCGACTCCAAATAAAATAATAAACCAGAAATTACAAAGTTCAAGTAATAACTAGAATAGGTATAAACAGATGTTTTGCAGGTTGTAAATAAGCAACAAGAAGCGGTGTTATAAGTCATCATTGGGAGATTATTATCTTGCAACCACCATTGTCTTTACACCCGCAAAAAAAAAAAAAAAAAAAAAAAAAAGACAAAAAACAAATGTTTAGTTTCTTTTAGTGCGTTGTCTCAATTGTTGTGTTCCATCGCACCGGAAAAGGACAAATTTTGTTTTTTTATTTATGTCAGAGATTTGCATTAGTAGAAGCATTTGATGCAAGAAAGCAAGCTTATGCAGCATCAGCCAAAAAAAAAAAAAAAAAAACCACTTCACCCCTCTGTTTGTTCGAAATACCTGTCCAGCTGAGCCTTAAACTTATTTAGGCTATCAACTTCCACGACAAGGCATGGAAGTCTGTTCTACCAACCAACCACCCGCTCGCTAAAGGCAAATTTCTGCACGTCTATCCTACCTCTGTCTTTCCTCAATTTGAATTTATGCCCTCTCAGGTGATTATTCTGAGCAAGAGGAAGAATCCCATCAGCATTGAGCATGCTCAAACCATTCAAGGCTTTATACACCTCTATCAGATCACCTCACTGGCTTGTGCCTAGACTCCAGACACTGTAATTTGCAAAACTTAAGCCTTTCTTCATAAGAGCACCCCTTTGTTCCATTCACTAATCTTGTTGCCCTTCTCTGTACTCGTTCCAGCAGCTCTACATCCTTCTTGAAATGAGGCCTCCAGACTTGTATACAGTACTCTAGGTGTGGCCTGACCATTGCCTTATACAAGGGAATAATCACCTCCTTATCCCTGCTAGGAAAAATTCCTATATATTATTGACAATACACCGAGCTACTCTTGCAGCCCGTCTGCACTGCTCAGAGAACTTCATATCTGCCTGCACAACCACCCCCAAGTCCCTTTCATTCTCTACCACTGTCAGTGTAGTACCACAGAGTTGATACGTTGCTCTGGGGTTGCTGTTTCCCATATGTAATACTTTACATTTGTCAATGTTAAACTTCATTTGCCACCTCTCAGCCCATCTGCTCAACCTTTCCAGATCCTGTTGCAGCAGCAGCATAGTGTCAGTACTTTCCTTGACAACCTTGCCAACTTTCGTATCGTCTGCAAACTTGGACATTAAGCTTGATATACCATCATCAATATCATTTAACATTGTCTGCCAGGGACAAAGGTTGATGACGTTGCAGAGCGAATATCATCTTTTAAGGGCACAAAAGGTGATATAGTTGTACACGTTGGCACTAATAATATTAAGAGTAGGAGACCGGCAGAATTACTTAACAAGTACAGGTCACTGTTGAACAAAAGCGAGAATTAGGGTTGAATTTGAAAGTGTCTGCAATTCTGCCCAGACACGATAGGAGGGAGTATATGATGAGAGCCTTGTCGATCAATTCGGTCCTGGAAAGATTGTGCAAGGCTCAAGGGGTAGAATTTTTTTCAGCCTGGACTGTACTTGTTACCAGGAGAGACTGCTTCTACAGGGATGGGATACACTTAAATAGAAAGGGTGCAAGAATATTTCCTGATGCTATCGAGGCAGTGTTAGGTGGGTCGGAAAACTGCTAGCTTGGGGGGAGACAAAGGCCAATAGATTGACAGTAGCCACCAGCAGAGCTGAAAGAGATTCTTGCACTGCTTCTATTAGAATGAGCAGAAGCCTGAAAAACAAGATGCATGGTATTTCAGAGACTGCTGGGAGCCATTGCGGTACAAGTAAACACATGGGTTGTGTTGGGGTAGCTAAGAATAGAAACAGGTACAGGTATACTTGCGTGTACACCAATGCTAGGAGTTTAGTAAATAAATTTGATGAATTTGAGGTATTGCTCAAAACATCAAAGGCAGATATTGTTGGGATATCAGAGACGTGGTGTCACACATATAAGGGATGCAGAACTGCAATTTGGGGAGTACAACGTCTACAGAAAGGATAGACAGGATAGGAAGGGGGGAGGGGTTATGCTATTAGTTAAGAAACACATAACCAAGGAAGTGAAGCCAGTCGACATCGCTGGACAGTGCAGTGTTGAGTCAGTTTGGTGTGACATAAGCATTGGGAGATCAAAATTGAGAGTAGGAGTGTGCTATAGGCCTAATGACACTGATGAGTATAATAAGGAACTGTACAGGGAAATAGAGTGGGCCAGTAAATCAGAGAATCTTATAATGGGAGATTTTAATTTCCCAGATATTGACTGGAATTTGGGGGCTGGTTTCTCACACACTAGCAGGGCTTTTGTGGATTTATTGGATGATTGTTTTCTACATCAGCATATTCGGGAGGCAACTAGAGGGAGTAATACTCTTGATTTGATTATCAGCAGTGATTCTTCATGCATTAAGAATCTGCAGATAAATGAACCACTAGGTGGCAGTGATCACAGTGTGCTAAAGTGGGATTTACTCAAAGAGGTAACTACCATTAGGGGTAAAGGGAAGGGTTATTGCTTCCGTAAAGGCGACTACGATGGACTGAGACAATATTTAAATTCTATACAGTGGGACCAACTGATGATGTTACCAACAGTAAATTCAAAATGGGAAGCATTCAAAGAACTTATCTTGGAAGCTACTAGGCTTTACATACCAACTAAGAAATATTGTTCAAGGTTTAGGCCAAAATGGATGTCAGATGAACTAATGAGGCATATGGCAGAGAAGAAAAATGCATGGGATACTTACAAATTAACACATGACACAGAAGCCTATGATAGATACAAGTTGATATGTAACCAAGTTACAAAGGAGGTTAGGCAGGCGAAGGCAGATTACGAGAAATCCTTGGCAAGGGATGCAAAGAAAAACAGCAAAGAGTTCTTTACTTATGTAAACTCTAGAAGGAAGGGGATGAATCAGATTGGTCCACTTGATATTGATGGGTCAACTGTTGATGATCCTGCTCAGGTAGCTAACAAACTAAATGAATATTTTGCAGCGACATTCACACATGAGGAGTTATTCAGCAAGGGGAATGCCAGAGGTGTATTCAACTCTAGCAGTAAGCTAGAGAATCTTGAAATAACTGGGAGTAAAGTGGAGGAGAAACTGTTGAAGATAAACACAAGAAAGGCACCTGTGGTGGATGGGATCTATCCAGTTATATTAAAGGAGGCAGCAAAGGAAGTAAGCAAACCCTTAGCCATAATTATGAGAGCTTCCTTGGACTCAGGGGAGGTACCCATAGACTGGAGATGTGCAAATGTGACCCCAATTCACAAAGGAGGATCAAAGGCTGACACAAGTAATTATAGACCTGTGAGCTTAACTTCTGTTCCAGGAAAATTAATGGAGGCACTGGTTAAAGAAGCACTGCAGGATCATTTAGACAAGACTTCAGTTATAGCTCAGACACAGCATGGTTTTGTTAAGGGGAAGTCTTGCCTGACCAACTTGATTGGATACTATGATGCAGTCACAAAAGAACTGGATGCAGGGAATAACTTTGATATTATATACTTGGATCTTAGAAAGGCTTTTGATACTGTTGCACATGGAAGACTGCTACACAAATTGGAGCAGTGTGACATTGGAGGCAAATTGCTGCTATGGATAAAGGGGTGGTTGAGGGGGAGAAGACAGAGAGTGGTAATCAATGGACACTGCTCATTGTGGACTAATGTTATTAGTGGAGTCCCTCAGGGCTCAGTGTTGGGTCCATTATTGTTTTCTGTATTTATAAATGATATTGATGATGGTATATCAAGCTTAATGTCTAAGTTTGCAGATAATACAAAGGTTGGCAGGGTTGTCAAAGACACTACTGACACTATGCTGCTGCAACAGGATCTGGAAAGGTTGAGCAGATGGGCTGAGAGGTGGCAAATGAAGTTTAACATTGACAAATGTAAAGTATTACATATGGGAAACAGCAACCCCAGAGCAACGTATCAACTCTGTGGTACTACACTGACAGTGGTAGAGAATGAAAGGGACTTGGGGGTGGTTGTGCAGGCAGATATGAAGTTCTCTGAGCAGTACAGATGGGCTGCAAGAGTAGCTCATGGATTATTGTCAATGATATACAGGAATTTTTCCAGCAGGGATAAGGAGGTGATTATTCCATTGTATAAGGCAATGGTCAGGCCACACCTAGAGTACTGTATACAGGTCTGGAGGCCTCATTTCAAGAAGGATGTAGAGCTGCTGGAACGAGTACAGAGAAGGGCAACAAGATTAGTGAATGGAACAAAGGGGTGCTCTTACGAAGAAAGGCTTAAGTTTTGCAAATTACAGTGTCTGGAGACTAGGCACCAGCGAGGTGATCTGATAGAGGTGTATAAAGCCTTGAATGGTTTAAGCATGCTCAATGCTGATGGGATTCTTCCTCCAGCTCAGAAAAATCACCTGAGAGGGCATAAATTCAAATTGAGGAAAGACAGATGTAGGATAGACGTGCGGAAATTTGCCTTTAGCCAGCGGGTGGTTGGTTGGTGGAACAGACTTCCATCCCTTGTGGTGGAGGTTGATAGCCTAAATAAGTTTAAGGCTCAGCTGGACAGGTATTTTGAACGAACAGAGGGGTGAAGTGGAAGTGGGTTTTTTTTTTTTTTATTTGGGCTGATGCTGCATAAGCTTGCTTTCTTGCATCAAATGTCTCTACTAATGCTAATGCTAATTTATAAATACAGAAAGCAATAATGGAGCCAACACTGAACCCTGAGGGACTCCACTGATAATATTAGTCCATGATGAGCAGTGTCCATTGATTACCACTCTCTGTCTTCTCTCCCTCAACCACCCCTTTATCCATAGCAGCAATTTGCCTCCAATGCCACCATGTCTTCCATGTGCAATATCAAAAGTCTTTCTAAGATCCAAGTATATAATATCAAAGTTATTCCCTGCTTCCAGTTCTTTTGTGACTACATCATAGTATCCAGTCAAATTGGTCAGGCAAGTTCCCGTTAACGAAACCATGCTGTGTCCGAGCTATAACCGAAGTGTTGTCTAGATGATCCTGCAGTGCTTCTTTAACCAGTGCCTCCATTAATTTTCTAGGAAGAGAAGTTAAACTCATGGGTCTATAATTACTTTTGTCAGCCTTTGATCCTTCTTTGTGAATTGGGGTCACATTTCACATCTCCAGTCTGTGGGTACCTTCCCTGAGTCCAAGGAAGCTCTCATAATTATGGCTAAGAGTTTGCTTACTTTCTTTGCTGCCTCCTTTAATATAACAGGATAGATTCCATCCACCCCAGGTGCCTTTCTTGTCTTTATCTTCAACAATTTCTCCTCCACTTTACTCTCAGTTATTACAAGTTTCTGTAGCTTACTGCCAAGTGGACCAATTTGATTTATCCCCTTCCTGCTAGCGTTTACATAAGTAAAGAACTCTTTGCTGTTTTTCTTTGCATCCCTTGCCAAAGATTTCTCGTAATCTGCCTTCGCCTGCCTAACCTCCTTTGTAACTTGGGTACAGATCAACTTGTATCTATCATAGGCTTCTGTGTAACGTGTTAATTTGTATGTATCCCATGCATTTTTCTTCTCTGCCATATGTCTCATTAGTTCATCTGACATCCACTTAGGCCTAAACCTTGAACAATATTTCTTAGTTGGTATGTAAAGCCTAGTAGCTTCCAAGATAAGTTCTTTGAATGCTTCCCATTTAGAATTTGCTGTTGGTAACATCATCAGTTGGTCCCGCTGTATAGAATTTAAATACTGTATCAGTCCATCGTAGTCGCCTTTACGAAAGCAATAACCCTTCCCTTTAAGCCTAATGGTAGTTACCTCTTTGAGTAAATCGCACTTCAGCACACTGCGATTATTGCCACCTAGTGGTTCATTTATCTGCAGATTCTTAATGCATGAAGAATCACTACTGATAATCAAATCAAGAGTATGTCAGAATTTTTTTTTTTTTTTTTTTTTTTTTGTTTTGTTTAGAAATCCTGAAAATGACGGGCAAAGAGTTGTGCTTTCAATTAAACAAAAACTTGAAATTATTCAAAAGTTTGAAAACGGTGCATCGTTAAATCTCTAAAGAACCATTATAATGTTGGTGACCAAACACGACATTGTAAAAAATGAAGGGTAGCTATTCGATTTAAAATTGACATTGTAAAAAATAAATGCATGTGCAGTATGCACTACTCGCGTATTGGATGTGCGAGTAGTGCTTGGTAAGTATTTTTATCTATCGCCATACTTTTTATGTAGGTTGCTGAACATTTTTCGATACAGTAAGTACCCGACTTACGTAGCTTAGCACTTATGTTACATTATTTATATTTTTTTATATGACTGAAGATTTCAGTGAAGGGGACACGCATTTCACCATAATAAAGTAAAAACCCACAGAATTCCAGCTATCGGTATTATGGCAAATGCAATAAGATCGATTTACTACCCGTTTATAATAGATTGCGCTATAACAGAAAAGCCCAGTAAAGCGGGAAGTGCAAATTGTTTTTATTGTTTTTTGGCAGTGACCTCCCGAAATGTGCTTTAGTAAAATGTAAGCTCGCGTGGGGTGATAATAGTAAGTTTTCGCCTTAACCCTGTGAACTTCTTTTCAGAAAATTTAATTTTGACTGTTATCATGGTGCCGGCTAAGAGAATAAGTGACAGCGGTACTAGTAAATCTATCAAGAAAAGGAAAGCGATCGTTTTGGATTAGAAAATTAAAATAATAAGGATGTATGAAAATGGGCAAACATTAACAAGTGTCATGCGGAATTCAGATTTGTCAGTAGCAACGGTGAACACAATAAAGGAGAAAGAATATGAGAAGTGGTGCGATCGGCACCAATGAAGGTCAGCTATAATAACCAAGGCTACGAAATATATATCAGTTTTTACAGTACAGTAACGTGTGTTTTTTTCTTTTATGTTTTCTTTTCTTATGTGCCACTGAGGCTACTTCACTGCCATCCCCAGATAAAGTTTTTAATTGAACTAATTAAAAATATATAACTATTTTTCTTCATTCTTCTGAGGGTATTATGTGGTTTTTGTAATTTTGGCATATCAAGCATATAGTAGCAATATTTTATTAGTCATTTCCGAGTTAGTACGTAAAGCGTTTCTTACGTAAAACTCGACTTACGTAAGAAGTCCTGGAACGTATCTCTTACATATGTCGGGGACTTGCTGTATTTTTGGATTAACCGGGAACTTTTTTTTACCAGCTAGCCTGGAAAATCAAGTCTACTCTATCATCATTGAAATTTAATTTCAATTTAAAAGTCTTGATTTAAAAAAAAAAAAAAATGCTTTCCTGTTGTTTTTTTTTTTTTTTTTTTTTTTTAAATAATAATCCTGCTCTCTGCAATTCATCACCACCACCACCACCACCAACCATTTTCAATCCACTGCAAGATGAAGGCCTCTCCAGCAACTTTCCAGTTCCTTCTGTTTTGTGCAATAGCCATCCATTTACTACCCACAAACTCATGAATTTCATCTGTCCATCTCCGTTGTTGTCTTCCAGGTTTTCTTCTAGCTCCCCTTGGGTACAATTCTGTTATTTTCTTAGTCCATCTGTCATCATGTCTTCGAGCTATGTGGCCTGCCCAAGACCATTTTAGTTCTTTAGTTTTGATAAGAACATCCTTTACTTGAGTTTGCTGCTTAATCCTTTTGTTTCTCTTCTTATCTAACAGTCTGATTCCCAATATAATTTGTTCCATTCTTCACTGTGTAGTTCTCAGCTTCTCTTCCATTCTTTTGGTGAATGCCCAAGTTTTACTTCCATAAGTCATGGTGGGGAGTATACATTGGTTCATTATTTTACGTTTTAGACAAATTGGGATACTGCTCCTCAGTATGTGACTATATTTCCTGAATGCCATCCATCCAAAATTTCCTGAATGCCATCCATCTTGACTTCCAGCCATTTATCATTATTACAGCTAATGACTTGTCCCAGATAAGTATATGACTCCACCTTTTCAATTACTGCTCCTTCAATCATTATATCCTTTTCTGTGGCATACTTGTTCATCATTAATTTTGTTTTAGCCCTATTCATCTTTTGTCCAAAATCTTTACTAACTCTGCGTAACTAATTCTTTGGGATTGTGGCTTATGACCACAATGTCAAATGTCATCTGCAAATCGTAAATGGTTTAGGTACTCTCCATTCCAATTGACTCCTTTCTGCGGCCAGTCTAATCTTCTGAAAGCTTCCTCAAGGGCAGCAGTAAACAACTTCGGAGATATTGTCTCCCCTTGTCAAACTCCTTTCTCAGTTTTAAATTTACTACTGTCTTTGTCTAGTCTAATATATGAGGTATCTATGCCTTGTCTTTCCAGTGCCCAAAACATTGCCTTATGCTGTGGATTATGAAAAGGCATTTGATAAGGCATATTATCTCCGAAGCATTATGAAAAGGCATTTGATAAGGCATATTATCAAATGCCTTTTCATAATGCACCAATGCCAGGCATAATGGTGTTTTATATTCATTTGCTTTCTCCATTAGCTGTGATATTACATGAAGGTGATCCATAGTTGAGAATCCTGTCCTAAAGATAGCTTGCTCTTTTGGTCGATTCTCGTCAAGTATTCTTTCTAATCAGTTAGTAATGAGCCTTGTGAACAACGTGTAGGTGTGGGATAACAAGCCAATTGGCCTATAATTTCCAATTTCTGATTTATCTCCTTTCTTATGCAGCAAAACTATGATTGCATTATTCCACTCCTTAGGCGTCACACCTTTTCTAATGCATTTTGTGAAGAGTCTTGTCAGTTTTGTGTCATGTCTCTTCCTCCCAGTTTTAACAACGCTGCAGTAATTCATCTTCCCCTGGGGCTTTCTGATTCTTCATTTTCTTCAATACATGTTCTTCCACATCAGGAAGGATATCGGGTATGTCGTATGTGTTACTAATTTGCAATCCATCTTCCCCACTGCTGGCATCACTCCCTGTTCCTTGTGTAATTCTCTATAGTAGTCTTCTGCTATTTATAAGTATGCCATCGCTATTCTTCAGTTTCAGTATAATTTATCTTTCTGTATTATTGTTCATGGCTGCTGATTTAAATCCTTTGTTTTCCCTTAATGCTTGTTCTACTTTTCTTGTGTTAAATCTTCTTATGTCCTCTCTGAGTCTCTTTCTAATGGCTTTGCATAACTCAGTATACTCAATTTTTTCCTTGTCAGTGTTTATCTTGCTCTTCATTTTTCACCTTCGGTTCATCATAACAAGTGTTTCTTGACTAATTTTTCTCCTTTGGATTTCTTTTTCCCTATAGGTTTCTTGGGCTTTATCACTTTCAGAAAGTTGTAATATTCCTCGTCGATATCTTGGTCCTGAGCAGTCTGCAGAAGCTCAAACTTGTTCTTGAGTTCCAGTACATAAATTGCTTTTTCTTCTCTTCTAAATGGAGACCTTTGTATTATTTACTCGAGTCAGTTTTTTTTTTTTTTTTACCCCTTTCTTTTCTTATGTCTATATCAAGTGTGCATCTTACCATTCTGTGATCACTTCCAACATTTATCTTGTTCAGGACAGTAACGTCATTCATGATATATCATCTGTTAGTGAGGATGAAGTCGATTTCATTAGTTGTTAATCCATTTGGGCTCTTCCATGTCCACTTTCTGTTCACCCTTTTCTTGAAAAAAGTGTTCATTACTGACATTCCTCGAGATTCTGTAAATTACACAAGTCTTTCACCTCTTTCATTTCTTTCACCAATTCCAAAATTTCTTGTAGTTCCCTTTTCTGCACTGTTTTGTCTCTTTCCAACCTTAGCATTGAAGTCCCCCATAATGTTAGTGTAGTGAGTTTTCTGTTCATCTAGAAGACTCTCAATTTCAGTGTACATTTCTTCAACCTCTTTATTATTGTGGCTTGATGTTGGTGCATAAATCATTATAACCTTTAGCTTATACCTCTTAGAAATCCTGAGTAGTAGTAGTCTTGACACTCTTGATGATGTACTTTTGAATTCCAAAATGTTGTTTTTTATATCTTTATGGGCCAGAAAGCCAACTCCACCTTCGCTCCTTTCACTCTTTCCATTTGTTTACAGCAGATTTCCACTTGATAAACTTATAAGTGATTCATTTCTTCTTCTTCTTGTTTCAGCCAAACCGATGATATTCCAATTCACATTTTCTAATTCCTTTTCCAGCTATAATATCCTGTCTTCACCGATGAGCAATCTTACGTTGTAACAGACCAAGTTCAGTTTCCGTGCATGGCAGCCTGGTCGTACCATTCCATTTTAGCCTCCATAGAGGAAAGACCTGGGCCACTACCTGGGCCGTAGCCCATCCATGGATTTTACCTAATGGGATCATAATTCTTGTTCTATTAGAGTTCACATTTATTTTATTTAATAAAAACGCAATTAAAAACTCACAACGCAAAATAAGAACAATTAACACAAAATTCGGCCACTTAGCCTCCCATCAGAAAAATTGACTTTGGCCTTAAACTTTATCCTATCAATCTTAATGATGAGAGTTGACGCCCCTGCCCCGGGGAGGCAGACCTCCACTAGTCGTACCGAGAGATTCTTAGCACCCTCTGCTGCTTCCACTCTGATCCTCTCGCTGCTGTAAGAGGTTGAGTGAAAGCTGCTTGGGACTGAGGGCCATTTGTTTCATCGTGCTGTCATGTGCTGGAGGGTTTGGTCTTTTTCTCTTCGCACTGACCAAGCGTCTTGAAGAGAACCACTCTACATGTTCGTTGCCACCTAAGTGACGTAACAGGGCTTACCATCGAGGTGTGCATGAGTGGATTTTAGGATGGCAGGCCAACCGGACTTCTTCTAAATCTTCTGAAATAGAAAGATATTGGATCCATCAGTGTTTTTGACTGAGTGTCTGATAACACACAGAATGCCTCTTCTCCTCGAACCACCAAGTCAAAGATTTGCAGCTGTTAAAAATAAATCTTCAATTGTTCTTCCTGTCTTTGAACAAATAAGTTGTTGACTGGTTCAGTTACAAAAAAAAAAAATTAATAGAATTACATTTTCATAGTCATGCTGTATTCCAGGGAATGAATGTACAGACTAAGCTGAAGGCACATAACTATCCCTAAACCAATACAACACCAGCCTCATTTGTGTACCATAAGTATGTTGTGATCAGTGGACCCAAACCTGCCAAGCTTAAATAAATAATAAGCTCCTGCAAATAAAACATGAACTGCAGTTATTGAAATATAGCTTCAAACTGAATGGGCAAGAATTTGTTATTGCTAGACAGTGCAATGGACACACCCTTCTGATGCATCTTTATCTTCTCACTGGAGATAACTCTCCTTGATCAATTAATTATAAGTTCATAGACTTGTCCATTATTTTAATCCCAGGTCAGCAATCTTTGTTCCCGTGCAAAGCCCAGGACTTTTGGCACTTTCGTCTTATAGGAAATTAAGCAATTTAATAAAAAAAAATTTATATCTCTAAAACTAATTCAGTTATACATCCATTTCTAATATTTATAAAATAATAAGAGGAGTTTACCTCAATATAGCACATAGAACACTTCCGTATGATACCCTCCAGAAATTAAAAAGGAAAAACAAAAAAATCGACAACTTACCGGTACATTAGAGTAAAATATAAATAATTAAATAATTTAAAAAGCCAATTTAACGCAATTAAAAGAATCTAACGAAAATATTCAAAACGATTTTCCTTCCTGAAGCTGACAGCGCTTTTCGACCGTATGTCGTGATCCACAGGAATGAAAATTATCGAATCGGGTTAAACCTGAAACTTAAATAGTGATTATTTGTCTTTGTGCATGCACGTAAAGGTCCATGCATCGGAGATCAAATATGGCCCCCGAACATTAACAGAATTCTCGTGTAATTTAATTTCTATGGTTTCTGCAATTAATAGTTGCGTATAATTACGTTGAACATTAAGTATTTTGGCCTCGTTAAATAAAAAAGTATGTTTTTCATTAATGGCATGAAAGGCTAATTCTGACGCTGCTGAACGAGAAGCACGAATTGAGGCTTCATGTTGATTTACACGAATATTAAGAGAAAATCGCGTCAAACCTTGGTAAGACAAGTCGCAATTACCGCAAGAAATGTAGTAGTTAACCAAGTAGTGAATAGCATAAGAGAAACGCGACTTCCTAAATTGAATACACATGGCAGTTCAGCTTTACGAGAACTTCGGGGAAATAAGGACATTATTATACAGAGGGCAGATAAAGGAGATACAGTGGTAATACTAGATAAACCTGATTATATTAATAAGTTAGACTCATTTGTTTCAGATACCTCCACTTATCTTGAAGTAGATCCAGCACTGTTTACCAATTTGGTCAATCAATACAATAAAACGTTAACCCCGTATCGAAAACACAACTACATTACTATGGCCCAGTTAAAGGAATTGAAGGCCAGAACATACAATATTCCAGCACTTTTCGGTCAGGTAAAATTACACAAGACTGGATTTCCTATTCGACCTATTGTTTCCTACAGGAACTCGGCATTTTCTTCCTTAGCCACACATGTATATAACATTATAAAACCCTTTAGACAGGTAATACAATTTGGGATTGAGAACTACGATACATTATTTAATAATCTTAAAGACTGTAGACTCGGCAACAATGACAATTTATTCTCACTAGATGTTACCTCGTTATATACAAATGTAAACGTTGAATACACATTAGATATTATTTGGGATATGTTAAATAAAAACTCAACACCGATTAATTATACGAAGCTACCTATTAAGGAAATTTTTCACTTAATTAAACTGTTAGTTGAGGCTAATTACATCACCTTTCGAGACAAGGTGTGCAAACAAATTTTTGGATTACCAATGGGTTTGAGCCTGAGCGGCTTAATGTCAGAGATCTATCTCTCAACGATTGAGCATATACATTTGACACCTTTTCGATCCTGTATCACATACTATGGGAGGTATTTAGACAATGTTCTAGTTATTACTGATAGTAATACTATCCAAGACATTTTACATTCATTTAATAATATTCATTCTAGACTCAAATTTACATTGGAAAGGGAGGATACGGATACAAAGTCATTAAACTTTCTAAATTTCACGCTTACCCGGGACTCGAATAAAATCCAATTTAGCATCTATCGAAAACCTACAAACACCGGCATGCTTCTACATTATAATAACTATGACCCATTCACCTACAAAAGATCGATTATCTTTAATCAATTTCTAAATGCCTATAAATATTCAACAACGGAATCTGCTGTGGACTCAGAAATACAAATATTAACTAGCAGGTTCTTAAACAGAGGTTATTCCATTGCCACAATAAACCGAATTAGGGTACAGGCTAAGGATAGGATACAAAATACTACACTACCAACCAACAATAGTAATATCAAAAAATATTTTATTTCTGTCCCATATGTTGAACAGTGGCACAAACAGCTTAATAGATTCTTTAAAGATACCGAATTTAAAATTGTAGCCAGGCCAATACGGAAGTTACACACTATACTGAACAATCGCTCGGTTCTTTCCGCGTTCGCAACACAAATTAATGATCTGGTATACAACATTTCTTGCGGTGATTGCGACTCGTCTTACCAAGGTTCGACGCTATTTTCTCTTAATATTCGTGTAAATCAACATGAAGCCTCAGTTCGTGCTTCTCGTTTAGCAGCGTCAGAATTAGCCTTTCGTGCCATTAACGAAAAACATACTTTTTTATTTAACAAGGCCAAAATACTTAATGTTCAACGTAATTATACGCGACTATTAATTGCAGAAACCGTAGAAATTAAATTACACGAGAATTCTGTTAATGTTCGGGGGCCATATTTTATCTCTGATGCATGGACCTTTACGCGCATTCACGAAGACAAATAATCACTATTTAAGTTTCAGGTTTAACCCGATTCAGTAATTTTCATTCCTGTGATCACGACATATGGTCGAAAAGCATTGTCAGCTTCAGGAAGGAAAATCGTTTTGAATATTTTCGTTAGATTCTTTTAATTGCGTTAATTTGTTTTTTAATTGTTTTAAATTGATTTGAATTGTGTTTAATTGGTTTTTTAATTATTTAATTATTTATATTTTACTCTAATGTACCGGTAAGTTGTCGATATTTTCATTTTTTCCGTTTTAATTTCATACAGAAGTGTTCTACATACTATATTGAGGTAAACTCCTCTTATTATTTTACAAATATTATTATCAACGTAGAACGTATTGAGTATTACAGCTCTGATTCATACTATCCATTTCTAATATAATTTTATAATCCATGCTGACTGAGTGTTTCCTGTATTATATTAAATCTGCAGACACAATTTCTATATGTTCTGTGAAAGGCATTATGTGGAAATCGATAATTACATTTCAAAAGGGAAAAACAGTGACTCCACATATATTTGCAAATTAAATGGTTTATTGATTGATACCCAGAGGTGGAAAAGCAGATTTCTTATATAAAGACATGTTCAATTAATTAAATAAAATTGCAGTTGATATCAACATTTCAGATTTGCTCTCTGGTATTCTCTTCTCGAGGAAAGCTAATAGATAAGAGGGAAAGGTGAAATTAAGAATGTATGCACAGTGAGTTAAGGTAGGTTTCTATAATTCTAAAATTTTTTTTTAACTACCAACATACTACTTTTAAAATCTTAGGAAAGGAATCTCATTTGGGCTACCAGTTACATTATCTTGCATCAGTTTAAATTGAGAGAAATTTTTCTCATATTTAAACTTACATTAAATTTTTAAATTTATTGGCATGTCTTTGACACTGGAGCCCCCAGATATTATCCTTTATTTTGGTTGGATGTCCTGAAGGAAGTTGTTCCACTGGATGGTAGTGTAGACTATTGAGGCAGGGTGAGACTGATTTAGGTCGGTTTTTGGCTAGGGAGGGGGCGATGTCAGCTGGCTGTCTGGTTGCTTTTTACAGCTACTCTGGCAGATCTGTAGGCATGTAAGTTAGCAGCTTAACAATTGTCCAATCTGCAGTTTATTCTTACCACAGTCAAAAGATCTTGAAGAAGAGGTCATAACATATGGTTTTATTAAGTTGTATTTAAGTCTGCCTTTGTGATTTTTTTTAGTTTTCAAAAATGTAATAAAAAAATTAAATTTAAGTTAATTACATGCAGTGAAGTGTTCCTGTTATATTATAAAATAGTCATATTATACATGGTGATTCTGAAAGGTCTGGGTAAACTTGGGGAGTAAGTTCTACCTGCCAAAATGATGAACAAAGTTCAAATGAACATAGGTTTAGAAATGCTTCATTGCCAAGTTATAACCCATGTTGCTACTCCTAGTTATAATATTGTTGTCTTCTATTCAGTTAAATTTATTTTTTTTTTAAATATCTTCTCATTACAGGTTCTTCTGGACATCAATTGTTATTCAAATGCCAAATAAAAATATTGGCCAATTGATGTGTTTATTTATGTTCTATGCATGGCTATGCATAATAATTTGAATCTTTAGTAAATATACAAGCAAGCACAAATTAGGCATAGCACAAGGTAAATGTTTATGTGTGGAAATGTTTTACTGGCAATTATTAAAGGAGTGCGAGCTAAAATGATAGTGAGACTAGAGTTTGACAGATATAGAAAGGAAAATTTTGTGTGATTTGTTTTCTACATACAAAGGACCAGCACACACATGCAAATTCATCTGGTGCACATACAGAAAATGCATTAGAAAGTGGAAACAAGTTTATATGTGATATGTGGCATTCCATTTCAAACATGTTTATCTGAATGGTGAATCTTGCTTGGGTAGACCACATCAGAAGATGTTTACCACGATGATGCCCTTATCTGAGAAGACTGATGCTTGAAACTTAAACAAGTAGAAGCATTATGAACTCTCGACATAAAATAAAATAAACTATGGTACACTGAACACAGGAAGATATTATCACAATGCCAAAATGGTTGACTGGGAATGCAAAATTATGTGTGAAACTGAAGTTGAATTGCATCAGAAAACCTGAAACTCTTTAGGGTATCTTCTCTAATACAAGACAACCAAAGGAATGCTCCTGAACAAAACAAAATTTTAGAAAAGTGCCAGTGTATCTCCATTAAGGCGGTCGGTTCTACGAATGTCGTGGGAAATTACCAACTGGCCAGTCTAACTTCAGTAGTAGGGAAAATCATGAGGCCAATGGTCAAGGATTGAATTCAGATCATTTAGATAGAAATGGAATTCTGAAGGGTACACAGCATGGTTTTGTAAAGGGAAAATCGTGTTTAAATCTGCTTAGCTATTTTGACAGCATCACTCATGAGCTGCATTTAGGGAATAATTTTGACATTGTTTATTTTAGCAAAACATTTGACTCAGTCCCACGTGAGCGGTTACTTTATAAACCAGAACAGGTTGGAATCACAGGGAAAATCCTTAGATGGATAGCAGGATGGCTTCAGGGCAAGAGGCAGAGGGTTGTGATAAATGATTATTTTTCAGATTGGGTTAATGTAAGAAGTGGGTTTCCCCAAAGATCAGTATTGGGACCACCGTTGTTTTTGATTTTCTTAAATGACATTGATGAAGGGATAGAAGGCATGATGCTAAATTTGCAGATGATGTAAAGATTGGTAGAGTAGTTAATGATCACCGCCAAAAAAGCTGCTTCAGGCTGACCTGAGTGGTTGAACTCAGGTCAGCCTGAAGTTTAATTCAGCAAAATGCAAGATCTTACACCTGGGCAACAGCATCCCCAAAATAACGTATACACTTGGTGGAGTTGAAGTCAGTAGTGGAAGAAAGGGACTTGGGAGTTATGATGCCGTCAGATATGAACTCCGAGGCATTGTAGACAGGTTTCAATTGACTTATATAATGGGATTATAACGTTCTTATAATCACTACCGACTTCAACTGGAGTTGAAGTCCGGTAGTGATTATAAGGACGTCATAATCCCATTATATAAGTCAATTGTTAGACCACACTTGGAATACTGTGTTCAAGTGTGGAGACCGCACCTAAAAAAAAAAAAAAGACATCGAGCTTCTTGAAAGAATCCAAAGATGGGTAATTTGCCTGCCTGGTGAGATCGGCAAAAGGGCATCCATATGGGAAAAGACTTGGAATATGTGTGTTGCACAGCTTGGAAATTAGACACCTTAGAGGAGACTTGATTGAGGTGTTTAAGGCTCTGAGAGGCAAAAGTAAAATGAATGAGGACAAAATTTTCACGATTATAAATGATTCTCGAACTAGGGACCATAAATTCAGGTTGGGGGGGGGGGTGGATGTTTAGACTGGATTGCAGGAAATTTTATTTTAGCCAGTGAGTTATAAATTACTGAAATAAGTTACCTACATGGGTGGTTGAGGCTGACGGTTTGGGAAAATTCAAAGATCAGCTGGATACTTATCTATGGGAGGAGGGAAATGCATAGGTTGTCTATTTCCTTTTCTTTTTTTATTTATAAATTATTTATTTTGTTTTATTATTATTATTACTTTACTCCTTTTTTTTTGTTTGGCTGGTGCAGCATCAGCCTTAGGCTTCCTTGCACCATATGGCCATTACTAATACTTTCTCCCAAGGAAGAAAGTATTAGTAATGGCCATATCAAGAAAGTACTTGATATGGCCATTACTAATACCATCAAGAAAGCATTTGAGACAAACACTACAGCTTATTACTACAGCATATTCAATAAACTGAGGGATGCTTTTGATTGAAAGAGACTTAAGAAAAATGCAAGGTAGTATGATTATGTTGTGTGACAATGTAACTACACACACACACACACACACACACACACACACACACACACACACACACACACACACACACACACACACACACACACACACACACACACACACACACACACACAATCTAGCAGTCCCAATATTGATTTCAGAAGTGGGTAAGGTGTTGCAGCAGAGAGAGAACCATTTGACTGAGATTTCTTTAGGAAAGGTTTTGATGAATAGGTTTCCCTCTGGGAAAGTACTTAAATAGGGATGATGATTATGCAGAGAAGGAATGTTATGATGTCTGCATGTGTGAAGAAGTTATCTCTGTGATAATGAAAGATACGGTACCTTTGTGTGCTGTACTTTTGAAACATCCCTTGTAAATTATGTAAAAAAAAAAAATTGGATGCACTCCCCCCCACCCCGACTTGTACTTTGAAGCTGTGAAGAGTCAAAGTTGATAGTATTAAATGCATAGTAAAAGTATCAAATGCAATATGGAGTTCAATTACCATGAAAGGTGATTTATGTTGTTCAAACTCTCTGAAAGTCATGGTTTGTAAATACCAAAAGTGATGCATGCCATTGTGGTTTGATGTTAGCCAAACCCTTTGACATCGAGAAACATGCTACTTCAGAATTCAGTTTACACTGTCATATATGAAATTTACAGTACGCTGAAAGGCTAGCTGCAAATTAATAATAATATTAGGACCAAGCTGGCCCTGTATTATTGGGCCAGCTTGAACATTATATGTAATCATGAAGAATAGAAAATACTTTCATTTCTTTCTTTCTCTTTTTTTTTAATATGAGCATGATTTTTTAACTTTGATCCTGGTGTCTAGGTCTGGAAGAAATTGATTTACTCCTATTCTTCTGCATTTCTGTCAATCCTTGCTTAAATGTGCTATTCCTTAGTGCAAAGGAAAAGGAAACCCATACTTGATTGCACAGTTCTTAAAATAAAGTTTCTGACTTTTAATATTTGATAAATAAAAATGCATATTTAAAGATTATGCAATTCATATCAGAATTAATATTGATTAAAATTAAATTTACAGGTTGAAAGGCTGAGACGTGAAGGATCAAAACAATTAGAGGAAGAACGAGAATTATTAAAAATTCAAATTGAAAAAGATCGAGAAAGGCTGCGTAAGTTTCCCACTTTTTCTCAGATTTTAACTTGAAGAATATGAATAATAAAATTATTGTTTTTTTTTTTAAGTTGGGCCGTGGTTATTTTAAATGCCAAACAGCTTGAGAAATAAAAAAATAGACCTACTTATAACTTTAGTTATATTATATGCATTGCTTAGCTGGTATTATTCTTAACCTTCCAAATTACTGTCTTGTTCATTGTACTTATTTTTCAGTTGATGTTCTTTGGCAGCTATACAAACATTACAGTATGTCACCTCGATGGCATTTCAAGTATAACTCTACCATCATCTTGTTTATCTCAGAATTGTTTCTTGCAAACCATAGTTGGGATTCATTCCATTTCTCATTACGTTGAGATTTTTGAAAACTTGGAAATGCATCTAATCAGGTAAAGCAACTGCTTGCTCTACCTGTCTCACACTTTGAGGTCTTGCACCATATGAACAAGTTAGGTAATGTTCACATTGTGTTTCATTTTCTGCAATTGATAGAAGTGAAAAATATATTACTAATTAATTAACTAATAATATATAAAAGTATTGTATTTATTGGACCAGCTTGAACATTATATGTAATGTGACCATATGATGCACTTTTGTTTTTGGAAAATTTTTCCTAATTCCCCTGTATCTTATAGTCCAAAGATATACTGGGTGCATATGCAGCGTGTATGTGTATTGTTGTTGTTTTGTTTTTTTTTTTAAAGATCAGACTGTATAATGCAGGGGTGGCCAACCCTGTGGCACCTGCATACCACATGTAGCTCTTGTTAGTGGCACACCTACCGATGCAGGAAAAAAAAAAAAAAAAAAATCAGAAATGAATATACAGTGGACCTCTGCTTTATGATGAGTTCACTATACGATATGTATTAAGCATGAGACATTGTGACCACGTTTGTGAATTGAATTTTAATTTTATTAAATGAAGCTTAAAAAATTGGAATGAAGAGACGATTCTGAAAATTTATTTGTTTTTTATATGATTTCAGTAAAGGGGAAACACATTTCACCATAATAAGGTAAAAACCTACAGAATTCCAATATAAGAACTCCATCTTATTGCAAATGCAATAAGATGGAGTTTACTACTTTATAATAAATTGCACTAACAGAAAAGCCCAATAAAACAGAAACTGCAAATTGATTTTATTGTTTTATGGTAGTGACCTCCAGAAATGTGCTTTAGAAAAATATCACAAATGTGTTCAAAATTGATTCTTATTAACGAAACATAGCAATAAACAGTGAAAGTGTAGTGCATTTTAATGATATGAATTGGTTTTTGAAATTTGACTATAAAGTGACTGATTCTACTAACCGGTGATCACTGGCGCCTACTTATTTCACTTTATGATGGCTTAGGATTGTCTCCAATCATACCACATGGTCCTTTCTCTCGGCCAGTAGCAGCGTTTGTAAACCTGTTGGGCACGTGATTTGTTTTCGTATCCTTAGTTGAAGTGATTTTTTTGTGTTGTGCTTACTTTCCACAAATTTACTGTATTGAATTCTTGAATGTGCAACATTGTGTAAACTGTTAATATGGCACTTTAAAGAGTGCAGTAAAAAGAAAATTTCAAATAAAATTAAACAAGAAATAGTAAAAAAACATGAAGATGGTGCTAAAATTAGTTCATTGGTGCATGAATATGGTTTTTCCCAGTCAACCATTTCTACAATAGTGAAACAAAAAGAAAACCTTAAAAATGTTAAAAGTAAGTGATGAATCTAACACAGTCCAAAAAAGGCATAGAACTGATTATAGAAATGGAAAGGCTTTTGTTGCTGTGAAGGGTGATACCATTCCTGGACAATGCATTTGCGAATATGCAAAGCAGATTTTTAAGAACTTAAAAAGTCCTTATTTTTAAGGACTTTAAAACCAGCAAAGGTTGGTCTGACAGTTTTAGAAAAAGGTCCAATATTAAATGTGTTGTAAGGCATGGAGAGGCTTGCAGTGCTGATCAGGAAAGAGCTGAAAACTTAAGTTGGAATTTCAAGAGCTTGTTGAGAAGGAGGGTTACCATCCTCAACAAGTCTTTAATACAGACGAAATGGGCCTCTTTTGGAAAAGAATGCCCAGGCAAACATACATCACAAAAGAAGAGGCCTTGTTGAGTAGTCATAAGCCTATGAAGGATAGGTTTACTACTCAGAAACTCCAAACAAGAAGGGCTGGGTGACAAGACACCTCTTCAATGAATGGGTATTTGAAGTGTTTTGTCCTTCAGTTAAAAGTTACTTAGAAAAGAACAAACTTCCTTTAAAGGCACTGTTAATTTTGGATAATGTTCCCAAACTCGCTCGATCTCTGGAGGAGCAATTTGACTTTGTTACTGTCAAATTTCTCCTACCCAAAACTACCCCTCTGCTTCAGCTGATGGATCAGCAAGTGATTGCCAACTTTAAAAAAATTTACATGAAGATGCTTGCCAAGTGCTTTGAAGAAACCTCAGGAGAAAGAGCCATCACCTCAAGGAATTCTGGAAGACCGTGTTTAACATGTTAGAGTGTGTTAAAGTGATTGTCAGTTCTTGGAATGAAGTTTCAGCTCGGTACCTCAATGCAGCCTGGAAGAACTTGTGGCCTTCAGTCATCCATGCCTTTGAAGGATTTGAAGCTGAAGGTATTCTAGTGCAGGAAATTATCACTATTGGTTCCTTGGCTCTTGAGATTCATGTGGAATATGTGGAGGAGTTAATTGAGGACCTTGGAAGGGAGTTGACAACAGAGGGGCTCCAGGAATTAGAGCAGATGGCAAGCATGATGGAGATGAGGAACATGAGGAGGATGACTATGTAGCAACAACTCAAGAAATTAAAGACATGTTTGCTGCGTGGGACATTGTGAAGAAAAAACCCAGATATTGAAACCACTGAATGGCCTGCACATTTAAAGATCAGGTGTTAAGTCATTTCAAGACCTTCAGAGAAAGCATCAAAAGCAAACCACTTTGGACAATTTTTATAACATAAGTATCAAGAGGCAGCGATCGGAAAGAACACAAGATCCTGAAGGATGTCTTGATTGTAAAAGATTCTCTTCCAACTCTATCACCACCATGAAATAGCTTTTCCAGTGTAAGTTAAATGAAAATTACCATTCTTGTTTTTTTTTTTAATGTTTATAATTATCAATTATCATTTTAAACAACATTTTGGAGGGAAGGTGAATAAGTAAAAATGTGGTACCATCAGCATTTTTTATCTTTTTTACCTTTTAGAGAGGTAAATAGCTTAGTTATATAGTGAAAATTTCAACTTCCGAGGACTTGGAACAAATTACCAAAAAACAGTGTGTTATTGGGTTCACATTGCGATATTTTCACAATACGATGATGTCTCTGGAACGAATTAATATTGTAAAGTAGGGGTCCACTGTATAGTTTAAATTCCACTTTTATTGTCAAAAATGATAACCTGGATTTGAACATGACAGAAATCCAATGTGCATATTTGTAAGCTCGTCGTGACATCAATTCTGTAAAGACAAACATTTATTCATTTAACCTATATTCAGTTTATTTTATAATTGTAATTCAGTTTATTTATAATTGTTTAGATTGTTTTTATTACAAGTACTTAGTGTTATTTGGTAATTCCTTTACCTGGTTAGCAAAAACAATTGGAGGCATGGATCAGTAGCGGATGGGGGATGTTGATTCCAGTAGCTTATAGATATGTGTAAAAGTGTAATGCACTTTCAACATAATATGTGGCATGCTGCAGGAAAGGTATATGGTAATTCCTTTACCTGGTTAGCAAAAACAGTTGGAGGCATGAATCAGTAGCGGATGGGGGGGTGTTGATTCCAGAAGCTTATGGATATGCGTAAAAGTGTAATGCACTTTCAACATAATATGTGGCATGCTGCGGGAAAGGTTAGCCAATCCTGGTTATTGCTTATCATATCCAAGTAAAGTTATGTGTCTCACTAGAATTCACCTTTTATTTCCACAAAAAAAAAAAAAAAAAAAACTACTTTCACCTAGAAATCTTTTTCTGGGAAGGATACAGGAGATCACCATGTAATTCTGTCTTGCCTTCAATATATGAGACACTAACAACTCCCCACTTTGCAAATTTTTGAAAATCCCACCAAGTTCTACATGTGCAATGCAACAATAAGCATGATTACCGGTGTTAGTAATTGACCTTATCCATCATCTGTGAGAATCAGTATTCCCTGTCGTAAATCAGCAAGTCACCAGTGGAGAGAGAAACATCTTTATACAGCTTGTGTTTTTGTGTTTCATTCAGTGCTGTAGTTTGTTTTTAATTTTTTCTAATTTGTAGTCAAATATATACAGTAAAATATTGTTTCCAAAATTCTCCTAAAATCTGAGTGCACTGGTGCATCTTATTGTTTTCACTTCACGTCACATACCTCAACATAATGTTCGCCCAACTTTTTTAATGCAGTTTATTTATTTCCTTCTGGAGTTTAATAAGAATTGTTTATGCTGTCAACACTTTCATAATGTATTTTACTTATTTCTTCCTGGATTTTAATAAGAATTAAAATATAGCAAGTATTTAACATTTCTTGGAGACGTTATCATGGCTACTGCCTTCTGTGCACTAAGGGTATGCATCATTTTTTATTTTTTTTTATTTTGGTTGTTTTATACTCCAGTAAGTGACATTTATTTTATTTGTTTATATACATACAGCTGGCGCTGGTGGCACCAGCTGTATGCTTGCTAAATTAGTGTGCTATTAAAATTAATTAATAAAGAAGGTTTTCGGGAGTGTTGCTCAAAAAGAAGTTATATTTTAGATAAAATAAGTATGGGTGAGTGATAGGTTAAGATTTGGGACCTAAAGGTGGTTTTATTTTTCAGACTGTGAACTTTTTTTAAATGGCTATCATTATTATGTTCGGACATAGGAAAACATAGGAAATTTCAAGGTCATTAAATTTTTAAGGAACTGTAATCAGTCACTGGGAATTCTTAGTAGAATAGTTGTGCTACCTGATAGCTTTGTAGAAGTTTTCAGGATACCAAATTGTATTTAAAAATACTCACGTGTTGCTGAGTTATACATTATTGGTATTTTCAAGGTCACAGTAATTCTACCGAGTCAGCCATTTGGATGTTTCCATGAGATAAAAGAACTACAGCAGTGCCACCTGCTTGTTCAGTGGTGACTAGAAATTCGGCATAAATTGCATAAAATTATTAAATTGTGACGACATCACGAGGAAGCTTCATCACTGAATAAGAGCTACTCCATTTATATGGCTGTGGCAGGTTTAGTAGATCAGCAGCTTAAATCCCAAGCCCGGATAAATGGTGAGGGTTGACGTCAGGAAGGGCATCCGGTCGTAAAAACTATGCCAAAACCAATAGATGTGTTCCAGTTAAGAAGTTAATCCAACTAGAGGAGAAGAAGAGGATGTAAAGTGTGAATTGGGAACATTGAATGCCGACCCCATATAACGTGGAAAAAGGCGAAGACAAAGAAGAAGATGATTTTATTTGTTTATATATATATTTTTTGACTATTTTGTTATCTTGGTTAGTTGTTCAAAAATGATTAAAGGTTGATGAGGAAGACAGTTTTGGTGAGTTTTAGATAATTGCTTGCTGCTTCCTGGTTGTAAACTGGCCAGTCAAACATATCAGCATAACCCAAATTTAATTCACAAACATACCAACTGGCATGATTGAGTGCTGTTCTTAATGCAGGGTTAAATGGAGGAGATAGACTTGTGTTCGAGAGCCACCCTACATTAAAAATTTGCAGACATGACGTCATTAATATAATAAGCAAATAATAATGATTTGTAATTTATTAAGTAAACTGATTAATTAAAAGAAAATCCTCAAAAAGCAATGACTTATGTGTGAACTGAGAACAATTTGTTCCCATGCATCCACCATATTATTCATTCATTCCTCTAATCAGTGCACAGAAACAAAGAATATCCAGTGCTTCAACTACATTCCCCCCCCCCATAGGCTATATAGATAGCTTATGAAAAAAAAGGAAAATAATGATTGTCAGATTTCTGTTTGTCTGATTTGGTGATTTGAAATATAAAATTTCATGAAAATCTGTCCACTGGCAGTAAAGTTGTGCAAGCCATTTGTCGTGATAAAGACAATGGGCACTTTATGCATGTATATGCAAGTGCACCTAAAAGTGAAGAAGGTATGTATATGTTATCTGGTCTTCTCACCTTTGCAAAAATTGAAACCACCATGGTGTGAATGTTTATTCATGCCTTAAATATAACTGTTTTCTGTACAGCATTGAATTTACCTTCTAAGATCAGAACTACTCTGCTTTGAAATAAACAGAATTCTGTCTTTAAACATCTTTGTTGTAGCTGTTTTTTTTTTTTTTTTTTTTTTAAATAGCTGTTAGGTTATTTCATTTGAATGCTGTGGTGTACTTTCCATTGTGTAGTTTCTTGAAAGATTTTCATGAGCCAGCATAGTTAATTACACAGCTCATATTTCTTTAGAGATTACAATCTGTTCATTCCAAACATTTCTTTTTATCAACAAGGGTGTTAAAAAAAGAAAGAGGAAAAGCATAGATTACACAAGATTATAATCTTGTGTAATCGAAGGCTTGTTATCATCAGGAATGTTATCATCATTGATCAGAAAAGATTGTTCACATGTATTGATTGTTCAGTGTTCACTGTATTCAATATGAGATCAGTATGAACATGATTTGATAATGTACCTATATAATTTTATAACATAGTATGGAGTACTATCACATAACCTGGGAATAGTATAGCATGATTATTGTACTTGTATATCGCTTAATTTAGTCTGGTATTTTTAACTTAAGTTTCTGCTAAAATCATATATCAAACTAGAGCAGCAAATCACTCAAATTATTGGGAGTGCTCTGGCTCAGGGGAGAACTGCCAGGGGTAGTTCTCCTAGAGATCAGAAATTTATGTGCTTTATTTCTTGTGTGTGTCTTTACTTATGTGTTTGTTTGCAAAGCCTTCTATAGTGAGATGTGATAGAGCCAAAGGGGATGCCTTTGTTTTTGTTACAAAGAGTGTGAAGAGATGGATTCAAGGCAGAACTAGACAAACATTTGGAGCGAGTGGATGGGTGAAATTTGATTTCTTTTTTAGCTGATGCTATATAAGCTTGCATCATGTGCCTTTACTAATGCTAATTAAGCAAAAATTTAGCATTCTGCTGGGCGAATGTGAGAGCTTCAAGAATAGAGTTGTTACCTTCGAAGGAATGAAAATGAGGGAGCACTCAGGAATGGCAGCATTCCTTAAAGCAGAATGTACTGGTCTCACGGGAAGAACTATTGTCTATGCAGGGAAACAGGAAATATATTGTACAAAAAGGATAGGTAGAATAAGACCAGGATATATCTGTAAGGAGGCAAAAAAGTTATGTTTTAGAACAGTTATCTTTTTTTAAGGGCACAAACAGTAATATTGTTGTAAAAGTTGGACCAATGATCTTAAAAGCAGATGAACTGGGGCTTTACTTAACAGGTAAATGGCAGTGTTGAGAAAAAAGCTACAGGTTAGCTTTAAATTTTAAAGCGAGTGAAATTTTTCCAGACATAATAGGAAAGAGTACATGAAATTAGGCACTAACTTGGCGTTCTGATGGACATCTATGAAAGTAGGGCAGATGCCCTCAAATGAATTAAAATGAAGGGGATGGGAAATATATTGTGCAAAACATATAGGTAGAATAGGACTAGGATGTGTCTGCCAGGGACAAAAGTTGAAGTTGTAGAGAAGATCTCTTTTAAGGGCACAAATGCTGTTGACATTGGGGGACAATGCAATGTTCAGTCAGTGTGGTGTGGTGTGACATAAGCACTGGGAAAAGGAAAATGAGAGTAGGTGTGTGTTATAGGCCTAATGACTCTGATGAGTATAATGAACAATTGTGCAGAGAAATACAGTGGGCCAGTAAATCAGAATGTCTTATAATGGGGAATTTTAACTTCCCATATATAGACTGGAACTTGTGGGTTGGTCACTCACATGCTAGCAAGACTTTTGTGGATTTATTGGATGATTGTTTTCTACAACAGCATGTTCGAGAGGCAACCGGAGAGAGTAATACTCTTGATCGTGATCTGACTGATTAACTGCAGTGATTATTCATGTATTAAGAATCTGCAGATAAAGGAACCACTAGGTGGCATTGATCACAGTGTACTGATGTAGGATTTACTCAAAGAATGAGCAGCAGCTTGGAAAGCAAGGTGCTGGGGATTTCCAGGACTGCTGGGAGTCATGGTGGAACAAGTAAATACATGGGCTGTTAGGGTAACTAAGAGTAGGAACACGTGAATGTACACCAATGCTAATATACAGATGATTATAGTGAACAATTGTGCAGAGAAATAGAGTGGGCCAATAAATCAGAATGTGTTATAATGGGGAATTTTAACTTTCCAGATATTGACTGGAACTTGTGGGTTGGTCACTCGCACACTAGCAGGACTTTTCTGGGTTTATTGGATGACTGTTTGAACAGCAATATGTTCGAGAGAAAACCAGAGGGACTAATACTCTTGATCTGATTATCAGCAGTGATTCTTCATGCATTAAGAATGAAGAAGATAAAGGAACCACTAGGTGGCACTGATCACAGTAAACAGATGTGGGATTTACTCAAAGAGGTAACTACCATCAGCATTAAAGGGAAGGGTTTTTGATTTCATGAAGGTGACTACGGTGGTCTGACACAGTTTTTAAATTCTATACAGCGGGCCCAACTGATAATGTTACCAATGGTGAATTCTAAATGGGAAGCATTCAAGGTAGTAATCTTGGAAGTTATTAGGCTTTTCATAACAACTAAAAAATACTGTTCGAGGTTTAGGCCTAAATGGATGTCAGATGAATTAATGAGGCTCGTGACAGAGAAAAAAAATGCATGGGATGCATATAATTATCAGGCGACACAGAAGCCTATGGCAGATATAAGCCAGTCTGTAATCAAGTCACAAAGGAGGTTAGGCAGCCGAAGGCAGATTAAGAGAAATCTTTGGCAGAGGATGCAAAGAGTTCTTTACTTAATATTTGTCCACTTAACATAGATGGTTCGGCTATTAATGATCCTGCTCAGGTAGCTGATAAACTGAATGAGTATTTTGCATCTACATTCACACATTCAATTCTGTAGGGAAGTGGAGGCTAGAAGCTTATCAAACTCTAACAGGGAGTTTAGTGATTTTGTGATAACTGAAAGCAGAGTGGAGGTGAAATTATTGTAGTTAAACATAAGAAAGGCTCCTGGGGTGGATGGGATCTATCCAGTTATATTAAAGGAGTCAGCAAAAGAACTAAGCAAACCCTTAGCCATAATTATGAGAGCATCCTTTGATCAGGGGAGGTCCCCACGGACTGGAAATGTGCAAATGTATCCCCAATTCACAACGGGGGATCAAAAGGTGACCAGAGTAATTACAGACCTGTTTAGTTTAACTTCTGTTCCGGAGAAAATAATGGAGTCACTGGTTGAAGAAGCACTGCATGATCACCTAGACAAGACTGCAGTTATAGTTCAAACACAGCATGGGTTTGTTAAGGGGAGGTCTCGTCTGACTAATTTGATTGGATACTATGATATGGTCACAAAGGAACTAAGCCGCCTCCGTAGCCAGATGGGAAGGAGCAGCAGTGCATAGCACATGCTTCTTGATTAGACTGTGGTTTGAGCCCGTCACCACCAAATACAGAGGATGCGGAAAGGTCAGGGAATGACCACCACATATCCCAGAGCAATATGGTCTTAGTTGCTAATGCTCCTAAAATACAAATAACAAACAAACAAAGGAACTGGATGCAAAAAATAATTTTGATATCATATACTTGGATTTTCGGAAAGCTTTTGATACTGTTGCACATGGAAGACTACTGAACAAATTGGAGCACCATGGCATTAAGGGAAAGTTGCTGCTATGGATGAAGAGATGGTTGAGTGGGAGAAGACAAGACAGCAGTGATCATTGGACACTGCCCTTCATGGACTAATGTCAGTGGAGTCCTCCCCCCAGGGTGCCATGTTTAGCCCATTATTGTTTTCTGTTTGTCAGTGATATTGATGAAGGTATATCAGGCATAATGTCCAAGTTTGCACACTATACGAAGATTAGTATAGTTGTTAATAACAGTAATGACAGTATGCTACTGCAACAACATCTAGAAAAGTTGAGCAGATGAGCTAAGACGGGCAACTGAAGTTTAACATTGACAAATGGAAAGTACTGTATATATGTAGCAGTAAACCCCAAAGTAACATACCAACTGTGCGGTACTACACTGAGAGTAATGTAGAATTAAAAAGACCTGGGGGTAATTGTGCAGTCAGATATGAAGTTTTCTGAGCAGTGCATATGAGCTGCAAGAGTAGCTAATGTGGTCTTGTCAGTGATATACAGGAATTTTGCTTGAAGGGATAAGGGGTTATTATCCCCTTGTATGAGGTAATGGTCAGGCAACACCTTGAGTACTGCATACAGGTCTGGAGGCCTCATTTTAGGAAAGATGTAGAGCTGCTAGGACGACAAGATTGGTGAGTTGAACAAAGGGTTGCTCTTACCAAGAAAGGCTTAAGTTCTGCAAATTGCAGCTTCTGAAGATTCGGCACCTGTGAGGTGATCTAATTGAGGTGTATAAGGCCTTGAATGGTTTGAGCAAGTTCTGTGCTCATGGGATTGTTCCTCTTGCTCAGATTATGCATCTGAAGAGGCATTAATTCAAATTGAGGAAAGACCTTTGTAAAAAAAGAAGTGCGGAAATTTGACTTTAGCCAGCAGGTGGTTGATTGCTGGAACAAACTTCCAATTGTCGTTATGGAATTGGACAGCTTAAATAAATTCATGACAGAAGTAGACAAAGTTTAGGAGTGAGTGGCTGGGTGAAGTGGGCAAGGTGGTTTTTTTTTTTTTTTTTTGATGCTGTATAAGCTTGCTTTTTTGCATCATATGCCTGTGCTAATGCTAAAAAGGTGAAATTGATTCTTGCACTTCTTCTATTGGGACATACAGCATCCTAGAAAACAAAGAATTGAGGGATTACAAGACCTCCTAGAATGACCACCACATATCCCCAGAGCAATATGGCCTTAGTTGCTAATGCTCCTAAAAACCAAATAACAATAACAAGGCCTCCTGGGGGGGGTTCTCAAGTTCATATGGGTTGCATTAGGGCTAAGAGCAAATACACATATGCATTGTTTACTAATGCTAGGATTATAGTAAATAAATTTGTCAGATTTTAAGTATTGATTAATGTATATGATGCAGATGTAGGAATATCAGAAACATGGTGCCACTCAGACACAGGGGATGTGGAATTCATAAGCGGTAAGTGCATTATGGACAGAAAGAATGTGTCATTATCTTTGCGGCTCTGGTGGTTTCCCTCAACTCTCTATTCTGACTTTCGTGTTGATATTTAAGTTAGAAAACCTAGTCATGTGTGTGGTGTGGGATGTGTTGTTTGTCTTGTATGACTGGTGTCTTAGCCACCAGGAAGCTAACATCACATGGATGAGCTTTCTGGTATTCATCCTTTGTCTCATTAGCTAGCCCAGAGGATGTGCTAAAAAAAAAAAAAAAAAAAAATGGGGAAAGGAGCAGGTTATGGTAAGAGACATGGTAGGAACAGTAAGCTAGGGAGAGGATAGGAGGATACACTGCCCTAAGAATGAGAAGCAAAAGTGTAAAGAATTTAAGTATAAAGAGACGGGAAGATGTCATTCTCTTACTCAGGGAAGATCCTATCCCTGCTGACAATGGGTCTTCCCAGTGGGAAGGCCCATTGTCAGCAGAGCAGAAATGGTTGATGGCAGATCAGCAGCAGCAGCCAGAACTTTATCATCAATCCTACACTGGTAATCCACTATCAGCAAACTTCTTTAGGACAAAAAAACAGGGACTGTGCCTCTGATAATCATCATGCTGTTTGTCCCTGATTGCAAGCAGCAGTTCCATAAAGGACGAATCCCACAGTGGTGAGCCCAATCAGCTGGAGGGGTTTCTAGATGCCAGAAGAAAACATAATTCCACATTGTGCAGGCTGAATATGAATGGCATAACTGTTCAGGTTGCTGACAAACTGAATACATGTTTTATGTGTACATTCACATCTGAAGAGGTTTCTAGAGATGAGGATATCAGCAGTATATAACTAAGAGCTAAAGGAGTTTGAGATTCTAACTATATTAGAAATCAGAGATAAATGATTTTGAGATAACTGAGAAGAAAGTAGAAGAGAAATTGTTAAAATTAAAAGTAAATAAGACACTTGGGAATAATGGAATTTACCTGTCATTAGCATTAGTAGAGGTATATGATGCAAGAAAGCAACCTTATACAGCATCTGCCAAAAAAAATAAAAAAACTTCCCATTTCACCCATCCATTCGCTCCAAAAGTTTGTTCACTTTTTCCTTGAATTTATTTAAGCTATCAACTTCCACAATGGCAGAGGGAAGTTTGTTCCAGCAATGAACAACCCCTTGGCTAAAGGCAAATTTCTGCACATCAATTTGATGACTGTCTTTTTGAATGAATGCCTCTTCAGGTGCATAATCTGAACAAGAGGAACAATCCCATCAGCACAGAACTTACTCAAACCATTCAAGGCCTTATACACCTCAGTTAGATTACCTTGCTAGGTTCTAGATGCTGCAGTTTGCAGAACTTAAGCCTTTCTTGGTAAGAGCACCCCTTTGTTCCCCTAACCAGTCTTGTCCTTCTCTGTACTTGTTTTAGCAACTCTACATCCTTCCTAAAATGAGGCTTCCAGATCTGTACACAGTATTCAAGATGTGGCTTCACCATTGCCTTATACAAGAGGATATACCTCCTTATCCCTGCTAGTAAAATTCCTGTATATCATTGACAAGACCCCATGACCTACTTTAGCAGCCTCTATGCACTGCTCAGAAAACTTCATATCTGACTGTACAATTACTCCCAGGTCTCTTTCATTCTCCACTACCCTGACTGTAACACCATTCAGTTGCCACTTCCCAGCCCATCTGCCCGACTTTTCCAGATCCTGTTGCAGCAGCATACTGTTATTAACAATCCTGCCAGCCTTTGTATCATCTGAAAACTTTGACATTAAGCTTGATGTACCTTCATCAATATCATTGATAATACAAAATAACACAGAAACCTGGGGGACACCACTAATGACATTAGTCCACAAAGAGCAGTGTCCATTGATTACCACTCTGTCTTCTCCCATTCAACCATCCTTTTATCCATTGTAACAATTTGTCCCTATTGTCACACTGCTTGAACTTGTACAGTAGTCTTCCATGTGCAACAGTATCAAAATCTTTCCTGAAATCCAAGTATATGATATCAAAATTATTTTTTCATTCAGTTCTGTTGTGACCACATCATAATATCCAATCAAATTGGTCAGACAAGACTTCCCCTTAACCGAACCATGCTGTGTCTAAATTATTGCTGCAGTCTTGTCTAGGCGATCCTCCAATTCTTCTTTGACCAGTGACTCCATTATTTTCCCTGGAACAAAATTCAAACTAACAGGTCTGCAATTACTCGTGTCATCACCCTTTGATCCCCCCCTCTTGTGAATTGGAGATACATTTGCACATCCCCAGTCCGTGGGGACTCCTCTGAGTGCAAGGATGCTCTCATAATTATGGCTAAGGGTTTGCTTAGTTCCTTTTCCACCTCCTTTAATACAACTGGATAGTTCCCATTCACCCCAAGTGCCTTTCTTATATTTAACTTCAGCAATTTCTCCTCCACTTTGATCTCAGTTATTACAAAATCATTTAACTCCCTGTTAGAGTTTGATAAACATCTGGCCTTCTTGATTAACTCCTCATGTGTGAACGTAAATGCAAAATACTCATTTAGTTTGCAGCTATCTGAGAATGATCATCTACAGTCAACCCATTGATATCAAACCAGTGTTAAAGGAAGCAGCAAAAGATGTAAGAAAACCTTTGGTCATAATAATGAAAGAATCTCTGCATGGAGGGGGGTGGGTTCAAAAGATGAAGTGAGTAATTATAGATCCGCAAGCTCACAAGAAAAGTAGAACAAGCATTAAAGGAAAACAAAGGATTTAAATCAGCAGCCATGAGCAGTAATACAGAAAGACAAATGATACTGAAACTGAAGAATAGCAATGGTTTACTTATAAACAGCAGAGAAGGCATAATTCAAATAGCAGAAGACTACTATAGAGAATTATACAAGGAGCGAGGGAATGATACCAGCAGTGGGGAAGATGGATTGCAAAGTAGCAACACATACGACATACCCGATATTCTTCCTGATGAGGTTAGAACATGCATTGAAGAAAATGAAGAATCGGAATGCCCTGGGGGAAGATGAAGTTACTGTAGAGTTGTTAAAATTGGGAGGAAGAGACATAACACAAAAACTGGCAGGGCTCTTCACAAAGTGCATTAGAAAAGGTGTGATGCCTAAGGAGTGGAATAATGCAATCATAGTTTTGCTGCATAAGAAAGGAGATAAATCAGAAATTGGAAATTATAGACCAATTAGCTTGTTATCCCACATCTACAAGTTGTTCACAAGAGTCATTACTAACAGATTAGAAAGAATACTTGATGAGAATCAACCGAAAGAGCAAGCTGGCTTTAGGACAGGATTCTCAACTATGGATCGCCTTCACGTAATATCACAGCTAATGGAGAAAGCAAATGAATATAAAACACCATTATGCCTGGCATTTGTGGACTATGAAAAGGCATTTGACTCCGTACAGCATAAGGCAATGTTTGGGGCACAGGAAAGACAAGGCATAGATACCCCATATATTATGATTTTGAAGAAAATATATGAGAGTGCTCCCTCCTTTATTAGACTAGACAAAGACAGTAGCAAATTTAAAATTGAGAAAGGAGTTCAACAATGAGACACAATATCTCCGAAGCTGTTTACTGCTGCCCTTGAGGAAGCTTTCAGAAGATTAGACTGGTCGCAGAAAGGAGTCAATGTGAACGGAGAGTACCTAAACCATTTACAATTTGCAGATGACATTGTGGTCATAAGCCACGATCCCAAAGAATTAGAGGAAAATCTTAATCAGTTATGCACAGTTAGTAAGGATTTTTGACTAAAGATGAATATGGCTAAAACAAAAGTAATGATGAACAAGTATGAAACGGAAAGGGAAACAATGATTGAAGGAGCAGTAATTGAAAAGGTGGAGTCATATACTTATCTGGGACAAGTTATTAGCTGTAATAATGATAAATGGCTGGAAGTCAAGAGAAGAATAAATTTTGGCATTCAGGAAATATAGTCATACTGAAGAGCAATATCCATTTTTGTCTGAAATGTAAAATAATGAATCAATGTATACTCCCCACCATGACTTATGGAAGTGAAACTTGGGCACTCACCAAAAGAATGGAAGAGAAGCTGAGAACTACACAGCGAAGAATGGAACTAATTATATTGAGAATCAGACTGTTAGATAAGAAGAGAAACATGGATTAGGCAGCAACCTCAAGTAAAGGACATTCTTATCAAAACTAAAGAACTAAAATGGTCTTGGGCAGGACACATAGCTCGAAGACATGATGACAGATGGACTAAGAAAATAACAGAATGGTACCCAAGAGGAGCTAGAAGAAAACCTGGAAGACAAAGGCAGAGATGGATAGATGAAATTCATGAGTTTTTGGGTAGTAAATGGATGGCCAGTGCTCAAAACAAGCAACTGGAAAGTTGCTGGAGAGGCCTTCATCCTGCAGTGGATTGAAAATGGCTGATGTTGATGATGAAGCTCAACTTCTGTTCCAGGAAAATAATGGAGTCAGGTCAAAGAAGTAATGCAGGATCATCTAACCAATCTTATTTGCTACTATATTATAGTAACAAAATTTGATGTTGTAGACTTAGGTCTCATTAGAGATTTTGACTTCCACATGAAGACTCTCGTACAAACTGGAGCAGTATTGCATGGAGGGGCAAGTTATTGCTATGGATAAAGGGATGGTTGTGTGGCACTGCTCTTCTTAGGCCAATGTTGTTAGTGGAGCCCCCTCAAGATCCAGTGCTGGAACCCTTGTTGTTTTCAATATTTATTAACAATATTAATGAAGACATCAAGCTTATTGTCTAAGTTTACAGATGATGTAATGGTTGGCAGTGTGGTTAATGACAAGAATCAAAGTATACTACTGCAGCAAGAGAGAAACATTAGATAAATGACGCAGTTAGGTGGTGGTGGTGCCACACTCAAGGCAGTGGAGAATGAAAGAGACCTAAGGGTAATTGTACAGTCTGACATGAAGTTTTCTGTGCAGTGCAGACAGACTACTAAGATAGCTCACGTGGTTCTGTCAGTGATATACAGGAATTTTTCCAGGGAACAAAGTGGTGATTATCATGTTGTATAAGAGAATGGTTAGGCCTTACCTGCTATACTACAAACAGGTCTAGATGCTTCATTTCAGGAAAGATGTGGTCTGTTGGAAAGGGAGCAGAAAAGTGCAACATGATTATACAAGGATGCAAAAGGATACTTTTACCAAGGAAGACTTCAGTTCCAAAAATTGCAGCACCTGCGAAGAGACCTGGATAAAGTGTTTAAGGCTTTGAATGGATTGAGTAAACGAAATGCTGATGGCATTTTTACTCTTTCTCAGAGAACACAGCTAAGAGGACAAAAATTTAAATTAAAAAGGATAGTTACGGGACGGATAAGAAAAATATTGCTTTTGTCCAGAGAGTAGTTGATTGTTGGTACAAATGTAATGTCCATCTGGTGTTGTGAAGTAGATAGTTTGAATAAATTGTTAGGAAACATACTGATGTTTTGTTCCTCCACCCCTTTGGCTGATGCTATTTAACTTTATTCTTTGCACTGTTTGCTATTTAACTTTATTCCTTGCACTGTTTACCACTACTAATGTTGATACTTAAATTCTTTAGTAGTTTTGTGAAGAACTTTATTAATATACAGTTTCAATGAACTTCTGTTGGAAATGACTTTGATGGTATATTAGCTGACAAAAATTCTAAAGTGGGAAGGGGATTGTTAATTGGCAATAAGTTGAAACTGGCTTTGAACTTTTGCTTCTTGTGTGAGCTCTCTATTACTGAAGTTTATTAATCAATGACAAAGCCACAAGGCTCAATAAGTTCCACATTATATATCAATTATCAATGAATGAAAAAGGGGAATCACCTCTATGATGACTTGCAGAATGCTTCGATGCTAACTCTCTCCGTTATTGAAATGAGTATAAAAATAATTTAAATGAATTCTTCCACTTGAAAAAATCGATGATCCAATGCACCCAGATTCCAGGTGCATTGGATCATCAATTTTTTTTTTTTTCTTTGAGTGTGAAGAATTCATATAAATTATTTTTATATTCATTTGAATAATGGGGATAGTTAGCATCGAAGTGTTCTACAAGTCATTATAGAGGTAATTTCTCTTATTCATTGTTATTTACTGAGGGAAGGATTTCTTGTCATCCATATTGCCCTTATTGTTGGAATTTTAGACCCCTTCAGTTTTCGTTGTCATGCTTTAAAAAAAAAAAAAGACTTCAGATTCAGCACTGATGTGAGCTTCATTTGAATGGTGGATCATTACTACTTCCTTTTTCTTGAAAAGGATTGCTTCACTGTTGATGTCATATGTAGTCCTCTTCCCCCACTTAATGGCTTTTTGCTTCATAATGGTCCTTTTGATTTAATGTCTGAAGAGCTATACTGACATTATCCCTGGAGGGTCTGGTTTTGTGGATAACCTTTGGTTGGGGGGTATGAAAAGTTGCACAGAAAGAACTCTCTTGCTTTTATGAATGGAAACTGTATCAAAATCTTTGAAACATTAGTTTGCAAGTAGTTTCAAAACAGTAGTTCCTAATGGGTTAATTTTTTTTGTAGATGATCGACTGAATTATCTTTCTTTATCATTGGTTTCATTGTTTTTCTCTCTAAGTCCACAGTTTGTTGGTTATTGATATTTTGTCTTTTCTCTCTGGACCTTGTGGGGGGGGGAGACATTGCTTTGGATTTAAGCTTATATTGGTTATCTGGAGATGGGTTCTTTTGCAGGTGAGAAAGGGCCTCACTAGTGATCCTTGACAGTGTTAGATTGGTTGTAAACTGCTCCTGGGAGTGCAGAAATATTCTACTTGTTTGTGCCTGGAAATTTATAGGTGATTCTTATTCTTTTGGTGGGTATTATATGATGTAGGAGACTTGTTTGAACTCTTGAATCAGCCCCCATTACCATTTGAGTCATGTCCTGAATTTTCACAGTATTGCTTTCTTTCGGGACAAGCATATTAAATTTCTTTGCTAAATTACTAGGATTTCTTCCTCTTCCCCCCCCCCCCCCCCAATATCCTGGCTTTAATTCAGTTCAACCACCCTATTCCAGTTTGCATTAGGGGTGTTGGGGTTTCAGGGATGGATGGCAGTCATCGTGAAATAGGTGGGTATATGGGATGTGTTAGGGTAACCAGGAATAGGAATAGGTGCATGTATACCAATGCTAGCAGTATAGTAAATAAATTTGATGAATTTGAAGTGTTATTACACTGTTATAATAGATAGCAGAGACGTGATCTCAGCCAGATATAAGGAATACAGAACTGGAATTTGGGGATACAATGTGTACAGAAAGGATAGACAGGATAGGAAGGGAGGAGGTGTTATAGTGTTAATTAAGAAAAACATAAAATCAAAAGAAGTGCACCCAGTTGATATAGATGAACAGTGCACTGTTGAGTCAGTTTGGTGTGACATAAGCACTGTGAAAGCAAAAATAAGAGTAGGAGTGTGTTATAGGCCTAATGACTTGAATGAGTTAGCCAGGTGGGAAGGAGCACCAGTGCGTAGCACATGCTCCTTGATTACACCGGGGTTCGAGCCCGTCACCACCAAATACGGAGGATGCGGAAAGGTTAGGGAATGGCCACCGCATATCCTGGAGCAATATGGCCTTAGTTGCTAATGCTCCTAAACACCAAACAACAAACAAACAAACAAACTTGAATGAGTACAATGAACAATTGTACAGAGAAATAGAGTTGGCTAGTAAATCAGAATGTCTTATAATGGGGGAGTTTAATTTCCCAGATATTGACTGGAACTTGTGGGTTGATCACACACACACACTATTCAGACTTTTGGGGATTTATTGGATGATTGTTTTCTGCAGCAGCATGTTCGAGAGGCAACCAGAGAGAGTAATACTCTTGATCTGGTGGTTATCAGCAGTGATTATTCGTGTATTAAGAATTTGCAGATGAAGGAACCACTAGGTGGCAGTGATCACAGTGTACTGATGTGGAATTTACTTAAAGATTTAATTACCATCAGGGGTAAAGGAAAGGGTTTTTGCTTCCGTAAAGGAGAGTACAGTGGTCTCAGACAGTTTTTAAATTCTTTACAGTGGGATCAACTGAAGATATTACCAACGGTGAATTCTAAGTGGGAAGCATTCAAGGAATTAATCGTGGATGCTACTGAAAGTTTCATACCTATTAAGAAATATTGTTCGGGGTTTAGTCCTAAATGGTTATCAAATGAACTAATGAGACTCGTAACAGAGAAGAAAAATGCATGGGATGCGTATAAATTATCAAGCGACTCAGAAGCCTATGGCAGATATAAGCTAGTCTGTAATCAGGTCACAAAGGTTAGTGAGGCGAAGGCAGATTACTAGAAATCTTTGACAAAAGATGCTAAGAAAAACAGCAAGGATTTCTTTACTTATATAAACTCTAAATGGAAGGGGATAAATCTGGTTGGTCCACTTGACATCGATGGTTCGACTGTTGATGATCCTGCTCAGATAGCAAACAAACCGAATGAGTATTTTGCATCTATATTCACACGTGAGGAATTATTATGGTTTGAAAATGACAGAAGGTTATCAAATTGTAGCAGGGTACTTATGATTTTGTAATAACTGACAGCAAAGTGGAGGAGAAATTGTTGAAGTTAAACATAAGAAAAGCACCTTGGGTGAATGGGATCTATCCAATTATATTAAAGAAGGTGACAAAGCAACTAAGCAAACCCTTAGCCATAATTATGAGAGCATCCTTGGACTCAGGGGAGGTTCCCACAGACTGGAGATATTCAAATGTATCCCCAATTTGCAAAGGGGGATTGAAGTGTGACACGAGTAATTACAGACCAGTTAGTTTAACTTCTGTTCCGGGTAAAATAATGGAATCTGGAATCACTGGTTAAAGATGCATTGCAGAATCATCTTGACAAGACTGCAGCAATAATTCAGATACAGCATGGGTTTGTTAAGGGAAAGTCTTGCCTGTTAAATTTGATTGGTTATTATGATGTGGTTACAAAGGAACTGGATGCAAAAAATAATTTTGATATCATATATTTGGATTTCAGCAAAGCTTTTGACACTGTTGTGCATGGAAGACTATTGTACAAATTGGAGCAGAATGGTATTAAGGGTAAGTTGCTACAATGGATAAAAGGATGGTTGAGTGGAAGAAGACAGAGGGTGGTAATCAATGGGTGCTGCTCTTCGTGGACTAATGTTATTAGTGGAGTCCCACAGGGTTCGGTGTTGGGTCCACTGTTGTTTTGTATATTTATCAGTGATATTGATGAAGGTATATCACGCTTAGTGTCGAAGTTTGCAGATGATACAAAGGTTGGCAGGGTTTTTAATGACAGTAATGGCAGTGTGCTACTGCAACAGGATCTAGATAATTTGGGCAGATGGGCTAAGAGGGCTAGGTTTAGTGGAAACTGAAGTTTAACCTTGACAAATGCAAAGTACTGCATATGGGTAGAAGTAACCCGAGAGAAAAGTGCCAACTGTGTGGTACTACACTTAAGGTGGTAGAAAATGAAAAAGACCTGGGAGTAATTGTGCAGTCAGATATGAAGTTTTCTGAGCAATGCAGACAGGCTGCCAGGGCAGGTCATGGGATTTTGTCAATGATATATAGGAATTTTGCTAGCAGGGAAAAGGAGGTGCTTGTCCCTCTGTATAAGGCAATGGTCAGGCCACGCCTTGTGTACTGCGTAGAGGTCTGGAGGCCTAATTTTAGGTAGGATGTCGATTTGCTTGAGCGTGTACAGAAAACAACAAGACTGTTGAGGGGAGTGAAGGGATCCTCTTACCAAGAGAGGCTAAAGTTCTGCAAATTGCCTTTGCTGGAGACTAGGCACCTGCGTAGTGATCTGATTGAGGTGTATAAGGCCTTGAATGGATTGATCACACTGAATTCTGATGGGATCCTTCCACTTGTTCAGATTACGAACCTAAGCTGGCATAAATTCAAATTAAGAAAAGACAGATGTAGAATAGATGTGCAGAAATTTGCCTTTAGCCAGTGGGTGGTTAATTGCTGGAACAAACTTCCATTTGTCGTGGAAGTTGATAGGTTGAATAAATTTAAGGAGGAACTGGACAGGCATTTGGAGGTGGTTTTTTTTTTTTTTGGGCTGATGCTGCATAAGCTCATACACTTGCTTTCTTGCATCACATGCCACTACTACTACTGTATGAAAAGTGATTCATTGTTGAGAACACATGGATAAGTTTTCTTTTTTCTTTAAAAATGAAAACTTATGGAACCTTTATTACACTATTTGGTAGTTTATTTTTTTGCATTGTGAATTTTGTTCACAGTAAACCTGTTACTGACCAGGTGTTTTACTTTTGGTTCTTTTGGATGATATGTGCCTTATGTTGATCAAGGCATGGCAGTTACTTTGCCATGTACTGAGCTGACCTTGATGCTATTCAAGTTTCAGATGATCCAGGTCTATAACTCTGGAAGAAAGTCATTACATAGAAAGTCTTAGAAAGTCATTACATAGGTAAAAACAATTTGTGAAATTATGACATTCTCAACTACATCTCAACTCCATTGATGACATGTGGGGTGTAAGCCAAAAGTTTCCAAATTGCTTCAGTAGCAAAGGATAGGCTCACCTTAGTCACAAGTTAGTGGGTCCCTTATACTTGCAATTCTGCTTAGCTACACTGCTTTTGGTCAAAAACTCTTGCATAAGCGAAGCTGTGTGCACCAGTACATTGTTTTGGTACAGCAACCAATCCTGATTACACCACTGTTTTTCTCATAACATATTCCCTCAGATGCTTAAAGATTCTCGGGTACTATTATTGATTGGCAGTTTGTTCTGCAGGAATGAATTCTTGATGAATAATTCCCTCACTTTCAAAAAACACATTCATCATGCTCTTCACATTAGACCCCAGTTCTTCATTTTCTTTGCATACGGAAAAATTGATCCTTCCATTGAGATGCTTTGTTTTTGCATAAATATAAACTGAGTTTTCATCATCATTACAACCTTGGGAAGGAGGCTTTTGTCTTTTTTTTTTTTTTTTTGACATGAGTCAACAGGTCCTAGAACACAAACAGACAAGTTTCTTTCTGCTTGAAGACAAGGCATATACTTTGCAGATCCACTGCATATTCAAATCTTTCATTAAAATGCGCTTGGTTGTCATATAATAGGCCTGATATCCCAGCGCATCATTAATGGTATGTTGTTGGTCTTTGTGGATGATGTGACACACATTTAACACGTTTTCATCAGTCTGGCTCAGTAATGAATGGTTTGCGTGCTCTTGGATGTGATCACTTTTGAATTTGAAAAACCACTTGAATATCTGTGTCATCATCATCACTGAACACACAACATGCTATAAGAGAAACTCACCAAACTAACATGATAGTGAAGCAATCCAAGTACAGTAAAACCTGTCAGTGGCAAAATTACAAGGGACCAGGCTATTTTTCCTAGCTTAAGCAGATTTTCCTTAGACAGGTTGACACAATGGAGATGGATTTATTATATGTAGTAATAGATTTTAAGTAGGTCATGGATATTTCCGTGTGCCTAAGGAGAAGGAAAACAACAATACCCTAACATTTGATGCTACTTACGAGTAATATGAAAAATATATACAGTAAAAAATTATGCAAAAGACTAAATTTATTAGAATTAAATCATTTTATTTAAAACAAAAGAGAGAGAGAACAGATACATCGTTTGAATGAACTATTCTAAACAGCTAAAAATTTTGTAATACAAAAAAAATTTTAAAATGCAAAGTGGCAACCAAACTTATTTGGAAAAAAAAAAAAAAAAAACTGTCCAGTGGCATTTGCTCTGTTTTTTTTTAATGGGATTTCTTTATACAGTTAAAAGAGAACCCCAGCTCAACAACCTTTTCATAAAAATCATTTTAGCCATTCATTTTAGCATAATATTTTTAATCATTAATATAACCTGCGATAGATTTGCCATTTCCATTAACATTTTCATTGATGTTTACAAAACTTCCTGCATTCACATCACCAACCTCATCTTTGTACATCTCTCAATCAAATTTTAGATTTCACTGTAATCATCATTAGTGCAAATGACTTCTTCACAGCCAATGGCATTATCAAAACTGAAACCACAGTTTCAGAAACACATTCATCTTTTACATACATCACTGAGTGGCTTAAAAATGTAATTGCATCTAACGCGTCAATTTTTATGGTTAAGTTTGATACTCTCTTACACTCATCCATGTTTGCAATAAGATGCTGAAACATCAATTTCCTATAATTCAGTTTTACATTATGTGTAATTCCATTAGCTAGTGGTTGTAGAACTGATGTTGTACAAGGAGGCAGGTTGCGTTATCTAGGAAAAGTAGATTATATTCCTTTTTTTTTTTTTTTTTTTTTATATTCCATTCTTTTATTTAACTTCTTCAAAAATTCCTTGAACATAGCACTCACCATCCAAGCTTTCTTGTTTGCTCTACTTTAAATTTTTGAAGCATCTTGGGTTTTCACTCTTACCTATCGCGAATAGTTTTTCTAATTTTTCATCCGCAAAGGCACCCAAGTATAGTTAACCATTCTTTCAAATGGTAACCTTGAGATATTTTTTGTCTTTCATCTGTAGGGTTTTATTCAGCAGAGCTCTGAAAAACAAAAACAAAGCTGTTTTGTCAGCATTTGCAATGTCTTTAGAATTATAGTGACAGGTTATTTCTTTTAACTTATTATGCCAACTTTCAACCACATTTTTGTCAACATCATTTGCTTTCCCACAAGAAACATTGCATGTTATGATGTGTCTTTTCCTAAAACTTCGTATCCACCCATTTGATGCAGAAAAATAATCCAGCTTAAGTATTCCTGCCATTTATTTTGCTTTTTCTTGTAGAATTGGGCCAGAAATAGGAAATCTCTTTGCTGTTGAAGACCACTCTAACACAATGTGATTTAGCTGTGAGTACTTTGTATCCCTTTCTTTCATCCTGGCCAAATCATTTTTACTGCTCAATAAATATTTTTCCATTATTTTATCCTTTTGCTTGATTACATCATAAATTTGGGTCTTTCCACACTTAAAATGTGTAGTCACTTACTTAATGCTTATTTTTTCCTCAGTGACCATTTTAATAACATTAATCTTTTCCTTAAGATTTAAATTTTTCAGTTTTTTTAATCCAAGGATTTAATTAAATACATGCACACTTAATTTTCCATAACTCAACAAAAAATTACACTTTAAATCAAGTGAATGTATCCATAAACATTCCCAATAAAATTAGTATTAGTATTAATAGTGGCAAATGATGCAAGAAAGGAAGCTTATACAGCATCAGCCAAAAAAAAAAAAAATCCCTACCCATCCCCTCCAATAGTTTGTCTAGTTCTTCCTTGAATTTATTCAAACTACTCACTTCTACAACTATGGATGGAAGCTTGTTCCAGCAATCAATGACCCATTGGCTGAAGGCAAATTTCCACACATCCATTCTGCAATCAACCTTCCCCAATTTGAATTAATGCCCTTTCGTGTGCATAGTCTGAGCATGAAGAATCCCATCAGCATTGAGTTTGCTCAAGCCATTCAAAGTCTTAAACACCTCAGTCAGATCACCTCACAGATGCCTAGTCTCCAGACACTGCAATTTGCAGAATTGAAGCCTTTCTTGGTAAGGGCACAACTTTGTTCCCATCACAAATCTTGTTGCCCTTCTCTGTACCAGCAGGTCTACATCCTTCCTAAAATGTGGTTTTCAGACCTGTATGCAGTACTCAATGTATAGCCTAACCATTGCCTTATACAATAGGATATCACCTCCTTTTCCTTGCTAGCAAAATTCCTGTATATCATTGACAAAATCCCATGAGCTCTCATGGCTGCCTGTCTGCACTGCTCAAAGAATATCAGATGGCACAATTACTCCTGGGTCCATTTCATTTTCCACTACCATGAGTTATAATAATATTGGTGTAAATACACCATAGTTTACCCATAAGTTTAACCACATAAGTACTGTTAAAGGCATTGTTTGATTTTATCTCATATTGTGGCTACCTTCACAACGAGATACCAGGTATTGCACTACTTTGAATAAACAACACTCCTCTAATAGAGGAGACTACTGTTATTTATTCTCAGTACCATACAGTTGATACATTATTCTGGGATTACTGCTACTCATATGCAGTACCTAGCATGTGTCAATGTTGAACTTCAATTGCCATTTCTCAGCCCATCTGCCTAATTTTTTTTGATCTTGTTGCAGCAGCATACTTTCATTACTGTTGTTAACTACCCTGCCAACCTTTGTATCATCTGCAAACTTAGACATTAAGCCTGATATAGCATCATCAATATCATTAATAAATACAGAAATTAACAATGGTCCCAGCACTGAACCTTGTGGGACTCCACTAACAACATTAGTTCATTAAGAACAGTGTCCATTAAAACCACTGTCTTCTCCCACTCAACCATCCCTTTATCTACAGCAGCAACTTTCCCTTAATGCCACACTGCTGAAATCTGTACAGCAGTCTCTTATGTGGAACAATATCAAAAACTTTCCTGAAATCTAAGTATATAATGTCAAAATTATTTTTTGCATCCAGTTCCTTTGTCACTGCATCATAGTATCCAATCAAATTGGTTAGACAAGGTCTCCCCCTTAACAAATCCAAGCTGTGACTGAAGTATAACTGCACCCCTGTCTAGATGGTCCTACATTACTTCTTTAACCAGTAACTCCATTATTTTCCTTGGAACAAAAGTTAGGCTAACAGGTCTGTAGTTACTCATGTCACCTTTTGATTCCCCTTTGTGAATTATACATTTGCACATCTTCAGTCCCCCGAATCCAAAGTTGCTGTCATAATTTTGGCTAAAGGTTTGTTTACCTCCTTTGTCGCCTCCCTTAATACGATTGGATCGATCCCATCCATCACAGTTGTCCTTCCTGTGTTTAACTTCACAATTTCTCTTCCACTTTTCTCTCAGTTAACAGAAAATCATTCAACTCCTTGTTAGAGCTTGATAAACATATGGCATCTGCCATCCTACAGAATTCATCATGTGTGAATTTAAATGCAAAATACCTATTCAGCCTGTTTGGCAACCTCAGCAGGTTCATTAACAGTTTAACATCGACATCAAGTGGACCAATATGATTCGACTCCTTCTTTCTACTGTTAATATAAGTAAAGAAGAGTTTGCTCCTTTTCTTCTCTTGCCTAACCTCCTTGTGACTTGATTGCAGACTAATTTATATTTACCATAGGCTTCTTTTTCACCTGATAATTTATATGCATCACATGAATTTTTCTTTTTCATGTGACATCCCTTTAGGTCTAAGCCGTGAAAAGTATTTCTTGGTTGATATGAGAAGATTAATAGCTTTCTATGATTATTTCCCTGAATGTTTCCCATTTAGAATTTGCTGTTGGCAACTTCATCATTTGTACCTTCATCAATTGTTAACAGGAGAGACTGCTTCTACAGGGATGGGATACACTTAAATAGAAAGGGTGCAAGAATATTTGCTGATGCTATCGAGGCAGTGTTAGGTGAGTCGGAAAATTTCTAGCTTGGGGGTGATTCACAGACTAAAAGGTTAAAAGTAGCTGCAGGCAGAGGTGAAGGTGATTCTTGCATAACTTCTATTAGAATAAGTAGCGACCTGGAGCAAGGGGTGCTGGGGATTTCAGGGACTGATGGCAGTCATTGTGAAACAGGTGGGTATATGGAATGTGTTAGGGTAACTAATAATAAGGATAGGTACATGTATACTTGCATGTATACCAATGCTAGAAGTATAGTAAATAAATTTGAAGAATTTGAAGTGTTGGTCAAGGCATCAAAGGCGGATATTTTTGAGATAGTAGAGAAGTGGTATCACACAGATATAAGGAATGCAGAACTGGAATTTGTGGAGTACAATGTGTACAGAAAGGATAGACAGGATAGGAAGGGAGGAGGTATTATGCTGTTAATTAAGAAAAACATAAAATCAAAAGAAGTGCATCCAGTTGACATAGATGAACAGTGCACTGTTGAGTCAGTTTGGTGTGACATAAGCACTGCGAAAGCAAAAATAAGAGTAGGAGTGTGTTATAGGCGTAATGACGCGAATGAGAACAATGAACAATTGTACAGAGAAATAGAGTGGGCTAGTAAATCAGAATGTCTTATAATGGGGGATTTTAACTCTCCAGATATTCACGGGAACTTGTGGGTTGGTCACTCACACACTAGTAAGACTTTTGTGGATTTATTGGATGATTGTTTTCTGCAGCAGCATGTTCGAGAGGCAACCAGAGAGGGTAATACTCTTGATCTGGTTATCAGCAGTGGTCATTTGTGTATTAAGAATTTGAAGATAAAGGAACAACTAGGTGGTCAGTGATCACAGTGTACTGATGTGGGATTTACTTAAAGATATAATTACCATTAGGGATAAAGGAAAGGGTTTTTGCTTCCGTAAAGGTGAGTACAGTGGTCTCAGACAGTTTTTAAATTCTGTACAGTGGAATCAATTTACGATGTTACCAACAGTAAATTCTAAGTGGGAAGCATTCAAGGAATTAATTGTGGATGCTACTAAAAGTTTCATACCTATTAAGAAATATTGTTCAGGGTTTAGGCCTAAATGGTTATCAAATGAACTAATGAGACTCGTGACAGAGAAGAAAAATGCATGGGATGCATATAAATTATCAAGCGACTCAGAAGCCTATGGCAGATATAAGCTAGTCTGTAATCAGGTCACAAAGGTTAGGCAGGCGAAGGCAGATTACGAGAAATCTTTGGCAAAAGATGCTAAGAAAAACAGCAAGGATTTCTTTACTTATATAAACTCTAAAAGGAAGTGGATGAATCTGATTGGTCCACTTGATATCAATGGTTCTACTGTTGGTGATCCTGCTCAGATAGCAAACAAACTGAATGAGTATTTTGCATCTACATTCACACATGAGGAGTTATTAAGGTTTGAAAATGGCAGAAGGTTATCAAATTGTAGCAGGGTGCTTAATGATTTTGTAATAACTGACAGCAAAGTGGAGGAGAAATTGTTGAAGTTAAACATAAGAAAGGCACCTGGGGTGGATGGGATCCATCCAGTTATATTAAAGGAGGCTGCAAAGCAACTAAGCAAACCCTTAGCCATAATTATGAGATCCCCACGGACTGGAGATGTGCAAATGTATTCCCAATTCATAAAGGGGGATCGAAGGGTGACACGAGTAATTACAGACCAGTTAGTTTAACTTCTGTTCTGGGTAAAATAATGGAGTCACTGGTTAAAGATGCATTGCAGGATCATCTAGACAAGACTGCAGCAATAATTCTGATACAGCATGGGTTTGTTAAGGGAAAGTCTTGTCTGACAAATTTGATAGGATATTATGATGTGGTTACAAAGAAACTGGATGCAAAAAATAATTTTGATATCATATATTTGGATTTCAGGAAAGCTTTTGACACTGTTACGCATGGAAGACTATTGTAGAAATTGGAGCAGAATGGTATTAAGGGTAAGTTGCTACAATGGATAAAAGGATGGTTGAGTGGAAGAAGACAGAGGGTGGTAATTAATTGGTTGCTGCTCTTTGTGGACTAATGTTTTTAGTAGAGTCCCACAGGGTTCGATGTTGGGTCCTCTGTTGTTTTGTATATTTATCAATGATATTGATGAAGGTATATCAGGCTTAGTGTTGAAGTTTGCAGATGATACAAAGGTTGGCAGGGTTGTTAATGACAGTAATGGCAGTGTGATTCTGCAACAGGATCTAGATAATTTGGGCATATGGGCTAAGAAGTGGCAACTGAAGTTTAACCTTGACAAATGCAAAGTACTGCATATGGATAGAAGTAACCCCAGAGAAATGTACCAACTTTGTGGTATTACACTTAAAAAAAAAAATTACACTTAAGGTGGTAGAAAATGAAAAAGACCTGGGAGTAATTGTGCAGTCAGATATGAAGTTTTCTGAGCAATGCAGACAGGCTGCCAGGGCAGGTCATGGGGTTTTGTCAATGATATATAGGAATTTTGCTAGCAGGGAAAAGGAGGTGATTGTCCTTCTGAATAAGGCAGTGGTCAGGCCATGCCTTGAGTACTGCGTACAGGTCTGGAGGCCTCATTTTAGGAAGGATGTAGATTTGCTTGAGCATGTACAGAGAAGGGCAACAAGATTGGTGAGGGGGAATGAAGGGATCCTCTTACCAAGAGAGGTTTAAGTTCTGCAAATTGCTGTGGCTGGAGACTAGGCACCTGCGCAGTGATCTGATTGAGGTGTATAAGGCCTTGAATGGATTGAGCACGCTGAATTCTGATGGGATCCTTCCACTTGTTCAGATCACGAACCTAAGGGGGCATAAATTCAAATTAAGAAAAGACAGATGTAGAATAGATGTGCGGAAATTTGCCTTTAGCCAGTGGGTGGTTAATTGCTGGAACAAACTTCCATCTGTCGTTGTGGAAGTTGATAGGTTAAATAAATTTAAGGAGGAACTGGACAGGCATTTGGAGGGAGTGGTGTGATTTTTTTTTTTTTTTGGCTAATGCTGCATAAGCTCATACACTTGCTTTCTTGCATCACATGCCATTACTACTACTACCTACTGTATAGAATTTAAAATCTGTCTGAGACCATTGTAGCCACCGTTAGGTGGTACAGTGCCACCCTTTACCAAAGCCCTTCCCTTTGCCCTTGACAGAAGTTACATCTTTATGTAAATCCCCATTGATACACTGTGATCACTTCCACCTAGTGGATCTTTTATCTGAAAATTATTAATACATCAAGGGGTCACTGCAGATATCAGATTAAGTACTACTTTCTCTTGTTATCTCTCTAACAAGCTGCTTTAGAAAAGAATCACCCAGGAAATCTAGAAAACTTTTGCTACTGTGCGTGAACAACCCATAGGGTCCAGTCAATATATGGAAAATCACCCATTATATGACATTCTGATTTAGAGCTCATTCTATTTCTTTGTACAGTTATTTGTTGTTGTCATCATGTCATTTTTGTTTTCCCAGTGCTTATGTCACAGCGAACTAACTCAACAACATAGCACTGGCCATTTGTGTCAACTGGATGTGCTACCTTAGATTTTATGCACTTCTTAACTAAGAGCATAACCACCTTCGCCCTTCCCATCCAGTGTGTCCCTTCTGTATGTGGAGTTGGGGAACCCCCGGAGCTGCTGTATTTGATATCATCAGTACACTGACAACTGATCTCTGGCTGTCTCCATGTACCAGGAATGATAATCAACTAGTGGTACTATATGTTATGCTAGAAATTACCTCTACAATATTGCAATAGATGGTGGGTTGCCAGAAAAGTTTGCTGGACCACCTTCTTTAATAAATAATGATGATGATAATAAAAAAATCCTTTCTGTATCTATTATACTTCCCATATTCAAATTCCAAATCCCTTATATCTAAGTGATACCACGTCTGTGACGTCCCAGCATTGTCTGCATTTTATGACTTGACCATCACTTCAAATTTATTTACTATGATCCTAGCATTGTTGTATGTGCAAGTATTCATGCACTTGGTCTTACTTTTAGTTACCCTCTCACAACCCATGTATTTACTTCTTTCATGATGATTCACAGCAGGCCTTAAAATACTTTGTCATCTTGCTTTCCAGGCTGCTGCATGTTTCAGTAGAAGCAGTGCAAGAATCACTTTCACCTCTGACTGAAATTGCTGTTAATCTATTAGTCTGTGTACCCCGCCTAAAGCTAGCAGTTTTCCGACCCACTTATTGCTGCCTGGATAGCATCAGCAAATATTCTTACACCCTTTCTATTTAAGTGTATCCCATCCCTGTTTTTAAAGCAGTCTCTCCTGTTAACAAGCACAGACCATACTGCAAAAAATTCTATCCCATTATCCTTGCACATTCTCTCCAGGGCCAAATTGATTGACAAGGCTCTAATCATATACTCCCTCCCTCCCATTGTCTGGGCAGAATTACGGACAACTAGCTTTATTATACCATTTTTTGCAGGTATAGTTTTTCAAATTAATGGTTTATAAGGATTATAATTTCAAACAGAAATGATTTATTTCTTTTTGAAATTACAATTTTTAATAAAAGTGCAATGTAAATTAATAAACAATAAAATCAGACTGCATAAGCAGATGTGTGTGTGCGTGCGTGCGCACGCGCGCGCGCACACACAAGTGCAGTTCTAAAAATATCTGTTCATTCCAGAAATTTTAATTTGGTTAAAAATATCTAAATGTGAATGAACAAAGAATGATTTCATGATCCATATTCATCCTCTGTGCACAGATCCACTAATATGCAACTGATTTTTTTTATTTTATTTATTATTTTTTTTTTATTCATGAAAATTCCAAGGTACATAAATTGACAGAAGGTACTTGTTGACATCAGACTTGAAGAACTTTTGCAGATTGGGATTTTCTGGAAATACATGTGAAGGAAGGTCATTATACAGAACAGAAGTAGAAGGGATAAATGAGGAAGAGGGAAGTTGGTTCTGTGAGTTTGGAATTGGACAGTGAATGGATGCTGACTGGTTGTGGCATTGTTTGAACTGGTACAGCGAGAGTGAGGGGATTACTGAAGCAAATTTAGCAGAACAGTGCCCATGAAAATATATATAGAAAAGGCATACAGAAGGAACTGAACATCTGTGAGACAGAGAGGAGAGTGTAAAGACTCTGTAAGAGACAGGGCTTTAATTAATCAGATAGCCCTCATTTGAATGGATTCCAGAAGCCTGAGAAAGGTTCTGGGGACATCACACCAGATGTGGGAATAATATTCCATGGTATGGTGGATTTGAGATTTTAATAGAGAGAGTAATTGTTTAGAAGAAAAGTAATGCTGAGAGCAAAAAAGAAAAACAGTTTTTTGGGTGTAGAGGAAGCAGTATTTGTGATGTAGTTTTGCCAAAAGAGATTAGAAGTTAAGGGTAATTCCTAGTTAGAAAGATGTGATCTTGTCTAGCAATCTGAGTGTCATCACACACAGACTTAAAATGTGCAAAGGAGCAGTAGAATATTTTGTGAGAAATACAACAGGGCTGAGTTTTTTGCCCCATTGAAGAATTACTTGGAGACTGAAATATCCTCCACCATTTAAGTTGTGGAGGATATTCAAAAAGTTGAGGCTGTTTGTGCAGAACAAAGTTTTGGAATTTGGTAGATGGAATGTATTGCACTATCATCAGATAGGATAAGATTTTCAGTCAGTGGAAATAGGTCATTAATATACAGGAGGAAAAGAATGGGAGAAAGAATTAAGTCTTCTCCACTAATGCCAGCATTAGTGGAGAAGCAAAGTGCCATCTATCATTATGAACAGTCAGAGATAAAACTGGATATCCAATTTCAAAAAAAAAAAACAAACCAGCAGGCCATAAAGATGGGAACTTGTTTAGAAGATCTTTATGCCAAATATGATCAAAAGCTTTAGAAATATCAAGAGCAACTGCTTGAGTTTTACAAAAAATTTTTATTGAATTTATCAAAAGATTGGCAACAAAGCTGTACATCACCACTAATGAAATCCATTTTGGCAGTCATTAATTAGACAGAAGGTTTCAAGGTAGTTTAAGAGTTGGCAGTTCATGAATTTCACCATTACTTTGGAAAGAGTAGAGGTAAGTGCAATAATTGGGAGAGAGGGATTTTTTGTAACCCTTTCTGGAAACTGGCTGGATATGAGCAAATTTTCAAGCAGGAGGATAAACAAACACCAGTGGGATAAGTAAGAGTAAATAGGTGACAGAGCAGGAGCTATCTTAAGAACACTGCTTTTGAGAACAAGTGGAGAAATTCCATCAGGAACTGGAGCTTTCTTGGCATTGATATTGTTCCGAATTCTTCTGACATCCTTCTGTTGGAGGACAACAGGAAGCATTGATGAGTGGAGTGTACTGGGTATGGTGTTAGGTGGATGTTTGCCTCCTCTTCCTAATACCATACCCAGTCTGTACTGTACTTTACCAAGGTCATCATTACGATTGAAGGAAAATAGAATACTAGTAAAATCAGCTTTATCTTTAGCTGAGGATGCAATATTACTATCAGGTTTTAATAGAGATGGAAGTACCAATGGACAGAAGTTGTAGCCAATAGCTTTGTCAAGAGACCAGAGTGCTCAATTGCCACATGGTTAAGATGCAAGTTTTCACTTCTTAGCATATTTAAAATCAAGTTGGGATGATTAATAACTGTTTTATAACTGTTAAGAGCTTTAATTAGGCAGAAAAGGAAGATGGAAATTTGGATGAAAACCATTCACATTTATTGAAAAAAAGGACAGGATTTTAAGGTGGAATGTGGAATAAAGATTTCATCTTTACAAGAATAATTTCGCTGGCATGATCTGTGCATACATTGATATTAGAAGATTTAAAACAGTAACCAACTAAAGAAAATATGAATAGAAAACTTGTAGGTAATCCAGATTCTTATAATGCCAAATAATATATGGCTGAGAATGGTCAAGAGAGAGGGGACCCCTTTGGAGAATCGACCATCACCAAGTTGTAATCTGAATTGCCTAGATAACCACTAACATTGACCCTGTACTTTGAAATGTTGTTTATGAGAAAATGATTAAAGAGTGTTGGATGTTTGCACTTAGGATTGCCTGGTTTTCAGGTAGGTAAACAAACAAAGTGAGATCATTAGTAATTGCAAAAGCTTCAGCATCTTGACCAGCTAGTCTGAGCAACTAGAAAACGGGAGCTAACCGGAGTTGTGAACATTAAATTCACCAAGGAGGAAAATTAGATTGCATAAAGTAGAATCTCAGAGTAAGGAATTCAGAGTTCAGTGATTAGTGGAGTTGGGAGAATGATAGAGACAACAAATGAATACTTCCAGAATGAGGCAGAGCTACTTTGAGCCAAAGGAGATCGAAAGGAGGAGATTCCAAATTAGGAAGTCTCTGACAAGTAATATCAAAATGAAATCATAAAGCACAAGTGCCATCTTTGAAGTGAAAGGAATCATAAAGCAAATAATTAGGGCAGCGTTTCCCAAATTGTGTTCCGTGAGATGTGAACAAGTATTCCACGAAAAATTGTAATTAATAATTAAAAAAATAAAATAAATTAAGTTTTGCATATTTGTAGCGTACACCAATTTTGTATCATTATAATTTTTTTCGATTATTAATATACTAGCATAGACTAATAATCAAATAGACCGTGCAACACTTTATTTTGGTGGGCTTTGCATAGAAAAGTATGCGTAGGGGTAATGACATCTACGAAATGTAGCAATGTAGTGGTCTAATATGCCATTCATATGCAATTTATCCTGGAGTACATGGGTTGAAGGAAGGAAAGAAGGAAGCAAACCGATATCATAAATAAACTCACTTCCTTGTATACATTTTTTTTTTGATAATTACACTACCCGACAAAAATTATTTTTCGTCATACCTCTGGAATGAAAGTTGGTTATTCTGAACAAAATTAATGTCCTAATTATGAAAATATCAATCTTTTACTTTTGTCACGTCTACATCAAAAGATATATGCATTTTTTAATTCCTTATTTTTATACAATATCAGCATACATGGTTGTAATTATTACACACAGTATATGTTACTTAGACATGTTTCCCGCTCAGTGATTTCCTTTTATACTCCAGATTGCTTTCCTGTTTAAGGAACTAACAGTAATCTCCCATCATGACAGAGTCCCAGCAACCTTGGTATCATTTTTCCATTGCAGATACATCCTGGTAGAAGTGCTCTCCTTGTTCATCACTGACATCTGCTAAGTTTTCAAGAAAGAAATCCAGATGGGAATGAAGGAAATGCATTTGCAATGACATTCGGCACCCCGTGTTCTTGTAACATTTCAGCAAGTTTGTCACCAGTTGCCCATGGTTCTCTTCTCTTCTTTTCTCTTTCTGAGGAATCCATGTACCACCGCCTTTAAAGATCTCCATGCAGCCAGTTCAACATCAGGTTTCTTTGAAATCTTTCATCTTTTAGCTTTCTTATTTGAGGACCTGTGAAAATTCCTTCCTTCACCTTTGCATGAGATAAATTTGGAAACATTTTCAGTAAATATGCAAATCCTCTGCTTTCTTTATCCAGTGCCTTAGTGAAATTCTTTATCAGTCCAAGCTTGATGTGTAACGGGGGAAGAAAAATCTTTTATGAATCAACCAACAGAACATACTTTACATTGCTTTTGCCGGGAATATATTCATCTCTCTTTTTCCAGTGTTGTACGATGTAGTGTTTGGCTGTTGTACGGCTATCCCACAAAGGAAACAACAGTATTTAGTGAAACCACCTTTTAACCCAACAAGCAGTCCAATCACTTTGAGATGACCACAAATATTCCAATCATAGTCATTGTAACGTATAGCAGCAAGAATCTGGAATATACTATCGTAAGTTTCTTTCGGGCCAACAGCATGAGCAAGAGGAATTGATGGCAAAGTATTTTCATTATGAAACAATACTGCTTTCAAACTTAGCTTTGACATATCAATGAACAAATGCCATTCAGAGGTATTGTGATCAATGTTCAGTTCGTGCATAAGATCAACAACATCTTTGCAGACACACATGTTGTTTTCCATTGAAAATATCTTGAAAACTCTTTATTTCGCTTACGGTATATTGTAATGTTTGTACCTTTAGCAAGTAAGTTCCACTGTTGTAGTCTAGATCCGAATAATTCATCCTTCTCTTTGGGTAAGCCCAAGTCTCTGATCAAGTTGCGTAATTCTTCTTGTTCAGTGTACTGTGGGGCCTTTTCTTTTTCTGCCTCTTAGTCCAAATCATGTGAAGTGCATGGTTCCACGACATCTGGTAAAACGATTTCTTCTGTACCTTCATCACTACTTCCAATATCCCAAGAATTTGGTGGTACAGGTACTGGCAGTTCTTTACCATTTGGCACTGGCCTAATCTCTGATGGGATATTTGATGCACTGCTTGCTCTTTTTGGAAATACCTTTTATTTTTGTCATGCAGAAATAGCAGTCGTCGAAATGATTCTAGTATTGCAACTGTGGTCATTGAAAACAAACACAATATTGTTGCACTTCAAATTGAGGATGAACAAATGCAGCCTTTTTTATCTCAAAAATCCAAAGTGGAAAAACAGGAACCAACTAATAAAAGACCAAAGTGAAAGTATGATGACAGTTATTTGAATTTCAGCTTACATGTGTTGGAAATAAAGTGCTCCTGATGCACAGTGTGTTGTATGTAATAAAATATTAGCAAATAGTTCTTTGGTTCCTGCTAAACTTGTGTTTTGTAAGTGTTCCATAAATATATTGTGAGATGAAAATGTCCCTTAAATATATTGCGAGATCAAACGTGTTCCGTAAATATATATATATATACATATATTTTTTTTTATGAAAGCCCCAAACATGAGAGGTATTAGAACCTGTAGTACTTAGTACCATGCTTGGGTTGGAGGTTGAGAAGACGAAAGAAGATATTTGTTGATATTAGACTTAAACTTCTGTAGACTATAATTTTCAGGAAATACATATGAAGGAAGGTTGTTCCAGAAAACAGCAGTTGAATGAATAAACGAGGAAGATGAAAAGTTGGTTCTATGAGTTTGAAGTTGGATAGTAAATGGATGTTGGCTGGTGGCGGCATGTGTTTGGACTGTTCTGAAAGAGAGAACGGGAATTACAGAAGAATTCAGAAGAACAGTGCCCATTAAGTATCTGTAGAAAAGGCACGCAGCAGAAACAGTATGTCTATGAGAGATTGAGTGGAGAGACTCTGTTAGGGATAAGTCATTAATTAACCTAACTGCCCTCTTCTGAATGGAATCAAGAAGCCTGAGAGAGGTTTTGGGGACACCACCCCAGATGTGGGAACAATATTCCATGGTCGGGCAGATTTACGATTTGTACAGAGTGAACAGCTGTTTGGAAGAAATGTAACGTCGAGAGCGAAAGAGAAAACCAAGTTTTTTTAAATGCAGAGGAAGCAATATTTGTAATGTGCTTGCGCCAAGAGAGATTAGAAGTCAGGGTAATCCCCAAAAGAGAGAGATTTTGCCTAGAAATTGGAGTGCCCCAAAGATAAGCATAGGAGCAGAAGAATCCTTTTTGCGAGAAATAAGACAAGAGAGTTTCAGAAGAATTGAAATCAACTAAGTTGTCTTTGCCCCAGTGGAGAATTATCTGGAGATCGGCATTAAAGAATTGGTAGCGGATATTCGAGAAGTTGAAGCTGATTGAGCAGGACAAGGTTTCTCAAAATGAAAAGTGGAATGCAATGTGCTATCATCAGCAAAACTATGGATAGGATTTCCAGTCAATGGAAGAAGGTCATTAATATACAAGAGGAAAAGAGTGGCAGAAAGAACTGAACCTTGGGGGACACCAGCATTAGTGGAGAAGTTAGAAGACAGGGTGCCATCTACTGTCATCCTCAGTGAGCAATCAGAGAGAAAACTGGATAACCAATTACAAAAAACAGTTGGCAAACCATAAGATGGAAGCTTGTTTAGAAGACCTTTATGCCAAACACAATTGAAAGCCTTTGAGATGTCAAGAGCAACTGCTTGTGTTTCACCGAACTTTTCCATTGAATTTGTCCATACATGGGTAACATAAGCCAGAATATCACCAGTGGATCGACACTGATGGAATCCATACTGGCAATCGTTGATGAGACTGAAGGTTTCTAGGTAGTTTAAGAGTTGGCAGTTAATTGATTTCTCCCTTACTTTAGAAAGAGTAGAAGTAATTGCAATGGGACGATAATTGTATGGGAGGGATTTGTCACCCTTTTTAGGAACTGGCTGGATATGAGCAAACTTCCAAGCAGAAGGAAAAACACCTTTGGAATAAGAAAGTGAAAAAAAGGTGGCGAAAAACAGAAGTAAGTTCAGGAGCACAGGTTTTGAGAATAAGTGGAGAAATACCATCAGAACCTGGAGCTTTCTTAGCATCAAAATTCGTCAAAATCCTTCTGATATCCTTTTGACAGAAGAATGTCAGAATGGTGGGAGGTGTTTTACCAAGATCATTAATATATGAGTTGGAAGAAATGGATGCTAGCAGGTCAGCTTTATCCTTGGCTGAAGTGACAACAGAACCATCTGGTTTTGGCAAGAGACCAGAATTCTTGGTTACCATTAGGGAAAGAAGCAAGTTATCTACTCTTAGCCTGTTCAAAATCTAGTTTGGACTGATTAATAACTACTTTACAATTGTTGCGAGCTTTGGTGTAGGCAGAAAATGAAACTGAAGAATTGGAAACAAGCCAATTACGATATGTAACATTCTTCTCTTGAACAGCCTTAGCACATTCATTGGAAAACCAAGGTTTAGATAAAGGACGAGATTTTAAAGTGGAGTGTGGAATAAAGGATTCCATTCCAACAAGAATAATTTCACTGACACGATCTGAACAAGCATTAGCATTAGTAGAGGCATTTGATGCAAGAAAGCAAGCTTATGCAGCATCAGCCAAAAAAAATAAAAAAATAATAATAAATAAATAAATAAAAAATAACCACTTCCACTTCACCCCTCTGTTCGTTCGAAATACCTGTCCAGCTGAGCCTTAAACTTATTTAGGCTATCAACTTCCATGACAAGGGATGGAAGTCTATTCCACCAACCAACCACCCGCTGGCTAAAGGCAAATTTCCTCACGTCTATCCTACATCTGTCTTTTTTCAATTTGAATTTATGCCCTCTGAGGTGATTATTCTGAACAAGAGGAAGAATCCCATCAGCATTGAGCATGCTCAAACCATTCAAGGCTTTATACACCTCTATCAGATCACCTCGCTGGTGCCTAGGCCCCAGACACTGTAATTTGCAAAACTTAAGCCTTTCTTCGTAAGAGCACCCCTTTGTTCCATTCACTAATCTTGTTGCCCTTCTCTGTACTTGTTCCAGCATCTCTACATCCTTCTTGAAATGAGGCCTCCAGACCTGCATACAGTACTCTAGGTGTGGCCTGACAATACACCATGAGCTACTCTTGCAGCTCGTCTGCACTGCTCAGAAAACTTCATATCTGCCTGCACAACCACCCCCAGGTCCCTTTCATTCTCTACCACTGTCAGTGTAGTACCACAGAGTTGATACGTTGCTCTGGGGTTGCTGTTTCTCATATGTAGTACCTTACACTTGTCAATGTTAAACTTCATTTGCCACCTCTCAGCCCATCTGCTCAACCTTTCCAGATCCTGTTGCAGTAGCATAGTGTCAGTAGTGTCCTTGACAACCCTGCCAACCTTCGTATCGTCTGCAAACTTGGACATTAAGCTTGATATACCATCATCAATATCATTTATAAATATAGAAAACAATAATGGACCCAATACTGAACCCTGAGGGACTCCACTAATAAGTTAGTGGAGTCCCTGAGGGACTCCACTAACTTAGTCCACGATGAGCAGTGTCCATTGATTACCACTCTCTGTCTTTTCCCCCCCAACCACCCCTTTGACATCAGAAGTTTTGAAACAGTAATTCAACCAAGGAAAAGAAGAAAGGAAATCTCGCAGGTCATCCCATTTTGCATTCTTGTAATGCCAAACAATACGAGGTTGGGAATAGCCATGAGATGAAGGCTCCATTGGAGAAGAGACAATCACCAATTTGTGATCTGAGGTGGCTAAAAGACCTCTCACTTCGACCTTGTACTTAGAAGGGTTGTTTGTGAGAAAAAGATCAAGCGTGTTGGCTGTGTTGGTTAGTATTGTCTGGTATTTTTGTAGGTAAATGAACAATCTGTGCAAGGTCTTTGGTAATTGTAAAAGCCTCAGAAAAGCAAAGTGGTGGTATTGCACCGGTTGATGAAAGTCATCTACCATCTAGTATTGCCTGGTAACACAGAGGGGTGGCATTCCTCCATGTGGTGTGGGCGCCACACCTCGACCCCCTTTTTGTTGGTTCACACCTGGGTGGTCAGGCACAGCATGCTTGTGTATGGAGGTTATACCCAGGATTACTAACAGTCTCACCATTGTGACGGTGCAAGCGAAGGATTTGGCTGTCACAGACTGTTCGGACTTCGCCAAAATTGGGTACACTTGACTTGAATGTCACCCGAATATCAGTTCCTTCAGCGTTTTATACTCCCAGGTAGCAAGTACAGCTTGTCTAGCATATCTGAGATCATGTCTGTGACAACGTCAATTGTGAGATGAAAAGTGTTCCATTACTAAAAAAGTTTGGGAAACGCTGAATTAGGGAAACCGAAATAAATGAGTACCCAAAAATCCAGATTTTGTTGGTGGAAATAGACATCACTGAGATTTGAACTAAGATCATGTATATTGTGAAGTGAATGAGGAAGTTTTAGGGAGGTTTAGATCTTTTAAGTTTGTCCTTTTTTTTGTTCTGTTAGTTTCATTTATCTACAGTTTTGTAAAAATCTGTAGATAAATTAAAAGTAGATGAGAGCATGTATGTATTAATGAAATTTTTTAGATATGGCATGTACATAACAAGAATATACTGAGCTCTCTGACATAATATGGCCTCGACAGTGTCATCCCCCCCATGCATACACACTACTTAAATTTCTTCCACTCATTAGCTGATCCAGATACCCCTGCTCCAGTGGACTATCTGTTGGCCAGCTAGTGAAAACTGTTTAATGCTCTATCCTATAAATATAAGAAATACTAGATCTTGCCATGATGGGCAACATGGCAAGATTGATATAAATCTTTGCATTTATTAATATACAGTAAAAAGTTCTGAAATTTCCTTAAATTTCTGTTGGTGGGTTGATCATAGATTTGCATTAACTTGAAATACATTTCATATTTCGAAAATGTTCAAATGTGAAAATGTGTATATTGAATTTGTATGACTAGAGGGATTATGTCTGTTGATAACTTTTTTTTTTCAGAGATGTATAATTTATTCATAAATGCAATTTTCTTTGTTAAAGGAATTTTCATAGTGTTTATTTTCTTTTTATTCCTAAATACCTCTGAAATTTCTAAATTAAATTCAATAGTTTTTTTGCCTTTCTTGCTAGGACATCATAAGGAGCACAAGCTACCAAGGTTAAAAGTAAGTTTTTTATATTCTTGATTAATTGTAATTATGTTTTTCTGCAATCAGATTGACAACCTTTTAAGGATGGTGTGCAGGGTTCACTTTACTGTGGGGGAAACTGCCTCTTGCTAAGTTGCAAAAATGATTGCACACAGGATGACTTGAGAAGTTTTGAAATGCATTGATGAGCTTCACTTTAAAATTGCAAGGGCTGTTCAAAAAGTAATAAGATTGTGAACAGAACTAGTTATTTTAGAAAGGAGAAGTGACAACCTAGCAAAGAGAATGTGCTGCTAGCATTGTCATTTGAGAATAAATGTTGACATGTAGATGTTTTGAATTGTGCCTACACAGGTAACAGTGAATCAGAATTTTTCAATCAGGTTTTATTTGCTTGGAAAAGCTGCTGTGTAGTTCTGTATGGTGCAAGAAGTCTATGGTAGTCTGGGAAAGTATGATACTATTTGTCTGTTTTCCACAAGCACAATCCATAGTAGGTGAGCATTGAACGGGCCAATCCTTCTAAAACAAAGGTTTGACAAATAGAGCATGGTATTGTTCATGAAAATCATCACATGAATGTTCATGAACTTGCTTGTGTACAGAGGTTTCACATGCAGTCTTACAGGCTAGCTTATAAATGAATGTGCATCAGAACTGAAAGGCAGTTTTGAAGAACTTGGTAATGTATTTCTTCATAACATCATTATTGCTGGTGAATAGTGTTTCATTACAATTCCACTAACAAATAGAAAACTACCAGTATTCTGTTTGGTATTGAAAACAAAAATAGACAAAAAATGGGCATTGAAGAATTAATTAGTAATTTTACAAACATAAAGTCAGGGAAGATTTTAATTTATAAATTAGCATAATTATAACTTTATAGATTATTAAATTACCTGTTTTGATGTATTGTTAAAAAACTTTTAACCGTTTTTTTTTTTTTTTTTTAGATCTGTTGAATATTACTTAAAATGTACCGTTATAAATAATATTTTTACAAGCAGTATTAACATTTCATGTTAATAAAAATAGAAAGGGCCTCTGGTGGCCTTTGCATAGGGACCCAGAAATTCTGGCAATGCACTGCTCCTTGCAGTCAGATTTGGCACTTTACAACCTTTGACTCCTGGATTGAAGAAAGATTTCAGGGGACAGATAATTTCCATTGAGTAAGACATGCGTAAAGGCTGTGAAGATATTGAAGATGTCAAAGCATGATTCGAATGATGTACTCTGGTCGTGAGCCAAGTAATTAAATAAGTACATTGTATTCAAAGGTGGATAGTTTAAAAAAATTCTTCAAATAGGCCTCAGGAGTTGAGGAATAATCACTCATAATAATTGCTATAAATATGCCAACCAATATATATGACAAGGATTTTAATAAAATTAAATTAAATTAAACACAAGGTAAAACTGTATATTTAATATAAAAATACACTGATAAAATTAAAAAAAAAAAAAAATATATATATATATATATATATATATATATCAGAGTTAAAAGCGATAAAAACAATACCAAAGCTTTCAAAGGCAGTGTTGTCCTTTGTCAACAGTGGAACTTTACAGCCACGTTACTTGTTACTGGAGTAGCATGGGTTTTATCCCCCACATCTGTATAGAGACTGGAAATGGCCCAGGATGTGAACACAGACTTTCCTCTATCTGTTAATGATGTTATTACGTTCGGAGGAACAAATTTGTAAGCTTTTGAGCCATTTCCTTTGTGAGTGGTCAACAATAATTGCCTTGTCTGGAGAAATTTGATGATCTTCCCAGAAGTACCCACCCACAGCAGATTTCCCATAATCAGCAGACTATTGCTTTTATTCATTCTCTCATATGATCTTTAAACTATGCACTGACTCTCTTATATAACATTCCCCACAATCCGGACATTTGATCCACATATACAGTTCTACTTATGCCCTCTATAGGGGAGTCAGCATGTAGATTTAAAGAACATATATGGGGGAGCATATAAAAGCAATAGAGTCTGCTGATTATGAGAAATCATCTGCTGTGGCTGAGCACTTTTGCGAAGAAGATCATCAAATTTCTCCATGTGGAACAATTATTGTTGATTGTTTCCCAGGGGTATTGGCACTGGAATAGCTCAAGAGCTTATAAATTTGTTATTCAGAACATAACACCATTAATAGAGATAGGTTAGTCTGTATTCATCCCCTCTTTGAGTCTGTGATCCTTGGACGGGATGAATGGCTCCTAGTAACACGTACTGAGAACCGTGATCATACTGGTATTATTTAAGGAAGTACTGTGATTGAAAGCTTTGGTGTTGTTTTTATTTCTTTTAACTCTATAGTTTTATCTCATGGGAGTACACGAGTTTTATCCTGTGTTTAATTTAATTTAATTTTATTTTATTAAAGTCTTTGTCATACATATGGGTTGGTGTATTTATTGCAGTTGTTATGAGTACTTTTAAAAAAAGAACACGTTGCACTGTATGATGATTAAATATATCATATTGCCATATGTTTACTTGTGCTATTTCTTCTTCAGCAGTCCTTGTAAATTGGAATGTAGAAATAGCTGTCTTTTTTTTTTTTTTTTTTTGTGACAGGTGTAACAATGTATTGTTGGAATGATTAAATGAAATTACTTTGTGATGCCATTTTGAAAAGTCTATAGTGCCATCTTTGGCACTAGTGCTATAGGTTGCCAACCTATGCTCTAGCTATCTGTCTTCATAAAAATGGGCATTGCAAGTGCATAATTTAGTACAGAAATAATGACAATGAAGTTGTGAATATAATTTGTTTGGTTATACGTATAAACAAATAGAACTAGGTTCATAAACATTGTAGGTTTTGATTGTGAACCCATTCAATTTTTTTTTATTTTAGATAATGGACAAATTTGAACATTGTTTTGTCATAAAATATTGGCAGGAGAGGGGTTTAGTGCCAAAAGAATCCTTAATGATATGGTACATACTTTGAGTACAGCCGTGCTGCTCCATGTGCCATGGCACCGAGTGTCAAGCGATCTCTCTCTAGTGTGATTTCTAGTGTTTTTTCTAGGGCAAGCACTAGCGTGTTTTCATAAACACCCCCTTCTCTTGCAGTTTTGCCCGCAACATCACACTAACCCCGCTAGCAACATTACTACTACTTCTGCTAGCATTATACTGCTCTCCTCTTCCAATCACTTGGTCACTGGTTGGTACCATGCCTGCTTCCACATGGTGGGCCAGTAACCTGGGAGAATATTGAACCCTCAGGGCAAAAAGGAGTAAAAATGGACATTAATGATTTTCCACCATTAGAGCCAAAGAGCTCTCAACATGACAATCGTGAAACAGAAACTGATCATGACTTCTTGCTGTAAAAATGGACATTAATGATTTTCCACCATTAGAGCCAAAGAGCTCTCAACATGACAGTCGTGAAACAGAAACTGATCATGACTTCTTGCTGTAAAAATGTACATTAATGATTTTCCACCATTAGAGCCAAAGAGCTCTCAACATGACAATCGTGAAACAGAAACTGATCATTACTTCTTGCTGTTGAAAAAGACTAAAGGTGGGTCGGAAAACTGCTAGCTTGGGGGGAGACAAAGACCAATAGATTGACAGTAGCCACTGGCAGAGGTGAAAGAGATTCTTGCACTGCTTCTATCAGAATGAGCAGAAGCCTGAAAAACAAGATGCATGGTATTTCAAAGACTGCTGGGAGCCATTGCGGTACAAGTAAACACATGGGTTGTGTTAGGGTAGCTAAGAATAGAAACAGGTGCAGGTATACTTGCGTGTACACCAATGCTAGGAGTTTAGTAAATAAATTTGATGAATTTGAGGTATTGCTCAAAACATCAAAGGCAGATATTGTTGGGATATCAGAGACGTGGTGTCACACAGATATAAGGGATGCAGAAATGCAATTTGGGGAGTACAACGTCTACAGAAAGGATAGACAGGATAGGAAGGGGGGAGGGGTTATGCTATTAGTTAAGAAACACATAAAAACCAAGGAAGTGAAGCCAGTCGACATCGCTGGACAGTGCAGTGTTGAGTCAGTTTGGTGTGACATAAGCATTGGGAGATCAAAATTGAGAGTAGGAGTGTGCTATAGGCCTAATGACTCTGATGAGTATAATAAGGAACTGTACAGGGAAATAGAGTGGGCCAGTAAATCAGAGAGTCTTATAATGGGAGATTTTAATTTCTCGGATGAGAAGAAATTCAACTTGCATGGCTCTGATGGGAGACAAATGATTTGCCGTAGACGTGGTGAAGAATACCATCCAGACTGTATGGTTGTTTGTTTGTTATTTGGAGCATTAGCAACTAAGGCCATATTGCTCCGGGGATATGCTGTGGTCATTCCCTGACCTTTCCGCATCCTCCGTATTTGATGGTCACGGACTCGAACCCCAGTCTAATCAAGAAGTGTGTGCTACGCACTGCTGCTCCTGCCTGCCTACCTGGCTACGGAGGTGCTGGACTGTATGGTATCTACATCGAAAATCTCTGCCAGCCAAATGATATGGGGGTGCATTTAGTATCACAGAGTAGGTCACCCGCAGTTTATAAAAGGTTCCGTTAGTGCCAATGAATACCTGGCTATATTGGAAGGCAAATTGCTGCCAACCATTAGAGACCATTTCAACATGCCAGTTAATTGCATCTTTCATGATGACTCTACTTGTCATCGGGCGAAAAGTGTAAGTAGGCACTGCTGTAGTTACTTTAGCTTCATTTCTGCATTAGAGGTTCGACAGTAAGGTGTTTACATTTGTTATAGGTGGAAAAATGGTTGGAAGAACAGTCCATTACAACTCTTAGCTGGCCAGGAATCAGCCCGGACCTGAATCCTATAAACAACTGTTGGTATCATATTTAATCTGCAGTTTTCAGAAAGAAACCAAAGACCCTTCGCAAACTTCAGGAAGCCATAATTGGTGTTTGGAACCACAAACTATCAGTTGATTATCTTCAGAAGTTAATCTTGTCAATGCTTTGACAGTGTGCTGCTATCATTAGGGCCAGAGGTGGTTCAACTAAATATTAATTTGCACCTGGTGAACTTTTCATTTTGTTTTCCATTTTAAATGATGAACTGTAGCAAATTGAGGGCTTCTGGTAACCTTTCAGCCATAATTGTCGTGTTTACCAAAACTGTTATATAAAGGTTGCAAATGCTCATTTTGGAAAATTTCGACATGCCAGTCGAAATTTTCCAAAATGAGCATTTCGGAAAAATAGTACTTAGCTTTGCTGTAACTGTTAATATCTTTTGTTTATATTTCTATTTGTGATGCTGGTCATCGCGAAAAAGGGTTAGAAGTGTGAAATTCTTAGGTGATGCATTTTCTTTGAACACCAGTGCACCTTCGGAAATCAGCTGAATGTAGATTCAGAAAATAGTGAATTTGTAATCTCATTAAAATCCTGTTAATGATGGGAAGAACTTTTCCCGGTTTCTTTTTTTTTTTTTTTTTTTTGTTTGTTTTTTATTCAGTGAACTTTCTGTGACTATTTATTGCCTGTAGAGGCACTATTTTTAAACAATTGACATCATTAAATGCTAGTCAACTATTTGTTTAAAATATGAGATGAAATGATGCTGTGACAGACTGTTTTGAGAATAATTGGTTCCTCATTAGATAGCTGGACTTGGATAGCAGATTTCTGGGAACTTTTGATTTGCATTGTAGTGTAAAGATTAAAGTTTGAATTGTTAATGTAATTCCTACACCTCAGGTGGGGCTTAGTTAGCCCCAGGCTGTGATTACAATGCTTTTTAACTAGACTCCTAGGCTTTTACTGATAGATATGCAGCTAAGCTAAGAGACTTCAGCTATAAATTATTATTTACTACTAGTGAAAAATTTGTTGGAATTGAAGAATGGTTATTACTTTAGTTGATTTGTTTTTTTTATCAAAAACCTCAGACATTGAAATTGAATCTAATTCCACGGTATAAGTTGCAGACTTGCTTTCCACTGGGCTGTCCCATCTTGTATATTTCATACTATTGATCATACATGTTAAGAGCAGTAGCCCTATTAAACAGCACATCAGTAAGTAGTGTACAGTATAAACACATCATTTGTTATTGCCACTCACAAAAAAAAAAAAAAAAAAAAAAAAAAACAGAAATTAAAAGATTTTAACTTGGTAATGCAGCTATATTTATATGCAACACAGGCCATTCCCATACAAACCAGAATTTTGTTGCATAGCTCTTTTGTCTAGCACTAGTGCTATAAATCTGGATCAGATTTAGTGAAATGTAGGGAATGAAAAAGATATTAGATGAATTGGCTAATTTAGCATTATTGCCCATCAAAATTGGTTTAGCTCTGACTCTTCTTCACAACAGACAGCATCACATATCTGGGCAATTGGTTTTTCCAAGGACAAGGGGTGACAAGAGCATTTAACTTTTGGAGAGCCAGTCTAGGTAAAGTTGGCTTAAACTGAATTTTTCAAATAGGTAACTGTGAGAGTAAATCTCAGTTCTGAATTTAACCATTTAAGGAACCATTGCTCTGTTACTGAGATTTTTTAATTAATCAACTGAATTCCATCCTGTCAAATTATCGATGCCCATGTGAGAACAAGAAATTGGAAGACATACTAGTTTAAAGTGCTTTGCATCAAACAAGCCTTAAAAATCAGTCCTTGCATACCCAAAGGGCAGTGGAACATTTTTCAGATTTGTGTACAGGTGATTTTGAAGGTCAGTTTACTATTGCATCATGCCTTAGAAATTTACAGCAGTCAACATCTATATTTAAAGTTTACAGTGAGATTGTTAAAGTGATTAGATTTTGAAGGTGGGAAACTTGTTATGTACCTTGATTTATGACCATTGATATTTGTTCAGAGGAAATTTAATAATTGAAACGTAAAGTATGGGAGGGCTTTCACATTTATCTAAGAGAAGTAGGATATTTATAATGCACACACATGATTAGTTGCAAATATGAGGATGGAATGAAAAGTAGTGGTAGAATCTGGTGCATAATTGGCGCACTATGGCCATAGTTGCCGATGCACCTGATAAATCCATAAACCAACAACAACAAATCTGGTTCATAAAGACAAGTAGATATGCTACCTCAGTATGACCTAGATAAATAATTTCAAATGGGCTGAGAAATTTCAGCCAAAGTTTTTAACACTGGAAAATGCAAGGTCTTGCATCTAGTTAGCAGTAATCCTAAATATACCTAGATTGGGCATTACCAAACTCAAGATTACAGTTAATGAAAAGGACTTGGAAGTAACTATACAAATTGGAACTATACATCTGTTGGAAAATGTAGCAGCTTGGAAAGAAGGCCATTGGAAATTTCAGGTCCTGCTGTGGGTCATCATGGAACCAGTCAATATATGGGCTGTGTAAAGGTAACCAAGAGTAAGAACATGTACATGAGCACTAATGCTAGGAGCATTGTAAATAAACATCATGTATTTGAAGTACTGATTAAGTCATCAAATGCAGACGTTGTAGGGATAACAGAGACATGGTGTCACTCAAACATAAGTGATGCTGAATTTGAATATGGGGGAGTCCAATCTATACAGGAAGGACAGACATGACAGGAGGGGAGGAGTTATTGTCCTCTTAGTTAAGAATCACATTAGATCTAAGGCAGTGCATCCAGTAAACATGGGTGACCAGTGAAATGTTGAGTCAGTTTGGTGTGATATAAGCACTGGAAAACCGAAATTAGAGTAGTTTTATGTGTAATGACTGTGATGAGTATACTAAACAGCTATACAGAGAAATGTTTGTTTGTTTATTTGGTTTTTAGGAGCATTAGCAACTAAGGCCATATTGCTCCGGGATATGCGGTGGTCATTCCCTGACCTTTCCGCATCTTCCGTATTTGGTGGTGACGGGCTCGAACCCTGGTCTAATCAAGAAGCGTGTGCTATGCATGGCTGCTCCTTCCCACCTGGCTACGGAGGCGCCTTACAGAGAAATAGTCGGCCAATAAATTAGAATGTCTTATAATGGAGAATTTTAAACTTTCCATATGTTGACTGGAATTTGTGGGTTGGTCACACACACACACACACACACACACACACACACACACACACACACACACACACACACACACACACACTTTTGTAGATTTATTGGATCACTGTAGCATGTTAGAGAGGCAACAAGAGGAAGCAGTAGTCTTGATTTGGCTCTCAGCCATGATTCTACATACATAATAATCTCCGGGTAAAAGACCCACTGGGTGTGACAATGATCAGAGTGTACTAATGTTCAATTTAATTAAAGGCATAACTACTGTCAAGGATAAAGGGAAAGGCTTTCGTAAGGGTGACTACAGTGATCTCAGACAGTTTTTAAGTTCTATGCAGTAGGATCAACTGATGTTACCAACAACAAATTCTGAATGGGAAGCATTCAGGGAACTAATCAAAGAAGCTACTGGATCTTTCATACAAATGAAGAAATAGTGTTCAGTGCTTAGACCTAAATGGATGTCAGATGAACTGTTGAGACACGTGGCAGAGAAGAAAAGTGCATGGGATGCATATAAATTATCAGGTGATACAGAAGCCTATGGTAGATATAAATTAGTCTGTAATCAAGTCACAAAGGAGGTTAGGTAAGCTAAGGCAAATTATGAGAAATCTCTGGTGAAGAAAAAGCAGCAAAGACTTCTATCCTTATATTAACAGTAGAAGGAGGATTTGAATCACATTAGACCACTCAGTGTCAGTGGATTAACTGTTGATGACTCTGCTCAGGTTGCTGACATATTGAATAGATATTTTGCATATACGTTCACACATGAGGAATTCTTTATGGGAGAGGATGTTAGAAGTTTATCAAACTCTAACGAGCAGCTAAATGACTGTGATAACTTAAAGGAATGTGGAAGAGATTGTTGAAGCTGAACATAAAAAATGCACCTGGAGTGGATGGGATCTATCCAATCATATTAAGGGGGGGGGGGGGACAGCAAAGGAGGTGAGCAAACCCTTAGCCATAATTATGAGTGCATACTTGGATTCAGGAGAAATTCCTAAGGTCTAGAGATGTCCAAATGTATCCCCAATTCATAAGGGGGATCTAAAGCTGACATGAATATAATTAGACCTGTCAGCTTAACATCTGTTCCAGGAAAAAAATAATGGAGCCGCTGGTTAAAGAAGTAATGTAGGACTATCTGGACAGAAATGCAATTATACTGCAGTCACATCATGGATTTTTTAAGGGGTAGTCTTGTCTAACCAATGTGATAGGTTACTATGATGTAGTGACCAAGGTACTGGATGCAAAAAATAATTTGGTTATCATATACTTGGATTTCAGGAAAGCTTTTGATACTGTTGCAAATAAAAGATTGCTGTATAAACTGGAATAATATGGCATTAAGGGCAAATTACTGCTATGGATAAAGGGATGGTTAAGTGGAAGAAGACAGAGTGCTTATCAATGGGTACTGCTCTTAATGGACTAATGTTATCAGTGGAGTCCTCAAGGGTCAAGTGCTGGGCCCATTGTTGTTTTCAATATTTATTAATGATATTTTCTGCTGATATGAAAATTTCTAATGATAATTTCTTGTTCCCCCCCCCCTTTGCCATTGCAGCAAAAGCCTGTGGCTTCATTGCACTATATGGCAAATACTATTACTATTTTATTGATGAAGGTATATTAAGCTTAATGTCGAAGTTTGTAGGTTGGCAGGGTGGTTAACGGCAGTAATGATGGTATGCTACTGCAACAAGATTTTGAAAAACTAGGTCAATGAACTGAGAAATAGTAGTTGAAGTTTAACACTGATAAAATCATGGTACTGCATATGGCTAGCAGTAATCTCAGAGTAACAATTGTGTGGAACTAAACTCATGGTAGTAGAAAATGAAAATGACCTTGGGGTAATTGTGCAATCGGATATGAAATTCTCTGAGCAGTGCAAACATGCTGCCAGGACAGCTCATGGAGTTTTGTCAATGATATACATAAACTTTGCTAGTAGGGTTAAGGGGTGATTATCCCTTTGTACAAGGCCATGGTACGACTGCATCTAGAGTGTTGTATATAGGTCCTGGGGCCTCACTTTAGGAAGGATGTAGTTCTGCTGGAATGAGTGCAGAGAAGGTAAACCAGATTGGTGAAGAGAACAAAAGGGTGCTCTTACATAGAAAGGCTTTGGTTCTGCAAATTCAACATCTGGGGACTAGGCACCTGCAAGGTGATCTGATTAAGGTGTTTAAAGCCTTGAATGGATTGAGTAAGCTGAATGTGAATGGAATTCTTCCTCTTTTTTTTTTTTGAGGCTACTTACAGGAGGGGGCATAAATTTAAGTTGAGGAAGGATGGTTGCAGGATAGATATGTGGAAATTTGCATTCAGCTAGCCAGTGAGTGGTTGATTGTTGGAATAGGCTTCCATGTGTTGTGGAAGTGGATGGTTTGAATAAATTCAAGAAAGAACTAGACAAATTCTGGAGGGTAAGGATGGATGGTGTGTGCACATGTGCACCTGCATTCCTTTTTGCCTGATCCTATATAAGCTTGCTTTCTTGCTTGATTTGCCACTATTACTATGCACTTGATCCAAGTCTGATATGAAGTTTTCTCAACAGTGTAGAAAAGCTCTAGGAAAGTTTGAGGGTTCTGTCAGTGATATATAGGAACTTTGTCAGTAGATAAAAAGGTGATTATTCCACTGTGTACAGCAATGGTTAGCCTACATCTTGGTTTTGGTGCATTATAGCCATAGTTGCTGATGCGCCAATAAAACTCAACCAACCAACCAACCAACCTACATCTTGAATATTGCATTGAAGACCACTTTTAGAAAAGATGTGGATCTGTTGGAGAGAATACAAAGAAGAATGACAAGATTGGCCAAGGACACAAAGGGGTGTTCTTATCATGAGAGACTTTAATGTGGGTGACCTCTTAGTGAGAATCACATGGCACCATATCTGGAGAGTAAGAAGGATGCTCTGGAGTTTTCCATTGCCTGTGTCAAAAGTTATTACATCATCTTTACCATATGGCAGTTCACATTGTCATGCAGCACAAGTGATGGAACACTAGCAAAGAAATACAGACACTTTTGTCACATCACTGAATGCAGCTGATGCTCCAGAAATACTTAGTAGTACTCTGCATTGGCAAGTCAGCCCTCTAGGACTGCACAGCGGAGGATAACCATTGATATTGCAAGAAATAGTCAGCACCAGCACCACTTAGACTCTACTGGGTTTGTGGTGAAGTTTTTATAGACCTGGATGATATCACAATGAAATCATTTGACTTGATTGTCAGTTCATTTTGAGCTTATAAGACCATGCCTAAGTTTTGTTAAAGATTATGTATGATATAGTGGAATGCATCCCTTCATTGTAATATTACTCAAGATGGTTAACAACTGCATAATTGTATCACTTTTCTTCCTAAATATGGTGGTATGGTACCCAACATGATGCAGTTTTACATATCCCAGTGTTGCTTTTAATGATGTAAGAAACTGACTTGGCTTATTATCGGAGCGAGAACGAGTATCGCCTGTGCGGACGTACATTTTTGCCGCTCCTGGAACAGAGAAATTTTTTCTGATTTATTTTCTGTTTTATTAGCTTAAATTGCCATATTAACTTATTTTCTAGAGTAGCTTTATATTCCTATTTACGATACTTAGATTAAAGTAACTTAGAGATTTTGTAGGTATTTATCGGAAAGGGTAACAAATCCACGTATTTACCATTCGTAAATAGCCGCCATTGTTACACGATACATAATATCTCGAAATAGATAGCATAAGCTTAATATAGTATAGTATAGTACATAATATTATCAATTAATCAGATAATTAATCTTGTTGAACTTCATTGTCAATTAAATTGTACCTTTAACTATACATATGACTTGGGTTACGTAACATAAATAATTAGTAAAAAATAAATAATTAATACTTAACTTGATACGGAAGTTATATAAAGGGATTTCATAGATAACACTCGATACTGAAACATAAATATAGCGTTATAACTGTGTTGGGATATAAGTTTAGGGTTTTAATTTTGTACTGAAATTGAAATTTTGTTGAAATTAAATCGAAATCATGACTCAGACCAGAGCAGCAAAGCAAAAGGCTCAAGCTAATGGGAGTGCTGTGGCTCAGGGGGGAACTGAGGGGGGCCAGTTGCCCTCTGAATCACAGCCTATTAAAATGCACTACTTGCTTGATGTTTGTGGAGCAGTCAGGTACGGGATATGACACTGCCATATCTTTGTGTGAGCACGATGCAAGGAGTGTAAAGAAATCAGGCGACAACTCAGCATTGTTATGGGCCTATATGAGAGCTTGAAGGACAGGGTGAATGCCCTCGAAGGATTAAAAGTGAGGGGCCCATCGAGCTCTCAACTGCCCACACCAATGCCAGAGCTAGCACTTGGTCATCACGCAACACAGCGGCAGCCCCAAGGCAGAATGCGCTGGTCCCAAAGGAACTAGTAGTTGTTGGTGACTCTATTCTCAGGGAAACGGGAAACTTGCTTTGTAAAAAGGATAGGTGGAACAGGACCAGGGTATGTCTGCCAGGGGCAAAGGTTGATGACGTTGTAGAGCGGATACCATCTTTTAAGGGCACAAAAGGTGATATAGTTGTACACGTTGGCACTAATGATATTAAGAGTAGGAGACCGGCGAAATTACTTAACAAGTACAGGTCACTGTTGAAAAAAAGCCATGAATTAGGGTTGAATTTGAAAGTGTCTGCAATTCTGCCCAGACACGATAGGAGGGAGTATATGATTAGAGCCCTGTCGATCAATTCGGCCCTGGAAAGATTGCGCAAGGCTCAAGGGGTAGAATTGTTTTCAGCCTGGTCTGTACTTGTTAACAGGAGAGACTGCTTCTACAGGGATGGGATACACTTAAATAGAAAGGGTGCAAGAAGGTTTGCTGATGCTATCGAGGCAGTGTTAGGTGGGTCGGAAAACTGCTAGATTGGGGGGATACAAGGACTAATAGATTAACAGTAGCCACTGGCAGAGGTGAAAGTGATTCTTGCACTGCTTCTATTGGAATGAGCCGCAGCCTGGAAAATAAGATGCAGGATATTTCAGAGTCTGCTGGGAATCATTGGGGTACAAATAAACACATAGGTTGTGTTAGGGTAGCTAAGAAAAAGAACAGGTGCAGGTATACTTGCGTGTACATCGATGCTAGGAGTTTAGTAAATAAATTTGAGGTATTGCTCAAAACATCAAAGGCAGATATTGTTGGGATATCAGAGACGTGGTGTCACACAGATATAAGGGATGCAGAAATGCAATTTGGGGAGTACAACGTCTACAGAAAGGATAGACAGGATAGGAAGGGGGGAGGGGTTATGCTATTAGTTAAGAAACACATAAAAACCAAGGAAGTGAAGCCAGTCGACATCGCTGGACAGTGCAGTGTTGAGTCAGTTTGGTGTGACATAAGCATTGGGAGATCAAAATTGAGAGTAGGAGTGTGCTATAGGCCTAATGACTCTGATGAGTATAATAAGGAACTGTACAGGGAAATAGAGTGGGCCAGTAAATCAGAGAGTCTTATAATGGGAGATTTTAATTTCCCAGATATTGACTGGAATTTGGGGGCTGGTTACTCACACACTAGCAGGGCTTTTGTGGATTTATTGGATGATTGTTTTCTACATCAGCATGTTCAGGAGGCAACTAGAGGGAGTAATACTCTTGATTTGATTATCAGCAGTGATTCTTCATGCATTAAGAATCTGCAGATAAATGAACCACTAGGTGGCAGTGATCACAGTGTGCTGAAGTGGGATTTACTGAAAGAGGTAACTACCATTAGGGGTAAAGGGAAGGGTTATTGCTTCCGTAAAGGCGACTACGATGGACTGAGACAGTATTTAAATTCTATACAGTGGGACCAACTGATGATGTTACCAACAGTAAATTCAAAATGGGAAGCATTCAAAGAACTTATCTTGGAAGCTACTAGGCTTTACATACCAACTAAGAAATATTGTTCAAGGTTTAGGCCAAAATGGATGTCAGATGAACTAATGAGGCATATGGCAGAGAAGAAAAATGCATGGGATACTTACAAATTAACACATGACACAGAAGCCTATGATAGATACAAGTTGATATGCAACCAAGTTACAAAGGAGGTTAGGCAGGCGAAGACAGATTACGAGAAATCCTTGGCAAGGGATGCAAAGAAAAACAGCAAAGAGTTCTTACTTATGTAAACTCTCAAAGGAAGGGGATGAATCAGATTGGTCCACTTGATATTGATGGGTCAACTGTTGATGATCCTGCTCAGGTAGCTAATAAACTAAATGAATATTTTGCATCGACATTCACACATGAGGAGTTATTCAGTGAGAGGAATGCCAGAGGTGTATTCAACTCTGGCAGTAAGCTAGAGAAGCTTGTAATAACTGAGAGTAAAGTGGAGGAGAAATTGTTGAAGATAAATACAAGAAAGGCACCTGGGGTGGATGGGATCTATCCAGTTATATTAAAGGAGGCAGCAAAGGAAGTAAGCAAACCCTTAGCCATAATTATGAGAGCTTCCTTGGACTCAGGGGAGGTACCCATAGACTGGAAATGTGCAAATGTGACCCCAATTCACAAAGGAGGATCAAAGGCTGACACAAGTAATTATAGACCTGTGAGCTTAACTTCTGTTCCAGGAAAATTAATGGAGGCACTGGTTAAAGAAGCACTGCAGGATCATCTAGACAAGACATCAGTTATAGCTCAGACACAGCATGGTTTTTTTAAGGGGAAGTCTTGCCTGACCAATTTGATTGGATACTATGATGCAGTCACAAAAGAACTGGATGCAGGGAATAACTTTGATATTATATACTTGGATCTTAGAAAGGCTTTTGATACTGTTGCACATGGAAGACTGCTACACAAATTGGAGCAGTGTGACATTGGAGGCAAATTGCTGCTATGGATAAAGGGGTGGTTGAGGGGGAGAAGACAGAGAGTGGTAATCAATGGGCACTGCTCATCGTGGACTAATGTTATTAGTGGAGTCCATCAGGGTTCAGTATTGGGTCCATTATTGTTTTTCTGTATTTATAAATGATATTGATGATGGTATATCCAGCTTAATGTCCACGTTTGCAGACGATACGAAGGTTGGCAGGGTTGTCAAGGACACTACTGACACTATGCTACTGCAACAGGATCTGGAAAGGTTGAACAGATGGGCTGAGAGGTGGCAAATGAAGTTTAACATTGACAAATGTAAAGTAATACATATGGGAAACAGCAACCCCAGAGCAACGTATCAACTCTGTGGTACTACACTGACAGTGGTAGAGAATGAAAGGGACCTGCGCGTGGTTGTGCAGGCAGATATGATGTTTTCTGAGCAGCGCAGATGGTCTTCAAGAGGAGCTCATGGTGTATTGTCGATGATATATAAGAATTTTTCTAGCAGGGATAAGGAGATGATTATTCCCTTGTATAAGGCAATGGTCAGGCCACACCTAGAGTACTGTATACAGGTCTGGAGGCCTCATTTCAAGAAGGATGTAGAGCTGCTGGAACGAGTACAGAGAAGGGCAACAAGATTAGTGAATGGAACAAAGGGGTGTTCTTATGAAGAAAGGCTTAAGTTCTGCAAATTGTAGTGGCTGGAGACTAGGCACCTGCACGGTGATCTGATTGAGGTGTTATAAGGCCTTGAATGGGTTGAACACGCTGAATTCTGATGGTATCCTTCCACTTGCTCAGAATAATCACCTCAGAGGGCATAAATTCAAATTGAGAAAAGACAGATGTAAGATAGACGTGAAAAAATTTGCGTTTAGCCAGCGGGTGGTTGGTTGGTGGAATAGACTTCCATCCCTTGTCGTGGAAGTTGATAGCCTAAATAAGTTTAAGGCTCAGCTGGACAGGTATTTAAAGCGAACAGAGGGGTGAGGTGGAAGTGGTTATTTTTTATTTATTTATTTATTATTATTTTTTATTTTTTATTTATTTTTATTTTTTTGGCTGATGCTGCATAAGCTTGCTTTCTTGCATCAAATGCCTCTACTAATGCTAATACCCACTGATGTTCTGTGGAGAATGGAATAAGCCAAATGATATGTCAGCCATTGTCTGTCCATTTCCAGCAGTGAACTTTTTTTGAGTTCATCTGGGATAGCATTAGCATTAGTAGAGGCATATGAAGCAAGAAAGCAAGGTTATGTAGCATCAGCCCAAAAAAAAAAAAAAAACTCCCATTTTACCCCTCTATTCGTTCCAAATACCTTTCCAGCTCAGCCTTAAATTAATTTAGGCTATCAACTTCCACAACTAAGGATGGAAGTCTGTTCCATCCATAGTGAAATGCAAGCATATGGCATCGAAATGAAAATAAGAAACAATTTAACATTAAATGTAATATTTATTAGAAATTTCAAACAAATCTTTCAAACCAGCGCTTTTGCTTGCTAGCAAAAAAAAAAAAAAACCATCACGCCAGTGCTATCACTAGTTTCGCTAAAGTGTTGTTAAAGGAGTTTTGCCTTTTCGCGAATGATGAGTGAACTTAACGGAATTTTATTTTGAGTTCGGTCTTCTATCCACAGATTTAAAGCCTTTTCCATTTTTTCTAATTTAACATCACGAGTTACAGAGCAAATTTTTTTTAAGCAATTAGCGCGTTTTCACGGACACTACGGCGGATTTTTTCTTCCGATTTCTTGATTGATCGTACCGTTGACTCATTGATTTTATGTTTTGTCACTGAGGAGACAATTTCACCATTAGAAATTTTGTCTAATAACTCAATTTTATTCGCTAATGTCATCACCTTTGATATTTTCACATTTCTCTTTTTATTCGCAGCCATATTTTTGTAGGGGTTAGAAAGAACTTGTCCACAATAAAGTCACTTTCTTCCGTTAACACACTCGAAAAAGTCTGTTTTACACTGCAAAACGGTAGATTTATCATTTTTGTAAGCATATCAATTTATAAATTGATAAATTTATTCAATTTATAAACATAAATTAAAAGCAAACGACGAAACCTTCCATGACAAACGCATAACACATACTGAACAAGGATTAGCGAGAAACATCCACGCTCGCGTTTTTGTTTCCCCTCTCCACCCACCCACTGAGCGCTGTTTTGACCGGGAAAGATAATTTTATCCACGCTCATGTTTTTTATGGCGGAAAATATTCACGGCGCTTTAAAATTCACATTTTTTTAGGTTTCATTTTATATTAAATCGGCGATCGCGAATACGCGAAACCGCGAATACAGATACCGCGAATAGCGGGGGTTTACTGTACTCCATGAGCTACTCTTGCAGCCCGTCTGCACTGCTCAGAGAACTTCATATCTGCCTGCACAACCACCCCCAAGTCCCTTTCATTCTCTACCACTGTCAGTGTTGTACCACAGAGTTGATACGTTGCTCTGGGGTTGCTGTTTCCCATGTGTAGTACTTTACATTTGTCAATGTTAAACTTCATTTGCCACCTCTCAGCCCATCTGCTCAACCTTTCCAGATCCTGTTGCAGCAGCATAGTGTCAGTAGTGTCCTTGACAACCCTGCCAACCTTTGTATCGTCTGCAAACTTGGACATTAATCCCGATATACCATCATCAATATCATTTATAAATACAGAAAACAATAATGGACCCAACACTGAGCCCTGAGGGACTCCACTAATAACATCAGTCCACGATGAGCAGTGTCCATTGATTACCACTCTCTGTCTTCTCCCCCTAAACCACCCCTTTATCCATAGCAGTAATTTGCCTCCAATGTCACACTGCTCCAATTTGTGTAGCAGCCTTCCATGTGCAACAGTATCAAAAGCCTTTCTAAGATCCAAGTATATAATATCAAAGTTATTCCCTGCATCCAGTTCTTTTGTGACTGCATCATAGTATCCAATCAAGTTGGTCAGGCAAGACTTCCCCTTAACAAAACCATGCTGTGTCTGAGCTATAACTGAAGTCTTGTCTAAATGATTCTGCAGTGCTTCTTTAACCAGTGCCTCCATTAATTTTCCTGGAACAGAAGTTAAGCTCACAGGTCTATAATTACTTGTGTCAGCCTTTGATCCTCCTTTGTGAATTGGGGTCACATTTGCACATTTCCAGTCTATGGGTACCTCCCCTGAGTCCAAGGAAGCTCTCATAATTATGGCTAAGGGTTTGCTTACTTCCTTTGCTGCCTCCTTTAATATAACTGGATAGATCCCATCCACCCCGGGTGCCTTTCTTGTGTTTATCTTCAACAGTTTCTCCTCCACTTTACTCCCAGTTATTTCAAGATTCTGTAACTTACTGCTAGAGTTGAATACACCTCTGGCATTCCCCTCGCTGAATAACTCCTCATGTGTGAATGTCGATGCAAAATATTCATTTAGTTTGTTAGCTACCTGAGCAGGATCATCAACACTTGACCCATCAATATCAAGAGGACCAATCTGATTCATCCCTTTCCTTCTAGAGTTTACATAAGTAAAGAACTCTTTGCTGTTTTTCTTTGCATCCCTTGCCAAGGATTTCTCGTAATCTGCCTTCGCCTGCCTAACCTCCTTTGTAACTTGGTTGCATATCAACTTGTATCTATCATAGGCTTCTGTGTCATGTGTTAATTTGTAAGTATCCCATGCATTTTTCTTCTCTGCCATATGCCTCATTAGTTCATCTGACATCCATTTTGGCCTAAACCTTGAACAATATTTCTTAGTTGGTATGTAAAACCTAGTAGCTTCCAAGATAAGTTCTTTGAATGCTTCCCATTTTGAATTTGCTGTTGGTAACATCATCAGTTGGTCCCACTGTATAGAATTTAAATACTGTCTCAGTCCATCGTAGTCACCTTTACGGAAGCAATAACCCTTCCCTTTACCCCTAATGGTAGTGACCTCTTTGAGTAAATCCCACTTCAGCACACTGTGATCACTGCCACCTAGTGGTTCATTTATCTGCAGATTCTTAATGCATGAAGAATCACTGCTGATAATCAAATCAAGAGTATTACTCCCTCTAGTTGCCTCCCGAACATGCTGATGTAGAAAACAATCATCCAATAAATCCACAAAAGCCCTGCTAGTGTGTGAGTATCCAGCCCCCAAATTCCAGTCAATATCTGGGAAATTAAAATCTCCCATTATAAGACACTCTGATTTACTGGCCCATTCTATTTCCCTGTACAGTTCCTTATTATACTCATCAGAGTCATTAGGCCTATAGCACACTCCTACTCTCACTTTTGATCTCCCAATGTTTATGTCACACCAAACTGACTCCACACTGCACTGTCCAGCGATGTCGACTGGCTTCACTTCCTTGGTTTTTATGTGTTTCTTAACTAATAGCATAACACCTCCCCCCTTCCTATCCTGTCTATCCTTTCTGTAGACGTTGTACTCCCCAAATTGCATTTCTGCATCCCTTATATCTGTGTGACACCACGTCTCTGATATCCCAACAATATCTGCCTTCGATGTTTTGAGCAATACCTCGAATTCATCAAATTTATTTACTAAACTGCTAGCATTGGTGTACACGCAAGTATACCTGCACCTGTTTCTATTCTTAGCTACCCTAACACAACCCATGTGTTTACTTGTACCACAATGGCTCCCAGCAGTCTCTGAAATACCATGCATCTTGTTTTTCAGGCTTCTGCTCATTCTAATAGAAGCAGTGCAAGAATCTCTTTCACCTCTGCCAGTGGCTACTGTCAATCTATTGGTCTTTGTCTCCCCCCAAGCTAGCAGTTTTCCGACCCACCTAACACTGCCTCGATAGCATCAGCAAATATTCTTGCACCCTTTCTATTTAAGCGTATCCCATCCCTGTAGAAGCAATCTCTCCTGTTAACAAGTACAGTCCAGGCTGAAAAAAATTCTACCCCTTGAGCCTTGCACAATCTTTCTAGGGCCGAATTGATCGACAAGGCTCTCATCATATACTCCCTCCTATCGTGTCTGGGCAGAATTGCAGACACTTTCAAATTCAACCCTAATTCTCGGCTTTTGTTCAACAGTGACCTGTACTTGTTAAGTAATTCTGCCGGTCTCCTACTCTTAATATTATTAGTGCCAACGTGTACAACTATATCACCTTTTGTGCCCTTAAAAGATGATATTCGCTCTACAACGTCATCAACCTTTGCCCCTGGCAGACATACCCTGGTCCTGTTCCACCTATCTTTTTTACAAAGCATGTTCCCCGTTTCCCTGACAATAGAGTCACCAACAACTACTAGTTCCTTCGGGACCAGCGCATTCTGCCTTGGGAGTTGTCTCTGTGTCACGCGATGCCTAAGTGCAAGCTCTGGCGTTGATGTGGGCAGCTGAGAGCCTGATGGGCCCCTCAATTTAGTTTCTTCGAGGGCATCCACCCTGTCCTTCAAGCTCTCATATAGGCCCAAAAGAACGCCGAGTTGTTGCCTGATATCGATACACTCCTTGCATCGCGCACACACAAAGACATCCCCCTTGGCAGTATCATGTCCCGTACCCGATTGCTCTGCAAACATCAAGCAAACAGTGCATTTTATAAGGCTGTGAGTCAGAGGACAACTGCCCCCCTCAGTTCTGCTCTGAGCCACAGCACTTCCATTAGCTTGAGAATTTTGCTTTGCTGCTCTGGTCTGAGTCATGATTCTATTAATTTATTAATTAATTATGTTATGTTATTAATTATATTACGTTTGTAATCTAAGTCGTTATATGTATTTATTTAAACGTACAATTTAACTGCTAACGAAGTTCAACTAACGCTATCTAGTATGGTATATAACCTACGGTATATCTAGTACGGTATCACAATGGCGGGAAAGTTAATAACGGTAGCGGTAGTTACGAACACGTGGAAACCCTTACCGATACTTTTACAAGGCCGAGTAAAGAATAAATACACCAAATTAATCAAAAAATCACAAAATAATGTTATACTACTAAATTTAAATCAAAAGTTTTAGAAAAACAATAATTTCAAATCAATAAATAAGAAAAATTTACTTAGCGGCTTGGAACACGACCGTCACTAGTAGCCTCGTCAGCAGACTCCAGTAGTTGCTTTTCAAAGTCTCCAAAACACCTTGATCTAGAGGTTGAAGAAGGGATGTCACATTAGGTGGCAAAAACAGAGCTCTGATGTCACCAAAAACTAGTTCACTTTCATCTGGATGGGATGGAGCATTGTCTAAAATTAAAAATGCTTTATTGGGAAGTTTCTTTTTGTTCAAATTTTTTTTGTGCTATGGACAAATTCTTCATAAAATTATGTTTTAAACAAACTTGAATCCATCTATGCATTTTTTGATTTGCGTAGTTAACAGGCAAACGTTTAAAAAATTTTAAAGCTCGGGGGTTCTTTAACTTTCCAGTGAGAGTTAGTTTAAGCTTGTCTCCTTGATGAATTTGAACCTGCCAGTACTGTCATTCTCTCCTTGCTTCATTTATAACCAGGAGCTGATTTTTCTTTTCTAGTTGCAGGTGTTTTGAATTGGAGCATTTTATAATTCAGGCTTTGTTTTATCACAATTGTAAATTTGATCCATATTCAAATTTTCTTCTTGAATAATTTTTGCTAATTTAGCAGTAAATGTTGCTATTTCTTCTGTACTAGCTGATAATTTTTCCCAGTGATGTTCAGATTTCTAGTTCAAAACCTTTTTATCCAATGATCCAACCAACCAATACTCAATATTGTTCTTAAATATTGAATTGTAAATTGTTCTTCCCCTTCATTAAAATGCTTTGAAGTTCTAAGCCTGTAAAATCGGTCCAGAAATCGGGCTTCCTTTGTTTCTCATCTGTGTGAACCACAAAAAAAGAGCTTCAGAAGTTTGTTCAAATTCTCCTTTCTTCATTGTTTTTCTATTCAAATTTCCACTTCCACATACAGATGCTCTTTGTGAATGCCATTTTTTAATTTCCGCTCTCTTTCTCCTCCAGTCCCCTAGAGTCACTTCAATACCTAAGTCACTAGCCACTTTTTTATTGTTTCTCCTTGATCCAAGCTTTTGATTGCATTCAACTTCATATCTAAAGACGCAACAATATGCTCCCGTTTTCCTCTCATAGTGCTTACACTAACTCTAATAACATAGGTGAAACATGACAAATAAAAAATTAAAGAGTAAAACTTTGAAATCTTTTTTATTTTTTTTTTATTAAATCTTTAAAATTAGAAAGTAAAAAGTTACGAAATCAACAAACATAAAAGATCAGCATGGCCCAACAGTCAACTGATGCAAGTTCCTGCTCTGTACTGAACTACATATTCTTGTCTTTAATGACAAGATATATACAACTTTTCGACAATTCACCTCAGATAATGTGGAACCTCAGTTAAACGAGTCTCGGTTAATTGGGACTCTGCTGTATTTTATTCAAGAGGATTTCGTTTTATTGAGAGAGGTTGTGTTAGGTTAGGTTGGGTTAGGACTCCATTGTCAGGGAAGCAGGTAACATAGGCCTGATGTAGCCCAGTGGTCAGGAGCGAGAGTGCATAGCACACGTTCCTTGAGTAGACCGGGGTTCAAGCCCATGACTAACTAAATACGATAAATATTTGTATTGACGATTTATTGTAAACTCTACTGACTTGGTTGTCGTGCCGGAGTATAAACAGAAAATTTTTTTAACCCCTGACTTAGTGCAGTGAAGGGTTTGTAAAGGTAGGGTACCTGCGTGTACCTAGGTACATTACAATAAAGGTCATATTTATTTATTTATATTTGTAAATATGGATAGGTGGACTAGAACCATGGTATATCTGCTAGAACCATGTTATATCTGCTAGAAGCAACAGTTGATGTTACCCTTAGATTGTTATATTTTAAGGTGGTAAAGAGAACATTGTAGTATCAAACACACACAAACTAATGATTTGTTGGATAAGTACAGCCACTAAACTTACGTAAAGTCAAATTTCCGTAAGGAAATTTGACTTTACATAAGTGTTTGCTGGCTGTAACAAACTTAAAAAATTCGTGGAAACGTATTTTGCATCCCGTAGAAATAAATGGAGGTATCATGAAAATATCATAATGTGAACCCAAATAAAACATTGTTTTTTTTTTATTATTATAATTCATTCCAAGACCTTGGAAGTTGAAATGCTTGCTATATAACTAAGCTATTTTTATAATGGAAATTGCACTACACTTTCATCGTTATCACATGTTCTGTTATAAGAATCAATTTTGGATGCCTTTGTGACATTTTTCTAAAATGCATTTCTGGAGGTCAGTACCATAAAAAAAATAAAAACAATTTGCACTTTCCAGTTTATTGGGCTTTTCTGTTAGTGCATTTAATTATAAACAGGTAGTAAATGTGATCTTATTGCATTTGCAGTAATCCTGATGACTGTAATTGTGTGAGTGTTTATGTTATTATGGTGAAATGTGTTCGCTGAAATCTTCAATCATATAAAAAACAAATAAATTTTCAGAATCTTCTCTTCATTCCTATTTACTTATTACAATGATGAAGAGAAAGCAACCAATGGAAAGTGCAAGTGTTGGCAGTGCTAGGAAACGAAACAAAATTGATTTAGAAATGAAGATGATTAATTAAGAAGTATGAAGCAGGACAAAGTTTGTCATCTATTGCATGGAACTAGGTCTCGCTGCTTCATTGGATACTATTTATGAAGATAACATAAGTACGGGAAACCCCAAGCCAAGTTCATGGCAAGCAATGGGTGGTTTAATAGATTCAAGCATCACACTGGTTTCCAAAACATTAAAATATGCGGTGAAGTCGCCAGTGCTGATTCTGCAGCTGCAGAGAAATTTTGTGTTGGAAAAAATCCCTTCTAAATCTCTACTTCCTTAGTGTCATGCTTATCAACTGGAGAGTTAATTCCGGCAACAATGCTCGAAAAAGTAAAACTTGTTGACGTTATGCCTGTCTCCTCTCTCTTTTTTGTAATATGATAATTTTGAAATTTTTGTAATTTTGTACACTTTTGTAATTTTTCCTGCATATGAGATAAAAATAATTGAATAATTCTATTTACATGTTCGTCAAACATTTCTTTTTTGCTTCTATCAAATTCAGCCCGCATAGTTGTGAGTGCAAAATTTCCCTGAATGCTTATTTAGGGAAATTACGACTTACATAAAATTCGACTTGCAAAGCGTTCCGCGGAATGCAACCCTTGTGTTGCATTCCGGGAGTGTGTGTTGCCATCAGGGAGTGGCTGTATAAGGTGATGCTGAAAAAATTCTGCAAGTTTGGTCAAAGTAAAATTACATTAAAATTTGAATTTTTTTAAAGGATTATGCAAATTTCTGCTTATTTTCATTAATGCGTTGTCTATAGGGCGTTGCTAGTCTATGATGCAAAATAGAAATGTGAGGTAATAGCCTGTTTTCTGTAATATTCTACAACTTTTAATACAAAAACATAAATCAAACAAAGCTTCATCTCTAATAAAAATAGCATTATTTGCAGCATTTGGTGTTGTTGGTTTAGGTTCCGGAAAACAGTCATCTTATTAATTTGTGCACTGCAAAGAGGGGGCTGCATGACTTCCTGTGAAAATGGATGAATATTTGGTGCAAGTCTGGATACTGACTTGCTGTTTTTACTTTTTTTTTTACAACTTACTGATTTATATGCATATATTTTTAGAATATATACCACCTTTTAAACACATACTTAACCTTTTGACCAGGTAACCTCCTCTAAAGTTACAAGGATCTATTTTTAACCTTGTCTTGGTGCATAATACCTATTGACGTAAATGCTCCAGTAAAATCGTATACCAAACTATGCCTTCATAATGTGTGACTAGTGTATTTCAAAGCAAACTAAGTTTGCTCATAGCCATATAACAAAATAGGCTATCACAATAATTGTCAAAAGAATTAATTAAATGCTTTTAAATTAACTTTACTGTTAATTTAAAAGAAGCTTAACTATAGTTATGGTACTCAACGATACATTAAATAGCAATAAATTAAATAGTAGGAATGGCAAACAAGGAGACAAATACATTAGCTTATGCTGACACATTACATTCTCTGGAATGTATTTAGGGATGGTATTTGCTAGTTTTATTAGATTTGGAGTTTAAAAAAATCTGATGTAGATGTGTTTAGATACCTGATAAGCTTATGACCTTATAAAAGTTGCGTGATAATGTAGTGTTTGCACAGGCCATGTTATCTGGGCTGATTTAGTAGATAGTAGAACAGCTATTGTAATATTTTTCCATGTTAATTGTGTATATCTGGAACATTTGCATCTAGAAACTATGAGCTTTTGAAACACTAAATGCTAAAGTAAGGCATATTTGTATAATGTGTGTTTATAAACAAAGCCTGTATTATTGTTTTAAGATGCTGAAATAGTACATTCCAAACAGTTATTTGAGAAAGACCATTGTTCTTATGAAATAAAATAAATAAATAAATAAAAAAAAGGAAGGAATACAAGTATCCATAGGGAGATGTCTAATGTTATGGAGTTATCAAAGTTACATCTGAGAAGCTTTCTACAAGTTATTCTGGATATTGACTTGATGAAAAGTTCATCATTTACACAACAAGGTAGGAGACATCCTGTTTATCTTCTTTCTTGTATTCAAGAAATTCTGGGCAGTATATCTTGAACAGCTGGAGATGATTTTTTTCATTAGAACTGAATTTGGCTTTAAGCTATATTTTTCAGCTGTGAGAAATATTGCCCTGGGTTTATAAAGGATATTTTGCAAAAGAGAGATGGGTTTAATTTCTTTTTATCCTACAAGGAGCAGTTATTCTCTTATTGAATATTGTTTGATAAATCTCTTATGAAGGTAATTTGACTAGAGCAGAATTGCATGTGTTCTGGAAATATACACACCTGGGAAACATATTTTATGTAAATTCTAATGTATTTCCCATCATAAAATGAAGGGTGTGAGGGGGAAAATACTGCAAAGGGGAAAAACAAAAAAAAACTGTGGTTGAAGTTTTGTGATTATTTTCAGAGAATTGGGGATTTATCTGTTTGTAAAAATGTGCAAGACTAGATCATGTGAAAATTAAACTTATTTTTCTACCACTGGCAGGTCACTTTTTGGTCTTTCAAAACCAAAAATTGCAAGGCAACAAATTCAAGCTATATAGAGAATGCTCTCAATCACTTCCCATTATAGTTTATAGATAGTTGCCATAGCCTGGTGAGCTGTGTGAGGTCATCATGTAACAGTATGACACACTATCAATCAAACATCTTGTTTTTGATGGCATGTCAAACATCAGCTGTTAGGATTTGTTTTATTTTGTGAGTTGACTCTACACGTGAAATGGCACAACAACGATTCCCATGACTCAGCTGGCGTGAATATTACTCGGTACTTTCAAAATTTCTTTGGTTGTGGTGATGACTACGTTTTCACTGCATGCTATTACAGTTTTTCACTGGTTCAAAGTGCCTGCACCATGCCTCATCCAGAGGAGCCATTATGTGATCCAAGAAGTCATTCCTTCTTGATATGACATTAGGTGCTGCAAACATCATCCCAATCACAAATGTTTATCATTGAGACACTTTGGAGCCCACTTTATGGAGATCTTTTACTACATTTTGTCATGGATGATGGTATGGGTACCCCCACAACTAATGTCTAGTTCCCTGGACGTCAACACCCCTGATCTACCCTGGTGATGTTGACTGCACAATTTCTTCTGTGACAAATGTGTGAGCTCCTACTGGGCAAGGGACATCCTCTAAGTTGTTCTTCCAAACACCTGTTTGATTTAATCATTCATATGCTTTTGGGTGTAACATACTGTTGTCACCATACACCTTTTATATATGCCAGTGAATTTCTACTGGAGAGATGCCCTCCATTATAAAAGAACTGAATAACATTGTTGCAGTTGATTGGACACACTTATTACTGTGAATGTGATATTGTCTCTACTATATATCACTCCAGTGCATACAAGACAGCCCAGCCAAAATACAGCCATTTCCAAAGAAGGTTTGATACTTTTAAAAACACTGGGATGGTTATGTTCATACTGTTTGACTAACAATGACTATTGCTTTACCATTTTGTGTGTAGGGGTAAATTCCCTGCAAAATGACAGTAATTGTTGGCATTGTTATAAGACATATTGATGAAATGTTGAACTATTCATATAGATACAAACATAATTATATTACTCTTTCAGCATGTAAGACCCACCGCAGTCACAGTGGGTCATGAATTTTTTGTGGTAGCATACAGGCTTGAATTCACAACTTTTCTTGTGGCCAACCATATACACTATTCATAACTGTTAAATTTTGAAATGTCTGTGGGAATTTTATTTTATAGCAGGCTGAAGGTTTAAGAGTAACAGTAATAATAGAACTGGATATATGAACCACTTCATATATTACAAAACAAAAAAAAAAAAAAAAAAGACATATCAGACTTATGTTCAAGTTTGCCTTTGTATCATCTGCAAACTTGGACATTAAGCCTGATATGCCTTCAGTCAGTATCATTAGTAAATATAGAGAACAACAATGTGTTTCCCCCTTCACTGAAATCTGCTCTTCATTTCTAAATCTAAACTTAGTCTCACCTGCGTGTGTCGTGTTAATTCCAACACTGACAAAAGAATGTCAGTGTACAGAAAGAGAGTGAATTTTAGTGTAAAAGATAAGTTACGAATTATAGAAACGTGCGATAAATTAAACTTAGGCAATATGTCTCAAAGGGAAGCGGCAGTAAAATTAGGAGTGCCTCAGTCATCTTTATCAAAATTATTAAAATCACGTCACACATTAAACACTAATGTGATTAGTGAAACCAGAAAAAGGAAGCGTGAAGGGATAAGCCAAACAGTAGATGAAGCTCTTTGTTTGGTTCAAACAGGCCAGCTCATTTAATGCACCAATCAATTGTAGCATTCTTCTTCAAAAAGATAATGATTTTGCTGAAAAACTACACAAAGAGTTTAAGGCAACGGACGGATGGCTGACAAGATGGAAGGAGATGCATGATATTGTTTACAAAAAAGTTCATAGAGAAAAACAGGATTCTGATGGTTCTGCAGCTGACACCTGGTTGAAAACCTCTTGGCAAACTGTGAATCACTTATAATCCTGAAGACATTTTTAATACAGATGAAAGAGGGTTGTATTACAAGGCTATCCCAGACCATTGCGTGATTTTTAAAAATTCCTCTGCATAAGCAGGAAAGAAGGTCAAAGACAGGATTACAGTTCTTTTAACATGCAACATGATGGGAACAATCAATATGAAGCTGTTAGTTATAGGCAAGAGTAAATTGCCTAGATATTTTAAAGGAGTAAAACAGCTGCCTGTTGAATATGTCAATAATGCCAACATTTGGATGACAGCTTCTTAATTTGAAGATTATCTTCATTGATGGGATTTGCAATTGGATAAGAAAAACAAAAAAAAAATTACATTGGTTTTGGACAACTGCCCAGCTCATCCAAAGTTGACTTTCAAAAACATTGAATTAGTTTTTCTACCTTCAAATTCCACATCACTGATTCAGCCTCTCGACCAGGGAATAATAAAAACCTTTAAGACCTTTTATAGATCTGATATATAGCATCAGCCAAAAACAAAAAAAAAAAAAAAAACCTTCCCATTTCACACATCTGGTCACTCCGAATATTTGTCTAGTTCAGCCTTAAATTTATTTAAGCTATCAATTTCCACAGCAAAACAGATGGCAATCAACTACCTGCTGGCTAAAGGCAAACTTCCGCACATCTATTCTACAACTGTCTTTCCTTAATTTGAATCTATGCCCCCTCTGGTTCTTAATCTGAGCAAGCGGAAGTATCCTGTCAGCATTGAGCCTGCTCAAACCATTCAAGGCCTTATACACCTTGATCAGATCACCTCGCAGGTGCCTAGTCTCCAGATGCTGCAACTTGCAGAACTTAAGCCTTTTTTTGTAAGCGCGCCCCTTTGTTCCTCTCACCAATCCTGTTGCCCTTCTCTGTACTCGTTTTAGCAACTCTACATCCTTCCTAAAATGAGGCCTCCAGACCTGTATACTTTGAACTATGTTTTCGTCAACACCTCACTTAATTTCGGTTTTTTTCTTAACAAAACTAGTCATTCTCTGCTAGCAAAATTCCTATATATATCATTGACAAAACTCCATGACCTGCTCTGGCAGCCCATCTGCACTGCTCAGAGAGCTTCATATCTGACTGTGCAATTACCCCCAGGTCTTTTTCATTCTCCACCTCCCTGAGTGTAGTACCACACAGTTGGTATGTTTCTCTTGGGTTACTGCTACCCATATGGAGTAGTTTGCATTTGTCAATATTAAACTTCAGTTGCCACTTCTCAGCTCATCTGCCTAACTTTTCTGGATCCTGTTGCAGTAGCATACTGTCTTTACTGTCATTAACAATCCTTCCAACCTTTGTATCAGCTGCAAACTTGGACATTAAGCCTGATATATATGTTTATCGATATCATTGATAAATACACAAAACAAGAATGGACCCAGCATCAAACCCTTGGGAACTCTGCTAATAATATTACTCCACTTAGAGCAGTGTCCATTTATTACTACTCCCTGCCATCTCTCCCACTCAACCATCCCTTTATCCATTGCATTAACTTGTCCTTAATGCCATACTGCTCCAGTTTGTACAGCAGTCGCCGACCGGGCTAGTCAGGTAGGTAAAGTGACTGCCTGGCAACCCAAAGGTCGCAGGTTCGATTCCCGCCTTGGGCTTGGATCACAGTAAAATGCAAACACTTTGGGAGGTGCAATATGGCCATAGAAGCTGATGCGCCAACAACTAAAAAAAAAAAAAAAAAACTTGTACAGCAGTCTTCCATGTGCAACAGTATCAAAGGCTTTTCTAAGATCAAAATATATGACATCAAAGTTATTCTTTGTGACCACATCGTAGTATCCATTCAAATTGGTCAGACAAGACTTCCGCTTAACAAACCCATGCTGTGTCTGATCTATTACTGCTCTCTTGTCTAGGTGATCCTGTATCACCTCTTTAACCAGTGACTCCATTATTTTCCCCAGAAGAGAAGTTAAACTGACAGGTCTATAATTATTTGTGTCACCCTTTGATGAACTCCTTTATGAATTGGGGATATATTTGCACATCTCCAGTCCATGGGGACCTTCCCTGACTCTCATAATTATGGCTAAGTGTTTGCTTACTTCCCTTGCTGCCTCCTTCATTATAACTGGATAGATTCTAACTGCCCCAGGTGCCTTTTTATGTTTAACTTCAACAATTTCTCTTCCACTTTTTTCTCAGTTATTACAAAATCACTTAGCTTCCTGTTAGGTTTGATAAACTTCTGGCATTTCCCTCCTTGAATAACTCCTCATGTGTGAATGTAGATGCAAAATACTCATTCAGTTTACCAGCTACTTGAGCAGGATCATCAAGTCACTGTCACCTAGTGGTTTCTTAATCTCCAAATTCTTAATGCATGAATAATCACTGCTGATAATCAGATCAAGGGTATTACTCTACTCCTCCATATCAGTTTCTTTGGAGGAGAGCCCTCCATACAGATATTCAGTTCCAGGAAGGGTCATTAAAACGTGGCATGCAACTGAATGTGCGTGACATGCCGGTGCTCTGCTCTGCCTTGTCGTCTGTCTCGCACTACAATAATTTTGGCTCTAATGGCAGCAAAATGACTGAATGTCGTCTGCTAGAGAATGCGCAAAATTCAACTTGGCAAATTTTTATTCAGAATGTGATTTCTAGTTTTCTGATTTATGTTTTTAATTCTTTAATTTCATTCAATTTTTAGCTATTTTATTTTCGTGGAATGGCCGCGGAGCACAGGTTGGGAACCACTGCTCTAATAAATCCACAAAGTCTTGCTAGCGTGCGAGTGACCAATCCACAAGTTCCAGTCAATATCTGGAAAGTTAAAATCCCCCATTACAAGACACTCTGATTTACTGGCCCATTCTATTTCTCTGTACAACTTGTACCCATCAATTGTACTCTGATGAGCACAATTGCCTATAACATACTCCTCTCATTTTCCCTTTCCCAGTGTTTATGTCACACCAAACAGACTCAACATTGCACTGTCCACCTGTGTCAACTGGATGCACTTCCTTAGATTTTGTGTTTTTTAACTAACAGCATAACCCCTTCTTACTCTGTCTGTCCTTTCTGTACACACCAAATTCCAATTCTGCACTGCTTATATCTGTGTGACACCTGTCTCTGATATCCGAACAGTATCTGCCTTTGATGTCTTGATCAGCACTTCAAATTCATCAATTTTTTTTACTATACTTCTAGCAAGTATACATGCACTTGTTCTTACTCTTAGTTATCCTAACACAGCCCATGTATTTACTTGTTCCATGATGACTCCCAGCAGCTCCTGAAGATAGGATCCTGTATGGCCTGGGATCCAGATTCTGCTAGATCACAGGCAACACAGGAATAACTGGAAATGAAAGAGCTGACAAAGCAGCATGAGGAGCTGCCACCTCTGACTATGCCTTTCACTCAATATCGATACCGATTACACTCAATACCATATACCGATTACAAGTCCTTAATCCACCAAAGCAGTTCAAAACAATGGCAACAACACTGGCAAGGTCAAACTAACAACAAACTTTGTGTAATTAGACAAACACTTCTACCATGGACTATGAGCTGCCCATCCAACAGACACGAAGAAGTGAACCTTGCTCGACTGTGAATTGTGCATACACATATGACTCAATCTTACCTACTCAGAGGTGAAGACCCTCCTCAATACCAAAACTGTCAAGTTCTGCTCACCATACATCACTTCATGGTGAACTGTCCAAGATTTTATAGAGAACATCTAAGAGCTTTTCAAACAATAATGGATGCAAAAAAACAACCTAATGCTTAAAACAATTTTAGATGATCGGCCAAATATTAACACCATTTTCTTTTTCCTTAATCGGATACTCTCAAAACATATAAAAATTAATAGCATACAATTTATGAAAAAGCTACATAATTCTAAAGCAAAATCTTGGCTTCCTTCTAAACGACATCGGGAAAAGTGAAAAATGTTGAAATAGGAAAATCTCCTAACCTAGATTAGTTGCATTATAGCCTAAGCTTGTCTTGTGCCAATAGCTCTCAAACAACAACAACAACCCTATGCAGTTCAGTTCTATCAATCAAACAAATGACTAGTTGAAATGTAATGTTCAAAAGTTATTTATTTTCAGATTTACAAGAGCTAATATATAAAACAGCATGACAAAACAGTTTAAAAGTTCTGATGCAATATTTCTTTCTTGAAGAAATATCTAAAAAGCCTTCCATCTGGATATTTGACAATGTTTTTTACTTTGAATTTCTTGTTTGTCCTTTTGCAGGTAGGCAGAGATGCAGCATCCAAAATATCTGCAGAAATCTCTTCCAGCAAAATACATTCTTGAAAAATTTAATCCTGTCTAATCTTCAGATCACTATTTCTTTATATCAATTTTCTAATTTAGTCCCATGTTGTTAATAACTCCCAAAAGTTCCTGTGAAACCATTTAGTGAATCCAAAACCTAGTCATTCCATATGGAACAGTCGGAAATTGTCTTATTTGTAAGTTTCCTTTTTACCCCTCAATTTCTCAGTTTTTTTCCATCAGAAAATCCTTTTACTAGATCTTGGCGGCAAGTCTAAATACTTCACTTATGGTACTGCATATGGGAAGCAGTAACCCCAGAGTAACGTATCAGTTTGGTGGTACAACACTGACAGTGGTGGAGAGTGAAAAGGACCTGGGGGTAATTGTGCAGGCAGATATGAAGTTTTCTGAGCAGTGTAGATGGTCTGCTCATGGTGTCTTGTCAATGACATACAGGAATTTTTCTAGCTGGGATAAGGAGATGATTATCCCCTTGTATAAGGCAATGGTCATGCCACACCTTGATTACTGTTTACAGGTCTGGAGGCCTCATTTTAAGAAGGATGTAGAGCTGTTGGAACGAGTACAGAGAAGAGTAACAAGATTAGTGAATGGAACAAAGGGTTGCTCTTACGAAGAAAGGTTTAAATTTTGCAAATTACAGTGTCTGGAGACTAGGCACCTGCAAGGTGATCTGATTGAGGTGTATAAAGCCTTGAATGGTTTGAGCATGCTCAATGCTGATGGGATTCTTCCTCTTGCTCAAAATAATCACCAGAGAGGGCATAAATTCAAATTGAGGAAAGACAGTTGTGTGATAGATGTGCGGTAGTTTGCCTTTAGCTAGTGGATGGTTGATTACTGGAACAAACTTCCATCTGTCGTTGAAGTTGATAGCTTAAACAGATTCAAGGCAGAACTAGACAAACATTTGGAACGAGTGAGTGGATGAAATGAGAAGTGTGTGTGTGTGTGTGTGTGTGTGTGGGTTTTTTTTTTTTTTTTGGGTGATGCAATATAAGCTTGCTTTCTTGCATCATGTGCCCTTTCTAATGCTAATGCTATTTATTCGTCCGTGCTGATCACACCTGCTGTTCATATGAGAGAATCAAATGCTAGTATGCATTTACTTTTAAGGGAATACTAATAGCATATCTTTGTAACCCCTGGAAGCAGTAGCCTTTCTTCTTGAACTGTATCTGTGATATGCAAATTTCTAATTTTGATTTGAATGAGACAAAAAAAATCCATTCACTCTCTCCTAAAATTTTTCAGAGTAATTTCGCCATACAGGATAATTCAAAAGTAGCTTCATAACTGTGTGTATTTTGAACTTAGTAAAGCATACCAAGCTTTGAAGGAAAGCCACAGTCTTGGAGTTTTAATGGTGACTATAGCATCCCAGCGTGAATACCAGGAGTCATATGTTCAAGCAGAAGTTAATATCCAGCCACACCAATCCAAACATGTTAGTCACATGATCAGTAAAAACTTAGATTCTGTTCTTTGATTTATGTAAACTTGGTCTAATGATGACTGATAAACATGATCCTTAATAAACCTCCAGAGTTAGTGGGGAGTTTAAAATACACGTCAGATTTTTCAGAATCATGAAACTACTTTTAATTACCATGTACATGTCATTATTGAAAAGAATTACCAAGGAAGATGGAATTTAATTCTCAAAATATTGTTTGAGTTACATTGATATTTAATTCATTTATTTATTTTGAGAGTTAATGTATTTTTGTGAACTCGTTAAAAAAAAGTAGAATTATTTGTGCAGCCCAATTCATTAATTTTTAGTAATTAATTTTGATTAGTTGGTATCTACCTAGTATCCTTTCTGATATTTCTGTTTGTGTTTTCACTTTATGATTGCTATTTTAATTGTACGTGCTATCAGTTGTTTCTCCCCTCCTCACTTGCAGAACCTTTCTTTGTTTCTCATTCCTTCATTATGATCTTTCATTCAGACTTTTCTTGTAGTTTTCTCTTTTTTTCTCATAGAATAAACATTATTTTAGATCATGTTTCTTGTTTGGGTTTTCTTAATATCATTTTGTAGGAAATCATGCAGTTATGTATGGTTTTCTTAATATCACTTTGCCTTACTTACAGGTAAGGCCGATTGAAATATTTAAAATTATTCTAATTTTGTAGAAGTGGTAGGGCAGTTCACTTTATGTCTAGGAGCTGGTGTCTGTAGTTGTCAGTTACTGGTGTCATGTGCTGGGTTACACTAGAGTGTGTTTAGTGGGTGGTTGAAATTTCAGTTAGGTATCTCTTCACGTAGTGTATGTATCTCTTCAGTGTTATTTATAGGGTTTGGCTGTGCAGCAGAAGTCAATTGCATAAACAGTTCATAGACAAGTGTTAAATTTTGAACAGGTTTCTATTGAAATTTTATATTATTACAGTGAACTTTCAGATAAGTTCACCTTTTGAAAGAGGTAACCATGGATGTTTTTTATGGTCCTGACCTCCAGAAATGTGCTTTAGAAAAATATCATAAAAGCATTTAAAATTGATTCTTCTAACAGAACATATGATAATGATGAAAGTGTAGTGCATTTCAATGATTTGAATTGGTAACTAATGCAATTTACGGTGCCTCCATAGCCAGGTGGGAGGAGCAGCAGTACGTAGCACACGCTTCTTGATTAGACCGGGGTTCAAGCCCATCACCACCAAATACGGAGGATGCGGAAAGGTCAGAGAATGACCACCGCATATCCTGGAGCAATATGGCCTTAGTTGCTAATGCTCCTAAAAACCAAACAACAATAACAACAATACAATTTACAAACCACGCTCACAACCTTTTATATGGCCTTAAGGTCATGCTCGTGACCTTAAAAATTAACATTTTAGAGAGATAAATAGCTTAGTAAGGTTAGTTATACAGCGAAAATTTCAACTTCCGAGCTGTTGAAACGAATTACCAAAAAACAATGTGTTATTGGATTCACATTATGATGTTTTAACGATACGATGGTGTCTGTGGAACTGATTAATATCGTAAAGCGGGATACACTGTATTTTGTATAGCTACGCACATGATTTGGAATGCGGTATTTATGAATGTTTAGCATTCATTTTTTGCAATTAATGTTCATATTTTTGATTTTGTTGATACTTGATTCTTGGGTGGGGGGGGTTAACTCGTAAAGCGAGAACTGCCTGTATTTGGCCCTTTCAGAAAGATTTCATGGCCATCCCAAATTCATTAAAATCAGATCAGTACAAATCTGGCAGTTATTATTTCTTTGTCCGTCCACTTCAAGTAATAACTCAATTTCTAGTAGGCGGATTTTCATGAAAATATATATTTTGAGCCATCCCATATTTCCTTAAAATCAGACCAGTAGAAATCTGGCAATTATTATTTTATGTCTTCTATCTGTCTGCTTGTAATAACTTGACTCTCAGTGGGATTTTCATGAAATTTTATACTTTGCTCTTTTGGAATGGTTTGTTCAGCCTTTTGAAATTTTATTAAAATTTGAACTAATAGAAATCTGGCAATTATGGTTTCTTCTTTCATATATATCACATAAGCTGATTTTTGGTTAACCAAAAATATGTTGTATATTGTAGCTGAAGCACTGGATATTATGTTTGTTGCCATGCACTGATTGGAGGAATGAATGAATATGGCAGATGCACAGAAATGAAATGTTGTCAGTTCACACATAAAAGTTGTTGCATTTTGCTCTTTTTTCTGTTATAAATCATGAATTTTTACTATTTGTGAAAAGATTTTAGAAATTTACATACTGTGTACATTAACTAACTTAATTTATATTATTATTTTGCATCTTGTGGTGTATTACAGTGAAATCTGCATTAAGAACTACTGATTACTTTTTTAATTTAGTTATTTCTCCTCTTTCTTTTAAAATATTACACCGTGACATTTATTACTCTGCACAGTAAACTGTAAAGAAAGTGGTAAGTATATACAGTACTCTTCTATATAGAAGGTCTCAAAACCAAAACTTACATTCATGAGTGATGATGTGACATCGCTTTTATTGATGCTACATGTGAACATGAATTAAATTCAGACATTAAAAGTAAAAATCACTCACAAGATTTTGAGTCATATGATGAAGACAATGTAAACACATTGTAATGAATGCTGCAGGCAGATTGGTGCCTCTGTAGCCAGGTGGAAAGGAGCAGCAATGCGTAGCACACGCTTCTTGATTAGACCGGGGTTCAAGCCCGTCACCACGAAATACGGAGGATGCATAAAGGTCAGGGAATGACCACCGCATATCTCAGAGCAATATGGCCTTAGTTGCTAATGCTCGTAAAAACCAAATAACAAACAAACAAGCAGGCAGATTGTGGCTCAGCATAGTGATGTGAGGCTTGCTGATGAATGCTGAGAATGTGTGAGTGTTAGTTACTAGCAGAAGTGGCAGGTGCAGCGTAGACAGGTCAGCTGCCCCAGGTACAAACCTTGTTAAAGGCACCTGGAATTGGAGTCTGGCCTGCCTACAGGAAAAGCAGGCTAGTATGGTGATGTTTGTCCAGGATCCCTTGCTAGTTCACAATGCCTCTAGTTGCTAAACTGTGTTTTGAACTCATAATAGAAAAAATACACTCATTTAGATTTAGCCCCAACATTATGACAACCCATAAGCAAACAGCTTTCTAAACAATAAAGCTAAAAACTGAAAATGTGAATATAAATACCTATGGACAACATCTCTGGTGAGGATAGAGCATTTAATAATTTTATTCAATGAGATGAGGGACTATAGCTGCTCATCTCAGATATTTCTGAGTTGAAAAGTTTTCAAAACACAGTATTCTTCCTTTTACATTTTTTTCGGTATATTTTTGATATGTTTTCTTTGTATAAGTTGCAAAACCTCCATTTCCACCCATTAGCTATTTCTTTTCATTTCAGTCTCTGAGAGATTTTGTCTAGTAAAGGATTCATATCATCTTGCTGGTTACATTGAGTTTTTCACTTCTGATATTCTCTTATAGTCAGATACATAATTTATTTAGGATAAATTTGTCTGAAGGGACACTTACCATCTCATTTTATGAGAGAAAGTAATGATGTCATCACATGAGAGTTATCGTGTGATGACTTATATCTTGCCACAGTATCAAAAGCTTTCCTAAAATCCAAGTATATGATATCAAAATTATTCTTTGCATCCAGTTCCTTTGTGGCCACATCATAGTATCAAATCAAATTTGTCAGACAAGATTTCCCCTTAACAAACCCATGCTGTGTCTCAACTATAACTGCAGTTTTGTCCAGATGATCCTGCATCACTTCCTTAACCAGTGACTCCATTATTTTCCCTGGAACAGAAGTTAGACTAACAGGTCTGTAATTACTCGTGTCACCCTTTGATCCCCCTTTGTGAATTGGGGACACATTTGCACATCTCCAGTCCATGGGACCTCCACTGAGTCCAAAGAATCTTTCATAATTATGGCTACAGGTTTACTGCCTCCTTTAATATAACTGGATAGATTCCATCCACCCCAGGTGCCTTCCTTATGTTTAACTTCAACAATTTCTCCTCCACTTTGCTCTCAGTGATTACAAAATCTCTTAGCTCCCTGTTAGATTTTGATAAACTTCTGACATTCCCCTCCTTGAATAACTCCTCTTCTGTGAATGTAGATGCAGCTACCTGAGCGTTATCATCAATGCCATCTATGTTAAGTGGACCAATCTGATTCATCCCTTTCCTTCTAGAGGTTTATAAGTAAAGAACTCTTTGCTGTTTTTCTTTGCATCCTTTGCCAAAGATTTCTCATAATCTGCCTGACCTCCTTTGTGACTTGATTACAGACTAGCTTATATCTGCCATAGGCTTCTGTGTCACCTGATAATTTATATGCATCCCATGCATTTTTCTTCTCTGCCATGAGCCTCATTAATTCATCTGACATCCATTTAGGCCTAATCCTTCAGTTTGTTTGAACCAATCATTTTTCTTTGCTTGGGTCATTAGGTGGCACCACCCTTGCCTCTGCCATGACAGGGCTGGTAACCTGGGAGAAAAAGGAAATCATCTAGAGCCAAAAAAGAGAATAGCATGAAAAAACTCACAGACTAATATCTCTTGGCTGCCAGATACATCTAGACATCTAAGAAAAAGATATGACCACCATAGGAACAGCCAAATATCAGAAACATATCCAGTTCCAACTTTCTTGATCATGCACTGCAATTGTTCAAATCCTATTGGAAAGCATAGCTGGATCTCCCAAGTCTGTAAAAAAACACTCAGGTCAGAAGACATCCTCATTTGAGACCCACTACAAAACATTCACAGCAGCTTTTGAATATTAACCTTTTTCCTGGACTACCAGTAACTGTGACATCCCACAGGTTGCAGCACCTCTAAAGGAAGGTGTGATTTCAGACTGAAATCGGTTAGATGTGTCTTAAGAGGAGACCTTAGAAGAACTTAAATAACAAATAGTAATTCAAGTTAGAAGAATCTCCACCGAAAAGATGTTCTCACTCTGACACAAAATCTTTCTTGACCTACACACTGCAATGTCTAACCATATATTCTGATGTCATAAATATGAACATTCCCAGACGGCTCGTCTGGGAACCCCAATTTGTGCTGTGTGATTCAGTAGAGCACATCTGTGAAGCCTGTACTGCTCACAATTTGGACATAATGTACCAGTTTGTCCAAATTGCAAAAATACTACCCTGCTTATGACCATTGGAAAAGGAAAAAACTTATTTTCATAATGTTTTATAAAGATCATAATGTTTTCTACCTGGAAGCAGAACACATTATCTCACCACTAACCTATGCGAACACATATGCCCAAATCACAAAGACATACCAGTGAACTGAATTTCAGACTGAACTAAGAACACTGATAGGCAAAAAAAAAAAAAAATTTTTTTTTTTTTTTGCTCCCTGTTAAAATGATATACAATCCTTGTAGATTTGACAATGCTGAATTCAAATATGGCAACCACGTTGCTGTAACACCCACCAATTTTAAGGGAGAAGGGATTAAAGTCAAAAATAAGTTTCTAGTAAAAAAGATTTCATATATTTTAAGAAAATGTTATGTACAGTACTAAATATTGAAAAATGGGTCTATTAACCTTATTCTATTTACAAGAATGTTTATCTGATAACAAAACACATTTTGTCATTTTTTGCCTTTTATAATCATCCATTGGTGTCTCCTGTATGAGATTCCAACAGTAGTCTGACAACATGTTTGGACTCCATTTCCCCTGGTATCTTTTTTTCATTTGAGAAATATCTTGGTGAACATATGAAACGATTCACAGAAGTGGCTTAGTTAGCATGCCTTTCACGACCCACTGAAAGGCATTTCACTGTGTTCATCAGAGATGCTTCCAAGTTTTCAGGAAAAAGGTCTAAATGGGAATGTAAGAAATGAAGCTTTAATGACATGTTGCATCCCAACTCTCCGTATGCTGAAATTAGCTCATCCACAATTTCACTGTAATTTTGTGATATCTCATTGCCTAAAAAAGTTTTGGCAGATGTTTTCAAATGCCTTCCAGGCTCTTATTTCTGTAGCATTCAAGTTTTTAGTGAATTTCTCATCTTGGGATAACAGTTTGATTTTGAGGACCGACAAAAATTCCATCTTTAATCTTGGCCTCACTGATCCAAGGAAACTTTTGCCTCAAACATGAAAATCCTCCTTTTTTTGTCCATCACTTTCACAAATATTTTTTTTATCAAACCTAGCTTGATGTGCAATGGGGGTAAATAGATTTTTGACTTATCTACCAAAGGAGGATGTACTACATTTTTCTGGCCTGGCATAGTTTCTGAATGGTCTGCCCATTTTTTACCCTGTAGTGGCAATCCTTCGCTCGGCTGTCCTGCTTGCATAAAAAGCAGCAGTATTTAGTGTATCCACCTTGCAGCCCAATCAGCAAAGCTACCACTTTTAGATATTCCATTTGTATCCTTGATAGCATATTTTTTGCAAAAGAACCTGTAGGTTCTTGTACATTTCCTTCATGTGAACTGCATGGACCAGTGGTATAGATGGATAGTTATTTCCATTATGGAGTAAAACTGCTTTCAAATTGACCTTGGATGAATCAATGAAAAGCCTCCACTGCTTGGGGACGTGCTCCAGATGTAAATCTTGGACATTGTTACAATAAGCCAAAGCACCATCCATGGAGTAATAGGTCGTTATGTTAAATTGCCTCTTCCTATAAAAAAGACCTCTTCCTTGACACCCTTTTCGAGAAGATTTCACTGCTGGAGCCATGATCCTAGTAACTGAGCCTTGGTTTTGGAGAGGTCTGAATCTCTGACCAAATCTTTCTATTCTACCTGAGTGGTTAGATGTGGCTTTTCAGTATCAAGAGTTGAAAAGTCTGGATCTGTACGTCTTCTGGAGACTCCTTTCCGATCCTGAATCAGAATTAAGTCCATAAGTTTCTGGTGGCTTTGACACTGGTATTGTATCATCTGACTTGATTAAATAATACAAAGGTTTTTCACATAACAGAAAATGAGAAAAAGCAGTATGTACTGGAACTTAAGAACAAGTTTGAGCTTCTGAAGACCTGAGTTCGTGGATAGTAAATGGATGGCCATTTCACAAAACAGAAGGATTTGGAAAGTTGCTAGAGAGGCCTTCATCCTGTAGTGGATTGAAAATGGCTGATGATGATTGTATCATCATGAGGAACCGACCTTAGAGCAGAAGGTATGTTGAGATACTCTACTTTATGCTTGCATTTCCCAGAAAAACCAGAAATATTGGTTGTGCAAAAGTAACAATTTATGTGGTCTCGAGGGTCCCACCATATCACTGGAACAACAAGAGGCATTGATTTATGACTACCTCTAAGCTAACCTGTTAATGTCCTTGAACATGAGCGACAGGAAATTTTTGGAACCCATACTTTATCTTGATCTCCAACTTTACATTGAAAATAGAGTTCATAGGCTTTTCTCACAAGTTGTGACAGTGGCTTCCACTGCCATTTTAATACCACATTCTCTGCAAATGTAGCAAAAGTTATCAGGCTTATTTCAGTAAGAATGCAACATATTGTACGATTGAGGTATATGCACATAAGAACACAATTAAGAAATTGTAGATTTTTATTTCTAATTTAAACACAGTTCACAGTTTACACTTATGCACACAATGCTTGTTTACAAACACTAGTTCACTAAAACACTTGTTCAGTTTGTTCACCACTCGCTCTCTAAAAGACACTTTTTAAAATACAAAAAGGTTTCTTGGTTCAGAACTCACTTGTGTATACTGATAGAGAAGTTTCTAGAGAGCTCTGGCGAATTTTCTAGAACTTTCCAGAAACATCCTGACATTTCTTCTGATTGTAACAATATTCTAAAACGTTCTGAAACATTCTCGAATGTTCTAAAAAAAATAAAATAAATAAATAGATAAAAAAGATGATTAAATCAGCTACGAGTTTTGGTTTTCGGTCATTAACCTATGATATATGAAAACTGAGGGTGATGAGAACTTTTTAAATGCATATCTGAGTTTTTGAACATATTTTCTACGAGAATCTGTCAAAATTATTTCAGGGAGGAAATTGATGCCGGCCAGTGTAATACCCACAAAGAGTCTCAAATTACATAAAATCCCTGTTGAGTACAACACAAACTCAATAAGTTAATATGCTATTTTCTATGTCACCTGAAAACTTTCCCTCCCCTAACCAAGGATACAAGGAAATACACAGAAAAACTTCCAGTCACAAACAGATAATAGATGCAGACAATCCTTTCCTACAAATTTTTGTTGAGGAGGACATGGATGTAGGAAAGCAATTCTTTCCAAAAAAAAAAACAAAAACAAGAGTGAAAAGCACAAAATCTCAACACCTTGGAAATGCTCCGAAACTTTAAATAATAAACACACTATTTCAGTGGAATTTCAATGGTTTCCTGGGCAGTATTGATGGCCTATATGATCTTGCCTAAAAATATGCACAAATATGCCTCTGCCTCCAAGAGACATTTGAAACTACAGAATACATCAAAACTGTGTCAGTATACATTAGAACAGTGCAGCTGTTCTAACAATCACGCATGTTCCGGCTAAACATATTTTACTGAACTCTTCCCTTGAGACACCAGTCTAAATAACTATTGACATACATATTAGAGTGTCCCTTATATAATAAAATTGTGCAACTGCCTGCCCACGCCTTTCAACGTCCTGGTAGATATAAATGGTCACCACACTGTGGGATAATTATCAGAGATCAAAGAGGAAAACAAATTGTAAAATTCTTGGACAATAGCAACCTTCTTGTCCTCATTGATTGGTCACTTATGTACATTGACTTGTCTTCCAGAACAAACAACGCAAAAGACTTGACTATCTGATCAGCAGCACTATATCCTATTCTAAAGTGGAAGATTACCAATGATTCACTACACAGCTACCATTTTCCTATAATAATTGAATTACTCGATAAATCACTCGATGAAAAATCTTACTAGGGTGACAAGAGTCACCCTAGTAAGATTTTTTGCTGGCTCTTCAAGGAAACAGATTGGCAAATGTATAAAAAATTAGCTACACTTGATCCATAAAGCCTCTTGGAGGCAGAGGCAAGTAATCCAATAGTCTTCAATTGATGAAACGGTTGAATATTGTCACAAAAAAGATATTGTACGTAGCAGAATGGGATGCTAGCAGGTCAGCTTTATCCTTGGCCGAAGTGACAACAGAACCATCTGGTTTGGACATAGGTGGGAACAGAGATGGGCAAAAGTTGTGGCCAGTAGCTTTGGCAAGAGACCAGAATGCTCGACTACCATTAGTGCAAGGAGCAAGTTTTCTACTCTTAGCCTGTTCAAACTCTAGTTTGGACTGATTAATAACTGCTTTACAATTGTTGCGAGCTTTGGTGTAGGCAGAAAATGAAACTGAAGAATTAGAAACAAGCAATTACGGTATGCAATGTTCTTCTCTTGAACAGCCTTAGCACATCTGTTGGAAAACAAGGAAAACCAATAATTTCACTGACATGATCTGAGCAAACGTTGACATCAGAAGTTTTGAAACAGTAATCCGACCAAGGAAAAGAACAAAAGAAATCTTGCAGGTCATCCCATTTTGCATTCTTGTAATTCCAAACAATATGAGGTTGGGAATAACCATGAGATAAAGGCTCCATTGGAGAAGAGACCATCACCAATTTGTGATCTGAGGTGCCTAAAGGACCTCTCACTTCTACCGTGTATTTAGAAGGGTTGTTTGTGAGAAAAAGATCAGGTTTGTTGGCTGTATGGTTAGGATTGTCCGGTATTCTTGTAGGTAAATGAACAATCTATGCGAGGTCATTAGTAACTGCAAAAGCCTCAGCATCTCGACCAGCTGGGTCCGTGTGACTAGAAAACGGAATCCAGCTTCCTTTGTGAACATTAAAATCACCAAGGAAAATTACTTCACTGTTAGGAAAGTTGGACTGGAGAAAGTCAAGTTGCAAAGAGAGGAAGTCAAAGAGCTCCAAGTGATTAGTGGAATTGGGAGAAATGGTAGAGACAACAGATGAATTTGTCACAATGAGGTAGAGAGATTTTAAGCCAGAGAAGATCGAAAAGAGGAGATTTCAAATTACCAAGTCTCTGACAGGGAATATCGGAACAGTCATATGCACAAATACCACCTTTGAGGCAAAATGAATCATACAGCGAATAAGTTTGGCAACTGAGATGAGCAGTAGTTGAATCAACCGATAACTGAGATTCTGTCAGAAAAAGTACATGAGGTTTGGCAGACTGCAAGTGGAAATGGACATCGTTGAGATTAGAATTGAGACCACGTATATTTGTGAAATGAATTAGGAAGTGTTTGAGAGGTTTAGATCTTTTCGCAGATAAGCTTACTCTATTAGTTTCTTTCCATTATAATTCCTATATAATTCTTTCCATTCTTTGCTGTGTAGTTTTCAGCTTCTCTTCCATTCTTTTGGTGAATACCCAAGTTTCACTTCCATAAGTCATGGTGGGGAATATACATTGGTTCATTATTTTATGTTTCAGACAAATTGGGATATTGCTCCTCAGTATATATCTGTATTTCCTGAATGCTATCCATTTGAAATTTATTCTTCTCTTGACTTCCAACCATTTATCATTGTTATAGCTAATGACTTGTCCAAGATAGTATATGAATCCACCTTTTCAATTTCTACTCCTTCAACGATTATATCCCTTTCTGTGGCATACTTGTTCATCATTACTTTTGTTTTAGTCATATTCATATTTTGTCCAAAATCCTTACTAACTCTGCATAACTGATTAAGGTTTTCCTCTAATTCTTCAGGATTGTGGCTTATGATCACAATGTCATCTGCTAGTCATAAATAGTTTTGGTACTCTCCATTCACGTTGACTCCTTTCTGCAACCAGTCTAATCTTCTGAAAGCTTCCTCAAGGGCAGTGGCTCACTATGGCCATAGATGCCGATGCACTTAATAAATCCCTAAACAAACCTCAAGGGCAGCAGTAAACAACTTTGGAGATGTTGTGTCTCCTTGTCAAACTCCTTTCTCAATTTTAAATTTGCTACTATCTTTTTCTAGTCTAATAAAGGAGGTAGCATTCTCATATGTTTTCTTCAAAATCATAATGTATGGGGTGTCTATGCCTTGTCTTTCCAGTGCCCAAAACATTGCATTATGCTGTATAGAGTCAAATGTTTTGTCATAATCCATAAATGCCAGGCATAATGGTGTTTATATTCATTTGCTTTCTCCATTAGTTGTGATATTACATGAAGGATATTCATAGATCAGAATCCTGTCCTAAAACCAGCTTGCTCATTCAATTGATTCTCATCAAGTATTCTTTCTAATCTGTTAGCAATGACCGTGGTGAACAACTTGTAGATGTGGGACAACAAGCTAATTGGTCTATAATTTCCAATTTCTGATTTGTCTCCTTTCTTATGCAGCAAAATTATGAATGCATTATTCCACTTAGGGGTCATACCTTTCCTAATGTATTTTGTGAAGAGCCGTGCTAGTTTCTGTCATGTCTCTTTCTCCTAATTTTAACAACTCTACAATAACTTCATCTTTACCCGGGGCTTTTTGATTCTTCATTTTCTTCATTGCATCTTCTAACTCGTCAGGAAGGATATTAGGTATGTTGTATGTGTTGCAAATTTGTGATCCATCTTCCCCACTGCTGGCATCATTCTCTTGCTCCTTATATAATATTTTATAGTAATTTTATGCTATTTGAATTATGCTTTCTTTGCTGTTTATAAGTATACCATTACAATTCTTCAGATTCAGTATCATTTGTCTTTTTGTAATACTGCTCATGACTGCAGATTTGTCCTTTGTTTTCCCTTAATGCTTGTTGTACTTTTTCTTATGTCCTCTCTGATTCTCTTTCTAATGGCTTTGCATAACTTGGTGTACTCGATTTTGTCCTTGTCGGTGTTTATCTTGCTCTTCATTTGTCATCTTCTGTTGATCATGACAGGTGTTTCTTGACTCATATTTTATTCTTTGGATTTCTTTTTACCTATAGGTTTCTCTGGCTTTATCACTTTCAGAAAGTTGTATTCCTCTTCGATATCTTGGTCCTGAAAGGTTTGCAGAAGCTCAAGATGTTCTTAAATTCCAGTACATAATGCTTTTTATCCTCTTCTGTTGTATCAAAGACCTTTATATTACTCGTCTTTTTTTTTTTTTTTCCCTTTCTTACATCTATATCAAGCGTGCATCTTACCATTTTGTGATCACTTTCAACATTTACCTCATTCAGGACAGTAACATCGTATACAATATATCTTCTGTTAGTAAGGATGAAGTTGATTTCATTAGTTGTTAATTCATTTGTGCTGCTCCATGTCCACTTTCTGTTCACCCTTTTCTTGAAAAAAGTGTTCATTACTGACATTCCTCGAGATTCTGCAAGTTCCACAAGTCTTTCATTTCATTCACCAATTCCAAAATTTCCTATAGTTTCCCTTTCTGTGCTTTTTATCTCTTTCCAACCGTAGCATAGAAGTCTCCTATAATGATGACATGAGTGAGTTTTCTGTTCATCTAGAAGTCTCTCGATTTTGGTGTACATTTCTTCAACCTCTTCATCATCGTGGCTCGATGTTGATGCATATATCATTATAACCTTGGGTTTGTACCTCTTAAAAATCCTGAGTAATAATCTTGATACCCTTGGTGATGTACTTTTGAATTCCAAAATGTTTTTTATATTTTTATGGACCAAAAAGCCAACTCCACCTTCACTCATTTCACTGTTTCCGTTGGTGTACAGCAGAATTCCACTTGATAAACTTATAAGTGATTAATTTCTTCTTCTTGTTTCAGCAAAACCAGTGATAATCCAATTCATATTTTCCAATTCCTTTTCCAGCTCTAATATCCTCTCTCATTGTTATAGAATAGATGTGGAAATTTGCCTTTAGCCAGCGGGTGGTTGATCGCGGGAACAAACTTCCATCTCTCATTGTGAAAGTTGACAGCTTAAATAAATTCAAGGCAAAACTAGACAAGGTTTTGGAGTAAGTGGATGGGTGAAATGGGAAGGGTTTTTTTTTTTTTTTTTTGTCTGATGCTGTATAAGCTTGCTTTCTTGCATAATATGGCTCTGCTAATGCCAACTCACAAACACTATTGATACAGCACTGTTTGTAGATGACCTTAACATTTCATGCCATGCAGAAAACCTGCATACAATTGAGAGAATTACAAAGGGTACAGTAACTAAGATCAGCTCGTGGGCACAAGTCACTGTCATTGGAGGCGCCTCCATAGCCAGGTGGGAAGGAGCAGCAGTGCGCAGTACACGCTTCTTGATTAGACCGGGGTTCGAGCCCGTCACCACCAAATACGGAGGATGGGGAAAGGTCAAGGAATGACCACCGCATATCCCGGAGCAATATGGCCTTAGTTGCTAATGCTCCTTAAAAAAAAAAAAAAAAACAACAACAAACTGTCATTGGTTTTCAACTTTGTCTACAAAACACAAACATGTGGTAGTCTTATTAAGCAGTTGCTTATTATGGGTGTATAACTGCATTTATTGTGTCTTAATTAGTGACTAGCTTTGCAAAGGAGTAATAGAAATCACCTTTTTGGGAGACAAGTTTTAAAAAAGTTTTGTTACCCTAGAGTGCATTGGTAATCAGGGTGCCCATAAACAATGGAACTTGTTTTGCAATTTAGTTAATCTTTGACTTATACTATCAAAGACAAACAAAAAAAAGAAGAGTGGAGTACAGTCTATGTCAGGGGTTCTTAAACTGGGGATCGCAGCAAAATTGATAAACGTGATTAGATTAAATATTTATTATAGAACTACTGAAATTATTATACACCAGCGGTTCTTAAACTGTGGGTTGCGACCCCTCTGGGGCATAGCAAAAAAGAATCTGGGATCACTAATACTTTCTTCTTATGAAAAGGTGTTGCAGATAAAAAAAAAAAGCTTAAGAATCTGTAGTCTATGTGACACATATGCTGTCAGAAATAATTGATTGTCCATATTCCATGATCCAAGATTTCCTGTATTGACAGTCCTGCATGGGCAGTACTTGTGCAGGACTTACTGGATGCTGCTCCAGAATACCAACTGTGCATTAATTGTTGGTTAATAGGAGTAGATATATATATATACAGTTTTACTTAAGTGGTTTTAGAAGTTAACAGTTATTGTTTACTTAGAATTATACTTGGAAAAAACTTGTCAGGTGCTATGCACAACCATTTTTGTTCTTGTTTCTGCTTTATGGTGCTATTTTCAGTTTCAGTATAATGTAAACAATAGATTTCTTACTGAACAGCTGCCATAGTAGCTATGGCAGCTGTTCAATAAGCTCTTACCTTTCTTGGTAAGAGCGACCCTTTGTTCCCCTCACCAATCCCGTTGCTCTTCTATGTACTCGTTTCAGCAGTTCAACATCCTTCCAAAAATGAGGCCTCCAGACTAGTATGCACTACTCGAGGTGTGGCCTGACCATTGCCTTATACAAGGGGATAATCACCTCCTTATCCCCTAGCAAAATTCCTGTATATCATTGACAAGACCCCATGAGCTGCTGTGGCAGCCATGTCCACTGCGGAGAAAACTTCATATCTGACATCACGATTACAGTTCTTTTTCATTCGCCACTACCACCCTGAGTGTAGTATCTCACATTTGGTATGTTACTCTGGGATTACTGCTATCCACGTGCAGTACCTTACATTTGTTAGTGTTAAACTTCAGTTGCCACCTCTCAGCCCATCTGCCCAACTTTTCTAGAACCTGTTGCAGTAGCGTACTCTCATTAACAACCTTGCCAACCATTGTATCATCTGCACACTTGTACATTAAGCATGATATGTCTTCGTCAATATGATCCATAAATATAGAAAACAACAATGGGCCCAACACTGAACCCTGGGGGATTCCACTAATAATATTAGTCCACAAAGAGCAGTGTCAATTGATTAGTAGCAACGTGTCCTTAATGTTGTCCTATACTGCTCCAGTTCATACAGCAGTCTTTTATGTGCAACAGTGGGCACCTCCGTGGCCAGGTGGGAAGGAGCAGCAGTGCGTAGCACACGCTTGATTAGACCGGGATTCGAGCCCTTCACCACCAAATACGGAGGATGCGGAAAGGTCAGGGAATCACCACCGCATATTCCCGGAGCAATGTGGCCTTAGTTGCTAATGCTCCTAAAAACCAAATAACTAACTATGTGCAACAGTATCAAATGCTTTCCTGAAATCCAAGTATATTATTATGAAATCATTTTTTGCATCGAGTTCGTTTGTGATCAAATTGGTCAGGCAAGGCTTCCCTTTAACAAACCCATGCTGTGTCTGAACTATAGCTAAAATCTTGTCTAGATTACCCTGCAATGCTTCTTTAACCAATGACTCCATTATTTTCCTCAGAACAGAAGTTAAACCAGTAAGTCTCTAATTACTTGTGTCACCCTTTGATCCCCTTTGTGAATTGCAGATTCATTTTCATGTCACTAGTCCGTGGAATCCAAGGATGCACTCATAATTATGGCTAAGGATTTGCTTACTTCCTTTGCTGCCTCCTTTAATATAAATGGAGAGATCCCATCCAACCCAGTGCCTTTCTTTTATTTAACTTCAACAATTTCTCTTCCACTTTGCTCTCAGTTATTACAAAATCATTTAGATCCCTGTTAAAGTGTGATATACTTCTGGCCTCCCATTTCCCACAGAGTACCTTATGTGTGAATGTAGATAGAAAATATTCATTCAGTTTGTCTATCTGAGCAGGATCATCAACAGTTGAATCATCGATATCAAGTGGACCAATCTGATTCATCTCCATTTTTCTTTGTATCCTTTGACAAAGAATTCTTATCTGCCTTTGCTTGCCTAACCTCTTTTGTGACTTGATTAGACTAGCTTGTATCTACCATAGGCTTCTGTGTTGCCTGATAATTTATATGCATCCCATGCATTTTTCTTCTTTTCCATAAGTCTCATTAGTTCATCTGACATCCATTTAAGCCTAAACCTTGAACAGTATTTCTTGGTTGGTACAAAAAGCATAGTAGCTTCCAAGATTAATTCCCTGAATGCTTCCAATTTAAGCATTCAAGGAAGCTTTAATAGGAAGCAGTCAAGGAATGTTTCCCGTCTGCGGCCTTGCGGGCAATATAGCTGCAGATCCCTACAGACATCTTCAGCCATCCAGTAGAGTCTATACTTATGAGAATAGCTACTGTTATCCATGCAAATGGTGCTCAACACCATATTAGTTTTGTACTCAATTCAGTGATTACTGAGTGTACATTGCAATTCCTGGTGCTATTTGTGAAAGGTGCTGTGGATGTGTAAGCATAGGATGCATCCAAATTAACTATTGTTTCAGCAAATAATGTACCCCATATCAAGAACAGTATGGCTTTAGAAGTTAATGCACTGAATAAATCTTAATAATATTAACAGTATCTCATGTTAGTCTGAGACAGTAACAGTAAAATAAATTAATACCAAAACTATGCACTTTGAGTCAAGGCTGATGTTATGTAAATCTGTTAGTCAAGAACTAAGGCATGGGGATGTGAGAAACCTTTTATCAAATCAGAATAACAAACAAACAATTTTGATAGTACTGTGGAACTTTCAAAGTTGAAAACATGCCTCTCCCTCACTAACATGGAGCACATTGCAGTGGAAGAATTTAGCTACTAGAATTAACAGTGTGTGTGTGTGTGTGTGTGACGGCTGTTCTTTAATTATTATTTACTTTCATGTAATGTACCTATCCCAGAATTTTTGCCATTCTCTGAAAATTCTTATATAAAATATGTATATGGAGGGTGATGTATGTAGCAATTCCAGTTCTGTGTGTTTTTCATGCTATTTTATGCTGCACTGCATTAAATTTGAAGGAATATTTTAGAAAGCATTTACAAAAGGATGTAGTGCATGATATTATCTTGTTTCCTCTGCAGCCAGCAGTTCAAAGAGTGATATTTATAAAATAAAATATTTTCTGTGCTAATACGTATAAATCCCAATCATCAGTTTACACTTGTGTTTTATTGAGTTGAGTGTTCCATTTTTCCTTTTTTTTCATATGTTAAAAATAAGTTTTTTTTTTTTTTTTAGAAATAAACAAGGAGTTACCTTTTATTCAGTCAGTGGGGTTTCTTCTTTACCAATTCTCCTTATGCGAATAAATTACGAAGTGATACGTTAAAACAATATTGCATAATTTAAAACTCATAATGTATTTCTCACTACTGACACAACTGCAGTCCAATATCCGAGGATCACAGTGGTGAACCCCAACCCAACCCCAGAAATATCAAACCTCCCATGCAACCTTTAGTGAAGGAAGACAGTTTGTCATAAATGCAAATTTGAAATACGAATGAAATACTATTAAAATGAGATAAAAGTACGATAAAACAATGAGTTTAAAATCCACAAAAGTACCTCCCTTAAGCAGACCAAAACTTTTCGACAAATGTCATGTTCACGGGGTGGAATGAAACTAACGAAACGTGTGTTCGGAATCTTGTAAATCGGAGATTAGTCTTTGGTACGCATGCATTCGAATGACCACGAATCAGATATGAGAAATGGACAATGAGTGTTAATAGAGTTTATTGTAATTTCATTTCTAAAGTTTCGGCAATCAATAACTTAGTATAACTATGTTGAATATTTAAAATTTTGGCTTCGTTAAACAGGAATGTGTTGTTTTCATTTATCGCATGGAATGCTAGTTCCGATGCATTCACACATAATGCACAGACTGATGCTTCATGTTGCTTAACCTTGAGTTTAAAATACATCTGGTAGATCCAATGTAAGAAGAATCGCAATCCTTACATGAAACTTGGTAGACGAGGTCGTGTGTTTGTTCGGAGGACGATAGTACCATGTGATATTTTAGTGTTGCATATAATTTACAGCCCAGTTTTGCTATTATTTTCATTTCTGTACCTCTAAAAAGGTTGGTAATTTGTCTATACCAGTTTTGAACATAAGACAATTAAATAAAATATTTTTTATTAATCCTGTCATTAGGTTTGTTATTGATTATTTTGTCTTTAGCTTGTAATTTAATGCTATTTATAGAGGTATCCTCTATTTGGAACCTATTTGTATTTTCCTATTTATAAGATGCCAAACACACGTTTCGTTAATTTCATTCCACTCTGTGAACATGACACTTGCCAAAATGTTTTGGTCTGCTTAAGGGAAGAAATTTTAGTGGATTTTATCGTACTTTTATCTCATTTTAATAGTACAGTCCATTCCGGTTATTTGGGACACATTGGGGCTAGTGCATTTTGGCCCGATTAAGCGGCTGCCCCAATTATCGGAAGTTTCACATAAATAGTTAAAAATACAATGTAACCCACCTACCCCCCTTTACAATTGGTTCACTGTACAATCAAATCACGTTGCGACGAACTCAACATAGTAAAGTACCGTTCACTGTATGATGTGCAGTAAGTGCTGGTCATTGTGATCACGTTTGTGAATTGAATTTTAATTCTATTAAACAGCGATTCTAATTAGCGAAAATAGGAGGAATATTATCCACAGGTTATAAAAGTAAAGATATATTAAACACAAATTTACCCTTTATTACCTTACCAATTAAAAATGAAATGATACGTGAAAATCGGAAGAATATACGTGATAATCGGAATAATTAATACGTACTGTAATATGTACATACAAACTAGTTGACATTTGTGGGTGGGGGTTAAAATTTAAAACAGTAAAAAGATAAGCAATCAATAACAAAGAACATGGCGCACACAGATTGCAAGTAACACAATACGTGCAAGTGAGAACGGAGTAACAAGTTACAAAGCTTTAAAAATAGGAATGAAGAGAAGATCTGAAAATTAATTTTTTTTTTTTTTATGATTGAAGATTTCATTAAAGTGTAAACACATTTCACCATAATAACCCACAGAATTCCAGCTGTCGGTATTATCACAAATTCAGTAAGATCGAATTTACTGTCATCTGTTTATGATAGATTTCACTGACAGAAAAGCCTAATTGTTTTTATTGTTTTATGGTTGTGACCTCCAAAATTTCGACCGAACCACGTGGTACCATCGCATACAATCGTAGGGTAATCTCCAGTGCTGCGGTCTTCTGCCCCAATTAAACGGCATGCTGTCCCAATTAAGCGAAGTAAACCCTGGCTATTTTCTCGATTGGTTTCTGTTTTTTAAGATTTGCCCCAAATAAATGGCTGTCCTGATTAACCGGTGGCCTAAATAACCGGAATCCACTGTGTTTCATTTGTATTTCAAATTCGCATTTATGACAAAATGTCTTCCTTCACTAAAGGTTTCATGGGAGGTTTGATATTTCTGGGGTCGCATTGGGGTTCACCACTGTGATCCTGGGGTGTTGGACTGCCCATGTGTCAGTAGTGAGGAACACATATGAGTTTTAAGTTATGTAATATTGTTTTAACGTATCATTTTGTAATTTATTCGCATAAGGAGAATTGGTAAAGAAGAAATCCTACTGACTGAATAAAAGGTAACTCCTTGTTTATTTCTAAAATATTAATAGAACGTAGGAAAAATTGAGCATATGTAAGCTCTCATCTTTGTAGTTAAAAATAAGGTAGAGGTGAAAAATGCACTTGGCATATAATTATCTATGGATTTTTAATGTGATTGCAACCATGAAAAACATTTAATGTGTTTGATGTGGTAACCCAAAATGTGAGGAAGGGTCAACAGTGGTTCTGGAAGTTCAGGCCAGGTTATCATTTCAGTGATTTACCTGCTGATTATCTGTGCACTTGAAGATCCTTTTGTGACTCCTGAATAAGTTTTCCAGAAATTAAATTTTAAATTTTGCTCATTCTTCTGGTTATCACCATCTGGGAAAGTATCAAAATTTGGGATGTGAGTTCCATACATAAAAGTTTGACAAGTTTCAGGACTGAATCTGTTTAAAGAAAGCCAGATGTTAGAATGGTGGGGGGATATTTTTCAAAATAATTACTCTGAACAGCTACATGCATTTCAGATCATTCATAGAGCTGTTGGAAACGTTTTCTAAATTTGTTTGAACTGATCCACCAATTCCTTTGTCTTCTTTTATTGTCCTCTGCTGTCAAATCCATATCCTTTCAGTGTGGATTTGATTTTAGGGTATAAGAAGTAACTGGAGGAGATAAGGGAGTGTGTGTGTGTCCATAATCCTATACTTTGCCAAAAACGTTGGTGAATTCTTATTTTGTGAAATTCAATTTCTTATCCACTTTATTTGGTGAATTTTTTAAATCAAACAATCCAAAACTTGAATAGTACTTCTTATTCGCTGTCTTACCTGGTGTGGAACAAATTCCCTTGCTGTTAAAGAAAACAACCACCATCACTTTGGTTTTTGATTTTTAAAAATAACTTGTTTTGTATTCTCAGAGAGCATATTAATCACCATTTCATGTCTCTTATCACCATTTTGTCTCTTAGTTTGTGGATCATATTCAGAGCTACAACTCATCTGTTATGACCAAATTGAACAAGGAGGGGTCATCAGCTAAACAGTGCAGAGTGAACCTAGCATAGATCTTCTATTTGCGAAAATCTTCTGTCAGGATTGCACCACTTTCTCTTCTCTGTTAACGTGGTGTTCTATCATTTGAAGAGTAAGTGTCATTTAATGATCAGACGTAATCATGTGCAAACTTTTTCAGCCATTTCTGGGGTTTAAAGCATTGTTTGAATACAATGCTCATCATCTTCCAGCCATCCTGAAGTCTTGCAAAACCAGTGAAAAACATGAAAGCAAGATAGAATATCATTGTTTAGCAAACATTTGTATTACCAGTTTGTAGGTTTTAGATGAAACAAGTTTTTTTTTTTTTTTTTTAGTTTTTCCACAAGTTGCTCTTTGTTCCATCACTCAACACAAAAGCTCTAACATAACTGCATGCAGACTATTTGTGATACACAAATAACCTTGTGAAAGGAAACAGTCAAGTAGTTCACTGCCATGGTTCATTGCATCGCAATCCTGTGTATTTTGAAATATGTGCAGTGGAATTTATCCTGGTATTTAGTTGTCAAACCTCTTATAATTCAAAGAATTTTAGAGATTGGGCAGATGTTTGTGCTTCACTGAATTCTTGTAAACTTCAAGCACTGTTTTTGAAGATGATTTTTTTTACTGGAGATGAATTGCTTCATCACAGTGATAAATGTTTTGGACAGTGTGTTTGTGCCAGAAAATCTGTTATTTCACAGCCAAAACATAGCCTTCATTCCTGAAAGGTGTTGTGTGTATGCTTGGGGAGATATTTGGAGCATGATTTATTTTGAAGTTGCAACTCAATAAAACTACTATAGTAAAAGTCTACTATGAGCAACACCAGTGTTTGAGCACTACATTGCAAAAAAAAAATGGACAGAGAGGTATGGATTTTATCAAGCCAGTGCTCATCATTATATTGTGTGAATTGTGCAATAAAATTGAAGGGGCTTAAGTGGGGGGGAAAATTCTGCCTATGCCCTATTTGCACCTGTTCAGAAATATAAATTTCTCTTTATAATACTATCTTTATGAAAAATTTATTTGAAAGATTTAAAGGTTAAAGGAATTTTATAAAATGTGGTATGGAAATACTTGTAGGAGGGTAGTGGAAGTCGTAGTAAACAAAAGAAAACCTCACTTATTTCAGTATAGTTGCATTTTCATTTTAGAAAAGTGAGGATAAAGATCACGTTACTTATGGAATGACATTATATAGTCACATCTCTTTATAGCAAGTAATTTTTAACATCTCAGCATGTTATAACGACCTATGTGATAGGTCTTGGCCAAATTCCCATAAATTTAATGCTGTTTATATTTGTTAATGTTAATCTAATGCTTACATTTGTTATAGCAACCTGAAAGAAAAGCAAATTTTCTGTAATGACCCAAAAATTTCTACCCCTCTGTTGTCTTTTTATTACAATATTCTCATTTCAAAATGAAATAAAAAGTTCCTTTCAAATCAAAATGAGCAAAGAAAAAACAAAAAATGCAAAAAAAACCATTCCTGTGGATAAGAAATATCTTTAAAAAATAAGGCTAAATTATTTGCAGATGGGATTAATATTGAAGATTTCAAGTGTTCCATGGATGATTCTGTAAATTTAAGACTGCTCATGGGCTGTCTTTCAAAAAAGTGTGCAATGAAAGTGCAGCCATCAACACTGGCATTATGAAAGAATGGAAGGAGAATTGTTTAAAAAAATGTTTTGTTGACATATGAACAGAACATCTTGAATGCTGATAAAAACTGGACTTTTTTTTTTTTTTTTTTTTAGTTTCCACCAGAAAAACAATATAAAGGTGAGAAATGTAGTGACAGAAAAAAAGGCAAAACAGTGGATTACCATTCTTCTAATAGCAAGCATGTCTGGCACAGATACAATTCTTCTCTTAATCATTGGGGAAACCTAGGGCAATGCTAGTCTTTGTGGTGTCTGGGACAAAATGTTGTAATGGCACCTAATTCATGTTGTATCTTAATACACATATATATATATATCTATGCAGTGTGGCAAGTACCTTACTTATGTACCCCTGTCGCTGGGAAAGCCCAGAAGCTCCGATGCTTTAAAGGTTCGGAGACATTACCTGCTATGTATTAATCAGAATAAGAGGCTGGAGTGTCATCTGAAATCTAAGAAGAATGGCTCAGAGAATTAGATTGCAAAATGAACAAGAAGAACAGAAAAATTCTGCAGCTAACTGCAACCCCTCATTTCCAAGTGAATGGCCTAGTGCAATCACTCTTCGGTACATGCCACCTAATATGACAACCCTTCTTCAGCCACTTGGTCAAGGTGTAATCCAGTACTTTAAAAAAAACTGTCAGAGAATGCTATTAAGTGAAATTGTGCTGCCTCAAAAGCAATGCAATTCAAAATTGGTGTTGCAGGCAATGTTTTTATGTGATAAATATGAGATGAGGTCAACAAAAAAGTGATGTCCAACTATTTTAAACATATGCTAGATTTCTTGCCTTGAATAATGCAATGAATAAAATTTCATTTTTTCTTCTTTCTATTAATCATGAAAAACAGTCCAATAGTGAACAAAACTGGAGGATGTGTGTCATTGCCTAAACTTAGAAGGAAACGTAGTTTGAAGAATACACCAGTGGATGCAGACATTATGTGCTTTGTGATATGAACGAATGAAGAAATTCATTGAGACATAATGGAACCTAAAATTTGTGATGATGAGTAGGAACCTACTGTGGTTGAGCAAGAAGTTTTGTTGAAGGGCATTCATCAAGGATTAGAACTTGTACATTATGTTTTTTCAAGTGCAGCCTAACTGTGAAAGTGAATAAACTGCTATCATGTACCTTCATAATTCTCTTTTAAAATATGCTCTGCCATTGAAACAGCAAATTTTTGACAGATTTTAAAGTCTATGGTTAGGCTTACTGTACATGCGCAATTTAAATTTTACTACGCTGTGCAATCAATACAAAATATACAACCTTCATTTTCTTGTTTAATATTGTAGTACATATTCTGAATTATACTGATTGTATCGTTAGAAGTACATAAAATATTCAAAGTTTTCTTGTTCTTTTGCTAATTTCACAAACTATCAATATAGTGACTTTTTCTCATTCCCCTGGGAGTGGGATTCCTATAATAAGCTTCAACTGTATTACCAATATTTAAAAAAAATTATTTAATAAATGATATTCTGTTTTTATGCAAATACTAAAGAACATTGTGTAGGAGCTTAAGAAGTTTAAGTTAAGAAAACTCTTTTAACTTAATAATTATACCCACATGATAAATAAATTATTTACTAGTATATATTACTAGTAGACTACTGTTGTAATTTAAATTTAGTGTGGATTACTATTTAAGGACACTTCCCCCAACCAAAAGACAGCTTCCCATAGTGACCTGAAATGTAATTTGAAAAAAACCTGTTAATATGGGTGCAGGGGACTTTGTCAGGAAATTCAATAAACTAATAGTTATCATATGGGTATAGTGTTTCTTAACTTAAGGAGATATTCTGTTCATTTTGTTGCCTGCATTTTTATATAGGCAAGATGGAGAGTTTCAAGAGGAGATGAAAGCAATGGAGGGTATACACAGGAAAAGCTTATAGAACGTTTCTCAAAGGTAGAAAATTTCCTCTTTTTTAACTTTTTTTTCAGCTTACAAGTTTTAATTGCTTATGTATAGACTTAAGATATGGTAACATGAAGTTACTTTACTAAATGTCTGAAGCAGGAACACTGCTTACTTTTATACAACTTTTACCACAAGATCATCACTTATTGCAATTTCTGTTTGGTAGCAAAGTTTTAGATGATTTAGGTAACAAGCATTGCACAATACCATGTGGAAAATATTAGTATTTACAACATGATGCAAGAAAGCAAAGCTTACAGCATTAGCTAAAAAAAAAACGAATTAATTAATTAAATATTTTCCCTAAAACTTTTACCAAAAGATCATCACTTATTGCATGGCTGAATGCAAATTTCTGCCAATGCCATCCTTATAAAGTTGTGAATGTAGGTGCAAAATGCTTATTCAGTTTATTAGCCGTCTGTATAGGATCATCAATAGTTGCCATTCATAACCAATGGGTCAATGTGATTCCTTCCTTTCCTTATAGTGTTAATATAAGCAAAGAATTTGCTTGTTTTCTTTGCACTCTTAGCTAAAGACTTCTTGTAGTCTGCCTTAGCCTGCCTAACCCCCAAGTACGAGGATTGGTCATTTAATTCACAGACTGGTGCAGGGTCTTATCTTAATTGTCATCATCTGAATCTTCTGTGGATTTTTCCTTCTCGAAATATTCTCTCTCTTGAACTTTGAACACTTTTGCCACTGTCGTACCCACGCATTAAATGCTTCTTGTTAGCCATTTTTCAAAAGACTGAGAAGTGCTTCTGTTGTGCAAAGCATCATTGTCGGATGCAAAATGCTTTGCCTTTGAGAACTTTCTTCAGCCGTGGAAACAGGAATAAATCACAAGATGCTAAGTCCGGTGAATAAGGGAGATGCGACAGAACCTCAGCACCTATGGCAGCTGCACAATATTATCTGTATGGGGCCTGGCATTGTCTTAATGGAGAAAACACTTCATACCAGAAAGTTCTTGACATTTCTCACAGATGCCACAGCAAAGTTTGAAGATGAGAACCTCAGAGTATGCTTCCTTATTCATAGTTGTTCCACGGGGCACAAAATGTGTAACAAGAATACCTTTTATATCAAAAATCACAAGAATCATTTGTTTGTCAGCCGAACGAGAAGCTTGAAATTTCTTAGGTGGTCTTGGTGAATCAGAATACTTCCACCCACTTGACTGTTATTTTGTCCCCGATTCATAATGAAAAATCCAAGTTTCATTGCAAGTCACTATTCGATTTAAGAAGTTTTAACTGTGTTTCAAAACAGTCAAGCATTTATTTGCACAAGTCTACTCTTGCTGTTTTTGTTCTGGAGTCAAATTGTGTGGAATCCAAAGGTCACAGATTTGCAACATTTTCAAGTGATCTTTCACAATATTGTGAGCACTGCCATATGAAATGGACATTATAACAACTAATTCATGAAGTGTAATTCGCCTGTCTTCATCCAAGATTTCCTGAGCTTTTGCGATTTGCTCAGGAGTTGTTGAGGAGGAAGACTGACCAGATCTTGGGTCATCTGCAACAGACTCACTGCCTTCACTGAATTGCTTGACATTTAAAAATGGCCGTCCTACCAAGACACTCAATACCATATGCTTCATTCATCTCTTTAACTGTTTCCAATGCATTTAAGCCCCGTCTGACACAATAATGAATCACATATCGCTGTTCAATCTGTTTGTCCAACATAATACTTGCTTTAAAACAATCATCAGTGACACGCGGCTAAAATAAATTCTTCGTGCAACACTAGCTCAACGAGTACTGGCATGTGCACACAGTCTGCTCAGTAGCGATCAGGGAAAGTGCCTCTAGTGAACAGTTATGGAAAGTTTGCACGGTAAACATGAAATCTTGCACCAGTCCATAAATTAAATGATCACTCTTTGTAACTTGATTACACACTAGTTTTTACTTATTGTAGAACTCTGTATTCCTTGACAATTTATAATCATTCTGCTCATCAGTTCATCTGACATCTGTTTTGTTCTAAATCTTGAACAGTATCTCTTAGTTGGTATAAAATGCTTAGTGGCCTCTATGGTACTTCTCTTAACACTTTCCATTTGGCACTTTGGTTTTTAATATCACTTGGCCCATTTAAGAGTCTAGCCTGTTGTAATCCCTTTTGTTTGAACAAAATCCCTTCCCTTTACTGTTGACAGTTATTTCTTTGAATTAAACCCATATCAATACACTGATCACTGCCACTTAAAGGTGCCTTTCTTGAAGATTCTTAATACAGGTGACCCCCCCGCTTAACGCTGATAATTCGTTCCGTAAAAACAGAGCGGAGTGCTAAGCGAATCCGCGCTAAGCGAGTGCTGCATTCCCATAAGGTAACATATGTATTTGTGAGTTGCGGTCGGTGCCATAGGATATTTCCTAATCGATAATAAATGGTTGTGAAAAGATGCACAAATGTCGGTCAAAATATTTAATATTCAAATATTTGTACATATAAAATATTCTGCATTACATACGTATATAATTATGTGGTAACTACTTACGCATCAAAATTAAACTTACAATTCCAGTTAAAATCATGAATTTAATTGATCTAAATTGATTTAATTTAATTGATGAATTTAATCATGAAAAATGTGTCGATTTTGGGTTGAACTTTGGCCTTCTTCCAAATAAACTAAAAGGGATATTAATTTTAAATCTCCCGCAGCATTACCATCCAACAATAAAGTCAACCGATCCTTCGCCGCTTTGAAACCTGGCATGCCTTTTTCTTCTTTCAATGTGAAACTTCTTTTAGGCATTCGTTTCCACAAAAGTCCTGCTTCGTCTATGTTAAAATCTTTTTGAGAAGTATAACACATAATATCCCTCTTCAATAATTTTAACAAGTTCTTTTTTGAAAGTTTCGGCTCCTTTTGCACTTTTGGCTTCTCCCTGGATTTTAAATCTATTCAACCAGCCGTTACTAGTTTTAAATGGTTCCACATTTTTTTTTTTTTTTTTTAGGTGAGTTTTCTTCAAATCATCATATTGGCTAATCTCTCTCTCTTTTATAATATTTAACTTAACTGAATTCTGCATTGGATTGCTGAGAAATCAGTTTGCCTTTCTGAGAAAAAGAAAAACTTCCCTTTTCCCTCTGTTTTGCTTGTAAGCAACCAAAAGACTTTGGAGTTTATTCAGTGAGAAGCTTCTTTTAACACTCACTTTAAGTCGCAATCAGTAAATTGTGGATCCTGTGGCAGTCTTATTCATATCTCTAACAAAGAGAGAAATGAATTGAAATCTTGTTAGAGATTAACATAAATCTTCATATACTTAAAGAACATGAAGATTTCTGTTTATTGCCCTGCAACTTATGTTGCCAAAATCTAGTGCATGCCCAGTCTAATTTAAAGGAGCTCTTGGTGATTGAATTATCAGCTGGTGAAATGAGTGAATTTAAAATCAGCATTCCAGAATTTTAGTCTTTGAGGCTGTCACAGATATTCTCTCAGTTAATTTAACCTGAGATTGCTACCTGGGAGTCTAAAATGCTGATGGAACTGATATTTGGGTGTACACAAGTTAAGTGGACCAAATTTCTGCAAAGTTTCGTCAGTCTGTGACATAGGCAGGGGTCAAGGTGTGCCACTCACACAACACATAGGAGTGCTGTCTGTGTTACCAGGCAATACTAAGTGGTAGATGACTCTCATCAACTGGTGCAATACCACCACTTTGCTTATTGGAGACTTCAAGTGATTGAACCAATGTTTAGTCACCAGAGCAAAGCTCTGGCAATCCCCTTCCCCCCATCTCTTCCATCATGCACTATGGTTGGTGTCTTTTGAGGTTATGATGGACATCCTGGCAAGATCCAATCTTCCTTGCATTTCAAGAGTACAGCTATAAATCGGTGTTCCACAGGCCAGCTGCTAGATAGTCCACTAAACAGAACCAATTGGTAACTCTATATGAGGCTTCTGGATTAACTGCCAACTCTTAAAACTATCTAGAAACCTTCCATCTGATCAATGATCGCCAGTGTGGATTTCGTCAGTGTCAATCCACTGGTGATATTCTGGCTTATGTTACTCATCTATGGATAAATTCAATGGAAAAGTTTGGTGAAACTCAAGCAGTTCTTCTTGACATTTCAAAGGCTTTTGATTGTGTTTGGCATAAAGGTCTTCTAAATAAGCTTCCATCTTATGGTTTGCCAACTGTTTTTTGTAATTGGGTATCCAGTTTTCTCTCAGACTGCTCACTGCAGGTAATGGTAGGGTTTTCTCTGTTCTTCTAAAGGTCTTCTAAATAAGCTTCCATCTTATGGTTTGCCAACTGTTTTTTGTAATTGGGTATCCAGTTTTCTCTCAGACTGCTCACTGCAGGTAATGGTAGGGTTTTCTCTGTTTTCTAACTTCTTCACTAATGCTGGTGTTTTTCCCGAGGTTAGGTTCTTTCTCCCACTCTTCTCCTCTTGTATATTAATGACCTTCTTCTATTGACCAGAAATCCTATCTGTAGTTTTGCTGATGATAGCACATTGCATTCCACCTTTCAGTTTGAGAAACCTTGTCCTGCACAATCAGCTTCAGCTTCTTGAATATCCACTACCAATTCCTTAAATTCTGTTCTCCAGTGGGGCAAAGATAACTTAGTTTATTTCAATCCTTCTAAAATTCACTCCTGTCTTGTATTCCACAAAAAGGATTCTTCTGCTTCTATGCTTTCCTTTGATGACACTGATTTCTAGGCAAGATGATATACAGGCAGTTCCCGCTTTGCTTTTTTTCTTTTTTTTTTTTTCAAATATCAAGTATCAACAAAATCTAAAAAATGAATGTTAAATATTCATAAATACTGCATTTCAAACTACGCATATAACTATAAAATACAGTGTACCTCGCTTTACGATATTGATCCATTCCAGAGACACCATCGTATCGTGAAAATATCATGTTGAATCCAATAACACATTGTTTTTTGGTAATTCGTTCCATGACCACAGTAGTTTAAATTTTCGCTATATAACTCTCTAGAAGGTCGTTTTTATAGTGTAAACTGCATTAATTACCAATTCAAATCATTAAAATGCACTACACTTTCATCGTTATCATATGTTCTGTTATAAGAACCAATTTTGAATGGTTTTGTGATGTTTTTATAAAATGCATTGCTGGAGGTCAATTTGCACTTTCTGGTTTATTGGGCTTTTCTGTTACTGCAAGCAATTATAAATGGGTAGTAAACTCAATGTTATTGCATTTAGAAAATACTGATAGGTGGAATTGTGTGTTTTTTTATATAAGTGAAACATGTTGCCCCTTTACTGAAATCTTCAATCGTATAAAAAACAAATAAATTTTCAGAATCTTTTTTTTTTTTTCTTTTTTTTTTTTTTTTTTAAGCTTCGTAAACTTATTACTCCGCACAAATTGTGTTAGTTGCAATTTGTACGTTTCATTAAAAAATGCTTATGCATTCTATTGAAATATATTAAAAAAAGAGATTATCTTGGAAATAAATGCCTCTTGAAGCATTTCTGAAGAAGACTACTCTTTGTGCAACAAACCGTGCCAAGCCAATAATGAGTGATAAATGAGTGTGCATTTAGTTGATGATGATGAGTAAACATTCTTTAACATTTGTAAGTCATAAATAATTTCTCTATTATTATAATTTGCTTGATTTTACAGGCTACATTTTCATTTCTTTGGATACATCAATCATTGTTTAAACATAAACTAATTAGCTAACTAATTTCATTGTTGAAAATGTAACCCCTATTTTTAACATTGTCAATGGGAAATAAATTCCTGCTTTGAGTTTTTGCTTTACAAGCGAGTGCTAGGAACAAAGTAACTTGTAAAGTTGGGAACTACCTGTATTTCTATTGGTGATTACCCTGACTTCTAATCTCTCTCTCGGCATAAGCACATTACAAATATTGATTCCTCTGCATCTAAAAAAAACTGGGTTTTCTCTTTTGCTCTCAATGTTACTTTTCTTCCAACAAATCGCAAATCTGTCCTACCATGGAATATTTTCCCCACTTCTATGGCGGTGCCCCCAAAATCAGACTTCTAGATTCCATTCAAAGGAGAGCAGTTGTTAATTGATGACTCATCTCTAACAAAGTCACTTCACTCTCTGTCTCATAGATTTTCTGTTTCTCCTGCATGCCTTTTCTACAGATACTTTCATAGGCACTGAATTCTTCTGAATTGGCTTTTATAATTCCTGCTCTCCTTCCGAAGCTGTCTGAACACATGCCAGAACTAGTCAACATCCTTTTACTGTCCACCTTGAAACTCACAGAACCAACATTTCCTCTTCCTCATTTATTCCTTCAACTTTCATTTTCTGGAACAACCTTCCTTCATACATATTTCCTGAAAATTACCGTTTACAGAAATTCAAGTCTAATGTCAACAAGTATCTTCTTTCATCTCAGTCATCAACCCATGCACGGTACTAATTACTAGCTTCTAATACCTCTTCTGCTTGGGGATCTCATTAAAAAAAAATAATGCAGATGTATAAAACTCTTAGCAGCTGTTCTTTAGTCAATATAATAGAAGTAACTTTTTGTAAACTTGCTTTTCAAATTCCAGACTGATGAAACAACAGAGTTCCTGGTTATGAATATTAAATCTGTAATCTGTATTTGTTGATAAATTTTAGGAAATATGCTTATAAATAACATTTAAATTTTTATATATATTTTTTTTTTTTGCAGTATGGTGAAGTTGTTTGTGTTGCTGTGTCAAGCAAGAAACAGGGAAGTGCATTAGTTGAATTTTCAACTGCTGAAGCTGCAGTAAGTTTCAGAAAGATATGTTTTATAATAAAATTAGAAATTTGGTATATACAGAGAAGGATTTTCTTTATTATTTTACAAATTTTGTAAACATAATATATTAAGAATTTTTTCCAAAATGTTGGGTTTCAATCTTAAATTATGTCCAGGGCCACGTTAACACTGCAGCCAAACTGGCCATAGCCCTCGCACGAAGAGAGCCCTCATTTTCTGTATAAATATTTGCTAAAGTAGTAGTAGTTGTTATTTGGTTTTTAGGAGCATTAGCAACTAAGGCCATATTGCTCCGGGGATATGCAGTGGTCATTCCCTGACATTTCCGCATCCTCCATATTTGGTGGTCAGGGGCTTGAACGCAGGTCTAATCAAAAAGCGTGTGCTACGCACTGCTGCTCCTGCCCACCTGGCTATGGAGGCGCCTCTAAAGTAGTGATAAATATTTCTAATAATAATAATAAACCAATAAAATGTGTAATATAAATGCATTCCTAAACTTAACTTGTTAAGTGTTTAAATTTTATTCTTATACTTTTTATTATACAATAAATAAATTAAAAGTTTCTATTAAAATTGTTTTTATTATTACTTTATTTTTCAAGTCAAAGAACGTAAAAGATTTTTTACTTTTTAGTTTACATTTTTATCAAGGAATTATTATTCGCAATATAAATATAAAAACCTATGTAGTATTTGTATTTATATGTATGTGCGCACTGTATATATATATATATATATATATATATATATATTGGAATTATGTCTAATGACAATTAGATTTAAATATTAAATTTTTAAATAGTGTAAATGAGGGTATTAGCTCCTATATATATATATATATATATATATATATTAAAGGGTTCAATTAAGGATGAAATAAGACGGGGGCCTATTTCATCCTTCTGACCCTGATTATGTCCTTTCACAAGTATTACTGACTGACATTATTATTTTTTGATTTCAGGCAGAGTAACATTTTTAGCATGAGAGATGAAGGAAAAACAGAGTATGAATGTGTTATAGAGAGTACAATTACTTCATACTGATTACTTCTGAACTGACAAGGAAACAATGCAGGTTATGACAAAGATTTTGATAAATTTGTCTAATTCATAGGGTTATTGTGCAATGATGAGGAATGTTCTCTCTCTCTCTCTCTCTCTCTCTTTTTTTTTTTTTTTTTTCTCTCCCCCTCCCTAAGCAGTTGCAGTTTGTGAGTTAATTTTTTTATGTTAATCTTGAAATTAATATAAAATAATTCTTGAACCCTAGCTGCTTAGCAAAAACAAATTCATATTTCCATCAGTGTGCATAATTCTTATAAATTAGGTTAATTTCATCAAAAACTTGATCACAGTTTGTGTGGTTTCCTTTTGAGCCTTATGATTTTTAAGAGCAAGCCTATATGACTTGTTAGCTAATTCTTAAAACTTGGTTAAAAAATGGAAAATTTCAGTGGACAGCATTGCATTTTCAAGACAGTCAGCCTCTGGAAGTAAACCTCATTATATAATGAGATTCTTATGCTTTTTAACTTGATACATCAATCAGTCTTTGTAACACTCAAACTTGACCTTGTCTTAGAGAAATGTACAAAGTATTAAGATAATGTTTATCATTAGCATTAATTAAATTAGGCATCATACACTTGAATTATTTTAACTACATTGTGTCAGAAATTTTATTTAAATTTTTCTTTAGGAGTAGGAGGGAAATACTGACTGAACAAAATTAAGACATGGAAAATAACAAACAAACAAAAAAAAAACCATCAGAGCAAGCTGTGTAAGCTTTTGGGACCAAAATATTTCATTTAAAACTATTCAAATATGCAGCCCACATGTAATATTTATTGCACTGTTGACTGAAGCCAATAGAATATAGATTAGCTGGATCACATGTTTAAACAGCTGAAATGAAATTTTCAGCATAAAATGTTTGCTGTAGCTGTGATGAATCTAACTACACTAGAACTCTTGCACTTGTCTTTAGAATTAGGAGGAAAATTGTACCCTTTGTGACCACTTTATGGAAGACCATAAGTAAAAAGTATAGAAGTGCTGTGCATTTATTTTCCACGTATTGTTTATTTTCTGTATAAACATTCTAAATATAGCCCTGAAAATTCTTGATAAAACCTTCATTGAACCCGAGCAGGTATGCAGGTTTTTAATCCTCACATTTGAAGTTAAAAGTACAAATTTAACAAGGTATGAATATATCTCGTTAAGTTTATTTTTAGTCAGTATTTCTTGATGCACTGTGAAGTACACCACATTTGTTCTTTATGTGGCATTTACTTTAAAGTAAATGCCACATAATGAATGACTGCAGCATTTATTCTGCTTTGACAAATGTATAGCTAATAAGTGGTAGCATGGGTGTTCCCATCATTGAACATTTATAATGGTGTATCTCCTCTCTTTTTTTTCTCGCACCAGTATCTATTCTATGAGTTTTGCCTCTATCAACTTTGGTTTCTTTATTAACAGGTATGAAGAAAACAAAAATGTGAATAGACAAGATAGAAAATAGGGTTTTATAGGTAACAACAATAAACTTAAAGAACATAGGCAGTAACTTTTGGTTGTCAAAATAAAATGATAGTAGATGGAATAAGTGTTATTGCACTCTACCTCAAAATTTCTCAGAATTTTTGACTAATCCTAATTTGCTCCTTTCTTTTTAGCAATCTGCATATGAATTTGAAGGTGGTGCTTCAGAAAACCCTTTAACTCTTACTTGGGTTCAAGGACAGCCTGATATATCGTCTGTTAAAAAGGGTATTCCTGCTGGAAAAGGTCGGCCTCCTGCTCCACAAGAAGGTAGCACTCTGACTTCAAGAGATTATGAAAGCTTAGTATTAATGAAACTCAGGCAAGCTGAAGAACGTAAAAGATTAATTCAAGAAATGATGGCTGATGAAAGTGATACTTAGTAAAATAATTTTTATTTCTTCAGCTGTATATGTATATATCTTTCATTATATTAATCTTTATAAAACTTAATAAAGATTTGTAAAATTATATTCATGTGTGTGTGTGCTGTATTAACTTGTTTTATACTCTGATAATTGAATGGTAGGGTATGTTAGCTACTTCAAATGGAAATTGATTCCATTTTTATGCCAGTGTACTTGTAGGAGTAATTTATTTCATTTAATTATTAGAGAATTGTTGGTTGCTTTAGTTTTACTGTCATCCTCTTTTCGGATTAATAAGACAGTTGCATCCAGCTACAAATAGAATAATATTCAAATTCCGAAAGAAGGTAAACTGTTTCTTAATTTCTCAGTAGCTTAGCAAAAGTAGTGATACCTGAAACAAAGTAGCAGAGATACCTTAGGGCATGAATAGATAGAAAGCAGGTTGCCTGCTTTCTGGTAACCACCAACAGTAAGGTAGTTTACATGACACACATTAAAAGCAGTCAGAACATTTCAACTCTGATTGTTATTTGCTTGCTTTCTGGAATGATTTTTAGCTTCAAGTTAGTTGCCAGTGTAGTCATCAGTTTTTAACTATGGATATTGATGCTTTAATCTCAGCGAATTTACATAAGATGCACAATATAGTAGCATTAGTAGAGGCACATGACGCAAGAAAGCAAGCTTATATAGCATCAGCCAAAAAAAACCTTCCCAATTCATCCATTCAGTCACTCGAAATGTTTGTCTAGTTGTGCCTTGAACTTATTTAACTTATCAACTTCCACAATGAGAGATGGAAGTTTCTTCCAGCAATCAACCACCTGCTAGCTAAAGACATAATTCTGCAATCTCTATTTGAATTTGCCCCCTCAGGTGAGTAATCTGAGCAAGAGGAAGAATCTCATCTGCATTGAGCTTGCTCAAACCATTCAAGGTCTTATACACCTGTCAGATCACCTCGCAGGTGCTTAGTCTCCAGATGCTGCAATTTGTAGAACTTAAGCCACTACTGATACCTAATTCAACAGTATAGATCAGGTTAGTTAAGTTATTGTACATGGTGTGGCTAGTAAATAACAACACTGTTGCAATAAAATAAATATAATGAAATATTTTGTACCTTACAAGTTATCCCCTTCAAAGTAATTGCCATACATTTCTTACAAGCATAGAAATTCTGGAAGTCATCTAATGTAAGTCTTTTTAACATTTAGTTGTTATTTTCTGAATGTCTTCAATGGACTGAAAATGTTTTTGTTTGTTATTTGGTTTTTAGGAGCATTAGCAACTAAGGCCATATTGCTCCGGAAATATGCGGTGGTCATTCCCTTGACCTTTCCGCATCCTCCGTATTTGGTGGTGACGGGCTCGAACCCCGGTCTAATCAAGAAGCGTGTACTACGCACTGCTGCTCCTTCCCACCTGGCTACGGAGGCGCCCACTGAAAATGTGTTCCCTTAAGTACACTTTTTGGTTTGGGGGGGGGGAGTCACAAGTGGCTAGGTCTAGTGAATATAGTGCATGTTCACGTACAGGGATTTGTTTTTTGGACAGAAACTGATAAACAGAGAGCATGTTGTGTGCTGGAGCATTCAACCATCCTTCCATAATTTAGATCTCTTTGAATATTTTCAGAACTTCAATGTGATATGTTCGGTCTGATTTGGTGGAACGTATCAGCCATAATAATTACTTTAATATAAAAAATAAAAAAAAAAAACACCAAGAAGCATGGTTTTCTTTTTGATTTTGACAATACTGCTTTTTTTTTTTTTTTTAAATCTGGGTGATTGTTTTGTCTTCCATTTGCTTTGACTGTCTTAGTGTCTGGGTCATACTGGATCAGCCAACTTTCATTGCAAGTAATGACAGTACTCAGAAAGTCTGGATCCTCTTCATTGTTTTCAAAACATCTTTGCAACCTTGAAGTTTTCTCATGCCTAAATTTTCAGTTAAAATTTGTCAGTTTTTTTGTCCCTGATCTTTGAGTTCAGGTGCAACCATTCTAATGCTTAAATGATAATCACTTCTAATCAAGTACACTTTTAATCAATGTTCTTACCTGGTCCACATTTTCATCAGTTTCCATAGGTACTGGACTGCCTGGTCATTCATCTTCCACATTCTCTCTTCCTTCTAAAAATCTTTTATACCATTGAAACATGCAAGCTCTTGACATCAAGAGCTTGCATGTTTCTTTTGCCTGTTTTTTTTCTGGAAAACTGCAAAACCACAAGGTAATGAAAACCTGCCTTGCTGCAAAGCAAATGAGTGTGTTGGAATGTGACTTAGCAGACAACTAGGGAAAGGTTCAAGGTCAAGTGCTTTGCCTTTATTTCACAGGTGGCACTTTGTGTTTAATGTCTTGTTAATTAATAGCCACGCCTTGTATTTTGGATATTTTATGTTAATATTTAGTAATTACAAGTTTTTGATACAAGATTATTATAAAAAAATCTGGCACTTTGGAGACTGGACACATGCTTTAAGTTGAAGTTTCGATTGTTGTTGAATTCTACCATCTGTTATTTTACCTGTTGAACAGAGAGTTTCAGTAAGCTAACTACTTACAGGTACAAGGTCTTGAAACTAGAAACCTTGGGACTTGGAGTTTGCCAACTTAGGGATATTTCTGGTTTTCGAACAATATATCACAATCTAACCAAGCATGAATTATCAGAAGTTTCTACATCCTTACAAAAGGCATAAAATAAAGTTCGAAAGTGTAGAACAATGTAGATTTATTTACTCATCAAAACCTATCTTACCCAAAAAAAGAGAATTTTTTTTTTTTTTATGTGTGAACATTAAAATCTCATTAATAAAAACTTGTATTATAGAGTTTGTTTCTACCCCATTAGAAATAAATAATGTCATTCTGTATGGTTAATACAATGCCCAGCACAGTTGTTCTGTAATTGCCCCATAACCAGCATGCCCAGTTCTGTGTTTTCCAAAGGATAGCACTGATTTATTCATCTACTTTTATGTAAATAATTCCACTTTATGTTAGCTGCAACATGAGAGAGAGAATCTCTCTCTCTCTAATGAATACTCTGAAAACCATCAATTGCAGGTCAGTTGCAATTGTTGCACCATATTCAGAGTCATTTGTTATAATCTATTTTTGTGCCATTTTAAAAAGGATCTGAGCTGATATCTTTTTTGGAGCTTGTGTCTTGAAATAAATTCAAAATCTGTTTATATTAAACCTTATCCAGCAGCAAAGCATAAATGGAGAGAATTAAATTGAAAATTATACAAGATTGATAGGATGGAACAAAGTAAAACGGGCATTGGAAAACAAATACATCAAATCTACGTATTTCAAAACGATACTGAAAAATCTTGAAGGCATCTTCTTCCGATAAAGTCCTGTCCCATCCTCATTGAAAACAGGATCAAGTGGATATTCACTTTGTCCTAGGGGGCAGTTGAAGTGCTCAGTCCTTGCTGCTTCTTCATCAGCACTGGCAGCCCTGCATATTAATTTTATATTGTAAATTTGAGTTCACTGCTTGAAATTACCAAACCAGCCTTTGCTTGCTATGAAAGTTTCAGCACCACTTTCTTTTTATCTCATGAAACAGTGGTCTCAGAAAGTTTTTAAATTCTGTATAGTGGGATCAACTGATGATGTTACCAACAGTAAATTCTAAGTGGGAAGCATTCAAGGAATTAATCGTGGATGCTACTAAAAGTTTCATACCTATTAAGAAATACTGTTCAAGGTTTAGGCCTAAATGGTTATCTAATGAGACTCGTAACAGAGAAGAAAAATGCATGGGATGCGTATAAATTATCAAGCGACTCAGAAGCCTATGGCAGATATAAGCTAGTCTGTAATCAGGTCACAATGGAGGTTAGGCAGGCGAAGGCAGAGTACAAGAAATCCTTGGCAAAAGATGCTAAGAAAAACAGCAAGGATTTCTTTACTTATATAAACTCTAAAAGGAAGGTGATGAATCTGATTGGTCCACTTGACATCGATGGTTCGACTGTTGATGATCCTGCTCAGATAACAAACAAACTGAATGAGTATTTTGCATCTACATTCACACATGAGGAATTATTAAGGTTTGAAAATGGCAGAAGGTTATCAAATTGTAGCAGGATATTTAATGATTTTGTAATAACTGAGAGTGAAGTGGAGGAGAAATTGTTGAAGTTAAACATAAGAAAAGCACCTGGGGTGGATGGGATCTATCCAGTTATATTAAAGGAGGCGGCAAAGCAACTAAGCAAACCCTTAGCCATAATTATGAGAGCATCCTTGGACTCAGGGAAGGTTCCCACAGACTGGAGATGTGCAAAGGTATCCCCAATTCACAAAGGGGGATCGAAGGGTGACACGAGTAATTACAGACCAGTTAGTTTAACTTCAGTTCCGGGTAAAATAATGGAGTCACTGGTTAAAGATGCATTGCAGGATCATCTAGACAAGACTGCAGCAATAATTCAGACACGGCATGGGTTTGTTAAGGGAAAGTCTTGTTTGACAAATTTGATAGGATATTATGATGTGGTTACAAAGGAACTGGATGCAAAAAATAATTTTGATATCATATATTTGGATTTCAGGAAAGCTTTTGACACTGTTGCGCATGGAAGACTATTGTACAAATTGGAGCAAAATGGTATTAAGGGTAAGTTGCTACAATGGATAAAAGGATGGTTAAGTGGGAGAAGACAGAGGGTGGTAATCAATGGGTGTTGCTCTTCGTGGACTAATGTTATTAGTGGAGTCCCACAGGGTTTGGTGTTGGGTCCACTGTTGTTTTGTATATTTATCAATGATATTGATGAAGGTATATCAGGCTTAATGTCGAAGTTTGCAGATGATACAAAGGTTGGCAGGGTTGTTAATGACAGTAATGGCAGTGTGCTACTGCAACAGGATCTAGATAATTTGGGCAGATGGGCTAAGAAGTGGCAACTGAAGTTTAACCTTGACAAATGCAAAGTACTGCATATTGATAGAAGTAACCCCAGAGAAATGTACCAACTGTGTGGTACTACACTTAAGGTGGTAGAAAATGAAAAAGACCTGGGAGTAATTGTGCAGTCAGATATGAAGTTTTCTGAGCAATGCAGACAGGCTGCCAGGGCAGGTCATGGGGTTTTGTCAATGATATATAGGAATTTTGCTAGCCAGGAGAAGGAGGTGATTGTCCCTCTGTATAAGGCAATGGTCAGGCCACGCCTTGAGTACTGCATACAGGTCTGGAGGCCTCATTTTAGGAAGGATGTAGATTTACTTGAGCATGTACAGAGAAGGGCAACAAGATTGGTGAGGGGAATGAAGGGATCCTCTTACCAAGAGAGGCTTAGGTTCTGCAAATTGCAGTGGCTGGAGACTAGGCACCTGCGCGGTCATCTGATTGAGGTGTTAAGGCCTTGAATGGGTTGAGCATGCTGAATTCTGATGGGATCCTTCCACTTGTTCAGATTATGAACCTAAGGGGGCATAAATTCAAATTAAGAAAGGACAGATGTAGAATAGATGTGCCGAATTTGCCTTTAGCCAGTAGGTGGTTAATTGCTGGAACAAACTTCCATCTGTCGTTGTGGAAGTTGATAAGTTGAATAAATTTAAGGAGGAATTGGACAGGCATTTGGAGGGAATGGTGTGATTTTTTTTTTTTTTTGGCTGATGCTGCATAAATTCAAATTAAGAAAGGACAGATGTAGAATAGATGTGCCGAATTTGCCTTTAGCCAGCAGGTGGTTAATTACTGGAACAAACTTCCATCTGTCGTTGTGGAAGTTGATGTAGCAACTTCCACAAGTTGAAGTTGAAGGCAGTTGAAGGAAGTTGAAGGCATGTGATGCAAGAAAGCATACACTTGCTTTCTTGCATCACATGCCACTACTACTACTACTACAAAACTCTTCACTTACTACTATTTTTTTTCAAACCGGTGGATATTCAAATATGGATAAATCAAACCATTATAAATCAAGAGCCTGCTGTACATGGATTTCAGGAGGGCTTTTGATACTGTTGCACATGAAAGAATGCTGTACAAACTGGAGCAATTTGGCATTGAGGTAAGTTACTGTTATGATTAAAGGGATGGTTGAGTGGAAGAAGACAGAGAGTGGTTATCAGTGGGCACTGCTCTTTGTGGACTAATGTTATTATTAGTGGTGTTCTTCCCCAGGGTTCAGTGCTGGACCCATTGTTAGTTTCAATATTTATTTTATGATATTGATGAAGGTACATCAGGCTTAATGTCTACATTTGCAGAAAATACAAAGGTTGGCAGGGTTGTTAATGATAGTATGCTACTGCAACAGGATCTGGAAAAGTTGGCCAGATGGGCTGAGAAGTGGCAACTGAAGTTTAACATTGACAAATGCAAAGTATTGCATATGGTTAGCAGTAATTCAAGAGTAACTTATCAACTGTGGGATACTACACTCAGGATAGTGGAAACTGGAAGCCCTGGGGTTATTGGGCAATCAGATATAAAATTCCCTGAACAGTACAGACAGGAGAGAGATAAAATCCTTATTGCAACTAGATGAATATAATTAAAGATGAAAATAATTATCTACACAGCAATATAAAAGTAAAAATTTTAAAAAATCAAAAATGAAATATGCTATAATGATTCCTCACATGATACAAGTATTATCTGTATTTGCAATGATATTTACATTTACAATAATATTGTAAATAATATACATTCATTTATATTTACATTTACAATGTACACTGAATTATGACCACCCCTATGAAAACTGAATACGATCTGTTGACCACATGAGGTACGAGAGTGTGGAGTTAGTCGACCTACACAGCATAGATAAGGTGTCAGTGGTTCAGTAGGTAGTAAAATTCCGAGCATGATGAGTAAAAGGAAGGATTTATCGGACTTTGATAAAGGACAGATTATGGGTGCTTGATGAGCTGGTGCCTCGATTTCCCAAACGGCTGAACTGGTGGGGTGTTCGAGAGCCACAGTAGTTAAAGTGTACCAAAACTAGCATCAAAATGGTCAAATGATCCGACGGCAAATCTGCAAAGGTCAGCAAAAGGTAGATGTTAGAGGTGAGTGCCGGGTCTGACATCTTGAACAGTTAACTAGCCGATACATGGGCCAACTCGGAACAATATCTGGCACAACCATATTTCGCGCGTATGGGCTATATCGGCAGATGACCCCTATGGCATCCTCTCCTAACCAATGTTCATCAGCATAAAAGACTCGCCTAGTGCAAAGGGTGTGCAAGTTGGAAGTTAGAAGACTGGAAGGTGTGCTGGTCGAATGAGTCACATTATTTACTCCACACAGTGAATTGTCATGTACGGATTTGGCATCAACAACATGAGGCTCTTCATTCATCATGCATGGTATCAAAAGTTCAGGCTGGTGGAGGCAGTTGTTTGGTGTGGGGCATGTTTCACTGGCAGGAACTTGGACCCCCTGGTGCATGTGGAATAACGTATCAGTGGTCTCCACTATCGTCAACTACTTGCTGACTGTGTACACCCCACTATGTTACACTTTTTCCTGAATGGCAATGGTGTCTTCCAAGATGACAATGGGCCGAGCCATCGGGCACTTGATGTGCAGGAATGGTTTGAGGAATACAGTTCTGACTTCCAGCATATCGATTGGCCTCTGAACTCCCCCGATATCAATCCCATAGAGCACTTGTGGGACACTATGGAAAGGCATACCAGGTGCCTGGATACACCAATCACCTCCATAGCTGCATTATTGACCATATCACTTACAGCTTGGTTGGCCACACCTCCTGAACGCTTCCAACATGTTGTTGAATCAATGCCACGTCAGATAGCTGCTGTATTGAGGGCAAAAGGAGGACCTACGAAGTATTAGGTAGGTGGTCATAATTCAGTGATCACTCAGTGTATATAATATACACGAATGACATTCATAATTTCACTGTGGATACTCGTTGAATCGCTCTTGTTTACAGAAGCATGGGTGTGTGTACTTAGATCCCCACATGTAGTGAATATATTTCTTTGAAGCACAGGAAAGCTTGGCAGATGGTGTGGAGAGGAGAGGAGCATGAGCTTGTTCTTATTGGCTTGATATTTCAGGTTGATATTACTTCTCACCCTGTTTCTTCGCTTACACTTCCAAATGTGGAAGTGTAAAAATGTACCGTGACAATCATGTTGCAGCCCGACTTCTTGAAGTTCCCCAACATATTTTCAACTGTAGTCTGGTAGTCCGGATCTTTATTGTTCTCTAAAAAATTCTCAACCACAGACCTGAAACTAATGCATACCTGAATTTCTCTTTTTAAATTTCATTCCCTCATTAGTATGCAAATTTAAAGTTTTCTCTAGCTGTTCTAAAGAAATGTAGTGCGTAAGCAAGTAAGTGTGTGTCGAATTCTTTGTCATTTCTTGTATCGGAGGAAACTTATAAATTTTCTTTGATTTCACCATTTCAGACCGATTCCTGAATACATTTGCAGAAACACGAAAAGGCGTGTATCTTCTTCGCTGCAAGGTACGTTCAATGCGACCATTCAGATAGCATGGTGGCAGAGATGTCTTCCTGACTGACATAATTCTAAATCCTTAAATTATTACTCACCTTAAAAAACAGAAAACAAATAAACTGGTAGTTGATAACAATAAAATGATGAGGTCTGAACGTATTAAGCGCAACAAGTGGCAATGAGTGTATCAGCTCACATGTGCAAAGTGGGACATATAGTGAGCGAACAGGGCAGTGGAATCCTAGCGATCAGTTCTTTCTTTTAAGGTAGGCAGTACTGGTAGAGTATTATTATTTTATATATATATATTTTTTTTTTTTTTTTTTTTTTTTGGAACAAAGGACACAATTGTGCAAATTGTTAATCAGAAAAAAATGCCTTATCAACTTAGACAACTATTTGTTTAACAGTTAGCATCTTCCTGTGGCTCCATCTATGAAGTGAATGTTGAACTATTCTCATTTGTAGTACAAAACTGGTCCATTCTGTAAAATAAAACTATTCGGAATTTTAAAAATTTTAACAACTTTGTGCATACCTAGGAAGAAATAGCTTCAATTTGAGACTACTTCCAGCCTATTGGTTAAGCCTGTCGTTCACACTGACTGATGAAAGAAAACAGCTTCCATATTAAATATATAGATATTTCACACAGCAGCATTATACTTCATTTATATCTCTTCTATAACCTAAACTTAAAATGGTGTTATAACAACTTCACAACTACCTTATGGTAGCTGACTATAGCAGTTAGTGACTATATTGTAGTTGGGAAGTTCAGCCTAACTTATTCATCAAACGTTATGTTCATGCATTCGGTTAAGCAGAATATTCATTCAATTACAGCAGTTATTGTTATAACCATGTATTCAGAACACTGTTCCATTCTCTGTCCACAGTGTTTATTGCTGCCAACTTTGAGATCCTATACGCAGTATAGTAGTCTACTACTGTGGGTATACGTCGGCTGACAACTCCAGTACAGTTATGCATGGTGGACAATGCATTATTCTCCATCCATTCCAGTATTTTCCAGTTGTTAATTTTTGTGCTCATTTAAATTAAAATTTGCATTAACCTTTTTCTGTTTTTGCACTGACCTTTTCAAAATGTTATCTCTACACAAAATTTTCAGCAAGAGTTAAGAGAACCTTTTTTTCATTATGGAAAACTTTGCATAATAATCTGAAGCTATTGTCAATAAAACTATATGCAAAATAAACGTGAAAAGCATTTACTGTTATTATACACTGCATAAAGGATAAGAGTTAATCGTGTAAAGATATTTTAATGTTTTTAATTTTTGTTCTTAATTGCAGTTATTTTCTTGGGCTGTTGGTCTATATTTGCATTATCTCAGTATCATAGAGCAAGTTATACAGACAAACACATTGCTCTGGGAAGAAAACAGTAGTTATTTATTCATCTTTGGTTAATTCGGTGGAGGTGCATGGCATACGGTGAAAATTAAAATAGCTATCAGAGTGATGTAGATGCAGATTTTAATATTCCTTCAGTATATTTTTGACTCTTAATCTACATTCCTGATTTTGTTGGAGTTTGAGACATACGTCCTTAATAATAATTAAAAAAAAAAAAAAAAAAAACTAAGATCTAAGTAATAAGCATTTGTTGAGAATACCATGAGCGTATAATAAATATGACCATCACAGGTAGAAAAAATTACTTCTGGAGGGATGTAAATGCCTAACATTAATTTATTTTTGGTTTTAATTTCATATCTTACATGTCATGGTTTAAAGTTTGTTAGTTTTTATAATTTTCTGGTATATAATGTAATTTGGATTACAAGTTTTTG